>NW_027412088.1:148355915-149674415 GCF_047663935.1 Musca autumnalis | reverse complement strand
TAGTTTTCTTATTAGATATACATACAGAAGTAATTGGAGGGAATTTAATATATCAGTTTCTCTTAACTATTAGTATCAATGTATGCTCATTTAAGAGAGTCAGTTCGGGTGCAATCTTTCAGCAATTTTAAAATTCGGTGGTAGATCTCTCTTAAATGTCATGCAATGGGAGATTTCTATAGCTACTTACAACTATCATACTAATAAAGAGGGGTAATTATTAAATAACAACAGCAACAACGATGATTTGAAGAATGACAGCAACGGTGATGAGATGATGAAGAACAGCAACCATGAGGAATAACAGCAACGACGATAATATGATAAACAGCAGCAACAGGTTAAAATTGATAAATAACAATAAAAGGGCAACATCGGGTTGACACCACGATTTAATATTCTTCTTTTTTTGGAGTTTCGCGAAATATTATTAATGTTGTTGTTTAATCATCGTTGACATTTCACAAGTAGTACAGTCGTTAGGTTTTGTTGTTGGTTTCAACTATTTTGCTATACGCCACATTCATCACAATTTTGTCAAACTTTTAGTTTCTTTCGTTTTATTTTCTTTACTTTTTTGAATAGCCTGTCTATTATGTTTTGCAAGGCTTTATAAATTGTTAGATCAATTAAAGATGATTTTTTGATTTCGTGCTGAATTTTTGTTGCATACATTCACATGAGGAACAATTCTTAACATGTTTTAGTTCACTGTTTCTTGTGCAGTAACAAAGCTTTTCTTTTAAACAATAGCTAAGTTGTTCTCTTTTAATGTATTACATTATTAACTTTGCATTTTAGACTTTGGTGTTATATTTTGTATACAGAACAATTCATGTTGTGGGACAGTTAATTCATTTTCTTTGTATGCAATAATCATATAAATTTTTTCTTTTGTAGTAGCCAAGTTTTTCTCTTTTTCACAAATGACACTTGCGGCTTTTTTTATTAGAATTTCTACGACGCACACCGTGGATTCAAAAACCTCACATGTCTTCGACCACCGCGAAAGTCAATTTTCCGCACAACACAATGATTTTCTTCTTTCTTTTCATTTTTTGTGGCAACCACACGACTTTATTTAATCATTCAGTTTGTTTAATATTTCTTAGTTGTTAATATTTTCTTTTGTTCATGTGGTAACGTTCAAGCAAACACAATAATTATTCTTTTCTTTACTAAGAGGCACAGTAAAAAACGCGAAGTGAGGCTTTCTTGTGTGTATCCTTCTAATGACTTTTCGCTACTGACTAATGTTTGCCGATTGTTTTGTTCATCATATTTTGTGTCACGTTTTTTGAGGATCATTCTAGATCTCTGTCTGTAGTGTCATATGTTTGTCCTTGTTTGGCAAGGTATGTCACTCATCTGTCATAAGAACAGAATATACCTGTCATAGGAAAACTGGTGATTTTTGGTGTGTATCTAATAGCGGTATTTTTTTGTATTTGGTAAAATAATGGTGCAAAGATACAAAGAAATAACCAGGGTTGACACTTATCTGGGTAATCATTATAGACTAATCACAATAGTGACGATTACTCCTGTTGTGGTGGTATGTCCGTTAATAAAAATGATACCTTTTGTTTTTTTTTGAAAAAACTCAAATCCCTAACACAACTGCTTTGTTTGGAGGTCCTGACGAACAAACAAACAGGAAAAAGGATTTGTCTGGGTTTAAATTTTTGTAAATACAAGCAGTGTGGCACGACCCACGAAAGCCGGGCATAAACCAAACATCCAAAATTCTATCAGGGTTTCAAATCATTGGCATGAAATTTGCCTATGAACTTTCCAGTTAGGTCTTCAATATCATACAAAGAGTTACCAATTCTCTTTCGTACTCGACATTTAATGTATTTTGGGGTAAATTTGGAATTTATACCCTTCTGGAAGTTGCTTAAGGTGTGATTCTTTCTGAAAATTTCTTGACCTTCTTTATACATAATGGGCTTGGTTCTGGTATTGTATGTCTTTGATGATTTCTCATGGGCTCTTTCCAAATTAGTTGCAATTTTGTCCCTTAAATTAGACAACTTGTCCGTCCTTGTAACTATGGTATCATCTCTTAACATACCAAGTCTCTCTAACATAGAATATGCTGACCCATGTAGACACATGTTTTGGCCAAACATAGCATAATATGGGGAACATTGTATTGATGTATGAAAGTCACTACGGAGGACAGCTAAAATTCGAGGTATACATGCATCCCAATTGAGATGGTGTTCTTCATTTTTCAAATAATAACGTATTTTAGAGATGATTTCTCGGTTGGCTCTCTCCGAGCAATTGGCTTGAGGAGAGTATAGTCCTGTTTTAATATGAATGATTCCATGTTGAGAGAAAAAATCTTGCATTTCTGCCGAAACAAATTGTTTAGCGTTATCGCTATGGACGTACTGGGGAACGCCAAATGTGTTAAAAATATGGTTTTGAAGAAAATCAATGACGTTCGACGAAGTTGCTGATCGAAGAGGACAAAGAAATAAATATTTAGTGAAATGATCTAAAACGATAAATAATTGTGTGTTCTTGGATTTCGAGGCTGGGTAAGGACCTAAAAAGTCACAATACAAGCGTTGCATTGGACGAGCAGTATGGAATGCCTCTCCCATTGGAGGTCTTAGAATTTGATTGGGACTTTTTATCTCCTTACAGTCATCACACTGTGAAACGAAGGCTTTAGTGTCCCTGGTCATAGAGGGCCAGTAATAAAATTGTCGAATCCGAAATAAAGTTTTAACATAGCCACCATGGCAACATGCATCATGAGCTTTTTGTATCGCTGATTTTGTTAAATTTGAAGGAAGCCACAGTTTCCATAAATTTGACTCCTCTTCGGGAATTCCTTCACGAAATTTCACACGTTTATATATGTGTTTCCCCGAAACATGTAAATCTGGAAGTTTGTCATTATCCTTCATTATGGTATCCCTAAGCGAACTATAATCTGGGGCATCAAAATCTTGTGAATTCATATCAATATCTGGTGAGTTAGGATCAATTTGAAGAGCATCCACATCAAAGCGAGAAAGGGTGTCTGGAACGACATTTAAGGAGCCTTTTCGATGCTCCATCTTGAAATCGAAACTTTGCAGTTCTAGACTCCACCTGGCGAGCCTACCATTGAGGTCCTTTAAGGACATTAACCATTTCAGGCTTGAATGGTCTGTAATAATCCGAAATGGTAATCCCTCAATATATGGCCTAAATCGTTGAACACATACAATGGCAGCCAAACACTCCAATTCGGTTACCGTATAGTTTCGTTGACATTTGTTCAACTTTTTAGATACAAAGGCAATTGGTCGTTCCCGGTTTTGGTCATCTAGCTGAAAAAGTACGCCTCCGACTCCTACCCTGGACGCGTCACATTGTATGAAAAATTCACGAGCAAAATCTGGTTGGGCTAATACAGGTGCCGATGATAGGGCAACCTTTAATTTTTCGAAACTTTCAATAGCTTTAGGTGTCAAACAAAATTTACCGTCGTTCTTTTTGAGACAATCTGATAATGGACCAGATATGTCTGCAAAGTTGTCTACAAAAGACCTATACCAGTTACACATTCCAATAAATCTTCGGACTTGCCGAGGTGATTTGGGCAAAGGGAAGTTGACAATAGCCGACACCTTTTCCGGATCTACCTTTAAACATCCTCTTCCAATTCTATATCCTAAATACTTGATTTCACTTTGGCAGAATTTGCTTTTGTTTACGTTAATGGTCAGTTTCGCATCTTTTAAACATTGCGCTACTTCACGGAGTAGAGACAAGTGTTCCTCAAAGGAAGCACTACAAACCAGGAGATCATCCAAATATATGAAAACACGCTCTCTCAGACGGGAAGGGATAACCCTGTCCATAAGACGACTCATCGTCTGAGGGCCGTTGCAAAGCCCAAAGGGCATGACACGGTACTGGTAGAGGGGTCTACCTGGTACCGCAAATGCAGTTTTCTCCTTTGATGATTCTGATAACGGAATTTGGAAAAATGCATCTTTTAAGTCTATACCACTTATATAGTGAGTATCACTTAGACGGCTTAATAAACCATTAACGTGGGGAAGTGGATACGAATCTTTTTTCGTAATTAGGTTTAGTTTACGTGAATCCAGGCATAACCTTATTTTACCTGGTTTTCTTACATTGACAATAGGAAAGCACCACGGCGAATTGGATTCTTCGATGACTCCTAATCCTAGAAGACGATCTAGTTCATCGTATACCTCAGCTTGCCTTGGAGGTGAAAGCGGGTAGTGTTTGCACTTAATTGGTGTGGCATCGCCTGTGTCAATGTGGTGGACTAACAAATCTGTGCAACCCAAACCTAATTTTTCAAATGCAGGGAAATCAAGTATCACACTTTCCAACCTAAGTTTCTGTTCAGCAGTTAAATCATGAAATAGAACTTCGTTTTGTTCAGAATGGTCAGTCTCTATGGAATCTACGGCAGGAATGATATCTGGTGCTAAAGCGTATTCACGCCAAAAGTTTAGACCAAGATATGCATTCTGACTTAGAGAAGGAACGATATAAAAGTCAATATTTTTCAAAACGCCTTTGTAAATAACTGGTAAGGTACAATGACCTAAGACATGATTCTTCGAACCGTCGGCGGTTGTAATGTAGGATTTAAAACGTCTAAGCTTAATATTGTTTCTTTCAAGAAAATCTAAACTGCCTTTGCCAAGAACCGACACACTTGCCCCTGAGTCCAATAAACCATAAATATTTTCTTCGAATATTTTGATGTTAGCAAAAGGTCGTTCGTCATTTGTATTACATAGCACAGAGGATTCTATAACTTTACGAAATAATTTTCTTTTGCTATAGCGAACTCGGCAATTTAAAATTTTCTTGGGAATATATTTGTCAAATCTGGTATTTGAATTAGGGTCATGGTCGATTGTTTCAAGAGATGATAAGCGGGAGATTTGTAATCCCGATTCGTCTTTTTTTGGGAGATTCATCTTTTGATTATTTAAGTACTCGGGGGTGGTTTGGTAGAACGAGTGTCCCCGGTAGCCAGCTCGCTCTTCTTCTGGTTTCCCAGATGGTCGTTTTTACAAGTTATGGTTATAACTCCACGTTCTCCACACTTGTAACAAAACTTTTGTCGAGTTTCGTCAGGACAGTAAATATACGAATGGCCAAGTTGAAGACAATTCCAACACTTGATTTTGGAATAATCAGGTGTGGTTCTATTTCGAGAAAATCGCATAGCTGCTATTTGAGGATCAAAATCTTCACCTAGTTCACAGTCCTCGGAATTATCAACTTCGATTTCATTAACTTGTCTTAGAGTTCGATTGAGAAAAGGTGATGGAGTTTTCGTTTCGGAGAGTAGTTGCTCAGCTCGACGAGCACAATCCCTTAATGTATTAAGACCTTTTGGCTCAGAATTAAAAAGTAATAATTTCAGATTGGGATTAATATTTCTCTTTATGATGGACATGATTCTACTATCTGAAAGAGGTTCCATTAACCTGCTATTCAGTGATAAAATTGCAGCATGGAAGTCATTGTAAGATTCTTTAGCGCCTTGTTTTCTAGTCTGAAGTTTTACTAAAATGTCATCATCGGTTTCAACGGTCCCAAATTCATCCAAAAGCGAAGATTTTAAATAGGCGTAAGAAGGGTTCTTGTTTCTTTGTAGGAACTCCCAATACCATTGCTCTGCTTTATCGGTTAAGAATATTTGGAAATTCGACATTAGATGTTCTTCAGAACAATCATTCCGTTTTCTTAAGGTATCTAATTTAAACAAAAAATCAGACGCATTACCCACCCCATTATAAGAAATTTTCCATTTCTCTAAATCAATCCTAAATTTGGTAGGTCTGACGTTGTCTAGAGTATTCCGATCAGATGATACTGTTCTAGATTGCTGAGAGGTATTTGGAGAAACGGAAATGTTATTGTTTGTATTCTGACTAAGACCTGATATTGTTTCTCTTACGGCGGATAGTTCTGATCTAAAATCCTGCATTGTCTGATGAACTGCTGCAAGCAAATCTTGATTGACGTTGTTGGGATTAGAATCACCTGTATGTTCAGAATTTGAAGCCATGTTTTGATTTTCTTCAAATCCGTACAATGTTGTGGTATTACTCAAAGAACTTTGAAAGCTATCAGCGTCTGGTATTGCTGTTTGGGAATCAGATGGATTATGAGCTGTTGGGTCAATAATGTCAGTTTTCTGTCTAACCGATAAAGTATCAACTCCTATCGAATCACTTCCAGAATTTTCAAATCTATTTAGGGACAAGTCCTCTAGGGAGAAATTAATGCGTCTTACGCAATTTGTTTCCCCGACGTTTAACGTACCGGAAGTCTGTGGATTATGAATGTTTTCCAATGATGCACTATTTGGCGTATTTAATCGTCTACCTCTACCTCTGGATTGATTTGAAGATGGTTTACTTACTCGAGAAGTACCACTTCGTAGTTCCATTACAATTCGAACGAGAAAAATAATAAAAATTGTGTTGCTTTTTGGTACTCGATTTAAGTATAATCAGAGAAAAATGTTCATGTGGTTGAAAAGATAGAAGTATTATCATGTGATTCTTAAATTTGTAAATGTAGTTTTTTTGTTTTTTTTTTTTTAAATAGGTATGTCAAAATCCAAATCCGGTTAATGTCAGATCAATTAGTGGTAAGAAGAGGTCTGTTCTAAAATATGTCCTCTAGCACTTTTCCCCAAAGTGGCATGGACTTTATTTTGAACAAAACACAATGTTCAATCGGTTCATTTTCTAAATACATAAAACAGATGCCTATTGTGTTGTAGGTTAGACATTTTCTGATCCTTTTGAATATTTACACAACTGGTTGATAACCTAAATGAATGACTTAGGCCCACAAATTTTAAATCTCCTCCCATTAATCGCAATATGACTCATTAAAATTAAATTCATTGAGCACAGACTAATAAATGTAAAGAAATTTGTCCCTCAACTATGCCCGTTGCCATATCTATTGCAAGGTAATCTTAATGTTGTTGAATTAAGAGAACTGACTCATAGAATGTCACACAACAATGTTAAGAGCGTTGAAGATTCACAAAGGTTCAGAAAGATGTAAACAAAAAAAATGTGATTTAGACAATCCTATTCTTCACTGGAAAATCTTTCCTCACATCTGTTAAAATAATGTAATTTTGTTTCAATACAATCTCATGTCAAATTAATAAAAAATTTGCCGCACATGTTAAAAACAAATCTTCTTTTAATACTTGACTTTGACGTCAGCCAACTGAATATGTTAAACTCTGCGCTTTAAATTAATCTAATATAGTCCACGTTGGTGGAAATATTGTCTTGTTTTTGTTTCGTTGGGCGCCATCTATGTTACGAGCGTGGTACTATTACTACTATCTTTTGTCGACAATCTGAAGTCAAGGCATGAATGAATATATGATGGCTAGCTCGGCCGTGGTGAGGTTACTTGACCCGGTTTATCGACTCGCAACATTAGAATTTTTCATGCCAATATGAACAACCACATTTTTCAATTATAAAAACAAAAAAAAACAAACTTGTGTATTAGCATGAGCTGAAATAACAAACAAAATTACTGGTGCCTGATGTTTTTGACACGGAAGTGCACTTCTCCCACCCTATTTACACGCCTATGGTAACATGAGCACTCGAAATTTATTTTGTTACCCCTTAAAGAGACCTTCTACCCGCTCACTTTATTTGATCTGACATTTACCTTCATTTACCGGTGAAATAATTAAAAGTTCATTTTAATGTGCTATAAAGTTTATTAAATATAATGTAAAGAGAGAAAAATTTGGCATTGTGTACAATAAATGAATATAGTTTTCTTATTAGATATACATACAGAAGTAATTGGAGGGAATTTAATATATCAGTTTCTCTTAACTATTAGTATCAATGTATGCTCATTTAAGAGAGTCAGTTCGGGTGCAATCTTTCAGCAATTTTAAAATTCGGTGGTAGATCTCTCTTAAATGTCATGCAATGGGAGATTTCTATAGCTACTTACAACTATCATACTAATAAAGAGGGGTAATTATTAAATAACAACAGCAACAACGATGATTTGAAGAATGACAGCAACGGTGATGAGATGATGAAGAACAGCAACCATGAGGAATAACAGCAACGACGATAATATGATAAACAGCAGCAACAGGTTAAAATTGATAAATAACAATAAAAGGGCAACATCGGGTTGACACCACGATTTAATATTCTTCTTTTTTTGGAGTTTCGCGAAATATTATTAATGTTGTTGTTTAATCATCGTTGACATTTCACAAGTAGTACAGTCGTTAGGTTTTGTTGTTGGTTTCAACTATTTTGCTATACGCCACATTCATCACAATTTTGTCAAACTTTTAGTTTCTTTCGTTTTATTTTCTTTACTTTTTTGAATAGCCTGTCTATTATGTTTTGCAAGGCTTTATAAATTGTTAGATCAATTAAAGATGATTTTTTGATTTCGTGCTGAATTTTTGTTGCATACATTCACATGAGGAACAATTCTTAACATGTTTTAGTTCACTGTTTCTTGTGCAGTAACAAAGCTTTTCTTTTAAACAATAGCTAAGTTGTTCTCTTTTAATGTATTACATTATTAACTTTGCATTTTAGACTTTGGTGTTATATTTTGTATACAGAACAATTCATGTTGTGGGACAGTTAATTCATTTTCTTTGTATGCAATAATCATATAAATTTTTTCTTTTGTAGTAGCCAAGTTTTTCTCTTTTTCACAAATGACACTTGCGGCTTTTTTTATTAGAATTTCTACGACGCACACCGTGGATTCAAAAACCTCACATGTCTTCGACCACCGCGAAAGTCAATTTTCCGCACAACACAATGATTTTCTTCTTTCTTTTCATTTTTTGTGGCAACCACACGACTTTATTTAATCATTCAGTTTGTTTAATATTTCTTAGTTGTTAATATTTTCTTTTGTTCATGTGGTAACGTTCAAGCAAACACAATAATTATTCTTTTCTTTACTAAGAGGCACAGTAAAAAACGCGAAGTGAGGCTTTCTTGTGTGTATCCTTCTAATGACTTTTCGCTACTGACTAATGTTTGCCGATTGTTTTGTTCATCATATTTTGTGTCACGTTTTTTGAGGATCATTCTAGATCTCTGTCTGTAGTGTCATATGTTTGTCCTTGTTTGGCAAGGTATGTCACTCATCTGTCATAAGAACAGAATATACCTGTCATAGGAAAACTGGTGATTTTTGGTGTGTATCTAATAGCGGTATTTTTTTGTATTTGTAAAATAATGGTGCAAAGATACAAAGAAATAACCAGGGTTGACACTTATCTGGGTAATCATTATAGACTAATCACAATAGTGACGATTACTCCTGTTGTGGTGGTATGTCCGTTAATAAAAATGATACCTTTTGTTTTTTTTTGAAAAAACTCAAATCCCTAACACATTTTCAAGAAATTTTTCATAGTCTAACACAAGAGTAACTGAAAATTTTTTCAGTAACATTTAGCACATACATGTCTCAATTGAATTTCAATTCAGGCAATGTAGAAAATTCCTAAAAAATGTGTGAGAATTAAAAATGATTCCAAAATTTGGGTCACACAGCCCGTAGCAAACTTTTAAAATTATAATTAGATATTTTGTAATTACATCATTTTTGTTGCTGCATAAATAATAACTTAATAGTAATATTGATAAGCAATTTTGTTAAACATTATTAGCCTTGAATATAGCCATGGAAGAAGATTACAAAGTGCGACGTAACGTTTTTTTAAACGTTGTTGGAATAATATGTGACAGGTTGTCACAAAATATAGCCAGTAGATTTTTTCCTTTTACAGAAAGGCCGTCTGTAAACATATCGCTCATTTACTCAAAGAGTGACATAACTCAAAATATGTGTGTTTCTAAGATAGACTTCCACTTTTTCTTGTGTCAAATTTTCATGCTGATATCTCTAAAAATCGACGAGTTATTTACTAAGGGTTTGGCAAAATTCAACAAACAATTTTTGAGGTTATGAAGCACTAAACAACTTCCAACCATGCTTGATCTTGAACAGCAATTTAGCACTGATATCTAGCCAGCTGTTTGCAAAATATGGTCCAAGTAGTTATTTTATTTTTTGGGTAATAATCTTTTTAAGTTCGGAAGTCAAATTTCAATCGCCAACTTAAAACTTTTTTCTCGAAACTGGATTGTTTGAGATGTGTCCTTCATTGAGTAAATGAGCGATATGTCGTCCTATGTCATCCTTTTCAAGGAAGATGGACAAGTCAATGTTTATTCTGTCGTACAAACCTCATGTATAGTTTGGTGGCAAAGATGACTACTTCCAAGTCTGGTTCTGCTGAAGAGAGGTAAATTTCCTCCATTGAATATACTTGAAATACTTAATTTAAGAAGTTATGGCCAAACGAAAAGTTATTCACGTAGTAATCTCGTACTTACATACATACACGCAGAAAAATATATGTTAGAAATATGTTTGGATCCAAACAATTATTTTTTTGTGTCCAAACAAATATATGTTTGCAACATTTTGTAAGATATCTCAATTTTATTTGTTTGGGTACCAACATATTTTTTATGTTAGAACATATTTTTTATGGGTGGAGAGAGGATTTTTGTCAAAGTGAGTAACAACAGTGCTCTCGCGGCTGCACAATGCTGTTTTATAATAAAGAGCTGTGTGTATGTTATAATAGAAGTAGAAGCGAAGAAGGTGGCTTTGGTGGCTTGTATGCGTCAAACACGTGTATTTCTTGTTTTGTTGTTGTTAACCAACGCAGCAAGCGAAGAGGAAAAGATGGTATGAATTATTTTGTTTTTTCTTTCTTCAGAGCGGTAAAGTGAGTGAATAAATCAGTGTTTTGTGTTTTCTTAAAGAAATTGTGCTTTTTAGTAAATTAAATGCCCAATACATTTTATAATTGAATCGAAAAGATATTTTTTTTTATTTTTTCATAAACGTTACAAATTAAACTCTTACACTAATGTAAATATTTGTTTCGAAAAAATAAGATTTACAGCATGATTCATATGAATCGTCTGCTGGAAATTTGAGTTCTTATTTATAACTAGTAATTAAATTCGTTTATTAACACTTTTCTGTACTTTAAAGCCTCATTTAAATAGTTGTATATACTATACCAGGAAATATCTTCACCACCATTTAGTATGAAAATAACTTCAAGTTCATATAGCTGGATTTTCTGAAAATATGTTTTTCTCAATATGTTGAAAATCGGACAGCGACCAAGGAAATGTGTAATTGTTTCTACTTCTTGCAAATTACACAGAGAACAGATTTGTTGACTTTCTGATCGATATGTGGAGCCATTTAAATTTAACATATGTACTTCCTCTTGCACGCATTATCAGAGATATTTGATTTTGGGTGTAATTATTACAACAATAAACAGGACCAATATCGTAATTTAGTCTTTTATAAATTCTAACACTTGTATTCTGTGGATTGGTAATATTATTTATGCATTTCTGTTTGATATTTTCCAACAGCTGACAACAAATATTGTTCCACGCACGTTTGCTTTCAGCTGCAGTTTCAGCACGCATATCATTTTCTGAAAGCATCGTTTTAAAATGCTTGTACTAGGAGATATTTTTTTCCATAATTTTTAAGGAGAGTTTATATGGCAAACGATGACCTTGCATTTCAAATAAGCATTTTGCTATATATTTCAGATATAGAGCGTATGTATAGAAGAATCCTTCCTCATAACCTGTTTCAAGGGCCAGAATATAGTTTGGTGTATGTTCTGGCAATTTCAAAATTCTGTTAATAAAAAATCGATATAGTTTGGGCACCATAGCTTTGAATAGATCGGCAAATTGAGAGAAATATTTTCCATTTTGCAGGTATAGAAATATTGGGTTTTGCAATGAAATCTTTCCAGGTTAAGTTCAGACATGTTTTTGATGCATTTGTTTTATATTCGATGTGTTTTGTTTTTGTGTTTTGTGAAAGAAAGTCTGGGTGTTAATATTATACCAAGATATTTGTATTCGTTTACAATCCTGAGATACTCTCCTTTGTACAACCATTTCTCGTTTTCCGCCAATCTACCGCTCCTTCTAAAAACCATAATTTCAGATTTTGTTTGATTGACTTCCATACCGCACATATCGCTATATCTCGATAGATTATTTATCATTGCCTGTAAAGTTTCGACATCATCTGCCAGTAAAACGATATCGTCTGAATACATCAGCAGACGTATATTAATTTCATCCACACAAAGACCACCTCCTAGAAAATCATGTAAGTCATTAAGGTACAGTGAAAATAGTACAGGCGACAAAAGACACCCCCGTTTAACTCCATTTCTTGATTCAAACTGTTTTGATAAATCGGTACCCGTCCATGCAGATGATTTGTTCCACATATACACATTTTCTATAAAGCGAAAAATTTTTGTCGACAGGCCTAGGTTATGTAGTTTGTATATGAGGTATTGTCTTGGAATCGTATCGAACGCCGCTCTAAAGTCGACAAAAAATGCATATACCTTCTTTTTTTTCTTCCAACTTAATGTTTACTATTGATGTAAGATTAAATACATTATCGGCAGTCGAATACCCTTGCCTAAATCCTGCCTGGAACTCATTTAGTATTTTAGATCCATTTATCCAATCTGTTATTCTGGTATTAATCATACCCATAATCAATTTGGCAATAAAATTCATAAAACTTATACCTCGATAGTTACTCGGATCGTTAATATCTCCATTTTTGTATATTGGATATATCACATTTGTGCGAAACATATCAAAATTTGAGAATATTGATTACATAACCTCATGAGAAACTCGTCTGTCCCGTTCATAAAAAACTCGTATGTTATTCTATCTTCTCCTGGGGCTTTATTCTCCTTTAGTTTGGAGAGTTGTATTTTGATCTCCGCTAAACTAAAGTCTTTGTCGAGATTTTCATTTTTCGTTAATACAGGAGCATAATGTATGGAAGGTGTTGGTCTACCTGTATTTAAAAGGGATTAAAAATGATTCTTTAGGGCTTCAGCTGTAATGTGGCATCCAATCTCATTCTGTTTCTGCCTGATTTCATTTGCCACTTTCCATCACGATCTGCTATCCGAAATTCTATCCAATCTTCTTTCTAAATCGACATAATACTCTACTTGTTTCTTTTTACATAGATGCTGGTACTCTTTTCTCTGTAAGGTGTAAGCTATTCTGTGATCGTTATGTTTTGTGAATCTGTAGACCCTCAAAAGTTTCATCAACTTCTCCCTTAATCGCAGACATTCATTATCAAACCATCCATTTTTGTATTCAATCTTTTTTCGATGTGATATTTTAGGATACGATACTGTAATAATTTTAATAAATTCCAACAAAGACGTATTTTCAGATAATGATCTCATATTTTCCTGTAAGGCTGCTTGATAGCTATTTTTATTCTGAGGTTTCCAAATAAGTTTCGGCAGAAGAGTCAATTTATTTGTATCTCTCTTTTCCTTTTCATTCTGCAGTGTAATTGCAAAAGGCCAATGATCGGACCAAATTTGATTATCGATGGAAAAGGACTTTACATTTGGGATTATATCAAATGACACAGCACATAAATCAATGACAGAACTTCCATTCGTATTTGCGAAAGTAAAAGGTCCATTTTCATCTCCCTCAATTCTTCCATTTATTATGACCATACCATTACTATTACAAAAATCGATATACTTTTTTCCGTTCGCACTGATTGTCTTATCGCTAGAATTCCTTTTATGGCTTATTTGGTATTCTGCCACCATCTCTTCAGGGAATTCTTGGTCCTCTCCAATTCTTACATTGTGATCGCCTATAACTATTTTCGTTGTATCATTGCCCTCTACTGTTTCCTTTAGTTGTTGGAAGTCTACATGCCAATTTGCCGTTCTCGAATCGAAAAGGTGAATGGAATTATTTTATTGGACAAAGAAGATATCGCACTTAATATTGGTAATTACATACATACATATGTATATTTGAAATAGGGTACATCAATATTTATTTATTACATAATTATTTAATTCCAGATGCCGATTCCCCGCTAATGATTTCAACTTAGAGGAAAATGTGTTTTATTTCACAACTAAGGAGAAGCGTTCAACGATGTTTCTATATATTTTTTCTTTTTAAAAGTGTGACTATTTACTAATTTTTTATTCAGTTTTTTTTACCCTTCGTTTACACATGCAAGTGGCAGTTCGAAAAATACCAATACACTCACACATATTCACTGCCACACCAACTATCAACCTCACTGCCGATAAAATTTCCTTGTCAGTAATCAGAGTAAGTGCATTGAAAGTAATTTCAATTTTTTTCCGAAAGTTTACACATGCAAGTGTCAGTTCGAAAAAATTGAAGTTACGGCTATAATATGTCTACACAACTGTCTGTAAGTTACTTGCATGTGTAATCATTGGGTTATTAACCCAATCAAAGCACTTACATTGATTACTGACAAGAAAATTTTGTCGGCAGTGAGGTTGTTAGTTGGTGTGGCAATGAATATGTGTGAGTGTATTTGTGTTTTTCGAACTGCCACTTGCATGTGTAAACGGGGGGTAAAGTGTGTTATGTATTTCTTTGGAATTTTGTATGTTGTCGCCTTTCAATAAACAACCACCATTTATAAGTGTGTATATATATATATATATATAATGGAAATAGCCAGTGAGAGCAAGTGAGCATACATTTCAATGTGTTTTACATTGAAATTTACGCTCCCTTGCTCTCAGTAAGCGCCCACTGGTGCATGTGTTTTTTTTTGTGGCTTTTGGGTTTGTATTTGTTTGCACCCAAACATATAATTTGTTTGCACCCAAACATATGTTATGTTTGGGACTGCTTGCAAACTAATATATGTTTGCTGCAAAACATGTTTGGGACATATGTTAGAAAGGTCTTTTTTTCTACTTCTACTTCTGTACATATCGCTCCTTTACTCAAAGATTGGCATAACTCAAAAAATGCGTTTTCTGAGTTAGCTATTTCTATTTTTTCTACGACTTCTACTTGTATCAAATTTTCACGCCTATATCTCTAAAACTCAACGGGTTACAGTTGATTTACTACAAGTTTGGCATAATACAACAAAAAAGTTCTTTTGAGTTTATGAAGCACTAAAACACTTCAAATTATGCTCGATCTAGCACAGAAATTTATCACAGATATCTGGATATCTCTTTACAAACAATGGTCCTAGTAGTTATTTTATTTTTTGTGTTATAATCTTTTCAATCGCCAACTTAAAACGCGTTTTTCTCTAAACTTGATTTTTGGAGATGTGTCACTCTTTGAGTAAATGAGCGATATGTTCCCACAAAATCCCCGAAGGGACAAGGGAGACTTCTCTCATATCAATGAGTGCACGCCGATTCATATTGGGCTCAATGATATGAGTCCGAACGGCGTGTTCTTACGACACTACTTGTAGAGAAGTTTTACATGGCTGAAATACTCTGGAAATGTCGCGAACATTACACTAAGGGGGAATTTGCTTCCGTTGAAAAGTTGATGTTGCCTGGCCTGGGAATCGAACTGCATAGCTTCTGAGTTCAAGGCGGACGTGCTAACCATTGCACCACGGTGGCCCTAATCTCGTACTTACCAATCGATATTTTTATACCTCCAGACTTTATAGGTTAAGGTCCAAAAATGGGCCTTATCGAAGTAATGGTTTTAGACCCAAAGAATGTTTCAGACAATTAAGAGTCGATTTAGCAAAGTCCGTCTGTCTGTCTGGCTATTGCGCACGACAACTCTCGAACGGATCAACTGCTTTAACCCTAACTTAGAACCTCGTTATGTGTTGTCCAAACTTAAATCAACCTCAAAAAATGACCATATCGTTTTTCCCCACAAAGGGGACCGATTTGGTCCAAACTTCGTAATATTCCAAGCATATTTATATAAGGTAGATGCATGAATTACAACAACTAACAAATTTAAAAAAACAACATTGTAGTTATTGAAAATTAAAGCTCTGTTCCAGAACTAAAAAGTTTTTAAAATTTTTACCACTTTTACACATTTTGCGTTCCGTACACAAAATTTATAGCTCTGTTCCTTTACGTGCAAGAATCTTCAAGTTTTACCACTTTTTACTCGAAAAGCGCTCCTTTACTTCAGACACCATACAATTCATATGGTAGCAGTTTACAACTTTTGCTACTTTTGCCGGTTTTACCACTTTCAAAAGTAAAAGAACAGACCATATATGAAAATCTTTTACGACTCTTACAACTTTTACCACATTATAAAGTACGGGAACAGGCCATAAATGTCAAAGAAAATATTGAATAATAGGACCGTTCAAAAATTTTTCTCAGGAAAAACATAATAACATAAATATATAGCATTCAGAACTGTCGTGGGTCATTTTTAGGATGAAAACAATTTTTCGAAGTTCCAAATTTCATGAGTAAACCCTATTACATCTTGAAAACCAAATTTACAAAAAAAAAAGTAAAAAATACAGCTGATTGTCACTTCTACCTTATAAAAATGTGCCTTGATAATTTTTTTTCCAAATAGAGGTCACGTCCGAATGTGGAATAAACCGGTCCACTCGGGTATCTCCGACACAAAATTTCTCAATATAAGCACATCTGTAGGATCGTTTTTAATTTTTTTTTTTGCAAAAGTTTGCCTTGCGGCCCCTTTTATGGCGATACATTTTTTCGGGGGGAAGTCTATACTTCCTGAGATAATAGTCTATAAGCTCAAAAAAATCCTGGCGGCAATATCTACAATGATTGATGAGCTGCACAACATACGAAATGAGTATTCGATGTAGGATGTAACCACAGATCTTTTGGAGTTAGTTGAGTAGGTTTGCAGGGCAGTTGAAAAGGTGCAGTGTGACGTGCGGACCTGTGCCGCATGTTGGCCAGATGTTTTGCACGGTGTCATCGATCCTTGTCTTATAGGAATTCAAACGGATGCACCATCCCGAGCGTAGTTGAGCCAAAACTAAAATGGTTTGTCGTGGCAGCTGAGGCTACTCAGCTATTTTTATTTTTTAGTGGAAAACACTAACCTTAGCCGATGGAATTGGTCTCCCGAAACAGGAAGCAGATGAAGAAGGACTAACCGAATGCGTTCTCTCTAACCCAATTCTTGCCGTAAATCGGCAGGCTAATGGTAGGAGGGCTTACCACGGATCGATGAACTTCTTCAGTGTGTCTAAAGGACATATTGATCCAGATCTTATTCGACATAATACTTTCCTCTTTATCCAGTCACGCTCTGGGACTTCGACAAATCATTGGTTGTAGATATTCTCATGCACCAAACATGATTGAAGTGCCTTAGTTTTCGTAGCAGTTCTGCAGATGACAAATTTTCCGGTTATTCGCCGCTTGGTCTGCCGAACAGGCACGGCCATAATCTCCGTTCAATACGTGGAGCAATCAAACTGCTCTGCCAGCTATATTCACGTCTGTTCACTACCAGCTCTATTCACGTCTGTTCACTACCTAGGACGGAATGTCGTGTGTATTGAAGTCCATTAGTTCCCTATACAAGTGATACAGACACCTATCAACTCTACCTCGACAGTTTTACACTTAAATGATATTTCAAACGATATTAGTCTGTGATTCCTCACTTCAATTTCTGGCGGAATCGATCCTTCCATACGGTACATAGAATCTATATCGTTCATCTGGGTTGTTTTATTTTTAGCAGCATCTGAGTGTAAATGTTTGCTGATAGGTTTATTATCTATCTAAATAAATCATCGAAGGCTAAAGCAGATCACAACTTGGATCCATTTTCGCAAAGATCTCCTTTGACATATTGAGTACAGTCAAGGTAGGATACTGATTTCTTTAAAAGGAGAGAAATTTCAACTTGTCTCTTTGGTAATGTTTGTGGAAAACAGGTGTTTCTTTTACACAGGGTTCCCTTACTTCATTCACCCTTTTCATCTCGCCAACACTCAAATTGAATCCAGAATTGAGCTTGGTATAACAATCCCGAACATATTTGGATTCACTTGTGTGAAATGTTTAGGTTTTGATTTTAATGGCATTCATACCTCATAAATGTTGTTGAATACAACCTTCATGGCCTGTTTCGAATTCAAATTCGTTCGAATTACTACCAAGCTCCTGTTGTTGTAGAAAATATTTGTTTGATTAAATTTAAAAATGAATGAAATATTTTTTCAAAAAACAGAAGTTTGCTAGTATTTCGAACGAATTTGAACTCGAATCGTCGTAGTGAAACTGACCATAACAGTCCCCTTTTATGTAGATGCTTCTTCCTTTTTTCATAATACTCACCTAAAATTGTTATGGATGGATTCAATTTACCCTCCTTATTGAATAAGGGAGGATTTTCCATTTTGGCGAAAGGTTTATTTGGATCGGGATCACTGGGTGTACCCTCAACACGTGACCATTGACCGATTGTGGAGCCGCGACCAACTATTAAAATGTAATTATAGAGAAAAAGATAAGAAAATGAATAAAATTGATTTGCTTCACGTGTAATATGACTCACCAATTGAATGCAATATCAATGTGTGATCTTTAATAACAGCATTTTCCAAAATAATTGACTCGCGTATTCTAACACCAGGCCCAATTGTAACACCTGGGCCAATTGAAACGTTGGGTCCCAACTAAAAATGATAAGAATTTATTAAATATTGGCTACAAAGAATAGCCTCAATGGCACATACCACAGCCGTGTGATGAACCGTGGCACTTGGATGTATATGTACATCCGGATATATGGTACATATAAGATTTCCATCACTTTCAGCATGTTTCACACCGGCATTTGCCAAACGTTCTGGATGGGTCTTGCGGTATAGTTCTGAAAAAAAAACAATTTGATTAGAATGAATACTATTCCTGTACTCTGACCTTTCTAAGGCTTATATTTCGGATAGACAAAAGATGTAAGTTCGTACTTGTTTTTTGAGGATATAGATATTCAATCCTTCGTCGAATATTATTTTAATTAGACTTTCAATTTAAAATTTCACCGAAAAAAAAAATTAATGACTCATTTCAATTACCTAGATTAAGAGGATTGCTTCAAAAGAATACTTGCAATGAAAATGATTTGAGATTCGTTGGTCTTAAAGAAATTACTAAAAATTAGCTCCAGTATTACGAAGAGGTTAAAAGCTTTACCCGTTAAATACTCATTTCATCAATTTACTGATTCAATGTAATTTCTAAAATATTGCCGTTTAATATTCCTTACCTAAGTAATGACGATTAGCATAGATCGCTGAACCGGCTGTCTTCAATTGTGACCACCAGTTTGGCACGGGCATTGCATATAATTTATCTGTACCAGCCAATGGTGTTAATACTTCCTGTTCCCATTGTATGTGTCCTTGATCTTTGCCATTACCATTGCTACCAGTAATACCAACATAATTTGTACCATTATATTCCTGCACCCTAGAATGGAAAATTTCCGCCAATTTTCCAAATATATCCATGGAACAAACATAAACACCACAATTGATAAATGTAGAAACATATGATCCGGGCTTTTCCACATAATGGGAAACTGCACCAGTTTCACGATCAAATACCAAACAACCATAATGTACAGCTTGCTGACGTGTTGCTTCTGTACTCATAATTGTTACTAAAGCTGTATCCGGACGTTGTCTATGGAAATTATAAAGTTCCTGTAGTGGAAAATCGGCACAGACATCACCGTTTAGAACAAAGAATGCCTTAGGATTGCCAGCCCGGATTTGATCGCGGAAATGATACATGCCTCCCGCTGTACCCAGTGATGTGAACTCTTGCAAATAGCGTATATTGATGCTATACAAATTTTGCATATCGGCAACAAAGTTCTCCATCTGGGTTTGTGGATAGTATCCAATGATGAGAATTTCTTTGAGTTCGGGTAGACGCAAACATGCTTCGATATGATGTTGAATAATGGGTCGACCAGCTACTGGAAACAAAGGTTTTGGTGTATCCAGCGACAATGGACGAAAACGGGTGCCTAGAATAAGTGGTGAGGAAAATAAGTAATTCTCCATCGAATTTCAATGGGAAATATGCTACCTTTTTGTGGACCTCCAATCAGTATGACAGCCTTAATCATTTCTAGAACTTATTGCTCGTTCTCTAAGAATAATGAAATATTTGTGCTGCTGCCCAGATACGTGGTATTAAATGACCCGGTCGATGTATTGTGTTATCTTTATTTTGTAGGTGACAATGAATGTACGGTATGTTCTGAATGGTTGTTCTATTTGTTTTGATTTTTTATCATAACTAAAATCGACTTTTAACAAAAATTGTCGGCTGCCGGAAGAAAATCGACTAATCGACATATGTTCCAACAGTAGACTCCGTTTTATTGTAATTTTACTAATTATTCCGCATAAAAACAGCTCAGCTGTGGTTATAGGTATCTAAAAATCGTTGTTTGTTAAAAGTGTCGGCTAAAGGTCTGTTTGTGGTAAAAATCGTAAAAGTTGTAAAAGTCGTAAACGATTTGCATATAAATTTTGTGTACGGGAACGCAAAATGTGTAAAAGTGGTAAAAATTGTAAAAACTTTTTAGTTCTGGAACAGAGCTAATTTGTACAAAGTCCAATAACTTCTTGTAAACGACTAAAGGACTCGTCACCTAAGAGGATTTCTGGCTTAATTCATTATTGGTACCCTACCCGCCTCTGGCGAAATAATTTCTATCACAAATAAAAAAGAGTGTATACATTTCTAAAAATTTGTTATAAAATAAAGAAATAAAAACTTAAGTTGCGAACATTTTTACTTTAGTTCACGAAACGGAAATTTTTAATGGAGTGGAGTGCAGTTGGAGTCCATGTCGAAAGCTGAACTAGTGATGGGAGGGCAACATAAAAAACCTTTAGGATGATGAAAGAAAATCAGATGCACTTGGATTAAATGGAGGACGGAGGAAGTAAGCTCAAATGTGATTGAATTTAATGCAAGCTTTTTTAATTTTAGTTTATAGCATTTCCAACTTAAATGAAACCTTTTCCAAATTGAATGAAACCTTTTCCAAATTAAATGAAACCTTTTCCAAATTGAATGAAACATTTTCCAAATTAAATGAAACCTTTTCCAAATCAAATGAAACCTTTTCCAAATTAAATGGAACCTTTTCCAAATCAAATGCAACCTTTTCCAAATTGAATGAAACCTTTAATTTTTTAGAAAAAGTATACAAAAGAAATTTGTTTTTAATGTTTTTTATTTAAAAAATAGTCTTACGTAACATTATTATAAAAAGCATGTTTTTATATTTATATATTTATGAACTACAATTTAAATTATCGTTGATTTCTATAACATAAAAGAATATTTCATTTACTTTATCTTTCTTTGCAAACTTACACTAAAAACAAACAAAAAACATAATATTTGTGTTCACCAAAGATTTTTAAATGAAAATAATCTGAAAGGCAGGATTTAGGTTTTAAAAAATGCAGGTAATAAAGAGGGCTATTTCATATACCTAATGTAGTGGTTCACGATTTGCTGCCTGTGAAATTCTCATCACCATGTCCATAACATAATTGGAGCAGCCCTGTTGATTAAGCTGCTGGATACCGTGCTCAATCACTTCAACAATGTTATGATCGATTGTCAGATCGCGAAGCTCCTCTCTAGCACAAAACTTAATTTTTGAAAATTCCTTTTCTATGGGGTTCAACATAGGCGAGTATGGTGGTAGAAACTTCAAATGACACCTGTTCGATTCTATCAATGTCTTGATGTTCTGTCTTTTATGGATTTTGGCATTGTCCCTAATTATAAATGAATTTTCCAAGACTGGAATTATTCTTTCTACAGTCAACCAAAAAAGTCTACATACACCCTTTAAATCTCGGGTTTTAAGGGTAAGGAAGCATTTTTATGAAAATCCAAGTACATAGTTCTATCTCATATTCCTAATAAACAATATTACATACAACAGAAATATATTCCATAATACGAATAACGGTAAATTCTATAAAAATTAAAAAAATAATAGGGAAAAAGTGTACATACACCCAATGAAATATTAAGATTACCGTAAAATTTATGGAATAAGCAATACAAATTTTACATTTTATTGCTTTATCGAATATCTCTGGTTGTCTAAGATATATTTTAGACAAAATAGGAATATATTTGTGCTTTAATTGGCGTTATTTAAGGTGAGACTTCGCGTATAGCTCGTTAAGGCGGACCCTTGCAGATATCTTTGAGTTTGTCAGTCTGGTAGTTTATGAAACCCCAGGAAATACAGTGGACTAATTATTTTGAGATCCTAGAGCGCTTTGAAGTTGTTTTTACGGATAATATATGCTCTTGAGCTTCGCTAAATATACGAATTCCTGAGGTTTCTCATTAATTTTATAGTTTTCACAACATTTTAAGGGGCAAATTGCATGCAGAAGCTTTCGAATTACCTTGTAATAAGGTCTGGTACAATCCTCGAGCATCCATTGAATAAGCAATGTAAAAGTATCCGACATTTATAGCGCTTCAAGTGACCCTAACGATCATAATACGAGAGCATACTAGTTAACACTGTAAATTTCATACAAATTACATGTATTCTTTGGTGGTGCTTTTATTTTGATACTTTGGAAACTTTAGGAGCGGGTTTGTATAATAATATTGTACATTTCTGATTGAGTTAAGGTCCAAACATTTATTACAAGGTAATTCCAAGATTCTTTCTTGTAATTCGACCCTTGGAATGCTGTGAAAACTATAAAATTTATGAAAAACTCAGGAATTCGCATATTTTGCGAAGCTCAGGAGCATACAGTTAGTCAACTATATTATTGCAAACGATGAGTCGTTAAACATTTAGATTTTTAATTAGGAATTACTACAAGAAATTCTTTCAATAATGTTGGGTTTTTTGTACGTATCTGTTGATTTACCTGTTAATGACAACATCCAGCCAAAAAATGCAGAAATCGGTCGTAAATTACAAAAACAGCGGACAAAAAGTATAGGTACCTGGTTTTTGTGGTGTCAACTAAATAATTGCAAAATGAATGAATGTGCAATAAAATCGTGGGATTTTCACAGCGATTTTTTTCAATTAAGGATTTTTATGATTTTATGGTATGTGGACATGTAAACCCATAATTTTTCATCATAAATTAATTGTTCTGTGTGTAACATAGGCGGTATATTCAGAAAAACAGAAACTCAGGTAAACGGAATTCGGAAAATATGCTACATTTGGACTATTCCAATATAATAATGGTAAATCCGCCAGAGAAATCGCTAAAATCACCTCTCATAAGCTGATAACTATATGCAACATCATATACCGCACGGAGAGAGAAGGCAGGTTCAAACTTAAGACGTCACATTGTAGGCCAAAAGTAGTAAATCCACGAATTGGCAGGAGACTGATTAAAGAAATTGACGAAAGACCCCAAATCAGCAGCAGATAATTGCTTTTTCTAATCAAAATAGAATTTGGAGTAAGTGTTTCACATGGAAAAGTCAGAAAAGTGCTACATAACAACAAGCCTTGATCATGAGTGACTAGGTAAAAAATATTGCCCTCCTAGCACAACATATAGAAACTATTCAGACTTGTTACAGACAACTTTTCATGCCATCTTAAGTATTGGGATGACGTTATATTTTCTGATAAGACTAAAATTATGTTGTACTATCACGAGGGGCCTCAAAAAGTACTGCGAAACCCCTTTATAGTCATGGAAAACAAGAATTTAATACATACCGCAAAGTTCGGAAAACTGTCTATTATGGTATTGGGTTGTATACCAAGCAGTGACGTTGGTGACATCCAGATTTTGAAGGAAACAATGACAGAGTACGTTTATTTACGTGTTTTAAATATTATTTATCCAAAAAACGTCAAGAAATTTGGACCTGTTGACCCTGAAAATGCAAAAAAATTGCAATATGAATACTACCAAGACAACGACCCTACGCATAAATCGTATTTATGTAGGACTTGGTTGTTATACAACTGCACCAAAGTCATTGACACCCCAGTCCAAAGCCTAAATATTAACCCAACATCGACAATTCATGGGTACACCTGAAGAAAAAAGTCGGGAATAGGTCGCCCACTAACCTGGGGGACTAAATAAAATGCAATAAAGAAGAATGGTTAAAAAATACCATTGGAATATGACATTCCGAAACTTATTTATTAAATTCAGTTACGTTTACAAGCTGTTTTTGATGCCAAATGTGGGCATAGGAAATATTAAAACCAACTTTTCGAAAAATACCGTGAAAAACTGAAAAGTTGTGAATTTTGCAATTCTTTAGTTGACAGTGCAAATAATGAGTTGTACTCATTTTTGTTATGTTTAAGAAAATGTTTAGTGAAATTTAGCTACTTTTTATTTTATTATATTAATAAACATGTGTAAGAATTGTATTGTTAACAAAAATATTAATAATGATATTTATTTATACCAATAACATGATGTTTTATTTAAAATTTTGTAATAATTTTGGTTTTGCAATAATATAGTTGACTAACTGTATATTATCCGTAAAAACAACTTCAAAGCGCTCTAAGATCTCAAAATAATTAGTCCCACTGTATTTCCTGGGGTTTCATAAACTACCAGACTGACAAACTCAAAGATATCTGCAAGGGTCCGCCTTAACGAGCTATACGCGAAGTCTAAAATATATCTTAGACAACCAGAGATATTCGGTAAAGCAATAAAATGTAAAATTTGAATTGCTTATTCCATAAATTTTACGGTAATCTTAATATTTCATTGGGTGTATGTACACTTTTTCCCTATTAATTTTTTAACTTTTATAGAATTTACCGTTATTCGTATTATAAAATATATTTTTGTTGTATGTAATATTGTTTATTAGGGATATGAAATAGAACTATGTACTTGGATTTTCATAAAAATGCTTCCTTACCCAAAAAACTCGAGATTTATAGGGTGTATGTAGACTTTTTTGGTTGACTGTATAAGACCTTCAATGAAGGATTTAAATTTGTCGGCATTGACCGTAGAATTTGAAATTATTTTATGATTATTAATTGCCGCAATGAGAGTGACATTTCTGCCTCTGACAGTCGGTAAAACTACGTTGGCTCTTGTGCCTTGTCGTGAGCGCGCCTGCGTTCTACGCAAGTGGAGGTTAAATCCGCACTCGTCAATGAAAATTAATTTTTCTCTTTGTTGAGATGCCCATTTAGTAAAATCTATTGCATATTTTTGCCTTAAGTCTAAAGTTCGAATGTCATTCATCCTCTCTATTTCAATGGAAGCCGACTTTAGTGTTATTTTTAATTGCTTAAGTGCATTCTCCATTGAGCTTTTTGATATGCTTCATGGTTTAATTAGAAAGGTTAGCTAAAGCTATCTGTCATTTTAAATTTTTTTCTTTCGAGTGTTCCTTAAACTTCAAAATTATATACACAATCTGTGTATGTGTGTGTGCTGTTTGAAAAATATGCCAAACAATTTTAAAAACAATCGAATTCAATGATTTTTAAAATTGTTTTTAGAACATTTGTATGGAAGAAACTCTTCCTTTTTGCATTGAAACAATAATTTTATCATATCCACAATTCGATTATGTGGAGAAACTTTGACACTTAATTCATTTTTCGCGTTTTGAATAACATGCTCAAAAAATGTATTGTAAACAAACCCACTTGTTGCTTTCGTGTTTACTAATTTTGAAGTTTTAGGAATTCAGGAAAAACAAGGGTTCTATAGATTGTTTTCATTTAAATCTACCTCTTTACTTATACCATGATATGCTTATGTTTTTCTCCCTCAGCAATTTAGTTTTGATGGTTTTTAAAGTGATGCCAGGTTGGTTCTCCACATATGTTTCAATGGCATTCAAAACTTCTGGTGTAAGCGTCCTTTTTCGGTTTCCGCCACGTTTGCCTTCACTTAAACAATCACTGTTTTGTTTGCATCTTCTTATGAGCGTTTTGGCTGAATTTATATTTATTGAAGTTAATTTTGCGGCTTCAGAAATTGTTGTTCCCTCTTCGAACAATTTAAATAATAATAATTTCATATCTTTTGTACTACGTTTATATTGACCCACTTTATTTCGGGGCCTTGTATTCCCATGTTGGGTACTTTCTTCTTCAGCTTCCGCAGTGCTGGAAGAGTTCACGGACATGTCCTCCTCAGGCTCGCAGTTGTCGGAACTTCCCGAGTTAAAATCCTGTTCGCTCATTTTAAATTGTGTATGCACTAGGATTGCCTGTTTAAATACAACTGATTTAAATTTCTATATTTTTGTCTAAAAAGAAATTCTTATAACGGTTATTTTTTAATTCCCTTTCAAATATTTTCCTTTATTCATTTCTGTTTAAGATGATACAACTAATGGCCCTGGCACATACGGTCCGTTGTTAGTCGCGTCGCGCGTTAAAAACAACAACCACATGAAAAATGTGTAAGTGATGACAAGTTTGTTCTTGAAGTTTTCATGTGGTTGTTGTAACGCAACGCTCAACGCGCCGTATGTGCCGGGGCCATAAATGAGTCATTTATTTTATTTTCGATGTTGCTATGCAGAATAATATGTATGTAAAATCATGTTTACTAATAACAGTCACAATAAGAAATGTACGAATTACCTCTTTATTACCAGCATTTTTTAAAACCTAAATCCTCTCTTTCAGATTATTTTCATTTAAAAATCTTTGATGAGCACAAATATTATGTTTTTGTTTGTTTTTAGTGTAAGTTTGCAAAGAAAGATAAAGTAAATGAAATATAATTTTATGTTGTAGAAATCAACGATAATTTAAATTGTAGTTAAATTATATTTCGTAAGACAATTAAAAACAAATTTAACCCAGATAAAGCCACTGGTCGTTTAAACGCCACAAAAAAATGGTTGCAAAAATTGACGTAAAACTCTGTTTTTTTTCAAATATTTTTGTGGGGTTTTTTGCATTTTGTGATAGTATTGTCTGTTATCTGTAATTTCACGCTGATAGCGCTTCATTTGACCTACGCATTTCCACGCAATTGGCCAAAAACCCAAGCTATTCAAAAAAATCGACTTTTTAGTAATTTTCGACTTTTGATGAAAAATTTAAATATGCGATAAAAATTTAATCAAAAATGTTAGAATCATATAAAGTCAGGGATTTGTTAGGAATATAGTAAGAGTATTTTCTCAATCAAAAACCAAGGGATTGGCATGTAAGGATACACCCATGGTACAATAAATTATAGGTAGGCCAGGTATGAAAATCGCTGAAAAACACAACCCTGTAGCCATGGCTTAAAACGTCAAATGGCATACATCAATAATAAGGGTAGATGTATCTGCATAGTTAGCCGATTTTACAAAAACATATGGATTTTAGAACTTCACTGTTTATGATAAAAGCGCCAAATAAAGTAAAATATAAAAATCACTAGCTATGCTGCAGAATATTTAGTCTGTTCCAGTACTGCTAGAAAAGACTTCCAAAAATAGAAAAAGTTATACCCAAACTTACGACAGTGAAATCTATTATCTTCTACTTGACAAGTTTGGCTGATCAAACATCAAGATTGCGGGCATCTGCTTTGCATACACACATGGTATAAGTAAAGAGGTAGATTTAAATGAAAAAATCTATAGAACCCTTGTTTTTCCTGAATTCCTAAAACTTCAAAATTAAGCAACAAGTGGGTTTGTTTACAACACCAATTTTTAGAATTTTATAAATATCGCGAAAAATGAATGAAGGACCAATGTTTTTCTGCATAATCAAGTTTTGGATACGATAAAATGTTTGTTTCAATGATAACCTGACGAATTATTTCCGTACAAATGTTCCAAAAATAATTTTAAATATCATTGAATTCGATTGTTTTTAAAATTGTTTGACATATTATTCAAACACCACACAGACATACACAGTTTGGGTATATTGTTTTGAAGTTTTAGGAATACTCGAATAAAAAAAATTTAAATTGACATAAAGCTTTGGCTAACCTTTCTTATTAAACCATGCATACACATACGTTGACATTGCAGCTAGAATTTTTACAATGTTTGTAGTTTTTCCGTTCCCGTACTTTCAGAACTAATTTCAATTCAAATCAATATTTTACAAATCGTTATTTCGCAAGTATCACTATTAACCAATTTAACTTTGCCAATGCTAATAGAATTTGTAGTCCTTGTTCTCAATTTTAAGATAATATCTTACAGTGAAGTTTTTGTTGGGAAAATTCACCGATGCATCTACCTTTATTATTGTATAATGTCAACAACAGTAAGAAATGTCAACCCTGCTTTTGACAGAAGAAGCCATAAAAAGAAAAAAATTGTAATCAGCTGTTAGCTGCGTCCTACCCATGGTAGAATAAGAAAAGGTAGCAGCAATACACAGCTGACTGAACTGGGTTGTAACGTTAGTGTCAAATTTCATATGACATTTTATACATTTATTTCTATTTCGATGTACATTAGGGACATATATTTTTTGAGAAAAAAATATATCATTCGGAAAAAAATATTTCCCAGAAAGACTTCTTCATATCAATGATATGTAACCTCCTCCAAGTTCGAACGATAAGCCGCGCAGTAAATCCCCGCTTGTAGAGGCGATACAACGTTTGTTAATATGTGAGGTATTTTGTTAAAATTTAAAAAAATAAAGCCCTAATAAACATGTGCTTCTTTGATTTCTAAAACAAAACATTGAAACAGCTTCTCCCTTTTCTATGAATTTCCAGCGACCCCAAACTTTTCTGCAAGAATTCTACTTTCTGCGAGAATTTATGCATTTAGTGGAATGATGTGGAAACATAAAAATTGAAAATGTAACGAATTTTCATTCATGTTTTCCAAAATATTCAACCAAATGTGAAAAATTATTAGTTTTTTAAATTCCAATAATTTATAGACATTTCCTTGTTTTGTTTACAAATACAACTGGCAGTAACGTTACAAACAAAAACAAATTCCTTTGTGGTTGTTGTTCGAGTTGTATTTGTTGTAGTATTAACTTTACCTTGTATTTGTTCTACCATGTGTCCTACCTAAGAATTATTCTACCATGGATACACCAATATTACCCATGGTAGAACAAGAAAAGGTAGCAGCAATACCCAGCTGACTGAACTGGGTTGTAGTGTTAGTGTCAAATTTCATATGACATTTTATACATTCATTTCTATTTCGAAGTACATTAGGGATATATATTTTTTGAGAAAAAAAATATATCATTCGGAAAAAACCATTTCCCAGAAAGACTTCTTCATATCAATGATATGTAACCTCCTCCAAGTTCGAACGATAAGCCGCGCAGTAAATCACCGCTTGTAGAGGCGATACAACGTTTGTTAATATGTGAGGTATTTTGTTAAAATTTAAAAAAATAAAGCCCTAATAAACATGTTCTTCTTTGATTTCTAAAACAAAACATTGAAACAGCTTCTCCTTTTTCTATGAATTTCCAGCGACCCCAAACTTTTCTGCAAGAATTCTACTTTCTGCGAGAATTTATGCATTTAGTGGAATGATGTGGAACAATAAAAATTGAAAATGTAACGAATTTTCATTCATGTTTTCCAAAATATTCAACCAAATGTGAAAAATTATTAGTTTTTTAAATTCCAATAATTTATAGACATTTCCTTGTTTTGTTTACAAATACAAGTGGCAGTAACGTTACAAACAAAAACAAATTCCTTTGTGGTTGTTGTTCGAGTTGTATTTGTTGTAGTATTAACTTTACCTTGTATTTGTTCTACCATGAATATTACCCTCAAAAGTTTTTGGAACTTTTAAAAGAAGTCCCGATTGCAGGAAAACTATACGTTTTAGAGAAAAAAGTTAATTTTTAAAAAATGCTTAAAAAATCTCAGAAATATAATTTTCATAAAAAATTTTAAGTTTTCTCGCAAAAAAAATTCTCGGCGCTAAGTGGGTTAATTTGTATACTTCTTCTAAAAAAACAAAGGTTTTATTCAACTTGGAAAAGGTTTCATTTGATTTGGAAAAGGTTTCATTTAATTTGGAAAAGGTTTCATTCAATTTGGAAAAGGTTTCATTTAGTTTGGAAAAGGTTTCATTTAATTTGGAAAAGGTTTCATTCAATTTGGAAAAGGTTTCATTTAATTTGGAAATGCTATATATAATAAAGTTGTTTGTATTCATGTTTTACAAAAATAATAAATGTATTTTATTTGTTCTGGGCTATTTCGCAATGGCTTGCATTTTTACTCCATCTTCAGATTGATTAAAAAACCCGAAGAGTACCTTTACATTCAATCCAAAACACTACATCAAAAGCTGTGATTTGTATCGAAAATGGAGTGCATCCTAGATGTGTGCTGTAGAAGCAAAATGAAGTGCATCCTAGCAGCGCGCTTTTTTGTAAAATTCATAGAAAAAGATCCCAGCAAAAAGTTTGCATCCGCGGATGCAGTTGAATCACTACAAGTGTACAGTACATTTGCCGTTGGAGTACATCTTTTCCTATGAATTCACTTATGAATTTTACAAGAGAGCGCGCAGCTAGGATGCACTCCATTTTGCTTCCACAGCACACAGCTAGGATGCACTCCGTTTTCGATCCAAATCACAACTTTTTATGTAGTCTTTTGGATTGAATTTAAAGGCACTCTTCGTATTGTGTTTTTAATCAATCCGAAGATGCAGTAAAAATGCAAGCCATTGCGAAATATCCCGGAATAAATAAAATGCATTTATTATTTGTGTAAAACAAGAATACAAAGAACTTTATTATATAAACATAAATTAAAAAATGTTTTCATTAAATTCGATCACAATTGAGTGTACTACCTCCTTTCACCATTTAATCCAAGCGCAACTGATTTTGCTTCGTCATCTTAAAGGGTTTTTATGTTGCCTTCCCATCATTAGTTCAGCTTTCGGCATGGATTCCACTCCATTAAAAATCTCAGTCTCGTAAATTACCACCGTGGTGCAATGGTATGCACGCCCGCCTTGCACGCAGAAGGTCGGTGGTTCGATTCCCCGGCCAGGCAACACCAAACATTTTTCAACCGTGGCAAAATACCCTGAGTATTTCAGCCTTGAAAAACTTCTCTATAAGTGGTGTCTTAGGACACGCCGTTCGGACTCGGCGATAAACAGTAGGTCCCATATCATTGAGCTAAATATGAATCGGGGTGCACTCATTGATATGAGAGAAGTCTCCCTTGTCCCGTATGGGATGTTGTGGAACAATGTTTTGTTTGTGTTAAATTACCACAAAAATGTTCGCAACTTTAGTTTGTTTCGGGTAGGGATCAAACAACTGTTTTTGTTTGGTAGGGATCTCTAAAGCAACTGCTTATAAAATGTATCGAACGGAGTGCATTTTTCATAGCTCTGTTGGAATACATCGAAAGATGTTGTGAAATCATAACTCCAATTGCACAGCTTCCAATTTTTTTTTGGGGGATGTACTCCAACGGCATTTGTACTGTACACTTGTAGCGCAAACTTCCCAGCAACAAATTTTGGAAGTTGTGCATGTGGAGTTATGATTTCACAACATCCTTCTTTGCAGTCCACACTGAGTTATGAAAAATGGACTCCGTTGGATACAATTTATAAGCAGTTGCTTTAGAGATCCCTATAAAAAACAGTTGGTTGATCTCTACCCGCCGCTGGCGAAATCGTAAAATAAGAGAGAGTATATATGTACATACCCAGCAAAAAGTTTGCATCCGCGGATGCAGTTAAATCACTAGAACAATTGCCGCTGGAGTACATCTTTTCCTATGAATTCACCTATGAACTTTACAAGAGAGCGCGCAGCTAGGATGCACTCCATTTTGCTTCCACGGCACACAGCTAGGATGCACTCCATATTCGATCCAAATCACAGCCTTTGATGTAGTGTTTTGGATTGAATTTAAATGCAGTCTAAAGATGCTATAAAATGCAATCCATTCCAAATATCCCAAAATAAATAAAATACATTGCTTAATCGTGCAAACAAGAATATTAACTTTATTACACTGATACAAATTATAAAAACTCTCCATTAAATTTTATCATAACTGAGTTTACTTCCTTTGCTCTGCTTTTTGTGACACCGCAACTGATATTGCTTCATCATCCAAATGGTTTTTAATTTTTCCTCCAACTCCAGTTCAGATTTCTAAAAAAAAAAACTCTAACTCCACTTCAAAAATAATTTGCGTCTCGTGAATTACAGCAATGTTCGTATCTTTAGTTTGTATTTCTTTATTTTTTTCATGGTAGAATAATAAAAGGTAACCTCATTTAAAAAAATCGTAGATACATCTCTGGACTTATAGACATGCTCAATTACAGACTAATTGAACGTATCCAACCCTGCACGACAGGAAAAAACAAATGTTTAGTCCCAATTTACATTAGGCGAGTTTACTTGCGGCAATTGTCAGTTTGTGGGTGAGAGAGGGTGCTGAGAGGCAAAGGGTTACCATATGCCTCACCTCTCTCTCCTACAAAATGACAATTGCCGCAAGTAAACTCGCCCAATGTAAATTGGGACTTATTTACATTTACACAATGAAACGTTTGGTAAGTTAAAAATACAGATATTCTGCGATAATTTTCTATTACAGTGGTAAAGATGGCGAATCTTAGTGGCGAAATGCAAGCAAGCATCGCCGTTTTGAAAATTGAATTATATCTGAAGGCAAAAAGTGGTCTTCACAAATAACTTCCTTCCCATTGAACTTAATTCCACAAGCTTGGGACCACTCTTCACTTGCTTCTTTGCATTTTGGAACATAAAAAAAGATCCATTTCCCCCTACGTCATTTTTGGCAAACGCAACACTTTCTCATTTTATTTAAGTTTTTTCTTTTATTTTTTAATTTTGGGTTATCACTATGACAATGCTTGTCAATAGACAATAGACAGTGTTTGTCAAATCCGTTTTAACAATGAAATGTCAAAGTTTCAATTTAGAAAAAATTGTAATCATATGACTGCATAAGGTTAACTTTTTTATTTGTACCATGATTTTTTTTTAAACAAATTCTTATAATTTTAGACACTCTTTCTTGTGTTCAGAAAAAAACTGCGACTGTAGGGATCAAAAAATTGGATTGCTTGGCTAGGGATCTATAAGCCAGTGCTTCTAAAATGTATCGAGCGGAGTGCATTTTTCATAACTCCGTGTGGACTGCATCGAAAGATGTATTGAAATCATAACTCTGCATTGCACTACTTCCAAACTTTTTTGCTGGGCGCAGCAAAAAGTTTGCATCCGCGGATGCAGTTGAATCACTACAAGTGTACGGTACATTTGCCGTTGGAGTACATCTTTTCCTTTGAATTCACTTTTGAATTTTACAAGAGTGCGCGCAGCTAGGATGCACTCCATTTTGCTTCCACAGCACACAGCTAGGATGCACTCCATTTTCGATCCAAATCACAGCTTTTGATGTAGTGTTTTGGATTGAATTTAAAGGCACTCTTCGGATTGCATTTTTAATCAGTCCAAAGATGCAATTAAAATGCTAGCCATTGCGAAATATCCCAAAATAAATAAAATGCATTTATTATTTGTGTAAAACAAGAACACAAAGAACTTTATTATATAAACACAAATTAAAAAAAGTTTCCATTAAATTCAATCACATTTCAGCTTACTTCCTCCGTTCTCGATTTAATCCAAGTGCATCTGATTTTCTTTCATCATCCTAAAGTTTTTTTATGTTGCCTTCCATCACTGGTTCAGCTTTCGACATGGACTCCAACTCCACTCCATTCCATTTGCATTCAATTCTTCTTTTCATCGTAAACGTGTAATAACAATGACCTACGACAGTTCTGTATGCTTTTTATTTACATTTTGATTCAAATTTGTTCTATCTTAGAGGATTTTCAAAATGTATTTGTTTTTTCCTGAGAACCATGGTTTAATAAGAAAGGTTAGCCAAAGCTTTATGTCAATTTAAATTTTTTCATTCGAGTATGCCTAAAACTTCAAAATAATATAAACAAACTGTGTATGTGTGTGTGGTGTTTGAATAATATGCCAAACAATTTTAAAAACAATCGAATTCAATGATTTTTAAAATTGTTTTTAGACCATTTGTATGGAAGAAATTGGTGTGATTTGCATTGAAACAATCAGTTTATCATATTCACAACTCGATTATGTGGAGAAAACTTAACTCTTCATTCATTTTTCGCGTTTTTTATAAAATGCCCAAAAATGCATTGTAAACAAACCCACTTGTTGCTTTTATTTTGAAGTTTTAGGAATTCAAGAAAAACAAGGGTTCTATAGATTTTTTTCATTTAAACCTACCTCTTTACTTATACCATGCCTGAGAACATTTTTAGAACGATGTTGTTTTTGTAAATTTGTTAGTTGTTGTAATTCGTGAATTTACCTTACTAGGCGTTTACACAAGACAGTCTGTCTGCAAATACAACTCTGATTAACTAACACATACATACATTTGTCGGCTGTCTCCCAGCTGTCCATAATTTTTTCATAGACAGCCGGGTTAACAAATTTTTGACATATTTTATAAAAATAAGTTAGATAATAATTGAAATGTGTTGAAAACAAAAGAACATGAACAAAAACAAAATATGTATGTATGTGAACGGAAAACAAGAAGTCGACGATTTTCATTCATAATTTTAAAACTGTTTTTGTAGTTGTCTGAACGCCTACGTCCCACAGGCAAGTTTTGGGGTTTTGATGACAATCAATACTTGTGCTTAACTGTCCTGTCATGTGTAAACGCAGGGTTAAGCTGAAAACACATACAACGTTTGATTAAAATTTTGCGTTGGGCGTCGAGAAAAAAACAACAACAACAGGGCGACGACGACACCAAAGTCCAGCGTTTATCTGTTTTTCGGCATATATTTCAAATGTATTTAAAATTTTCGGCATCATGCCCAACAGTGTAAAAACGGCCAAAACGACACAAAACTTTACCCAAACGTTGTATGTGGTTTCAGCTTACCAAGCCAAATAATAAACACACCTCTTCTGTGCCAAAAAATACATGTGAACTACCCTTTTAAAAATTTTCTCATTCTGATTGGATTTGCAATTTTGTTGTATATTTTTCCGGCAAATGAAATTGTCAACATTTATTTTTTGCATAGCACACTGAACATACCCCAATTGACAGTGTCATTGTTCAGCAACATCTCTTGAAGTATCTCTGCTCTGCAGCATTTAAGAAATTTTACATTCTCACGATTCAGATATTCTATTTTTTTTCAATAGACCAATCAATATTACCGAAACAAACGTATATTTGATGTTGAAGAAATGTAAGTGTTCTGCGGAATTTGTTGCCTTGTGAAAATTGCGAATTTTCAGCAATTTTCTTGCCACACCTTCCGGCCTCGGTTATCGATGCATTACGTTGATTCGTTTTCTTTTCTTCTTTCTTTTCGGTTGCAAACTTTGTAGTATTTTGCCATCCATAATATGGATTTGCAACAAACTCCGCCTCTCTCTCCAGAAGTAATGGTATGTCAAGCTTTACGAGCCGCTACGGATAGCAATCATGAGGTGGTACATAAAGCTGAAGCCCAGCTGGTAGAATGGGAAACTCAGACCGGATTCTTTACTACGTTGACACGTTTGTGTGTTGCTGCGGTGGGCGATCCAAATATTATCCAACAGCTGGATGTTAATGTCCGTTGGATGGCAGTGGTATATTTGAAGAATGGCATTAATAAATATTGGCGCAAGGGTATGCGTCAGGAATTGGCTGCAGAGGAAAAACAGCAAATACGTGATTTGTTGTTGATGCATTTCTCGAATGAACCCATTCCCCAGGTTTCATTACAAATTGCGGTACTAATGGCACGTATTGCACGCATAGACTGTCCACATGATTGGCCCCAATTAATGCCTGAACTGCTGAAGCGCATACAAGCATTCTCCGCATCAAACACTGCTGGCTGTGAATCATTGAAAAGCGGAGAACAACAAAGGGTCCTCTTGACGTTGCATCATGTGATTAAGGCATTGGCATCGAGACGTTTATGGGCCGAGAAGAGAGTATTTGAAGAACTGACCAGTAACATCTATGAATTTATCTATCAAATGTGGGACACATACTGCACACTGTTCTTCCACCAATTGAAAGATGTCCAACCAATGTTGGCCAAACCCACATTAGAAATTGCCGTGTTGTGTACACGTATCCTGAGAAAGCTAACCATTTATGGTTATATGAAGCCACAAAACTCACCAGTCTGCCTGCAATTTGTGGAAAAGCTATTCGAACGTTTGAAACAATGTCTGAGTGTCCGTTACGAGCTGCGCCAATTGAATGCAGACGAAAACTTGGTTAGCTTGTTGGAAAAATTGATTTTGAAACAAATGAAAACGTTGTTGGAATTCCAAGAAATGCATGCTGTGGCCTTTAGGAACTTTGTGGCAATGGCCTTGCAGTTCACATTTGATCATGTCTTCCATGTTAGTGCTTATCTAATATTCACTGAGAATGTCATCAACTTTCGCCAATTTGCTATACATTGTATCAATCTGATGAAGGGCCTGATGTCACCGTTCTATTGGGTAAAAATTGATAATGTGTTGGACAGCGACAGTAGCCTAGAATCACGTTCTTCTTTGGAGACATTCTTCACCGAGGAACGTATCAGTTATATTTGTGAGAAAATTATTACCCACTACTTTATATTGACACAAATTGAATTAGATTTATGGCTAGAGGATCCGGAAGAATTCGCCCAAGATGATAGTGGTGGTGATACATGGAAATATGCTCTAAGGCCTTGTGTGGAGACTCTGTTCTCGGTGTGTGTAACCAATTACCAAGCTCAAATGTCAGCCGAAGTTGTGAAATATGTACAGAAAGCCCAACAGATTCAGCTGACGGCCGAGTCAGATTTAAAAGATATACTACTCAAAGATGCTATTTACAATGCAGCTGGACAGGCATCGCTACACTTATTCAACGAATTAGATTTTGATGCTTGGTTTAGTGGTCAACTGTTGAATGAATTGAAAATCGAAGCACTTAATTTCCGTATCTTAAGAAGACGTATTATATGGTTGCTTGGTGAATGGGCTGGTGTTAATTTCTCGCGTAATCTACGACCATTGGCCTATGAGGCATGTTTACATTTGCTACGGCCAGCTGAAGATATGTCTATACGTCTGGCCGCCTCTAGTACATTATCAATTCTAATATCCGATTTTGATTTTGCACCCGAAGCTTTTCTACCCTATTTGGAACCCTCCTTCAATGCTCTCTTCATTCTGTTGCGCGAAGCCAAAGAATGTGATACCAAAATGAAGGTGTTGGCCATTATGTCATCATTGGTGGAAAAAATGAGTGATAACATTGAACCCTATGCCGATAGTCTGATATCATATTTACCCCTGCTATGGAAAGAGAGTGAGGACTATAGTATGTTGCGATGCGCCATTATATGTACACTGCAGCAGGTTGTTAAAGCGATACGTGACATACCGGAGAAAATGCGTCCATTTTTATATAGTGTGATTGCTTTGAGTACTGATCTGCAGGTAAGAATGTTTGATGGTTATTTTATTTTGATTGAATGCTGTAATGATATAATTCAAGTGAGGTTATGGGTGCTTAAGGCGTAGATAGACACAAAGTTTTTGAGCTAAGTTTAGGGCATCGGAATCCCCAGAAGCCATCTAGCTCAGTGTAGTATAAGGAAAGCTTTAAATGAGAAAGTGAAAGGGTCCATTAACTTCAACATTTTTTACATAAGTCCGCGTTTTGGAAAACGATATTATCGGTACAAATTGCATCTAATTTGGCATTTTGAATTCCCAATGGTCAGAAAACTTTTCCATCAGAAAATTTTAGACCTGATATAACGGTATCACCCGATTTCTGGTATTGTGAAGTTTTAATCTACATTTTCGGCCCGAATTTGATGTAATTGGTAATTAGAATTGCCACCACAATTTGTGGACTTTGGTACTATCCTAACAGAAAGAAAAGTAATAATTTAATTTTAGTTCAGAATATTTTGATGGTGGGAGTACAAAATGTTCGGTCCGGCCGAACTTGAATGTTTTTTTACCTGCTTTTCTTCAAAATGTTAATCAATTTCTTTGTCTCTCTCCCCAGGAACCATCTCACATATATCTCATTGAAGAAGGTCTCTCACTGTGGGTAGCTGTTGTTGAAAATTCCACAAGCATGACGGCGCCACTCATCGATTTATGTCGAAACATCATGCCAATAATTGAAATGTCATCGGAAAATTTACGCACTGTATTGGTGTTAATACAAGCCTATATTCTGCTTGATGCCAGTGCGTATTTAGAACGTTATGGACGTTCATTTGTAGACTTTTGTAATCGCATGTTTGACGATATCCGACCAGAGGGTATAATACTTATGGTTAAAGTTTTAGAAATCTGTTTAAAAACAGATCCAACAAATGGCCTGGAACTGGTGAGACCAGTTCTACCCTATATCTTTCGACAAGTGTATAGCAATAAAGATTTCCCCATGCTTATGGGCATGTACCTATCAATGGTAGCACGTGTCTTGCTCATAAGTCAACAGGTATTCATGGAAGTCATACAGGAGCTACAACAACCAAATGCCTTGGAAACCATTCTAGATGTATGGATCACAAAAATGCCTTTGGTCACTGAATTGGAGAAAATCAAATTATTCTCCTTGGCCTTTTTATCGATATTCTCCAATAATCCAATTTTATTGGAACGTTTTCCCGCCATTATGCAAAATATTGGTGATGCCCTGTTTGAGGTAATGCGTGAAGATGACGATGGTCTGCAACAACATTTAACTGATGATGATCCCAATGCCGCCCCGCCACAAGAAAATAAGCCTGTTAAATATTGTGACTCGTTGGTGTTTGTCGATGAATACGATTTGGATACCAGCAGTTATTGTACTATGGATGATTTTGATTATAAAACCTATCACTATGATCGTTGCCGACAGTTGTCACTTAAGGATCCAGTGCATAAGATTGCATTGCCGCAATACATCGAATGGCAGTTGGGAAATTTACGTAGCCAATTGGGAGATGAAGACTATCAGAAGTTAATGCGTACAGTTTATCCAGCTGTTTTGGAAAGATTTTCTCAATTTGTTAATTTGCAAATAAATTTTCCCATTAACAACTAGCAGCACTGAGGTGGGCATCTACGCGTCACCATTACTCCAAATCCATATTACGCCCCCAAATTACAAGTAAGCAACAAACTAAAGGGAATCTATTAAGTTTCTAATCTTAGGGAAGGAAGGATGTTAAAGCGTTTGTCTGAGATAGTCATTGGCAAGTTTAAGAAGTTCTAACACCATCTGTTGGTTAATGTATAAGTTACTATTCTAATCAGTTTTTGATACCAATGTAAATTATTTTATGTCATTTTAATTATTATTATTACTATTTTTAATGCTATTATTTTTTTAATACTATTACTTACTATATTTTGTAGATTATGTTTTATGAATTTAACAAGAGTTTTGTTTTGATGAAAATGATCATTTTTATAATAATAACAAAAAGCAAGGAAGAAAACAATATAACGAAACTAAAATAAGAACAAGAAAAGAGAGCGAGAAATAAAGATTTCTCTCCTAAACAGCACTTCTAAAATTAATTAAAAAAAAAAAACAAAATTAATTCTTTTTTAAAAACCAATTGTTTTGTTATAATGGAAAAATAAAACAAAAACGAACCGATCAACGTGGTGTAGCGTTTTCATTTAAACAACTAACAACTTAGCACTTCGGAAAGAGGTAACAGTGACAGACATTCCTAAAGCTGGGAAGCCAAGTCACTTGTTTCGGAAAGATTATAGACCGATTAGCCTTTCTACTTTTCTACCGAAAACACTAAGATAGTTTTTTACGCAGATGACGTAGTCATTGTCATCAGTGGGGAATTTCTGTCTACGTTGTCTGCAGGGTGCTTTTGTAAATATTTCTCGTTGAGCACACCTTGACGGTCTTGGTCGGTTGTCCGATCTAACTGAAAGGTGTTGAGACCTCTAGATCCCTTTACTTATTGCTAATGGTAAGTCCTCGACCAAGGCGGCTAAGTTCCAGTCTTCCAAGAAGCCAAAAAGGCGAAGACTGCACCTAAATTATCTGAGACGATTTCGCAGAGCTCCTCATCTGCCTCACTTCCCGTCATTATTCCTTCTGCTCGCATCTTTGACAGCGTCGACCACTTCAAAGACCATTAGTCAGCAGTCGAACAACCCGTCTGAGGAACAGCAACTCCCACGAAGGAAGTCGCCAAACTCTTCGCAGAAACTGCGAGAAAAGGGATTGGTTGATCTTGTTGCTCATCCCGTGTGGGATGATAACCTCAGTATGGATATTCTGGTTCAGTATCAGGCGGTGCAGTGACATAACTCCCAACGGACATAACTCCCAAAACGATTTTGGGAGCTATGTATGTCCGACTTGGTTTGCGGTCATAACTCCCAAACGAAAAATGTTAAAACTTGAAAATACTTTCTGAAAAACGAAAATCGCCGCAGGCGAACATATTTTTAAAACAATCGCGCGATTTTTTACCGAAATATTTTTATTATTTAAGAAATTAAAATATTGTTGTTAGATTTTTCAAACACTTTCGGAAAAACAAAAAGTGCCACAATATTTTTGAAAAATCAGACGATTTTTTACAAAAATATTTTAACAATTTAAGAAGATAAAGAGTTTTTGTTAAAATATTCAAATAATTTCTGAAAAACGAAAAGTGCCGTAGGCGAAAATGTTTTTGAAAAAATTGTGCGAATTTTTACAAAAATATTTTCACAATTTAAGAAGATAAAAAGGTTTTGTAAAAGCTTTCAAATACATTCTGAAAAATAAAATGCACCGCAGGCGAAAATTTTTTGAAAAAAATCGCGCGATTTATTACAAAAATATTTTTACAATTAAAAAAGATAAACAGTTTTTGTAAAAATATTCAAATACTTTCTGAAAAACGAAAGGGCCGCAGGCGAAAGTATTTTTGAAAAAAATCGCGAGATTTTTTACAAAAATGTTTTCACACTTTTTGATTTTCTCAACAAATATTTTATAATTCCGTTTACATTCAACTTCTACTCTAAAGCAGACATGACCAAAAAGAGAACGGAGAAAATTCAAAATATTGGCAACTTATAACAGTGTGTTAGTAAGTTTGTATTCACGCAAGCTATAAAACAATAACAAATCAAAACATTTGTTCTCTTTTGTACGCTCTTTCTGTGCATTCGGGTCGTGTGTGTGTAAATTGCCGAAAATCATCGGCACCGCCGTGTCAAAGAAGAACACATTTGCTCTAAAGTTTATAAAAAATGTATAAATATAAATGTCAAAATTAAGCAAAGAAATAATTTTGAAATTAAAAAAAATGTTGGGAGTTATGTCCGCGATATTTTTGGGTGTTATGCCCGCTTTGCTTCACGGGCATAACTCCCAACGAATTTTGGGAGTTATGTCCGGGCACCGTATCAGGCATCCAGAGGTGATTTGAGGCTCAGAGAAATAAATATGTGGCGTTGTTCGCAGTTTGGTCATGCAACCGTTCTACAGCGAATATATAGGATAGGAAACCGACTAAATTTCGCACACTCTGACTTTGATACAGCTGACCGTTAATGCCGGATAAGATTGCATGGGCGCCGGACAAGTCAATTTAGGATATCTTAGCAATTTTCACCGATAGGTCGAAGATGGAATGGGAGCCGGTATGTATAGTTATGAAATGCAGCCTTTTTAGGCAGACATTGCACTATAGGTAATTTGGACAGGTTTTTAGGCATAAAGTCGATTTTTGCACATTTAATAACGCGAGTTTTCTAATTTGATTCGAAGAAAGAGCATGTCAAATTCTATGGATTTGCAATTTGTTTTCAAAAATATTCAAAACTCGCGGTATAATTCGAAGTTAAAATCCAAATTTCGAAGACAAAATAAAAAATGTTAAAAAAGATTAAAACTTAGAGCAGAATTTAAACGCAATTTGTAAGACTTTGGTAATAACCAAATACATAGATATGATTTTCAGTGGAATGGTGGCGGTATGAACCTTCTCTTTTAAGAAATAATTTTCTTCAAAATGTTTGTTACCACAGAAAAATCGTCATATAGGATACAACCTAAGAATTTTTTTACAAAATTATAGTTTTATATTATAGACTTTTACAAAATTGTCCAACTCTGTCTGAAATTCTGCCACAGGGAATATCTTCAGCAAAGGGTTCTGAATCAACTACATAATTACCAAGGTGCGGTTTTTTGCGTTTTTTAAGTTATAGCACTTTTTTAAATGCCCTCCTTGCAGAAAAAATATTTTTTTAATATATTGTTTGGTGAAGGAAAGATTAAACACAAAAAACATCCGATTTGAACTAAAAAGACATTTTCTTTAAAGAAATATTCACTATGTGTTGTAAAAACGTGCAGACGTGCTGTGGTCAACATTTTTTGTTAATTATAGCCGTAATACGTTCTAACTAGGGATTATTATTGCGTGATTTATTTGGTCCTTAAAATAATAACCCAGCAAAATTTATTTGAAGTTGTTCTATGTGAAGTAGTGATTGAATAGCTTTTTTAGAAGCAGTCCACGCAGAGTCATGAAAAATGCAATCCGTTCTTCATATTTTGACAATGTCCGATTTGAATCCATTTCATAAAATTTTCACATTTTAGCAATGCTTACATTTCTAATAACTTTTTGCAAATAAAATTCTTAACAACGCAATAAACAATTTATTTTATGGCATTTTAATTACTCAGCAAAATGTTTGTATCCAAAAAGATAATCATAGGTGCAAGGAATATCAGACTGCATATTTGTTTGTAGCCAAAAAAAGTAGTTGAATCATGAGTGCAAGTGACTACGTCTTTTTACGTGAAAGAAGTCATGATTTTTACAAGGGCATGGTGCAGCTAGGATGCTATCAATTTTAGATGTTTATCACCTATTTTGCATAACTCTATGCAAGAAGGGTTTGAGGATGTTTTTGGTTATTTTTGAGCAATAAAAGCTAACCTTCTAGAATAAAGGTACTTGATTTTTATTTGCACTCAGTCGCTTTTTAAAATGATTTATTTGAAATATTCCATTATTTTATATTCATTATATTTCAATTCCATTAAGATTATCGAACTATTTTCATACTACTATTTTTTTTAAACAAAACATGAGTTTGGTAGTAATTTGAACGAAAGAGGCCATAAATATTAATTAGAAGTTACCACAACTCTTTTAAATACTTTTTCCAAATGGCGCTGAGGTCTCAAATCAGTGAAAATCCTCGCTTAATAGATGTTAACTTCTCCCATATCCTCAAAATGCTTGCTTGCGAATCAATTTTTAAGTGAATCGAAAAATCAATTCAAAATACATTCCATCCCAGTTGGAAGTTGTCTGCTATGTGTCTTCAAAGTTATCCCCAATCCATTGAAGACGGCTTGATGACAGCCCTTTGCGATCATCGACGACATTTTCATACAAATGTCGCAAAACTCGTGCACGACCAGTTGAGCGACAAGGTAAGCGAAGTTGTCTTCACGGATGATAGAATGAACGTTCACTTGTACCAAGGCACATTGCAAGACATTTTCGTTGAAAACGTCACGCATCGCACATGGAAGAGTGACAAATTCGGTGACACCGCCTTGCTTAAAGACAATTTTGAAATTTTTCGTTGATGAAATGGTCATCGCAGATTCAATTTCCAACTGGGATGGAATGTATATTTATTCACTACAAAGAACTAACGCAAAATGTGTACTTAAGAAGCAAATTAGACAGTATCCTCACTGCACCATGCCCTTGTAAAAATCATGACTTCTTTCACGTAAAAACCCAGCGAAAAGTTTGCCTCCAAAGAGGCAGTTAAATGATATGTACAAGTGATTTGGAAGTGCATCAAATTATGCATTTTCACTCATGATTTTTACAAGGGAGTGACCCCGGAAAGAGGCACTCCATTGCATCGCATTTTAACTGACCCTTTGGCAATGCATTTTAACTGAACCTTTGGCACTGCATTTTAACTGACCCTTTGGCATTGCATTTTAACTGACCCTTTGGGGTAGAATAGGAGGCAGTTCAGAGCACGTGTTTTGAATAACAAAATAAAATATTAATAACTTTATTAAATTAACACAAATTATGAAAATTCTCTATTGAATTCAATCGCAAATATGTGTGTTTCCTCCGCTCTTCATTTAATCCAAGCTTAAGTGCTTTTGCTTCATCTGCTAAATGGGTTTGATATTGCCTTCCCATCACCAGTTAAGATTTCGACATGTACTCCAACAGCACTCCATTGGGAAATTTTCTTCTCGTGAGTTACCGAAAAAATGTTCACAAATTAAATATTATTTAGTTTGTATTAACATATGTTTGGAAATGTTAACACGATTATCTCTTTTTGGAAATGTATTCCGCTGCCTGTAGAGATGTACAAACTGATTTGTGTACATGTAGGGATCTCTAACAACTGCTAATAAAATGTAGTGAACGGAGTGCCTTTTTCACGACTCCGTTTGCACTGCATCCGAATGCTGTTAAATTGTGAGGAATTGGAGTGCCTTTTTCACGACTCCGTTGAACTGCCTCCGGATGTTGTTAAAATGTGACAAATGGATGTGATTCTTTGGATTGCATCCAAATGCGGTTAAAATGTGAGGAATGGAGTGCCCTTTTCACGACTCCGTTTGAACTGCATAAAAACATGCCGTAAAAGAACTAGTCTACATTGCACTACTTCCAATTTATTTTGCTGGGATCTTGTGGAGAATTTTCACAGCTGTAATATTTTCTATAGGTCCATTTACATTGGACTCGCGGTTTTCAAGCAAAATCGTGAAAACATAAAGAACCCCTAAAAATGTAAACTTAAATCGCGATTTATTTGAAAATCCCTCCGGTGATTTTTTTGTTTCTTGATATTTCTCATCTATGAGCATTGTGGTTTCAGAATCTGCAAAAACTTCCCAGGTGTAAGCACCCAGCAAAATGTTTGTAGCCAAAGAAGTAGTTAAATCATGAGTGCAAGTGATTTCGGACTACATCTTTTTACGTGAAAGAAGTCATGATTTTTACAAGGGCATGGTGCAGTGAGGATACTGTCTAATTTACTTCTTAAGCACACATTTTGCATTAGTTCTTTGTAGTGAATAAATCACAACAACATATGATTCAACTACTTCTTTGGCTACAAACAAAGATGTAGTTCGAAATCACTTTTATTATTTTTTGTATACAAATTACTTTTTATGGATGCAAACATATTGCTGTTATTATAATTAACAAGAAACAAATTATGTTCTTTGTCTTTTTAAGTTTTTTTTTGCAAAATTTTGAAATTTCTAAAATGTGAAAAATTTATGAAATGGATTCAAATCGGACATTGTCAAAATGTGAAGAACGAAGAAGAATGCATTTTTCATGACTCTGCGTGGACTGCTTCAAAAAAAGCTATTCAATCAATACTTCACAAGGAACAACTTCAAATAAATTTTGCTGGGCACCTTCCATTTAAAATTAGTAAAGGCGCACCGTGAATATGTTTTGACAGCAAATGAAGACATCAGTTGGTATTATTGTATCACCTTCCTTCCCATGGTCTCTACCTCGTTTTCGCAAAGCTGTCCTCTCACTTGTTTGTCATAGATCTTATATGTACATCAGTGACAAATTAAAGACCCCTACTACAGCAATTGTAATCTCTGACTTGCTAAGTGAGAGTAGAGGCGCTATTTTACGTCCTAAGACTAACGGTCGGATTGACTTGCATACAGGTCCGTAATGCCAGATCCTCATGGTTTTCTCAAAATAAAACTTGTTGAGGAGCAAATCGGTGGATTGACACAGCCCTCCACCTGTAGGTCAGAAGACTGAGACCTCCTCCTTGCTAGTTCATCAACTATCTAATTTCCCTCAACAACCCTACCGCAAGTTTTTAAGACAGATCTACAATTTTGAACACCCTTAGATTTTATGACAAAGGACCCTTGTGCCTTTAAAGCAGCATGGCTGTCAACATATACCGTGACACTTTACCTGCCACATTCTGACATTCCACTAACAACTCCTAACACTTTCAGCACTGCAACAATGCACAATAGATAATTTAGCCTGTTTTTGAGGCAAAAATTAATAGCGGTAGACTTATGGGCTTTTTATACATTTTTAATGCAAAGTAAGATAAAACATAGAATTACACAGGAAAATTCGGATATAGCGAACATCGTTTATAAGAAACTACGTTTATAGCGAACAAAGTTTTGTGTTTCCAAAGAATTTTTTTAATATTTGTACACACATTCTACTTCTTAAAACGACTACGATTATAACGAACAAAAATTTTTACCCCGCGAGTAGAATTTTTACAATTTGTTAGGATTTGCAGGCCTGCTTCTATCGCAAGCGGACAGCGACGAATTTAAGCACTGTTTAAAATTTTTCAACATATGATATTTATGATATTGTAACGGAATTAGATTTAACTAATCTCCGTGTAGACGTTGTTTTATTCCCCGATACGATTTGTACCAAATAAAACAGGGTTCGTTTTAGATTACGTTTCTACAATGCTTTATTTACTTTATTACACTTATTCGGAGCGGACTGTTATAGCTAAGTACACAGCTTTACTTTACTTCTTTACTAGTCGATGTTTACACTTCGGTATAAAATTCACAACTAACTCGTCATTGCCAGTTCCCCTGTATTTATATCCCAAAGTCTCCCTGTTCGAGAGTCCTCTAGAAAATGTCTGGCAACTCCTCGAATATGTACAACGAACACACAGACGCACATTCGCACTAATGGGTACTTTACACGATATGTATTTTACATATGGGTTGTCACTTTTTATATACAAAATGTATACGCGAAGTGACAACACATATGTAAAAAACATACCGTGTAAAGTACCCATAAGCGAACAACCAGACTCACATACATGGGGGATGATCAATGACGTAATTACAACAACAAATAAATGCAAGAAAAGAAGTAACAAACTAAACGATAATTACATGATTATACAAAACAAACAAAAGAACATTAACAAAAGGTAATGTAACGACTAGAATGATGAAGAGAGTTCTACATGGTAGTTGTTGTTGCTTAAATAAAATAACTGCGTAATAAAACATTACGTTACAATTCAAATTTTTAAATTAACGGAAATTAAACTAAATTAACTTAAACCTATCAGTTACATTCGTAACATTGCCTCCCGCTTAAGCCTGTTCGTCCCGAATAGGCACAGTTCCCTCTCTGTGGTATGGGCATTGGTAACACTGCCTCCCGCTTAAGCCTGTTCCTCTTGACTAGACGCAGTTCTCGTTCCGTAGTGGTGGCAACCGATTTAGATGTACCCTCTACTGCGTCAGCTTTGGACTTCTGCTCTTCTGGACGTTTCTCTCCAGGAACCTTGACGTTATACCTTCTTTCTTTGTGGTCACCTTCCTAAGTGCCACCTGGTCTTCATCGGACTTGTCCTTCCTTGTTGTACGGCCGCTTTTCGATGGACGTTTCCTCGACGTACATCTTCGCTTTTTCCTCCTCGTTGCGAGATTTTTCCGCTTTCGTACTGGCCATTTTTCGGCGGCTTCCACCTTCAGCGTACGGACATCTACAGCGATTTCGTCAGATTCTGCGCTAGGGCGACACATGCTTTTCTTCTCTTTGTAGCCCACATTAATCGGTATTTCCACATTGGACCAAGTCATCAGACGGTGCTTTATGTCCAGGTTTATATCGAAGGCAATCATGAAGTCTACACCAAGTATAACTTCGTCCACAATATCGGCCACTACAAAATCGAAATTTACAGATTTTCTACCCATGCTCAGCCTTTGGTAGGCCTTTCCATGCACCGTTGTAGTCTCGCCTGTGGCCGTCCGCAATTTGACTCCATTTAACGGCAATACCTTCCCTTTTACCAAATCCGGTCTAATAATGGACTTTGTTGCACCGGTGTCCAATGTCAAGGTACGCAATACACCATTGACGAAGCCTTTAACCGTTAGGTTGTGATTCCTCTGCTGGACTATGGCTATAGAGATTGTGGGACCATCATTTTCATCCTCTGCCAGCGGCGTCTCGTGATTGACGGAATTCACTTTATTTGATTTACCTGATGTCTCTCTTTCCAGATTCTTGGCCACCGGTTGGTCGTCACTTTTTGAGGGCGATGAGGCTGATCTGGGCCTTGCTTGTTGCAATCTGCATTCTTGGGCCATGTGTCCAATTTTCCGACAATTATAACAAGTCTTTTTCGTTCTAGCAGCCCCTCGTTTCACACGCATCAGTGCATCCTTCAGCAGGTCGACAATGGTCTGGGAATTGTTGTCCTCAACTTGCAGCCTCTGCACGTTGTAAGCTTTAGGTTTCACCAGCATCTTCGCGGTTTCTTGGGCCAGGGCAAATGACACAGTTTCTGCAAATGTTCCCATCGGTGCCGCATACGTCGCAAATTTTATCTCTGGATCACGAATACCACTAGCAAACGTTTCAATCTTTATGCGGTCCACCAATGGATGTGTCTCTCCTGGATATGCCAGCTGCGCCAATCGCTCTATATCAGCCGCAAAGTCTTGTAAGGTCTCATTTGGCTTCTGGACTCTTCCCCTCAGTTCCATTCGGTAGATCTCTTGCTTGTGTTCACTACCGTACTTACGTTCAAGAGCAGCCATTATATCTCCATAGTTGTTCCTAGAAGCGGCGGGAATACTCTGTAATACGTCAGCAGCATCACCCTTCAATGCCATAAGGAATGATACCGCCTTGTCGTTGTCGTTCCAAGAATCTCTAGCAGCCAATGTCTCGAACTGTAATTTGAACACATTTAAAGAGGTAGAGCCGTCGAACACTGGAGGCTTAATTTTTAACGCGTTATGGATAGCTCTCACTGGACCGCCTTTAATTTCCAGTTCCGACATTTTCTTTTCTATGCCCAGAATCTTCTCATCTTGAGCCAGAAATTTCTCGTCAACAGACAAAATCTTTTTATCCAACTCTTTAATTTGTACCTCCATGTTTTCTACTCTCTTTTCAATCACCATCGTGATGTTTTCGAGTTTCTCGTTAATTGTTCTAGAATTTGCCTCTAATTTCTCTTCCATGCCCTTAGCGATTTTTCTAGAGTTCTCTTCTAACTTTTCCTCCAATTTTCTGGAATATTCTTCACTCTTTCTGGAATTTTCTTCAACCATTCTGCAATTTTCTGCTTTCATTTCGTCCATCATAAGTCTAGAAGTTTCTTCATTCTTTCTAGACATCTCTTCTAACATTTTACAGTTGTCAGATTTCATTTCCGCCATAAGCCTGGAAGTTTCTTCATTTTTCTTATTCATTTCCAGCATCATCATAGCCAGCATTGATTTCAAATCGTCACCCCTGGCAGCTACCGACGAAACTTCCTCAACGCTGGATTCGCCCTTTGCCGATAACTCGACTTCCTCCTTACCATCGTATTCATCGATGTTCATTCCACGGCGTTCGAACTCTTCCAACAAGCGTTTTTGTAGTTCGGCCTTGTTGCCAGTAGAACACAACTCCAACTTACTTAGCTCCTTCTTCAAGTCTTCCACTCGTAGATCCTTAAACTTCATTGTAGGATGATCGTAATCTCACTGCTGACACCAATTGTTACGGAATTAGATTTAACTAATCTCCGTGTAGACGTTGTTTTATTCCCCGATACGATTTGTACCAAATAAAACAGGGTTCGTTTTAGATTACGTTTCTACAATGCTTTATTTACTTTATTACACTTATTCGGAGCGGACTGTTATAGCTAAGTACACAGCTTTACTTTACTTCTTTACTAGTCGATGTTTACACTTCGGTATAAAATTCACAACTAACTCGTCATTGCCAGTTCCCCTGTATTTATATCCCAAAGTCTCCCTGTTCGAGAGTCCTCTAGAAAATGTCTGGCAACTCCTCGAATATGTACAACGAACACACAGACGCACATTCGCACTAAGCGAACAACCAGACTCACATACATGGGGGATGATCAATGACGTAATTACAACAACAAATAAATGCAAGAAAAGAAGTAACAAACTAAACGATAATTACATGATTATGGTAAAACAAACAAAAGAACATTAACAAAAGGTAATGTAACGACTAGAATGATGAAGAGAGTTCTACATGGTAGTTGTTGTTGCTTAAATAAAATAACTGCGTAATAAAACGTTACGTTACAATTCAAATTTTTAAATTAACGGAAATTAAACTAAATTAACTTAAACCTATCAGTTACATTCGTAACAATATTTTAATAAATTAAAGTTGTTTTAATAACATATTAAAACAACGACTATGGGATTAAGGCTGACTATTTTAAAAAACAAAATATAAGTAAGCTTTAATATGAATTTTACAGATGAACACGTTTATAGCGAACGCCGGATATAACGAACAAATTTTCTTTTTCCTACCCCCTATTCTCATTTTAGCTATTTTATTCGTTTCGACCCAATGAACGCGGTTAAATCAAAAGAAAAGCGGTTATAATTAACTAAAATGCTGATCCGCAAAAATATTTTTATGAACATTGATATGTTTCAAATATTGATTCGCGAAGAGATCTTTATAAATATTCCCAGCAAAATGTTTGTAGCCAAAGAAGTAGTTCAATCATGAGTGCAAGTGATTTCGGACTACATCTTTTTACGTGAAAGAAGTCATGATTTTTACAAGGGCATGGTGCAGTGAGGATACTGTCTAATTTGCTTCTTAAGTACACATTTTGCGTTAGTTCTTTGTAGTGAATAAATATACATTCCATGGAATGTATTTTGAATTGATTTTTCGATTCATTTAAAAATTGATTCGCAAGCAAGCATTTTGAGGATATGGGAGAAGTTAACATCTATTAAGCGAGGATTTTCACTGATTTGAGACCTCAGCGCTATTTGGAAAAAGTATTTAAAAGATTTGTGGTAACTTCTAATTAATATTTATGGCCTCTTTCGTTCAAATTACTACCAAACTCATGTTTTGTTTGAAAAAATAGTAGTATGATAATAGTTCGATAATTAATGGAATTGAAATATAATGAATATAAAATAATGGAATATTTCAAATAAATCATTTTAAAAAGCGACTGAGTGTAAATAAAAATCAAGTACCTTTATTCTAGAAGGTTAGCTTTTATTGCTCAAAAATACCCAAAAACATCCTCAAACCCTTCTTGCATAGAGTTATGCAAAATAGGTGATAAACATCTAAAATTGATAGCATCCTAGCTTCTTTCACGTAAAAAGACGTAGTCACTTGCACTCATGATTCAACTACTTTTTTGGCTACAAACAAATATGCAGTCTGATATTCCTTGCACCTATGATTATCTTTTTGGATACAAACATTTTGCTGAGTAATTAAAATGCCATAAAATAAATTGTTTATTGCGTTGTTAAGAATTTTATTTGCAAAAAGTTATTAGAAATGTAAGCATTGCTAAAATGTGAAAATTTTATGAAATGGATTCAAATCGGACATTGTCAAAATATGAAGAACGGATTGCATTTTTCATGACTCTGCGTGGACTGCTTCTAAAAAAGCTATTCAATCACTACTTCACATAGAACAACTTCAAATAAATTTTGCTGGGGTATATATCTCAAAAATGGTACAGCCTCAGAAAAAATAAATCAGACAATCTTGTAGAGAATTTTCACAGCTACAAAATAGTCCCATTTTGACATGACTTGCGGGTTTCAAGCAAAATCTTGTAGACTTAAGATAAAAACCTAAAAATTTGAACTGAACCTCTATATCTCAAAAATGAAAAAAACCTACGAAAAAACCTAAAGGTCGGTCTTGTAGAGAATTTTTACAGCTACAACATTTTCTTTAGTCCCATTCCGATAGCACTTGCGGTTTCCAAGCAAAATCGTGAAAACTTAAAAAACACCTAAAATGTGAATTTTGACCGCGATTTATTTAAAAATCCCTATAGCAATTTTTTCTAGTTTTGGGATTTTTCTCATCTATGAACATTGCTGTTTCAGAATTCACAAAACGTCCCCTGTGTAAGCGTTTTTCATTAAAATTTAGTTAAGGCGCAACCTTCATGATATTGTTTTATAAAGGGGCGATACAGTCAGTGCATTATCTCAATTTGAACTTCTCAAAAACGGTAAAACCTACGAAAATACCAGAAAGGTCAATCTTGTGGAGAATTTTCACAGCTACAACATTTACTTTAGACCCATTTACATAGGACTCGCGGTTTCCAAGCACAATCGTGAAAACCTAAAGAACACCTAAAAATGTGAACTTAAATCGCGATTTATTTTAAAATCCCTCCGTCGATTTTTTTTGTTTCTTGATATTTCTCACCTATGAGCATTGTAGTTTCAGAATCTGCAAAAACTTCCCAGGTGTAAGCACCTTCCTTTTAAATTTGGTTAAGGCTCACCGTGTATTTTTAATCAAAAATAAATAACAAATATTTCGCTTCTGTAAAGAATATCAATTCAATATCAATATCAATTAATATACCGCCTTAAATGGCTATGAGACGGTTTCTCCGCCCTCATTGTCTGCTCTATCCACCTATCTCTTCCTTTCCTTGTCTGCCCACACTTATCCTGTTTCGACTTTTCATCTTCTCTCTTTTCAGGATGAACACAGTGGACCGAAAAAATTTTGGACTTTACTTTAAATGATTCACGGTGGGAGCGTTAGGAGGTACCCTGTTTTAAGTTCACATAACGGAACCTACACAATTAAAACCCGAATTCCCCCATAGCTTTTAATTTTTGTAGGATTTTTAGCACATATCCTTCTTCCAATATCTGGGCGCATGTGTCACGTTTTTTGTCAATGTTAAACCGTACCAGGCAAATTTCCTTCCCATGTTAGTCACCCCTATCTCATTAAAGAATTTAGGGATGTCAGCTGAGATAATACACAAAGGCAAAAGACAAAAGTTTAGAAGTAAAAGGATTGAAAATAAGTTATATTGTTTCCAAGGTGACATCCCTATTCCTTTTTATCGCGCCAATGTCTAATTGAGCGGTTACCATGACATCGTAGAACTTTAGAAGTCCTGTTTTTCGTCGTTCCACCACCCTGACTGTCACAATAAGTTCATAAACAATAAAGACAAAACACCTTATTTTTAAATAAATTCCTTAATAAAATTAAAATTCTTTTCCAAAAGAAAATGTCAACACGCCGTAATGTCATAATAACCGATCTGGATCAATCGGATAATGAACAGCCACCACAAGTGGAAGAAAATCATCGCAAAGTTGTCCACAAGAAACGTGACAGAGAAAAACAATTACAGACTTTATCGGGGAATTTTACACGACGTTCCCAAAGTGCTGAATGTAAGTCTGAAGAAAGACTGTTAGCTGAAAGGGAGCCAGCTGGTGAAAAGACAAATAAGAATATAAAACATGTTAGCTATTTCCATGATTTGGTAAGTTATACAGCATGACTCGATAAGGAATAGGTTGAACTTTGTAACTTCAGTTATTTCACTAGGTTTTCTAGTCCCTGGATAATCTTGATTTTTAGAAGTACATACATTCATACATACATATGTAGGCAGGGAGAAATGTGTAAAAGAAGAGATTTGCCATCTATGTTGTATATCATAAACTTAGGAGCCACTTGGGTGCTTTAGTGCTAGGGTAGAAGTTCATCTGGCAAATATTTTAGACAAATGTCGATGGTTTTTGTTGTGACTTGTGCTAAACTCTACAACATTTAATACCAAATCTAATCCTCATCCACTTTGTTTACAGCTGCAGTCCAAGGATAAACAAATGGAAAAGCTGCTTCAACGTTTGGCAACAGTTCATAAGTTCAATGAGCAATTCGCCGATGAAAATAAACGTCTTCTGAATGTGGCCAAATCGCTGCAACAACAGATTGCCAACTTACAACAACAAATATTGAATTGTGAGAAGTGCCATCGTTTGGAAAGCGATCTGAAGAAAAGTGAAGAAGATAATCGCTTATTATGTGCCGATGTGAATATGATGAAGACCTTAGTGTATCGCTTGAATGTACAAATTGAACGTTATCAGGATGTCCTACGCCAATTGAAACGAACTTCCGAAGAAACTCCAAAGACTGCAACTGGCTCTGGGCCACCAAAATCTTCCATTTTACAGTGGCAAGATGAACCTTTGCGTAATCACACCTTGGCACCTCTCTTACAATCCTACGATGAAATGATACGAGACAAAGAGGATTTAATCCAACAGTATACCCAGGAATTTGAACATTTTACGGGTGAACTGAAAACAGTATTGGAAGAAAACAGCAGCTTGCAACAGCAAGTAGATGCGCTTAAAAGAGATGGCGGCAATTGGCGTGAAGAACGTGCAAGACTTCAGGCCCAGCTAGATATTTGCAGGCAAAAAGCCGAAGCCCAAACACGGAAAACTGATTTGGCCAAAGAGAAACTTGTAGAGGTTATGCACTGCTATGAACAGAAAATACAAGCCCTAGTCTTGGATATGGAACATTTACAAAATGCCTATACCAGATGTAAAGCAGAACTGGTATCTTTGAAAAGTATTGCAGCTCTGCCCCAAGATACCATTGCCAATTCTCTCAAGGAATGTAAAGAACTTTTGGAACAACTACGCCAACAACACAGTAAAGAGAAACATTCACTCGAGCGTACAATTGGAGAGTTAACGGAGCGTCATACCGGTGCCGGTCATCAATTGGAAAAACTTAAAGAGGAAAATACGAAATTAAAACAAGAATTGGAACAACACACTGCTCTATCGGAAGAGTTACGCAAACGTAATGCTTCACTTCAACGCTCAACAGAAAAAGTTAAAAGATCTCGTGATCGTCTACGGGCACGTCTGCGCATTGCTTTACAATGGGCTCAAAAGCTGGAAGAAGGTCAGGCGAATTTACAAAGCACCTGGGATGCCCTCAAACGTTTGGAGACAATTGTCAAACACAAAGAGTCACAGGTTCGTGGTTTACACGCTCGCCACCTGCAAGAGATTGATAAAATGGAAAAGAAATTGGCCCAAAAAGAGGAGACCATTAGAACAATTTTAAGAGATCGTCTTAATGTCCACACCATAGAAGAGAAAAGATAACAATAGTTGTTTCTTTGGCGGACACTGTAAATGTTGATTGTAGTTAGTCAATTGGTAGGACATGTTTCTATAAAAATGCCAGGTTATGTTTTATAATGTTTTCAGTTACATTTTATACATTTGTATGTAAGTAAGTTATAATCTGAATATAAAAAGTATATATTTTAAAACATCTTCTCCTGAATTTGGACATAAAGCTGGTAAGTACCAAAATCGACTGTGATAACGATCTTTTTTTTATAGAGATCTCTCACCAAATAGAAATCTAATAATACCGTCGTGGTAAGCTACACCGGCTTGTGTTATTTTATCGACTGTAAAAAACTACAGAGCTAGGGCGCTGAAAGCAGTAGCTTTTTCATATGTCAGTAGAGCAGAGTGAGGCAGAGAACATTTTTGGGTCTCTCTTGTGCTCTCAATGAGCGTAAATTTGTTGTTGTTCACAACGTGTTAGCATCTACACAGGCTGTGAGCGATAACAAATTTACGCTCACTTAGAGCACATGGGCTCTCTTGTGAGTCACAATGCCTCCTCCTGCAGTAGAGGTACATACATATACATTAGGCCGGGGCGATTTGAAAACCTTAATGGGCCCTTCGCGTTTCTTATTCCTGGGATTGAACTGATCAAAAAAGTCCACTGGAGCATAGGTCTACGGTGAAAATCAAGCCTCCCGATTTTGACTTTAAGTTTTTATCCACGTTTTTTGGACATTTTGGCATATAACAGCCAAACCATTGAGATTTTCGATCAAACACAAGGACAAAAAGTGTAGCCAAGACAGTAATTAAGAACTCTCTAATACATCGCGAAAGCATTGGAACGCTTCAGACAGTTTTGGCCTTGAGAAGGTGCAAACTCTTCGAAAAATGTCGATAAATGACACTGTGCTAAAAAAGTTGACCAGAAAAATATTCAAGCGTTCTGATACAAAATTACATATATCGTGTTGGAATCCATGGATAAAGACAACACCTTTGGTTTGTTCGGGTCACTTCGTTTTATTTTTTTAAGGGTAAAAGTAGTGAAAATCTTACATTTTAAAATTTAAACGGACATATTTTTTTATCACAACAGATTTTTTTGATCCTTCTTCTTTTTAAACGGGTGAATAATATTTTTTGAACAAGTTACATATTAATTTTTTAAATCGGTTAACAAATGGCTAAGTTATAGTGGTTCAAGTCTGAAAAACCCCACAAAAAACTATAACTGAATTTCTCACAATTTTCAAAATAAATATTGAACAAAACAAAAAAACATGATCAGCCCTATTCTGAACATTCCCATGGGAACTGTTTCCCATGGGAGCGAAATTTCCCATTCCCACGTTTTCCATATTCTAAACGACGTGGGAAGAGCAAACCATGGGAGCTGAAATTTCGAAATTCGAAATTAGTTACACCAAATTATTATAGCATATTTTTGGGAGCTGTTATTTTGTTTTGTAATACAAAATGCCTATTTGCATTGAATTCGCGGTTTTTGAATTAGATTAGCAAAAGCACAACTCACTTAATTCAACAACCGTGCATTGATTTATGGATTTTTAAATGAATGGAGTCAACGATGTGTGATGTTGTTCTAATAAGCACATTTTCTTCAGAATGTGCGAACTGGTGTAAGCATTTTTTTAATTAGTAGGCAAAAATAATTTTTGTGTATAAAGTAATCGGAACTTTTTAAGTTTGTAACGAATTTAAAAATTGTATGTTGATACGGAGTAATTTTAGTTAGGGGTTTAACGAGTATATCGCTAGTTTTACTTATTCCTAATGATCGCTAGAACTCGTATTTTGCATATTTAAAAAAAATTCAAAAAGATAAATTCGGATATTTTCCTCAATTATTACATATTTTTGCGTGTTATTACATATCGTCACCATAAATTTCCGAAGAGGTATCTCAAAAAAAATAAAAAATAATCTATATATACATATAAAAGAGCTTAGTGATCAGTGAGTGACTGACTGACATATCATCGCCCAGAGGAAACGGCTGAAGCTAGAAAGTTTAAATTTTTACTGTAGGTTGCTGTTGGTGTGTAGGAGTGAGATAAGGCTGGGTTTTTGGAAATTCGACCTAGAAGGGTACGAAAAGTACTAAAAGGTACTAAATATGGTACTCTTTGTATTAGGCAAACGGGAAGAGCTAGAATTCTGAAATTTGGAATGAGGGTAAGTGATGGAGAGTTGGAAAGATGTACTAAAGGGTTTTTGGAAATTCAAGCTCTAAGTATACGAAAAGTACTAAAATTTACAAAATTTAGTACCAATTATATATTTTGAACGGATACAGCTAGAATCATGGAATTTGGTATGGAAATCAAGGTTGGGAAGTGGTGCTTCTAAAAGGAAATGGTTTGGAAAATTCGTAATCGTAAGGAAATTACGAAATGGTACTAAATTTAGTACAATTTGGATTTGGGTGAACGTATAGAGCTGGAATCTCGAAATTTAGAATTGAGATTACTGGTGGAGTGTAGGATTGAGGTTGTTTTGAAAGTTCATACTTATGGGTACGAAAAGTACTAAATGGTACTAAATTTAGCACAATTTGGATTTGGGTGAACATACAGAGCTGGAAACCTGAAATTTGGAATTAAGATTACTGTTGAAGTGTAGGATTGAGATATGGGGAAGGTTTAGGAAATTTGTATTTATTTGTACGAAAAGTACTAAATGGTACTAAATTTGGTACAATAGGGATTTGGGTGAACGGACAGAGCTGGAATCCTGAAATTTGGAATTGAGATTACTGTTGGAGTGTAGGATTGGGGAAGTTTTGGAATTTCGTACTTATGTGTATGAAAAGTACTAAATTTTGTACAATGGGGATTTGAGTGAACGGATAGAGCTGGAATCTCCAAATGTGGAATTGAAATTACTGGTGGAGTTTAGGATTGTGGAAGTTTTGTAAATTCATACTTATGGGTACCAAAAGTACTAAATAGTACTAAATGTAGTACAGTTTGGATTTGGGTGAACGGACAGAGCTTGATTCCTCAAATTTGGACTTAGGGTCACTGGTGAAGAGTAAGAAAAATGTAACAAAGGGGTTTTGGAAACTCATAGTACGAAAGTACTAAATTGTACTAAATTTAGAACAATTTGGATTTGGGTGGACGGATAGAGCTGGAATCCTGAAATTAGGAATTGATATTACTATTGGAGTGTAAGACTACGATAGTTTTGGATATTCATACTTATGGATATGAAAAGTACTAAATGGTACTAAATGTGATACAATTTGGATTTGGGCGACGGATAGCGCTTGAGTCCTGAAATTTGAAATTAGGATTACTGTTGGAGTGTAGGACTGAGGTAGTTTTGGAAATTCGTAGTTATGTGTATAAAGTACTAAGTGGTACCACCTTTGGTACAATTTGGAGATGAGGAAGTTTTTGAAATTCGTACTTATGCGCGGATAGCGCTGGATTCCTGTTATTTGGAATTACGGTTACTGTTGAAGTGAAGGGTACGAAGAGTACTTAATGGTACTAAGTTTGGTAATTTTTTTTATTGGACGAACGGAAAAGAGTATTACTGTTATTATTTGGTATTAATGTCAGTGTAGGTTTGATATATGTAGTTGTCGAAATACGTACCATATGTATATGAAAATTGCGAAATGACACTCAATTTGTTATTGGAGTCAGGGAGAGTGTTGGTGTGTAGCGTTGGTATATTGAGGTGGTTTCAGAAATACGTGTATACCATAAATATACGAAAAGTACTAAATCGTTCTAAATTTGAGCTGGAATTCCACAATTTGTTCTTAGAGCCACTGTTTGTGTGTGGGATTAATATATGCAGTTAGCTGACTTTGGAAATACGTACTATGAAAAGTACTAAATGGTACAGAATTTGGTACAATTTGTTTTTGTGTAAAGGGGTTTTTGCAAATTCGTTCTAGAAAGGTACGAAAAGTACTAAAGGGTGCTAAATTCTGAAATTTTGAACGAGGGTTCACAGATGGAGAGTTGTAGAGATGTATCAAAAGGGTTTTTTGAAATTCGACCGATAAGTGTACGAAAAGTACTAAAAGTTTCTAAATTTGGTACTAATTGTACATTTTAAACGGATATAGTTACAATCTTCAAATTTGGTATGGGAATCAATGTTGGGAAGTGGCGTTAAAATAAGGAAATGGTTTTGGAAGTTCGTATTTATGAGTTCGAGCAGTACTACTACTGTAGAATTGAGGTAGATTTGGAAATTCGTGCTTATGGGTACGGAAAGCACTAAATTTGGTACAATTTGGATTTTAGTAAACGGATAGAGGTGGAATTAAGAATTAAGATTACTGTTGTAGTGAAGAATTGAGGAAAAGTCCTAAAACGTACTAAATATGGTACAATATGGATTTGGGTGAACGGATAGAGCTGGAATCCTGAAATTTGGAATTAATATTACTGTATAAGTGCAGGATTAGGATAGTATCGGAAATTCGTACTTATGGGAACGAAAAGTACTGAATGGTACTAAATTTTGTGCAATTTGGATTTGGATGAATTACTGGAGCTGGAATCCTGTCGATGAGTAGGATTCCGGTAGTTTTGAAAAATCATACTTATAGGTACGAAAAGTATTAAATGATACTAAATTTAGTACAATTTGGATCTAGGTGAACGGATAGCGGTGGAATCCTGCAATATGAAATTATGATTATTGTAGCCCTGCTGCATTAAGGAAGTTTTGAAAATTCGTATTTACGGGTACGAAAGTTCTAAATTGTTCTAAATTTGGTACAATTTGGATTTGGTTCTATCCGTTAGATAGAGCTGGAATCCTGAAGTTTTGAATTAAAATTGCTGTTAAAGTGAAGGATTGAGGTAGTTTTGGAAAATATTACTTATGGGTACGAAGAGTACGAAATGATACAGCTGGAATCTTGAAATCTGTAATTATTTTGTATTAATGTCAGTATATGGTTGAGATATGTCGTCGAAATACATACCATAAGTATATGAAAAGTACTTAATGGTACTCACTTTGTTCTTGGGTATAGGGACAGTGTTGGAATCTGTATTTTTTGGATTGGTGTGCAACGTTGATCTCGCTGCTAATGTGTAAGAGTGAGATACGGCTGATAATAAAAATAAATATTGATTAGAATTGGTATTAGTGCAAAAAAATTTTCAGTGTTTGCCATTTCCATATTATATATTGTTTATTTGTTTTTTATATCCTTTCCGCATACGAAGTAGCGGGCATTTTGCTAGTAATAAATAAATAAAATACGTTTTTGATTGAATCTAAAACTAAAACACGTGCCCTTGAAAAATTTCAAGCTTCTACGTTCAAAAATAACGATCCTATTCAAGAAAAGGCATTTCGGAAAATGGAATAGCATTGCAATAATTAGGTATGTACGTTTGTGTGATCGTTGTCGTGTCGTTGAGGAGACTAACCCCCAGTTTTTGTAAAAATTTGTGACAGTTTCTTTTAAGCGGAGGTGGTACAGTGGTGTTGGGCTACGGCTTAGCTCGCCGGAATGGGTGTGGTTCTTTCCGCTTCCACTGCACATATAAATTTATGTACCATCAGGGTTATTTTTGTAACAGAAATTTTTAAATTTAAAAGTTAATAAACAAAGATAAGGAAACGGATGTATTTGATTTCATATCCCCTTTCACAGTTCAAATTAAAATGGATGCTGAGTAGATTTCCATCTTTTTGAGGTTTTTGGTGTTTAACCTCGATGGCTTTTTGCCCTCCCCATATGACATCTTTCAGTCATCCTTGGTATTTTCACGCCATCATCTTTGTTTGAAAATACCCCAAAATCGACTTACCACATACCAAGCAAATATTCAACCCATTATGAAGTTAGATTTCAAAACATTTTGTAATATTAACAAAAAAATTAATTTATTTTGATTATTAACATAATTTTGTTATGCTTTTGCTTTCTTTTATAACATTTTTACGAGAAAACAAGACTATTATATTTACTTTTCAGGTATTTCATATAAATATAATTTTTGTAATTTATGTGGCAATAATCAATTGGGACTTATATGGCCTGTTCCCGTACTTTACAAAGTGGTAAAAGTCGTAAAAGTTGTAAAAGTCGTAAACGATTTTCATATAAATTTTGTGTACGGGAACGCAAAATGTGTAAAAGTGGTAAAAATTGTAAAAACTTTTTAGTTCTGGAACAGAGCTATATAATCATAGGGTACATATATTTATTAGTTACAACAATTTCTAAATTTTGTAAAAAAAATATATGTATATAATTTTTCTATTTTTTATATAGGTTATAATGGCATGCACATTTTTTTTATGGTTTTGAATATTTCTATATTTTTTTTATGTATTTTTAAAAATTGTTGTAAGTACAAGGTTTGTATAATATTTTTTTTAATATTTCATTACTTATTTCTTATTTAAATTTTCTTTTTATATATCTCTATTTTTTATGTTCTTAATTTTAGGTTTTAAAAATCTTCAGAAATTTCACACGTGGGTTCTTTTAGGTTAATTTTACGAAATGTTGTTGTAATTATACTGATTTTTATGAAATTTTCAGATTTTTTTTCTTTTCAGCTATTTTTATGGTTTTTATGACACACCCTAATGTTTCCATAGCAAAAGAAACTACTTCATGCCTTAACTTATGCTATACATTCTAAACGAATTAGATCCTTTTGAAAGTAGAGGTGAAATAAACCACGTGTAGTGATGTGGCTCAAATGAAGATGGGGCTTATTAATTTTTTTTTTGTTGATAATTTGATGTATAGATGGAGGTAATGGCAATTAAATTTTGTGGCACTTTTAACTATTCCAGATCTTAATAGAGGACACTTGTTGCTTATCTTACTTGACAGTACTCACTCATTAAGTTGTTCAATTTTGGACTTTTCTTCCATAACCAAAAATTCTTCATATGGTCCAATTTCTATGCATGTCTCTGCTCTAAGGTGGGGCTCTGAATATGTGATATCATCATCAACATGTCTTTGCCGGCATTTGGCGATTACCGCGGTGATCAAATCGTCAAATGGCCAATATTTTATTTTTCCACAATATTCTATATGGGTGAAATAATAATATGATTCAATGATATAAATTATGAATCACAATTTCACTATTTTTGTTTAAAATATGCTTACCAGAGCAATAATATGCACAACATTAATCAATACAAATCTTCTTAATTCAAATTATTTACTAATTAAGTGATACTAAAAGAAAAAAAGTTAATTTTTTTATAACAATCACTATTTTTAGGACTTATAATTTTCACCTTATAAATTATGGTTTCTAATTTTATGGCTATTCAATGTAACTTAATCGTCACTAGTACCAACTTTAAAATGAATCGAGAAATTTCAAGGTGACTTTGATTGAGGTTGAAACTCACATGTTGGTTTCTAGTGATGAGAGATCTTTTCGGTGTAATTATAGTGATATTGTGATATCGGTTTTATCGGTGTCAGCTGTCGCTAACAGTTGAGTCTTGATTAGTGAACTTGGTAGCACTTTTTAGGTTATATTCTATATCGATTCAAAAAAAAATGTTAAAAGTTAATATTGTGTTTTATATCTTTTCAGAAGATTAGCCCACGTTATTTACATTAAAAAAAATAGTTTTGTCCTTAATATTACTGGATTCTATTGTTATTCTTAGGATTTATCGACCATATTTACTTGTTGGTCATCTTAAAGCCTAAAGTGAACATAAAATTGCACGAAGAACATCTGTAGTCAATTAATAATGTGGCAATTATGACTTAAAATTCCAAATTTACTTGTTTTGATTTTTAAAATTAAAAAAAATCATATAATTATGGTTATATAATTATGGTAATGTAAACACATAGTAAATTTTAGCTCGTTATCGAGTTAAACCTTTTCTCAAGAGGCCTTAATAGTACGTTTATATATAACCGGATTTAACAAACCCACTGGGTTTCAAGTGTCAATTCCTTTGCGAATACGTCAAATAAATCCTTATAAAGAAGGTTAACCCTGCAAAAAGCTCTAATATAAACAGCATATAACTTTATGCAATGAAATTGGCATTTGAAACTCTAAAGATTTACTAAATCCAATTACGCATTATTAACCATTTTATATCAAGCATTTCTGTCAACAAGATTTAAACGGCACTTGCGTTAGAGTTTTTTGCCGCGTTAAACTTCCTCATGAGTATTTATTTGACGTTTGCGATCTGGAATCGGCATTTGAAATCTAGTGAATGTATAAGATCCGGCTATATGTAAACCGTATATTATTGTCATTTTATTCCGTCAATGTTGAAGGTGTTTTCGTAATAATTAACGCCATCTGTACAATATGCATCATATCATATACTGTGGTGTAGCTACGCCCAGATAAATCACAAAGCAGAGAAGTGCACAAGTAGCTGATTTTGACACTCATAAGCCACATGCTGAAAAACAAGCGTATGTGCGGCTTGCTACTCTAAAAAATAAATGCAAGTGTTGCTTGCCATTCTCAAAATATGTACGAGTGTGGCTAGTCACTCAAAAAATAAGTTATTTAAAAATGGATATTTTTTGACACTTGCGTATGCTTTGCCAAGTAGTTTTAAATACGCAATAACAATTTCTGTCTTACTTTTTTGCTCATTGCACATCAAGTATTGTTTTCAACCCTTGTAATTCAACCGATTGTCTCGTGCTCTCCGAGAGAATAAGAGCTGAGATCACTGATTTTCAAACGTTAAAAGAACATGCAAAAACACACTTAACATTCCAAGCAAATAAAGAAAAGCATACACAAACGAAACAACAACAAATAAAATTACAATTGTTTATTTTTTGTAGTGTTGTGTGTGTGCTTCCACTTGATAAGTCACTTGACAAACTATCTACAATTGCGAGTTTTGTAACAGTGCAAAATATGATGAATACTTGTTTTACTTATTACGCACAAGCAACGGTTTTGATGCGTCGCAAGTATTTTTGGTGGTGGTGGAAAAAATACAGAGTGCAAGAAAACACACGCATTAAAAAAGCAAAAGGCCCAAAAAACTTGTGCGTGCACAATTGGCTTACGGGGACAAGTAACTCATTGATGATCTCTGTCACAAAGGTCAAAAATCCACTGCGGAATCCCTTTGTTTACATTTCTTTATTTGGCTGAAGGCAAACAAATTTGAGACCGAAAAGTGAAAGAATATTAAAAATGATTTAACAAAGGAAATTATATTGAAACAAAAATGTGCTGGAGCATTTTTATACCACAGCCAGTGTGGCTGTTACAAATTTTTATTCTTCTCACACGAATTGTCAAATTTTGTAGATCGATTTATTCGCCTTAGCGCAAATGTAGAGCGCTGATTTTTAAATGAGGAATTCTTAACTATATATGGAACTCATCTACGAAAAATAAAATCTGTATGTCATCTGTGGGCTGAGCTATGGATGCCTAAATTATTACGAAAATAGACGAACGAACAAAAATAAGTTACAAAAACTGGGGGTAACACGTTTTCAATAGAACGTTAGTCGTCTGATTTAAAAAACCCGAAGGTTATAGTACGAAAATGAATAAAAGTTGTAAAGATTGTATATATTATGGTTATTTTCCAATATATTTTAATAATTATTGCCAAAAATTCTTTTGAAATTGATTTGTTTTTACTTGCTGTGCTGCGTTAACAGAATCAACCATGACTCTTTTTCTTGTATTTCAATACATATGGTCTGTTCCAGAACTGCAAAAATCTACTAATTTTTACTACTTTTTTTGTTTTGTTCGATAACATAAAGGAAAATTTTTTATCGGTGTAAAACAGTTAGATTCTTGCAGGTTTTTGTATCATATAAGAATATGCAAAATCCGAAGTCTACTAATGACATATTTTACAGTACATTTTGTATGCTTTTATTAAGCAAACACATGGCGAATATAAATATTTGCAATAATTTTGTCGTGTAGATGTCTTAAAATATGAAATTTCATAAAAATATGAAATTTCTTGAAATTTTTTTTCAAACTCCCACACTGTTTGCTGATGTGATTTTTCCCACAAAAAGACACAAAATTCTCCCACAATTCAAGATAGAGAATGTATACTTTTTTCCCATGGGAACAAATTCCCAATTCGAACTTCATTCAGAATGAGGGGAGATGGGAAATGGGAAAAAAACTCCCACAAAATTTTGTTCAGAATACGAAAATGTGGGAATGGGAAAAAATTCCCAACTCCCATGCGTTCAGAATAGGGCTGGATATTTTTGAAAATTATGAGAAATTCAGTTATAGTGCTATTAAATAGCGAAGTTATGTATATACAAAGGAATTTCAGAGGCACATATCTCGGGAAGTAATTTACAGAAATTTTATGATTTTACTCTACCATGGAGGTCAATCTAGAGACGCATAATTTCATGCAATTTTTTCAATAAAATCACTCTAGTGTAGACCTGGACTTACTAGATTCCTACAGGAGACGGATGCGGTTCAATAACTGAAAAAAAAAACCGCCCACGTTTTCCGTTGTGTTTCATTTATAACCCTTTGGCTATCATTTCCCTGTGAATATATTTTAAGAAGAGGCATAACGCAATCAGCTGTTGTTGTTCTCAGAAGGAGGATATGGACATTTCTTTTCATTGTTTATTATTTAAAAATCCTAAATAATTAACAAAAATAGTTTAATGTTGACATGGAAAAAACCTGCGGTAAATTTATATTTTGCCTGGCAATGTTGATGCTGGCATTGGGCCAGCAGTTGGTATCTGGCATGTTGGGTAGGTATTAAAGCGATAATCGGGCTCTTGACTAGATAAGATTTGTCGTTGTGCTACTGTCTTCTTTTTACGTTGTATCTTTTTTATTCTAATGAAATGCAATTGTTTCAGGTGACTCACATCATCCACCCCTAAATGATATTGTTACAACACAGGATATTATAGCCGGAGATGTTTTCTTTGAAATAACTGAACCCTATTCATTGGAATACACGTATCGTTTGAGGCCATCGAAAGATTTCGGTACATCATTTTCACAACGTTTGGAAGGGGTAGCCCTTGTACCAACTATACCATCAGATGGCTGTACAAAAATTGAAAATAAACGTGCACTGCGGGGAAATGTTGCACTCATCGATAGAGGGTAAGTTACAAGGCATACAAAAAAGAATTCTTAGTATCATGAGGACTCAGAAAGTCAATCCTGAGAAGCTAAATTAATGAATTCAATGAGAATACAAGTCCAGTTTAAGGCCCGGATTGCGGATCTCTTTGTCATGTCTGTCTTAGTTAGGCCCTAGCTCCTGTTTCCTGTTTATATGTATGCATATTTTCTACGGAAGTCTAACTTTCCGTAAGCAACCTTGGTTTTATCTCATTGCTTTAGAAGACAATACAGCCAATGTGAATATGTAAAGGGCTATGTTATAGTGTCTCCCATTAACAAGTATATGTTTTTGTAAATAGCTTACCGTCTTTCACCATCCAGAACAATAGGTTGTCTTCAACACAATAAGGTTAAATCAAGAGTTCTTGCGGAATTTTCAATACCCATATTTCAGAATGTATGGACTTTCGCAACAAATCCCATGTATCCCTGTAGTCAGGGCACTATCGGCGCTTGTGGTGTCAATGAAATCCGCGAGGGTGCCTTTAACTGAATTTAATCCGTAACGCGTGCCACTTATTTCTGTCCAATTTTAAATAATTTTTTTTATAATTTCTATTTTCAGAGAGTGTTCGTTTCTAACGAAAACCATTAATGCCGAAATGGCCGGAGCTAGTGCAGCTATTATTACCGAATTTAATAGTGAATCAAGTGAATTTGACTATTATATTGAAATGATACATGACAAAACCAATAGAGATACCCAAATTCCAGCTGGTTATTTGCTTGGTAGAAATGGAGTGGTTATAAAAAATACCTTACAACGGCTGAAACGATCATATGCAAGGATAAATTTACCTGTTAATTTAACATTTGTACCACCATCTAAAATTAATCATCCACCATGGTTGGGATGGTGAGGACGAGCTGGCGCTAGTCACTTTTTAATAGAAAAATCACTTGGAAACGAGAGAGAGGTGGAGAGCAAATAGAAAAATGTAAAGAAAAGGCCTGCGATACAACTGTAAAGTACAAGAGATGTGAAATAATAAGAAAAAAATCATTGCTTCAACTTTAACACTGTATTACTTTAAACCAAAGTGCATTCTATAATAACTAAATATCCACAATGGATTTAGCATCATTATAAGATTTTTTATTAGTTGATTGATATGATATTTCTTACAACCAAAAAAAGAAAAATGATTTTTTTATAGATTTTCTAAAACATTATTCCTAGTCTTTTCTAATCTAATCATTTAAAAGCAATACGAAATTTGTTTGTAATTGTAGCAAAAAAAAGAAGAGTGAGATTGTTCTTTTCCTTAACGTAAGACAGTGCAGCTAATATTGATATTATATAATTTATTTGTTAAAGATTTTTGAGAGTGTATATTTTAGTGGTTTCTGTGAGTGTTTTATGAGCGATTTGATATCGCAAAAATGACACCTGTTTTCAATTTTGTATGGACCAAAATGGTTTGATTGTTCCTTTTATTATTTATTTAATTTATTTAATGCGAATTCTTGTCAACATTTTAGTTAAACTTATTTAATTTTTAAAAGTGTACATAAATATATGAATCATTTCTAAAAAACTAAGTAACATTATGTTGATGGTCATTTAGACATTTTAGTTGGTCACACTAGGTTTTTTATGCCCGTACCATTACGTAGAGAAGCATGCACTTGCCCACAAAAAAATACTTCGCTGTAAAAAGGATTACAAGAAGAACCTTCGTAAACATTTCAAAACCATCCTCAAATGACCCTTAAGGCCCCCACTCATTTATCAGTCTGTGCCGTCAGTCCGATGAACCCTTTCTGTATGTGTGACTGACAAGTGTGTAGCACAAACCATCAGACAAGTCTAAAAATCTTGAATTTCTCCTCCAAAAATGAATGAATTCCACATTTTTTGTGTTCCTACACCAATATTAGTGTTGTGCCAGACTATGAAAATTTTCATGAAAATGTTTTGAGCTTATGGGTAAGAAGGGAGAAAGGGAGCTCCTTCACCTCCGCCCTCTCCTAAAAGCTAAACAATTTTCATGTGTTATTTTCAGTGTCTGGCACAAGAGTTTTGTTCTGTTTTTCAAAATTGTTTATTGACAATTTGAAAATAAATACAATTCACCCAGACTGATGGGGTTCATTTTGAAATCAAAACTATTTTGATTTTCTTCAGTCTTGAAAAACTCACACATACATTCTCAAATTTTCGGAAATTTACACATACTACCATAAATGCTGGCAGTCAGACTGACTAATGAGTGGGGGCCTTTAAGCACGTAGCACGTGTTAACCTATTCCGATTGTGATCAAACTTTGGCAATCTTAAAATCTAACAAAAGTAAACACTTTAGGCGGGTGCAGCATAAAAAACTCTGACATAGACTTTTCAAAACACCCTAGTGAACACACATAAAGCCAAGGTAGGCCTTGCATATACATATGTATGTATTGCGGGGCATACACTATACTGCCAAACTGCACTGCCAAATGAACCCTTGTGTACGTGTGTGATTGAATAGTGTGTGACATTCCTTCAATCCATATTCCAAAAATGATGAATTTTCCTCCAAAACTCGATTTTGGGTTGAAGTTTTCCAATTTTTTAATTTCCTCACAAATAATATTTGTTGTTTTCAAAAATTATTTGTTGGTTACTTGGAAAATAAACAAAATTCATCGGATTGAAAGGGGTTCATTTACAAAATCAAAACTATTTTGATTTCAATCCTGCCAAAACTACTCCCAAATACATTGACAAAAACTTCAAAATTTACTAACCCAATGATTACACATGCAAGTAACTTGCAGGCAGTTGTGTATACATATTATAGTCGAAACTTCAATTTTTTCGAACTGACACTTGCATGTGTAAACGTTCGGAAAAAATTGAAGTTACTTTCAAAGCACTTACATTGATTACTGACAATGATATCGAGCCCTTCCCGCGAAAATGATGTAAGCGACAGTTTTTCGATTTTCGTTTTTTTACGGAAATCTATGAAGAATATTCCAACACACCATCTCCCAAATTTTTAGAACTCAGCCATGTACCGTTACGAAATTAGAGCAAAAACAATTTTGATGTAAGCGCCATTTTTGCTTTTTGTGTACATTTGTTTGTGACAGCGAATTGTCGCTTACATCAAATTGCACATTTACATACCATGTCGTTATTCAACTATATTACAAGAAATGCGTTTTAATCTTATAATACTTCGAATAAATACTTGCTATAAAATTAGTGTGCTTTGTTTTTAAATTGTAGATAAGAATTACTCTAAAAATGATTAGTTTCAAATAATTTTTTTTGATGTAACCGCCATTTCTCAAAGTAAAAGCCTGATTGCGTGACAGCGAAAAAGATGTAAGCGACACAAACTACCGTTATATTGAAGATATTCCACAATTTTTTTATTTTTTCAGTAAGTAGGATTTAATAACAGAACTATACCAAATTTGAATAAACAATTTTGGTTATGTCAAAAGTTATTCAATAAAAACCGTCTCCTGTAAAATTAGCTTTTTGTCGCTTACACCTTTTTCGCGGGAAGGGCTCGATATGTTGTCGGCAGTGAGGTTGTTAGTTGGTGTGGCAGTGAATATGTGTGAGTGTATTGGTATTTTTCGAACTGTCACTTGCATGTGTAACCCCCCGTTTACACATGCAAGTGGCAGTTCGAAAAACACAAATACACTCACACATATTCATTGCCACACCAACTAACAACCTCACTGCCGACAAAATTTTCTTGTCAGTAATCAATGTAAGTGCTTTGAAAGTAACTTCAATTTTTTTCCGAACGTCTACACATGCAAGTGTCAGTTCGAAAAAATTGAAGTTTCGACTATAATATGTATACACAACTGTCTGTAAGTTACTTGCATGTGTAATCATTGGGTAAACGGGGGGTAATACTATTACAAATGCTGTCCTGCATGCCCATAGTGTATGCCCGGCATAAGTCACAAAATGTCACTTCATTTTTTATTCTAGTTTTGAAATTAGTTCAAGACAGTTCTATATATTTTTTATAATTATTTTTTTTATTTTCAATAAATTATTTTGTGAAATAAAAATGGCACCAATTATTAAAGGCCAAGAATTATTAGATGCATTGGATAACATTAACAGACCGGCGGATTTAACAAATGTAGTTAAACATCTGGCGTTGCATGGTGATAAATCTCTCAGCACCACATTTATGAATAAAACAAAATCTGCCTTGGAAGCTGGCGTTCGATATGGCTATATTGGGAAGAGGAACGACAAATATTTTATACCCGATGTTGCCTCCGCTGATGTTGCTGGCGATTTGGATAGCGAAATAAAGGCGTCAACGGTGAAAAGCTCAGATAACATACCGAGCGATCCTAATGACGGTAAATTGGTCACACGTCAAACGGGGCGAAGATCTAGCAGGCGACGGCGAAGATCTAGCAGCCGCAGTCGTTCTCGTAGCCGTTCGGGTCGCAGAAGTTCTAGGCGTCGTGCTTAATATTTTATGTGTATTGTTAATTTGTTTAAAATTAAATATATGTTGTGTATTGTGTATTTTTAATATTTTTCGCTGCATTTGAATCCCTTCTGAAAAGGGCGAACACACTGCCGTCACCCATCTAGGGGTAGCGACAGATAGGGTCAGACCTGCGCTTGACGTAGGAATTCGGCTGATAGGATGTTCCTTGTAGAAAGATGATATAGTTCCTTTGAAACTTCTTCACGAACTTGTGACGCGTTAACAGCTGCAATTTCGGTTCAGTGATGTTGTTGTTGTTGTAACAGTGTTTTTGTTATGTTTATTTGTTCGTTCCTCTGTTCAATCTGGCTCTGGGTCTATCTCCAGTTCAAGATAAGTGGCTGCTTCGATGGGATGTAGCCATAGATCCACTGGAGTTAGATGGGTAGGTTTGGCGGGGCAGTTAAAAAGGTGTTGTGTGTCGTGCGGGCCCATGCCGCATACTGGGCAGATGTCTTGCACGGTGCGATCGATTTCCGCCCAATAAGAATTTAGGCGACTGCAATATCCCGAGCGTAGTTGGGCCAAAACTACTCTAGTTTGTCGTGGCAGCTGACGCTCCTCAGCTGCGATAGATGGAGGATGTACTCCAAGTACTTTATTCACACTATAATTGCTTAAGGCCTTGGCAACTGCGTCCGTGTGAATGCTATTCAATCCTGCTTGATATGCTTGTTGATCTAGGGGTTCTCTCCTGTATCGTTGGACCTCTCCCTCTAGAGCATGGATATCCTTCCTGATCTCCCTGAATGGGCCGGGCCTACCCACAAGATGGTGATTGGGATGGCTCACACGATAACATCCAAGCAGGTACTGCAACGAAAGCATCTCATTGTGTTGCTTTACAGGAAGAATTTTTGCCTCCTCATGTAGATGGTCCACTGAAGATTTGAGGAGGCACCCTGTCGCTGTTCTCAGGGCTGCATTTTGGCAACTTTGAATCTTTTTCCAGTTCGAATCACACAATCTCGGGGACCAGACTGGAGCCGCATAGCTTACCACAGACCGACCTATCGCGTTATATGTGGTCAACAAGGTTTCTTTATCTGCACCCCAAGTGCTGCCGGCCAGGGACTTGAGGACCTTGTTCCTACTTTTCAACTTGTCGCAGATAGCTGTGGCGTGTGCGTGAATGTAGTGTCGAATGTGACCCCTAAAATTTTAGGGCAGTTTGTGGTCGGAATTCTGCTACCGTCGACCACGACATTCAACTCACGTCCAAACTGCGCTGTCCATGTGGTGAACAGAGTGGCTGTAGATTTTGTGGGGGAAATCTGCATATTCCTCGAATGAAAAAAGGTGGTAAGATCAGTTAAATAGTTGTTCAGTCTCTCACAGATGTCATCAGGATAGGTACCCGACGCCAAGATCGTGCAATCATCCGCATACGTCACGATCTCAATGCCGTCTGGAGGGGGTGGAATACAGGAGAGGTAGAGGTTAAACAGTTCCGGAGATATCACCCCACCTTGGGGAACTCCCTGTTTCACTCTACGGGGTTTGGACTTCTTATTCCTGAATTCGACGTACGACTGGCGTCCACACATATAGTTGACTATCCAACGTTTCAAGCTTGGCCGGAGGGTTGTCTGCTCAATGTCCTCAAACAGCGTGGAGTGCCTGACTGTATCAAAGGCTTTTGATAAGTCAAGAGCCACCATCACTGTTCTATCGCACGGCCGTCTCTGGTTGAGTCCTTTACAGATATATGTGGTAACGGCGTGCAGCGCTGTTGTCGTGCTGTGCTGCTTACGGAATCCATGTTGATGATCGGCAACTTGATAGCTATTTCTGATACTGGGGAGGATCAAGGCCTCAAGTGTCTTTGCTACGGGCGACAAAAGCGAAATCGGTCTGTACGATTCACTTTTGCTGGCATCCTTGCCTGGCTTCCGTAGTGGGACCACCCTGCCCATTTTCCAGACTTCGGGAACAACGAGGGTGGCTAGCGACAAGTTGAAGACTTTGGTGAGATACTCGACTCCCGGCTCATCCAGCTGCTTCAACATTACCATGGAGATTCCATCAGGGCCCAACGCTTTGGATGATTTAGCGTTCCTGATGGCATTGGCAACATCATCCATTGTAAATTGTGGTGGTTCATCCTCGGCAGGAAGAGATCTGATGCGACGTAATACTCTTCTCTTCGCCCTGTCACTCTCGGGATGCTCGACAAACTGTCGATTGAAATTACTTGCGCACCTCTTCGGGTCAGTCAACGTAACGTCGCCAAACGTGACTGAGGTCCTATCTTCCCTTCTTCCAGGGTTCGAGAGTGACTTAACCGTTGCCCACAATTCACCTATACCGGCTCCAATGTTGCAGCTCTTCAGATAATTTAACCATTTGTTCCGCTTATGCTCGCCGACCAGCCTGTTAACTTCCAGTGTCAGCTCCCTGACTCTGGGGTCATTGGGGTTGATACGACGAAGCTCATCACGCTCGTTTGCTAATCCCGTCGCCTCTGCTGGGAAATTTGGTCTTACTTCGGGTATTCGACCAGCAGGGATATGGGGAGCGGCTGCAGCAGTGATGATGTCCCGGAACGTCCTTTCCGCTACCCGAACATCAGAAGGATTGGGCAATTCTCTGAAGCGGTGATTGGTGAACTCTCTGAAACTCGGCCAATCAGCTTTTTTATGATTGACGAACGTGCGGCGTTCAGATGTGATGAAGTCGGGTGGTCTGCTAATGGAGACAATTATGGGGAGATGGTCTGATCCAAGGGAAATGACGGGTTGCCAGGTAACGTCATTTGTCAGACCAGGTGACACGATGGTTATGTCAGGCGAACTGTGACACTCTCCTCTAATTCTGGTAGGGGCGTCCTCATTGACCGTGCAAAACGTAGAGCTTTCAATCTGCTCAGCCAGAGCTGTACCTCTCTGGTCGTTTCCGAGGGCCGAATGCCACATCTCATGATGCGCATTAAAATCCCCCAGGACCAGACGATTATGACCTTGCAAGAGCGGGCTAATGTCAGGCCTATAATCATGGATACAGCTATTTCTCGGCGGGATGTATACATTCAGCAACTCTATCTCGGCAGCTCCACACCTGACTGCTACCCCCATACATTCCATGTATGGGTCATTAGAGACAGGCTCAAGCGAGATAGGTCTGTATTGGACAGACTGGTGCAATAGGAAAGCCAATCCCCCACCTCCACTTCTGGTGCGATCTTTCCTCAGAACATTGTAACCATCGCAATGCTCTAAGCTGTGGTTGTTGTTCAGCTTGGTTTCCTGCACCGCCGCGACCTTGATGTTCTTCCGACTCATAAAATCTACTATCTCCTCGATCTTACCTCGGAGTCCATTGCAATTCAATTGCAAAAAGGCTGCATTTTCGGGAATTGGGACAACAACGGCTGGTGTTAAAGGCTGCGTGTGTGGTTGTTGTCGAGGGGACTGCGGGGGAGTTTCGTAGTCAGACGACGAGGGAGTCTCGTAATCCGACGACGACTCACTGGGAACTGTGTTCACACAGCATGCAGCAACATAGTCCCAGTCGTAGTCCCTCACGCGGACAAGTCCAGAGCAACCCCTTAGATGCACCCACTCCTGACATCTATTGCATCTCACCGAAGATTGGATGTGGGTGAAGATGCGAATGTGACAAACTGAGCACAGATATATTGGTCCTGGGTTTTCTTCCGTCCCAGCTCGGACCAATAGAATTCGGAGCAGGCATTCCGGAATATGCTGCTCCCAACACAGAAAAACGAAACAAATACGAACATGTACACACTGAGGTGGCAGCCGCTGGCCGGAACATTGGTTTTGTGTTGTTCCGGGTCAATCCGGTACGAAAGAACCCGCTGCCGTGGGATTGTCAGTGATTGTCAGTGATGTTTGGAACCCAGTGCTGTAACTGCTCTGAATACCCGGCTTCTATTCCCCAGCCAAACAAAATGACATTTTCAATGTTGGCAGAAATACCACACCAGTCAGCGTAATGTTGGCGATATTATCTGACTATTTCGGCCGTGTAGAACTTATGTGTGCATATCTACATTAGTGTCTTTGTTGTTGTTGTAGCAGCATGAAACCTACGTAGGAGCATAGGTTTAATGCTGGATTGGCAGCCGCTTGCCGAAACACTATGGTTTCGGGTCAATCCGGGACGAAAGAACCCGCTGCCGTGGGATTGTCTTTTGTTTGTCAGACTATGACACAACCGGCAGAGATGGTGCTATATTATTTCAGTCTCTAACCCTGCGTTTACAAATGACAGGACAATTGAGTTCATGTATTGATTGTCAAAATCCCACAACTTGCATGTGTGACGTAGGAGTCCAGACAACTGCGAAAACAGTTGTAAAATTATGAATGAAAATCACCGATTTCTTTTTGTTTTCCGTTTACATACACATAGCCCAGAAAGTCTGCGTTCACCTTACTACTTTTCAAAAATGATGCTAAAACTTTAATAAACTGAGCTTTGACCGTCCAGATCTGGGTTTTGACGTAAAAATTCCGGTTTGTTTATAGTTAATTATCACTCAATGTATAGACTAATATGTTCTACCTACAGTTTCGCCAATATTTCGATAGCTTTTTCCATAATTTACCTAGAATTTTCCTTTTATCGATGCCAATTTATTTGCCATTGGTTTCCATTCTTGAAATACTTTACTTTTTTAAGTTAAGTGTGCAAACGACCTCACAGAATGACCAGTTGTGACAATATTGATTAAGAATGGGAGAAAACTTCAAAAAAATTCAAAAAAACTAACAATATTATTGCAACATACAAAGTGAACGCAGACTTTTTGGGGCTCTAATTTAGCAGTTGTAACACTTTTTTACCGTTATCTTCGCAAAAATAATATAGCTCTGTTCCAGAACTAAAAAGTTTTTACAATTTTTACCACTTTTACACATTTTGCGTTCCCGTACACAAAATTTATATGAAAATCGTTTACGACTTTTACAACTTTTACGACTTTTACCACTTTATAAAGTACGGGAACAGGCCAATATTTTCTGGACTTTTTCTTTTTATTCTGGTACTAAAGAGTGCCAATAACATATTTATGAAAGAACAACTGATCTCATTTACCTATTTATTAAAGTTTTAGCATCATTTTTGAAAAGTAGTAAGGTGAACGCAGACTTTCTGGGCTATGTGTATTTTGTTCTGTACATATTCTTTTGTTTTCAGCACATTTGAATTATCATCTCACTTCTTTTTCACAAAAATGTCAAAAATTTGTTAACCCGGCTGTCTGCAAAAAACTGATGGACAGCTGAGAGACAAACGACAAATGTATGCATGTGTTAGTAAATCAGAGTTGTATTTGAAGACAATGTGTCTGGTGTAAACGCCTAGTTAGCCTGCAGTGCTCAATTTTGTTGTCCTCCCACTTACCTGTAATGACCCCTATAATATGCAGGTTATAATACGTTTGTTTTCCAGTTTGTAACGCAATGACGTTTCGAAAATTAAGAGGTTTCTATCCAAAACTCATACACAGACCGAGCAAATGGTCGATGAAAATGGAAAAGGGATGGAAACAACAGACGCAACTCTAAGCCTTCTGATGAAAACGCACTTCTCTTCGAATACCACGGCTATCACTGAGTCATCACTACTCCAGAGGGATATATGCGCAAAAAATGCACAGAAGGGAAAAACACAAAAATCCTATGGGAGAACCCGGACGAGGACAAAACAAAGGAACTACTTTTACTAAGTAAAAAAGCAATCAGTAGATTGACAGGCATCCTTACAGGACAACTGGGGTTACAAGCGCACCTGGGGTTACAAGCGCACCTGCATTGGATTGGTTAATCTTACAAAGTCGACGATGGTTATAGCAAAAGTAGAAAAGAGCCTGGTTGCCGTTTGTCAACATTTTTTCATAAAAAACGATTTTCATATTTTGAGTTTTGAGCAACTTTAGGACTATGTTTCCCCTCTGTGCGTTGGAACACTACCTCTGTCATTGCCAGGCCTTCATAAATCTGAGAATCCAGCTACTAGGGTACGACATAATACAAGGACTCGACCAATTTAGTGTTATGTGAACCTATCATAACTCGGCAACGCAAGTGACGTCGTACGCATCGTCGTGATTGTGCGTAGATGATGATAGCAATTGCTTTCGGTTCGATTGTCAAATTTTGTAAGTATGGCAACATTTCGTGTAATGGCGCACTGCAGCCAACTTGAATGTCAACGATTAGGATTCATTGCAAAAAAATATCCGAACAGACAACACGAACACCAGCTAAAGCAGAGGAATAAATAAGTGTAATTGCATATTGGAAAAAAATAAAAAGTACAATCTCTCCCCAATTAGAATTGGAAATTTATCAAAATTAGCATACACTAAAGTAGTGTATCCAAATTAACATCGATTTCTATCGAAATTAATAATCAAGGTGAGCCCTTAAACTTATTTAAGGAAAACTGTGAAGTGAACAAAAAATTTACACAAAATTTTTGCCTTCTTTTCTTTAGATATCCCGTTGGCTAACGGTACCCTATCGTGTTATACATACTCTAGGTACACGTTGCCAACGTGGACCACACGTGTTTGGCGCTATCCAATTCAATTAACATACCAAAAGGATTACGCCACCGCCAATCCCACAGTTGTTCTTTTTATATTTGCGTGCACCTTACATTATTCCATATTCGGATTGCACCATAGGCTAATAGCTTCGAAAGGCAAACGCTGTACTCTTTTGAGATACTGGTGAATTCATACCAGGCTTACAACATTCCGAACGTTTCATCCCCAATGCCTATTGGAACATGTGTTTAGCTGATGACGTCATATGAAATCAAATCTTGGACAATACTCCCAGGTTGCCGTTCAGCATTCCCCTCAAGACCGCGGTTGAATTGTTGTTCGTACATTTTTCTTCAAGATTTTGTCAACGACCATCTGAATTGTTTCTAGCTCCACTCACCGCATCCTCTAAAGGCCGCATCATATGAAAATTTTGACAATCAACAACCCATCAAACATTTGTGCATGTTACACATGGTGAATGTCATCTTACCATAAAGGAAGCTGAAGGCTGCCCATATATGAATAACCGATGGTGGCGGTAAGAGTTATATCCTACGTGCCTACCAGAGATCGGAGTAAGTAATCATAACCCTGTCGGGTATAATTGAAGCAGATAAACATCATAACTTGTGGTACCCACCCCCTTCAGTCACAGACGGGAGGGTGTGGGCCCAACTTTTTACAAGTCCCTCGACGGTCAGCCGAGTTACAGCATCACATTTTGGAGATTCTTAAGGGATTATTTTACAATTCTATTTTCTTTATTTGTATGTATATAAGGCAACATCAATGTACGTATATACTCGTTGACATATCTTTTCAATTTTTCGATTTTGGCTGGTCAAAATTATAACGGTTCGTCGTCACGTGGTACAGCCCACTGGTAACAGTAAACGTGTCTGGTGCTCATGACGATTGGTTTTGTTAACCTCCCATAAGTGACAATTCTTAAAATCATTTCATGATTTTATCATTTCAATGTTTCTACGATTTTGCCAAAATTTATCACTGATTTCATAACCATATAAATCGTTAATAAGCCTAGATCGTTTCTTTTATCTGAAACTACCCCCCCTCCCTCTCCTTTTTTTTCATTGATTTAAATATTGATTCATACTACCAATCACTTCCCGATCCATAGTTCAAAACAACACGATAATTAAATTGTTGAGATATTTTCGGTATTTTTAACAATTTTAAATCTGTTTGTTTTCCGTGCTGACGACGAACCCTTCCAATATTCTATTCTTATGTTCAATTTTGCTCCTTTATTGTAATACCGATTTGGAAAGATAAATAACATTGTTCATTATCAATACTTTTCATTTATACTTCCTAATACATACATATGTGCAATATATCTAAATATTTTAGATATATTTAATTATTCTGGCCACTCTAAAGTACTACCTTTGTATACTTTGTTGTATTTTCTTTAATTTTTTTTTAAAAACCATTTTGTCAATTGTTGATCCCACTTCGTTGAGTCAAAACGAAATTTTTCAAAATTGTTTAGAAAGAAAACCTACCCATTGAGCTCGATAGGATTTAGGTATCATTTGGTATAAATATTTAGTGCGCATTGGCACCAAGAAATGGGATTAACAAACAAAAATTAAACAATTTTTGTATGTATCCTACAATATTGTACCTTTGATTGTATGTATCCACCTTTTTTTTGTCCACTTATGGATTTGAATTATAATTATAATAGTTTTGAATTATAACTTGATCTCCTCCTGGATAAATATATATATTTTTGTGAATATGAACTGAACATGTTCTAGAAAACTTATTTAAAAAGGATATGTAAGTGGGCGGGTTCAGTCAAGATATATTTTGGGGGTCTTCATGTATTATTGAAGCCCATATGGGGGTTCTCATAGAACCCATGGGAGGGAAAGAAGGGGCCCAACACCACCTAAGGGTACCCATGGTAACAACAACAACAACAACTTGTCAGAACGCAACAACAACAATAACGATTAGTGATGACTTTCTTTGTGACGCAATATTTTTTTTGTACGTAGCCGTATGTGGCGACTGAGTGTAGCCGGTGCACATCAACTAGTCTGGGCCCCCTACCACCTTGGCCAAACCAACCTACAGTTCCACATACGCCCCTGAACGTTACAAAATGGCGCCCAACGTACTGGCCAGGTTCAATCCTGGTGTACTGTAATTTGATTTTTGTTTTTCTTTATTGATTTTGTTTTCCTTCGACTTGAGGTGTTATGGTATAATATGATAACCCTTAATAGCGATTCAAAGCAATCAATTGTAATGACTTTCTTGATTTTCACCTTATAGAAAGGTATTTTATATGTCATTGGAGTATTATACTTATGATAATATCCAATTTGCGATAAAATATGATACAAATTCATTATTATTTTTCAAGTCATTTAAGATATATTGTCATTCGCTTTTGACATTTAAGGTCAAGGCAATTAGCGATATCTTGTGTGTCTTGTTATTGCGTCACACCTTGAAGATCATCAACTGAAAGTTTTAAGAAGATTTATTGCTCTGCAGATATCTGCTAATATAGATACTTATAGTTGGTTTGCAGTTGAAATCGAATGAATTTCGTAAATGTAAAAGCTATTACATATATTCTGTTGTTGTTGTTTATAATTATTTATGACTGACCCAAACCTTTTTACATTATCCTTATATATATGAACGATAAATTTTTAAAGTTTTTTTTTGACATTATTTGATTTAATTTTCTGAAGAAGAAAATTGGAATCATCCTTGTTGACATTTCAATTTCTATATTCTTGATTTTTTTTGCGATTTGCTTTTGACGTTTTGAGACCTTACGTTGATTGATTTTGTGAATTTGTTTAAAGCAAATATTTTGACGAAATTGCACTCAATCTTCGTCAGTTTAGTAAACATTGAATTTGGATTCAAAGATTTTTTTGAAAGAATAAATTTAGCTTCTGGTGATTTTGATTAGATCAACGTTGAATAAAACTTCTACTCAATACCTTTTGACCTACGATTGTTGGAATATTTTTTTTTTTTTCCGGGGAACACATTTATTGACGTTAATTGTTGCCCGCTTTATGACTTTGTCGTTTTCTTTCCTTTCTGGCACCCGCATTAGAGAAACTTTTTGCACAAATTTTATTTCCTGTCTGGGTTGGGAATTAAATGTGAAGCATCGTCGTGGAACCTGGTGAAGCCTTTCGAGATTTCAATTGGGATCTGTGGTGCATTAGCTTTTGTCAGATTTTTCAGAAATTTGTGATAGTAATTTACTATTAACTTTGCTGGATTTTCTGCCGTGGTACTAATTATCATTCTTTTTCCGATTGCGTGAGGCATAGGGTCGTCGCCCTCAAGACATTTGTTTTTCTCTTTTTGATTAAAAGACTGCAGGAGGGGTTTGATAGGCTCAAACTACCGATTGCTAGTTCTTACTTTTTAAAATATACAGGCTTTAAGTAGTAGTATATTTTTGTTTGTTTTCACGTACACACAGGGTGTACTCAGAACTGGACTAACTGTTTCCGAAGACTGGTCTTCAGTTCGACTCGAGGTCAGCTGAAGTACCTTAAGGTTGTAGGGGCGGTTAGTCTGGAGAGCCTTCGGACGGCAGCGCTCAACCTTGAGTTGGAGCATTTTCCGTAGGACTGGTTGTTGTCTGGTTGTCGATTTCTCAGTGTATCTTTAGAAAGCCGTTCTATGCTTAACTAAAGATACACTGAAGAGACCTCGAGAAACTCTTTGAGGAAATTCTAACCGGCAACAATCACTCCTACGTTTTGAACAGTTTACCTCATAGAACAATAGGGGTAGGCGAAGAGGACTGAAGAGCCTATCGAAGTCCTATATTTTTTTTTTTTTCCTTCACCAGCTAAGACCTTTCTTTTTCTGATTCGAATATTATTCGAATTAATTTTACCCGGACTTACAAACTTTTACCCTGATCTACCACAGCCTAGATAATCTACTGTCTCAATTTATCCTGTTTTCAGGATTTTTGAGTTTTTTTTTTCTGCTTATGAGAAACTTTGCAAGATTTATTGTTTTTTTGGTTCGATCTTTTTTCGAAATACCTGACCTGTTGGAACCATTTAAATTTTCATATTGAGTTTTGTTGCGTATGAGATTTTCTATATTGGACTTTTCGGAACCTTAAGGCAGTAACCGTGATTGACTGTTTCATCTATATATCTTTGGTATTTTTGTTGAATTTATGGTATCATACCTACCTTTTTGAAAACCTGTCGGTCATTAGAGAAGACATTTTTGGATTTTGAGCTTTTTATTGAAATTTCTTGTTGGACTGAGTAGTACAAGGACATTTTTTTTTTGTAACTTTTGTTGATTTGTGGGACATCATGCAGCCTGCTACAGGTGCTAAGCCAAAAACTTACAGCATTATTACCAGGTCGACAAGTCAAGCAGTGGGAGAAGCTGCTGGGACAGAACCAGGTACCGGATCAGGTATCCCAGCTAGCGCTGATGGCAATGATCCGCCTACACCAAACGAATTTGCAAGCCCACCTACTCTTTCGCAAGTAAATGAGCAACCAAGCACAATTCCTAGACCTTCTTTTAGCCCTTTGACTATTCGTGGCAATGATGAAGATCAGGTTGATAGGCTTAGTAGCACAGGAGTTCTTGAGGTAGTTCAGTCCGCCTTAGAGGCCACCCAAGCCTCAATGGTTGAAACCATGAAAAAGGAAATGCAGAAAGCGGTTGCTGCTGCAGTTCAAGCTGCTTTTTCTCAATCTTCCGTTCCTCCAGCTAATCCTATTAACAGACAAGAACCACATTCTCAAAGCATTGATTGGCCTCATGATTTGCCACCACTACAAACCGATACCAGACATGCAGGATCGGGTAGTAGAAACCAGGAAGTTCCAAATCGTTATAGGGAAGATTTTAGTAGGCCCAGGTATCCATATCTCAGTAAGTGGGGCATTAAGTTTGATGCCACCCCAAAGACACCAAATGTCGAAGATTTCATCTTTCGAGTAGAAAGGCTTCGAAATAGTTATGGCTGCCCAGAACAAGAATTGGTTGATGAATTTCATCATTTACTGGAAGGCCGTCCTTGTCAGTGGTACTGGGGTCTGATCCGTCAATATCCAAATTTGAACTGGGAGATGTTAAAGCTGTGTATAGTTAGGGAATTCCAGCGTTTTCAATCAAATCTTGATGTAATGAGGCAGATTATGGACAGGAAGCAGGGGAGAGATGAGTCTGCTACACAATATATAGACGCTATAAATAATCTGCGTACTCAATTAAGGGAACCTTTGAAAGATTTTGAAGTTATAGACATCCTCAAAGCTGGATTGAAACCCAAACTTGCCCATTTAACATTTAGTGGCACTTTTTATTCGGTGGAACAATTCCGAAATGAAGTTAGGAAAGCTGAGGAATTTCTGGAAAGGGAATCATCACTGAGATTTAGGACCAACCAACCCCCTCGAATGATAAATGAAATTAACGATTCTGATTTTGATGGTTTAGTCCATGATGTTGAGGAGTTGCGTTTACGGCAGAAGCCAACTGGTGTTTCCAAAAATGAGCCTTCACGGTGTTGGAATTGCGGCAGCAATGGCCACATTTTTAAGAATTGCTCCAGTTCTCATCGTTCAGTATTTTGTTTCCGCTGCGGATCACCAGGTGTTACCACCCCACAATGCAATAACTGCAAACAAATTAGTCGTTCTAATGTTTCTAAGTCCGAATCCATAGCTACTCAGACAGTGGATTGACTAGCCTCCACTGATGTTTCCACTTCTACAGATCCAATTTTTTCTGATCCATGTAAAATATTACCCAGACTTTCCAATAACTTAGCCAAAACCAAACCTGCTTTGACATTACCTTTCCACGTCCGCATGGCTAATTATATGAAGACTCGTGAACGAATTTTTAATTCCGAAATAACTGCCGATACCACTGTTTTTGTTTCCAAACGTATTATGAAGACTCGTGAGCGATATAAACGTAGGCGACTTAAAAGGTTATCAATATCGTCTGCTCAATTTTCTGATTTTAGACCCAATGATCCTCGACCATTTAGAGAAGTTCGTGTTAATGGGGTATCAGTTTTAGCTCTTTTTGATAGTGGAGCCAGCGTCACCTGCTTAGGTAAAAATTGTTTTTCTTTGATTGATGAATTAAACTTGAAAGTTAATCCGGTTTATAAATGTAGCGTTGGTACAGCTAGTGGCCAGCGAGTTTCTTGTTCTGGTAAAGTTAGTGTTGAGCTCTCGTACGACGGTAAGACGAAAACCATGGATGTTTATCTTATTCCTGGTCTCGAGAATTCCATGTACTGCGGGGTAGATTTCTGGAAAGAGTTCAGTGTAGCACCAAAACTTATTAACAGCCTAGAGATCAGTTCTGAAGAAGTAGATTCCGATATGCATATCTTGTCCGATGATCAATTGGCTCTGCTTGAAAAAGCTAAAGAGAGTTTTATCGATTTTGAGAAGCACGGTCTCGGCAAGACAGATCTGGAGGAGCATGTCATTGATACCGGGAATGCTGTCCCAATAAAACAGCGACATTACCCAGTATCGCCAGCTGTCGAATCTCTTATATATCAGGAACTCGATCGAATGTTGAGCCTAGGTGTTATAGAACCGAGTACAAGTCCATGGAATTCGCCAGTCACACTCGTACGCAGAGGCGAAAAGAACAGGCTCTGCTTAGATGCTCGTAAGTTAAACGAAGTTACGGTGAAAGATGCTTACCCGCTACCATTTATTGATGCCTTGTTAGGGAGACTTCAAGACACGTACTTCATATCAAGTATCGACTTAAAGGATGCATTCTGGCAGGTTCCTCTGGCAGCAGAAAGCCGTCCGAAGACTGCGTTCACAGTTCCGGGGAGACCACACTACCAATTCACCGTCATGCCGTTTGGGTTGTGCAATGCAGCCCAACGGTTATGTCGGCTGATGGATAGAGTGATCTCACCGGAACTAAAGAACAAAGTCTTCGTATACCTTGACGACTTACTTGTAGTTTCTCCGGATTTTGACTCGCATGTCGAACTGCTTCGTAAGGTAGGTGAAATGCTGACCAGAGCGAACCTGACCATCAATCTAAAGAAATCCAAATTCTGCCGTCGAGAGCTTAGATATTTGGGGTATATTGTAGGTGGAGGAAAATTGAAGCCGGACCCATCGAAAATCAACTCGATTACTGATATTCCCATTCCTAAGTCCACTAGAGATGTCCGCAGGTTCCTAGGAATGGCCTCTTGGTTCAGGCGCTTCATCAAGAACTATGCAGAGATAACAGCTCCTCTGACCAGCACCTTGAAAAAGGGCAAAACTTTTTCATTCGATGATAATGCGATCGAGGCTTTTAACAAATTAAAAGTCGCTTTGACTACAAGTCCGATTTTAAATCATCCCGTTTTCGACAAGAGATTTTATGTCCAGTGTGACGCATCCAATTTAGGCTTAGGTGCGGTTCTGTTCCAGCTAGACGCTGAAGGTCTGGAACGTCCCATCGCCTTTCATTCCGCTCAGCTGACGAATGCTGAACGGAATTATAGTGTCACTGAGCGAGAGTGCTTAGCTGTGATCAGTGCAATAAAGAAATTCCGTCCCTTTATTGAAATGATGCCTTTCACGGTTATCACTGATCACAGCGCTTTGAAATGGCTGATGGGACAGAAAGATCTCAGTGGTCGGTTGGCGAGGTGGAGTCTGAAGCTTCAGGCTTTCAACTTCGACATTCAGCACCGTAAGGGATCGCAAAACGTTGTTGCGGACACATTATCCCGTTTGCACATGGATGAAATCAACATGTTCTCCGATGAAAAGCCATTGATCGACTTAAATTCGCCCGATTTTAAAAATGATGAATACACTCAGCTGATTGAATTAGTTCGTGAGAACGAAGACAGTCTTCCCGACTTAAAAATTGCCGATTCTTTTGTTTATAAAAGGACGATTCCGTCTGATGGCACACCGATCCATGAAAATTTCCTTTGGAAACTCTGGGTTCCCTCCGGATTAACCGAATCACTTGTTGAAAACGCTCACAAGTCTGTTTTAAAGAGTCACTGTGGTATAGGTAGAACGATAGCAGTCCTGCGACAATATTTTTATTGGCCGAAAATGGCTAAGCAAGTTCGCGACTATATTAACTCATGTGTATTATGTAAGGAGACCAAAGCTCCAAACAAGGTTTTACGACCGAAAATGGGAAGCGAAACCGTCACTGATAGGCCATGGCAGAAAATCTATGTAGATTTTATAGGACCTTTCCCGAGGTCAAAGTTAGGCAACGCTTACATTTTCATAGTGTTAGATCACTTAACAAAGTTCGTACTTTTGAAGCCTTTAGCGAAGGCAAACTCGCGAAATGTTATTCGATTTTTGGAAAGTGAAGTATTCCACAAATTTGGTGTCCCACAAACCCTTCACTCGGACAACGGGAAACAGTTTATTTCTTCCGAATTCACTTCTTTTCTTAACCGATATGGTTGTACTCAGATCCGAAACGCGGTATATTCTCCACAAGCGAATGCATCGGAGAGAGTCAACCGAACAATTATCGCGGCTATTAGAACGTATGTGTCCGAAGATCAGAAAGATTGGGACCGATATTTATCAGCTATTGAATGTTCACTTCGGTCCACAATCCATACATCCATAGGATGTTCTCCATATTTTTCACTTTTCGGAACACACATGGTCACACACGGTAGCGCGTATGCTTTGGCGGAAAAACTCGGCACTTTGGAGGACGGATCTGTCGAAATTTTACCTAAAAATAACATTCATGATTTGATTAAAAGCTCGATTAAAGAAAAACTACACGATTCGTACGAACGGTCCGCGGCACGATATAACACCAGGACACGCGAAGTAAACTTTAAGCCCGGACAGGAAATACTCAGACGCAACTTTGTATTAAGTGATGCCGCCCGCCATCTTAATTCAAAACTCTGTCGGAAATTTGTCAAATGTAGGGTTGCCAGAAAGGTAGGAAACTCCCTTTACGAAATTGAGGATCTGCAAGGACGTAAGATAGGGGTCTATCACTCGAAAGACCTGCAACATATAGTCCCTTTAAAATAGTTGCCCGGCTTTTGGTTTTGATTTTTTTTGTCTGTAAATTCTATCTCAGGGTAGTAGTTCTTCCCCACCCGAGTTTGAAGATGAGGTTAACGTCCCGAATCAGCGTTACTCCGACTGGTCTTCGTAGACTGTTCGGGTTTGTTATGTGAACCTATCATAACTCGGCAACGCAAGTGACGTCGTACGCATCGTCGTGATTGTGCGTAGATGATGATAGCAATTGCTTTCGGTTCGATTGTCAAATTTTGTAAGTATGGCAACATTTCGTGTAATGGCGCACTGCAGCCAACTTGAATGTCAACGATTAGGATTCATTGCAAAAAAATATCCGAACAGACAACACGAACACCAGCTAAAGCAGAGGAATAAATAAGTGTAATTGCATATTGGAAAAAAATAAAAAGTACAATCTCTCCCCAATTAGAATTGGAAATTTATCAAAATTAGCATACACTAAAGTAGTGTATCCAAATTAACATCGATTTCTATCGAAATTAATAATCAAGGTGAGCCCTTAAACTTATTTAAGGAAAACTGTGAAGTGAACAAAAAATTTACACAAAATTTTTGCCTTCTTTTCTTTAGATATCCCGTTGGCTAACGGTACCCTATCGTGTTATACATACTCTAGGTACACGTTGCCAACGTGGACCACACGTGTTTGGCGCTATCCAATTCAATTAACATACCAAAAGGATTACGCCACCGCCAATCCCACAGTTGTTCTTTTTATATTTGCGTGCACCTTACATTATTCCATATTCGGATTGCACCATAGGCTAATAGCTTCGAAAGGCAAACGCTGTACTCTTTTGAGATACTGGTGAATTCATACCAGGCTTACAACATTCCGAACGTTTCATCCCCAATGCCTATTGGAACATGTGTTTAGCTGATGACGTCATATGAAATCAAATCTTGGACAATACTCCCAGGTTGCCGTTCAGCATTCCCCTCAAGACCGCGGTTGAATTGTTGTTCGTACATTTTTCTTCAAGATTTTGTCAACGACCATCTGAATTGTTTCTAGCTCCACTCACCGCATCCTCTAAAGGCCGCATCATATGAAAATTTTGACAATCAACAACCCATCAAACATTTGTGCATGTTACACATGGTGAATGTCATCTTACCATAAAGGAAGCTGAAGGCTGCCCATATATGAATAACCGATGGTGGCGGTAAGAGTTATATCCTACGTGCCTACCAGAGATCGGAGTAAGTAATCATAACCCTGTCGGGTATAATTGAAGCAGATAAACATCATAACTTGTGGTACCCACCCCCTTCAGTCACAGACGGGAGGGTGTGGGCCCAACTTTTTACAAGTCCCTCGACGGTCAGCCGAGTTACAGCATCACATTTTGGAGATTCTTAAGGGATTATTTTACAATTCTATTTTCTTTATTTGTATGTATATAAGGCAACATCAATGTACGTATATACTCGTTGACATATCTTTTCAATTTTTCGATTTTGGCTGGTCAAAATTATAACGGTTCGTCGTCACGTGGTACAGCCCACTGGTAACAGTAAACGTGTCTGGTGCTCATGACGATTGGTTTTGTTAACCTCCCATAAGTGACAATTCTTAAAATCATTTCATGATTTTATCATTTCAATGTTTCTACGATTTTGCCAAAATTTATCACTGATTTCATAACCATATAAATCGTTAATAAGCCTAGATCGTTTCTTTTATCTGAAACTACCCCCCCTCCCTCTCCTTTTTTTTCATTGATTTAAATATTGATTCATACTACCAATCACTTCCCGATCCATAGTTCAAAACAACACGATAATTAAATTGTTGAGATATTTTCGGTATTTTTAACAATTTTAAATCTGTTTGTTTTCCGTGCTGACGACGAACCCTTCCAATATTCTATTCTTATGTTCAATTTTGCTCCTTTATTGTAATACCGATTTGGAAAGATAAATAACATTGTTCATTATCAATACTTTTCATTTATACTTCCTAATACATACATATGTGCAATATATCTAAATATTTTAGATATATTTAATTATTCTGGCCACTCTAAAGTACTACCTTTGTATACTTTGTTGTATTTTCTTTAATTTTTTTTTAAAAACCATTTTGTCAATTGTTGATCCCACTTCGTTGAGTCAAAACGAAATTTTTCAAAATTGTTTAGAAAGAAAACCTACCCATTGAGCTCGATAGGATTTAGGTATCATTTGGTATAAATATTTAGTGCGCATTGGCACCAAGAAATGGGATTAACAAACAAAAATTAAACAATTTTTGTATGTATCCTACAATATTGTACCTTTGATTGTATGTATCCACCTTTTTTTTGTCCACTTATGGATTTGAATTATAATTATAATAGTTTTGAATTATAACTTGATCTCCTCCTGGATAAATATATATATTTTTGTGAATATGAACTGAACATGTTCTAGAAAACTTATTTAAAAAGGATATGTAAGTGGGCGGGTTCAGTCAAGATATATTTTGGGGGTCTTCATGTATTATTGAAGCCCATATGGGGGTTCTCATAGAACCCATGGGAGGGAAAGAAGGGGCCCAACACCACCTAAGGGTACCCATGGTAACAACAACAACAACAACTTGTCAGAACGCAACAACAACAATAACGATTAGTGATGACTTTCTTTGTGACGCAATATTTTTTTTGTACGTAGCCGTATGTGGCGACTGAGTGTAGCCGGTGCACATCAACTAGTCTGGGCCCCCTACCACCTTGGCCAAACCAACCTACAGTTCCACATACGCCCCTGAACGTTACATTAGGACAATCGAGTTTCGAAATTTAAGAGACTATATCAATAGCACAGAGATCCTAAAGCAGATATGAACAAGAAGAGCGCGCTTTTAATTTAAATTACGATTCTGCAAACAAATGCACTCTCCGTGTTCACCTCTGTTCTAAAGTGACGTCAGCAAAATAATCAGGAATTATCTAATAAATTCTTACATTCTAAAATACAACCTCATCCTGACTCCAAATTAGAGCGCACAACAGGCCTCCTTATGGCTTAAGAGTATGTCCACACGGAAATGTGGTGATCTTGCAGCACCCCAAATTGGATATAATTTGGAATTAAGGATTTGAATTGGTCAGATAAACAACTATTATGCACATTAGGGTTTTAAAAGTCGATGTCGGATTTTTTTATGCGGCACCCACAAAGTTTGAGGACAATCGGAATATGAAAGCATACTCTAGCGTCGATTGTTTTTTTATTCTCTTGCATTCAGTCGTTGATGAGATGTCAACTAAAGCAAACAAGCACGGACGTACATACTGTTTTCTTTATGTTGCTTTTAAAATAGAATTAAAACTTTAAATTTATTGTTTGTTATTTAAAATTATTTCTTTGATATGAACATATTAAAAATAAGAAACATCTATTAGAAACAACATTTTTAAATGTTGGGCTCAATCGGAGAGTAATTTTGGTACTCTTACCACTACAGTCACACATATTGTTTTGTGCATCCCTGATTTAGTATGTCCGTCCACATATAACGGCACCAACCGATTTCAGGTATTCGGAGGTTTTTATCTACATATTGTTACGGAATTAGATTTAACAAATCTCCGTGTAGACGTTGTTTTATTCCCCAGTACGATTTGTACCAAATAAAACAGGGTTCGTTTTAGATTACGTTTCTACAATGCTTTATTTACTTTATTACACTTATTCGGAACCGACTTTAATTACTAAGCACACAGCAAGTCTCTAGTTAGCACGCAGCTATTCATTAACCGATCTGTTCAGTTCAACGCTTAAAACACAACTAACTCGTCATTCCCGGTTCCCCTGTATTTATACCCCAAAGTCTCCCTGTTCGAGAAATATCTAGAACATATGGCAACACCTCGAATCTGTACAACGAACACACAGACGCACATTCGCACTAATGGGTACTTTACACGGTATGTTTTTTACATATGAGTTGTCACTTTGCATATACATTTTGTATTGGAGAAGTGACAACTCATATGTAAAAAACATACCGTGTAAAGTACCCATAAGCGAGCAACCAGACTCACATACATGGGGAAAGATCAATACAGTGGACAAACACAGTAATGACGTAATTACAACAACAAACAAATGCAAGAAACAAAGAAGTAACAAACTAAACGATAATTACATGATTATGGCAAAACAAAACAAAAGCACATTAATGAAAGGTAAAGAACTAGAATGATGAAGAGATTTCTACATGGTAGTTGTTGTTGTTGCTTAAATAAAGTAACTGCGTAATAAAACTTTACGTTACAATTCAAATTTTTAAATTAACGGAAATTAAACTAAATTAACTTAAACCTATCAGTTACATTCGTAACAATATGTTAAATTGGTTGTAATCCATAATTAGGATTTTCAGTGGTCAGCTGTCACCATACATACACTCCCGATCATCTGAATAGGTTTGAAATAGGTATTTTCTTTTTATATGTTTAGGTATCTTCTGATGTGTTTGTATTACAGATCCATACTACTTATTTTTTGTCCTATACTATGCCAACATTCATAAGAAAAAACATAACGGTGTTGCCATATTTTCGGACAATATCCAAATTATAATAAAAAATTTACAAAAGAGTGTTCAATTTTTGCGATCATCGGAATAGGTTTGAATCAAATAAAATTGAAAAAGTGTACTACCCATACAAATATTGTGCAGCTTTTTGTTTTAATTTAGTAAAATGGAACATTCCGATAAATCCTACAGCAAGTTTGACCTGCTTTTTTAGGAACGTGGTTCCACTCTCAACATGGAAAAGTTACCAAGAACTTTCAGATAAATTTCAGAAATATTCCAACAAAACGTTTTATAAACATGCTTTAAATGACTTTTTTATTTCGTAAGACCCCTTCTGAGCTTTGAAAATTGTCTGAAAGCAAATATCAGCTCTGTTCCAGAACTGAAAAGTTTTTAAAATTTTTACCACTGTTATGGTTTTATTGTCGACCTTTGATTTTCCTGTTTCTTTTTGTGATTTAGTTCGGCTGTAGGTCTTGTTTAAATAAAACAAAGAATTTTCGTTTTATTTTAATAATTTATTTCCGATATTTCGGCCGTCTCCGACCTACATCTTCTGGAAGACTAATGAATTTTCATTCCAAGCATCCAGGAAGAGTAAAAATAAACACGGCTACCAATTTCATACACCGAGTGTTGAGCATAAGTGACAATAAGTTCCACTCCAAAAATGAAGAGAAAATTCGGAAAATCCTAAAATTGAACGATTTTCCAAAACACACAATTAATGACTTAATAAAACAAGTCAAAAACAAGAATACTGAACATAGAGAAAAAAAGCGATAAAACTTACAAAAGATCCACATATATTCCTGGGTTCTCAGAACGGTTTACTGGCAGTAACTTGTACAATAAAGATCAATACCAAATCGCTCTAAAGACTACCAATACAAACTACAAGTTTTTCAGCCGTACAAAAACAAAAATATCTAACGACGATAAGTCAAATGTAGTCTATCAAATAGCGTGTAATGGGGATAAGTCCAACATATGCGAAAAAGTGTATGTTGGCACCACAAAAACGACGTTAAAAACCAGGGTTAGTGCACACAAATCAGATCAAAAAGCCAAACACAAACCACTGGAACAAAAAACAGCTCTTGCTGCTCATTGTTCTACAACAGGTCATACCCCGAATCTAAAAGATGTTAAAATACTCACTCAAGAAAATAACTACAAACGCCGATATATGATGGAAATGTTGCACATAATAAATGTGCCAACAGAAAAAAGAATAAATTACAAAACCGATACAGAACACTGTGCGCAAATATATCGGAATGTCGTACAGAAACATCAAAAAACTAAGAAAAACTTCAGTTTAACAACAGCAGTGATGCAGGATTGACAGTTGATATTTGTTAAATAATACCAAAAGTATGATATTGTTAAGTATTTTTGTTAAAACATTTATGTAATCAAAGTTTTATGTTTGTTTTTCAAAAGATCCCTGAAGATGACCGTCGGAGATGGCCGAAATATCGGAAATAAATTATTAAAATAAAACGAAAATTCTTTGTTTTATTTAAACAAGACCTACAGCCGAACTAAATCACAAAAAGAAATTTTTACCACTTTTACACATTTTGCGTTTCCGTACACAAAATTTATATGAAAATCATTTACGACTTTTACAAATTTTACGACTTTTACCACTTTATAAAGTACGGAAACAGGCCAATCAAGTGTAAGCCATAATATTAGGATCGATAAATTAGAAAGGTAATTGAAAATATTTGGTATTTTAGCTTTCATTTCATGTTTAACTATCCTTGCAGTACAAATTTAAGTATTATCATGCTCAGAACTCCACCATAATTGACCGACCACATGTATCATAAATGTTCTAAATTGGGTCTGGAAGAATGTCTCTTCGACGACAAAAACGTAGAAAATTGTAATTCAAATTTAACTCAAAGGGGCATAAAATCCCCGAATTTTATACTGCTGTATAACCTCTGTAGTCCATTATTTTATACTTATTCGTGTTTGTTTTATGACTTGTGAACAGAAAAAAAATTTTTGACCTGACTATATTGGTTCTACAGCACTATAAAAGTCGGGGATATCATGCCCCTTTGAGTTAAATTTGAATTACAATTTTCTATGTTATTGTCATCGAAGAAACACTCTTCCAGACCAATTTTATTTTATATATTTATGATACATGTGGTCAACTATGGAGGCGTTCTGAGCATGGTAATACTTACGTTATGATATGTTTTTTCTTGTGAATGTTGGCATAGTATAGGACTCTCAAAAAATAAATAGTATGGATTTGTAATACAAACACATCAGAAGATAACTTAACATCCCAGCAAAATAAATTGGAAGTAGTGCAATGTAGACTAGTTCTTTCACGGCATGTTTTTATGCAGTTCAAACGGTGTCGTGAAAAAGGCACTCCATTCCTCACATTTTAACCGCGTTTGGATGCAATCCAAAGAATCACATCCATTCGTCACATTTTAACAACATCCGGAGGCAATTCAACGGAGTCGTGAAAAAGGCACTCCAATTCCTCACAATTTAACAGCATCCGGATGCAGTGCAAACGGAGTCGTGAAAAAGGCACTCCGTTCACTACATTTTATTAGCAGTTGTTAGAGATCCCTACATGTACATAAATCAGTTTATACATCTCTACAGGCAGCGGAAAAAAAGAGATAATCGCGTTAACATTTCCAAACATTTGTTAATACAAACTAAATAATATTTAATTTGTGAACATTTTTCCGGTAACTCACGAGAAGAAAATTTCCCAATGGGGTGCTGTTGGAGTACATGTCGAAATCTTAACTGGTGATGGGAAGACAATATCAAACCCACTTAGCAGAAGAAGCAAAAGCACTTAAGCTTGGATTAAATAAAGAGCGAAGGAACACACATGTTTGCTATTGTATTCAATAGAGAATTTTCATAATTTATGTTAATTTAATAAAGTTATTAATATTTTTGTTTTACACAAATAATAAATGCATTTTATTTTGTTATTCAAAACACGTGCTCTGGACTGCCTCCTATTCTACCCCAAAGGGTCAGTTAAAATGCAATGCCAAAGGGTCAGTTACAATGCAGTGCCAAAGGTTCAGTTAAAATGCAATGCCAAAGGGTCAGTTAAAATGCTGTGCAATGGAGTGCCTCTTTCCGGGGTCACTCCCTTGTAAAAATCATGAGTGAAAATGCATAATTTGATGCACTTCCAAATCACTTGTACATATCATTTAACTGCCTCTTTGGAGGCAAACTTTTCGCTGGGATATAAAAAGAAAAAATTTCAAACCTATTCAGATGATCGGAAGTGACGATATATGCATGTACGTATGTATGTACATATGTATGTACATATATTTTCGCCCAATTTTTTTAAGTATTTGATTCACCGAACAAACTGCGTCTATACAACTTTGATGAAATTGTAAATGTGTGGCAGGACAATAATCCTAATCAGTAACTACCACAAGATAACAGGGAGGTCACATTCGATGGCTAAAATAAATCTTCCGCTCATGCAACAGCTATCTCCGATATGATGAAATGTCGTTTTTTCCTGGTCAAAATGCTGTAACTTTTTTCATATTTTTTTCATTTGTTTGACAGATAACATAATCAGTTTTCCGATGCATTAGAAACATTCGAATTCTGTCTAGTAGTTACAGAAGAATTTAAGGTCAAATTTGAAATTTTTTCATATTTTGCATCAAAATTTGAATGTTTTTGAGTTTTTCATAGGTTCTAACTATTTAAAAAGGTCAAACATAAATAAACAAACCATAAAAATACAAAAAAAAATAAAAAAAAATACTTTGGACATTTTTCCCAAAATTAAAAAAAGTACTCGTTGGGATTTCATAAAACTCATATAAATCTTTTTAACATTTATATATTAAACAAGTGAGCAAAGGCTATATTCGGGACGGGGCCGACCATGTGATAGCCTACACCACTACCCCTGTGCGTAAGCTTTTCACTGGTAAACATTTCTTTTAGGGAATATAATCCGACTACCACCAAAAATAATATGCCTCTTTCTCTCTTGGACCCCCATAAGCAACCAAAATTTCGTGATCATCCGATCAAAATTACGATCAAATTACCTGTAGCGTGATTGCAAAAAATGGAAGAATTGGATGCATTACCGACTATTATGGTATCTCCCTTGTTTGACCACCTTCGCCAACCTAATTTACACCAATGTAAAGGTAATATTTTTTTTTTCATTGACATTCTTTGCCGTCGGAATACCCGTACTAGAAGAAGAAACTAGAAACTTTGAATTTGTCTCCACATGAGTTTTTCCCAGAGTTTTCCCCTAAATATTATCCGACTATCACCAAAATCAGTAGGCTTCTTCTTCTATGGGGCCCCCATCTACCCCCAAAATTTCGTGACTATCCTCAAAATTCCAACCTGTAGCGTGAATACAAAAAATGGAAAAATGGGATATATTACTGACTTTTGCGATATCTCGGTTGTTTGCCCACATACGCCAACATACTTTGCATCAATATATAGGAGATCTTTTCTTCTTCCATTGACGGGCTTTCCTTTTGGAATACTCCTACCAGAAGCGGAGATAATCGCATAAGAAAAAATTGACTTTTCTCCACATAAGCTTTTTGCATATCCGACTCCTAAATATTACCACCAAATGTCATCAAACTTAATAGGCTTCTTCCTCTGAGGGACCCGCTTCAACTCCCAAAAAATTCGTGACGATGCGATCAAAATTGCGACCTGTAGCATGATCACAAAAATATCGGAAAATGGGATGCATTACCGACTATTGCGATATCTCTGCTGCTTTACATCGTTGTAAAGGTGATATTTTCTACTTTCCTTGCCAGGTTTTGCTTTTGATATACCTCCTAAAGAAACAGAGATATTGTCTTTGAAATAAAACATTGACCTTTTCTCTAAATAAGTTTTTGCCCATTCCGATCCCTGAATATTATCCGACCATCATCAAAATCAATAGGCTTCTTTCTCTGTGGGAGCCTCATTAACCCCAAAATTTCGTAACGATCCGATCAAAATTGCGACCTGTAGCGCGATTTCGGGAAAAAATGAAAAATGGGATGTATTAATTAATTACTATTGCTATAATTCCGTTATTTGGCCACCTACGCCATCCTACTTTGCATCATTATAAAGGTGGGATATTCTACTTTCATCAAAATATCATCTTTCTAACGACGTAAAGAAGGTTGTCGTCGGTGGTCAAGCAACGAAGATATCACAATAGTCGCAAATAAAACCCAACTTTTCATTTTCGCGATTTTAATTATAATGATGAATATCACAGCTTTGGTTGGGGACTTTCCTAAAGCAAAGCCTGACTATGAAAGCGGAAAATTCCATCTTTACAATGATGCAAAGTAGGTTGTAGGGATACGTAAAACCGATTTCGGTTAATCGATTAATCGGTTATTAGCCGTAAAATCTTTAAAATCGTAGTCGACTATTGACTGTGCGAAAACCGTATAACCGATTATTCTTAATAGACTTTCGAAAGTCGGAGTCAACTATTATTCGTAGTCGACCATTAGTCGTAGTCTATTACACTGTGCGACAGCAAAAAATGACAAGGAAAATCGAGTAGATTATGAAAGTAGAGCTAAAAATATGAGACACGTGTATCGGCGTTTTTTAAGTTTACGTCGGAAAGTAACCAAAATAGGTGGGGCAAGTTCCGCCCATTTTTAATTTCTTCGAAATATTCGAATTAAGATATCTTAGAATCTTTGCATTTCAGGTATATAGTGTCTTTGGCAACTTTACTCAGGAGGGTGTGGGGAATATTTTTGATAAAAATTTTAACCCTCGTGCGGTTCATCAAAGTGGTCTATTTTTCCTTTTTTGAAAATCTTTCAAAAACTCCTTAAAAATGTGATCGTATCAAATCTAAATATTCTACAAAATTTTTCGCCATAAAATTTTACTATAGGTCTCAGAATATACCAAATCTGCAACTCTTTTCTAATCGCCAGGAATCTCTAAAAATGAAAAACACGTTTTAGGGTTAAAGTCGGACTTCATCTGATTTTATTCAAAATTGTCCCACAAAACATAATTTTAGAGAGATGATGTCAGAGACAAAAATATTCTTCATCAAATTTCACTATGGGTCACCAAAGAAATGAAATGTCTATTTACATTTTATAGCATGAAAATATCAGTATCAATTTTGCTGAAAAAACAATTTCATGTTTTGTAATCTATTTTTTAAGGAAATAGTATACATAGATATATAGTTTATTTTGAAACTCATAGTGAAATTTTGTGTAGAATTTTTCATCCTTTGACACTTTTCACCTATAACCAAGTTTTATATTACTTCCATGTATCAACTCGAAAAAAGAAGGAAAAATTTTTCACCAAAAAAATTGGGAAATATTTTCATGTTTTTTCAGCAAAATTGATACTGATATGTTCATGCTATAAGATGTAAATAGACATTTCATTTCTTTGGGTCCCATAGTGAAATTTGATGAAGAATATTTTTGTCTCTGACATCATCTCTCTAAAATTATGTTTTGTGGGACAATTTTGAATAAAATCAGATGAAGTCCGACTTTAACCCTAAAACGTGTTTTTCATTTTTAGAGATTCCTGGCGATTAGACAAGAGTTGCAGATTTGGTGTATTTTGAGACCTATAGTAAAATTTTATGGCGAACAATTTTGTAGAATATTTGGATTTGATACGATCACATTTTTAAGGAGTTTTTGAAGAATTTTCAAAAAAAGGACAAAAAAGACCCCTTTGATTAAATTTTTAACAAAAATATTCCCCACACCCTCCTGAGTAAAGTTGCCAAAGACACTATATACCTGAAATGAAAGGATTCCATAATATCTTAATTCGAATATTTCGAAGAAATTAAAAATGGGCGGAACTTTCCCCGCCTATTTCGGTTACTTTCAGACGTAAACTTAAAAAACGCCGATACACGTGTCTCATATTTTTAGCTCTACTTTCATAATGTACTCGGGGTTTCCCATCATTTTGAAAAAAAAATTGAATTTTGTTGCACAGTGTTATTATTCGTAGTCGACTATTAATCGTGGACGACTATTGGTCGTAGTTGACTATTGGGTGTGCTAAAACCGCGTAATGGACGGTACTTGTTTGTACATATCGACGCCTCCAAACAATAGTATGCTAAGTCGACTTAGCATGTTTTCAAGTTCTTTACATTTTTATATTTAACGTCCTTTAACTTAAATTCTGTCAAATTTAGTAATGATCGGACAATCCGAACAGAAGTTATAAACAAATATTTCCTTAGCATAGTACTGAAGTTCAAAGAAATATCCAAACTTTTAGAGCTTGTCCTGCAAAACTCGCTTTTCAGAATTAGCAAACTATTATTTGGAGGTGTCGAACGTCCTTTAACTTAAATTCTATCTAATTTTGGTAATGATCGGTCAATCCGAACAGAAGTTATAAACAAATATTGACTTAGCATAGTACTGAAGTTCAAAAAAATTTCCAAACTTTGAGAGCTTCTCCTGCAAAACTCGCTTTTTAGACTTAGCATACTATTATTTAGAGGTGTCGATATGTACATCACAGATTGCATCATTATATTATATTCGATTATGATCGGTTTTCCGGTGTTAACGAATAATCGAAACTCGACTTTTAGTACACTCTCAAATAATCGGCTAACCGAAAATCGAGTTTTAAGTTTTTCAAGAAAACCGTATAATCCAAAAAACTGATTATTACATTTCACTGCGTATCCCTAGTAGATTGGCGTAGGTGTCCAAATAACGGAGATATCGCAATAGTCGGTAAAACATCCCATTTTAACATTTTTTTGAAATCACGCTACCGGTCACAATTTTGATCGGATCGTCACGATTTTTTGATTTTGGTGATAGCCAGATAATTTGGAAAAAAGTCAACTTTAAATTACAAAGCGAATATCTCCGCTACCAAAAGAAAAACCAAGCAATGAAAGAAGAAAATATCACCTTTACAACGATGTAAAGTAGGTTTTCCTAGAAGATCAAGCAACGGAGATATCGCAATAGTCGGTTATGTATCCCATTTTTCCATTGTTTTTAATCACACTACAGGTCGCAACTATGATCGGATCCAATTTTTTCATTTTTTGTAATCACGATACAGGTCGCAATCGTCAGGGAATTTTATTGGCTAATGGGGGTCCCAGAGAGGAATGAGTATATTAAGTTTGGTGGTAGTCAGAAATGTTTACCAGTGACAAGTAAAAAAGTATCAGTCGGCTTTGCTGACAGAGATATGTATATCCTCAGCATATGTGAATTGAGACACATCTTTCCCAAAAAACGTATGTATTTAGGGAGTTTTCAGAATTTTGGACGTATGAACTTGCCGACAATAATATGGATTTGGATTAAACCTCGAAGGTTTTGCGCACCATACGTAAAGGAATGGACAGACATAGTCCACTTTTGGAAGTGGGTCTTATTTTGGGAGTCATTCCTCTCGATAGATATCGCGCCCACCAGTCATTTCATTTGGACCATTATATCAGAAAACATGAACTTGCCCAAGAAAATCATATTATCTCTGTAAACGGGGACACTAGAAGTATATTCGGTAAAATTTTCTAAAAGATACGCGAACAGACTCTTCACTGAAACAAAAATGTTGAACATTTGTGTGGGTGTTATCCCAAGAAGTGGGCCGATAAGGCCCACCTTTGAATATAAACTAAGTTTGGACACAATATTTCGAGATCCTATGTTTGGACCAGACCAGCTGCACCGTTTATGAATACTTTCGAACTTTTGTGGGGGAGGTACCAGAAGAAGTGGACCTATAAGCACCACCTTCGACGCAGTATTCCGTTCGAGAAATTTCGTGCGCACCGGCCACTATATTTGCTGGCCCGTAAGGGTCAAGAAGTATGAACTAGCCACTCAAAAAACTTGTACCAACGTAATAGAGGGCTTGAGTGCAACCTGTTGCAAGAAAAATCAAAACGATTCGAGAGGAGGTTATAAGCGGCACTTTTCCGAAATTTTGTGTGTGAAGTACTCGAAGGAGTTGACATATATAGTCCGTATTATAACTTGATATTTGTCTCGTAGAAATATCACGATGTGCAAAGTATGGACAAAATAGTTTATTGCATTCGAGAGTTATCGGTTGTGGGAGAGGTACCCAAAGGAGTGGACCGATATGACCCAACTTAGAACATGATTTAAGTTTGCGCAAAATATTACGACTGCCAAATTTTGAATCGAATTGGTTTATCCGTTGGAAATTTATCTTGCGCTGCTTCCACTACACATGGTGTCATAGGGGTTTTTCGCACCTTTCAGGCTGAACTATGAACTTGCCCCAGATGAAACGTGTACCGTCGTATGGGGTGGTGAATAAAATTGTTACAACAAAAATCAAAGCGATTCGTGAGCAGGACCTAAACTGGCTTTCATAATATCTTGTCCAAACTTAGTTTAAGTTCGAAGATGGGCTATATCGGTCCACACCTACCGGTACCTCCCCCACAAAAGTTCAAAAATGTTTGGAAAATTTGTGCGCACGATAACTCTTGAAGGGAATAACCGATGTGGTCCAGACTTTGCACATTGTATAATTTCTGCCAGACTTAGATGAGTTTCCAATATGGACTCAACCCCTATGACACCGTGTGTAGTGGTTGGAGCGTAAGATAACTCTCGAACGGATCTGCCGTTTCGGTCCATAACGTGGCCTTTGTAATATTTTATGCAAACTTAGTTTAAATTCGAAGATAAGCCATATCTGTCCACACCTACCGGTACCTCCCCCACAAAAGTTCAAAAATGTTCGGAATGTTTGGTCCATACTTTACACATCCTAATATATGTACCAGGTATAGGTCAGGTTCGAATATGGACTATATTTGTCCACTCCGTCGGGTACCTCCCACACACATTTTTGGATCAATTCACTTTAAGACCAGCTCTCGGATCACTTTGATTTTTGTTGCAGAAACTTGCATTCGCTGCCTCAATTACGACAGTAAATTTTTTTCAAGGGCAAGTCCATACTTCTTGAGAAAAAGCTCGAAAGTTGTAAAAACCCCCTATGGCATCATATGTAGAGACTGGAGAGCTCTTTGGGTATCGTAATATTTCTTCGAATATTATATGAAATTCGAAGGTGGAAGGAGCGGACCTTCCGATACCTCCCCCACAAAAGTTCGAAAATATTCGCTAAAATGGTACTCTAAATATTGTCGAAACTCAGTTTAAAAAAATCCCTATCTATCGATATCCCCGCAAATTATTGCGCTTTAATCCTATCCATATTGTTTTGAAAACCCCCCTAAATACGTAAGTTCTTTTGAAAAAAAAGTATTTCAATCCACACAGGCTGAGGGTATATCTCTCTCTGTCGGCAATGTCGACTGATACTTTTTTACTTGTTTTGATAAGATATTTCTATTTCCCTCTAATAGAAACAACTTCCCAGGAAATTAAAATTTAATATCTAAACCAGACATTAGAAATATATTCATAGGAAGTAAACAACAATATTACCACCGCATGACAAATAATCCGTTCACTTCATACCTACCAGTAAAGTGCGCACGTGTTCTGCGGAAATTAAAGGAAATTACATATGTAATAGAATTTGAATGTATTTTCATAATTTATTTTATTTATTTGTACTTATAGTATTCATATAATAAAATATATCACTTGGCTTGAAATCGTTTTTTTTTCTTCTTCTATAATGTACATACATATCTACATAGAGACAGGCAACATTTTAATACTTAATCTAGTCCAAAAAGAACAACAAAAAATTATAGGGGAAAAGCAGATATTTCTCTGCCTATCTACTAAAACATTCCCAAAAGACTTAAATTAAAACACATTCCCATTGTCAGTACGACTATGGATAGCACCAGTATGGCAAAACATAAATAATTCGATTGTATTGGCATTCGGAATAATTTCGCTGACATATCCAACGTTGAGGCAAACATTAGCATTGAATTGAGATCATCGGTGGAGGTATTGTGATAGAGGAATGGACGTACCCGCAAAAAGTGTCCATTACCTTTGACCGTTTGGCAAGCATGTGTTAGGGAGGAGGCCATAAAGAATGGCATAAGGCCCAGCAGAAGCCACAGTACCACATTTATGAAATTTAATATGACAATTTTCAAGGCCGAATAATGAAAATCGAAATCTTTAAACATAAAAATGAAACCAGCAAAGGCATAGGCCAAATTCATTACGATGAAAAAACAAACCGGTATTGAAACATGATTGTTGAGGCGATCCAATAGTTTACGAAATTCCAGAATTTCCTGTTTGGAGAAAGGGGGAGAGAGAGAGGACAAAATATTAATGGTGCTTAAGTAAAAACAACTTTTTTGGTTTGAAATGAAACTATTATTTTGAATTAAAACACTAAATTGGCTAATATAACATTCTATCACATACAGTCGAAGATCTCTATAAAGTAGCTGCTGGGACTGAAACATTACTACGTTATGGAGATACTTCCTCATAAAGAAGTTATTTTATGATCGAATTCATATTTGTGATTTATAAAACATTTCGTCATAGGAAATTATTGTTTATATCGAAGTTCGACTGTATAGCGTTTGAAATTTCACTGTTTGCCAGTTCCTTATAACCAAGATTTTTTATCATATTTTTATTTGCTAATTAGTACTTACCCTCATCCAATCCAATGAGTCTATTGAATGCAAGAGCAACTTCTGTGATAATGTCATCAAATGTATCTTCAGCAGATAACATTCGATACAGTAACTACTCAGTACGATAATCTCAATAATATCTTGCGCAGCAATAGTTAATAAGAGCAGTATCTGAAATTGATATACAAAAAATAATAAAATAATAAAAATAGAGGATAAAGGTATATGGAAAAAGTAAGTAAGCGTTTAGTTCGGGTGCACCGAACTTTTTATACTCCCCAACACGAGTTGTATTGAAGTAGAAATGATCAATTAGTTTCCTATATTTATGAAAGTACTAAGCTCTTCCGCCACGTCAAGGCTTACTCTTAGGAGAAGTGGAATATGCTAACTGAAGAATATCGTTTTTTTAAACAAGGTTTAACACCAATGAGTCATCGATATTTTCTACCCATTCAGAATCCAAAATACCATGTTAAAGTCATTCCATTTGGACTTTCAAAATACGTAACATCTGGGGTACATACCAAAATATCAACATATATTGATTATTATTTTTTTCGTGGAGGTTTTACCCATTGAGAACCGAATTTACAGTCACTACAGTGGGGGTTTTCAGACAGAAACCACTATTACTTAGCCATTTGTGAACCGATTAAAAAAATAAAAGGAAGAAGGATCAATAGAATTCCGTTGTGAAAAAAAGAAGATATGCCCGTTTAAATTTGAAAACGTAAGAAACCCAGATTTTCACTACTTTTACTGTTATAAAACAATAAAACGAAACGACCCAAACGTACAAAAGGCATTTTCGTTGTCCATGGATCCCAACACGATAGAATTTTGCATCTGAACGCTTTTTCTGGTCAACTTTTGTAGCACAGTGCCATTTATCGACATTTTCCGAAAAGTTTGCACCTTCTCAAGGCGAAAACTGCCTGAAGGAGCGTTCCAATGCTTTTGCGATGTATTAGAGAGTTCTTAATCACTGTCTTGGCTACAATTTTTCTCAGGTTTTTTTCCTTCCTTACAAATCGCCCCGCCCTAATGGACATAGTATGAAAGGAAATTTTTTTTCTCAAAAAATTTTATCCTTTTGCACGAATGTATGGCATTTTGTCTATTAATAAAAACTTATCAAAATATTATACAGGAATACGAGGTTTTAAAAGAGTCATAACCCTAATGAACATAGTTAAATCGACTTCAAAATGCCGAATATTGGGAGGTGCTTTCTATGGGGGCTATATCAAAACGTGGACCTGTGTGTACCAACAATTCTCTGCTGTAATGGAAGACCATATATTTTACCCATTTCTGTACGATAATTCGGCTAAAACTTTGAAAATACCGAAAATCGGGAGGTATCTTTCTATGGAGGCTATATAAAAACATGGACCGGTACTGACAAATTTCTGGGGAAAGATTTGTAAGGCCACAACCTTCAAAATACCGAAAATCGGGAGTACCGTTCTATGGGGGCTTTATCAAAACGTCGACCTATTACCAAATTTCTGGTGGAAATACCAAATAGCAAAACTTCAAAATATTGAAAAATCGAAAGGTACCCTTATATGAGGGCTGTATCAGGACGTGGACCTATACGAAACAAATTTCAGGTTGAAAGTTTTATACCCCCAACGAAGACTAAATACCAAATTTCAGCCATTTCGGTGCGATATGGAGCCCACAACTTTCAAAATAACGAAAATCAGGAGATACTGTTCTATGGGGGCTATATGAAAACGTGGACCTATACTGATAATTTTCTACTGGAATAGAAGACAAAATAATACATTTTCTTTCACTTCTGCTTGATAATGACGCTGAAACCTTAAAAATACAGAAATTCGGGAGGTACTGTTCTATGGGGGCTATATGAAAACGTGGACCTATACCGATAAATTTCAGGTGGGAAATTTTGTAACACTTCTTCTTCATAATTGGCAAATCCGTTATTCGGATATAAACGATCATTCAATAATTTATAAATATGTTGAAGTAGCACCATCGTTTGGCCGGAGACTGAGGGACAGGGGAGATTTACTTCAGTGTTTTCGCGAGATCTTCTGCAGGGTTTATAGTTTTGAGTCTAGTTTCAGCCGCTCCTCCTGGAGTTCAGACGCTGCTTGCTGTCGCTGTACTTAATGACAGACCCAGCTACCTGATGGTCCGCGAAACGTATTTGATTTCCGTCTTTCCACCCATATCTGGGAAGCATTTAGCTATCCGCAAACTGGGGATGGGTCCAATAGGGGTTACAGGTTCCCCGAATGGATTTGTAACCCTAACGAAGACTAAATGCCAGTTCGGTGGGATATTGAGGCCAAAACCTTAAAAATACCGAAAGTCGGGTGGTACCGTTAAATGGGGGTTATATAAATACATGGACTTAAACCGACAAATTTCAAGTGGAAAGTTTTATACCCCAGCGAGGACTAAATGTCAGATTTGAGCCATTTCGCTTGAATATTTATGCCACAACCTTCAAAATACCAAAAATCGGGAGGAACCGTTCTATGCATAGATTGCCCATGGGCAATACGTGGATCGATATCGCCCGTTTTCAATAACAAAAATCCTAGGAGTAAAATAAACTTATATACCAAACTATAAGGCTTTATTTTAAATATTGTGAGCTGTATCTTGATTTCAACGTATAGACGGACCTTCAAAGTGCCGAAAGTCGGAGGTACCGTTCTATGAGAGCTATATCAAAACGTGGACCGATATGTCCCTTTTTTAATACTAAACATACTAGGAGTAATATAAGGCTCTATTTTAAATATTGATTTGATTTCAACGTGCAAACGAGCGGACGGACGGACGGACGGGCATGATTATACCGACTTAGAATTTGATGCTGATGAAGAATATATAGTTTATATGGTCTCCGACGTATATTTCGATATGTTTCAAACAGAATTACAAATTTAATTATACCCTCCAATGTTCATTTATGGTCTGTTCCAGAACTGCAAGAATTTTTAATATTTTTTTAGATAACCTAAAGGAAAAATTGTTATCGTAGTAAAAATGTATAGGGACATATTTAAGTCCATGTTTTGGAACAGCCTCCATATAATCTTCAATCTTCTCCATTTCAGGTACTTTGAAATTGTTATCGACATTCTCGGCCGTTATCTGTATGTAATTTAACGTTTAGGGTTCGAAGTGGTCCACCAAAAATTATGGACATGGGTAGGTCAAAAACTTCTGCACCAAAAATTGTGAACATTGGTCTACTTTTGGTCAACGACGGTCCAAATTGGATGTAATTTGGCATTTTAATGGTCGGAAATTTCTACATTCAGAAATTTCTACATTCAATTGTAGACATAGTTAAACATTTTGGAATAGCTCTCATATAACGGTATCATCCGATTTAAGGTATTTTAAAGTTCTTTGTCTACATTTTTCGAAATATGATATAGCACCTATATAACGGTACCGACCACTTTCAGGCATTTTGAAGTATTTATTAAAAATGACAATGTAATTTCCACAATTTAATTTAAAATATAAGAGATTTTATTAATTTACTCAGTGGGACGATCAAAACTTCATTGAAATAAATAGAAATTTAGAGGCTTTTCGGTTTTGTGAATGTGAGAAAGTAAGTCCGTAGCCATTCGTACACATTTTTCGGAAAAGTAAAATGTATTTTCGTATATTTTTATCAAATAAAAGCATCGCTTTTGTTTTCTCCTTCATATTTCTGTGAACATTTGTGCAAAATGTTAACAAAAGCCTAGACATTTCTGCCATTTTCATTTCCAAATTAATGGTGACGACAAATTAAAGATAATATCGATAGCAATCGATTTTTTGAAATGAAATATCGAAAATATCTAATGTTGGGAATATCGATAGTTTGCCAGCTCTAGCAAGAATCATAAAAAATGTATTCAATCGGTCGGGAACCTTATATGGGGCTAAATCAAAGTATGGACCTATGTTTTTGGTGGGGAAGTTTTGTGAAACTCAAATGTCGAATTGCAGATACTTGGGTCAAAAATTGTACCTAAAATCCAAATACCAGAAAATCGGGACATACCGATATATGGGAGCTCTACAAACACATGTATCTGTGTGGACAGTTTTTCGAATTACAGATAGTTGGGTCAAAAATACCGAAAATGGGGAGGCACCGTTACATGGGGGCTATACCAAAACATGGACTTACGTTGACAATTTAAAAATGTGGGTGGCTATACAAAAACATGGACCTATGCTGACAGTTTTTGGTGGAGATGTTGTGTGACCACTGGAAACCTGAAATGTCGACTTACAAATAGTTCGGTAAAATTTGTAGCTAAAATCTTCAAAATACCGAAAATCGGGAGGTACCGTTCCATGGGGGCTATACCAAAACAAGGACCTATATTTACAGTTTTTGGTTGAGATGTTTTGTGACCACTGGGAACCTCAAACGGCAAATTACAGGTAGTTCGGTCGCAAAATGTAGCTACAATCCTCAAAATACCGAAAATCGGGAGGTAACGTTATATGGGGGCTATTCCAAAACGTAGACATCTGTTCACAGTTTTTGAAGGTGACATGTTGTTATCACTAGGAACCTCAACTGTCAAATTACAGGTAGTTCGGTGAAAAATTTTAGCTAAAATCCTCAAAATACCAAAAATCTGGAGGTATCGTTATATGGGGGCTATACCAGTTTTAGGTGGAGATGTTTTGTAATTACTAGGAACCTCAACTCTCAAATTACAGGTAGTTCGGTCAAAAATTTTAGCTTAAATCCTCAAAATACGGAAAATTGGGAGGTACCGTTATATGGGGCTATACCGAAACATGGACCTATGTTGACGGTTTTTAGTGGAGATATTTTGTAACCACTGGGAACCCCAAACGTGAAATTACAGCTAGTTCGGTAATAAAATATAGTTAAAATGCACAAAATACTGAAAATCGGGAGGTACCGTTATATTGAGGCTACACCAAAACATGGACCTATGTTGACGGTTTTTAGTGGAGATATTTTGTGACCACTGGGAACCCCAAAAGTGAAATTACAGGTAGTTTGGTAGTTTTTAGCTAAAACCCTCAAAATACCAAAAATCGAGAGGTACCGTTATATGGGGGGCTACACCAAAACATGGACCTATGTTGACAGTTTTAGGTGGAGTTTTAGTTTGGTCAAAAATTTTAGCTAAAATCTTCAAAGTACCAAAAATCGGGAGGTACAGTTATATGGGGGCTATACCAAAAAGTGGTCCGCTATAGCCTAGAGCTAGAGTGATTACAACAGACGGACAGACAGACATAGCTAGATCGTCTTAGAATTTTATACTGATGAAGAATATATATATATAGATATATATATATATATATATATATATATATATATATATATATATATATATATATCTTATTATATATCTTATTATATAAAAGAGCTTAGTGATAAGTGAGTGAGGGAGTGAGTGAGTGACTGACAGATCATCGCCCAGACGAAACGGCTGAAGCTAGAAGCTTGAAATTTTGAGTGTAGGTTGCAGATGGTATGCAGGCGTGAGATAAGGCTCGGTTTTTGGAAATTCGAACTGGAAGGGTACCAAAAGTACTAAAAGGTACTAAATATGGCATCCTTTGTATTAATCAAACGGGAAGAGCTAGAATTCTGAAATTTAAAATGAGGGTCACTGGTGGAGAGTTAGAAAGATGTACCAAAGTACCAAAGGAATTTCGGCCTATAAGTGTACGAAAAGTTTTAAAAGATATAAAATTTAGTACCAATTGTATATTTTGAACGGCTATAGCTAGAATCTTGATATTTGGTATGGGAATCAGGCTTGGGAAGTGGTATTGATATATGTAAATGGTTTTGGAAATTCATACTTATGTGTACGAAAAGTACTAAATGGTACTAAAATTAGTACAAATTGGATTTGGGTCAACGTATAGAGCTGGAAACCTGAAATTTGGAATCAAGATTACTGTTGGATTTTAGGATTGAGGTAGTTTTGGAATTTCGTACTTATTGATACGAAAAGTACTAAATGGTACTAAACTTGGTACAATTTGGATTTGCGTGAACGGATAGAGCTGGAAACCTAAAATTTGGAATTAAGATTTCTGTTAGCGCGTATGATTCAGATATGGAGGTAGTTTTGGAAAGACGTACTTATGTGTACGAAAAGTACTAAATGGTACAAAATTTAGTACAACTTGGATTTGGGTGAACTGAAAGAACTGGAATCCTGAAATATGAAACCAAAATTAATGTTGGAGAATAGGATTGAGGTAGTTTTGGAAATTCGCACTAACATGTACGAAAATTACTAAATGGTACAAAATTTGTTAAATTTGGATTTGGGTGAACGGATAGAGCTGGAATCCTGAAATTTGGAATTAAAATTACTGTTGGACTATACGATTGAGGTAATTTTGGAAACTCGTACTTATGGGTACGGAAAGTACTAAATGGTACTAAATTTGGTACTATTGGGATTAGGGAGAACGGATAGGGCTGGAATTCTGAAATTGGAAGTAAGATTGCTATTGGGGTGTGGGATTGAGGTACATTTGGAAATTCGAACTTGTGTTAAGAAAAGTACTAAATGGTACTAAATTTGGTACAATTTGGATTTGGTTGAGCTTGAATCCTGAAATTTGGAATTGAGATGGCTATTGGGGTGTAGGATGGAGGATGTTTTGAAAATTAGTACTCATTAAGTAATAAATGGTACTGAATTTGGTACAATTTGGGTTTGGGTGAACGGGTAGAACTGCAATCCTGGAATTAGAAATTAAGACTACTGTTGGAGTGTAGGATTGAGGAAGTTTATAAAATTCGTACCTACGTGTACGAAAGGTACTAAACGGTACTAAGTATGGTACAATTTTGATTAGGGTGAACGGATAGAGCTGCAATCTTGCAATTTGGAATTACGATTACTGTTGGAGTGTAGGATTGGAGTAGTTTTTTAAATTCGTAATTTTCGTGGAAGAAAGATTACTGTTATTATTTTGTATTAATGTATGTGTAGGGATGAGATACGTGGTTGTCGAAATACGTACCATATGTATACAAAAATTACTAAATGGAACTCAAATTGCTGTTGGATGTAAGGACAGAGCTGGAATCTTTATTTTTTGGAGTTGGGTGGGTAGTAGTGTGTAGCGTTGGTATATGAACGTGTTTTAAGGAATACGTTTATAACTTGACGAATAGTACCTAAGCGGAATTCTACATTTTTTTTCAAAGAGTCGCTGTTGGTATTTGGCAGGGACGAGGCCAGGATTTCATTTCGGGGGGGGCCCACCTGACCAAAATTTTGAAAGTTCATGTTTGCGAAAATGGCTTATTTAGCAAAGATGTAGATTTATTTTACTGATGAAATAATTTTCATTACTATTTTTTTTAATTCAAATGGCGTCAATTTTATCTTGTTTTTAGAACTTTTTTGATAATATGTCACAGTTAATATCAAAACAATGTATATATTAATAATCCCATATATTTTTGGGCGTATCATTTATCAAATAATTCACAACTACAGTGAATGTTATGAAATTCTGTGATATCACTTCGGTAAGACCAAAAGAAAGCGAATACAATTGGAAAACCTTAGAAATATCATAACATTTAATTTTCAAATATCTTAACATTATAATTTTCAAATATATGCAAAAATCCGATGTCTACTTATCACAAAGAATTTCTGAAGGCCGAGAACTAATGCTGAGCAATAGTTAGTCTATCCATCAAGAAATTCTAGCACCTAATCGCGGTTATGTAAATGACAAATTCTGTCGCCAAATCGTGCATCTGTCAATAGACTAATTTTGGCGTCCAATCGTCGGACTTCACCTATACAAATTCTGGTTTCCTATCCTGGATCTTCTCATAAATTGATCAGGAACAAGGGAAACTCTGGAATCCAGTCTTAAATTCTTTTAAAATGAAATTATGTCGCCCAATCCAAGGTCTATACCTGTATACATTCTTTTAGCAAAAATCCATAAACACAATTTTTCCAAATCTACATTTTTTATACTCTCAGCCTTTAGCCAAAATGTTCCTCATCGAAATAATCGCTTTAGGGCCAAAGTGTGTTTTTGGAAGAAATCTGTTTCAGAAAACTTGGAGTCGACTAAGCAATGTCCATTTGTCTGGGTAGCTACCTGAAGAGCACGATAATTCTCAAACAGATCAACCGATTCGGTCCAAAATTTGGCCTTCGTGATATTTTGATCAACTTCGAAGATGGGCCATATCGATCTACTCTTTCGGCAAACTTCCGCAGAGTATTTCAAAAATTTTCAGCGAAGTGCAGTTTAAGACCTCCCTGGATAAGCTGTGTAAGCTTTAAACCTCAATGGTCATGGCTTCACTTCCTTTATGCTAATAATTTAGTTATAAGTAAAAATATGAAATAAATTAATAAATAAAAAGAACTCTCTGTGCTTTTTTGCAACAAGTGTTCACGGGGCCCCTATTACTATAGTACAAGTTTTTCAGAGGCAAGTCTATACTTCCAGAGAAAATGGCCCAAAAGCTGTAAGGAACACCTAAAGAAATTATGTGTAGTGGCAAGTGCGCACGACAACTTTCGAACCGGATACTGCGTTGGTCCAAACTTTGTTTATCGCAATATTTCAGCGAGCCATATATATATACAAAATTCGAAGATGGTGCTTTTCGGTCTTCTTCTGGTATTTTCCCCCCAAATTTCAAGAATTTTAGCTAAAGTGGTATGCGCGATTTTTCTTGAACGGAGCAAGAGATTTGGTCCAAACACAAACCTTCAAAATAGTTGTTTAAGTGCAGTTTAAGGTCTATTTGAGAATCTTTAGACATGTTTACTGAAGGTATTCCTTGTGTTTGGAGCGGTATTATGTTTTTCGTGGGCAAGTCCATATTTCCTGACATAAGAGTCAAAAGGTGAAAATTATACTGTGGCGAACTGAATTGACTGGTGGGCGCAATATCTTTTAAAAGGAAAGACACCCAAAATAAGATCTACTCCCAAAATGAACTATGTCGGCCCGGTCCATTTCTCCTCCACAACACTTGTGATCAATGATACAAATCCATATTTTGTTTGCAAGTTCATACGTCCGGAAATGGCTACAAATTTCAGAAAATCCTCTAATACATAGTTTTTGGGTTAAAGGATCTATAGATGAAAGTTTCAATTCACACAGGCTCAGGGTATATTCCTGTCCGCAAAGTCGAGTGGTACTTGTTGAGATTTTGACGAAGAAGAACCTGTTCCGATCAGTTTTTAGATTTCGTTTGTCGTCACAAAGTCCTTTACCGAAGGAGGAAAAATTAACATTTCTAGAAATGTGCATACATTGAAAGTACTTCCCAAAATATAATTGCTGTGGGTTTCTATGACGTTTTCTTCTGGTGTTATTCAAACAGTAATCGACAGAAAAATCCCTGAAGATGAACTGTCTATGAACGGTTCTTAATGGTAACAATAGCAAAACACTTTTGAAAATATTCAATTTTTACACTTTTTTCTCCAATTCTGGCCCACAGATACCGATCGCCCAAAAATTAGGAATACCGTCAACCACAAAAATGTACCTAAGATTTCAATAAACGACTATTTAGAACATATGAAGATTCTAGGAATGATTCTTAGGGCTGAAAATCACGAACAATTAAATTATTTTTAACATTCCCCCTGCTCAGGTTTGGAAATAACAAACTGTTATTAACTCAAAGAAGTTTGAAAGGTTTGTTATTTACGGACCTGAACAGGAAAAAATGATCTAAAATAATCGAATTTTGAGCTTGAAGAATCGTTCCTAGAATCTTCATTTGTTCTAGAAACTTGATTGTTGAAATCTAAGGCACATTTTTGTAGTTGACTGTATCCTTAAATTTTGGGTGGTTGCGTATCTTTGGACCAGAGTCGGAGAAAAACGTATAAAAATTGGATAGTTTCAAAAGATTTTTGCTATTTTTACCGTTAAGAACCGTTCATAGACATTCCGCATGTTCCCGAATGTTGTTTATTGATGCCTTTGCTACAATATTGTGGTTGATTGTTTTCTTGAGTTTTGGACGGTTTAGTATCTATGGAGCAGAAGCCGAGAAGAGAGGATAAAAATCTAAATTGTTTTGCTATTTTGACCATTAAGATCCGTTTCTACAGAGTTCGTATATTCTAGAAAGATGTTTATTGAGATCTGAGGTACATTTTTGTAGGTGGTTGTTTCCTTCAAATTTGATCGGTTTTATAGCTGTAGAACAAAACTTGAGAAAAAAATTTAAAAGAAATTTGACTATGGCGATTTTGACCTTGCAGATGAGGTTTGATGGATTATAAGTGTTCACAATTTTTGTTATTTAAGACAAGAGCTACAACTTTACCTCTGAGATGAATTCAAATTTCCTAACGGTTTGGAAGAAATAGTCCTGACTAAATTACCCATTTTACATCAAAGCCTCAAACCTTTGGAGGCCTATAACCGCGAAAGTTGATGGGATACGAAAAAACTGCGAGACACGTGTCCTCTCTTTTGTGGTCTTCTATCACGCTGCGGTGTCAGAATATGGTTAATAATTTTCGTGTTGCACAGTGTATGTATTTATATAAAGTAGAAAAATGTTTGTACTTTTGTTTGTTTGAAGTTTATGGACATAAAACCCGCTGAAATGATCTTCCTAAAATTTTCAGAGTATATCACTACATGGACTGAAAGTAACATAGGCTATAAAAAATTCTGAAATTCCACGTTGATCCGGAGATATAGCATCAGAATCGGAGGTACCTCCAAAAAATTTAGTTTTTTATGCAAATATCTATAAAATGGTAACAGATAATGTCTCCAAATTTTCGATGTGTGCAGGAATTTGGTCTAGAAATAAATTTGCCAAATTATATTGAAATCGGTTCAGATTTGGATATAGCTCCCATATATATTTTCGTCCGATTTCATGTAGTTGATGCACCAAATAAGCTTTATATACCCGATATTAATGAAAGTTGGAATGATTGACGAAAATTGTCCTACAAATAAATTTGTCAAAATATATTTTACCTTATTCGGGGTAGCGAAGCGCACCGGGTTCAGCTATTAAAATATAAACATTGGCCTCAAGCTCAATAATCTTTATTTTATTAACATTCGAAAGGTCGAACAAAACATAAAAATTCGACAAAAAATCCTTTTGTCCAATAGACATTTACGACACTGCGGTGGAACAGAAATTATATCAAAAAATGGTTGATATAGTTTTTTTTATTGCAAATTTCAAACATAATAAAGAATTTGTAATTGTTATGAATTTCAAAATAGTTCATTATAAAAACGTGTTAGAGAAAATATACAAACACTTAAAACCACAACGATTTTATATTTTATTGTTGAATTGCTCTTATAAAAAATTTCAAAAATAAAATATCGGAAAAATGTTTTTTCTTGACATTGTTTATAAGCCAAAGTATTGTACGCAATATGTTACAAACGTTCAATAAATAGAAATAAACGTTTTGTTCTGACACAACACCTTAAAATTTAACAAGAACTATGCATAAAATTGCTCAAAAAGCCTAACTTGTTCATTATTTTTATATCTTCAAATATGTTGGACAATAAGTATACCAATGTAGTTAAATACCTCTCTGTAATACTTCCAACTACTTTACATATTTCTTGAACTATTTAAAACTGTTTAAAATGTTACTCAAAAATTAAAAAATGTATAACATAAGCTAATATCCTATGGGAACTAAAATCATTTCGGGGGGGGCCCGGGCCCGGTATTTGGTGTTAAGATATGGAGACGGTTTTGGAAATACATACTATGAAAAGTACTAATTTGTTATAATTTGTTATTATGTAAAGGGATTAGCAGGAATTTTTGGGGGAGGTTTCGGAAATTCGTAAATTTAATAGTAAATTACTATTATCGTCTTTGGAAGAAGTGATAGAGCTGGAAATGAGATTCGCCTTTGGTATAAAAAGTAATTTTAAGGTTCAGGTCTACCATTTTGTTATTGCATGAACGATAATATAAGGAGTTTTTTTTTCAAATGCGTACAAATTCTGACATTTCTCTGAAATGGTTTTAGATATGCCTGCTATAAAGCTACAAAATGTACCAAATGGTACTAAATTGGTCTTGGGTGTACTTGTTTACAAGAGTGTTTTACCTTCTGGGGACAGAACGCCCTTAATTAAAATGCGCTCAAAAATGTGTGTCGCTGTGGATGTGTAAGGGTGAGATACGGCTTTTTTTTAAAAGTCGAACTAAAGTCGAACTAAAGGTAAAGTGGTACAGTACTTAAATAAAATTTAATATAGTTCAAAATTGGTATTAGTAAACGAAAAGTTTCCAGTGTTCTCCATTTCCATATTAAATATTGTTTATTTTCTTTTATATCCTTTCCGCATACGAAGTAGCGGGCATTTTGCTAGTATATATATATATATATATATATATATACTTGTTTTATTTATTTATGTTTTTATTTATTTATGTTTTTATTTATTTATGTTTTTATTTATTTATTTTTTATTTATTTATCTATTTATTTATTTACTTATTTATTTATTTTTTATTTATTTATTTGTTTATTTATTTATTTATTTATTTATTTATTTATCTATTTATTTATTTACTTATTTATTTATTTTTTATTTATTTATAAATTTATTTATTTATTTGTTTATTTATTTATTTTTTTATTTCTGTATTTAGGAGGGTTGGTGAAAAACAAAATTTATGTATTTATTTATTTGGTATCCCACACAACAACAAGTGTTATAAATTACAATGTGGGTGTTTTACTTTTACAAAAGATATAAATTAATAATTATAAAGCGATAATAATCTAAGTTATAAAATGGGTTTAACTTTGATATTTGTTTTTATAGTTTGCAACAAGTTATAAAATGATTAGTAATTAATACAATAAGAATTATAAAATTATATGGTCGCATATGATTAGTTCCATGTGTTACAAACAGAAAAACAAACTTAATATTAATCTATATATTAAACAATTGGTGGAGGGTATAATAATCATTGTCGTCTTTGGGTTCACCTTTCTTACTCCTATAAAAATATTTAGTATCTCCGTATGCACGCATATAAGAAACCACCTTCTTATATAAAATACATCCATATAAGAAAAACACGCTTATAAAAACAAATTTGCCGATTTTCCCCCGAGATTCTTATATGCGGTGTCTACTGTTCATACTTTCGGTCGAGGTCGTGTAGGGTACATAAAAATACAATAGCATTCTTTCCGGTAAACAACAGACTCCAAAGCAAACTCGCATAAATTTGCTTGTGATAAAATATTTCCCCATAACATTTTTCACTACATTTAAATTATTTTACTTCATACCCATCTGGCAGATTTACTACAGAACAGAGCTGATGAGAATAATTTTTATAATCCCATAAATAAATGCTAATTAAGGGCTCTATCATTCTTATCATTTTATACAAACAACAACAACAGCAAGCAAACAAACAAACGGCCATACATACCTTTACTGATAGTCCCAGATCAGTTTCCATGTGAGACAACCACTTGACCTTGATTATGGTGGGTTGCATTACGACTACCGGTACTACGTAAGCATAGAGGCAACCGAAAATGATAAAAGCCAAAGCTATGTGAAGCCAAAGCATGCGGCACAAACGCTTCGGCTGCATTGACATGAGAAAGGTGCGTTCGATTAAATTCTGCAACTGTTCCTGATCAATGAACTTGCAACAAATGATACATGATACATAACCGGCCAAATCGAGCAGGAACGGTATAACATAGCCAAAGATTAATTCACCAATTGTTTGATTCGAATTGATGTCGGGTTGTTCAGCCAATGAGGCATTTTCAGCCGTTAAATGTAGACTTTTGAGATTTGTTGAAAAGCCACGATCACCACTGTGGGGACAAAGAAGATAAAAATAACAATGTATGAATGTGTGTCAATCAGGCATTCCAAGAAAAACAAATCAACGATGAGCAACGTTGGCTGCATTGAACTTACCGATATGATGACAAATACTGTAAAAAATAACCAAATATCAGGACCACCACCAAGCTCAGACACTGAAAATAACTTAAAAATGAACGACATTTTGTGGTATCCGTCGATATGGGATTCAGGCCAACCAGCGATAAAATGATCATATAAGGTCGTAAGAACTGCAACAAAAGCAATGATGAATCAACAACAAATGAAAAAGTGAGGTAGTTCGAAAGAGAGTGCGTTTTGTACAACAACAACTTACCGTACGCTTACAGTAGTCCAGTATTGCGGAGGTCGGCTCATTTTGATAGTCTTCATTCTGTGGCAAATTCCAACGATTTATAAAACAAAAAGAACTATTAGCTTCATTCTGGTACATTTCCACAATTTAATGGGGTAATGTGTTGTGATGCGTTATGTCGTTAATGAAGTTAGCAATTTGTGGTAGGCAATGATAAACTGTTTATGTTTATTCCCATGAGTCCATGAACAAAACAAAATTAATAACAACAACACCAATCACCGTATATCGTATATCTTAAGCAAATGCTGTCGCTTCTTCAAGCTAAACTAAATCACTCACTAAATTCATTTGTTTTGTTTACATCGATCGGTGGACGGATGGATCGATAGGGTTACGCGCCCAAACCGATGATAATAATAATCGAAAAGAGTGTCAATGAATTTTCTGCCGGAGAGAGAGTCGTAATGTTTATGTCAAATTTTCTGCTTGAGTGAGAATCAAAGTAGCGATTCTATTGATTTTATTTTTGGAGTCTGCCACGGTAAACGGTAGCAATGAAACTGAGATACTCCCGCATTGGATCATTTGTCAGAGTTAACGTCGCAGTCGGCATCGACGCTATGTGGTCAGTCAGACAACCAAACAATTTGGTAGTTCAGAGATCACTCATTAAATTATTATAAGATATCTTTGGCTGTGGTCGACTGATGATTGAGCTACTCAAATATGAACCATTAATAAAAATTGTGGATTTAATTTGGCATATTATGTTCCAAAGGTGTATAACGTTTCTATGGAAAAATTGTCAAGGTCATTTTTTTCTATGATACTAATTTTTCGACCCCATCCCTTATGATGTATTTTGTCAACATATTTAACTCTATATGTCTATATATTAAACTCTATATATTAAACAATTGGCCTAAAAATCTGATAAAAACAACAAGTAAAAATCGTTAAGTTCCAACTTAAAATAGCCTAAATAAAAATGGAATAATTAGTTTCCTTTTACAATTTTAGGTGGACAAATTTTTCGACCACGTATACCCCAAATGCATAAATTATTTAATCCATCAAAATATCGAAAATCGTCAATGTCAAATTGCAGATAGTTCGGTTAAAAATTGCTATACCAAAACATGGATCTATGCCCATAATTTAAGTTTGTTGATCACTGGGAACTCTAAATGTCAAATTATAGCTAATTCGGTTTGAAAATGTGACTAAAAACATTAAAATACCTTAAATCGGGCGGTACCATGGGGCTATACCAAAACGTGGGCCGATATAGGTCATTATCGAACTTGACCTGCCTGTAAACAAAAGACGAATCTTCCCAAAATTTCAGAGTCCTATCTCCATTTTTGTGGATGCTAGAGTGATTACCACAGACGGACGGACAAGCATAGATCGACTCAGAATTTTACCCTTAAGAATACATATACTTTATAGGGTCGCAAATGATTATTTCAATGCGTTATAAACTGAAAAACGAACTTAACATACCCTCCATACTATGGTGGTGGGTTTAATAAAACGTAGGGTATGTGCTCCTAAGTTCGGCATGTACCGGTTGATGGTATTTTTTGTATTTGAACTCAAATATCTATAAATTTCTGTAGCAAAAAATTAAAATAATCATAACAAGTAAGCCGATAGCCTGTGTTGCTAGTGCTTTATTACTATAATTTGTTATTATAATAAATATTTTAAATAAATAAAATAAATCATAACAAGTAAGAACGACCTTAAGTTTAGCCGGGCCGAAGGTTTTATACCCTCCACCACGAACTCTATTGAAACAAATAGGAGCAATTAGATTCCTTTCGTTTCTGAAAGTATTAGGCTCTTCCTCTACGTTAAGGCTTATTTCTTGGAGGAGGAGAATATCTTAACTGATGATAATCACCTTATAGTGATCATTTTCTGCGTGGAGGTTTTCTTCACATTGAGATTTCAAAAAACCAAGTTTTATCCACTTCAGAAGGAAAATGTACCCCTTTAAACGAGCTCACATGGGACGTCATCGTTCCAAAACATGGACCAATATTAAGAATTTTCCGAATTGGGCTTTTGTATCCTCTGACAACACGCAATACTAAATTATAATCAATCCCACTACAGCGTTGGCTGAAGAGATTTATAGCTCTACGTTTTGCTCGGTCAATGAGGACGCCCCTACCAGAGAGAGTGCCATACATAGCTGTCGTGTCACCTGGTCTGACAAATAACGTTACCCGTAATTTCCCCTGGATAGACCATCTCCCCATAATTGTCTCCATTAGCAGACCATCCGATTTCATTCCCTCTGAACGCCGCACATTCGTCAATCATAAGAAAGCTGATTGGCCGGGTTTCAGAGAGTTCACCAATCACCGCTTCAGAGAGCTGTCAATCCTTCTGCTATTTGGGTAGCGGAAAGGACGAGACATCATCTTGCTGCAGCTTCTCGCCATATTCGTGCTGGTCGAATGCCCGAAGTAAGACCAAACTTCCCAGCATAGGCGACGGGGTTAGCAAATGAGCGTGATGAGCTTTGTCGAACCAACTCCAATGACCCCAGAGTAAGGAAGCTGACACTGGAAGTTAAAAGGCTGGTCGGCGAGCATAAGCGTAAGAAGTGGTTAAAATATCTGAAGAGTTGCAACATTGGAGCCGGTATAAGTGAATTGTGGGCAAGGGTTAAGTCACTCTCGAACCCTGGAAGTATGGAAGATGGGACATCAGTCACGTTCGGCGACATTACGTTGACTGTTACGAAGAGGTGCTTAAGCTATTTCCATCGACAGTTTGTCGAGCTCGCCGAATGTGACAGGGCAAAGAGTATTATGTCGCATCAGATCTCTTCCTGCGGACGATGAACCACCTCAGTTTACAATGGATGATGTTGCGAATGTCATCGGGAACGCTAAATCATCCAAAGCGTTGGGCGGTGATGGAATCTCCATGGTAATACTGCAGCAGCAGGATGAGCCGGGAGTGGAGTATCTCACTAAACTTCTCAAATTGTCGCTAGCCACCCTTATTGTTCCCGAAGCCAGCCTATGATGCCAGCAAAAGTGAATCGTACGGGCCAATTTCGCATTTGTTGTCCGTAGCAAAGACCCTTGAGGTCTTAGTCCTCTTCAGTATCAGAAATAGCTATGCAGTTGCCGATCATCAACATGGAATCCGTAAACAGCACAGCACGACAACGGCGCTGCACGCCATCTCCACATATATTTGTCAAGGACTAAACCAGCGACCGCCGTGTGATTGAACAGTGATGGTGGCGCTTGATCTGTCAAAAGCCTTTGATACAGTCAGGCACTCAACGCTGTTTGAGGACATTGAGCGGACAACCCTCCGGCCAAGCTTGAAACGTTAAACCTCTACCTCTCCTGTATTCCGCCCCCTCCAGACGGCATCGAGATCGTAACGTATGCGAATGATTGCACCATCCTGGCGTCAGGTACCTTCCCCGATGACATCTGTGAGACACTGAACTCCAGTTTAACCGATCTTACCACCTTTTTGCAGGCGAGGATATGCAGATTTCCGCCACAACATCAACAGCCATTCTGTTCACCACATGTATGGCGCAGTTTGGAAGAGAGCTGAATGTCGTGGTCGACGGTAGCAGAATTCCGACCACAAACTGCCCCAAAATTCTAGGAGTCACATACGACACTACGTTCAAGTCGAGCGCGCACGGCACAGCTATCGGCGACAAACTGAAAAGTAGGAACAAGGTCCTCAAGTTCCTAGCCGGCAGCACTTGGGGTGCAGATAAAGAAACCTTGTTGAACACATATAAAGCGATAGGTTAGGTCTGGGGTAAGCTATGCGGCTCCAGTTTGGTCCCCGGGATTATATGATACGAATGGAAAAAACATTCAAACCTGTTAAAATGCCGCCCTGAGAACAGCAACAGGTTGCCTCCTCAAGTCTTCAGTGGACCATCTACATGAGGAGACAAAGATTCTTCCAGTACAGCAACACAATGAGATGTTTTCGTTGCTGTACTTGCTCGGGTGTTACCGTGAGTGCCATTTCAATCACCATCTTGTGGGTAGGCCCGAAACATTCAGGCACATTGGGAAAGATATCCACGCTCTAGAGGAAAAGGTCCAACGATACTGGAGAGAACCCCTGGATCAACAGGCATATCAAGCAAGCAAATATAGTGTGAATAACGTCCTCGGAGTACATCCCAGTGCCAATTAATGGGGGCTACATGAAGTCGTGGGGCCACCGTGGTGCAATGGTTAGCACGTCCGCCTTGCACTCAGAAGGTCTGCGGTTCGAATCCCAGGCCAAGCAACATCAAATTTTCAACGGTGGCAAAACTCCCCCTCAGTAATGCTGGCGACATTTCCTGAGTATTTAAGCCTTGAAAAACTTCTCTACAAGTGGTGTCGTAATACACGCCGTTCGGACTCGGCAATAAAAAGTAGGTCCCATATCATTGAGCTAATATGAATCGGCGTGCACTCATTGATATGAGAGAAGTCTCCCTTGTCCCATCTGGGATGTTTGTGGAACAATTATTATTATATTATAATTATACATGAAGTCGTGGACTAATAGCGTCAAATTTCAGGTGAACAATTTTATACCCCCAAATGAAGATTTCGTAACAAATTTCAGCCATTTCGGTTGGATATTTTTCACAGATGCAACTTTTTTGCAGGCAGATCAAGTTCGATGATAAGAGTATCGGCTCATGTTATGGTATAGCACCGTAATAAAGGTTCCGATCGACTTGACGTATTTTGAAGTTTTTACTTAATTATTATCGAAGTAATTCCAAATCTTCAAAAAAATCTTTTCTACCAAACCGGTTTGGTGTAACAAATATTCGTAAAGTAGCTGGGTAATTCTACAATAAAGTCAGTAAGACGAAATTCGAAGGTAAGGTGATCTACATCCACAAATCGGGGAAAACGAGTCACATGTAACCCAAAGACTTTAGACTGTATCGGAAAATTAGGTCACAATTAGTTTCCAAAAAGATAAGTAGTTCTCAACATGCTAAAGTTAAGGGGCTACCTCTACTTATCACTTTAAAAAATCTTTAAAAATTTATAAACATATTTTGAAGTACAGGAGCAAAATTAGCTGAGACATGAGCATTGAAGGGAACAATTTATTGTGATTTGTATGTTGCATAGAAACTTTAAACGCGTGTTACTCGAAATAGAATTTTTGAAGTCGGTGCCAACATGGTTTGGCGAGCTTATTAAATACATAAAAAAATTGGCTTTAAGCGATATAGATTTTTTTTAATTTTTTGCCCGATTTGTTGACAGACAAATATTCAATTTTTTTAGTTGAAATCGAAACTTTGACTGTCGAAGTCGCATCACTTAAAAAAAAAGTTTTTTTTTTTTAAATCCTGTTTCGCCCACAAAAATATACGTAGATCGCCCATCTGTTTTCGAGCTATCATTGGAACCATGGTGGAAGAAACAAGGTAATACAATAATACCAACAGATGTCTTCATTTGCTGTCAAAACATATTTTTAATCAAGAATAAATAACAAATATTTCGGTTCTATAAAGAATATCTGTGTACACCATCTTTATTTAAGCTTCGCGAAGAATATATTACAGTTTTCTTCTACCTTTTGTGGATATTTCGAGCAAAAAAATTTGACAGCAAATGAAGACTACGGCCTGAATTTGCCTTTTGGATCACCTTGTTATATTCGCCTTGATTGGAATCGCAAAACGCTTTTACAAAAAAGGGTTTATCAGGTAGCCGTTTACCGAAACACTATGCAATCTTTTTCAACAACAAAAATTCTAAAAGTATTATGGGAAGTGCTCTTTCAGATGCTTAAAAATATTGACAGTTTCTTTAAAAAAATCAAATTATTTTTTTGGTCTGCACAACTAGGGATAACCCCTTAGGGGTAAATCAGTGGAAACCGCTTCACCTGGTTGGACACGTTTTGAAGAATATGGAGGATTTTAGCTGCACTTTTTCGAGTTAAAGGAGACCTTGAATCCATCCATATCGTTCTCAGTAACACAGGAATTTCCTCCATTCGAGTAGAATGGATCGATAAGATGTTGAAAAGCAGGATTATAAATTCGTGCATAGGAGAGAGTTTCGAGAAGAAAACTATTAACAGAGACTCTTTTGAAGGGAGTTGCATTGACACTTTCTCCGGTTGCTAAATACCCTATTAGGAAAAGTTTTATTATTTAAGTGTGCAAAAGGCTGCATCAATTCTGATTACCAGAGCAATTTAAAGCATTCCTCAAGCCGCCTTAAACGTGATTCTGGATCTTCAACCACTGGATATATTGATTTAATTTCAGGTTTCGAGGACGGCTTTTAGGCTTCAGGTGTCAGGATCAGGATCAATTGATAGTCAGCTTGAATCAAACTACAAGGTGAATGCAGGAACTGTTCTCCGAACGGCCTGGCAATATTTACCGTGGGTCCAAATGGAGGAAGGCACACTTTTCAAACACTTATAATTAAGCTGCAGCGTCTTTCAAGAATACAGTAGAATTGATGAAAGGACTTAAAAGCAAATTTAATTGACCAGTGACCATAATATACCTTGTCGATAGTCAGGTGGCTCTGAAGGTTTTCAAGTCGTGGACCATACACTTTTAAGCTATCTTTGATTGCAGAAACTCTGTGTATGATATACACAATATCGTTTAACTTTGCTGGGTTCCAGCACATAGTATATAATGGGACACGAATTAGCAGATGAACTAGCTCGAGGGTACTCTAAGTTTATCTATCTAATAGTTGATGAATCTGTTCGGCCACTTCAAGAAAGCGCATCAGCAGACCGTTTATATTTTGTGTCATTATGGAGCTGTTTTTTCCCGTTTTTCTTTTCTCCCATCGGACGCCTCCCCAGGTGGTGGATAGGGGAACGCTCATCAGTATGGTGGGTACCGCAAAAATAAAATATGCGGGGCGAACCAACAAAAAGTCAAATGGCAGTGTCTGTTCCCATATTGGGCGATTACAAACAGCGCCTGTACTCCACTGGAGCGGCTGAATACGGAGACGGAAACCGCTCAACCCTTTAGAGGGAACGGGAAACCACTGAAATAATATCCCATGAAAATTATAAAATACTTCAATGCATTTATAAGTTGTTGTATGAACGCTTATATCCGGATACCGGATTTGTGAATTAAGAAGAAGAGATGGTGCCTTATACAAATATATATACATATGGTTGAAGCAAGAATATATAATTTCAGAGTTTTAAAATATCCTATTTTGTTCTTTGCTCCTACAATATAACTTCTCTGCGTGAGCTTATTCTTTCGGTGTCCAAACTTTTTTTCACCTATTTGACCAAAAATATGGGGATTTATTATAACGTCAATATTCCCCACATGCTTGGTTGCTTTGTTTATAGCCCAGGAATGAGGAGAATATATATGAATGGAATAGACAATTTTTTTACTGTCGCTGGAATGTATGGGACGTATGTGTGTAAATTGCCTAAAAACTTTGTCAACAAATTGTGTCGTCAGTTACATGATCTTAGATATAATGTCCCCTTTTAAATCAAATGTACAGTATCCATTAGTCGGCTGTTCTCAGTACAAATTGTTTAAATGATGAACATAATTGGATATTCTCTGTAGCGGAAATCTTGCATGTTAAGAGAAAATAAAGTCTAGCAATTGATAAGAATCCATTCTTATCTTTTACAAATGTTCAGTGTGTGTCACACTTGAAACAAAAAAACAGAAATACGCTGGATATACATTGATAAAAATTAACGCTTCAATAAAACAACGACATATGGTTGCAGTAGATCCAAAACAAATCGGCAGTTGAGTGTGATTGACCCCCTTGTAAAAATATTGGAGAAAGAGTTAATGTATACCAATTGCATGTGTTTAACTTTTATGATTTAATAATTGGGAACATTTATAATAACGAAGCCGTTTTTTATAAAGTAGGTATATGATAAAATGTTATCTCATGTCCCATAAGACTATGAAAACGATACATTGACAAGTTAAGCTAAAAATCACAATCCATATAATAGTTCCTAATGTTTTGTTAATTACAAAAATAGACTTTGATAAACAATAAGTGTCTGCAAAGTGTAATAAACACTAACTAGCAATTAAATTGATACGTAAGAATTGCGCAATTATCTAGTATTTAGAGGCTTTTTTAACACATTGTCAAGTACACACTTGGATTATTTTACTTGACTTTTAAAAAGAAAATATTTTCTGGTTCTACATTGCAGTTAAATTGTGCATTAGAGTAAGGTCGAGGGTGAGTGAGTGGCAAGAGTTATGTCCTGAATGTTAGCCCCACAGATATATCATAACAGCAGAATTGTAAATACTTATTAAAGATGAGAAATATCTCACAGAATTTACAGATCAAAGTTATATATTTCCTTTAATTGTTCATCAGGTTGAATGAGAAATAATATAAAAATTTTTCAGATTGCTACCTTTGAAATTGTACAGAAATATATATGAAGAAAAAACAAAATTTTTCAGTTTTCCATAAAAAAAAACAAGTAAGCAAAGGCTATAGTCGGACGGGGCCGATCATGTGATACCCTACACCACAACCTCTAGGAATTAGCTATGTGCAACCACTTTGCACGCTGAATGTCCGGGTATGATTCCCAGGCCTGGCCACATCAAATTTTCAACGGTGGCACAATACCCCTTTGCAATGCTGCCGATACTTCCTGAGTATTTCACATATGCTTGGTAATGCACGCAGTTTTGTGATTTTCAGGGCATTTCGAGAAGTTCATTGTGTTTATATACATATTTCATACCGATAGAAAAAACTAATAATGAATAGAAATTCAAATAATTTGCTTGCAAACAAATTTATAAATCCCAAAATTATTCATATTCAATTACACACCAAGTAAGATAGTATAAGTCAGCTCCGTTAACGGTGATATACCCTCAGCATCTGACCAAAAAAGAAACAAACACAATAATTATGCCGTACAAAAAAATCTATATATTTTGTATTTTGTAGGTATCGTAATGTAAGGCTATACCAAATCAATTGTAGTAAGCTAGCTTCTGATTTTTTTGAAAAAGTTTGAGAATTATTTTTTTGAAATTTTGGACCATTATCTCAGGAAGTATGGACTTAATCCGGAAAAATTGTACCGTTGCAATAGGTACCGTGAAAAGAACCTTCTTCAAACAATTCAAATAGATCCAAGACTGATCCTCAAACTGCACTTTTCCCAAATTTTGTGTAGGAGGTACTCGAAGGACGGGACCGATATAGTCCATACTCCAACCTGATACATTACTTAATGAAATAATATGATGTGCAAATTTGGACCCATCAGAAAATCCCCTTGAGAGTTTTCTTGCGGATTTGCCATTTTAGTTAGGTTTCTTACTTGTTTTTCAGGGTTTCTTGGACCTTTTCGGCCATAATCTCTGGAGGTATGGAATTGCCAATGCAATTGTACCATCGTAAAGGGAGCCGCAAGGACAATCTGCTAAAAAAATCAAAACGATTCGATAGGACTCTTAAATTTCACTTTTCCAAATTTTGTGTGGGAGGTCCTCGACGGTGTGGACCGATATAGTCTTACCCGATCTATATCTGGAAGGAATAGTAATAATTGGAAAGTTTGGACCAAATCGATTTCGCACTTCGACAGTTATCGTTCACACAATTTTTCAAAAAATTTTTTAACTTTTGTGGGGGAGGTGCCCGAAAGAAACTAAACTAAGTTTGGGCAAAAAAAAAGTGCAAAATTTGGTTCGAATCGGTAGATCCATTCGGGAGTTATCGTGCGCACCAGCCAGCTAGTCAGTAAGACAGACAGATGAACGGACAGGGCTAAATCGACTCCAAGTTGTTTGAAACTAATTTCGTCCAAACATACTTGGGATCTAAAACCCAAAAGGCTAAGGGTATAAAATAGGGGGCGAAGCGACCCCAAGCTGCAATATTTGTATAAAAATTTCAATTGGAAAACTGAACTGAAAATTTCTCTGTCATGATTGAGACAATTTGTAGTATGAGAGGAAATTGTGGTTCTCTACACAAAACCCATTATATATTAGGCAGTAGGCCAGTTATCTAGCAGACACATTATTGCAATTTGCATCAGGCTACTTTGCCGGTATATGCCCCCCAGGAATTAAAATATGGACCAAAAATAAAATTTGTATATTTTTCATACAAAAGTAATGGTCCATTTCACCCGCCAGATAATATCGGATCATCATCCAAAATTGTAGGCATCTTCTTCGACCTAAACCCTTACCTCGTGCAAAATTTCGTGACTATTGAGCTATAATTGCGACCTCTGGTGTGTTTTTGATTACACTTCAAGCAAAAAAACTGGATATATTAGGCTGTAACTCTGTTATCTGAGCACGTAAATCAACGTAATTGGCATCAATGGAAAGGTCAAGCGTTCCTCTTCCAAGTATAGCCTACTTGTCCGGAATGTCTCTTCCAGGAAAAAAGATATAAGCTGTATATTAAAATTTTTCACAAATTTCACACAAAAGTTGTGGTCCATTTAACCCTCTAAATATTATCTGATCGCCATCTCTAATTGCAAGCTGTTTCTTTGTCAAATACTCTCACTTTATTTAAATTTTCGAGGCCATCGGGCTATTATTGCGACCTACAGAGCAGCTACAAAATCGGATAAAAATTATGTTTTTGGTCCATTTCACCCGCTAAATATTTCACGATCATCACCAATTAAAATAGCGATCTATTCTGATGTGAAACCGACCTCCATACAAAATTTCGTGACGATCGGTCCATAATTGCGGCCTGGAGTTTGATTACAATTTATAATGGACAGACGGACACACGGACGGACGGACGGACGGACACACATCTCAAAATCGCTTTATCTCGCCGAGATATGATGATTGGTATACCACATTGGGGGTCTCCGACGAATATTTCGCGGTGTTACATGAATTTTTTCCAAAACAAACTTATAATACCCTTTCCACATAGTGGTGTAGGGTATAATTAAAATTTTTTTAAGCTACATGAAAGATGTTTGGTACATAGATTGGGAAAAAATTCCGATTCTCAAATCTGTTCGAGATACTAATTTTGGTTGTTGCGCGCAAAAGTTATGGCGGTTTTAATTCTGATAATAAGAAATAAATCTTAAAACAACGCTACTCATTATATTGCGAAACATTGTTAATTAAGGGCTTCCTTCGTACTATATGATTACTGAGGTCCCATAACATTAGTGAAAAAGTTTTAAATTTTCGTTGTTGGCGTTTTTTTTTTTTATTGTTGGACTGCAGAATTTTACATCTTTGTGTTTATTTCAGCTTTAGTCCATATTTTGTTGTATTCAAGTATTTGAATAACAACAAAATGTTTTACAGTGGATATGAAATTGATTAGTTGCGGGCGGAGGGTCGGGAATACTATAGTTTCAGTTGTCACCAAACAACTTCATCAGTTCCCTTTTCCGCCGACTCTGTATCGATAAACAGGTCAATAAGCCCATCCAGCAAATTAAACAAAATGAGAAATTTGCTATATGGCCCTAAAACTGATTACCCTACAATTTGAGTCGAACTAAAGAATTTTATATCCACCACTGTTTTTATGTCGTCTTTGCATTGCAAAGAATACGAACATAGTGTGTTGCTTCAATAAGCGGGGGTAAAACAACGAGAAAGTTGTTGTTTTTGCATTACGCATTGATCAACAAGGCCGTGCTGATGCCTATTATTGTTGTTGGCGTTTTTTTTTTATTGTTGGACTGCAGAATTTTACATCTTTGTGTTTATTTCAGCTTTAGTCCATATTTTGTTGTATTCAAGTATTTGAATAACAACAAAATGTTTTACAGTGGATATGAAATTGATTAGTTGCGGGCGGAGGGTCGGGAATACTATAGTTTCAGTTGTCACCAAACAACTTCATCAGTTCCCTTTTCCGCCGACTCTGTATCGATAAACAGGTCAATAAGCCCATCCAGCAAATTAAACAAAATGAGAAATTTGCTATATGGCCCTAAAACTGATTACCCTACAATTTGAGTCGAACTAAAGAATTTTATATCCACCACTGTTTTTATGTCGTCTTTGCATTGCAAAGAATACGAACATAGTGTGTTGCTTCAATAAGCGGGGGTAAAACAACGAGAAAGTTGTTGTTTTTGCATTACGCATTGATCAACAAGGCCGTGCTGATGCCTATTATTGTTGTTGGCGTTTTTTTATTGTTGGACTGCAGAATTTTACATCTTTGTGTTTATTTCAGCTTTAGTCCATATTTTGTTGTATTCAAGTATTTGAATAACAACAAAATGTTTTACAGTGGATATGAAATTGATTAGTTGCGGGCGGAGGGTCGGGAATACTATAGTTTCAGTTGTCACCAAACAACTTCATCAGTTCCCTTTTCCGCCGACTCTGTATCGATAAACAGGTCAATAAGCCCATCCAGCAAATTAAACAAAATGAGAAATTTGCTATATGGCCCTAAAACTGATTACCCTACAATTTGAGTCGAACTAAAGAATTTTATATCCACCACTGTTTTTATGTCGTCTTTGCATTGCAAAGAATACGAACATAGTGTGTTGCTTCAATAAGCGGGGGTAAAACAACGAGAAAGTTGTTGTTTTTGCATTACGCATTGATCAACAAGGCCGTGCTGATGCCTATTATTGTTGTTGGCGTTTTTTTATTGTTGGACTGCAGAATTTTACATCTTTGTGTTTATTTCAGCTTTAGTCCATATTTTGTTGTATTCAAGTATTTGAATAACAACAAAATGTTTTACAGTGGATATGAAATTGATTAGTTGCGGGCGGAGGGTCGGGAATACTATAGTTTCAGTTGTCACCAAACAACTTCATCAGTTCCCTTTTCATATCCACTGTAAAACATTTTGTTGTTATTCAAATACTTGAATACAACAAAATATGGACTAAAGCTGAAATAAACACAAAGATGTAAAATTCTGCAGTCCAACAATAAAAAAAACGCCAACAACAATAATAGGCATCAGCACGGCCTTGTTGATCAATGCGTAATGCAAAAACAACAACTTTCTCGTTGTTTTACCCCCGCTTATTGAAGCAACACACTATGTTCGTATTCTTTGCAATGCAAAGACGACATAAAAACAGTGGTGGATATAAAATTCTTTAGTTCGACTCAAATTGTAGGGTAATCAGTTTTAGGGCCATATAGCAAATTTCTCATTTTGTTTAATTTGCTGGATGGGCTTATTGACCTGTTTATCGATACAGAGTCGGCGGAAAAGGGAACTGATGAAGTTGTTTGGTGACAACTGAAACTATAGTATTCCCGACCCTCCGCCCGCAACTAATCAATTTCATATCCACTGTAAAACATTTTGTTGTTATTCAAATACTTGAATACAACAAAATATGGACTAAAGCTGAAATAAACACAAAGATGTAAAATTCTGCAGTCCAACAATAAAAAAAAACGCCAACAACAATAATAGGCATCAGCACGGCCTTGTTTATCAATGCGTAATGCAAAAACAACAACTTTCTCGTTGTTTTACCCCCGCTTATTGAAGCAACACACTATGTTCGTATTCTTTGCAATGCAAAGACGACATAAAAACAGTGGTGGATATAAAATTCTTTAGTTCGACTCAAATTGTAGGGTAATCAGTTTTAGGGCCATATAGCAAATTTCTCATTTTGTTTAATTTGCTGGATGGGCTTATTGACCTGTTTATCGATACAGAGTCGGCGGAAAAGGGAACTGATGAAGTTGTTTGGTGACAACTGAAACTATAGTATTCCCGACCCTCCGCCCGCAACTAATCAATTTCATATCCACTGTAAAACATTTTGTTGTTATTCAAATACTTGAATACAACAAAATATGGACTAAAGCTGAAATAAACACAAAGATGTTTTAAATTTTCGCTGAAATAAAGAAAGAATAAAAAAATTCCTTGCTTGCAACTTGTTTTAATAAAATTTAAACTGTTTATGCATCGGACAAATATTTTAAAAATATGTACGTAATCTAAACATCGCGACGATTCAAATGGAACCAAAAATATAGAAATCGGTTTGCACATTTTAGCAAAACATAAAGAATTATATTGAGGGAAGTTATAAAATTTTTGTATGAGAAAATATTTTTCAAATTTTTCTTGTGAGTTAGTTGAAGAAAATGTTAGAAAATTAGGTCGGAGTTATTCTTATATTTCAGTTAAATTTCACGCAAAAAATCACGTTTTTTATACTAATCACTTCTCGAGTACACGCTAACATCTAGCGGAAGATATGGGTAACGTTCAAATAAATGTTGGGTTCCTTTGAATGGGGTATAATCTTCAAATAAAACTGTATCATTTGAAATCCGTGTAAATCGCGAAATCCTCAAAATCGCTTGATGCGAATGCGGTTTATCAATACGGCGAATTCTTCTTTTTTAATTTGTACACATTTGCCAGGATTTACTTTGGCCGCTAAGATGTAGCGTCGTCTGCAGTTTAGTGTGCAACAATCTATATAACACTTATAATTTGCACAAAGTGCATACACATTTTATGCGCATCCGATTTCACTACCAACCGTGGAAAAATACATCGATCTAATCCTATTTCGATAAAATCCATCAAGAACCGTGGATGTAGCATCACACACTATTTTTGGGTTAAATCAGATACAGCTCCCTTGCTACTAAATTTTTTAAACCGCTGTTTTCGCAAAACCGCGAGTGATGTGTCAGTTTTTTCATTGACAAGGAAACGATCCAAAGAAAATACGACTAAATCCGCGATATTTTCAAAAACACTTTTCGCACATTTTTCGGTTTTTGCAGTTGCTGTTTTCGCCGTTCTAGTTGATGGATTTTGACGATCTATGATTTATATGATCCGGACCGCCGAAAAACTAAAATATCGCGGGGTACCAGTACACTCAAAAGGATATTGTAAATACTGTACCCAAAAAAATAGGTTTTTTAGAAAAAATATCGCACTAAATTTTGGGATTTGGCAGTAGATTACTCTGCTGCTGTGTGGGCTACCAAGCCAATATACATATCAAATTATGCGTAATCGCGAGTACCTTAATCCTTTTGTTTGTTTTTTTAAAATACTCGAATGCGCGTTCCAGTTAAATTAAAAATACGAAAAACACCTAAAATCCGGCTTCAAGATGTCAGCATCCATAAAAGGTGGATGCAGTGGAAATTTTGAAAAGTGATACATTGGAAAGTTAATCTTCATTTTGTATTCTTCTACTTTTACTTTGGACATATGTCCGTCATTTGAACGGTTTAATCAGCAATCAAATAGTAACGAAAAAAACCTCGTTAGCTTCAACGTTTTTTTCCTATTTTTATTCATTTACGTGGTCATAACTTCCAGGCAAATTAAATTATTTTGCCAAATTTTTGAGCTTTGTTCAAAAACATTTGAATTGAAGGTTCATATGTAGTTATTGATTCAATTAAATCGTATGGCTTATATCGGCGAAGTCTTCTGCGAGGATACGATGTATGTAATAGTTACAATGCTTCCCTATTATCATGGTCTTGAAGTCGGGTGTAGTATTTTACGGTATATGTTTCTTCCTTTACTGTATCGATTTTTAAGTCGCGGTGCAAGTCGCTATTGCGGACATACCAAGGTGCATTGATATAATTTCGTATAACTTTGTTTTGAAAACGTTGGATTTTTTGCACATGATCGTCTTTTGCGCAGCTCCAGAGCTGAATACCATATAGCCAGACCGGCTTTAAAGCTTGTTTGTATATCATTAATTTATTGTCGATTGAGAGAACTGAATTTCTTCCCAACAACCAACTTAAACTGCGGTATTTCAATTCCTCTCTTTTTTGTTTATGTGCTTCTTCCAGGTGAGTTTTGAGTCTAAAGTTATTCCTAAATATTTAGCAGAGAATTCGTGTGGTACGTCTTTCATATTACATAATATACAATGGTTTGTGTTGTGTCTGCCTTGTCGAAAAGTCGACATGAACAGATTCGGCGGAATTTCGTCCAATAAAGCAATTATCGTGTAAAGGCATATCGTGGGTAGATAGAGTATTGGTCCCAAAATGCTGCCTTGTGGGACTCCAGATTTTATGGGATATAATTCCGAATATTCGTTGTCGTATCTGACTCTGAAAAATCTTTCATCCAGATATGATGATAAAATGTCGGCGTACTTTTGAGGAAGTAATGTTTTTATTTTGTTTCTATGTTCACTATGCCATACCCCATCGAAAGCTTGTGAGATGTCAAGGAACACTGTGGTACATATCTATTGGTTTTCAAATGCATTTTCGATTGTTTGAGTAACCCTGTGTACTTGCTCAGAGGTTGAGTGTTTTTTCCTGAACCCAAATTGGGGATCTGGGATGATACGCTTTGATGCCACGATATTTTCTAATTTTTTTTTCGAATTCTGCGTCGTTAAAATCCTAAAAATATGACAAACGGGAGGTACCCTTCTGTGGGGGCTATAAAAAAACAAAATCAATGTTGACAATTTTTGGAGGAGAATCTTAAATGTCACATTACAGGTATTACAGGGAGGTACCGTTTTATGGAGGCTATATCAAAATATGGACCTTTGGCAAATTACCTCTAGTTCGGTTAAAAATTGTAGATAAAATTCTCAAAATAACGAAAATCGGGATGTGCAGTTATATTGGGGCTATAGCAAAACATGGGCCGATATAGCCCATCTTTGACCTCCCTTTCGAAAAAAGACACACGGGTACAAAAATAGATCAATTGTTTCGGACGCTAGAGTGATTACAACTGACGTACATAGCTAGATCGACTCAGAATATATTTTATGTGGTAACAAATGATTTTTATTACAGTGTTTTATTTAACTTGCCTTGGTGTGTTTAGTTCAAATATGGTAACTCATTTTTAACACGGTTGCAGTTGACCAATCGAACTAAAACTTTGCACACTTCTCAGATTGGGATGACAATACACGAATATGAAATCAAAACCAATATTGGTCCATTTTTACACTGTTTTATAGTGTTTTATCTAATTTGCTTTTCAAATCTGGTAACTAATTTTTCACACAGTTGCAGTTGACTAATCGAACTTAAAATTTGTACACATTTTAGAATTGGATGACAATACATGAATATGAAATCAAAACCAATATTGGTCCATTCTTACATTGTTTTTACGGTGTCCAACTTAACCCCCTTTTCACATCTGGTAACTGATTTTTAAAACGGTTGCAGTTGACCAATCGAATTAAAACTTTGCAACTTTTCAGATTTAGATAACAATACGTAAATATGAAACCAAAATCAATATGGGTCCATTTTCTCCTATAGCCCCCATATAACGGTACCACCCGATTTCCGGTATTTTGCTTTTCAAATCTGGTAACTCATTTTCCACACAGTTACAGTTGACCAATCGAACTAAAACTTTGCAAACTTTTCAGATTTGGATGATAATACATGAATATGAAATCAAGACCAATATTGGTCCATTTTTACAGTGTTGTACAGTGTTCAATTTTACATGCTTTTCAAATCTGGTAACTCATTTTTAACACAGTTGTAATTGACCAAGCGAACTTAAACTTTGCACACTTTTCAGATATGAATGACAATACATGAATATGAAATCAAAACCAATATTGGTCCATTTTTAAACTGTTTTACAGTTTTTATCTAATTTGCTTTTCAAATCTGGTAACTCATTTTTCACACAGTTGTAGTTGACCAATCGAACTAAAACTTTGTATACTTTTCAGATTTGGATGACAATACATGAATATGAAACCAAAGCCAATATGGGTCCATTGTTTCCTGTAGCTCCCATCAAGCGGTAACACTCGATTTAAGGTATTTTATCATCATTTTAAGCCCGTATTGGCTGTTTTTTGACAACTAGGGTTTCCAATGGTACAGAAACATACCCATTAAAAATTATGGACATAGGTCAAGGTTTTGGTATAGCCCCTATATAGCGATACCGCCCGATTTCGAGTGTTTTAAGGATTTTATCTTCATTTTTAGCCAGAATTGGCTGTAACTTGGCATTTGGAGTCCCCAATGGTACAGAAACTTCCCCACCAAAAATTATGGACATAAGTCCACATTTTGTTATAGCCTTTATATAACGGTACTACACGATTTCAGGCATTTTAAAGTTTGTATCTAATTTTTCGGCCTAAATTGACTATAATTTTGTTCTCAGTGGTCAAAAAATGTATTTACTAAAAAGTTAAAAATAAAATATAGTTTAAAAAAATTAAGTAACAGTGTTTTATTTATAAATGCACTTAAAAATAGAAAATAATTTTTCATGATGGAATCTCTCAAATAAAACGCTTGCCGTTCAATATTGTCACAATTTTTAATTCAAATGCAAGCGTTTTATTTGAGAGATTCCAGCATGAAAAATTATTTTCTATTTTTAAGTGCATTTATAAATAAAACACTGTTACTTAATTTTTTTAAACTATATTTTATTTTCAATCCGTTACAAACAGAAAAACAAACTTAATACACCCTCTATACTATTGTGTGTATGTTTGGACGAAATTCAGACAATTTGGAGCCGATTTGGATTAGTTGGTGCAGGTGATGCGCACGCTAGCTTTCTAACGTATGAACCGATTTGGTCCAAAATGTGAACCATTCAATATTTTGTCCAAACTTAGATAAATTTTGAAGATAGGCCTTATCAGTGCACTTCTGTTCGCAGTTCTAGGATAATTTCAAAAATTTTCCTGCTTACAACGATATTATGTTTTTCGTGTACAAGTAGATATTTTCGAATGAAATGGTGGGAGCGACACTTATTGAAAGGATTGACTCCCAAACATAGATCAAGGTTGCCACCTCAATATCCCACTGAAATAGCTGAAATTTGGTATTTAGTATACGTTCATATAGCACTCATAGAACAGTACCACCCGTTTTTCGGTATTTTGAAGGTTGTGCCCTTATTATTGCACCAAAATGGCGGAAATTCGATATTAGGTTTTCGTTTGGGGGTATAAAACAATCAACTTGAAATTTGTTGTTATAGGTCCACGTCTTCATATAGCCCCCATTTAACCGTACCTCCCTGTATTTTAAACATTGTGGCCTCAATAATCCACCGAAATGGCTGAACTTTGGTATTTAGTCTTCGTTCAGCCTTTAAAACTGTTCACCTGAAATTTGTTGGAAAGGGTCCACGTCATTATATAGCCTCCATAGAACGGTACCTCCCGACTTTTGGTATTTTGAAGGTTGTGGCCTCAATAATCCACCGAAATAGCTGAAATGTGGTATTTAGTCTTCGTTGGGTGTATAAAACTTTCCACCTGAAAATTGTTGGTGTAGGTCCACGTCTTCATATAGCCCCCATAGAACGGTACCTCTCGATTTTCGGTATTTTGAAGGTTGTGGCCTCAATATCCCGCCGAAATGGCTGAAATGAAATTTCTTGGAATAGGTCTATATAGCTCCATAGAGCCACATAATCCAACCGAAATCGCCGAAAACTGTTTTCAATTATTTTAAGGGGGTGGGTGTAAAAATTTTAGTAATCGGCGAAAGGGCTGATGCACTAACTACAGAGCACCAAGTGGCACGTATGATACTATCGGGTGTACTGTATGATAGACTTCAATCTAATTTCAGTGAAATAATTGGGTTATTTCAAAACGACGTTGAACATGCTTCAAAAATTAAACAAATTATTCAATCTTAAACACAATGATCAGCAAAAATCCCATCTGCTGTCTCTCTTATCACAATTCAATTTAATTGATTTATTTCAATCTAATTATTCACAACAAAGGGCGTAATGAAGATGGATGTGGTTTGATGATCTGGCTCATTTGCTGCAAATTTTATTTTCAGAAATACTTACTAAAATTTCTGTTAGACTAACAGCAACAATAGAAGAACCCATTGTCAAGGGTTGATAAAAGGAACCACCACGAGATAATGGTGGTCGACTAATACCATCTGTACTAGCATGGCGTCCCAAAACCGTTGATATAGCCAATGTTTCACGACCATCTGAAGTACTGGAACTTAGATTGGTATAGGTGAGAGGTTTTGTGGAACACTGTGGTCCATTGGAATCAGTACTTTTCTCTTCATCACTTTGTAATGACATAGATTGCACGCTTGTATCGCTTGAGTCACTGCTGCATTCGCTGTGTGATTTTTCTCTTCGCCCATCATATCCATTTTGTTTATCTCCGTGGGATTCTTTGTTTTCATTAGGATTGTTGGATTTATTTTTTCCATTTGGACTATTTCCATTATACGGTGGTATTGTTGATAAATCTGGTTGTTCCATTAGAGCTATATGTCCATCCCAATCACTGAGTACGGCATCGGCACTTATAATTGTTTTGTTTACTTTTGGTGACGTCATTACCGGTCCGATTTTTATTACAACAAAATTACTCTTCGTATATGACAAGATAGATAAAACAAATTTTTTCTATGATCTTTTTCGAAACTATGCAGTATAAATAAGTTAATCCATTTTCTCGTTGAATATTTTTATCTTAATTATTTACTAGATATGTATTGTTCTCGTTACATACATATATACGCGTATATATTGTTTATAATCCAATATATTTTTAAATTATCGCTCGTATTGTCCGTTTTTTTTCGCGTCATTCGTTTTGAAATGCTGGACGTTGACTAAATTGCATCTGCATTTTGTTTGCTCAGCGTGTTGTGTTGTTGCGCATTGTATTCGTGATAACTCAGCATCTTCTTATCAGGAAATTTCCAAATTTATGAGTACGATTCAGTCTTTAGAGATTTTCTCTCGCTTTTGTACCACAACAAATAATACTTCGTCAGTGCTGGCAAAAAAAAAAAAATAATAAAAATAAATTAAATCACCCCATTTATTCCTATTTTTTCGAATTTCTTTGGGCTAAGATTCATTACGAGAGGGCATTTAAAAAGAACTGTACACCCTAGTCCGTCAATAAAATACTCGAAAAATAAGCGTAAACGGGGTGAACAAAATGATTGAGGAGTGAAGTGTGTCTCATAACGTACCCACACATAACATGTTTCGACAAAAATGACTACTAATTGGGAAAAATCAACTAAAATCTAAAATCGAACTAAAATCTGGGAGCCATTGATATTGTTACTTCAGGTTCACCAATTTGCTTCAACATGATCATAAAAAGCCCAGACCAGGCTAATTACTTTGGATGACATTGATTTGCGAATGACTTCTGCAACTTCGACACTGGAGATGGTTCATTTTTCTTCGGCCTATTACTTTCCTGGTGCTCAAAAAGCTGCCTGTTGACGCACCTCTGCGAATTTTCACAACATCATCGCCAACTATGACAGATTTTTGGTCGTTCCCCTACAAGGGTTGGAAAGCGATTTATCCGTTAAATAAGTCAGTTATCTAGTCTTTTGTTTATTTTATATTCGCCTACCAATATTTTGTTCGCGATCGTCAGTTCTCCGACCCTTGGTTACTTGGTCGGTATGGTGGAGATCATCTCGTTCTATGGTGATTTCTACAGCCTCAGCTGGGATGACAGGTATTATATCAGGTATCCTCCCAGCAGGAATAGAAATGCAGAGTTGGTATTTTTTCTGAAACATTTCACACTGATCCGAGGCAGTTCCCTGAAGAAATTGTGACTGAGTTCACTGAATTCTTGCCAATTAGCTTTCAAAAAATTAATGAAAGTGATTCGTTCAGAGGTTATAAAGTCGACTAGTTGATCAATGGATATGATTATGAGGAGGGAGAAGAAGTGAGCTCAGTCATGAAGGGAAGTACTACAGGGACGAACACGCCAGTAGAGGGTCCGGCAGATTGCCAAAAGAACACCAGGAGGCCATCGAAAAAACGATCGGCGACAAAATATTGGATCGCATCCTGAGAAGTGGCCCAATAAACATAATTAGCAGCGAGCTCAAGGGGGACTTCCTGTGGTTCTACTTGGGCCCAAAAGCAAAACCGACCGTGAAGTAACCATCCCACGGTGGTCGAAAGCACTGATCTAGCGGCGCGAAATTAATTACTTGCAAACGAATTGAGATACGTCACTGAAATTTGGCACAAACTCAGCTTGTACCTGTGGGTAATAATGGGCCAAATATGAACAATATCGGCTGATGTTTTGGTATAGCCCCATATAACGGTACCTTAAGATTTTCGGTATTTTGAGGATTAAAGCCACAATTTCGTAGCAAATTAACTGTAATTTGGTACTTAGGGTTCCTAGTAGTCACAAAATATTTTCACCAAAAATTATGGAGATAGGTCCACGTTTTGATATAGCCCCCATGTAACCGTACCTCCCAATTTAAGGTATTTTGAATAGCGTGACCACATTTTTAAACCAACTTGGCTGTAATTTTGCATTCCGTGTTCTCAGTGCTAATAAAATCTTCTTACAAAACATTTTCAACGCGGATTTATGTTTCGATGTAGTCCCTTTTATGGTACCTCCGATTCGTTGAATTTTTACTTGTTATCCCATATTTAATAACATATTTAGCTATAATATGGTATTATAGTTTCTCCGGGGGTAGAACTCCTCCTTGCAAACATTTCTCAAGATAGGTCCATATTTTTATTTAGGTCCCATACAAATGCACAGCTAAATTTGTATGAATTTCATGCAAAATCCCTTATTTTAAAAGTGCAGTCATCAAAAGATTTGCAAATATTTGCAGCCCTAATGTGGTTATTCCGTATCCAGAGAGTCCAATTTTATTCCCCAAAAAATAATCGAACCTAAGTTCGGCTAAGTTTACAAGATGAACTCTATGGAACAAGCGCGTACAACCATAAAAACTCTAAAAAATTTAATTTTTTGAAAACTTTTTGCTATATAACTAAGTCTCTCCAGACCCCAAACTAATTTTTATAATTTAAATCACACCCTCTGCTATTAATAAAAAATATATCTTGTCCAGTTTCATTACAAATTTATTTAACACTAGCAGACCCCGGTCCGCGTTGCTGGCCCGTCGTAATGAGTTTTAATGACAACTTTTTATCGACTTTATGCTTGAAAATTAAAAAATAGGTATTTTCTACCTCACTTCTTCGGTCTATTGTCAAACCGAGAAGGATTTTTTGTCTGTAAGCTTTCTTATCTCTTACGGACTTTGTCGGATTTTTTCGCCAAATTAAGCTTTTTAGGATTTATTATCGTCCATGTCTTTATCTTAAAGCGATCTAATTTTAAAGTTTAAAAAGTGGTTAAATCGAATTCTTCCGCTTATTGAGACTTATATGTTTTAGCTTTTCATGGCCGTTGAACCTCACCATTCAAGTAAATTTGTAAATATATAGTTTTTCTTGATCTGGGGCGCAACCACCGTTGTCTCGAAAACTAATTTGCAACCCGATGCACTCATAAGTTTAGCAAATATAGCGATAATAAAATAATAGGCCCCGAAATTCGTCTACAAATATATAGCATTTTGGACCACGGGACATTCCTGAACATTTTCTGAATATTAGGTTCAGTAGTTTTGGAAAAATAATGTTTTGAAAAGAGTGGGCGTGGTCATCAGTTTTCAAGATATAACATATTAAAAAAAGTAGGCCTTGTCCGGCATCTTGGCTCCAAATATGTACCTAGGGTGCACACAACTTCATTGCCTACCAATATGTATGCTGAAACCGATATAATCATACATTTGGCTTATATATAGCGTTTAACAGAAAGGCATGGGGAAGGTACCCCACCTCTTCCGAAATTCATAATATATACATAACAACGGCAAACATTGAGCTTTTGTCGCAAATTTTATGGAAATCCCTTCAGTAGTATTGGAGTTATGACATATTAAAAAACAGACGTGGTCGGGCCTATAGGCCCTAAAGAAGTACCTAGATTGTAGATTAATCCGTAAATTTTTAATCCGATACATGCATAATTTTTGCAAATATAACGTTTTGTAAAAATATCACATAGGGGATGTACCCCGCTCCCTCTGGAATTCAATAAAATATGTAACCTGTTTTCGGGGGGCGTGGTAAACTTTTCTTTCCAAAAAAACCTAAGTTGGGTTATGACAGCATTTGATTTTTATTCATAAAGGTAAGGCGTTTTTTCCAATATGCCCCCTTCAAAATTCAAGAAAATATGCCCGTACATTCCCTGACATTTTCAGGAAAATCGGTTCAGTAGTTTTGTAGGTGTAACATATTTTAAAAAGTGGGTGTGGTCAAGTCATTGGATCCTAAAAAAGTGGGTAAGGTCTTCCGAAATAGATACATTCGTAATTATTGTAAATATAACATTTTTAAAAAAGTAGGGTATAGGGGAAGTACCCCGCCCCTTCCGAAATTCAACTGAATTTGTAGCCTATTTTAAGCGGGGGCCATCCTTGTACATTCCCTGGCAATTTCAGGAAAATCGGTAGTTTTTGTAGAAATGATAAAAATTGAAAATTGAAAAAAGTGGGCGTACATTTTCTTTGCATAAAAAATATCGAAATCGGTCCAGCCGTTCTCAACTGATGCCATGACCAACGAACGACATTTGATTTTTATTTTTAAAGATTTAAAAGTTTAGACAAATCGCGATTTTCGTGAAAATCCCTTCAGTAGTTTTGTAGATATAACCTAATTAGAAAGTGAGCATGGTCGGATCTTAGTCCCAAAATAAGTACGTAAGGTTGGAGACACAATCGCCATTGACTCGTAAATAAATTCCGAAACCGATACATTCGTATTTGTTGCAAATATTGCATTTTTACAAAAATAGGGCATAGGGGAAGTACCCGCCCGATCCGAAAGTCAAAAAATATGTAGCCTATTTTCATCGGGGACCAACCCTGTACATTCGCTAAAAGTTTCAGGAAAATAAATTCAGTAGTTTCATAGATATAACATATTTAAAAAAGTGGGCGTTGTCCAGTCTTAATGCCCCAAATAAGCACGTAAGGTCGGAGACACAATCGCCATTGACTCGGAAATTAATTTTCAAAGCAATACATTTGTAATTGTTGCAAATATTGCATTTTTACAAAAATAGGGCATAGGGGAGGTACCCCGCCCGATCCGAAATTCAACCAAATTCACTCTACGTTCCCTGAAAATTTCAGGAATCTGTTGAGCAGTTTCGTAGATATAACATATTTATAACAGTGGGCGGAAAAGTGGGCGTGGCCAATTTTTCTTTGCATAAAAACCTAAACTGGACTATGACTAACATTTCCACAAAAAATTATTCAAATCGCTCCAGCCGTTTTCAACTGATTCAATTACCAACAAACGACAATTGAGTTTTATATATAAAGATTTAAACAAAAATCAAGTTAATTTTATTGCAACAGTTTTTTAAAATCTGATGCAGCAAAAACTCTTGTATTTGATAGTGAATAACTGAGAGAATATTTACAACAACAAAAATGAAAAAACAAAATCTTTGTCTGCAAAGTGTCTGTAATCGATACAATGGAAAATATTTCGCAATTTTATAGTTCGATTTTTTGACTTTTGCGCCGCTAGATCAGTTGTTTCGACCAGTGTGCATCCCTTGGGAAGGTGGTAAATTAAAGCAGGTGAGGAAGGAGAAAGTACCTCACCTGACTAAAGCGGCAGTCTTCGTAAAAGGTTATGGCTGCAAGTTGGAGACAGAGCGCATGCTCGAAGGAGGAAGGGAGGAGAAAGAAGGAAGGGAGGAGAAAGAAGATGGCACTCTCCTTGTGGTGGGAATTGACGACCTCTCACTAGCCAGTCTCTCAAAGACGAAGGGCAGGGCGTTCTATATCTGCAACGCAGTCACCTTCATGACTGGGAGGGCAAGAGTCGGAGAGGAGGAAGATGCCCAACCACCTAGCCGGGAGAAAAACCTACCGAGCGAAGACACAGAGGGAGACGAACCCATCAGCGCCTCCCAAGAAAACCGTCTACTGGACGACCAATGATTGAGGTCATCCAGATCAACCTCCATCGGAGCGAAACGGCAACTCATGCGCTAATGGAGAAAATGAACAAAGGTAATATACATATACATAGGTCTAATCCAGGAACCTTGGATAGTGAAGAACAAGGTCTATGGATTGAACCATATAAATTATCAACTTTTCTACGCTAGTACAGGTACCCGCCCGAGGACCCGTATTATAGTCCATAAAAATGTATGCTTTCTTTTCTCTCCAGAGTTGTCATCGTCGGACGCCATCGTCGGACGCCATCGTCGGACGCCATCGTCGGACGGCATGGAATGGTAATATATACCTAGCGTCTATATACCTACCTTTCGACTCCCCGACATTACCACCTACGTCGGAATTCCAGCAGCTGGTGAGGAAAATCAAGCAAACAGGTAACGAAGTACTAGTAGGTAGCGATGCTAACTCACACCACATTTCGTGGGCTAGTACTAACACTAACAAAAGGGGTCAAGCCCTTCTAGATTATTTGAATACTAACGACCTAATAACTCTTAACAATAGGAAATAAACCTACTTTTGTTAACAGAATTAGGGAGGAAGTACTAGATATAACAATATGTTCAGAAAACCGAATAAACGAGGTACATGACTGGAGGGTCTCAGATGACCACTCCTTCTCTGACCACAGGTATATTAGGTTCAAAATATCAAGGCCACCGCCAAACCCGATAACATTCCGTAACAAATCCAAAACAAACTGGACCAAGTTCGGAGTTAAATTAAGGTACAGACTAGGGCAAGGAGAAGATGAGAAATGCCTAAGTAAAGAGGACATTGACAGTAAAGTCAACAAATTAGCCGAAGCTCTGGTAAAGTCTTTCGAGGATAGCTGTCCCCTACGAGAAACGAAGTCTGCCTACGAAAAACCCTGGATGACAGGGGAAATTCGTAACAAAGGCAAAGAGGTCCGTAGACTTTACAATAGGGCAAAACGAAAAAAATTAGCTGTATTCTGGGACAACTACAAATCAAAACTAAAACAATACAACAAACTGACAAGGAACGCCAAACGCAACTCCTGGAAACTTTTCTGCGAACAGGTAGATAGCGTAAACGACGTATCAAAAATTAAAAAGTTTCTATCCAAAACCCATACACAAGCCGAGCTAATGGTTGATGAAATGGGAAGGAAGATGGAAACAAGCAAGGAAAATGTCCACACATCAGAAGAAGTACCAAAAATAGACAGCTCTATGGTTAAGCAAGCCATAATGAGCTTCTCACCAAACAAAGCAGCAGGACCTGACCAGATTTCCCGGCCTAACTTTAAAGGGAAGTGGACTACATTTCATCCAAGCTGGTCAGAATTTTCAACGCGTGCTTAAAATTTGCGTATATATAGCCTGGCAGGAGGCACGGGTGGTTTTTATACCCAAACCAGGTAAAGCAAGTTACGCAGTACCAAAATCTTATCGCCCGATAAGTTTAACATCTTTTTTACTCAAGACAATGGAACGGACAGTCGATACCATGATCAAGAGCAAAATCCCCAACGACATGTTGAAATATAAACAACATGCATACGTGAAAGGTAGATCAGTGGAAACCGCATTACATGAGGTAGTACACCACATAGAGAGGACCTTCGAAATGAAGATGTACACACTCGCAGTTTGCATCGACATAGAAGGTGCTTTCAACAACGTCAGCACGGAAACGCTGATCCACTCCTAAGACGAATTTCGTGTAGACAGAACGCTGAGGAACTGGATAGACGACATGCTAAGGAACAGATGGATAAGCTGCGCGCTACATGACGTAACAAGAAGAGACAAAGTAGGGCAGGGAACGTCACAGGGGGGGATACTAAGGTCCTTAACCAAGGAAGGATTTGAACCAGTCTGTTATGCAGACGACGTTATAATACTTCTAAGGGGAAAGAATCCAAATCTACTTTGCAGGAGAGCCGAAGAGGCTCTAAATATAGCTTACAACTGGGCTAGACCAAGACGTCTTAATGTTAACCCGGAAAAAACAGAGTTATGTCTTTTCATTAGGAAAACAAAATTGGGCTCCGTCGAGGAACCAGTTTTCCTGAATAAGACATTAACTATATCTCCAACAGTTAAATATCTGGGGGTAATTCTAGATAAGAATCTCAAATGGAATGACCATATTCAGGAAAGGGCTGCCAAAGCACACAGATGTTGGTCAACTTGTAGAAGGGCTATAGGCTCAAAATGGGGTTTTAATCCTAGAATGATACACTGGCTATACAGAAGCGTAATAAGACCGATTCTTACTTACGCATCTGTTGTATGATAGACAACTATGGACAAAAAGTACAATTTGGAAACATTGCAAAGAGTCCAAAGAATGTGCTGCCTAGGCGATGAGGACTACACCAACTAGGGCTTTAGAGACAATTCTATTTGTCCACCCGATGATTTGTCCAGGTAAGGTATGAAGCAGCCATCGCGGCTATAAGACTGAAAGCGATGAGCGAGTGGATCGAAAGAGATCACCAAACATACCACCAATGCATACTACGGTTCACAACGGGTGAATCTATAAATCAAATAGTATCGGACCGGATACCAGAATCAAGTGAAGTAGCTCTGTGTGAAGTTCTAATACCGGACAGAGATATGTGGATCGATGGAACCCTTGCACAGATTCCCGCTGGAAGCTGCGGGTTTACGGACGGGGCTGTGTTAGGGGGGAGAACGGGACTGGGTCTTTATATCGTAGACACGGAAACGAGGATCTCCCTTCGTCTGCCGGATCATAACACGATCCTCCAGGCCGAAATCCGAGCGATCGCAGAATGTCTGAACTGGTTTAAAACAAATACAAGGCCACTCACAGTTAACATCCTTACGGATAGTAAAGCAGCAATTAGAGCTATAACAAGTAAGGCAACAATATCGAAAACTGTCTTAGAGTGTAAAAATTCAATTAACGACTATTCCCATTATGGCTCGGTAAAGATTATATGGGTAGCAGGACACATAGGGACTACGGGAAACGAAGTAGCAAACTCCTTAGCAAAACAAGCCAGGGAGCTACCTACAGTAAGTCTAGACAATGCCAAACCTTTAAAGGCGGCGGGTATAGAACTAAAAGCTTGGGCAAAGAATGCTCATGTATCCCTATGGAATAACCAGGAAAAGGAAAAACTACAAAAATCCTATGGGGAAACCCAGACCAGGACAAAACAAGTGACCTCCTAGTGATGAGTAAAAAGGATATCAGTAGACTGATCGGTGTCCTCACAGGGCATCTAGGACTACAAGCGCATCTGCACAGGATAGGCTGTGCAGAGAATAGTGAATGCAGGGCATGTGGCGAGGACAACGAAACGTTGGAACACTATCTCTGCCACTGCCAGGCTTTCACAAACTTGAGAACTCAACTAATGGGAAACGACATAATTACAGGACTCGACCATATCAAGGACATCGGGTTCAAAATCTTGAGGGACTGCGTCAATGGGACGGAACTCCTAAACTAACAAAAACAACTTCCAGGACACATAAAATTAGAGCGCACAACAGGCCTCTTCTGGCTTAAGTGTATGTCCTTTCTTTTTAAGGACATGTGGTGATCTTGAATCACCCCTCTTGTAACGTGACAATATGTTCACGTACTTAATACAACAACTATTACCAAGAAAACGCCCCTACATACATCGCTTCGACAACACTTGTCTACCTGACACTAGTGGCATCACAGGTCACACACTGCTAAATTTAACTCCAGTGTATTTTTGCAACCATCGTAATTTATACTTAGGGCGAATAATTCTCATTCGCTTCATACTCATAGTTATTAAAGTATTTCAGTTTTGGAGGCAAATGCTGAGCTGGCTACTGCAGGGAGTTAGCTACACGGGTTGGAACTAAATATTGTTCTAAATCCGCCAACGTACACTTTGGTGTTACCGAGTTGGGAATACTTTTTGGAAGCTACCCATCAAATTGTGGTAGCTAATAAATTGCACTAGACCTTCGGGTTTTTCAGTTCTACAGGGCCTTCGGGTCATCTGTTCAATTCGGCACTGGACCTTCGGGTTTTCAGTTCTACAGGGCCTTCGGGTCATCTGTCCCATTCGGCACTGGACCTTCGGGTTTTTCAGTTCTACAGGGCTTTCGGGTCATCTGTTCCATTCGGCACTGGACCTTCGGGGTTTCCAATTCTACAGGGCTTCCGAGTCATCTGTTCTATTCGGCACTGGACCTTCGGGTTTTTAGTTCTGCAGGGCCTTCGGGTCATCTATTCCACTGTTTGAGTAATAGTAGTAGACTGTAGAAACTAGACCGTAATCCTAGACTAACACCCGAGCGACGAATTTATCGCGTCAATATACGAACGCCGTGCATATCGTCTTCCCGAACATCGATACCCGAGCATCAACACCCGAGCCCTGTTCCCGAACATCAACCGCCGAACGCCGAACCCATCGTGTTCCCGAACATCAACAGCCGAACATATCTTCTTCCCGATCATCTGCAGCCGAACACCGAATACATCGTATTCCCGATCATCTGCAGCCGAACACCAAATACATCGTCTTCCTGATCATCTGCAGCCGAACACCGAATTCATCGTCTCCCGATCATATGCAGCCGAAAACCGAATACATCGTATTCCCGATCATCTGCAGCAGAACACCGAATTCATCATCTTCCCGATCATCTGCAGCCGAACACCGAATTCATCGTCTCCCGATCATCTGCAGCCGAAAACCGAATACAGCGTCTTCCCGATCATCTGCAGCCGAACACCGAATTCGACGTCTTTTCGATCATCTGCAGCCGAACACCGAATACATCGTCTTCCCGATCATCTACAGCCGAACACCGAATACATCATTCACACCCGAACACAAACAACACCATTTTCCACGAAGAATAACCCGCTAATTTAACACGAGCTCCTCAACTGCCAAACCCCAGCGAGTCTGCATAATACTTACGCAAACTATTAATCCAAATATATACCCATTGAATTCATTCTTATCGCATTTAAACACCAGTAGATTGTAAATTAGTATTTAATCAATAAATCCCCGATTTAGCCCCCAGGAAAGGGAGAATACTAGTCTTTTCGTTTCGTAAGGTTTAGTGGGTCCTTATGGAGACCGTGGACGCGACTGAAGTTACCCCAGCCGACGAGAAAACCACGTTACACTCTTCTCAACCTAACCTAACCTAACCAATCTTTTGATCGCGATCGTCAGTTCTCCGACCCTTGGCTCACCTTGGTCGGTATGTTGGATATCATCTCGTTCCATGGTTATTTCTACAGCCTCAGCTGGGATGACAGGTCTTATATCAGGTATCCTCCCAGCAGGAATAGAAATGCAGAGTTGATATTTTTTCTGAAACATTTCACACTGATCCGAGGCAGTTCCCTGAAGAAATTGTGACTGAGTTCACTGAATTCTTGCCAATTAGCTTTCAAAAAATTAATGAAAGTGATTCGTTCAGAGGTTATAAAGTCGACTAGCCGATCAATGGATATGATTATGAGGAGGTGATCCGATCCAATCGACATGACCGGTTGCCACGAGATGACGTGGATAAAATGCGGGAATCATCACCGCGAATCACCACCCATAATCTGTGTGGTGCTTCCTCTTTCACCGTGCTAAATGTGAAGTCATCAATCTGTTGAACCAAAGTTCGTGATGAGTATTGAAGTTCCTTAGTACCAGACGGTTATTCTCTTCTAAAAGAAAACTATTGTTGGGAAGATAAAACGGGGCACATCTATTCAGCGGCGTTATGTACACTATGGCGACCAAAAAAACGACAAAGTTTTTTTTGAAACGCCTACCCCTACATTTTTATACCCTCCACCATAATATGGAGGGTATAATTAAATTTGTCATTCCGTTTGTAACACATCGAAATATTCATCGGAGACGCTATAAAGTATATATATATTCTTGATCAGGGTAAAATTCTAAATCGATATAGCCATGTCCGTCTGTCCGTTCGTCCGTCTGTTGAAATCAAGATACAGCTTGCAATTTTTAAGATAGAGCTTTGTAATTTTGTACAGAAGTTTCTATTACTCCTAGGATGTTAGGTACTGCAAATGGGCTATATCGGTCCACGTTTTGATTTAGCCCACGTAGAACTGTACCACCCGATTTATGGTATTTTGAAGATTTTAGCCTCATTATCACACAAAAATTTGGTACTTAGTCTTCGTTGGGGCTATACAACTTTTCCCCAGAAACTTGTCGGTATAGGTCCACGGCTTCATATAGTCCCCATAGAACGGTACCTTCCTATTTCCGGTATTTTGAAGGTTTTAGCCTCATTATCACACCAAAATGGCTGAAATGTGGTACTTAGACTTCGTTCCCCAGAAATTTGTCGGTATAGATCCACGCCTTCATATAGCCCCCATAGAACGGTACGTCCCCATATTCGGTATTTTGAAGGTTGTGGCCACAATAATCCACTGAAATGGATGAAATTTAGTATTTAGTCTTCGTTGGGGTATACAACTTTCCCCGACAGCAACCCACCGAATTGGCAGAAATTTGGTATTTAGTCTTTTTTTTGAAGTAAAATCCTTTCTGACTGAAATTCGTCGATATAGGTCAACGTTTCGATATAGCCCCCATAGAACGGTACCTCCTGATTTTCTTATTCAGAAGGTTGTGACGTCAATATCCAACCGAAAGACTGAAATTTGTTATTTAGTCCTCCATGTGGTTATAAAATATTCCAGAGGAGAATTATCAGTATAGGTCCGCGGGTTCCTATATCCCCTATAGAAGCGAACCTCTTAACGCCGTTCTTACTTGTTGCATTTTATCTGGTGCCACCAGAGGGATCTTTGTTATAATTTGTATGGGGCCAAAGGTGCATTTTCAAAAGAATTCTTTAAAAGCCGCATTAATGGTACAATCGATGATAATTTTTTACCTGCTCATTCTTGTGGCTATAAAAAGAATCCTACAAAAATCCGGAAAAATTGTACTGTTGTAAAAGAGACCGCGAACACAATCTGCCGCAAAAAAATTAAAATTCAATTAGTTTCAATTAATTAAAAAAAATCATACTGATCCGACAAGAGTACTAAGATGCCAAACTAAAACATTTTTTTAGAATTCGAATTTTTTTATTAGAATTCGAACTGTACTGTGCGAACTGCACTTTGATGCACATGCATAAATCAACTCAGAATGTGATGCTATGTAGATCGTCAAAAGTAGCCATGCACAAAGACCTCTTACCACAGTGTGGTGATCAGCGTGACCGTTGTGCCACTAAAGTATCAATTTTGACACTTTTTTTTCGGCATTGATACTTCTGTGCCACTTTTTTATTTCGATACCAAATGTGCCACTTTTTGAAATTTTGTGATACTTTTTCATACCTAATTTGTAATTCTAATTTGTAATTCAAACTCTACTTAAATCACAAGGTGCAGTAGAAAAGGAGTCGAACTACACGATTTTGAATTAGGGAGTTGAGGTAACATGCGGCAATATTTTATTAGTTTGTTTTTAAGTGATATTTGCGTATGTAAAAACCAGTTTTTTGGTTGGTAGGAATGAACGAAATTGCTTGGTAATGGTAGTCAGACAGTTTGATCCTCATAACAACTACACTCAAGACCCTTCTTATCAGGTGAAGGTATCTACATTATATACCGTTTAGAGTATGCTTGCTTTAGCAACTCCTGTGGATTTTAGTTGTCATTTTCATACAATATATGTCAAATAAATCGAGATAATGCCCTTAATCATCGTATAAGTGTAAAGTCTAATCCAAGTTTCAGAGTGCTATAACCTTCCATGTAGTCATTTTGTAGAAATTTCTACGGATAATGCATTTAGTATAATTAGAAAAATAGTTGAGTGGATTCTTTATTTGAAGGAAAATTCATTATTATTTTTAGGTTAGTCCCGGTCCACACAAAGAGTAATTTCACTGAAATTTTGACAAATGTGAAAAAAGAAAAATAAAACGGACTGTTAGTTTCATTACGAATATTGCAAATAAGCTAAATTTACAAACACATGAAACCGTGTACACTTGAAATTATGTGTTTTTCCTAATATTTTTTTAATTTTAGTGTATTTTTTAACTTATTGTATATTACTACTTATATTCGAACTGTTTCTGTTAAGCTTCTTTATTGCTTTCCGTTTTTAATAATAAGAAAAGTGTGTGCCACTTTTTGAAATACTTGTGCCACTTTTTTCCTGGAATGATACTTTTTGTGATACTTTTTGAAATATTCCAGCGGTCACGCTGTTGGTGATGTAGGGTATAAACATTAAGTCAACTTCTTGGAAGCTGGAATTTTTAAGAATATTTTCAAATATTGTTATACACTAATGTCGATCCTATGAGCACGTACCTTATAAATTTATGAGGCTGAAATTATTACAATATGTATGTGTATATTAGGGTTAAGACTTTTTTATAATTTCGTATCCTGTATCATATTTTGATGAGTTTATTTTAAAATTATTTTTAGTTTGTTAAGGCCTGCGTACATATGCTGCTCTGCCTGATTGCCTTGCTTTCCTGCTTCATTTCTGACATAATAAAAATAAAAGAATAAAGAAGGCCGAGGAAATTTCGAACTGGGTTGCCCTTTTCTTTTTTATTCTTTTATCAGAAGTAAGCAAGGTAAGCAGGCAAGGCAGCTTATGTACGCAGGCCTTTAGTTATTTTAGTCATTAGTAGGCAGAAGGTCATTTATTTGTGCAAAGGAAATAATTTTTTGAGAAATAATATTTCAATGGAATAAACGTTTTTTTAATCATTAATAGGCAATAGTTCATTCATTTTCGCTACAGGAAATCATTCTTAAGAAAAAACTCAATAAGAAATAACCCTAGTGCATATATACACGTATTTATCCATGTACATAGATGCATTTGTATATGATATACTATGTTTATCCATGTGTATGCGCAGCTGCATACCTTGTGGATAGATTTGAGTTCTTAAGTTAAAAGTTAATGGGTCTCATGCATAAAAACGAGTAAAAGCGATGAGTTGAGTCAAGAAAGCAATTGCTCGTAAGTTGAGTTAGATCGAACAGCAACAGCTTTTGCTCAATTTCGTATGCATAAAAATGAGTTCAAACCAATTGCAATTACTTGAGTAAATTGAGATCAAACCTCTAATTGTTATTGAAGTACAAACAAGTCGTCAAGTGGATGTAAAGTAGAAGTAGAAGCAAATAATAATAAAATAGAAACTGACGATATATCTAATTTTTTAGTACAAAAATGAAAGATTTTGGGTTTGATTTGTGGTTTTTTTTTTAATTTTTATGTGAGTACAATCAATAACTCCAATTGCAAATGGAAAGCAATAATTTGCCTGCCATTTCCTTTGACAGTCTTTTATTTGATCTGCATCTTTCGCGAATTTTATCCATTCGCTTGCTTTGGTAGATATAAGTTTTGCAACTTCCGCAATTGTTCGCGACACAGTTGATTGATGGACCCCAATATCTGTGGCTGTACCATTTTGGAATCCAGGATCTGCACAGAATCTTAAATAGAGTCGAATTTTATCAATGTTGCTGAGGGCACCACCACGTCTTTCTTCTGACTCCTCAAAAAAATAATTCGCTAACCGGCAAATGATACTACCATCAAATCTATGTATTTATCATTTTATTATTAGTTATATAAAAAATAATAATTAAGATTACAAACCTGTATAATTTGTTATCCTCACTTGCTAAATTTGTCTTACGCTTTTGATAACATTTTTTATTTATTTGTGGTACAAAATATTCAGCCATGATTCCTTTTTAGTGCACGCGAGTTAACTAAAAGGCATGCTCCACAAAATTTAAGCAAGAGCTCACAAAAGTAAGCAAAACCTTGTTTTTATGCATATGAAAATGAGAACAATCTCATCTAACTTCAACTGCTAAGTTCAAACTGAGCAAGAAGAGATCAAACGTGAGCAGTGAGTAAAAGCAAATACATCAAATTTTATTATGCATACGACAAGCACCTTTTACTCAAAAAATCGAGTTCGAGCTCATGCTCACGTTTTATGCATGAGACCCAATGTTCCAACGAATAACACGTATAAGCATTTTTGAAAATGCCACAAAGTATGCAATGAATACAACAATTTTAGTTGCTAACATTTCAATAGTACTATGATGGGCATTTTAATGTACAGCTGTTGTTGCAACATACACAAGGAGTAAATAAGTTTGTATTAGGATAGATTGAACATTTTGAGAGACAAATTCCAATTTAAACTTTAGAAATTTAAAGAGGTAAAGTGAAGTTTTGAATAGTAAACAATGTCATATATTACATTGTGCAACAAAATTCAATTTTTTTTCAAAATGATGCGAAAAACCGAGTAGGCTATGAAAGTAGAGCTAAAAATATCAGACACGTGTATCGGCATTTTTAAAGTTTACATCGGAAAGTAACCAAAGTAGGTGGGGCAAGTTCCAGTTTTTTTTTCGAAATATTCAAGTTAAGTTATCTTGGAATCCTTGCATTTTAGGTATATAGTGTCTTTGGCAACTTAACTGAGGAGGAATATTTTTGTTAAAAATTTTAACCTTCATGCAGTTCATCAAAGGGGTCTTTTTGGTCCTTTTTTTCGAAAGTCTTTCAAAAACTCCTTTAAAATGTGATCATATTAAATCCAAATGTTCTACAAAATTGTTATAAAATCTTACTATAGGTCTCAGAATGCACCACATCTGTAAATCTTATCTAATCGCCAGGAATCTCTAAAAATGAAAAACACGTTTTAGGGTTAAAGTCGAACTTCATCTGAGTTTATTCAAAACTGTCCCATAAATAGACAGCGGAATCCTATGCAAATGCATATATGGTTAGGATGGTCGTAGAGAAAATCTGTTTTGACAGAAGCTCGTTTTATCATAAAATAAAACGAATTAGGCCCAGAAAATTTGCATACATATTTGCATAAAATTAGTGTATGCAAAACCATATGCAAGGGTTTGTGAATATCCTACCTGAATATCCTGATTTTCGATATTTTGAAGGTTGTGGTTGTGGTTACACATTTCTCTATTTTAGTGACTTGTCTGAAGAGAACTTTAAACAAAACAAGTAAAAAAGCGTTAAGTTCGGCCGGGCCGAACTTTTCATACCCTCCACCATAAAATATTCTGAACTAAAATGGAATAATTAGTTTTCATTCCTGCCCCTAACTTTAAGTGAGTACGTGAAAATGTCAGATAATGTACATAAAATGTTTCATTCGGTAGGCCCTTTTTTATGGTGCTTATATCTAACTATGTATGTTGACAATTTTGGTGGGCTAGAAATTGGGAGGTACCGTTATATACGGGTTATAATAAAACATGGACCTATGTTGACAGTTTTTGATGGGAGCCTTTAATGTCAAATAACTCCTAATTCGGTTAAAAATTGTAGATAGAATCCTCAAAATACCGAAAATCGGTAGATAACGTGGGAACTTCAAATGTCATTAACAGCTAGTTCGGAGGTATGTGGGCTATACGAAAATATGAACTTAAATGAACAATTTTTGTTGGCTTCTAAATTTCAAATTACAGAAAATTCATCCAAAGAATAAAGCTAAGGTACAGAAAATCGGGAGGTTTGTTTTGGGGCTATACCATAACATGGACCTACGTTCGGTTAAACATTTTAAGTAAAATCCTCAAAGTACCGAAAATAGGGAAGTATCGTTATATTGGGGCAAAGTTGATGTGTGGTGACCACTACAACCTTCAAATGTCAAATTACAGTTAGTTCGGTTAAAAATTTTAGCTAAAATTGCCAATTACTGAAAATTGGGAGGTACCGTTATATGGGAGCTATATCCGAACATGGACCTATGTTGACAATTTTTTATGGAGAGGTGTTGTGGCCACTAAGAACTTCAAATGTCAAATTACTGCTAGTTCGGTTTAATATTGTAGTTAAAATCATCAAATTACTGAAAATCGGGAGGTACTTTTATATGGGAGCTTTATCAATACATCGACCTTTCTTGACAATTTTTGATGGAGAGGTGTGGTGACCACTAAGAATTTCAAATGTCAAATGTTCAAATTACAGATAATTCTGTTAAAACTTGTAGGTAAAATTCTCAAAATATCGAAGATCCGTTATATGGGGATACCGAAATCCGTTATACCGATGTACCGTTATATGGGGCTATACTAAAACATGGACCTACGTTCATAATTACTTCGAATATAAGTTTTTTGGTCACTAAGAACCCTAAATATCAAATTAAAGCTATTTCGGTCTAGAAAGGTGAATTTAAACGTCAAAATACCTGAAATCGGGCGGTAACGTATGGGGGCTATTCCAAAACATGGACCTATGTCCACTAGTTATATAAGTTTATTGACATTAAAGAACCCTAAATGTCAATTTATAGCTAAATCGGTCTGTAAATGTAACTAAAAACGTCAAAATGCCATAAATCAGGGGTACCGTTATATGGGGGCTATACCAAAACGTGGAGCTATGTCCACAACTTTTGTTATATAAGTTTATTTACACTTAAGAACCCTAAATGTCAATTTATAGCTAAATCGGTCTGAAAATGTAGCTAAAAACGGCAAAACACCGTAAATCGGGGGGTACCGTTATATGGGGGCTATACCAAAACGTGGACCTATGTCCACAACTTTTTTTATATAAGTTTATTGACACTTAAGAACCCTAACTGTCAAATTTTAGCTACATCGGTCTGAAAATGTAGCTAAAAGCGTCAAAATACCGTAAATCGGGGGATACCGTTATATGGGGGCTATACCAAAACGTGGACCTATGTCCACAACTTTTGTTATATAAGTTTTTTGACACTTAAGAACCCTAAATGTCAAATTATAGCTAAATCGGTCTAAAAATGTAGCTAGAAACGTCAAAATACCGTAAATCGGGGGGTACCGTTATATGGGGGCTATACCAAAACGTGGACCGATATAGCCCATCATCGAACTTGACCTGCCTGCAAACAAAAGACGCATTTGCCCAAAATTTCAGCGTCCTATCTCCATTTTTGTGGATGCTAGAGTGATTACCACAGACGGACGGACGTGCACAGATCGACTCAGAATTTTACCCTGATCAAGAATATATATACTTTATAGGGTCGCAAATGAGTATTTCAATGCGTTACAAACGGAAAAACAAACTTAATATACCCTTCATACTATGGTGGAGGGTATAAAAATTGTACACACAAAAATTTTTGTGCCTATTATTTAAGTATATGTTGCATAAGAAAATATATAAAATGCATATGTCATATGTTTCGATTGCAATTTAATCAGAAGCCAAAAATATGCCCAGTCCCAAAATTTGACATGAACCGGACCATAAATAGGGCTGGCATAAAATGCCGCTGTCTACCCATAAAACATAATTTTAGAGAGATGCCGTCAAAGGCAGAAATATTCTTCGTCAAATTACACTGTGTGTCACCAAAGAAATGAAATGTCAATTTACATTGTATATCATGAAAATATCAGTATCAATTTTGCTGAAAAAAAAAACATGAAAATATTTCTCAATTTCTTGATGAAAAATTTTTCCTTCTTTTTTCGGTCGGGTCTAGGTGAAAAGTGCCAAAAAAAGAAAAATTCTACACAAAATTTCATTACTATTTTCTTAAGAAAATTAGATTACAATTTTGTATATTTTTGGTTGAAATTATTTGCTTTCATTTTGGACTCTTAATTTTACATAAATCCATGCTGGATCAAAATCTAACAAAATCCTTCACTTTTTGGGGATATTGTTAAAAATTAAATGTTCCAAATCAAATTTCACTATGAGTCTCGGAATAAAAGAAATCTGTAACCATAACATATAACATTCTTAACAGTCCCTATTTTTTACATAGGGTTTAGGGCCATATTTTACATTTTTTATCCAGATTGTCGTTGTGATTGACATAAATATATTATTGATGGTTTTTCATTCTGAATTCACACATAAGATGTTGTGCGCTCCATTTAAATTTTTTTTTTAATATTTGTGGTGAATATAACTCGAAAAAAGAAGGAACAAATTTTCATCAAAAAAAATGAGAAATATTTTCATGTTTTTTTTCAGCAAAATTGATACTGATTTTTTCATGATATACAATGTAAATAGACATTCTAATTCTTTAGTGGCCTACAGTGAAATTTGAAGGAGAATATTTTTGTATTTGACGACATCTCTCTAAAGTTAAGTTTCGCGGGACAATTTTGAATAAACTCAGATGAAGTCCGTCTTTTACCCTAAAATGTGTTTTTCATTTTTAGAGATTCCTGGCGTTTAGATAAGATTTACAGATTTGGTGTATTCCGAGACCTACAGTAAAATTTAATGGCGAACAATTTTGTAGAATATTTGTATTTGATATGATTACATTTAATTGAGTTTTTGAAAGATTTTCGAAAAAAGGACCGAATAGAATTCTTTGGTGAACTGCATGAGGGTTCAAATTTTTAACCACATCCTCATCAGTAATGTTGCCAAAGACACTATATACCTAAAATGCAAAGATTGCAAGTTTACTTAACTCGAATATTTCGAAAAAAACTAGAAATGGGCGGAACTTACACCCTCGCCCCTACTTTGGTTACTTTCCGATGTAAACTTTAAAAGCGCCGATACACGTGTCTCATATTTTTAGCTCTACTTTCATAATGTATATGGTTTTTCCCATCATTTTGAAAAAAATATTGAATTTTGTTGCACAGTGTAAATAGTTTCGCCAAATAGACAGAAGAACGAAATCACAAACATCTACATCTACCATAGAAGCGCATAGATCGCAGCAGAAGCATAACCACCATCATCAATGTTAAACAAAAATCCCATGAGGAAAGAGAGACTTTAGCAATTTCGTTTTACTTTTCGAATTGTTGTAGATTGAATGGAAAATCCAATATAATCAACTTATATATCAATGTTTTTGTTGTAGGTAGCTTCTTGAAGATGGTAGCTGTCGAAGAAATAAAAGTAGAGTTGCTTCATGGATATTCATGCACCTTTATTACCATTTGCACCATATTTTTTTGTTCTCCTGAACTCTTGCCAAAGTATATAGTGCTGTTGTAAGAAAATTTAAAGCTTCTGCAATTGGCAATAAAAATCTATTGTGTTTGCTATTCTCAATCTTGAGTCAAGTCAAACTATTTGATGGTGTAAGTTTTTTCTTGGTGTTTGTTTTCATGGTGTTTGATGTATAAGTGAGATGATTCGGATTTATTTGGAAAAGAAATGAAATTTGAAAATTCATTCCGAACATGTGTGGATAATTTTGAATGTTACCAAGAACAAAGTCGCCTTTAAATTTGAAAAAAATATTTTTTGTTATAAACAATTCCAATATCTCTGACATGCAGCTCGATAACTCATTGCTATTTCTATTATGCAAATAAAATATCCTTAAAGTATTACACTTCACCAACCTTGTCTGTTAAAACCCGATTCCTTTCCAGTCACCTTGCTTGCAATTGAAGGCTTTAACATTCACCTTTAACAATGCTGCAGCAACCTTGTCTGATTCACATTTCATTTTAATTTGGATTTTTCAACTTTCCTCAATATTTTTCAATGTTACCAACAAGAGCAATAACAACAGCAGCAAGAACATCTCCACCATTCTTATTTCAGCTCCTTTACAAAGATTAACAACTTTCCATATAAAAATATCGAGTGGCCTACAGAAAGCAGCAACTACCGTTTGCCCGCCAAACGTTTAAGAGCTCTCAATAAAGACTACTCGCCGCACAAATGGACGGAACTTGAAGTGCCATTACCAGCTTTTCTCTGTTCTGTTGTTTTTCATCGAGCTACCGAACACACACATATACAGATAGCGAAGAAGGCTGGTAAAAATTTGTGTAACTGATTGCCCAAGTATGTATTGATGTTTCCGTTTGTGGACACCAGTATAAAGCTGGGTACACATTGTCAGTTTTGAATGACGTTTGCTGGCTAGTGTGGCCGTTCATTTTTGTCATTCATCATGCAACTACAAAATATTTTGTGGTTGCTGGACGGTTGGACAGTTATCGATAATTGCAAAAAATCGACATTCAAAACTGACAATGTGTACTGCACTTAAGTGAGCCTTTGTTAAGCATAATTGCTACTTTAGTCAGCTGTGTCCTTTAACTAAAATTAATATAGATCCTTAAAAAGTATTGGTTTTTATTGTCTTTAAATTAACCGACATTTGTGAAAGTAGATTGGACGTATGGGGAAGTTAGGAAAATGAGAGTTCGTTTATCAACAAAGGTTTTATAGTAAAGGAAATTGTTCGCACATAGGCATACGCTTACCATGGACTTTTAAAATAAATCTGGAGGATAGCAACACAATTATTTGGTTCGGACCTCACAAACGGTACAATGCAGACACTCTCTAATATCACAGAGACCAGTAAGTCTATTCTGTACAAAGACGTATAGAAACAAAGACAGGATCAAATGTATTTTCCAAAAACATGTGATAATAATTCCCAGTTTTGGTTATAGATGGCTAAACAATTTATTGGAATAGATAATACCAAATTTCATATGGAAAGTTTAATACGCCAAATGAAGACCAAATGCCAAATTTCAGCCATTTCGGTGGATTATTGTGGCCACAACCTTCAAAATACCGAAAATCGGGAGGTACCGTTCTATGGGGGCTATATAAAGACGTGGACCTATACCAACAAATTTCTGGGAGAAAGTTTTGAACTCCCAACGAAAAATAAGTACCAAATTTCAGCTATTTCGGTCTGATAATGAGGCTAAAACCTTCAAAATACCGAAAATCGGGTGGTACCGTTCTATGCGGCATATAGGGTTACTCTACAATCAGTAGCAACGCGTAGCGCACGAGAAAGGTATCAGGAGAAAAGGAGAGAGGAGAAACGTCTTTTCCGCAGGAAAAAGAGAGAAATAGAAAGGCGGGAGTGTGAAAAAACCGAGATGTACAGGAGCCAGAATGAAGTCCGAATGTTCTACCAAAGAGTAAAACATCAAACAGCTAGCTTTGGTACAGGCGCATCCTCCTGTAGAGTCCAGCAAGGTAATTTGGTAACTAATACAGATAGTATGCTCAGGTTATGGAAAGAACATTTTTCCAAACTGTTGGTATCCGATAGTAGCGATGACGGCGAAGATTCAATCCCAGAAGATTGTATTGAATGTAACCGCCCAGCCAGGAGGAGGTAAAGACAGCAATAAACCGGCTGAAGAATAATAAGGCAGCAGGAGCCGATGGCTTGCCAGCCGAGATTTACAGATTTAATGTATTCTGAGACCTATAGTAACATTTTATGGCGAACAATTTTGGAGAGTTTTTGGATTTGATATGATCACATTTTAATGGAGTTTTTGAAAGATTTTCGTAAAAAGGACCGAAAAGACCCCTTTGATGAACCGCATGAGGGTTAAAATTTTTAACTTAAATATTCCCCTCATCCTCCTTAGTAAATTTGTTAAAGACACTATATACCTAAAATGCAAAGATTCCTAGATATCTTAACTCGAATATTTCGAAAACACTAGAAATGGGCGGAATTTGCCCCGCCTACTTTGGTTACTTTCCGATGTAAACTTTAAAAACGCCGATACACGTGTCTCATATTTTTAGCTCTACTTTCATAATCTATTCGGTTTTCCCATCATTAAAAAAATTAATTTTGTTGCACAGTGTAATAGACAGAATAAAGAAACCACAAACATCTACATTAGAGTGGGGCGATTTGAACACCACCACGGGCGCCTGCAGTTTCTGATTCATGGGATTGTACTGAGCAAAAAAGTCAACTAGACCATATGTCTACGGTGAAAATCGAGCCCCCGGATTTTGACTTGAAGTTTTTTTTCAAGGACTTTTGGATACTTTGACATACATCAACCAAACCACTGAGATTTTCTATCCAACACAAAGACAACAATTGTAGCCAAGACAATAATAAAGAACTCTCTAGTACACCGTAAAAACATTGGAACGCTCCTTCAGGCAGTTATAGCTTCGGAACCAACAAAGTTGTAATCAGCTACTTGCTGTCATTTGATTGACCATTTTATTAGCTTTCTAACGATATACATATACATATTCAAAATTGAGATAACCGGATCTATCCTTCAATAAAATTTGTTATTAACGTGTTCGTCATTACAAGAGCTATTTATGGTAAGTATTTCAAAAGCACCACATACCAATAACGAATGTACATAAAAACAAAACAAAGTTTTCTGAACAAAAAACCGGGTAAATGTCAAAAAGGACCATGAAAACGGGGAAATATAGCTTGGTCATCAATGAGAACCGTACCTAAAATCTTCTGAACAACTTTTTTGTAGAATATTTGGATGCTGTAAAATCTCGTCTTCTGGTACTTTTACTACGGTTCAAAAAATAAAGGACGAAAAGGACATAAAAGGAATAGAGTTAGAGGTATGAAATATTCTACAAAAAGATTCACCATTCGATTTGACTGAAGACATGTAATATCTAAAAGAAGCTACAATAACGCTTTAGTGAGATATAAAGCTATTTTCTCACAAATTAAGGGGCCAAAATTAAACCATTAATCACGCAATATCTCGGAAACTTGATCTATGGTGAAAATTTCCTTTTGGGTTCTTAGTACACTCACCGAGGGATTTCATCTTCAAAAAGGATTTTATACCCACTGAATTTGAGTCCCATTTTGTAGCACAGTGTCATTTATCGATATTTTCCGAAAAATATGCACTTTCTCTAGGCCATAACTGCCTGAAGGAGCGTTCCAATGCTTTTGCGATGTACTAAAGAGTTCTTTATTTTTGTCTTGACTACAATTGTTGTCTTTGTGTTGGATAGAAAATCTCAGTGGTTTGGTTGATATATGCCAAAGTATCCAAAAATCCTTGAAAAAAAAACTTCAAGTCAAAATCCGGGGGCTCGATTTTCACCGTAGACATATGGTCTAGTTGACATTTTTGCTCAGTACAATCCCAAGAATCAGAAACTCCAGGCGCCCGATAACACTTTTTTCCTTCCATACAAATCGCCCCGGCCTAATCTACATCTACCATAGAAGTGCAGAGATCTCAGCAGAAGCGTAATCACCATCATCAATGGTAAACAACAATCCCATGAGGAAGGAGAGACTTTAGCATTTTGGTTTTATTTTTCGAGCTTTTCAAAACCGGCGACACGTTGATAAGGTGTATGCATCAGCTAGTTAGCATCATATGGCAGGTAAAATGCGTACCCGACGATTGGAACGTGAGTATCCTATGTCCAGTCCACAAGAAGGGAGATAAAACTGTGTGCTTCATTTACAGGGGTATACGTCTGCTCCCTATTGCATATAAGATAGTATCTGGCGTATTGTGTGAGATCTAAAGCCTATGGTCAATGAAATTATTGGACCCTATCAGTGCGGCTTTAGACCTGGCAAATCCACCATTGACCAGATATTTACCTTGAGACAAATCCTGGAAAAGACCCAAGAAATGCAGATCGACAACTTCCATCTTTTCGTCGATTATAAAGCAGCCTTTGACAGCCCTATACTTTCAAAGGTGTTCCAAGCCATGTCTGATTTTCGTATTCCTGCAAAGCTCATTCGGCTTTGTAGAATGACATTAACTGATACTCGGTTAAAATAGGAAAGAACCTCCCCGAAGAGTTTAATACCAAAAGGGGCTTCAGACAAGCAGACGGCCTCCTGCTAGAGAAGGTCATACGAGACGCGAAGGTCAAAAGAAGTGGAACAATATACACGAATAGCCATATGTTACTGGCTTATGCCGACGACATTGACATCACGGGACGATCGGTAAAGGAAGTAACTGACACCTTTGCAAAATTCGAAGGGGATCTGCTAAAGTGGTAAATGGCGAGAAGACCAAGTTGATGGTGTCGACGCGCAATGCGTCCCTAAAGATCGGGTCAACTGTTGACGTTGGTTCCGATAATTTTGAGGTAGTAAAGGACTTCGTCTACCTCGGCACCGCCGTAAACACAACCAACAACATTAGTTGTGAAATAAGAAGAATAGTATTGGCCAACAGATGCTACTTCGGTCTGAGTAAGCAGTTTAGGAATAAAGCCACATCTCGTCAAACAAATACAACGATTTACAAAACACTGATACTGGCCGTGCTGATGTATGGTTCCGAAGCCTGGGTACTTGCGCAAGCAGACAAGGCAGTGCTTGGTGTGTTTGAGAGAAAAATTCTTCGAAAGATCTATGGACCAATCTGCGTTGACGGTGAATATCGACGTCGTATGAACCACAAGCTGTAGCTGCTATACAACGACATCAGTATAGATAAACGTATCGAGATGCAACGATTGCGTTAGCTAGGCCATATCATAAGAATGAGCGATGATGATGATAAATACGTGCCACATGGCGGCGCACGCAGAATTTGCAGGCCTAAGTTAAGATGGAGCAAACAGCTGGACGAAGAGATGAAAAGGCGCGGTATTCCAGAAAGCGAAGCAGTAAACAGAGAGAGTTGGAGATCTTTTCTAAGTTCGGCTTATGGAACAAATGTTCTGTAAAAGGCCAGCTAAGTAAGTAAATGGCAATTACACTCAATCATATATTTATTTACTCGGCAGACACACACACATACTCATTTTGTATACTTTTTACAAAAGTAATTAGTTCAAATTACCCTCTGGTTGGTAAAAATGTAAATTATTGGTGTCGTTCAGAATGCTGTCGTTTGCAATACGTATTTTCCTCCATCCATACTCACCCAAGCAATTCTCATCAGTTATTTTAATACTAAAGCGAAAATCAGTTCCTATATTAAATATTAATTGTATTATGCCTTGATAAACCATTGTGGCAAGGCATTTGTCGGCCGAGTAGAAAAATACAAATATTACATATTCCATGAATTATAGATTAAATCATTATGACACACAGGATACAAATTAAAATATTTCTACAGGACGTATTTTCAAATGCATTGCAAACTTTGTCATGGATTTTCGATGACTTTTTTTCTCAAACATAATAGTACTGATTCAAATGTTTTAACAGAGTCTAATGCGTCTGACCCATATAAAAACACGCAAAATATTTTAGTTTTGTACGTCTGTCTATGGTTTGGCGAGAATTTGTTTTAGTTTTGAACTGCTTCCTGAGTTAAAATATTATTTATTAGTTTGTATTTTATCTGGAAACTAGTGACGTATGTTTTGTGGTGGTTCGCAGATAGATATCTACTGGATGGTTTGTACATTGATACTACAAACATAATCTTTTTTTCGTTTACTGCCACATAGACTTTAAAAGATTAATTTTCGTGTGACCACGAAAAAGATTCTGGACTTGCAGTGGGGGAGTATTAAATGAAGAAAACGAAATGTGATCAGACATGTCGCGTTAGTTCAACATCGGAAAGTTACAATGGCAGACAAACAACTGCAGCATATAACATTTAACGTAATTGATTCATGAAAGCACTGCTTGTACTGAGAAATGCTTGCAACAAGGTTGACGTAGAGTAGTTATAGACCACAACATACTTTAACTTCGTCGCAGTCCCGTTCCGGGCGACAGTTGTTCATTATTTATTTTCCAAAGTCTGATGATCAATTAGAAACAGTTCGTCTTTTGAGTTGTTGTTGTTCAGATCAGAGGTTAACTTTTAAGTAGATTCCTTGGCAGCTGATGCCTTACGTCACTGTCATCGTCGTGTGACCTTATTTGTTTCATGTACTTTTCTGCATTAACTATCCTAATTAACGCACAGTGCTCCAACAGCAAATAAATTAAAATTCAATTTGTAATGTTTGCCATTTTGCAATAATGTGTTTTTGTGTGTGCTCATGTTCCACGTTCTCGTCAGTGTCGCAATCTCACCTCGATATTCAGTATGTAGCTGCAAGTGGTAGCAACAATTACATTCGCTATTACAAGCAACTGCAGGATGTCGCTGTGTGGACACAGCACGGGACACCGGACACATATTGTTATATTAAAGTCAAGTAATTGTACAACTTGACAGCCTTATTTGGTGCTAACACAGTATAATATCGATAATTCGATTATCGAATTGTCCGGATTAACGAGTAATAACAAAAACATAAACATTTTAACGTTTAAATCATTAATAATGGACTCTTACTAGATAATAACCTGACATATAAAGTAAACAAATTCATATTAAGCTATTATTATGGGTTGCGACCATTTTGAGACGGGAAGCAGCTTCCCTGGCTACAAAATTCTTATATTCCTCCAGAGTAATTTAGGTGAAACCGATCGTCATAATATTTCATATATAAGGTTTTTGGGTCAAATGGAAAAATTTGTTTCTGGGGTCACTCTAATGTACATACATTGATTGATTTACCTTGCGCATGGGACATGGGCCTATTATGAATCGCGATAGAACTTCAGAATTCAACAGCACTCAACTTATTATAGGGAATATTTATCGATTTCTATGAACATCACTAAATGACTTCATCTCGTCGATGAAATCAAAAAGAAACATTGTTTTATATAAATGTTGTAGCTTACGAATAAGACAAAATATAATTTGAATATATTGGTTGCATAGTTACGAGAATGCAATACAAAAATCCCTAGTTACTGGTGATTTTGAAAGTCAAAGAAAAATAAAATATAATTTGAAAAAATTAAGTTTCAGTGTTTTATTTAGAAATGCACTTAAAACTAGGAAATAATTTGTCGCTTAGCCTCAATAAATATATTCATTCTAATGATGGAATTTCTCAAATAAAACGCTTGCCGTCTAATTTTGCCACCATTTATAATTTAAATGCAAGAGTTTTATTTGAGAGATTCCATCATGAGGAAGAATATACTTATTGATGCTAAGCGACAAATTATTTCCTAGTTTTAAGTGCCTTTGCTAATTAAAACACTGAAACTTATTTTTTTATACCCTCAGCCTTTAGGCTAAAGAGGGTATTTACACTTTGATACGACCAAAAATGTGCCTCATAGAAATAATGGTTTTAGACCCCAAGTATGTTTGTACGATATCCGTTTCAGACAGTTTTGAGTAGATCTAGCAATGTCCGTCTGTCTGTCTGTCTGTCGGTCTGTCTGGCTGGCTGGTGCGCACGATAGCTCTCGAACGGATTAATCGATTCGGTTCAAATTTTGGGTATCGAAATATTTTGTCCAGATTTGATTTAAGTTCGAAGATGGGCCATATAGGTCCACTCCTTCAGGTACCTCCCCCACAAATGTTCAAAAATTGTCGCAAAACTTGTGCGCACGATAACTCTTGTAGGGAATAACCGATTTGGTCCATACTTTGCACATCGTGTAATTTCTACCAAACTTAGATGAGGTTCCAATATGGACTCAATCGGTCCACTCCTTCGGGTACCTCCCACACAAAATTTCGGAAAAGTTCAGTTTAGGACCTGGTCTCGAATCGCTTTGATTTTTGTTTACGCAAGTTGTATTTGCTGTCCTCTATATGACGCTGTAAGTTTCATTAGGGGCAGTCCATACTTCCTGAGAAAATAGCCTCAAAGTTACAAAAAACCCTCTGACACCGTGTGTAATGGTTGGAGCGCAATATAACTCTCGAACGGATCTGCCGATTCGGTCCAAAATTTGGCTTTCGTAATATTTTGTCCAATCTTAGTTCAAGTTCAAAGACGGATTATATCGGTCCACTTCTTCCGGTACCTTCCCCACAAAAGATCGAAAATGTTCGGAATATTTGTGCGTACGATAACTCTTGAAGGGATTAACCGATTTGGTCCATACTTTGCACATTATGAAATTTCTACCAGACTTAGATGAGGTTCCAATATGGACTTAATCGGTAAACTCCTTCGAGTACCTCCCACACAAAATTTCGGAAATGTTCAGTTTAGGACCTGCTCTCGAATCGCCTTGGTTTGTGTTGTAACATCTTGTATTCACTGTCCCCTATACGAAGGCACAAGTTTCCTTAGGGGCAAGTCCATACTTCCTGAAAAAATAGCCTGAAAGTTGAAAAACAAACCCTATGACACCATGTTTATGGGTGGAAGCGCAAGATAATTCTCGAACGGAAATGCCGATTCCGGCCAAAATTTGGCCTTCGTAATATTGTTTCCAAACTTAATTTAAGTTCGTAGATAAGCCATATCGGTCCACTCCTTCAGGTACCTACCCCACAAATGTTAAAAAATATTCGGAAAAATTGTGCGCATGATAACATTATATGGGAGTGACCGATTTGGTCCATACTTTACACATTCTCATAATATCTACCAGATATAGATCAGGTTCGAATATGGACTATCCATCCCGTACCTCCCATACAAAATTTTGGATAAGTTCACTTTAAGACCTGATTTGATTTTTGTTGAAGCAACTTACATTCGCTGCCTCAATTACGATGGTAAAGGTTGTTTCAGGGACAAGTCCATACCTCTTGAGAAAACAGCCCGAAGGGTGTAAAAACCCCCTATGGCACCCCCATGGTCTATGTCGGTCCATTCCTTTAAGCACCCTTTCCGCAAAATGTTTGAACTTTAATCCTAATCAACATTTTTGTCGGTTCATACGACCAAAATTTTGAAACCCCCTAAATACATAAGTTTTTTGTGAAAAAAGTGTTTCAATTTGCACAGGATGAGGGTATATCTCTGTCGGCAAAGCCGACTGATACTTTTTTACTTGTTTACATTATGTTTTATTTTTTTACTTTTTTGTAAATACATTCTTTTGACCACTGAGAACAAAATTATAGTCAATTTAGGCGGAAAATTTAGATAAAAACTTTAAAATGCCTGAAATCGTGTAGTACCGTTATATAAAGGCTATACCAAAACCCTGACTTATGTCCATAATTTTTTTGGTGGGGACTCCAAATGCCATTGGGGACTCCAAATGCCAAATTACAGCCAATTCTGGCTAAAAATGAAGATAAAATCCTTAAAACACTTGAAATCGGGTGGTACCACTATATGGGGGCTATACCAAAACCTGGACCTATGTCACCAATTTTTGGTGGAGAAGTTTCTGTACCATTGGGGAATCCAAATGCCAACAGCCAATTCGGCCTCAAAATGAAGATAAAATCGTCATAATACTTGAAATCGGGTGGTACCGCTATAAGGGGGCTATACCAAAACTTGGACCTATGTTCACAATTTTTGGTGGGGAAATGTCTGTATCATTGGAAATGCTAAATTACAGCTAATTCGCACAAAAATGAAGATAAAATCCTCAAAATACCTGAAATCGGGTGGTACCGCTATATGGGGGCTGTAGGAAAAATTGGTCCCATATTCATGTATTGTCATCTAAATCTGAAAAGTTGGCAAAGTTGCAGGTCGATTAGTCAACTGCAACTGTGTTAAAAATGAGTTACCAGAGTTGAAATGCAAGTTAAATAAAACACCGTTAAAACACTGTAAAATGGACCAATCTTTGTTTTAATTTCATATTCATGTATTGTAATCCAAATCTGAAAAGTGTGCAAAGTTTTAGTCCTATTGGTCAACTGCGTCAAATTTGAGTGACGTAGGGGATGAATGATACCAAGCAACGGTCTTGACCGGCTTTAACATGGCAAAGCCCAGGATTTATCGTGGTCCCTCTTTCATCTCAAGTGGACACCGACCTCCCCGTGGTGTCACCTGGGGAACTGCCTTAACACCCGTTAAAGGTAGTGAGCTAACATATGCCGCGCGTTCACCCATAAGAACGTTAAAAACTGGGGTTTGGGCGTCGGGTTAGTAACCCTCCCCTAGAAGAAACATCCTACTATGAAAAAACGAATGAAAAGAAAAACAAACCCCTCTAAAGTTGACGAACCCCGCAAACGTTTTAAGGACCATGATCTGCGAATCTGCACCTGGAATGTTCGCACTCTTTATAGAGAAGGTGCAGTCTTCGCATTGGCAGACGTACTTGAAAAGTACAAGGCCGATATTACTGCCATACAGAAAATACGATGGATTGGGAAAGGCGTCACAACAACACATGGTAGTTAGCAGTACCAGTACAAAACATGGTAGTTAGCAGTACCAGATTTAATCATCTCGATATTCATAAGGGCACCTGGCTGTCTCCAGATCAAAGAACAAGTAATCAAATTGATCATGTTGTAATAGATGGAAGACATTCATCCAGCGTGTTGGATGTACGATCGTTCCGAGGCGCAAACATTGATTCGGACCACTACCTTGTTGCAGCAAAGGTACGTACCCGTCTAAACGTTGCAAATAAAGCACGAACAGACACAACGCGGAAGTTGGACATCGATAGGCTGCAAACACAACAGATAGCCACAGCATATTCCACTCAACTAGTCCAATTGCTTAACGCGAGCACTCCTTGTCCCGATAACATAACAACACAATGGCAACATATTGCCCACTCCATGCAAACAGCCGCAAAATCCATACTTGGATTCCAGAGACCTCCACAAAGGAATTCATGGTATGACCAGGAGTGTCGTGCTGCTACCGAAGAGAAAAATGCGGCATATAGAGCTACTTTACAATCAGTAGCAACGCGTAGCGCACGAGAGAGATATCGGGAGAAAAGGAGAGAAGAGAAACGTCTTTTCCGCAAGAAAAAGAGAGAAATGGAAAAGCGGGAGTGTGAAAAAATCGAGATGTACAGGAGCCAGAATGAAGTCCGAAAATTCTACCAAAGAGTGAAACATCAAACAGATGGTTTTGGTACAGGCACATCCTCCTGTAGAGACCAGCAAGGTAATCTGGTAACAGATACAGATAGCGTGCTCAGGATATGGAAGGAACATTTCTCCAATCTGCTGGTATCCAATAGTAGCGAAGACGATGATACCACAGAAGGAAGACGATGATACCACAGAAGGACTGGCAGGAAGAAAGCGTACCCGACGATTGGAACCTGAGCATCCTATGTCTCGTCCACAAGAAAGGAGATAAGACTGTATGCTCCAACTATAGGGGCATAAGTCTTCTCCCTATTGCCTATAAGATAGTGTCAGGGATATTGTGCGAACGACTAAAGCCAATGGTCAACGAAATAATTGGACCATACCAATGCGGCTTTAGACCTGGCAAGTCCACCATTGACCAGATATTTACCCTGCGGCAAATCCTGGAGAAGACCCAAGAGATGCAGATCGACACCTACCACCTTTTTGTCGATTATAAAGCAGCATTCGACAGTCCCCTCCGATCAAAGGTATTCCACGCAATGTCTGAATTTGGTATCCCCGCAAAGCTCATCCGGCTTTGTAAGATGGCTTTAACTGATACTAGGTCCTCAGTTAAAATTGGAAAGAACCTCTCCGAAGAATTTTGTACCAAAAGAGGTTTCAGACAAGGAGACAGCCTTTCGTGTGATCTTTTCAACATTTTGCTGGAAAAGGTAATACGAGATGCAAATGTCTAAAGAAAAGGCACAATTTACACCAATAGTTACATGTTACTTGCTTATGCTGATGATATAGACATCATGGGCCGATCAGTAAAAGAAGTAACTGATACCTTTATAAAGGTCGAAGGAGAATCTGCTAAAGTGGGTCTGGCGGTAAACGGTGATAATACCAAGTTGATGGTGTCGACGCGCAATGCGTCCATTGAGCTCAGACCGACTGTGGAAGTTGGTTCCTATAATATTGAGGTAGTAAAAGACTTTGTCTACCTCGGCACCTCCGTAAACACAACAAACGACATCAGTTGTGAAATAAAACGAAGAATTGTATTGGCCAACAGATGCTACTTTGGTTTAAGTAAGCAGTTTAAAAACAAAGCCACATCTCGTCAAACAAAAATAACGCTCTACAAAACACTGATACTACTCGTGCTGATGTATGGCTCCGAAGCCTGGGTACTTGCGCAAGCAGAAATGGCAGTGCTTGGTGTGTTTGAGAGAAAAATTCTTCGAAAGATCTACGGACCAATCTGCGTTGACGGTGAATATCGATGTCGCATGAACCACGAGCTGTATCTGCTATACAACGACATCAATATTGTGAAACGTATCGAGATGCAGCGATTGCGTTGGCTAGGCCATATCATAAGAATGAGCGATGATGAACCCGCTAAAAAGGCGTATAAATACGGACTGCTTGGCGGTGCACGCAGAATTGGCAGGCCAAGGAATAGATGGAGCAAACAAGTGGATGATGAGATGAACAAGTGGATGATGAGATGAAAAGGCGCGGTTTTCCAGAGTGCGAAGCAACAAATAGAGAGAAGTGGAGATATTTTCTTAGTTCGGTCTATGGAACAAATGTTCTGTAACGGGCCAGCTAAGTAAATAGTAAGTAACTTTATCTGAATTTATTAAGTTTTATCCCACAAAACTTCATTCTAGATAGAAGAAGTCAAAGACAAAAATATTCTCCATCAAATTGCAATATAAATCGCCGAATAAATGAAATATGTATTTGCAATATATATCAAGAAAATATATACATCAAGTTTGCCAACAAAACACCCAAATATTTTTTGAATAAATTTGTTTTGTTCTTTTTTCGAGTTGATGCATGAAAGTAACATGAAATTTAGTTCTAGACGAAAGGTATTAAAAGAAGAAATATTCTACACAAAATTTCATTGTAAGTCCTATAACAACTAGATATCTGAGTAAAATACTTTGTTAAGAAAATGTCGTTACAAAATTAGATATTATAGGTAGAAATTATTTGTTAAACTTTTTGACTCTTAATTAAAATTTATTTCATACTGAGTCAAAATCTCCTAAAATACCTCACTTTTTGGAGGTTGTGTCAAAAGAAGAAATGTTCCAAATCAAATTTCATTATGAGTCTCTGAACAAAAGAAATTTGAAGCTATAATATTTAACATCTCCAGAAGCTTTCGCTTTTTATATATGATTTAGGATCATATTCTACCGTTTTTATTCACATTTTCGTTATCTGCGGTCAAAAAATATACTTTATTGAAGTTGTTTAATAATAAATTATTTCAGAAGATTATGTGTGCATGTGTGTATCGTGAATGATCATAAGAAATTTACTATTGGCAAGTTACTGGATTTCAAGGGTTAATTCCGTAAATTTTATCAGAGCAGGAGTAGCTGCCATCATTAGAGTATTTAGGACCATGCCAAAACCATGGATGTTAGGACTCGTATGTCAGATATATGTATATTCACTGGACAATAGCCGTATACTATCCTCGCATTTTCACATACAACATCAGGAACCTATGACTTATCCTGATGACGTTATTTTAGTTTATAGTATTAAAATACGTAATTTTTCAAAGTCCGATCTGGGTTAGCAATATTTTCCCTATATATATTCACCATAGATATTTCAAAAACAATTTGGATCGAGCACACTTAATCTTCTGAAATAATTTATTATCAAAAAACTTCAGTTCCAACAAGGACTATATCGGACAAAACTTCTCCCACAAACGTTAAAAGATAAAGATCAGTTTAAGGACTGCTCGATGATCGTTTTGAAATTTTTATCGCTATATAATGTTTTTTTTTTTGTGGGAAAAGTCCCTGATTCTTGTCGTAATGGTGCATAAGCTCTTAAAACTGTGTTTTAGGTAACCTTACCTCATTATCAAATGTTAAGATAAACATTCGTTTCCATAACATATTTTCCCAGATACTGTTGCAACACAACAAACTACCAATTTAATATTTACTACAATTACATGATTGTTTGTGCGTGTGCTGCTGCCAGTATACACCCAGGCTCGTGCTATACGTATGTATGTGCAGTGGTTTTGTCGAAGCATTGTATTATCGAATTGATGATGTTTTCGGATACTTTTCATTAATTATGTATTTCAACCAGGACAACATTGCCTACATCGACATTTTAGTTTGGAACCTCGTTCATCAAAACTGCCTGTACCTCGATGCGATTGCTTCGTTGTTGGTGCAAGTGTTTTTCTTTTTCATGATACTGTTGCAATTAATTCAATTAAAATTGTATTAATCGAGACTGCGCCTGGTGAATGCGTTGAAATCAGCAAACAATTAAGAAAAATTTGGCCGATCAACAAAAAGCTATGTATGGCGGGATGTGTGTGTTGTACTTAAAAAAAAAAACTTTGCAATTATAATGTTTTTATGGGAAAAGGGAAAAATAGGGAGATGAAACAGAAGTTCATAAGTGCTTCAGTTAATTTTTTTGTTCCTCCTTATGGCGAAGGTAATGGGTGCATGTTCTCGAATTTGTATACCCTCCACCATAATATGGAGGGTGGGTATAATTAAATTTGTCATTCCGTTTGTAACACATCGAAATATTCATCGGAGACCCTATGAAGTATATATATTCTTGAGCAGGGTACAATTCTAAGTCGATATAACCATGTCCATCCGTCCATCTGTTGAAATCATGATACAGCTCGCAATTTTTAATTTTTTATTTTTTATACCCTACACCACTATGTGGGGAGGGTATTGTAAGTTGGTTTTGGCCAAAAAGTTTGTAACGCATCGAAATAATGGTCGTAGACCCATACTTATATATACCAAAATGAATGTCTCGACGAGCTGAGTCGATCTGAGTCCGTCCGTCCGTCCGTCTGTCCGTCTGTCCATCTAAACCTTGTAATCACGCTACAGGTCGCAATTTTGATCGGATCGTCACGAAATTTTGGATGTTGATGGGGGTCCCGGAGGGGAAGAAGCCTATTGATTTTGGTGATGGTCGGATAATATTTAGGGGTCGGAATGGGCAAAAAACTTATGTGGATAAAAAGACAACGTTTTTTTCCAAAGCGAATATCTCAGCTTCTATACGGGGTATACCAAGGGCAAAACCTGACAATAAAAGTAGAAAATATCACCTTTCTAATGATGTAAAGTAGGTTCTCGTAGGTGATCAAACAACGAAGATATCACAATAGTCGCAAATAAAACCCAAATTTTCATTTTTGCGATTTTAATTATAATGACGAATATCACAGCTTTGGTTGGGGACTTTCCAAAATCAAAGCCTGGCAATGAAAGTAGAAGATCCCATCTTTACAATGATGTAAACTAGGTAGGCGTAGGTGACCAAATAACGGAGATATCCGTCCGTCCGTCTGTCCGTCTGTCCATCTAAACCTTGTAATCACGCTACAGGTCGCAATTTTGATCGGATCGTCACGAAATTTTGGATGTTGATGGGGGTCCCGGAGGTTAAGAAGCCTATTGATTTTGGTGATGGTCGGATAATATTTAGGGGTCGGAATGGGCAAAAAACTTATGTGGATAAAAAGACAACGTTTTTTTCCAAAGCGAATATCTCAGCTTCTATACGGGGTATACCAAGGGCAAAACCTGACAATAAAAGTAGAAAATATCACCTTTCTAATGATGTAAAGTAGGTTCTCGTAGGTGATCAAACAACGAAGATATCACAATAGTCGCAAATAAAACCCAAATTTTCATTTTTGCGATTTTAATTATAATGACGAATATCACAGCTTTGGTTGGGGACTTTCCAAAATCAAAGCCTGGCAATGAAAGTAGAAGATCCCATCTTTACAATGATGTAAACTAGGTCGGCGTAGGTGACCAAATAACGGAGATATCGCAATAGTCGGTAATACATCCCATTTTGCCACTTTTTTGGAAATCACGCTACAGGTCTCAATTTTAATCGGATCGTCACGAAATTTTGAGGGTTATTGGGTGTCACACAGATGAAGAAGCCTATTGATTTTGGTGATGGTCGGATAATATTTAAGGGTCGTAATGGGCAAAAAACTTATTTGGAGAAAAAGACAACGTTTTTTTCCTAAGAGAATATCTCAGCTTCAATATGGGGTATACCAAAAGCAGAACCTGGCCATGAAAGTAGAAAATATCGCCTTTCTAATGTTGTAAAGTAGGTTCTCGTAGGTGATCAAACAACGAATATATCGCAATAGCCGCTAATAGAACCCAACTTTTTATTTTTGCGATTTTAATAATAATGACGAATATCACAGCTTCGGTTGGGGATCTTCCAAAAACAAAGTCCGAATATGAAAGTAGAAAATCCCATCTTTACAGTGATACAAAGTAGGTTGGCGTAGCTGGCCACATAACGGAGACATCACAATAGTCGGCAATACATCCCATTTTTTCATTTTTTTTTTTTTTGTAATCACGCTACAGGTCGCAATTTTGATCGGATCGTCACGAAATTTTGGGGGTTAATGGGGATCCTACAGAGAAAGAAGCCTATTGATTTTGGTGATGGTCGGATATTATTCAGGGGTCGGAATGGGGAAAAAAACTTATTTGGAGAAAAAGTCAACGTTTTATTTCAAAGCAAATATCTCCGCTTCTAAAAGGGGTATATCAGAAAGTAGAAAATATCACCTTTGCAACGATGTTACGTAGGTTGTCGTAGGTGGTCAAACAACGAAGATATGGCAATAGCCGCTAATAGAACACAACTTTTCATTTCTGCGATTTTAATAATAATGACGAATATCACAGCTTTGGTTCGGGACCTTCCAAAAGCAAAGTCTGACAATGAAAGTAAAAATATCCCATCATTACAATGATGCAAAGTAGGTTGGCGTAGCTGGCCACATAACGGAGATATCACAATAGTCGGCAATACATCCCATTTTTTCATTTTTTTGTAATCACGCTACAGGTCGCAATTTTAATTGGATCGTCACGAAATTTTGGGTGTAATTGGGTTCCCACAGAGGAAAAACCTTTTGATTTTTGATAATGGTCGGATATTATTCAGGGGTCGGAATGTGACAAAAAAAAAATATTTGGAAAAAAGACCAACGTTTCAATGTTAATATCTCCCTTTTGTAGCAGGTATATCGAAAGCAAAACCTTGCAAGGAAATTATAAAATATCACCTTTACAACGATGTGAAGTAGGTTGTCATAGGTGGTCAAACAACAGAGATATCGCAATAGTAGGTAATGCATCCCTTTTTCCATTTTTGTGGAATCACACTACGAAATTTTGATCGGATCCTCACAAAAAAGCCTATTGATGGTTGGCATACATCCCACTGTTCCATTTTTTTATTTGGGTTGTACTGTCGATGCACTTAAATGCATTTCAAAAAATTGACCTGTGTTAATGAAGACATTCAGAGCAAAGGCGCTAAGCTATCCCAATTTTAATATTTTGAATTTTATTAGTCAAAAGCTTATGAACAGGGGTAGTGGTGTAGGGTATCACATAGTCGGCCCCGGCCCGACTATAGCCTTGGCTCACTTGTTTTTTTATTTAATATAGAGCTTTGTACCCGATTTTCGGTACTTTGGAGGTTTTAGCCTCATTATCACACCGAAATAGCTGAAATTTGGTACTTAATCTTCGTCGGGGGTATAAAACTTTCCCCCAGAAATTTGTCAGTATTGGTCCAAGCCTTCATATAGCCCCCATAGAACGGTACCTCCCGATTTTCGGTATTTTGAAGGTTGTGGCCACAATAATCCACCAAAATGGCTGAAAATTGGTATTTGGTCTTCATTTGGGATATTAAATGTTAAGCATGAAATTTGTCGGTATAGGTCCACGCCTTCATATATCCCCCATAGAACGGCACCTCCCGATTTTCGGAATTTTCAAGGTTGTGTTCTCAATATATATCAGAACTGGCTGAAAGTTGGTATTTAGTCCTCCCTGGGGAATAAAACTTTCCCCCAGAAACCTGTTGGTACAGGTCCACGCCTTAGTATAGCCCCCATAGAATGGTACCTCTCTATTTCCGGTATTTTGAAAGTTGTGGCCTTAATGTTCCACCGAAATGGCAGAAATTTGGTATTTGGTCTTCATTTGGGGTATTAAACGTTCCATATGGAATTTGTCGGTATAGGTCCACGCCTTAGTATAGCCTCCATAGAAAGGTACCTCCCTATTTCCGGTATTTTGAAGGTTGTGGCCTCAATATTCCACCGAAATGGCTGAATTTTTATATTTAGTCTTCCATGGGGTTATCAAATACTCCAGAAGGTCCGCGGGTTCCTATATCCCCCATAGAAGCGTACCTCTTGATTTTCGGTATTTTGAAGTTTTTACCGAAATATCGGACATTTGGTACTTAGTCTTCTTTGAGTCTAAAAACTTTCCGCCAGAAATTTGTAGGTATAAATCGACGTTTTGATATAGTCCCAAGGAACGGTACCTCCCGAATTTCGGTATTTTGAAGTTTAGCCACATTGTTTTACCGGACTTGCTAAAATTTGGTATTTAGTCTTCTTCATAAACGAAAGGAAACTAATTGTTCCATTTTAATTTAATACAACTCGTGGTAGAGGGTATAACAAATTCGGCCTGGCCGAACTTAACTCCGTACTTACTTGTTTTAACATTGTATGCTCAATATGGTGATAAACACTATACGGTGTAAAGTAACTGTAGCCGACAGTTGCCTGTCGACTATTCGAACTTTCATGAATACGAAATTAACTTATCATTGTGTAAGCTTGATTTCGTTGACGATGTAATCATGGAAGTGATTTTCCAGTTTTTGATAGACGGCAGTTGTGTTTTATGTGTTGTTGGCCTGGTTTATAAAGATAATCAGTAAACAAGTGAATAATTATTACAGAAGAGATGATAGAAAGAGAATTTGTAAAAAAGTTTGCACAACAAATTTTGATGAAAAAATTCATTAATTTGTCAATACAAATAATCTCGGAAAAATATACAAAATAACTTAAACCTTATAATTAAAAGTAGTTACTAAAAGGTACTTATTTTCTACCCGCGGCATTTATGCTAACGAGGGTATGTGCCTCATTGAAATAATGGTTTTAGACCCCAAGTATGTTTGAACGAAATCCGCTTCAGACAATTTGGAGTCGAATTAGCAAAGTCAGTCTTTGTGGATCGCACGATAACTCTCCGATGAACCGATTTGATCCTAAATGGCATTCGTAATATTTTGTCCATTCGTAATATCGGTCCACTTCTTCAGGTACCTTCCCCACGAAAGTTCAACAATTTTCGGACAAATTGTGAGCACTCTTGAAGGGTACATACTTTGCACATTGTGAAATTTCGTTATCGGTTCACTCCTTCGGGTACCTCCCACCCAAAATTTCGGAAAAATTCAGTTTAAGACTTGCACTCGAAACACTTTGATTTATGTTGCAGCTACTCGTATTCGCTGTCCCCATTACGAAGATACAAGTTTTTTTCAGGGGCAAGTCCATACTTCCTTAGAAAATGGTCCGAAAGCTGTAAAAACCCCTTAGGGTACAGTGTTGTGATTGATCAGCCGATTTGATCCAAAATTTGGCCTTCGTAATATTTTGTCAAAACTAAGTTTATGTTTGATGATGAGAAATATCGGTCCACACTTTCCGATACTTCCCCCAATGGTTCGCACAATAACTCTCGGATTTTAGATAACGTTCGAATATGGACTATGTCGAGTACCTCCCACACAACACATCGAAAAAATACAGTTTAAGAACTGTTCTCAAATTGCTTTTATTTTAGTTGTAGCCTCTTGTATTCGCTGTCCTCATTACGACAGTACGAGTTTTTTGCGGGGCAAGTCCAAACTTCCTGATAAAATGGTCCAAAAGGGTCCCTTATGACACCATTTGTAGTGGCTGGAGTGCACAAACGAACTCTCGAACGAACAAACACGCTGGGAGAATTTATGAGGTAGCAGGGTGCAAAATAACTACATGGCTCAGAATTGTTTTTACTCAGTTCGGGGATGAAATATTTCACAACAGGCCTTCCGGGATATATTGCCGCCCCATGGTGAAGAAATTCACTATTATAAATTTGATGAGGCGGCAACCCCTGGTCGGACTTTCATCCGAGTCAATCCGTTGCATGAAGGGGCCGCCGAAGTTTTGATAGTTGAATGGATGCGGAAAATCTGAATATTCGAATGTTTTTTGGACTACTAGGAGAACCTACGGTAAAAATTTCCATAGGATTCTCTCACAGACCCTTAACCGCACTTTAACAAAAATGTTGATAATTTGTGTGGGCGGTAACCTAGGGCCCACTTTTGAACATAAACTAAGTTTGGAACAAATATTTCGAAATGCAAAGTTTGGACCAAATCGGTTGCTCCGTTTATGAGAAGGAGGTACCGGTATGAGGGGGAGGTACCGGCAGGAGTGGACCTACAAGCACCGTCTTCGAATTTCATCTAATATTCTAAGAAATATTAAGATATGCAAAGTGTGGACGAACGCAGTATTTGGTTCGGGAGTTGTGGTGCGCACCAGCCAATACACTCGCTGCCAGTAGGGTTTTTTTTACAGGACTTGCCACTGAAAAAACTTGGACCATCGTAGGGGCTTGCACTAAAGGCTGTTGCAAGAAAAATCCAACCCATTCGAGAAGAGGTCCTAACCTGCACTTTTCCGAAGTTTGGTGTGGAAGGTATCCGAAGGAGTTGACATATATAGTCCATATTCTAACCTGATCTATGTCTCGTAGAAATATTACGATGTCCAAAGTATGGACGAAATCGGTTACTGCATGCGCACCATTTTAGCGAAAAGTTTTGATCTATTGTGGGGGAGGATCTTATAACTGATTTAACTTTGGGCAAAATATTACAATTGCCAAATTTTGGATTGAATTGGTTGATCAGTTCGAGAGTTACCGGCGCTCCATCCACAACACTTGGTGCCATAGCGGGTTTTTACAGCTTTCAGGCCATTTTCTCAGGAAGTATGTACTTGCCCCTAAAAAACTTGCAGCGAATACAATCTGTTACAACAAAAATCAAAAGGATTCAAGAGAAGGTCTTAAACTGCACTTTTTCAAAATTTTGTGTGGGATGTACCCGAAGGAGTGGACCGAAATAGTCCATATTCGAACTTGATTTATGTCTCGTAGAAATATTGCGATGCCCAAAGTTATGACCAATTCGGTTACTCCCTTCAAGAGTTATCGTGCACACAATTTTAGTGAAAATTGTTGAATTTTTGCGGGGGAGGTACCCGAAGGAGTGGACCAATATGACACATCTTCGAACTTAAAATAAGTTTGGACAAAATATTACGAATGTCAAGATTTGGACTTGATCGGCCAGACAGACAGAGGGACGGACATGACTAAATCGACTCCAAACTGTCTGAAACACATTTCGTCCAAACATACTTGGGATCTAAAACCATTATTTCAATGAGTCACATTTTAACCGTATGAAAGTGTATATAAATGCTAAGGTTATACAAGTTAAAACAATTAGTTATGACATTCTGAAATCAAAACATCTATTATCAATTGAATTCGTGATAATTAAACCATCAGAGCTTCTGCGAAACTTCCCATGGATATTTGCATTAATTGCCACAGAATAACCTACCATGACCTACAGTGTATTTAATTTTCCTTTACTTTATATGTTTTTATACCGACCGACAATTTCAAAGCTTCAAGTGCTAAGCAAATGATGTCATAAAGTGAACCTTTGAACACCATAACACAAATGCACGTACACCCCCGCACGGAGTTAGTGTCACTTTGGGTGATAGTTGCTGATGTCACTTACACAGTATTACATTCCTGTAACCTCACATCTTCTTGGAAGTGTAAAACTATCAAATGACTTTAGTTGGTATTACGGAGGTAATAAAGTTATAAGCAGACAACGACGACGGTAAATGAATCCCTCCAGTTTTCAGGAAAACTACTGTCCCGTTAGACATTGGATAGGAAACGACAAAGACCTTCTGCGGTCACTTAATGTCAACGATAATGTAAAACTTTCGCGGCGGTTTTCTGCGTTGCTGTTCCTGGTATTAGTGTTGATTATGATGTTTATTTCGTGCCTTTCGTGGCCTACATTGTCTACGGATTTTTGCTGGGTTTTAGAACATAACAAAGATTTTAATTTGTACAACTCACATTAAATGGTAAGTGACACCCACAGAGTTTTGCAAAAGCATTTTGTTATGCCCTGATGATGCTGCTGCAGTCGTATGTGGTGTGAAAAAGGTCTAAGAGAAAACTTTTCTGGAATGTGGTAATTACGCTGCGTTCTCTTATTCGTGGTGCATTAAAACCAAATCAGTGATGGATAAATGTGCCATTTGAATTATGTTGAAAAGGGCACATTTTAATTAAGTGTATTTTATTACGTCCAAGGTAGATAAATGAATTTATAATTAAACGAGGATTATAGGGATATAGTCGGAAGGGCCGACCATGGGATACCCTACACCACAACCTCTGTGCACTAATTTTCCACGAAATTTCTTTTATATGATTGCTACATACATATTTTAGCCGTCAAGTCATACATACATAAGATAGGTTAGGTTAAAGGACGCGCGGCTGTCATAATAGACAGCCGCTCCACTCGGACACTTTATGGTCCATTGTGTTCTTTTTAATTTTCAAACTCAAATTACTCAGAGATCGTCAATGGGAAGTATGTCCAGCCTCCACATGTATTCCAAAGAAATTTTGTGGAGAATCGTTAAAAAGTTCAAAATACCCTTAGAAATAGATTTCGGTGATTTTTACCGAATGAACCAAGGAAAAACGAGCAATATTTCGAGCCATTACATTGCTGTTTACCAAATGTAGCACAAAACAAGTAAGCAAAGGCTATAGTCGGACGGTGTCGACCATATGATACCCTACACCACTACCCCTGGAATTAGCTATGTACAACCACCTTGCACGCTGAATGTCCGGGTTTGATTCCCAGGCCACATCAAATTTGCAACGGTGGCAATATACTCATTAGTAATGTTGGTGACATATTTCAGTCATGAAAAACTTTTCTACAAGTGGTATCTTAGGACACGCCGTTCGGACCAGGCGATAAGCAGTACGTCCCATATCATTGAGCTTATATGAATCGGAGTGCACTCATTGATATGAGAGAAGCCTCCCTTGTCCCTACTGGGATTTTTGTGGAACAATTATATATATGGCAAATAACAAAATTTCTTTGCAATTCCATTTGAAAAAATTAAAAAAAAATTTCGCGAGCACATGTACTATTTTTGGTGTAGAGTTAAAGGAAAAAAAACTGGTTTCAAATCTGCTCGCGTTCACGAAATTGGCCGATGCGCGCAAAAGTTATAGCGGTTTTTATCCTCTTATAAAGAAAAAATATTTTAAAATTTCTTATTTTTTGTATTTTGATATCCATCCATTTGATATTTTCGCGGAAAATCAAAAAAATTAAAAAAATCTGGCAATAAATTCAAATTATACTAACTCAGAGTCCGTATAAACCTCTAAAAAAAATTCAAAAAACCACGAAATTCCGGCTTCAAAATGTCAGCATCAATGTTAGGTGGATGCTGTGGATATATCGAAAAATCTACACAGCTATCTTATTGCCCATGGAGTATTCTGTGATTCATTCTTTGGGAATAGGTCTATAAAATGTAAGGTTAAGCCAGAAATCGCATGGGAACATAAAAAAATTTGTTGGCTTCAGCCCATTTTTACCCATTTTTCTACATTGATGCCAACACAGCTTCCACGAAAATTAATTTTAATGGTCGACATTATGGGATCCCTCCTAAAACACTTCATTTTAAAGAATTGTAGTCATACTTTATAGAATATGTTAACAGTTCGCGAATTCTGAAAGGGTGAAACTCGGATTCATCGATTGCAAAACATTTTTGTTATTTACCATATGTATTATAAATTTTTAATAAATATTCCAAAATTGGAAAATTGACTTTGCTTACCAGGCGTTTACACACAGACAGTATTGACAAGACAATAGTAAAGTTACAAACCATTTTCACCAATACATTCACACTTTTCTCTTTACATATTTAAAAATTTTTAAATGTATTTGTGAAAAAGGTTTGTATTTTTGCTATTGTCTTACCAATACTGGCATTTGTAAACGCAGGGTTAGCCCCCCCCCTAAGGTTGTTTTTGGAAAACACATAATATAAATAAATATAAAAACCCTACAAATATTCCCAATTATAATGCAATTTGGTATATCTCTGATATTTGGCCGTGAAAATTTCCACAGCTACAACATTTTCTTTAGTCCCATTCCGATGGGACTTGTGGTTTTCAATTATAATCCTGAACACCTGAGAAAAAAATCTTAATGATTGATCTGAACTTCTATATCTCAAAAATGGTAAAACCTACGAAAATACTATGCAGGTCAATCTTGAACAGAATTTTCACTGCTACAATATTTGCCTTAGTCCCAATTCGATTGCGGTTTCGAAGCAGAATCGTGAAAACCTTAAAAAAAACCTAAAAATGTTAACTTTGACCGCGATTTGTTTAAAAATCCCTCCATTGATTTTTTCTTATTTTTGGATTTTTCTCACCTATGAACATTGCTGTTTCAAAATACGTAAAGACGTCCCAGGTGTAAGCGGTTTCCACTTAAAGTTAGTTAAGGCGCACCATGTAAGCCATTGTTTTATAAGGTACCGATAAAGTCAATGCATTGTCCCAATTTGAACTTCTATATCTCAATAATGGTAAAACCTACGAAATTAGAGGTTAATCTTGTAGAGAATTTTCATAGCTACAACATTTTCTTAAGCCCCATTTCGATAGGACTTGCGGTTTCCAAGCAATATCGTGAAAACCTAAAAACCCCTAAAAATGTTAACTTGAATCACGATTTATTTAAAAAGAGCTCCGGCGATTTTTTTTTGTTTTTTGATTTTTTTCATCTATGAACATTTTAGTTTCAGCGGCGACACCGAAAATAAAAAATAATTCAAACAAGAACGGCGCACAATGGTTCTGGAATCGATTTTCCTGGCCAAAATTCAAAATTTTGTTTCGAGGAAGATATTTATTTTCTGTATAGGATTCGATAGTAAACATATTGAAACTAAGAAAACCAAAAAATTAGGTAAATATATTGGAAGGTGTAGGCGTGGTGTGCCCCTAAAGACTAACATTTTCCCCATTTTTGGGATACACGTAATTTTTGCAAATTTCTGGAGAAAGACGTAGCCATTTCTCGGAAACTATAACAAATATGGTGTTCATTGTTTTTTGTAAGATAGGATGGATTGTGGGCTTTAAAAATCGTTCTAGTAAATTACCGGAGCGTTTACACAACATGAACTATTTTATTTTTCCACAGGTACTAAATTTTATGAAATTCCTAATTTAGTGGACTAGAACTTTTGTGGAACAATATGGAACAAAGTTCTGTTTTGACAGAAAGATTCCCGAGAGTCTCCTCTTTCAGCCCTCTTTGTACCCGTTCCGTCCTTTTAACACTTTTTTCAATTTATTGAAATTACATGGGTAAGAATGTGTGTTTTTCTACACTGTTTCCAAATGAATTACAGCTTTTTGACACAAATTAACATTTTTTTAAGTATATGAGTTTTATACGAATTATATAAGTATTATGATTTTTTTTTTAATTTTTAAAAAAATTAAAATTTTTTTTGTAAAATAATTTTATACAATTTTTTTTTTCAAAAGTTTTATTGTTTATTTGTCGGTGTTTGACCATCTTTATTACATAGGAAGATATAAAAACCATAAAAACACTCATATTTTGATGAAATATAGTTAAAAAACTCAAATGTTGAACTTTGGCCTCGAATTTCTCTGCAACCACCCAACGGAATTTGATCACTTATAATTCGTCTGAAAGCCGATTGTGTTACCTGTCTAACAAAAAAAAAAAAAAAAAAAAAAAAAAAAAAAAATAAAAAATAAATAAATAAAAATTATGAAAATATCTCTACCCGTTCAAAAGTTACAGAATTTTGACCAGGAAAAAACGATTCTGAACCACTGTGCGGCGTTAAGTTAAGTTCCCATTTGCAATACAAAACATCCTAGAAGTAATAGAAACTTCTACACCAAATTACAAAGCTCTATCTTAAAAATTGCGAGTTATATCTTGATTTGAACTGACGGACGGACAGAGGGACATGGTTATATCGACGCAGAATTTTACCCTGACCAAGAATATATATATACTTTATAGGGTCTCCGATGAATATTTCAATGTATTACAAACGGAATGAAAAATGTAATTACACCCTCCATATTATGGTGGAGGGTATAAAAATTAAGTTACAATGTTTTGTTTATAAATGCACTTAAAACTAGAAAATAATTTTTCATGAGGGAATCTCTCAATTAAAACGCATATTGTCAGAATTTTTAATTCAAATGCAAGCGTATTATTTGAGAGATTCCATCATGAAAAATTATTACAGTGTTTTATTTAACTTGCTTTGGTGTCCGTTTAGTTCAAATCTAGTAACTCATTTTTAACACTGTTGCAGTTGACCAATCGAACTGAAACTTTGCACACTTTTCAGATTTGGATGACGATAAATGAATATCAAACCACAACCAATATGGGACCATTTTTTCCTATAGCCCATATAGCGGTACCACCCGATTTCAGGTGTTTTGAAGATTTTGTCTTCATTTTTTGTCCGAATTGGCTGTAACTTGGCATTTGGAGTTACCAATTGTACAGAAACTCCCCCATGAAAAATTGTTGACATGGCACTATAGGTTATTTTGCCTGTTTTTGAGGCAAAAATTAATAGCGGTGGACTAATAGGCTTTTTATACCTTTATATGCGTGCACACCCATGTGGCACGTATTTATACGCCTTTTTAGCGGGTTCATCATCGCTCATTCTTATGATATGGCCTAGCCCACGCAGTCATTGCATCTCGATACATTTATCTATACTGGTGTCGTCGTGTAGCACATACAGCTCGTGGTTCATACGACGTGGATATTCACCGTCAACGCAGATTGGTCCATACATCTTTCGAAGAATTTTTTCTCTCAAACACACCCAGGCTTCGGAACCATACATCAGCACGTGTAGTATCAGTGTTTTGTAAAGCGTTGATTTTGTGGCTTTATTCCTAAACTGCTTACTTAGACCGAAGTAGCATCTGTTGGCCAACACTATTCTTCTTCGTATTTCACAATTGACGTTGTTGGTTGTGTTTACGGCGGTGCCGAGGTAGACGAAGTCCTTTACTACCTCAAAATTATAGAAACCAACGTCAACAGTTGGCCCGATCTCTATGGACGCACTGCACGTCGACACCATCAACTTGGTCTTCTCGTTGTTTACCGCCAGACCCACTTTAGTAGATTCCCTTTCGACTTTTTCAAAGGTGTCAGTAACTTCATTTACCGACCGACCCATGATGTCAATGTCGTCGGCATAAGCAAGTAACATATGGCTGTTCGTGTATATTTTTTTCCAACAGAATGTTGAAAAGATCACACGAGAGGCCATCACCTTGTCTGAAACCTCTTTTGGTACCAAACTCTTCGGAGAGGTTCTTTCCTATTTTAACTGACGATCGAGTATCAGTTAATGGCATTCTACAAAGCCGGATGAGCTTTGCAGGGATACCAAATTAGATTTGCCAGGTCTAAAGCTGCATTGGTATGTCCCAATTATTTCATTGACCATAGGCTTTAGTCGTTCGCACATTATCCCTGACACTATCTTGTAGGCTATTGGGAGAAGACTTATGCCCCTATATTTAGAGCATACAGTCTTATCTCCTTTCTTGTGAACAGGGCACAGGATGCTCAGGTTCCAATAATCGGGTAGTCGTTCTTCCTGCCAGATGTCGCCTCTGGTTTTGAACAGCTCGGCTGGTAAGCCATCGGCTCCTGCTGCCTTATTATTCTTCAGCCGACTTTTTGCTGTCTTTACCTCATCTTGACTAGGCGGTATACATTCAATACCATCTTCTGGGATTGGATCTGTGGTGTCTTCGCTGTCGTCGCTACTATCGGATAGCATCAGTTTGGAGAAATGTTCTTTCCACACTGAGCACACTATCTGTATCAGTTACCAAATTACCTTGCTGGTCACTACAGGAGGATGTGCCTGTACCAAAGCCATCACTTTGATTTTTCACTCTTTGGTAGAACTTTCGGACTTCATTCTGGCTCCTGTACATCTCGATTTTTTCACACAACCGTCTTTCCATTTTTTTCCTGTGGAAAAGGCGTTTCTCCTCTCTCCTTTTCTCCCGATACCACTCTCGTTCGCTACGCATTGCTCCTGATTGTAGAGTAGCCATATATGCCGCACTTTTCTCTTCGGTAGCAGCACGACACTCATGGTCATACCATGGATTCCTTGGTGGAGGTCTCTGGTATCCAAGTATGGATTTTGCGGCTCTTTGCATGGAGTGAGCAATATCTTGCCATTGTGCTGATATGTTATCGGGACGAGGAGTGCATTCATTAAGCAATTGGGCTAATTGAGTGGGATATGCTGTGGTTATCTGTTGTATTATTTGCAGCTTACCGATGTCCAACTTCCGCGTTGTATCTGTTCGTGCTTTATTTTCAACGTTTAGACGGGTACGTACCTTTGATGCAACAAGGTAGTGGTCCGAATCTATGTTTGCTCCTCGAAACGATCGTACATCCAGTACGCTCGATAAATGTCTTCCATCTATCACAACATGATCAATTTGATTATTTGTTCTTTGATCTGGAGACAGCCAGGTACCCTGTAGGGTAGTAAAGGTGAGAACACAGTCAGATCTTAGCTTAATTTTCCTGCTTAGCTTATTTCTTCACTAGACCGCTTATTTCTAGGTATCACACATCGAAGCGTAAAATTCATGGGCGCTATAAACATAATTATTTCAATATATCAAATAAAATTAATTTTTTTAATATAAGTACCGAACATAAAAATTACAGTCAAATTCTATTTTTCAGATTGAACACGTGTTTATATCAAATTGAATGTCGAAACGAAATGTCAAAAATGAAGCCAGGCGAAGAATTCAAAAGTTCATGACTTTTCAAATTTGTGGCCTGAAGCCTCGCTTCGTTGTGGTCTGTCCTATTGAAAGCAGTACAATTTCACTCTTGCGCTTTGAAGCAAGTCGGAAAAAATAAGCAACAAAAATCCATTGTGTTCTCGCCTTAATGTCGGCCTTGTACTTTTTAAGTACATCTGCCAATGCGTAAACTGCACATTCTCTATAAAAAGTGCGACTATTCCAGGTGCAGATTCGCAGAGCATGGTCCTTAAAACGTTTGCGGTGGTCGTCAACTTTAGAGGGGTTTGTTTTTCTTTTCTTCGCTTTTTTATAGTAGGCACAAGGTGTAACGCCGATGTTTTACAGCTACAAATTAGAAAGTTAAAAAAAAAAACAGAAAATCAAGGTAATGTTAATGTTAGTTTTATGTGCTATTTTGTAAGTGTTGCAATTTAAAATATAGTTGAACTCAATTATACCATAAAGAACGTATCTATAATGAACGCTTTTATGTAGCAAAAATATAAATGCTTAATCAAAATAGTAGTCACACTAATACTAATACGACATGATGAAACGTTTATGGGATTTTAAGTTATAAACCCCACTTATTAACTTGCTTTTTGTTTCAATAATATATCACTAACTAATATTCATCCATCATCAACTGCATAAATACCTTTAATCCCATCTCGTTAAGTCGACTTTCAAATACTACTGTCATTCACAAACAAATCCCATTGTATTGTCGGATAGTTATTTTTCGATTTGAATAATACATAAGCGATTTGTATGACTGTTGATATTAAAAAATGTATTAAAAAATAATAAATGAAAGTCTGATAAACTGAGTTTCCATTGATCAACAACTTTTTTGAACCCAATTTTATATTATTTAAACCCAATGTAATATATAATCAACAATTTTATTTAAACCCAATTAAATTAATATGACTATGAAAAGATTTCACATTGTGGTATGTTCGATGCTATTTTTGTCAACAATAAATTTCTAGAGTTGAGCCAAATGAACTATATGAAACTATCTAGTTCACTACGCAGTCCCAATGGCCCGCATCATTTGTATGGACAAACTGCGAAGTGAAGTGCTCAAGCTTTCATTAATATATTTTATTGAAATATAATATCTAACAGCATGAAATCGGTCGGTAAGAAGGTGTAAATGCAATGGAAAGCATAATTCTACTCCGCGCACCTTGTTTACTTCATTTTGATAAAGTGCAGATCTCCTTGTCTCCTCTGCTTTTAAGCAAATCCCAAACCCTAACTTTGTTAGTTTTAAAAGCTTCAATTTTTAAATCAACTGCCAATGCTTGATGATTTGTATCAGTTTTTTGCCTTTTTGTCCGAAGGCCTAATGGAGAAAGGTTCATTCTTCGCTTTTTAACAAAATTTTTTATTGAGAGTATAAATTTGTATTAGGTCACAAATACGGAACAAGGCAAAAGTGAATAAAGTTGAAAATTCAATTTGAGTTTGTGTTTGCTGTAATGTGAATAGTGATATGCTGTCTGTTAAAATACCGGTAGGACAATTGCTGTTTGTTTTTTGTTTATTTAGGTTGGTCTGTGAATCCTTTGCTGGGTGTTCTCTTCTTTCTAGCGACAACAATGAGTTTAAATCCATTAAAAAAGCAAAGTTGAAACATAAAATTAAATAGTAGTTTTTAATGTTTTCTTTATGTCTTCCTCCCCCATGTTGATAACCAATACGTGTGTATCTACGTTATGTAATGGTCCTACAGAAAGTTGTATATTATTTTTTTATATTTTGAGAAGAAGGAAAACTATAAACCCTTTAGAAGGCAACGGGAAACTTTAGTGAAAATCATACAAATACAATGAATACAACAAATAACACACGGCCCTCAGTTTCCGGTCAATCGAGGGTGCTAAGAATCCCCGGAGGTAAAACCAAATTAAATATTGGAACTTGGAATGTACGAAGTCTCTATGAAGCTGGAAAACTAGCTAATACCGTATCCGAGATGGACAGACTTAATATAGATATTCTTGGCGTATGTGAAACCTGGTGGCCAGACAGCGGCGATATATGTACTCGAAACGCTAAAATGTTCTATTCAGGAAATCTTACAAAAATCACAGAAATGGCGTTGGAGTAATACTGAAACAAAATATAGCAAAATTTGTTAAAGGGGGATTCATCCCAAAATCTGACAGAGCTATGCTTATAAAGCTGGAAACTAAACCAATAAATATAAATATCATACAGGTATATGCTCCAACTGCCGACAAAAGCAAAGAAGAAATAGAAACTTTTTATAAAAACATTGAAGAGTTGATGAAACTAACAAAGCCCCATGAAATTACCATTGTACAAGGTGATTTTAACTCAAAAATTGGCAGTGGGATTGTTCCCGGTATAACAGGGTCGTATGGACTAGGAGAACGAAATGAAAGAGGGGACCGCTTGATTCAGTTCTGCCAAGAATTCAACCTCAAAGTGACAAACACGATGTTCAGCCTTCCAGAAGATTATACACCTGGAAATCGCCACAAAATAGACCAGGAAACATCGTACGCAATCAAATAGATTACATATTAATAAATCGGCGCTGTAGCTCGTCGCTAGCAAAAACCTCAACATATCCTGGGGCAGATGTCCCATCAGATCATATACTTCTAATAATGAAGATTAAGATAAAACTATCTACTACCAAGAAAAAGACTCGGAAAAAAGCTAAACACAGAACTGCTAGGAGATCCACGAATTAAAGCGAGTATAAAAGAGAAGATGAACGAAGAACTATCTAATGTTGATAGAAACGATGTGGAAAACATGTGGGAAAGAGCAAAAAATACTATGAAATCAATCTCCGAAAACAGCCTTGGCAAAAGCAATAAGCCAAATAAAAATGATTGGATGACAAATGAAATACTACAATTAATGGAAGAGCGACGCAAATATAACAAGTGAGAAAAGGCTATAGTCGGTACGGGGCCGACTATGTGATACCCTACATCACTACCTCTGTGCATAATCTTTTCACTCGAAAACATTTCTTTTAGGGAGATACGAAATTTTTCACCTATCTGGCTTTTATACCGCTTTTATACCAAATGACTTAAGGCGAACTGAAGCAAATAATTAATATTAATATTAATTATTTAATTTTACATTTGACTACTATCGACATAACCAACATCAATTTGTTTCTATCTCTGTGAGAAAATTTCGTAATGATCCGATCAAAATTACGACCTTTAGTGTGATTGCAGAAAAAGTGGAAAAAGGGATGCATTGCCGACTATTGCGATATCTCTATTATTTGGCCGCCTACGCCAACTTACTTTGCAAAACTTTAAATATGCGATTTTCTACTTTCTTAGTCAGGCTTTGCTTTTAGAAGGTCCCCAACCAAAGGTGTGATATCCGTCATTATTATTAAAATCGCAAAAATGAAAAGTTGGGTTCTATTAGCTGCTTTTGCGATATCTTCGTTGTTTGACCACCTACGGCAACCTACGTTACATCGATGTAAAGGTGATATTTTCTACTTTCATCGCCAGGTTTTGCTTTTTGTATACCCCTTATATACTCTGAGATATTTGCTTAATATTATCCGACCATGACCAAAATCAATAGGCTTCTTCTCCTGTGAAAGCCCCACTAAACCTCGAAATTTCGTGACGATCCGATTAAAATTGCAACCTGTAGCGTGATATCCAAAAAAAAATGGAAAAATGGGATGTATTATCGACTATTGCAAAATCTCCGTTATTTGGTCACCTACTCCGACCTAGTTTGCATCATTGTAAATAAGGGATCTTCTACTTTCATAGTCAGGCTTTGCTTTTGAAAAGTCCCCATCCAAAGCTGTGATATTCATCATTATAATTAAAATCGCAAAAATGAAAATTTGGGTTTAATTTGCTACTATTGTGATATCTTCGTTGTTTGATCACCTAAGAGAACTTACTTTACATTATTAGAAAGGAGATATTTTCTGCTTTTATTATCAGGTCTTGCTTTTGGTATACCCCATATAGAAGCTGAGATATTCGCTTTGGAAAAAAACGTTGTCTTTTTATCCACATAAGTTTTTTGCCCATTCCGACCCCTGAATATTATCCGACCATCACCAAAATCAATAGGCTTCTTCCCCTCCGGGACCCTCATCAACGTGACGATCCGATCAAAATTGCGACCTGTAGCGTGATTACAAGGTTTAGATGGACAGACGGTATATATAAGTATGGGTCTACGACCATTATTTCGATGCGTTACAAACTTTTTGGGCAAAACCAACTTATAATACCCTCCCCACATAGTGATGTAGGGTATAAAAATCAAAATTACGAATTGTACCACAACATCAATAAGTAAATAAATGTCAAAATCCGAATTGCCAAAAATAAACAACTAAATTTGCAGTGTCAAGAAATCGAAAAGCTTCAGAGTCTACACGACGACTTCAATTTACATAAAAAACTAAAGGAAGCAGCGGGTGTGTATAAGAAAAGACATCCAAATGTCTTATACAATAGTAACGACAAACCAATATTATCAATAGAAGAGAAAAAGAAAGTCTGGAAAGAATATGTTCAACAACTGTTCACAGATACTAGCCGATCAGACAGCAGCGAAGAGGTACAATTGCAACATTCTGGAACCCCTATAACGAGAAATGAAATAGAGTCCGCGATAGCATCACTTAAGGACAAAAAATCGCCGGGACCTGATGAGATTCCATCAGAAATATTAAAACTTATAGACTCTAACAATATTGAGCTGCTAACAATACTTTTTAATACGATTCATGAAACAGGAATATATCCTCAAGATTGGTTAAAATCAACATTTGTAACCATACCCAAGAAAAGCTACGCCAAATCATGCAATGACTACAGGCTAATAAGTCTAATGAGTCATGCTTTAAAAATATTTCTTAGGATAATACACAGGAGAATTTATCCAAAATGTGAAAAATACATGGGCATATCACAATTTGGGTTTAAAGAAGGTATGGGTACTCGTAAAGCCTTACTTTCCCTGCAAATTATAATCCAAAAATGCCGAGAAGTACAGAAAGATGTTTTCATATGCTTTGTCGACTATGAAAAAGCATTTGATACATTGCAACACGACAAACTAATTGATATCCTTATCTCATTTGGTATTGACAGGAAAGAAGTCCGATGTATCAAAAATCTGTACTGGTATCAATCCGCACAAGTTACTATTGACGGAGACAACACAGAACCTATCCTAATATCAAGAGGCGTCAGACAAGGATGTATATGTATCTCAAATCTACAAGAATTAATGGACAAATTGGTGACATGCTGCAACCAATATGGACTAAATATAAACACCAGAAAAACAAAATATATGGTTGTGAGCAGGAAGAATAGCCACAGCAATATTTCCCTTAAAATACAAAATGTCTCAATCGAAAGAGTCCAAAACATTAAATATCTCGGAATAACTTTAAATGACGAATGGGATTGCTCCAATGAAATAAGAAGGCGTATTGAAATTGCTAGAGACTCGTTTTTCAAATACAAGAGAGTTCTATCCAGCCATGATATAAATCTTTAAACTAAATGTAGATTTATAAATGCATATATATGGTCAACCTTATTATACGCTATGGGGGCATGGACAATAAAATCATTAGACGTGAAGAAATAAGAATCCTTCGAAATGTGGATCTACCGCCGAATTTTAAAAATACCATGGACTGCCTTAGTTTCAAACAATGAAGTGCTTCGAAAAATGAATCGAAATAGAGAGATAATGATAAACATCAAAAGACGGAAAACTGCCTACCTTGGACATGTCATGAGGAATTCAAAATACAAGCTCTTGCAGGATATCATAAAATTAAGAATAGAAGGAAAAACTCCTAAAGGCCGAAAGTAATTGTGTTGGATTGCGAATATACAAGAATGGACTGGAATACGGGACGTGGGACACCTAGTTAGTGCTGCCAGAAGCAGAGACATATTTGCCGATATTGTGAAAAATCTATGAATTTATTTGAATTTTTTTATTAAAATCCATTGTTTCTTTGTAATTGTAATGGTCGCCAACATTCGTATAACGAATAGGCAAATGAAGAATAAATAAAAGAATTGTTTGTCATTATTGAAAGTATGTTTCGGAAAAAATATTTAGATATGATATAACGGTGATTTCATCATTGTGTATTTCATGGACTTGGTATATGAAAAGAGAACTGGGCAAGATTACTGAATTTTTAATAGCAAACATGATTAAGGCATAAATATTTACCAAAATTCAATAATATATTAATTTAAGCAATCTAGTGAAAGTGTCCGAATATGGAAACTACTTCTTATGTTGTGTGACATTCGTTCTGCATTTAATGTGAGTAATTCTATTTTTACAAAATATTAAATTATACAACATTTCGTATACTGTGGTATAAAATAGTGGTTAAAAGAAAATTGTTAAGCAAAACTTGTCCTTAAAATTTCCCTGGTAAATCGATTTTTTTTAGAATTTCCATACACCATAAACATAAGGGCTAAATTTTCCATACCTGAAACGTTGGCAGTGAAACTTTTTTGGCAATTGTCTTTTGTCTTATCGAAATGGCCGAAATTTTGATATTTTGACTTCTCAGGGTCTATAAAAATGTACACAATTATCTATGTAGCCAGTAGCGATTTTCAGCATTTGCAGGTTTAAGCCTCACACCCAAGTCTTAGTCTTCTTTAGGGCTACAAAACATTCTTCCAGAAATTTGTCAGTACAGGTTCACGTTTTGATATAGCCCCATAGAACGGTACCTTTTAAAGTTTTGTGCCTATTATCACACCGAAATGACTGACGATTGCTATTTAGTCCTCGTTGGGTCTATATAACTTTTCCCCAGAAAATTTTCAGATCAGTGCCACGTTTTGATACAGTCCCATAGAACATTACGGCCAGAAATGACCGACAAGCAGATGCAATCTTTGCTGATGCTCCCTCAGAAGTTTGTCAGTACAGGTCCTCGTTTTTCATAGTCCTCATAGAATTTGTACCTCATGATTTTCGATATTTTGAAGGTTTTAGCCAAATTATGTATGTAAAGGCGCCGAAATTGCGTTTCGAAAAAGAGAAGAAATAAAACACGAACGTTTTAATTTTCAAATAACAAAAAGCAGAAGCTTTATTGAGTAAATAAATAAATAATTATAACTAAAGGGAAAAGTAGCAAGGCGAACAGATTACCTGTGTTACGGATGGCGATCGAAAACGAAGTGTCCATAATAATGCCGAAAGGTCGCGTAGGCCCAAAAACAACACTCATTAGAAAACTCCTAGATGACAGATCACTGTTGCAACAAAAAAGGAGTAGACCGTTTTCTAACGAGTATGCAAATCGAACACAATGAATGTAAGGCGAAAAGCGAGCATTACCAAACAATGCAAATTTAAACCAAATATTAATTCTTACTTAAACAATGTATATTTATTGTTCGTTATTCTACGGAGATATGCCAGTATAGCTATTGTTTTTGATATATCTTGCATAGAATAATGTTACCCGATTTTCGCTTTTTTTGTGGTTTGAGCAAAATTATCTAACGATGTTGCTGAAATTTGGTAGAAGTATAAAACATGGCGTTTTGATTTTCGGTATACTGAAGGATTTTACCACATTAAAGTGTGATACAAAAGTTTACAAAAAATTTTTCAGGAGTTATGATGCGTAAATTCGATTTTGTGGGAGTCCATGGAAGACGAAAATACATGTTGTTTGTTTGGGTCACTTTGTTTCTTGATTTTATAACGGCAAATGTAGTGAAAAACGGGGTTTCTTGGATTTTCAACTTTAAACTGGCATAACTTATTTTTTATTTGGTACTTAGTCTTCGTTAGATGTATAAAATATTCCCACCGGGAATTTTCTTATAGGACCACGATTTACGAGTATGGGGCTATTTTATGAGTACATATCAAGCTTTTTGTAGAAAAGTAACTTATGTTGAAACTGAGGCATGGGGTATTGTAACTCGCGAGCAGTTGTAATATACGACGACCTTTGAACGACGACCTTTGAACGTACTTAGGTAAACTGAAGTGTTTTAGCTCGATTGGCCGATGGTTTTTTTAAAAGTAACAATTTAAGCGGAAGCTGTGGTCGTATTAATGTAAAAAAAATTGAAAAAAATCGTTGAAGGAAACAAGTTTTTTATGTTAATTTCCAATTGGTCGTTTTACACTTTAGAGTTGAAGTTTCTAATGTACATATGTTTTGTAATATATCCACTGTATCTACCTCAAACGGATGCTGACATTTTAAATACTGGAAAATGATTATTTGAATGTTTGCTCTAATCGTGACGCGCAGCTATATTTATCTAAAAGAATATTATATGATTATAGCTTATAATGTATATTTCGGGCTTATAATGTATAGCATGAGCGTGTATCCTTCATAGGATCACAGTAATCTGCGCCGAAACCCGAAATTTGCGTGCTTAATTTTTTCTAAAAAAATTCGGGAAATTTTGACGAAAATGCCATGAACTCAAACATTTTTTCTTCACCTTTTCCTATAAAACCATAAAAAATTAGAATAATATGATTACTATTTTTTTCGTCATATTTTCTTCGTATTTTTGCAAATAACATGAATATGAGGAATAAAATAAAACCTAAGTCTTGAAGGTTGGAGCTATACAACCTTCAATACTTAGGTTTTATTTTATTCCTCACAATGTCTGGATGCTGTTATAATTTTTTTATATATTTGTTGTAAGTATAAGCGCTATTGTTTCCAAAATATGTTTGTAAATACGTACAATTATTTAACAAATTTGATTTTTGGCGAATCCATTGCGACTTTTCGATTTTTTTACATCATCGCAAAGGGCACGAATTCAGTTAACGATAATAGGATATAACAGCTTACTATATTAAGCCGCGATTTTTTTTAAATTTTCCTAATTATCATAATTAAAACGGGCATATCTATTGCTTGCAACGATCGATGTTGGTAAGAAAAACAGATTTGGAATGAAGATTTTTTTCTTAATCTACACATGTACCAAAAATCATTATTTTTTTTTTTTTTTGATTTTTTTGAATGAGATGATTTTAGACATTTTTCCTGATATATCCAGAGAATATTTGAAATCTGTATGTCCATGTTTTATAAGAGAAATCCTTAACCAAATGCAACAAAAACACTAAATTGTTAATCACAAAAAATGGACAATGGAATAAAAAATAGCCACAAAGCTATTCAGCATTGTTTACATTTGTTGTTGAAAATTTAGTCATTTTTTTATTGTGCCTGACTTCGATACTGACATATATCAGAAAAAGGCTGCGTTTTACTCACAATGCCCAAAATACATATCGATTTTTTCGAACAATTTATGGCGCGGAACACAAACATTTGTTTTTTCATTTTTTGTGACCAACTGTTTTTGTGTGTGTGCTAGTGGCGGTGTAAGTGTGCATTTAGGCTTTTCAAAAACTTTTCGTTTGTCCATGGATTTTCCTTAGGTTTTTATGAAGTTGTTTTGCGTTTGGTTTAAAAATCCTGTATAAACTTTTTCTGTTTTCGTTGTTGTTTTTGGGGCATTTGAAAACAATGCAAATTTCATATTTATTCCTCAACACAATCAAAGAATGCAAAAAAAAAAAACAAAGGCCAATGAAAGCAAGAAAAAAAAGGGGAATATTCGTTACCACTGAATTGGGCACAAAAATTTCGAATGAGAGTGAAACAAAATGAATATCCAAACAATTCTGATGTCAAATAGTGTAGAAAATCATTTATGTTTGGATTGAACAAAATATGGGCTAAACTTTTAAAGTTTACGACGTACATGCCTATGTGGAAAAGTGAGAAGACATTGTTTACTAGTGATTTATTATGGTCAATGCAATAGTTTTACAGCCAACGTAACAAAATAACTACGTTTTTATGATTAAGTATAAGATTACAATTTTTATGATTAATTCGTATTTACTGAGGAGTTGGGTTAGTAACCCACCCTACTAAAAATCACACTTATATGAAAACAAAAACTGAATGAACCCCCTACCGTTGACCACACTCGCAAATTTGTAAAGACCATGCACTACGCAACACACCTGGCTCCTTACAGAGGAAGTGCAGTTTTCGCTCTGGCTTTGATAGCTTTACATCGCGATGCTGATTCAATAGAACAATATATAAATGTGGATGTGGGCTTATGTAAGTGGTTAATGTAAAACAAGCGTGAAATGGAACTTTAGCACAAATTTCGGAAAAGTTACTCCTTTCGGTAGTTATCGTGCCCACCATTTAGTTTATTTGCTCAATGTTAGATTTTTAGTGATTTTGGGCTATTATCTCAGGAAGTATAAATTTAGACACAAAAAAAATTATGTCATTGTAATACAAAGACTGCCCTCGTTGAAAATTTCAAAACGATCCTCGAACAGGACTAAATTGGATATTCAATATTCTGCGATTTTGGTTGGTACCGTGAAACTACATTTAAACAGCAACTGTTTAACTTTTAAAAGAGGTACAAGAAGAAGTATTCCGATACTGTTGCAATCCTGTAGAATTTAGCGACAAATTTATTTTGGTCGCTAAATTGCCGACAAATTTCATTAATAACCGAAATTATATTAGTTTTAATTTTATTGATTTTTGTCGGTAACTCCAAAAATGAGTTAGAGAATCGTACTACTGAGTGTTCAACCTTCAAACTACGTAAAATCTGGATATACCTTCATATTGGAGTATACCTTAATATGAGCCTATATTAATCAATTTCTGCATGGAGAATTTCTACCCATTGAAAATCCGAAATACCAAGATAGTCTCATGTTTTATACCAGTGTCATATGCTAAATATCAAATTTAAGTCATTTCGGTAGGATAATGTGACTAGAAGCTTCAAAATACCGAAAATCGGGATGAAGTGTTCTGTGGGTAGCAGGGTTTCGGAGTCGAGGTATTTTTGGCTCGACTCCGACTCCAGGCCAATTTTTTCACGACTCCAGCTCCGACTCCGACTCCGAGGGTAAATTCCTATACCACTAAAAATGAATAAAATGTGGACAAATGTTTCACTTTTCTATAGTTGGGCCCATATAGGCTAATCTGTTTGTTTTTCTTAACATATTCTTTAGAATGTTCATTAATACTCAACTACAAAACATAAATATGAAGTAACATTCATATTTATACTATTTGTACTGAATGTTATATTGAAAAATATCAAAAAAATACAACTTGGAAAGTTTTTTTGTCAGTTTTACCTTTTTTCCCGAGTATATTCTGGAAGGAACTTTTCCCTGTGCGAAAATCTTTATGCCTTCAAAATATCTGAAAATGAATAGCAATACAAATCAAGAAACTGCACACCGTCGAAATTATAATCAATTCATGACCAGGTTTTAAAATGGATGTAAGCCAAAATTTTATAGTGCTTCTAGAGCCTCAATGAAAACTCCCAGTTGAAAAGCCATTTTTCGTGAAACTTACGAAACTTTGTTTGGTAGATTTTTTCTTTATTTGAAAGACTATAACTTAATATGCTCTCTGAATTTTTTGTTGAAAACTTTAAGTTTTTTGACCAATAGCCGTCTTCGAAAAAACGGTTATTATAAAAGAGTTTTGTGGTGCCAACTCTTGCTCGACTAATAAACCGTTTGTCATATACATATTTTGGGGGCTCATCAAGGACATACAAATTTAGTCGCATATCAATCCATTTTGTAACAAGTTTTAGATTGTATTGAAATGGTGGACAGGAAAAGTCAAAATTGATTTTTTTTGGTTTAAAAAACTGACGATTTTGATCATAAAGCGGGCAGTTTCTAGATTTTGATGTCCCTACTAGATTTTTAAGAAATCATCTTATAATAACTATTTTATCTAATCTTATGTAAAAACTCTTCAAAATATGATACAGGAATATCAGGTTGTAAAAAAATCATAATCATAATAACCCTCCGTATATCATACATAGGCAATAACTTATACGAAATGTATCGAAATACATAAACAAATGGATTTTTTGAGAAAGAAACTGGTAAAACTGATAAAGGACAATGAAAACGTGACAATATCGATTTTTGGAACCTACATAAAATTCTCGGAGGAACATTTTTGTAGAATTTTTTCATGTAGAAAATCCCGCTATAAGGTCACACTATTCTACAACAAGTAAAACAGCGTCAGCCGGCTTTGCCGACGTAGATATACCCTCAGCCAATGTGAATTAAAACTTTTCAGAATTTTGTGGCCCTTTTTGGACGTCTAACCTTGCGACAAAAATGTGGATTATGATTAAAGTTCAAAAGTGTTGCGGAGGAGGTACTTGAAGGAAACGTGCATACCATTTTAGCGACTTTTTTAATTTTGGGGGGGAAGTACCGAAAGTTGTTGACCGGTATTGCTTATCTTCGAACTAAAACTATGTTTGGGCAAAATATGACGAAGGCCAAATTTTGGACCAAATCGCTTGAACAGTTCGAGAGTTATCGTGCCCTCCGGTCGCTATACATTGCACCATAGGGGTTTTCGCAAGAAGTATGTACTTGCCTTTTACCGTCGTAATGGAGGTAGCGAATGTAAGTTGCGTCAACAAAAATCAAAGTGATTCTAGAGCAGGTCCTAAAGTGAACTTATCCGAAATTTTGTGTGGGAGCTACCCGAAGGAGTGGGCAAATATAGTTGATATTCGAACCGGTTCTATATTTGGTAGATATATTAGAATGTGCAAAGTACGGACCACATCGGTCAATCGCTTCAAGTGTTATCGTGCGCACAACTTTTCAGATCATTTTTGAAATTTTGTGGTGAAGGCACCTGAAGGAGTGGACCGATATAACCCATCTTCGAACTTAAAATAAGTTTGTACAAAATATTAGGAAGGCAAAATTTTTGACCGAATCGGCAGATCCGTTCGAGAGTTAACTTGAGCTCCAACCACTACACACGGGGTCATAGGGATTTTTTGCAACTTTCAGGCTATTATCTCAGGAAGTATAGACTTGCCCCTAATGAAACTTGATGTTTCGAATGGGGGGCAGTGATAACAAGTTGTTACAACAAAAATCAAAGTGATTCAAGATCAGGTCCTAAACTGAACTTTTCGGAAATTTTGTGTGGGTATCCGAAGGATCCACTTGTATGGAGAAAGTGGCAAAAATATTTAGAGTGTAAAAATCAAGCCAATGAGCCGGTTACAGCTTTGTGCTGCTGCGAAAAGTGTTTTAAGAAACCACGAGCGTAACATTCTACCCCCTTTCCCCTCTGTAGGGGGTATACGAAGACAAATTTGTAAGAAGATTTCTTCATCTTGCCACTGATACCAATTATGTCAATGTACAGAGTTATACGTTAATATACCCATAGAAACCCTTTTCTGGGGCAGCTTTAGTCAGCGGCCCACCATTTATAGTCTGGCACGAGATGCCAGCTGATTTTAATATTGATTAATCTTAAACCAATGAACTACTTTGGAAAATTATTCCCCAGGTGGGGAATTGGCATTACAAAATACACTAAGAAAATATGCAGCTAACTAGAATTCCACAACACGCTAAAACACTATTTTTTAATGAAAATTAAGCTTTTACCTCCTCCTTCAAAATCCACTATAATATTTTGCTAAAAATATAACTCAAATGTTCCGACTTTTGGAGCTATTCTTAAGAAGATCGCGTTCGAATGAAACAAAAATTAATATATTTTTAAAAAGGTCCATGTCATAGCTTCCCGGTTGCCTGATGTTGTACCAAAATTTTGACATTAATTTTTTTATTTTTGGCCAATGGGTGGATCCACTGTGGAGTGGACCAATATAACTCATTTTCGAACTTAAACTAAGTTTGGACAAAATATTACGAAAGCCAAATTTTGGACCGAATCGGTTGATCCGTTCGAGAGTTATCGTGCGCTCCAGCCAGGCAGACATGCAGACAGACAGATGGACGGACATGGCTAAATCAACTCCAAATTGTCTGAAACGGACTTCGTCCAAACATACTTGGGGTCTAAAACTATTATTTCCATGAGGCACATTTTGCCCGTATGAAAGTATATATGAAGAAAAGACAAAATTTTTTAGTTTTCCATAAAAAAATAATTAAAAATTTTTTTTTAAGCTACATGAAAGATTTTTGGTACATAGATTGGGAAAAATATGCCATTCTTAAATCTGTTCGTGATACTAATTTTGGTTGTTGCGCGCAAAAGTTATGGCGGTTTCAATTCTGATAAAAAGAAAAAAATATTTAAAAGACTCTAATCATTATATTGAGAAACTCTCTTAATTAGGGGCTCCATACGAACTATATGTTTACTGAGGTCCCATAACTTTAGTGAAAAAGTTTTGCATTTTCGCGGAAATTAGGAAAGAATTCCAAACAATTGGTAGTTTGCAACATGTTTTAATAAAATTCAAATGCTTATGCCTCTGAAAAATATATAAAAAATATGTACGTAATCTATACATCGCGAAGATTCAAATGAAACCAAAACTATACAAATCCGTTTAGTGGTTTTCATATTATAGCGAAAACAAAAAAATATAATGAGGAAATTTATAAAATTTTTGTAAGAGAAAATATTTTTTATACCCTCAGCCTTTAGGCTAGAGAGGGTATATGAGGAAAAGTCAAAATTTTTTAGTTTCCATGAAGCCAAGGTTTGCACTATTATAATACGCGAACTATTGTAGTTTGCCAGTAACTATGACTATTGCTGGATTAAGTTATATGTTTTTGTACAAAGCTCAAAAATTTAGCAAAAAAATTTAATTTACGTGGTAGTTACGACCGCGTAAAGGAAAAACCATAGGTAAAAACACGTTGAATCTAAACAGGTTTTTTACATTGATATTCGATTTCTGATTAAACCGTTCAAATGACGGACATCTGTCCAAAATAAAAGTAGGAGAATACAAAATGATACTTCTAATGTATCACTTTCCAAAATTTCCACTGCATCCACCTTTTATGGATGCTGACATTTTGAAGCCGGATTTCATGTGTTTTTTGTATTTTTTATGTAACTGGGACGCGCATTCGGATATTTCGAAAAACTAATTATAGGATTAAAGAACTCGCGATTTCGCATAATCTGATATGTATATTGGGTATGTAGCCCACACAGCAGCAGAGTAATCTACTGCCAAAGGCCAAAATTTAGTGCGATATTTTTTCTAAAAAACCTACTTTTTGGGTACAGTATTTACAATATCGTTTTGAGTGTGCTGGTACCCCGCGATATTTTAGTTTTTCGACGATCCGGATCATATGAATCACAGATCGTAAAAATCCATCTACTAGAACGGCGGAAATGGCTACTGCAAAAATTGAAAAATTTGCGAAAAATGTTTTTCAAAATATCTCTAACTAATTCGCGTTTTATGTGGATCGTTTCCATTTCAATGAAGAAAGTGAATCATCACTCGCGTTTGTGCGAAAACAGCGGTTTGAAAAATTTAGTGGCATGGGAGCTGTATCCGATTTATCCAAAAAATACTGTGTGATGCTACATCCACGGTTCTTGATGGATTTTATTGAAATATGTTTAGATCGATGTATTTTTTCACGGTTGATAGTGAAATCGGATGCGCATAAAAAGTGTATGCACTTTGTGCAAAATATAAGCGTTATACAGTTTGTTGCACACTAAACTGCAGACGATGCTACATCTTAGCGGCCAAAGTAAATCCTGGCAAATGTGTACAAATTAAAAGAGAACAATTTGCTGTATTGGTAAACCGCATGCGCATCAAGTGATTTTGAGGATTTCGCGATTTACATGCATTTCAAAATGAACATTACCCGATACAATTTTATTTCAAGATTATACCCCATTTAAAGGAACCCAACATTTATTTGAAAGATATCCATATCTTCTGCTAGATGTTAGCGTGTTTTCGAGAAGTGATTAGAATAAAAAATGTGATTTATTGCGTGGAATTTAACTAAAACAGAAGAAAAACTCCGACCTATTTTTCTTACATTTTGTTCAACTAACTCACAAAATAAATTTTAATAAATATTTTCTCTTACAAAATTTGTATAAATTTCCTCAATATATTTTTTGTTTTTTGCTATAATATGCAAACCGCTAAACAGATTTGTATAGTTTTGGTTTCATTTGAATCTTCGCGATGTTTAGATTACGTACATATTTTTTATATGTTTTTCAGTTGCATAAACAGCTTGAATTTTATTAGAACAAGTTGTAAACTACCAATTGTTTTGAATGCTTTCCTAATTTCCGCGAAAATTTACAACTTTTTCACTAAAGTTATGGGACCTCAGTAACCATATAGTATGTAGGGAGCCCCTAATTAAGAGAGTTTCTCAATATAATGATTAGAGTCTTTTAAAGATTTTTTTCTTTTTATCAGAATTGAAACCGCCATAACTTTTGCGCGCAACAACCAAAATTAGTATCTCGAACAGATTTAAGAATGGGATTTTTTTCCCAATGTATGTACCAAAAATCATTCATGTAGCTTAAAAAAAAAATTTTAATTTTTTTTTTATGGAAAACTAAAAAATTTTGTCTTTTCTTCATATACACTTTGATACGATGAAAATGTGCCTCATCGAAATAATGGTTTTAGACCCCAAGTATGTTTGGACGAAATGTGTTTCAGACAATTTGGAGTCGATCTAGCCATGTCCGTCCGTCTGTCTGTCGGTCTGTCTGTCTGTCCTGCTGGCTGGAGCGCACGATAACTCTCGAACGGATGAACCGATTCGGCTCAAATTTTGGCTTTCGTAATATTTTGCCCAAACTTAGTTTAAGTTCGAAGATGGGCTATATCGGTTCAGTCCTTCCGGTGCCTTCCCCACAAAAGTTCGAAAATGTTCGGAAAATTTGTGCGCACGATAACTCCCCAGCAAACCAATCGTACCGATATCGTAACGAAATCGGAACAAAATTCGGACGTTACGTCCGATATCTGATCCGAAATCGTAACGATATCTTAACGAAAGTTGTATGAAGTGGTTGACATAATTTCGGAACGAAATGTCGGAGCGAAATCGGATCGATTTCGATCAGAATTCGCTACGAAATCGGAAGAAAATCCTTGGGAAATTCGGAATTCGAATTTTTTCCTCCGAATTTTCGTACAGATTTCTGAACAATTTCGGAATAATGTCGTATGAAAATCTGAGGTAACTTCCGAACTTTCGTAAAGATTTCTGAACGATTTTGGGATAATTTCGTATGATTATTGAAGGAAAAAATTTTTCTCTAATGCCTCTTTTTTTATTTATTGATAAATTTGCTTTGTTATGTTTTTTATTGGAAGATTATAATTTCAAAGATATGTAGTGATTTTCACTGTTGTTATCATTTTGTACTTATAGTAGAACAATGCAAACTTTGTGTACGAATATGTTGAGTCTATCAGCACTAGCTTGAATTATTATATGTTGCATTTATATTTAAAATATTTAAAAAATGTATATGCGAATTTTATAACCAACCATTTTGTTTTTCGACAACAAACTAAAATGTTGCTTGTTAGATATATACAAAAGGTGGTTGTTGTGCGAAGGGAAATTTGTTTCCGACATATCGGAACGAAATCTGAACGAATTCCCCTACGAAAAATCGTATAGAAATCGATACGAAATCTGAACGATTTTGTTTCCGAAATTGTTCCGATATGTCGGACATCCGACATTTGGTTTGCTGGGTCTTGAAGGGAGTGACCGATTTAGACAATACTTTGTACAGCGTAAATTTCCTACCAGAGTAATATGAGGTTCCAAATGGTCTCAATAGGTCCACTCTTTCGGGTACCTCCCACACAAAATTTCGGAAAAGTTCAGTTTAGGGCCATCTCTCGAATCGCTTTGATTTTTGTTTTAGCAACTTGTATTCACTGCCCTACATACGACGGTACAAGTTCCATCAGGGGCAAGTCCATACTTCCTGAGAAAATAGCCTGAAAGTTGCAGAAAAACCCCTATGACACCGTGTGTGGTGGTTGGAGCGCAAGATAACTCTCGAACGGATCTGCCGATTCGGTCCAAAATATGGCCTTTGTAATATTTTGTCCAAACATAGTTTAAGTTTGAAGATAAGCCATATCGGTCCACTCCTTCAGGTACCTTCCCCACAAAAGTTCAAAAATGTTCGGAAAAATTGTTCGTACGGTAACTCTTGAAGAGAGCGGTCGAATTGGTCTATACTTTACACATCCTAATATATCTACCAGATTTAGATCAGGTTCAACTATGGACTATATTTGTCCACTCCATCCGGTAACTCCCACACAAAATTTCCGTATATGTTCACATTAAGACCTGATATCGAATCACTTTGATTTTTGTTGAAGCAACTTGCATTCGCTGCCTCAATTACGATATTAAAAGTTTTTTTAGGGGCAAGTCCATACTTCTTGAGCAAACAGCCCGAAGAGTGTAAAAACCCCCTATGACACCATATGTTGTGGCTGGAGATCCACTTCCATAACGGTCAATATCGATCCATTCCTTTTAGTATCTCCTCCGCAAAACTTTTGATCTTTAATCCTAATCAACATTTTTGTCGGTTCAAACGCCCAAACACGCTAACATCTAGCAGAAGATATGGATATCTTTCAAATAAATGTTGGGTTCCTTTTAATGGGGTATAATCTTGAAATAAAATTGTATCGGGTAATGTTCATTTTGAAATGCGTGTAAATCGCGAAATCCTCAAAATCACTTGATGCGCATGCGGTTTACCAATACAGCGAATTCTTCTCTTTTAATTTGTACACATTTGCCAGGATTTACTTTGGCCGCTAAGATGTAGCATCGTCTGCAGTTTAGAGTGCAACAAACTGTATAACGCTTATAATTTGCAGAAAGTGCATACACTTTTTATGCGCATCCGATTTCACTATCATCCATGAAAAAATACATCGATCTAAACCTATTTCGATAAAATCCATCAAGAACCGTGGATGTAGCATCACACAGTATTTTTTGGATAAATCGTATACAGCTCCCACGCCACTAAATTTTTCAAACCGCTGTTTTCGCACAAACGCGAGTGATGATTCACTTTCTTCATTGAAATGGAAACGATCCACATAAAACGCGAATTAGTCAGCGATATTTTGAAAAACATTTTTCGCAAATTTTTCAATTTTTGCAGTAGCCATTTCCGCCGTTCTAGTAGATGGATTTTTATGATCTGTGATTCATATGATCCGGATCGTCGAAAAACTAAAATATCGCGGGGTACCAGCACAATCAAAACTATATTGTAAATACTGCACCCAAAAAATAGGTTTTTTAGAAAAAATATCACACTAAATTTTGGCTTCTGGCAGTAGATTACTCTGCTGCTGTGTGGGCTACATACTCAATATACATATCAGATTATGCGAAATCGCGAGTTCTTTAATCCTATCATTTATTTTTCGAAATATCCGAATGCGCGTCCCAGTTACATAAAAAATACAAAAAACACCTGAAATCCGGCTTCAAAATGTCAGCATCCATAAAAGTTGGATGCAGTGGAAATTTTGGAAAGTGATACATTAGAAGTGTAATCTTCATTTTGTATTCTCCTACTTTTATTTTGGACAGATGTCCGTCATTTGAATGGTTTAATCAGAAATCGAATAGCAATGTAAAAAAACCTGTTTAGCTTCAACGTGTTTTTATCTATGTTTTTTCCTTTACGCGGTCGTAACTACCACGTAAATTAAATTTTTTTGCTAAATTTTTGAGCTTTGTACAAAAACATCTAAAATAATCCAGCAATAGTCATAGTTACTGGTAAACTACAATAGTTCGCGTATTATAATAGTGCAAACCTTGGCTTCATGGAAACTAAAAAATTTTGACTTTTCCTCATATACCCTCGTTAGCATAAATGTTGAGGGTATAAAAAGATTCCTCGTTCTATTTAACTGAAAACATGTCATCTCAAAATGATGAAACAATATAGCCAAACAAAGGTATAAGGCATTTTTTTCAGACGGTATTATGGGCCAATACAAAAATCATTACGTCATAACTCAGAAATATAGGCTAAGGGATCCTTTGGGTTACTTAATATACTCAATATTGGCTTTCATTCCCAAAGGGAATTTTTCACCTCTAGACCTCGACTTCCATTTGGTGTCACAGTGTAATCAGTAGGATATCCGAAGAGACCATAATGTCTTTCGACGGAGTCCAACAGGTCCTTTAATAGAAAACAAGTATGATTCCTCATAAAAGCCAAGATGATAAAACCACTAGACCTTTGTGAGAAGGCCAGTAGGTCTTCTGACAGAAGACTAGTAGGACTTATATAGAAGACGTAAAATGTTCAATTATAACTCGATTATTATAGAACTTTACTTTTGCTTGCAAAAAATTAGAGGATCAATTGGACCAAAAAATATTTTCCCCATGAATTTTGTAATCAAAATAGAGTTGAAAAAGTCTAGACTTCAAAGGAAAGTAAATACCCTGTGAATCGTCCTCTAACTACCGTTCGCTTATATGCCCAGCAAAAAAAGTCCTCCCACAATCATGGGTTTCGTAAGGGATTTTTGGCAGCCGTAACTACTCTCAAACCCCCTTTCTTCTCCATTATTTTTACATGGGCATGTCGCACTCAGTTTGTAGTTATTTTATGACCACTAGAATAACTAGTTATTTTGTGGCCACTAGAAGTTGAAAAGTAAGGTGAAAAAATCTATTTTTAGACAGTTGATGTAGAGAATTTGTTTTTAATTTCATCACATTATTATTTCGCTGTCTGCCCGAATTGAACCCACGAACCCTCTGATTTCTAGCCACAGACACTACACACTATGCCACGCACACGAATATTAAGGGTTGCTAAAGAACTTAAAAGTGCAGTGCACATGTGCACCACGAACTCTTATTTTTTAATTAAAAAAGTGGTCGAAACCACGATCTAGCGGCGCGAAATTAATAACTTGGAAACGAATGAAGATATCTTTCTGAAATTTTGCACAAACTCAACCTGTGTCTGTGGGTAATTATGGACTAAATATGAACAACATAGGCAAATATTTTGGTATAGCCCCCATATAACGGTACCTCCTGATATTCGATATTTTGAGGATTTAAGCCACCTTTTCCTTCCAAATTAGTTGTAATTTGGTACTTAGGGTTCCTAGTGATCACTAAACCTTTCCACCAAAAATTGTGGACATAGGTCCACGTTTGGGTATAGGCCCCTTTTAAGGTACCTCCCGACTTTCAGTAGTTTGGGGATTTAAATCTACATTTTCTGACCAAATTAGGTGTAATTTGGTATTTGGGGTTCCCAGTGGACACAAAAATTCTCCACCAAAAATTGCGAACTACATTTTGATATAGCCCCCATATAATCGTACCGACAGATTTTGGGTATTTTGAGGATTTAAGCTATTTTTCAAGACCATTTATCAGCAAGATTTGCAGCTATTTGCAGCTAAATTTTGGTTATTCGGAATCTGGGGTGTCTAATTTAATTATTAAAAAATAACTGGACCGAACATCGGTGGACCTTTGTAGTTACGCACCATCCAACAAAAGTATATTGCACTAAAAACATACAAAAAATAATAATTTTTGAAAATTTATTGCTTTATAACTATGTAACTTCAGGCCCCAAACATTTTATTTTAATTTAACTTAAACTCTCCCCTACCAATAAAAAATAAACTTTGTTTAGTTTTATTACGAATTTATTTAACAATTAAACAAATATGCGATCAGGTTTTTAGCAACAATTTTATTAAAATGTGATCCGTCAAAATTTCTAGCACTTCACACTGAATAACTGAGTGAATATTTACAACAACAAACAAGTGAGCCAAGGCTATAGTCGGGTAGGGGCCGACTATGTGATACCCTACACCACTACCCCTGTTCATAAGCTTTTGACTTATAAAATTCAAAATATTAAAATTGGGATAGCTTAGCGCCTTTGCTCTGAATGTCTTCATTAACACAGGTCAATTTTTTTTTGAAACGTATTTAAGTGCATCGACAGTACAACCTAAATAAAAAATGGAAAAGTGGGATGTATGCCATCCATCAATAAGCTTCTTTCTCTGTTAGACTCCCATCAACCCCCAAAATTTCGTGAGGATCCGATCAAAATTTCGTAGTGTGATTGCACAAAAATGGAAAAAGGGATGCATTACCGACTATTGCCATATCTCTGTTGTTTGACCACCTATGACAACCTACTTCACATCGTTGTAAAGGTGATATTTTCTACTTTCCTTGCCAGGTTTTGCTTTCGATATACCTCCTACAGAAGGGAGATATTAACTTTGAAATAAAACGTTGGTCTTTTTTCCAAATATTTTTTTCACATTCCGACCCCTGAATAATATCCGACCATTATCAAAAATCAAAAGGTTTTTCCTCTGTCGGGCCCAAAATTTCGTGACAATCCAATTAAAATTGCGACCTGTAGCGTGATTTCCAAAAAAAGTGGAAAAATGGGATGTATTACCGACTATTACGATATTCCCGTTATTCGGATACCTACGCCAACCTGCTTTACATCATTGTAATGATGGGATTTTTACTTTCATTGTCAGACTTTGCTTTTGGAAGGCCCCGAACCAAAGCTGTGTTCTATTAGCGGCTATTGCGATATCTTCGTTGTTTGACCACCTACGACAACCTACGTAACATCGATGCAAAGGTGATATTTTCTACTTTCATTAGCAGGTTTTGCTTTTGATATACCCCTTTTAGAAGCGGAGATATTCGCTTTAAAATAAAACGTTGACTTTTTCTCCAAATAAGTTTTTTGCCCATTCCGACCCCTGAATATTATCCGACCATCACCAAAATCAATAGGCTGCTTTCTCTGTAGGATCCCCATTAACCCCCAAAATTTCGATCCGATCAAAATTGCGACTTCTAACGTGATTACAAAAAAAAATGGAAAAATGTGATGTATTGCCGACTATTGTGATATCTCCGTTATGTGGCCACCTACGGCAACCTACTTTGCATCACTGTAAAGATGGGATTTTCAACTTTCATAGTCGGACTTTGTTTTTGGAAGATCCCCAACCGAAGCTGTGACATTCGTCATTATTATTAAAATCGCAAAAATAAAAAGTTGGGTTCTATTAGCGGCTACTGCGATATATTCGTTGTTTGATCACCTACAAGAATCTACTTTACATCGTTAAAAAGGCAATATTTTCTACTTTCATGGGCAGGTTCTGCTTTTGGTATACCCCATATTGAAGCTGAGATATTCGCTTTGGAAAAAAACATTGTCCTTTTCTCCAAATAAGTTTTTTGCCCATTACGACCCCTAAATATTATCCGACCATCACCAAAATCAATAGGCTTCTTCATCTGTGTGACCCTCATTAACCCTCAAAATTTCGTGACGATCCGATCAAAATTGCAACCTGTAGTGTGATTTTCAAAAAAGTGGAAAAATGGGATGTATTACCGACTATTGCGATATCTCTGTTATTTGGTCACCTACGCCGTCCTAGTTTACATCATTTTAAAGATGGGATCTTCTTCTTTCATAACCAGGCTTTGCTTTTGGAAAGTCCCCAACCAAAGTTGTGATATTCGTCATTATAATTAAAATCGCAAAAATTAAAATTTGGGTTTTATTTGCGACTATTGTGATATCTTCGTTGTTTGAGCACCTACGAGAACTTACTTTAAATCATTAGAAAGCTGATATTTTCTACTTTTATTGTCAGGTTTTGCTTTTGGTATACCCCGTATAGCAGCTGAGATATTAGCTTTGGAAAAAAACGTTGTATTTTTATCCACATACGATTTTTGCCCATTCCGACCCCTAAATATTATCCGACCATCACCAAAATCAATAGGCTTCTTCCCCTCCGGGACCCCCATCAACATGCAAAATTTCGTGACGATCCGATCAAAATTGCGACCTGTAGCGTGATTACAAGGTTTAGATGGACAGACGGACAGACGGACGGACGGACGGACTGACGGACGGACACACATAGCCAGATCGACTCAACTCGTCGAGACATTCATTTTGGTATATATAAGTATGGGTCTACGACCATTATTTCGATGCGTTACAAACTTTTTGGCCAAAACCAACTTATAATACCCTCCCCACATAGTGGTGTAGGGTATAAAAAGTAAAAACAAAATCTTAGTCAGCAGAGTGTCTGTAATCGATATAATGGAAAACATTTCGGAGTTTTATACTTTGATTTTTTGACTTTCGCGCCGCTAGATCAATGATTTCGTCCTCTGTGCGACGGTGAGCGTTGAACACACAACCCTAGGATTTATAGTCGGACACACACTCACTGTGCCACCGTCGCACGGTGGTCGAAATCACTGATCTAGCGGCGCGAAATTCATAACTTGCAAACGAATTGAGATACTTCACTGAAATTTTGCACAAACTCAGCTTGTACCTGTGGGTAATAATGGGCCAAATATGAACAATATCGGCTAATGTTTTGGTATAGCCCCCATATAACGGTACCTTCCGATTTTCGGTATTTTGAGGATTTAAGCCACAATTTCGCAGCAAATTAGCTGTAATTTGGCATTTAGGGTTCCTAGTGGTCACAAAATATTTCCACCAAAAATTATGAACATAGGTCCACGTTTTGATATAGCCCCCATGTAACCGTACCTCCCAATTTAAGGTATTTTGAATATCATGGCCACATTTTTAATTCAACTTGGCTGTAATTTTGCACTCCGTGTTCTCACGGCGTATAAAATCTTCTTGCAAAACATTTTCAATACGGATTTATGTTTCGATGTAGTCCCTTTTATGGTACCCCCGATTCGTTAAATTTTTACTTGTTATCCCATATTTAATAACATATTTAGCAATAATATGGTATTATAGTGTCTCCGGGGGTAGAACTCCTCCTTGCAAACATTTCTCAAGATAGGTCCATATTTTGATTTAGCTCCCATACAAAAGCCCATCTAAATTTGTATAAATTTCACGCAAAATCCCTTATTTTAAATGTGCAGTCATCAAAAGATTTGCAAATATTTGCAGCCCGAATGTGGTTATTCAGTATCCAGAGAGTCCAATTTCATTCCCCAAAAACAAATCGGACCTAAGTTCGGCCAAGTTTACAAGATGCACTCTATGGAACAAGCGCGTACAATCCATAAAAACACTTAAAAATTGAGTTTTTTGAAAATTTATTGCTATATAACTAATTACCTCCAGACCCCAAACTAATTTTTATAATTTAAATCACACCCTCTGCTATTAATTAAAAATATATCTTGTCCATTTTCATTACGAATTTATTAAACATTTAAACAAATATGAAGTTAATTTTTTGCAACAATTTTTTTTAAAATCTGCTGCAACAAAAGCTCTTGTATTTGATAGCGAATAACTGAGTGAATATTTACAACAACAAAAATGAAAAAACAAAATCTTTGTCTGCAAAGTGTCTGTAATCGATACAATGGAAAATATTTCGCAATTTTATAGTTCGATTTTTTGACTTTCGCGCCGCTAGATCAGTGGTTTCGACCAGTGTGCGTCGTCATTACTTAGTGAGGAGTAAAGTAAGTAGGTTTACCTTGTAAATTTTTTAAGAAGTAACCCATTACTTTTCAGATTACTTGTAATGCGAAAAGAAGCTTGTTTACATTACGGGTTACGTAATGACTACCGGATCCAAATTTTTGCTGGGTGTTTTCTTATAGATTTCTTTTCAAATAAATAATGTTTTTTGAACAAAATTGGTGTGCCAAATTTAGTGTTATATTTCTATAATGTAGAAAAAATTGCCCGGAGTCGACCACGACTCCGAAACCCTGGTGGGCAGTGTTTCAAAATGTGTACCGATATCGACAAATTTCTGCAGGGAAGGTTTGTATCCCGAAGAAGACTAAATACCAAATTTCAGCCATTTCGGTGTGATAATGAGGCTAAAGACTTCAAAATACCGAAAATCGGGATGTACTGTTCTATCGGGATGTATATAAAACGTGGAACGATACCGACAATTTTCTGGAAGAAAGTTTTTTAGTCCCACACCAGACAAAATACCAAATTTCAACAATTTTGGTGTGATAATGAGGCTAAAATCTTCAAAATACCGAAAATCGAAATATACTGTTATATGGGGGTTATATCAAAATGTCGATCTGTGTTGACAAATTTTCGGAAAGAAAGTTTTGTAGCCCAAAGGAAGACTAAATAACAAATTTCAGCCATTTTGGTAGGATAATATAGCTAAACCCTTCAAAATACTGAAAATCAGGATGGGGGCTATATCAAAACGTGGAAATACATAAACAATTTTTGTAGAAATGTTTCCTAGCCTCTGTAAACACAAAATACCAAATTACAACCAATTCGGTGATCAAATTGGAAAATATCTTAAAAATTCCTTAAAACGGCGACTCACAGTGGTACAATGGTTCAGAATCGTTTTTTCCTGGTCAAAATTCTGTAGCTTTTTAACGGATAGGGATATTTTCATAATTCTTTCTTTGTTCGACAGATAACATAATTAGCTTTCCGGTGCTTTAAAATAACTCGATTTTGGTGTAGTAGTTGCAGAGGGATTTAAGGTCAAAATAAAAAATTTTAGTCTTCTTTTTATATTTTGCATCATGATATGAGGTCAAACACAAATAAACAAACCATAAAAATACAAAAAATTAAACTTTTTGTTTTTCAAAATTAAAAAAATACTTCTTGGGTTTTCCTAAAACTCATATAACTCTTATAAAAACTCATATATTTAAAAAAACTGAAAATTTGTCGAAAAAGGCTACATATAATTTATGTGGGAAACGGTACAGAAAAATACAAATTTTTACCCATGTAATTTCAAAAGATTTAAAAAAGTGTTAAACGGACGGAACGGGACTGGTACAAAAGTATATATGGGCTGACAGAGGGCACTCTCGGGCATCATTCTGTGAAAACGGAACATCCACCCAATTTGGAATTTCACTCAAATTTAGTACCTGAGGAAAAATAAAATAGTTCACTTCGTGTAAACGCTACGGTAATTTATTGAAACTGATTTTAAAGACAAGAATCCTAGTGAACGCAATATCTGTTATAGTTTCCGAGAAATAGCTATTTCTTTCTCCAGAAATTTGCTAAAATGACGTATTTTCCAAAATTGCGAAAAAAAAATGATCGTCTTTAGGAGCACGCCACACCCACTTCTCTCAATATTTTGGCCTAATTTTTTGGTTTCCTTAGTTTCAATATGTTTACTATCGAATCCCATGCAGAAATTAACAATCAGTGACGACAACAAAATTGGGTTTTTGGCCAGGAAAATTGATTCCTGAACCACTGTACGACGCGTCACGCGTCACTTTGTATGGGGGCTTTACCGAAAGGTGGATCTACATAGCTCGTTTTCAATACCATAAGTTCTACGTACATACAATTGGTTTTACTAAAAGTTAATCCACCTGCCTCAATCCATTCGGACGCTAGAGTGATTTCCACAGACGGATGGACATGGCTAAATCGATGAAGAATTGCACGCTGATCAAGAATATATTCGAGTAGCTACATAATATACTCTCCATAGTGTGGTGCAGGGTATAAAAAGTTACTTGGGAAAATAGTGAACCGCTAGAACATCAAAATAGCTGAAACCTTTTTCGTTTCTTACGGTGTCTTCCAGATGAGATAGTACTATTACTGCTTACGATGAGTGATATTGGAGATGATATTCGAGTCATTTAAGGCGCTTGGACTCCAAAATATTAGTTGTCACAAAAAGCAGCTGCAGCTATAATCATCCGAGTTAAATGTTAGTAGTTTATATACATTTTTATTTAAAACTTTTATATTGAAATCTCCTCGAGCGCTGTTTTTTTTATAATACCATGTATTTTCGAATATGGCTGGTTGAGTTTATCATAATGAGAGGTGGCCTACGTACAATAACACTCCTTTGTTTAGTTCCGCAAACCTGATTTGGGTTAGCGATATTTTCCGAATTTGTCGCTGGTATGTAGAGTTCTTTTGTTTGTTGTTTTTTTCTTGCGTCTTCTTTTAACTATCCAAAATATGTTTTTTTTGAGAAAATTTACACATCAAATTTTCACATTTCGATTCCAATTATAAGCATACTGGGATATTCATTGAACGACGTAAAATCACGAGTTCTATTATCCTATTATGAGTTTGGAATATTATCTTGTTGCGCGTTCGGATTATTAAAAAGCTGTTTCGCATCAATGAAGAAAAATGAGTAATAATGGGATGAAGACAACAAGTTTTTGTATCCTCTCTTCCGATTTATGTCTTAACCAGGGTTTCGAAGTCGAGGTATTTTTGGCTTGACTTCGACTCCAGACCAGTTTTTTTTCACGTCTCCGGGTCGACTCCGACTTTAAATTCCTATACCACTAAAAATGAATAAAATGTGTAAACATTTTTAATTGTTTCCTATGTTTGTGCCCATATAGGCTAATCTGTTGGGTTTTCCTAACATATTCTTTAGATGGGGCATTCGTTCGAATATAATATATATTTTTGTGTACTAGCAAAGACTAGTTCTTCATCGCTCGATTGTGTATCGTCATATCCCTCCTAAAACACTTAATTTTAAAGAATTTCAGTCATACTATATAGAATACTAGGGGACCCGGCGAACTTCGTCTCGCGGTCTGTTAGAATTATTACTGAAGTCGATGGCTTTGTTGTCGAGTTCAATTGCAAATATTTCTTTGTTTTGAACTATTTAGGACGATATTTGACGCAGATGCCCATTAGACAATTGTACTTTCTATAATTGTCAGTTTGTCGAAGAAAGAGGCTACTGAGAGGCAAAGTGTTTCTATTTTCCTCGAATCTCTGTCCCATAAACTGACAATTGGGCAACTGTAAATCGGGACTAAAATATATTTATTAAGCAAATAACATATTTTGCGACGCACATTTGAAACAAAGTAGTATCGTAACGCCCCCATTCGTTTCATAATCAATAGTTTTCTTCTTATCAGTACCTCCTACTGGCTGGATCAACCGAACCGAATTTTGAACTTCGAAAAACCTTGCCCAAACTTAGTTGACCCATATTGGTCCATTCCTTCGGGAACCTCCCCCACAAAAGGGCGCAATCGATTTGGTCCAAACTTTGCAAATCGTATTACTCCATCCGGATATAGATCTGGTTTGAATATGGACCATATCAATCTACTCCTTCGTGTACCTACCACACACCATAAATGAAGTTTAGGAGCTTCTCTTAGATAGTTTTGAAATTTTTTTCAGCAGTCCATGCTTCCTGAGTTACTGGCCTAAAAACTCCAAGAAACCCTGACGGCATCATCTAAACTGCCAAATCCTGAAGATAACTCTCGCAGGTTTTTTTTTTGCAGAAGGTTGTTTTCACGATTCCTATTACAACGGTACAATTATTTTCCGGAGTAAGTCCATGACACCTTGCCGGCACATGCTTAAACTGCTTGTATGAAGGATAACTCTCAAATTTTTCAACAATTTTTTCCAAACTTGGTTTAAACTCGCTGTTTAAACTTGTGTTTGCTTATTTCTTGTTTTTGGTCAAAGGCTGAGGATACAGCTGACTTATACTTTCTTACTTGTTTCTTTCCAATTTGAATATCATACTTTTTCGATATACATACATACGTATGTATTTGACCATTAGCAATTGCGTTCCAGCTCTGCGGGAATTAAACTGATTTTCAGTGGGGGTATCAATATATACCTGGTACTGCTCAAATTTTATACGACATAAATCGGAAGTTCATCTTTCGAAGATGTTTTTACTTACGGTTCAAAAGTATGTATGGTATTATGGGGCGGCTGTGCCACCGCAGATTTTCTTGAAAACTACAAATGCTACAAAAATACCGTTAAAAGGAAAATTGTGAGTTTAGCGATGATCTATCATATCCCAAAAGCTGGCATTTGTATCAAATATATGATTGAGGATGCAAGCAGTATTGTGTTTTTCAGGGTATTGCGAAAAAGGTTCATGGTAGGTATATTTTGTTACATCTGGTTTGCCTTTGGTGATATCCAAAATACATTTTATACCGTTAAAAGACAATTCCTACAGAATAGAAATCCAATTAATTTGTATAAAAAATAATTATAAATGCCAAGATTATTCATATTATGAAACAGGTTGGGGCGCCTATGCCAGGATGGGGTGGGGTGGGTTAATGTGAGAAATTTGTCGTATTGACGTAATATTATATCTTTTGTATCGAAATTCAACATACCAACTTCAATTGAATTCTAGGATCTGTTTCTTGTTGCCAATTTTAGTATAATTTTTGATTTTTCAATAGATAAAACGTCCCTTTATTGTAAAATGTTGATATTTAAGGAAGAAGTATGGTAAATGAATATTTAGAGTCCCTTGGCGTAGGTATCCACGTCGGTGACAATTTGTAGACATTTTGTAAATTCTCAAAAATATTTTAAAAACAAAATTATAAACATTTATATATCAAAACTTATAGCCAAGATATGCTTATATTTTTTCCAAAAATAATATTTGAAAAAAACTTTGACGGTGTTGATATTGGAACATTTTGAATAAAAACGTGGCACACCCTCCCCATTATACCATATATGCCACAACCTCATTTCCAATTAAATTAACTCTGAGCTCTAGATTTTTCTAATAACCCACCAATTTTGTGGATTTTGTACATTTTTTCCCAAAACAGTGGAAACCATTTCCAGCGTTTTCATCTTCATCTTTTTAATCGGAATCTGACCGAAGCCACTAAAAAGTTCGGCCCGGCCGAACTTAACGACTTTTTACTTGTTTTATATATATAGATGTTAACAGTTTGTAAAACATTTTTGGTTTTTACCATATGGGTTTAAAAAAAGTATTTCGAGGAGGCACATTTTGTATTTTGAATGAATTTTGTGCCTAAGTTTCCGCATTGCATAAAAATCGTTTTCCTTGAATCATAGAATATAATTCGAAATTTCTTCTGGTTGGTACTACAATCAAAAACATAGAGATCCTACTAACTTGTCTGGAAAGAAAAAGAACCAAAATTTATAGTTAAGCTAACATATAACAGTTTTTAATTCCGCATTTTTTCTAAGATTCGCCTATGGAAAATGGTCAGAAAACCTGAAATTAAGCAAGAAAACTTATTCATTGCAGCAACAAATTTTTTGACATTTTGACATTGCAATTGATAAAGCAAACATCAGTTCGGCTCTTGTATGACCTGTAATGGGCTATTGTTTCTTTCATACGTCAAAGTAATGTAACTTGTGGACGAAATTTCAACGTCTGAGCATATTACGTTGAAACTTCTACTGATTAATATCTATTCTATTTTGATGATTTATTTATTTGAAACTGTTGCAACTCTTTTACCCGAAATCTCTTGCAAACATTTCCCTCTTTTATCCACAATTTCCTAAGTTAAACAGCTTTCTTAAGAAGTAAATTCCGTTAGGGGGAAGTTAGTCCAAGACAACCAAAAACTTTGCAACCCCTTTTAAAAAATTTTAAACCTATCTAGCATAATTTTCCCCGTAGATTCATGAATGTATCGCAGTTAAATTGAGGCTGTAGAATTTTGGCCTAGAATTTTAATTGACCAAGAGGGTGGGTGTTTGTTTAACATAGATGTATTCCCAATTGTTCCTAATTTATGTGGCAACACATTCAACTTCAATGCCCTAAAAGATTTTTTTGGGCAAGAAACATTCGACTGATGAATAGCGGACATCCGGACCACCACAAACGTATGCATACAACAAATTTTCAAATTAAACATTTGTCCCGACTAACCAAAGAAGTGTAAACAAAGACATTGGGAGTTCGTTAATTTAGATGGATCCTCAAATAGAAAACATTCACAAAATTTTGTGTTTGAATAAAATCTTTGAATGCATTTGATGTATTCCATAGCCAGCCAGGCGAACATACGTTGAATGGGCGAAAAAGGTCAATGAATGATGCGCCATACTAATCCTTGCCCCAACAACAACAACAACCGTTGCTATACTCGTACACATGTGTATGCATATGTATACATACCCAGCAAACCAATCGTACCGACATCGTAACGAAATCGGAACAAAATTCGGACGATACATCCGAAATCTGATCCGAAATCGTAACGATATCTTAACGAAAGTTGTATGAAGAGGTTGACATAATTTCGGAACGAAATGTCGGAGCGACATCGGATCGATTTCGGTCCGATTTCGTAACGAAATCTGAAGAAAATCCTTGGGAAATTCGGAAAGGAAATTTCTTTCCGACATTCGTTCCGAAATCTGTACAAAATCTGAACTATTTCCTGTCCGAAAAATCGTTTGGAAATCGTAACGAAATCTGAACGACTTTGCTTCCGAAATTGTTCAGACTTGTCGGACATCAGACATTTGGTTTGCTGGGTATGTACATACATATGTTGTACTTCAACATAATCACCATTAAACATTGTCACAATAATTAATTAGTTTTGTTATACCCTACACCACTATGTGGAATGGGTATTATAAGTTTGTTTTGCTAAAAATCCATGTAACACCGCGAAATATTCGTCGGAGACCCCCAATGTGGCATACCAATCTTCATATCTCGACGAAAAAAACGATTTTGAGATGTGTGTCCGTCCAACCGTCCGTCTGTCAATTATAAATTGGAATCAAACTCCAGGCCGCAATTATGGACCGATAGTCACGGAATTTTGTATGGAGATGATCGTGAAATATTTAGCGGGTGAAATGGACCAAAAACATATTATTTATCCAATTTTGTGGGGGCTCTGTAGGTCACAATAAAAGCCCGATCGCCTTGAAATTTTAAATAAGGTAAGATTATACGACAAATAAGACGCTTGCAATTTGAGATGACGATCAGATAATATTTTGAGAATTAAAGTACCAAAATTTTTGTGTGAAAATTGTGAAAATTTTTAATATACATACAGCTTATATCTTTGTTCCTGAAAGACACATTCCTCCCTTGTGAGTTGTATTTGAAAGACCTTTCCATTGATGTCAATTATGTTGATGTATGTGATCAGATAACGGAGTTACAGCCTAATATATTCAGTTTTTGTTGCAGTGTAATCATAAGCACGCTAGAGGTAGCAATTATAGCTCAATAGTCCCGACATTTTGCACGAGGTAAGAGTTTAGGTCGAAGATATTATTTAGCGGGTGACATAGACCATTTCTTTTGTATGAAAAATATCCAAATTTTATTTTTGGTCCATATTTTAAATCCTGGAGGGCATATACCGGCAAAGTAGCCTACATGTGGAAAAATAACTATTGACCTTTCCCCCGATGCAAATTGTAATAATGTGTCTGCTAGATAACGGGCTTTCTGCCTAATATATAATGGGTTTTGTGTAGAGAACCACAATTTCCTCCCATGCTACATGGGATTGTCTCCATGATGACAGAGAAATTTTCACTTCAGTTTTCCAATTGGATTTTTTATATAAATATTGCAGCATGGGGTCGCCTCGCCACCTATTTTATACCTCAGAATTTACAGTAAAGTGGATACATACATGTGTCTCATCGAAATAATGGTTGTAGACCCCAAGTATGTTTGGACGAAATTCGTTTAGACAATTTGGAGTCGATTTAGCCCTGCCCGTTCATCTGTCTCTCTTACTGTCTAGCTGGCTAGTGCGCACGATAACTATCACACGGATCTACCTATTCGTACCAAATTTTATACTTCGTAATAGTTTGCCCAAACTTAGTTTAAGTTTGAATATAGGCAATATAGGTCAACACCTCCCCCACAAAAGCTCAATTTTTTTTTTTAAAAATTGTGTGAACGGTAACTGGCGAAGTGAGCAATCGATCGATAGATCGGGTAAGACAATATCTGTCCACGGGTACGTCCCACACAAAATTCGGAAAAGTAAAATTTAAGAGTCCTCTCGAATCGTTTTGACTTTTTTTCAGCAGATTTTCCTTGCGGTCCCCTTTACGATGGTACAATTGCAATGGTAAGCCCATACTTCCTGAGATTGAAGAAGGTTCTTTTCACGGTCCCTATTGCAACGGTACAATTTTTCCGGATGAGTCCATACTTCCTGAGATAATGGTCCAAAAGTTTCAAAAACCCCTGTAGACTCCAACTAAAATTACAAATCCGAAAAATCATTCTCAATTTTTTTAAAAAATCACACTAAAATTTATTTGGTATAGCCCCACATTACGATATTTACACATTCTACGTATTTTGAAGCAAACTCGTGATACAAAATCAATATATTTTATACGGTATAATTATTGTGTTTGTTTCTTTTTTTGTTTAGAGGCTGAGTATATATCACCGTTAGCGCAGCTGACTTGTACTATCTTGTTTGGTGTGTAATTGAATATAAATAATTTTGGGATTTATAAATTTGTTTGCATGCAAATTATTTGAATTTCTACTCGTTATTAGTTATTTCTACCGGTATAAAATATATTTTTGATATCACAGTACATATATATTCACAATGAACTATCTTTGAACACAAGCTTATGTGAGGTACAAGTGCACAATTTTTGGACGAGAGATCTTCAATAAACTCACAATTTTCCGAAATATCAAATTCAGAGATGGCAAATTGCATTGTATATATATTTATTAATTTTAGGTTATTCAAAAAAGGAACCTCATATTCAAAGACAATTTTAAGATGTAGCAGAAGGAGCTAATCAATGTGAATTTTCCAATTTTCGAATATTTTTTAGAAATGTATAATTTATATAATTGTTCCACAAACATCCCAGTAGGGACAACGGAGGCTTCTCTTATATCGATGGATTCATATAAAGTTATTGATATGTGGCCTAGTATTTATCGCCTAGCCCGAACGGCGTGTCCTTAAATGCTGTAGAGACGTTTTTCATGGCTGAAATACTCAGGAAATATCGCCAACATTACTAAGGGGTATTTTGCCACCGTTGAAAATTTGATGTGGCCAGGCGTGGGAATCCAACCTGGACATTCAGCGTGCAAGTCGGTTGCACATAGCTAATTCCTAGAAGTTATGGTGTAGGGTATCACATGGTCGGCTCCGTCCGACTATAGCCTTTGCTTACATGTTATTTTTTGTTTGATGATTGTTGTAGCCAGGGTTCAAAAGCCAGCATCTAAAAACATTAGCATTAGCTGTACACTTCAACTGCTACACAATATTGACACACACTGCTAAATAAGCAACCGAACGCATATTTATTTTTGTACATTTTTGCTTATTTCGTTTTTATACCCTCCACCATATGATGGGGGTATATTAAGTTTGTCACTACGTTTGTAACTACTCGAAATAATAATTGTAGACCCCACAAACTATATATATTCTTGATCAGCGTGCAATTCTACATCGATATAGCCATGTCCGTCCGTCTGTCCGTCTGTGGAAATCACTCTAGCGTCCGACCGGATTGACGTAGGTGGATGAAATTTTGGGAAAATCTATAACTTGAAAGTAGGACTTTTGGTATTGAAAGTGGGCTATGTAGGTCCACGCTTTCGTATAGCCCCCCTACAAACTGACTCGTGACGCGTCGTCGTTTTAAGGAATTTTTAAGATATTTGTCCCATTTTACCACCGAATTGGTTGTAATTTGGTATTTTGTGTATCCAGAGGCCAAAAAACATTCCTACCAAAGTTGGTTTATATAGGTCCACGTTTTAGTATAGCCCCCATATAACGCCCCATATAAAGTACGCGTCATTTTAATATATTTTGAATGTATTAGTCCCATTTGACAACAGAATCGGTTGCAACTTTGTATTTTGTGTTTCCAGTGGCTAAGAAACATTTCGACCATAAAATGTTTATTTAGGTCCACGTTTTGATATAGCCCCCATAGGACGATATCTCCCGATTTTCGGTATTTTGAAGGTTTTGGCCTCATTATCACACCGAGATGGCTGAAATTGGGTATTTAGTCTTCGTTGGGGATATAAAACTTCCCCCCCCCCAGAAATTTGTAGGTATAGGTCCGCGCCATTATATAGCCCCAATAGAACGGTAACTTCCGATTTTCGGTATTTTGAAGGTTGTGGCCACATTAATCCACCGAAATGGCTGAAATTTGTGGTGGAGGTTTTAAAAAGTTCGGCCCGACCGAATTTAACGCTTTTCCCACTTGTTTACGCCTAGTCTTTTTTTCGCTGTGCATAATCGACAACCACGCTACATATTTAGCAGTCGGCTGACCATTCGTCGCAGTGAATTAGCAACCGAGGGTGTTTTTGTGATTAGAGTTGCCAACGCAGTAACAAAAAAGGTGTCATTTAATGTCAAAATACCTAAAGAATACTAATTATTATTGTTTAAAAATAACAAATATATATATAAAACTGCTTCAGCAAAAACTCACATGTCCTTTGAATGAAAAATTGGAATTAATTATATCGTGATTTTTAATGCATTACACTCGTAACCCTAATATCAAAACTAATTGTTTGCTGAAAACCTGGCTAAGCCGTTGAAACTTTGTTGCTTATTCTCTTTTCTGATATGTGTTGATCATGTGTGCTGCAAAATATGAGTATGCGTGTTCGATGCTGTTTTATTATAGCAACAATATCAAATAGCATCAGCATCGCTAGCAATATTTTTGTGAAATTTGTTGCTTTTGCTAATATGGCGTTAGCATTTTAAACCCTGGTTGTAGCCACATGGTTAACAAATATGATGAGTGGTTTTTGAATGAGGTTTTTATTGTTGAATTTAATTTTTGCAAATAGAAATGTGGAAAGCGTTATTTAAACGATGTAGAACTTTAGTAAATGATTAGCAATGGAAATTGGTTATGGCTAGGCATCGGATATTTGCATATTTTTGGAAATTTCAAACAATTGTAACTACCTTATTTTATAGATTTACTAGCTGACCCGGTCCGCGTTGCTGGCCCGTTTTTAGTTTTCCGTGTAAACATTTATAACCCATCTACATATTTATATATCTACACCTACATATTTATATATTCAGATTCAATTCGAATCATTTTAGTTGTAATTCGAGAATTCCATTTATAATTCGTAACATTTTATTTGTAATTCGATAATTGCAATTGTAATTTGAAACATTTCAATTGCAATTCGAATTATTCCATTTGTAATTCGAATTTATCTATTTTTAATTTGAATTATTATATTCGTAATTCGAATAATTCCATTTGTAATTCGACTTATTTTACTTGTACTTCGAACTATTTTATTTGTAATCCGAATTATTCCATTTGTTTCTTTTTGTTCCTTTCCTTTTTATAAATGGAATAATTCGAATTACAAATGGAACAATTTGAATTACAAATAGAATAATCGAATTAGTAATGAAATGTTGCGATTTTCAAACCGAATTGACGTAACTATGCATTCATCTTGAAACTTCATAAAATACAATTTTTAGCAAAACTCTCATGTAATTGTATCTCCAGATTTAAAATAGAAAATTCTTTTAATTATACCTTCCACCATAAGATGAAGGGTATAACTAACTTTTTGTTTCCCTTTCTAACACTTCGAATTTTTTTTTTTTTTTGATCAGAATAAAAATGAGCTTATGTAGCGATGTTCTTTGGCTGAAATCAAGATACAGCCCGCAATATTTAACATTGAACTTTGTAATAAATTTCTCCTAGGATGTTTGGTATTGGAAATGGGTTATACCGGTCCACGTTTTTATATAAACCCCATTAAATGGGATTTAGTCTTCCTTGGGGTATAAGCATTCCCATTCTGTGTCTAGTTTTTGATAAAGCACCTGTAGTGGGATTCTGTAACTAATTTTTGCTGTTATCGAAAATTGTCGGTAAAATTAAAATGCTTATAGTTTCGATAATTAACGAAATTTTTCGGTAAGTTAACGATGAATAAAAAGTAGTCGCTAGCCTCTACCGACACAAACAGTGATGCCAACTTTTCGTTATGTTTTTAGTCATAATTTTGCAATTTAATTTTACCGATTTTTGTCGGTAACAGCAAAAATGAGATACAGAATCCCACTACTGATGTTGGGTATTTGCAAGATTTTAGCCAAATTATTAAACTGAAATGGCTATAATTTGGTTTGTTGGTGGTTGTAAATATTTCTGCAGAGTATTGTCGCTACAGGTCCACTTTTTGATAATGTAAAGAGGTTTTGCCTAATTTTCCCACCGAAATGGTTGTTGTTGGTCTCCGTCGGGGGTCATAAACATACCTGCAGAGACTTGTCGGTATAAGTCAACGTTCTGATACAGTTACCATAGAACAGTTTGGAGGTTTCCACCGTCATGGCTACAATTTGGTATTTAGTCTTTTCTTTCTGCATTACCAGTAAGCTGAATAATAATGGGTTACTTCTTAAAATCCGAAACCGAATTGACTATATGACGATGTTTTGGTATAACCCTCATGCAATGGTATCTCCAGATGTAGAATAGAAAGTTACTTAAATTTTAGCTTCCACCATACGATGTTTAAGGGTATAATTAACTTTGTGATTCTGTTTGCAACACATCGGAATATTCGTCGGAGAACCTATAAAGTAGGTATAAATTTGTGATCAACATAAAAAATAAGTCGATATAACGATATCCGTCTGTCTATCTGTTGAAATCAAGATACAGCTCGCGATATATAACATAGAACTCTTCAAATTGGTACAGAAGTTTCTATTTATTATTCGTAGCATGTTTGGTATTGAAAAGTTATTATATCAGTGCACATTTTGATATAGCCGCCATACCATTGACCGCCCGATTTGCAGTATTTTCAAGGTTTTAACAGCATTATCTTACCGAAATGACAATAATTTGGTATTTAGTCTCCCTTGGAGGCATAAAATATTTCTGTAATAAATTATCGACATAGGTCCACGTTTTGATAGAGCTACTCTAAAACGGTTCCTCCCGAGTCTCGATATTTTGAAGGTTTTAGTATCGTAATTCCACAGAAATGGCTATTAAGTGCTCAGTGTGGCTATAAAATATAGAATATTCGGTACAGGTCCAGGTTTTGTAAATAGTCATCGCTAGATTTCTAATTTCGGTAGTTGTATGTGTATAGCCATATTATTCATACGAAATGGCTATAATTGGTACTTAGTTTCCCTTGCGGGTATAAAACATTTCTGCAGAGAATTATTGGCATAGGTCCACGTTCTAATACATGTACCATATGACTGTACTTCCCGAGTTTCAATATTTTGGAGTTTTTAGAGTCATTATTCCACCGAAAAGGCTACAATTTGGTGTTTAATCTCCATTATGGGTATAAAACATTACCGGTAGAAGTTGTTATGTGGCCTCCATTGAACGACACCTTCCGGTTCTCGGTATTTCTAAGGTTTTAGCGGCATTATTCAACATTATTTGGTATGTAGTCTCCTTTAGAGGTATCAAATATTTTAGCGGAGAAATGTCGGTAAAATTCACGTTTCCATATAGCCCCATAAAACGATACCTACCGATTTTTGGAGATTTTTTTTAACCGAAATGTCTGAAACCTGATTTCAATATAATTTATGCTGGGGGGTAACCTCGTTTTTACTTGTTTTTAACAAAGTGCTGTTTCATTGAGCACGTTATTATTTTATACTTTTAAACATGAAACATCGGTGATTCATAAAAAATTGCTTCAAAATGCTAGTTGAATTTATCTAGACTCTGCTGTATTTCAAGCCCTAAAGTTAAAGTTCACGGCGTGTTTGCTGCCCCCTTATTAAATTAGTGAATCTGATCAGAAAGAATCAAGTTTTCAAAAATTGGACGCAATCGCGATATTCTGATTCAAAAAACCCATTATTGACAGAGGCCACAATTACTATTGTTTTTACTAATACTTCTAATAAACTCTGAGTTTCGCGATTTGTTAAAACCTGTTATGGGAGAGGTCCCCCATCCCCTCCATTTTCTGTATTCTACCACCTTATGAACCTGCACACACGGAAGTCTAATTTAGAACATCATGTCAGTCTTAAAGAATTTATATACATTTAGATAGGTCGTAGCATAGTTTACCCGTCGTTTTAGTGACCATTTCACATTTTTAGACGTTCCGGTTATTTAACCTTCTTTGAAATTACGTTTTGCCTGATTTCTCAATCATTTTTTTTTTTTTTTTGGAATTTCGATCACCCAGCATTTTACATTATCGAGATTGTACTGTATTCCAAAATGTGGGTTGATCGCGCTTTCCTACTTATTGAAGCCAGTGTTTATAGCGTTTGTGTAGTCACGCTTACTAAAATTAAGGATATTATCTATACATTTTTGAAAAATTGGGCTGACCGCGATATTCCACTTCCGATATGACCATTCAGGATCGAGGCAGTATTTACCATAGTATTGCAAGTAATTTTTAAACAATACGTTCAAAAATATCCTTATTTTCACGTTTTCTTAAAAAAATTTGTGGGGGAGGTACCCTGGTCACTACACTGACCAGTATGAAAAAAAGCTAAAAACCTATTCTCAGACCTAAAAACTCCACATACAAAATTTCATCGAATTCGCTCCAGCCGTTTCGGAGGAGTTTAATTTCGAACATCATGGCAGACTCGAAGAATTTTATATATATATAGATATCGTTCCAATGATAGAAATTCGGTGTCATACCCAACAAAATAAAATTGAACTACTTCATGATGAAGTAGTACTTTCATAGCTTCTTTCCGAAGCAGTCCACAGAGAGTCATAAAAGATACCGTCTATTCTTTATCTTTTGACAACATCCGATTTGTATCCACATCATCGAATTTATTGTATATGAACAATTTATGAGTTTTTTGCAAAACGACTTTTAAACAGCAAAAAAAAAAAAAATGATCCGTTATGATTATTTTTTACTTTTTATAGTAGAGAATTCGCTTTTATTGCTCAAAAATACTCGAAAACTTCTTAAGAAATGCTTCTTTATTGACTTCCACAGAGTCATGCAAAATATGTGATGAAGATACAAATTATACAGTATCCTCACTGCACCATGCCCTTGTAAAAATCATGACTTCTTTCACGTAAAAAGATGTAGTCCAGAAGCACTTGCACTCATGATTCAACTACTTTTTTGGCTACAAACATTTTGCTGGGTATTGACAAATATCAATAATACATACAAATCTCCAGCTTCTATTGCTTAATAAACGAATTATTTGCATTATAATTTTCAAAAATATGCAAAAATCCGATGTCTAGTTATGGTGCACATTACCTGGGGAAGGTATTATAAGTTGATTTCAGGCCAAGATTTTTTAAACTTCAAAAAAATAACTCTCTGGTTATGTTTGTCTGTCCATCCTATCCCGATTCCGACCTCTAAATATTACGCGTCCATCACCAAAGTGCAAAGCAATCTTCTTCCTCTCTTTTGCCCTTCTTGTTCACAGACAATTTTGTGGCGTGATTATAAATTAAATTATAAAAGTAAATATTACTAATATTCAAAAAAATAAATATTAAAAAGACAATTTTAACGTTTTTAAAATTGTTATTTAGAATTTAAATGCAACAAAAGTCGAAGTTCTAAAAAACAAGAATGACAGTTGAAGGAGTAAGTACTGTGTAGAAAACTTTTAAGGCTATTTACTTTGCACTCGCATTAAAACGTTTGATGGAGCTAAGTAACAGCAAGTAAATCACTACTCCTGTGGTAGCCAAGTTCCAGCAAACCTTAATGAATTCACTGTACAACAATATCAACAGCAGTTGAAGAATGTTGTTATACTACAAAAAACTCTTAGTGAAAATCAATGCAGTGAGTTCAAGAATTTCATGGTTATAAAATAGGAACTTTAGACAATCATGGCCCGAAACGTTACAAGGTAACACAGGTCTTAGAGTAAGTAATTCATATATATTTTTCGGTATTAAGGCAATAAAAACTTTTCTCTAAATCATTTTGTATTAAGTGTGGAGCGCCATTCGGTCTCGACTTTAATAATCCGTCAGATCTTACTGATATGGAAAAGTTTTCATTTTCCTTCTGGAGTGTTTATGATAAATAACAACCCCGCAGAAGCTGCAAAAACCCAAATCCTTAAATCATGACGACTTTTCGCTTTAATTTGGTCCCCATCTTATAACTCAACAAAACCCCAGTGATGGCATTTTTCTCACCCAGTATTTTAACCCAGAAACAGCAATGCCAAGTTAGCCACCACAATGGGTTACGATACAATTACCCAGATTTTGATGTTATAACTAAAGTTGCAGCAAACTTCAGGATGACTTGAGTTAAAATAAAACTGACAAAAAAAGTTCAACAGCGGCGGCACCAGTGACCATCAGCAACAACAAAAGACGTGTAGCATTGTAGAGTTCATCATCGAATTCAGTACAACGGGAGGTTTGTCCTTCATGTCAATTGGCTACCAAACTAGGTAACAATTTGCTCTTGTTGTTTTTGTTTTGTAAAGCTTTTAACATTGGTGCTGTAACAATCACAGCTAAAGTTTTGTTGTATGCCACCACAGATGTTGTTGTCGTCATCCAGTGCCTGCAGTTGTTGTTGAACGTTGAGTTTGTTTCCACGTCTTGTGGGATTGTTTTTTGTTTTGTGGAAGCGTGGCAACGTCTGGTTAAATGGCTAACTTTGTAGAGAATGAAGGGAAGAAGCGAAGAATACCCACATACAGCTGCGAAAAAAATAATAGCACCACCACTTACAAGAATATGTTGCAGGCAATCTTTTTTACATGTTCAATTTTTGCTGACCATCTCTTGAGTATTTAGAAATAAATGACTCTAAAGAATTTAAAAATTAGAAAAATTATAATTATGTTCGACAATTTTTTAAATTATAAACTAATTTTTAGAAAAGCTCCAAAAATAGGGCGAAAAAATAATAGCACAATCACTAAAATTTATTTTAAAATTATAGAAATTGGACAAATATGTACATTTTATCACTCCAGAATAGAAGTACATCAAGAGAAACTAGTATCTACTGATTTATTCTTCAGTTAAGGGCATTAGTAACGCATGGGGATAGGCTTGGTATCGAACCAAGCGGATTCTGGTATTTTTTTCCAGGATTCTTCTTTAAAGACCTCCAAATATGATTTTCAGGTCGTTGGTTTTGATGCTGTTGTTGTCTTATTTATCGTAGTTCACAATTTTTTGGATTTGTCTATACAACAATTTCTTTGACTTTCGTCCAGATTATAACCCAGAATATTACCGTTTATATCATTTTGTACCAAACTAGTGCCAACGTATCTTCTAAATAAAATAGAGACAATTTTTCTAGGATTTTGACGAAAACCAGTTAATACTTCACACTTTCGTTGCCATGTATATGGCCTAGTCTCTAACGACAAGCTCAGCTCCATACTATTACGGTTAAACAATCCTCTGTTATTGGGTCTTGCTAGATATTTTTGGTTCTATTCCGAGTTTTAGATGATATCTAACTGAAAAATGAAACTATTTTCCACCAAACATAAATATTTAGTACCACAACTACATAAAACATTGTTCCACAGTTATTCATGGTGGTGCTATTATTTTTTTCGCAACTGTACATTAGCCCTTGACCATGCCTTTGCGTAAAAGACTAAGAATTGCTTCAAGCTTTACATTGTCATGTCCATAAAAAGGGTCATGCATTTGTTAATGCTATGTTGTGGTGGTCGCAATTACTCCATTTTAGGTCATTTTAAATTTAAGTAAAGATTTGGTTTTTACCACAAAAACGTTCTGACAGAATATTAAAATGCATTCACTTTCGATTTTCAATTGCATGAATGAAGGGATGTGGGACATTTAAGATTACTAGAATTATGTAATGTAAAGTAATGATGATGTTTAAGCCATTGGGGTAATATTCAAGACTTAAAAACAATCAAATTAGAATACCATTTATGAAAAAAAGCAAAAAAAAAAATTGCATTCGATGAATTAGCTTTTCACCCTTTTAGAATTCGCGAACTGATGGCATATTCTAAATTTTTTAAAATGGAGTGATTTGAAGTGATTCTGGCTTAACATTTATTTACTTCCTTATTAGTCTATGGATAATTTTCCTTTAAAGACTAAATATATAAATGAATTTTACTTAATTATGTGAATTCAAATATATTACAATTTTAATTTTTACAGTATTAACATCCATGGAAAAATCCTAAAGACTATACAATTCATTAAGTATTCATTAAGTATGCAAGAGAGAACCTCTAGATCAACAAGCATGTCAAGCACGTTTAAATAGCATTCATACGGCCGCAGTTGCAGATGCCTTAAGCAGCTACAGTTTAAATGCGGTCCTCGGAGAACATCCCCCATACATCGCAGCTGAGGAGCGTCATCTGCCACGAAAACCCAAAGGATCGACAGGACTTTGGAAAACACCTGCTTAAGATGCGACACAGGCCCGCACAACACACGGCACCTTTTCAACTGCCCCGCCAAACCTACTCAATTTACTCTAGTGGATCTGTGGTTACATCCCATCGAAGAAGTCACGTTCCTGGAACTGGAGATTGAGCCAGGCTAAGCTGAAGAAAGAATATACAAACATATAATACAAACACTGTCACAACAACAGTTCCTATTGAATTTAATGAAGAAATTGCATAATTTGTGTTAATGTAATAAAGTTCGTAATATTTTTGTTTTACACAAATAATAAATTCTTTTTATTTATTATGGGATATTTTGCAATGACTTGCATTTTGATTGCATCTTTGAATTGCATAAAAACACATTCCGAAGAGTGCCTTTAAACTGCATCCAAAGTACTTCATCGAAGCACGTGCTTTGGATGCAAATTGGACTGCATCCTATTCAACCCCAAAAGGGTTAGTTCAAATACGATTATAAAGGGATAGTTAACATACAGTGCCTAAGGGTTAGTTAAAATGCAGTGCCAAAGGACTAGTTAAAATGCAATGTCAAAGGGTTCGTAAAAATGCAGTGCTAATGGAGTGCATCTTTCAGCAGTCACGCTCTTGTAAAAATCATGAGTGAAAATGCATAATTTGATACACTTCTGTAAGGAATTGAATTTTCCATTGACTATAATAAATAAATAAATAAATAAATAAATAAATAAATAAATAAATAAATAAATAAATAAATAAATAAATAAATAAATAAATAAATAAATAAATAAATAAATAAATAAATAAATAAATAAATAAATAAATAAATAAATAAATAAATAAATAAATAAATAAATAAATAAATAAATAAATAAATAAATAAATAAATAAATAAATAAATAAATAAATAAATAAATAAATAAATAAATAAATAAATAAATAAATAAATAAATAAATAAATAAATAAATAAATAAATAAATAAATAAATAAATAAATAAATAAATAAATAAATAAATAAATAAATAAATAAATAAATAAATAAATAAATAAATAAATAAATAAATAAATAAATAAATAAATAAATAAATAAATAAATAAATAAATAAATAAATAAATAAATAAATAAATAAATAAATAAATAAATAAATAAATAAATAAATAAATAAATAAATAAATATACTTCCAAATTACTCGTATATATGATTTAACTGCATCTTTCATGATTTAACTTTATTCAAGCGAAGGACATTTTATATTAATATTTGAATTCACTTTCTTCCGAGTTGAGCTGTTATGTCCTAAAAACTGTATTAAAAAATTAGGAGTCTACCGCAGTCGTACACATTCAACCATTATGCTACGTTTCACGGGCGGTTATCGAAAACCCATGTTTGAATCCAACCTTGCCTCATGCTAAATTTATTTTTCTTTTCCCTTATTAAGGCGAAGGCCATTTTATAGTGATATTTGAATTCCACCATAATATGGGTCTATTTGTTCCTATAGCCCCCATATAGCGGTACCACTCGATTCAGTTCAAATCTACTAACTCATTTTTAACACAGTAGCAGTTGACCAATCGAACTGAAACTTCCTCATGATTAGACAGCGGAATTTTATGCAACCCCTATTTTTGGTCTGATTCATGTCAAATTTTGGGACTGGGGATATTTTTGGCTTCTAATTAAATTGCAATCGAAGCATATGACCTATGCAAAATTATGCAAAATGATATAAATTTTCTTATGCAACCAATATTTCAATAATAGGTACAAATATATTTGTATGTAAAAATGTATAAGCACAACATCAACCTTCAAAATACCGAAAATCTGGAGGTGTCGTTCTATGGGGGCTATATGAAGGCCTGAACCTAAACCGACAAATTTTAGGTGGAAAGCTCTTTATCCCCCAAGGAAGACTTGGACCTATACCGACAAATTTCAGGTTTAAAGTTTTATACTCCCAAGGAAGACTTAATACCAAATTTCAGCCATTTCGGAGGGATATTGAGGCCACAACCTTCAAAATACCAGAAATCCGGAGGTACCGTTCTATGGGGGCTAATTGAAGACGTGGACCTATATCGAGAAATTTCAAGTGGTAAGTTGTATACCCCCAAGGAAGACTTAATACCAAATTTCAGACATTTCGGAGGGTTATTGAGGCCACAACCTTCAAAATACCGAAAATCGGTAGGTACCGCTCTATGGGGTTATATGAAGACGTGGACCCATGCGGACAAATTTCAGGTGTAAAGTTTTATACCCTAAGGTACCAGAATCCACAATGTTATTTCTTACAATAAGTTTATTTGTTCCATAAAGAAATTTTGATTTGTGGAAAGCTAATTCCCAGGAGTAAAGGTGTAGGGTATCACATGGTCGGCCCCGTCCGACTATAGCTTTGGCTTTCTTGTTTTTACTTACGGTTTAAAAGTATACATATGTGCCACAATTTGTTCACAATTTTTGGTGGGGAAATGTCTGTATCATTGGAAATGCCAAATGACAGCTAATTCGGGCAAAAATGAAGATAAAATCCTCAAAATACCTAAAATCGGGTGGTCCGCTATATGGGGGCTGTAGGAAAAATTGGGCCCATATTCATGTATTGTCATCCAAATCTGAAAAGTGTGCAAAGTTTCTTTTTTTTAATTTATTCTCTTTCTCTTATTTTTTGGCACTAAAAGTAAATAAATAAGTAGTTAAGACTTGATGTAACCAGGGAGTAACTACTTATTTATCTACTTGTTAGCGGCAAAAAAATTAGTACTTACCCCCTATGACATGCCCGTGTTAAAATAATGAGAAAGTATGCCAATTTGTAATGAGTATTTTTGCTGGGTCGATAGAAATTTGTGAAAAAATTAATGTTCCTCAAAAATATTTTTGCAAATTTTTCACAGATTTTCGTGATTTTTTTTTAGGTTTTATCCTTTTCTGCCATGGGACCATTCGAATTGGTGCGAATTGTCAAAATCAGTTAAGCGGTTCTTGAGTTATACGCATTGTAACTAACATCATTTCCTTTTATATATATAGATAAGGGGATTATTAAAAATTCTTGGCGCCATAATTCAGAAACTTGAGCTGCGGCGAAATTTTCCTTTTGGTACTTAATATACTGACGACCAATGGCGTTCATCTCCAAACGCAATTTTCGACCCCCAAGTGTAATATGAATAAACGGGCGACCAAAAATTTTATATTCATCTTTCGTAAAATCACAGTAGGACTCATTACGGAGATTCAGAAGGTCGAGCATCTACTTTGTAAGTGTCCCATGCTGCACACAAGAAGACACCGATTACTGGGTAAATATTAATAAGGCAGCCTCAACGTCCTATCAGACATAAATTACATTACCCTGTCTAAATTTGAAACGTATCATGGTGTGGCTAACACATTTAACCACTACAGGCCTGCGCAAAAGTATGTTTAGCCATATTTTCCAATCGATTTGGCTGTTACTTGACATTTTGGTTTCCCAGGACATTTTGTTTTCTCTCCGAAGAAAAATTTCCATACGAATTTTGCTAAAGCTGAAATCGATTTTGAGCTACCTCAAAGTATGGAACTCTAACATTTTTTACAGCGAATAAAATCAATTGGATAATTTATATTGAAAAAATCGAATTAATTGGCAATTTTTAGGAAATTTGACAAACATCCGGTTGCGCAATACTTAAAAATTCCATAGAAGCAGTTTTAATAAATGTGCTATTGACACAAATCTGTATTGCTTAGTAGAAATATTTTTCTTTTAATAAATATAATAACTCAAACACTTTCACAGAAGAAGAAAGAGAATAAATGGGCAATGCCGTTTGTGTTTAGTTTTATTTATGGGGGGGGATACATTTTTGTTGAATGACAAAAAAATTATTTCGAACAACAAAAGCAATAAAGAATATTTTTTCGCGTTATATTGTGTGTATGCAATGTGTGTTCGTGTCATTGTGTTGGAATTTTAAGAATAGTGTAAAAACTTTGTTCTGCAGCTCTATTCCAAGACAAAAGCAATTCTTTTCAGATTATTTATCTTATGTTTTATTTGTTTTCAGTTAGTTGTGCGTAAGTACTGCGAACGTGCAATGGCCTACTTTTTGGAATAAAGTGTGTTACGTGTCTATTCAGAAGACTGCTGGAAAAGAAGACTGAATTTTATTAAATCGACAACTAAAGAATGTCGATCAAAATTATCCCAAGACAAATACTCATTACAAAACCCCCTACTAATCCATAATTTTAAGAAGGAATGTCACGCGTGGTTGTTGGTTATTTTCTAACCACTTAAATAAGTAGTTACTAAACTTCGTGCTTACTTATTTAACTACTTATTTTAGTGGTCATCAGTAACCACTTACAATCCTTGTTAAAATAATGGGTTAGATTAAAATCTTTTCTTAAGAGCTTATCTGAAATAATGCAATGTCTTACTATTTAAAATCGAAAATTGAAAAGTAAAAAAAAAGCTAAATTCAATTTTTATATTATTTTTGTTTTCATTTTATTTTATCACGTTCTTCAATAAAGAAAATTGCTTCATACCCCGCTTTCGTTTCTTTCCTTGTTTCCTCACCATCACCATTCCACTCATAATTTAGAGAAAACTTTACTATGAAATGTTTGTAATTCGATATAAATATATAATATCTATAAAATGCTCAAACAAGGAAGAACTAGCAATTATTGTCTCCCCTTCACTGCTTTAATTTCAGCATTAACCACAAAACCGAAATGTTGCAAAAAGGAAATGCAACGCTTGTGATTTGTTTGTTGCCGTTATAGTTCCGACCACGAAAAACAAATACTCCGATGCAGCAACGAAAACAGAGCAGAAAAGAACGATAAATAGCGCTGTGATTTAGGTAATGAGTTTTTGTTTACCAAAATTTTCAAAGAATATATTAAAGTAATATTTTATACATGGTTTGGAAATTTGGAAATTTATCCAACACTTCAGCAAACGAAATATCATTGAAGAAGCAGCACTAGCAGCAGAAGAAAAACAAAAAATATATATTTTAGCTAAAACGCTGTTGCTTCGAGTTGCTTTGTGGAAAGCAGCTAACGTCAATTACATTACATTCATAATTTCGAAATAAAAAATAATTAAGAAAATTAAGTTTTAGTGTTTTATTTATAAATGCGCTTAAAACTAGAAAATATTTTGTCGCTTAGCCTCAATAAGTATATTCCTCCTCCTGATTGAATCTCTTAAATAAAACGCTTGCCGTTCAATTTTGCCACCATTTTTAATTTAAATGCAAGCGTTTTATTTGAGAGACTCCATCATGAGTAGACAGCGGAATCCTATGCAAATGCATATATGGTAAGGATGGTCGTAGAGAAAATCTGATTAGACAGAAACTCGTTTTATCACAAAATAAAACGAATTAGGACCAGAAATTTTTGCATATTTTGAATATTTTGCATATCTTTCATATTTTGACATATTTTTACATATTTGCATAAAATGAGCATATGAAAACCATTTACAGGAATATATACAAGGATTTGTGGTCTAAAAATCCCACCGAAATGGCTGAAATGTGGTATTAAGTCTTCGTTAGGGGCATGAAATTTTACACCTGAAATTTGTCCACATGGGTCCACATCTTCATATATCCCCGTAGAACGGTACCTCCCGATTTCTGATATATTGATGGTTGTGGCCTCAACATCACACTTAAATGGCTGACCTTTTGTATAAAGTCTTCGTTGGGAGTATAAAACATTCCACCTAAAATGGGTCAGTATATGTTCACGTCATCATATAGCCCCCATAGAACAGTACCTCCCGATTTTCGGTATTTTGAATGTTTTAGCCTCAATATCCCACCGAAATGACTGAAATTCTCGGTATAGGTTCACGTCTTCATATCTCCCACACCTCCGGATTTCTGGTATTTTGAAGGTTGTGACCTCAATATACCTCCTAAATAGCTGAAAATTGGTATTGTCTATGAAAATGATATGATATTTTGAAATTTTAAGCATTTTTTTAATAAACAACTTTTTCTCTAAAACGTACAGTTTTCCTTCAATCGGGACTTCTTTTACAAGTGCCGAAAACTTTGAAAGGTAATATAGGTCACGGTGCGCCTTAACTAAATTTAAATGAAAGGTGCTTACACCTGGGAAGTAACTCCGCCAAAGACGGTCCCAAGCCCGGTTGCAAAAGGAGGAGGGAATTGTCACGAGCCCAGAGGGTGGACTGATTTATCCACAGTTCACCTTGGGACTAGCGACATATATACAAACACTTTTAAGATCAAGGTAGTGGGAGTTGTGCTGAGGATCTGAATGGCCGACAAGTGTCTAAAGAAGTCTGGTCGCTAGCAATTCCCCCTCGACGCCAGGGCACGGGTCGAGCTGTACTTATTAATAGCCTAGTCTGCGCACGCCGTCACTGCGTACGATGGTCCATCCCCTTACGGCACACTCGTGGGATCAATACATGGAGAAAAATACAAAAACAAACAAACACCAAAACAAAACTCCTCGGTTGCAGCCTGGCAACTCCTCCGAGGATGAACTCTTAGCATCCAGCCAGGAGCTGGTAGCTAGCCAACTAAGTGTAGTCAGCTCTGCAAACAGCTGTGACTCACTTCAACAACAAAATACCAACAAAACAGCGACTCTGTCCGTCAAGAAAGATGTACAATCTACTGAACCCAACCTAAAAAAGAAAAGTCCGTCCGACGTTCGGAAATCCCTGTACCAAAAGGCGAAGTTTATTCTCGGCAATATAGCCAAGAATGCTGCTAACGGTACAGTGGATGAACGGGATGAGGCGGACAAGCTCAAATATACACAAATTGTTGAGGAGTATGAGAAAGCCAAAATCTCACATATCAACGATCGCCCATCTTCTTCCAAGCGAGAGCGTTCCCGGACGGAGGACACAAAGCCCGCAAAGCGAAAGAAGCTCAAACACAACACCACTACATCATCTACAACAAAACGCCCCTTCAATGAAGTTGTTAAGGACAACATGCTGGTTGCCATAGCTAACGAAAAGGAGGGTAAGCTGTCCCCTATCACCACGGCGGAATGGGGTACTGTAGAAACCAAATTGTCGGAACTGGTTATGGAACACGTTCTGGCAAACGAGGATTCTCCTGTACCCCATTTCGACTCCAGCGAGGTACATCGTGGTTACAGGGTGATCAAATGTATGGATGAGTACTCAAAGGAGTTTCTGGAAAAAAGCATAGCTAAGCTTAGCAATGCTTGGGACGACATCAGCCTGAAGCTGATCCCGGCCCAAGAAATCCCGATGAGACCTCGTGCCAGAGTTTGGTTGCCCAAGATAGAGTGCGACGGGCCAAAGCTGCTGAAATGTCTGGCGAAAATGAACAAGGATGTTCCGATGGACGAGTGGTCCGTAATCGCCACTGAGCCACCTAATAATAACAGCATGAGCTTAGTTCTCTCAATTACTGAGGCCGGAGTAGAGGCTCTCGAAAGATTGGGGAACAAGTTGTTCTTTGGCATAAGGGAAGCCAAAGTCAAAATACTACGCCCACATGGCCCGAATGGAGAAGACGATGAAGCTGACATCGACGACGCCGGTATGCTGCTCGACAATATGCAGCTAGAGGGGCCACCCACATCTTCACCCAAAAAAATGATGTTTAAGGTCGTGCAGATCAATCTGAAGCACTCGAGAATTGCTTCAGATAACCTGCGGATCCTTCTAGTTGAGGAGGATCTTGACATAGGCATCATACAGGAGCCCTACGTTTACGAAAACGAAGTAAAAGGCTTGGATAACAGAGGTTACAAGACGATATACATGAAGGATAATGGTAAGCCTAGATCATGTCTAATTGTCAAAAACACCATAAACGCTTTCTTATGTCCCCAGTTTAGCACAGCAGACTTTACCGTTGCAAGAGTGGAACTGGAAAACGGTAAGCAGTTCCTTATTGCCTCTTGCTACATGGCCCATTCCAGAGAAGCTCCACCAAGCGAGGTCTCGAGCTTTATGGGGGCCACTCTACCACATGACACCATAATCATTGGCTGCGACGCTAACGCAAGACATTCCCTGTGGGGCAGCTCTGAAACAAACGACAGAGGTGAGTCAGTTTTAGATTTCATAAATACTAACAACCTCACTATATGCAACAAAGGTACTAACCCAACTTTTGTATTTCCAAGCTCGGAGAACTTTAGGGGATGGCAGGAGGTCATCGACCTCACGCTAGTATCAGATAGACGGCAAATTGAAATAGACAACTGGATAGTATCCGATAAGAGGTCCTTTTCAGATCACAATTGGATACTATTCAACATATCTGAAAAGGCAACGCCCACTAATTGTTTTCGCAATCCTAAGAGAACGAACTGGGAAAAGTTCAATAGGGTTCTGAAGGACAAACTTCCAAATATTCCACATACAGATGAAACTACAGCAGGCATAGAAAAGGCTGTATCCATTCTAGAGAAATCCATAGATACAGCCTTTAAAGTGTCATGCCCATTGACTCGCTCAAAGAAACGTTATCCACCATGGTGGACGTCCGAGCTCTCAAAGTTAAGAAAACAATCACGAAAAGCTTTCAACGTCAGCTACCAAAGCGAATCCTGGCAGCCATACAAGGATAAGCTTAGGGAATATAAAAAAGCAATATCCAAAGCAAAAAACAATCCTGGATTGAATTCTGCGGATCTCTCGACAGCACCAAAGATACTGCCAGACTAAGCAAAGTTATGGCAAAGGGTCACTCAAATCCCACCTACATAAAGAGAAATGACGGTACCTGGTCAGAAAACTCGGCCGAATCTCTTGAAATTCTTCTTGCAACGCACTTCCCCGGTTGCACGAATAGTACTAACGAAGAGTAAGCCAATACAGCTATAAATACAGACAACACTGAAGCCGGAAAGATTATAAGTCCGAGTAAAGTTACATGGGCTATCAATAGCTTCTCTCCCTACAAATCTCCGGGGCCAGATGGTATTATACCAAAAATGCTTCAAAGCGCGGAGAGCTTAATTAACCCTTGGTTAGTACACATCTACAGTAGATGTCTTTCCCTAAACTACGTTGCTACGAGTTGGAGACAGGTAAAAGTTGTTTTCATACCGAAAGCTGGAAAACGTAGTCACGAAAATGCTAAAGTCTTTAGACCCATAAGTCTCTCATCATTTCTGCTTAAAACACTCGAAAGGCTCATTGACGTGTATATTCGAGAAAAGATGGAGAACTCAAACAACATATCTTCAAGTCAACACGCTTACCTTAAAGGACGCTCGACAGATACAGCCCTTCACGAAGTCGTTAGGACTATTGAGATGTCCTTGGAGCACAAACAATACACCTTAGCCGCCTTTTTAGACATAGAGGGCGCCTTCAACAACGTTAGCACTTCAGCAATAGAACAAGCTCTATATAACTTTGGCGTGGAACCATTCATCAGTGGTTGGATAACCACCATGCTGCAGAGTAGAGTCATTAATGCCACACTGGGAAACAGCACGCTGTCAAAGCACGTAAATCGAGGAACTCCACAGGGAGGGGTGATCTCGCCACTGCTTTGGCTCCTTGTGATTAATGAAATCCTAAGCAAACTTGACCAAATGGGGATTAAGGTGGTTGCTTATGCGGACGATGTGGTAATTCTCGTCTCCGGTTTATTTCCGTCCGTGATGAGTGACTTGGGCCACAAGAAGTGGTCTGGGAGTGAATCCAGGGAAAACTGAGATGGTGATATTTACTACAAAAACCAAATATGCTTTCACCAATCTTCCACGACTACGAGGTCAAGAAATACCCTTATCAGATCACGCCAAATACCTAGGCGTTATCCTTGATTCAAAACTATCATGGAAACGTAATATGGAACATCGTGCTCATAAAGCAACCGTTGCATACTACACATGTCGCAAAATGTTTGGGAGCCGCTGGGGCCTCAAACCCAAAATGGTGTTATGGATGTACACCAGCATAATAAGACCAATACTCACATATGGAGCACTAGTTTGGTGGCCAACAGTGGGAAAGAAAACAATTCAGAGAAAACTATACAGTATTCAAAGATCCGCATGCATCGGGATGACAGGGGCAATGAGAACTTGTCCGGCTGAAGCCCTCAATACAATGATGCATATACTGCCAATAGATCTACACATCAAAGCAACTGCGGCCTCCAATGCTGCAAGGCTACGTGCTCTAGGCATGTGGAGAGATAGAGCCTACGGACATGCCTGCGTGCTTCTCAAACTACCAAGAAAAATAGCAACCAACGCTGATTACTGTACTCCTGCAATAACCTTTGATCAGCCCTTTAAAGTTCAATTTCCAAGCAGGAAAGAATGGAACAATAGTACACCACTGAAGGGGTACGACATCAGTGTATACACGGACGGCTCTAAGATGAATTGTGGAGTCGGCTCTGGTGTCTACTCGGAAGAAGCAAACATATCTAAATCCACAAAGCTACCTGAAGATTGCAGTGTTTTTCAGGCAGAGATACTGGCTATTAAGGAAGCTTGCAAAATACTTCTACAGCATCACTCACCAAACTCAATAGGAATTTTTGTCGACAGTCAAGCGGCGCTCCTAGCATTGAGTTCAAATATCGTCACATCAAAGCTGGTGAAGGAATGTAAAGAAGAACTCGCTGAGCTAGGACGTCTGACCAGAGTAGTTCTCATTTGGATTCCAGGTCATAGGGGTCTTGAAGGTAACGAAAAAGCAGACGAACTAGCTAGAGCGGGATCTGCCTCTAACGAACTCTCAAGGGCGTCAGTCGCAACACCATTGGGAGTAGTTAAAGGGGATATCTTCAAATACTATCTTTCACAAGCTGAGATCAGATGGGACAAGACTGAAACTTGTAAAATATCAAAATCTACATGGCCACACTACAACATCAAACGTACAAAGTTCCTGATCAGCCAAAATCGACGGAACCTGGCAAGGCTAATTGCGGTACTAACAGGTCACTGGGCCATTGGTAATCACGCAATGCGTCTACATATTCCATACAATGACTACTGTCGCAGCTGCGGAAACGAAGAAGAGGAAGAAACGGTTGAACACCTCCTCTGCTCCTGCCCTGCACAACTGCAAAAAAGACTGAAAACCCTGGGACGGCCGTTCCTGCACGATCTTACCGAGATAACCGAACTAGATCTGGGAGACCTTCTGAGGTTTCTCACTTCATCAGGCTGGATATAAATTATCAACACAACAAACATATGACAGTCTCTACACGAGTGGTGTGGTTTTCAAAACGGTATATTTAAATACTAATTGAGGCTATAGCCACCACGTAAACCAACCAACCAACACCTGGGAAGTTTTTGCTGTTTCTGAAACTACAATATTCATAGATGAGAAAAAACAAGTAAAAAAGCGTTAAGTTCGGCCGGGCCGAACTTTTCATACCCTCCACCATAAAATATTCTGAACTAAAATGGAACAATTTGTTTTCATTCCTGTCCCCGAATATAAGTAGGTACGTTAAAATGCTTCATTCGGGAGGCCCTTTTTATGGGGCTATACTATACTCTAACTATGTTGACAATTTTTGGTGGGCTAGAAATTGGGAGGTACCGTTATATAGGCTTTATAATAAAACATGGACCTATGTTGACAGTTTTTGATGGGAGCCTTTAATGTCAAATAACTTCTAATTCGGTTAAAAATTGTAGCTAGAATCTTCAAAATACCGAAAATCGGTACATAACGTGGGAACTTCAAATGTCATTAACAACTAGTTCGGAGGTATGTGGGCTATACTAAGATATGAACTTAAATGAACAATTTTTGTTGGCTGTTAAATTTCAAATTACAGAAAGTTCGTCCAAAAAATAAAGCTAAGGTACGGAAATCGGGAGGTTTGTTTTGGGGCTATACCAAAACGTGGAAATAAGTTCGGTTAAACATTTTAAGTAAAATCCTCAAAGTACCGAAAATCGGGAAGTATCGTTATATTGGGGCTATGTTGAAAATTGTTGATGCAGATGTGTGGTGACCACTACAACCTTCAAATGTCAAATTACAGTTAGTTCGGTTAAAAATTGTAGCTAAAATTGCCAAATTACTGAAAATTGGGAGGTACCGTAATATGGGAGCTATATCCGAACATGGACCTATGTTGACAATTTTTGATGGAGATGTGTTGTGACCACTAAGAACTTCAAATGGGGTACCGTAATATGGGGGCTATACCAAAACGTGGACCGATATAGCCCATCACCGTCATCGAACTTGACCTGCCTGCAAACAAAAGACGCATTTTCCCAAAAGTTTTAATGGAGAGGTGTGGTGACCACTAAGAACTTCAAATGTCAATTGTTCAAATTACAGCTAATTCGGTTAAAACTTGTAGGTAAAAACCCCAAGATACCGACAAACGGGAGGTACCGTTTTATGGGGCTATACAAAAACATGTACCTATGTTCATAATTTTTTCGAATATAAGTTTTTTTGGTCACTGGGAACCCCAAATATCAAATTATAGCTAATTCGGTCTAGAAATGTGACTTAAAACGTCAAAATACCTGAAATCGTTATATGGGGCTATTCCAAAACATGGACCCATGTCCACTAGTTCTGTTATATAAGTTTATTGACACTTAAGAACCCTACATGTCAAATTATAGCTACATCGGTCTGAAAATGTAGCTAAAAACGGCAAAATACCGTAAATCGGGGGGAACCGTTATATGGGGGCTATACCAAAACGTGGACCTATGTCCACAACTTTTGTTATATAAGTTTATTGATACTTAAGAACCTTACATGTCAAATTATAGCTACATCGGTCTGAAAATGTAGCTAAAAACGGCAAATACTGTAAATCGGGGGGTACCGTTATATGGGGGCTATACCAAAACGTGGACCGATATAGCGCATCATCGAACTTGACCTGCCTGCAAACAAAAGACGCATTTTCCCAAAATTTCTATCTCTATTTTTGTGGATGCTAGAGTGATTACCACAGACGGACGGACGGACGTGCACAGATCGACTCAGAATTTTACCCTGATCAAGAATATATACTTTATGGGGACGCAAATGAGTATTTCAGTGCGTTACAAACGGAAAAACAAACTTAATATACCCTCCATACTATGGTGGAGGGTATAAAAACAAAAAAAGCGCCGGAGGGATTTTCAAATAAATCGCGGTCAAAAAACCAAAAATGTGAACTTTGACCGCGATTTATTTGAAAATCCCTCAGGCGATTTTTTTGTTTTTGATTTTTCTCATCTATGAACATTATAGTTTCAGAAACCGCAAAAACTCCTTTCATTTAAATTTAGTTAAGGCGCACCGTGAGTTGTATTCTTACATGCCAATCCCTTGGTTTTTGGTTGAGAAAATACTATTACTATATTCCTAACAAATCCCTGACTATTATGAATTTTACATTTATGATAAAATTTTTATCGCATATTTAAATTTTTCATCAAAATTAGAAAATTACAAAAAAAGTAGATTTTTCTGAATTGCTTGCGTTTTAGGCCAATTGTTTGGAAATGCACGGACCAAATGATGCTTAATAAGCATGGAATGACAGATAACATACAATACTGTAACAAAATGCAAAAAAAAAAAAAACTACAAAAATATGCGAAAATATCCGAGTTTTACGTCAAGTTTTGCAAAAAATTTTGTGGCGTTTAAAAGACCAGGCTTTATGTGGGTTAAAAATTTGTTTAGTTTATTTTGCTATAGGCAATTTGGTTGACAACAAGTTAAAATTTATTTTTTCTGCATAAGGTTGTAATGATATTTATATAGTGTTAGACACCAATTATACAGATGTGAAATGCAAGATTACACTGATGTTCTTGTCGGTGGTTAATTTTGATTTTTAAGTTTGATAATTTGAAAAAATTCTAAAAAATTATTCAAACAATTGAATTACAACAAAATATGGACTCAAGCTGAAATAAACACAAATAATAGCCCGATCAACGGGTAATTTTAAATAAGGTAAGAGTATATTACAAACGAGAAGCTTGCAATGTTAAATGGCGATCGGATAATATTTAGAGGGTTAAATGGACCAAAACTTTTGTGTGAAAATTGTGAAAATTTTTAATATACAGCTTTTATCTTAATTCCTGGAAGTGACATTCCGGACAAGTGAGATATACTTGAAAGTGGAACGCTTGACCTTTCAATTGATGCCAATTATGTTGGTGTGCATGATCAGATAACAGAGTTACAGCCTAATATATTCCGTTATTTGTTTGTAGTGTAATAATAAACTCGCTAGAAGTCGCAAATATACATCAATAGTCACGAAATTTTGCACCGGGTAAGAGTATTGGTCGAAAAAGATGAATGATGAACTAATATTCTTTAGCGGGTGAAATGGACCATTACTTTTGTATGAAAAATATTAAAATTTTATTTTTGGTCGATATTTTAATTCCTTGAGGACATATCAGGAAAAATGTCTAAAATTGTCTTTTCCATTTCAAAAAAATCAAAAAAATATTTTCATGCTACATCAATGATTTTTGGTACATAGATTAAGAAAAAAATCAGCATTCCAAATCTGTTTTCGTTACTAACTTTGATCGTTGCGCGCAAAAGATATGACCGTTTTAATTAGGATAATTAGAAAAAATTCTAAAAAAATCGCAGCTTAATATAGTTAGCTGTTATATCCTATTATCGTTAACTGAATTCGCAGCCTTTGCGATGATGCAAAAAATAATCGCAAAGTCTCAATGCATTCGCGAAAAATCACATTTGTTAAATAATTTCACGTATTTACAAACATATTTTTGAAACAATAGCGCTCATACATAAGAAAAATATATAAAAAAATTATAATAGCATCCAGACATTTTGAGGAATAAAATGAAACCTAAGTTGTAAAGGTTGGAGCTATAGTATTCATGTTATTTGCAAAAATACGAAGAAAATATTACGAAAAAATTAAATTCATATTATTCTAATTTTATTTTTTTATGGTTTTATAGGAAAAGTTGGAGAAAAAGTTTTTGAGTTCTTCGACATTTTCGTCAAAATTTCACGCAATAATGATGATATTCCGTTGTAACAAATTTTTCGCTTATAGTTTTCCTATTGGATAATATTATTAGAACCTTATATTAAATCACAAGAAATTCCAATTGTGGCATAACGTTAAAATAATGTTATATTGAATATTACAACATTTGAGACGCATATAAACCGCGTAATTATGAAAATGACATGATGCGCATCCGATTTTCCAACACAGCGAATCAATCCCTTTTATTTGATGTACAGTTTGTCAAATTCTATTTGGCGGCCACGATGTCGCATCTGCTGCATATTAGGGTGCAAAATACAGTAAAATGGTCATAATTTCCGCGAAGTTCATTTACATTTTATGCGCATCCGATTTCAATAATCACCATTAAAAAATACATCATTCTATGCCGTTTCAATCCGATCCATCAAGAACCGTGGATGTAGCATTTTTAGAAAAAATCTATTATATCTCTGGATTTACGAGAGCTTTTAAATATCTGTTTTCACACAGTTTAAACACGCGTTTTAATATGCGATATTTTCAAAATAATTTTTTGCAAATTTTCGAAATTTGAGGGGTATCATATCCGCCGATCTAGTGGGTGGAGTTTTACGCGTCGTGGCTTGTTAGATTCAGAACGTAAAAAAAACTAAATTTACGCCGGTTTCCACTGAAATCGAATGACGTTTGTAAATTTTAAACCAAAAAAATAGGTTTTTGAGAAAAATTTACGCACAAAAATTTCGTGTTTGGGCGCAGATTACTGTGATCCTGTGAGGGCTACACCCTCATGTTATACATTTAACAAGTGAGAAAAGGCTATAGTCGGTACGGGGCCGACTATGTGATACCCTACACCACTACCTCTGTGAATAATCTTTTCACTCGAAAACATTTCTTTTATGGAGATACGAAAGTTTTCACCTATCTGGCTTTTATACCGAATGACTTAAGGCGAACTAAACCAAAATAATTAATATTTAATTTTATATCCGTCATTATTATTAAAATGGCAAAAATGAGAAGTTGGGCTTTATTAGCGACTATTGCGATATCTTCGTTGTTAGACCACCTACGACAACCCACGTTACATTGTTGTAAAGGTGATATTTTATACTTTCATTGCCAGGTTTTGCTTTCAGTAGACCCCTTATAGACGCTGAGATATTTGCTTTGGAATAAAATGTTGACTTTTTCTCCAAATAAAGTTTTTACTCATTCCGACCCCTAAATATTATCCGACCATCATCAAAATCAATATGCTTCTTCCTCTGTGAGACCCTCATTAACCCTCGAAATTTCGTGACGATCCGATCAAAATTGTGCCCAGTAGCGTGATATTCAAAAAATAGAAAAATGGGATGTATTATCGAATATTGCGATATCTCCGTTAGTTGGTCACCTACGCCGACCTAGTTTGCATCATTGTAAATATGGGATCTTCTACTTTCATAGTAAGGCTTTGCTTTTGGAAAGTCCCCAGCCAAAGCTGTGCTATTCGTCATATAGATCGCAAACATGAAAATTTGGGGTTTATTTGCGACTATTGTGATATCTTCGTTGTTTGATCACCCACGAGAACCTACTTTACAACGTTAGAAAGGTGATATTTTCTACTTTCATTGTTTTTGCTTCTGGTATACCCCTTATAGAAGCTGAGATATTAGCTTTGGAAAAAACGTTGTCTTTTTATCCAAATAAGTTTTTTGCCCATTCCGACCCCTAAATATTATTCGACCCTCACCAAAATCAAGAGGCTTCTTACTCTTTGAGATCCTCATGAACTCTCAAAATTTCGTGACGATCCGATCAAAATTGCGGCCTGTAGCGTGATTTCCAAAAAAATGGAAAAAATGGGATGAATTACCGATATCTCCGCTATTTGGTCAACTACGCCGACCTAGTTTGCATCATTGTAAAGGTGGAATCTTTTACTTTCATAGTCAGGTGTTGCTTTTGGAAAGTCCCTAGCCAAAGCTGTGATATTTGTCATTATAACTAAAATCGCAAACATGAAAATTTGGGGTTTATTTGCGACTATTGTGATATCTTCGTTGTTTGATCACCTACAAGAACCTACTTTACATCATTAGAAAGGTGATATACGTTTTTTGCCCATTCCGACCCCTAAATATTATCCGACCATCACCAAAATCAATAGGCTTCTTCCCCTCCGGGACCCTCATCAACACCCAAAATTTCGTGACGATCCGATACAAATTGCGACCTGTAGCGTGATTACAAGGTTTAGATGGACAGACGGACAGACGGACGGACGGACGGACGGACGGAAGATCGACTCAGCTCGTCGAGACATTCATTTTGATATATATAAGTATGGGTCTACGACCATTATTTCGATGCGTTACAAACTTTTTGGCCAAAACCAACTTATAATACCCTCCCCACATAGTGGTGTAGGGTATAAAAATGCGAAATCGCGAGTACTACAATCAAGTAATAAGCTTTAAGGGGAATCCAGCTGCGCGTCCCGATTAGAGCAAAAATTCAAAAAACCCCATTTTTCAGGTTTCAAAATGTCAGCATCCGTTTGAGGTAGATACAGTGGATATATTAAAAAATCATGCATTAGAAAGTTCAACTCTGAAGTGTACTCTGTAACTTCTCCTTTGAGCATTAAGCTCTACATTGTGTTGTAAAACCACTAATTGGAAAATAACATAATGAAACTCGTTTAATTCAACGATTTTTTCCGATTTTTTTACATTAGTACGACCACAGCTTCCGCTCAAATTATTATTTTAAGAAACCCCTCGGTGAATCGGGCTAAAACAGTTTATTTTACCGAAATGCGGTCAAAAGTTATGGTATAGCAAAACTGATCGCGAGTTATAATACCCCATACCTCAGTTTCAACATAAGTTAATTTTCTACAAAAAGCTTGATATATATTTCGCAAAGTAGCCTACATATGGGAAAAAACTACTGACCTTTCCTCTGATGTAAATTGCAATAAAGTGTTTGCTAGATAACGGGCCTACAGCCTAATATATAATGGGTTCTGTGTAGAGAACCACATTTTTATCCCATGCTACTTATTGTCTCTCCAAAAGTTCATGTAACACCACGAAATATTCGTCCTGGACCCCTTATTTGGTATGCCAAAATTCATATCTCGACGAGATAAAGCGATTTAGCGATGTGTGTCAGCCCATTAAAAATTGTAAATAAGCTTAAGGCCGCAATTATGGACCGATTGTAACGAATTTTTAAGGAGGTTGGGTTCGGGCCAGCTTAGAAATGAATAGTTTTTGCTGATGATCGTGAAATGTTCAGGGAATGAAATGGACCAAAAACAAAATTTTATCCAATTTTGTAGCGGCTCTGTAGGTCAAAATAATAACCCACAAAATTTTAAACAAAGTTTGAGTTTAAGATGAAGAGGAAGCGTACAAACCAACGTGAAGATCAGAAATACTTAGCGGGTTAAATGGACTGATTTTTTTTGTGAAATTGGTAAAACTTTCAATAACGTAGCGGTTAAACAACGGAAGTAGTAGTACTACATTAGTGGGTTTCATTACATTTTAGTTTGTGTGAACTAAATTTTCCTTTCCTGCTACAAAAATGTCTTTGTCATGCTAGATAACTTTTTGACTTTGGTCATAAATATTATACATTACATCTCTGATATTTGATAATTAAATTTTCACAATCATTGAAAAGAAGTTCCGTGGAGAGCGATTGTCCAGGGATAGTGGTATAGGGTATCCCATAGCCGGCTCCGTCCGACTACAGACTTTTCTTACTTGTTAATATTAATTTTAATTAATGTCTCGTTGGAGTCGAGCTTTGTGGTTGATGTTGTTTGCAAGAATTATTCGAGTGCAAATTATAATATTCATAGTAAATACCCATACATTAGAACAAATGCGAGGAACATTTTTAGTTGTTATACATTTCATAAAAAAATACAATTTTCGACTAAAGCTACAAATTCTTTCCTGGAAAATAGTTTTCTTTTCTCGCACTTAGTAAGTCAAGAGCTCTGATGCGTATGAACGATGCTTAATAAAATATTTTCATTGCGTCAACGCCACAATGTCTGAGCAAAATGTGTAAAATAGAGTTGTTTAAGTCTAGATCCTTTGAACGACCAAGTTCACTTCCTAGTTCCATTGATCAGATCGTTTGTATGAAAGAACTAGGTATGATTTATTTCATACGTTGGTTTGTATGAAAACACTCATACGAACTAGGTACTGAACTAGATTTATACAACTCTAATGCAAATGGGTACAGATTTTTGATATAACGGGGTTAGTTAAAAACAAGTAAAAGAATTATAACAGCGACTATAAACTATATTCAATTAACTATCCATTTGTATGTATCACTTTTAAGTGCATTTCTAGTTGTGTCGCGGGGTAAATCGCAAAACTGAATATGAGGCATTTGTCATGGGATACTTAGCAATGGAATTCATTCAGAATCGCATTAGTTCTATGTACTTTAATTTTTGAGTAAAGTTCCCATATTTCGCACTGTGCGCCGTTCTTATATGTTTTGGTTTTCAAATGGGCGGCAGAGTAACTTCAAACGACTGGAACGATTTAATAGGTGCCGAATATTGTTGTCGATATTTATCTATCAAACTCGTTGTGTCCAAATTGGATATACCTACATATTTTTTTCAAAGCGATTCCATCTGAGATATATAGCATGTTTAAAATAATATAATCAACATTACGTCGACAATAATTAATATTACTTGCAGCATACTTTGGGTTTGATACCTAATATTGAATACATCTGCATTTTTACAAAAGCCTTCAAGCAGCTATTTCTAAATCGACCTTTTTGATTTTGTCGACATCACATTTAATTCTTTCCTTTGAATTCTTTTCTCAAAGAGTGTATTTGGACTTCTTCTTTGAATGGGATATGTCTTCTGGCAATGTTAACCGCATTCGTTATCGACAAATAAATACTAAATATTCAAAAGGAAAAATTGTAAGTGAAATTTCAATATTGTAATAACCTACAATATTGAAATATTTCACGTAAATAAAATAAAGCCCCAGGCAAATTATGAAAAGCAATAAGAATATGTGAAACAAATTTTAGGTACGTATGTACGTGTGGAGTTTTTTTTCATTTTTTTCTCCCATCGGACGCCTCCCCAGGTGGTGGATAGGGGAACGCTCATCAGATATGACGGGTACCGCAGAAATAAAATATGCGGGGCGAACCAAAAGAAAACAAGTAAAAAGTCGTTAAGTTCGGCCGGGCCGAACTTTCTATACCCTCCACCATAATATAGTCTTAATTAAAATGGATTAATTAGCGTCCTTTTACAATTTTAGGTGGAACAACTTTTCGACAATGGATAGACTCATACTACCTCCCACTATTGCTTAAATTACACTGTGAACACAAATGTTGGGGCAGAGATAATTCCGTTTGGAGATGAAAGCCCTTGGTGTGTGTATATTAAAAACCCCGACGGACAGTTGCGCCGTGAGTCGAACTTCAGCGTTATGGCGCGATGAAGTTTTTGCAAGAGACCCTGTAAGCCAACATCAGCTAGCATTATATCTTTGTTTGTTACAACGCTAATTCCTGATGGCCCACAGGGTCTCTAACAACAATTTCATCACGCCATAACGCGGAAGTTCGACTCACGGCGGATCTGTCCTTCGGGGTTCATAATATACCCACCAAGCACTTTCTTCCCCAAGAGGAATTTTCCGTGCCCTAGACTTTCACCACCATTTTGTTGCAAAGTGTTATCTAATCTAATCTAAAAAAATGTGTTCAGCGAGGTGAAAGGTACCACATACCGGGCTATATCAAAGAGTCAACCTATCTTTAAATTTTTTGGCGGAAAAGTTTTATAGCTGCAGGGTACTTCAAGAGTCAAATAGAGGGTAGTTTCATCAAAACAATGTAGACCCTTAAAAATAGACCCATGTTGACGAATTTTAGTGAAGAAATTTCGTGACCACTGAAAATTCCCGAAAATCGGGAGGTACAGTTATATTGGGGAATATACCAAAACATGGACCTATATTGACGATTATTTTTGAATAGACAAAATTGTAGCTAATTGTATTGTATTCTCAAAATACCGATCATTACAGCTAGTTCGGTTAAAATTATCAGCTAAAATTCTCAAAATACCGAAAATCGGGAAATACCGTTATATTGGGGCTATACCAAAACATGGACCTATGTTGACGATGTTTGGTTGGAGATGTTTTATGACCACTCAAAACTTCAAATGTCAAATTACAGCTATTTCGGTTAAAAACTGTAGCTTATATTCTCAAAATACCGAAAACTGGGAGGTACCGTTATATGGGGGCTATACCAAAACATGGACCTATGTTGACGATGTTTGGTGGGGATGTTTAATGACCACTGAGAATCTCAAATGGCAAATTACAGCTAGTTCGGCTAAAAATTGCAACTAAAATGCTCAAAATACCGAAAATCGGGAGGTACCGTTATATGGGGGCTATACCAAAACATGGCCCTATGTTGACAATGTTTGGTGGGGATGTTAAATGACCACTGAGAACCTCAAATGTCAAATTGCAGACAGTTCGGTTAAAAATTGTGGCTAAAATTCTCAAAATACCGAAAATCGGGAGGTACCGTTATATGGGGGCTATACCAAATCATGAACCTATGCTGACGATGCTTATTGGAGATATTTCATGACCACTGAGAACCTCAAATGGCAAATTACAGCTAGTTCGGTTAAAATTTGTAGCTAAAATTCTCAAAATACCGAAAATCGGGAGGTACCGTTATATGGGGACTATACCAAAACATAGACCTATGCCCATATCCTTTAGGATATAAGTTTGTTGGTCACTAGGAACCCTAAGTGCCAAATTATAGCTAATTCGGTCTGCGAATGTTGCGAAGAACGTCAAAATACCTCAAATCCGGAGGTACCGTTATATGGGGGCTATACCAAAGAGTGGACCGATATAGCCCATCTTCGAACTTGACCTGCCTATGGAAAAATGACCCTCGGGTGCAAAATTTCAGCACCCTATCTCAATTATTGCGGACGCTAGAGTGATTACAACAGACGGACAGACAGACGGACAGACGGACATGGCTAGATCGTCTTAGAATTTTATCCTGATCAAAAGGGAACTGATGAAGTTGTTTGGTGACAACTGAAACTATAGTATTCCCTACCCTCCGCCCGCAACTAATCAATTTCATATCCACTGTAAAACATTTTGTTGTTATTCAAATACTTGAATACAACAAAATATGGACTAAAGCTAAAATAAACACAAAGATGCTGATCAAGAATATATATACTTTATAGGGTCGCAAATGATTAGTTCGATGTGTTACAAACGGAATGACAAACTTAATATACCCTCCATACTATGGTGGAGGGTATAAAAATGGAAAACGGCAGCGTCTGACCAAAGGATTGGCGGCAGCAAACAGCGTCTGAATTCCAGGAGAAGCGGCTGAATACTGAGACGGAAACTCTAAACCCTTCGGAAGGCCACGGCAAACCACTGAAGTACAATCCCTAGTAAATCATACAATTACAATGGATACAGAAAATAACATACGGCCCTCAGTCTCCGGCAATCAGAGGGTGCTAAGAATCCCCGGAGGTAAAACAAAAACAAAACTTAGGATAGGAACTTGGAATTGGAGAAGTCTTTATGAACTTGGAAAACTAGACAACACCATAAGCGAAATGGAAAGACTACAAACTGATATCCTGGGTATCAGTGAAACGTGGTGGACGGAGGATGCAGAATTTATTTCCCAGAACGTAAAAATTTATCATTCCGGAAACAGAGAGGGAATTCACAGAAAGGGCGTCGCTATTATAGTAAAAAGTCACATAGGGACCTGTGTCACTGGATACGTTCCAATTTCTGATAGGGCGATGATGATCAAAATATCTGAATATAATACAAGTATATGCATCCACAAGCGATAGCGATAACGATGAATTGGAACAGTTTTATTGCGACGTTGAAAAGTTATTAAAAATGACAAAATCCCACGACATTACCATAATCCAGGGCGATTTTAATGCTAAAGTTGGGCAAGAAGAAACAAACGGAATCACAGGAAAATTTGGCTTAGGACAACGGAATGAAAGAGGAGAACGACTGATACAATTCTGTCAGGAACACAATTTTAAGGTTGCGAATACTATGTTTCGCCTCCATCCAAGGCGACTTTACACCTGGAAATCGCCACAGGACAATAACAGAAACATTGTTAGAAACCAAATTGATTACATTTTAATAAATAAGCGATATTCCTCCTGCATAAATAAATGTTCTACGTACCCACGAGCTGATGTACCATCGGACCATAACCTTCTGCTGTGCAAATTACAGATAAAGCTATCTACCATCCGAAAGAAAAAACCAAAGAAAAGAGTTAACATTCAAAAATTAAACGATCCCTCCACTAAACAAAGCATGAAAAATCACCTTAATGTAGAACTACACAATATTGATGGAGAAGACGTCGAGAATTTATGGAATAATGTAAAATACTCCATGAATACCATAACGAGCAATATCCTTGGAACCGCAACATCTAAAAGAGAAGACACGTAGATGACGGACGAAATACGCGCGCTTCGCATAGAAAGGAGCAAGCACAAAAATTCTAACTATGAAAGATATTGGGAAATAAATCAAGAAATAAAAATTGCAACACGGGCCGCAAAAAATGCGCAACTCAATAAACAGTGACAGGAAATTGAAAGACTCCAAATCCTACATGACGATTTCAATCTCCACAAAAAGTTAAAAGAGGCATCTGGAATTTATTCAAAAAGATCATCTACATTTATTTTTGCTGAGAATAATACAGCCATATACGAAACTGCAGAAAAGAAAAAACACTGGGAAAATTATATTAGAAATCTCTTTCCCGACACTACAAGAACAGAAACTAATAACACAGATAGATTTTAGAGGAAGACGCATTACCAAAAGCCAACTAGATATGGCCATAAATTCAATGAAGAACAATAAGGCTATTATTTAAATTACTAGATGAAAGAAACACACAACTATTGTTGAAATTATACAACCAGATTTATGAAACAGGACAATACCCTCAAGATTGGCTGAAATCTACGTTTATAACGATTCCCAAGAAAAATAATGCGAAGACGTGCGGAGACTATAGATTAATAAGTCTTATGAGCCATGCTTTAAAAATATTCTTAAAGGTAATACATAGGCGCATATACCCAATATGCGAATCACATATGGGAAAAACTCAATTTGGTTTCAGGGAAGGCATGGGAACTCGAGAGGTCCTACTTAGTTTGAATGTACTAATACAAAACTGCCGAGATGTGAAAAAGGATGTTTACATATGCTTTACCGACTACGAGAAGGCACGCTCAACCATGACAAGTTGATGAAAATTTTGATATCAATTGGATTAGTTGAAAGTGACCTTAAATGCATTAGAAACCTGTACTGGCAACAGATAGCCAACATTCATATAGATGGTGAACTTACCAACGATGTTCCTATTTCAAAAGGCGTAAGACAGGGTTGTATACTATCACCTCATCTATTTAATGTGTATTCCCAAAAAATATTTGAGGAGTCAATATGTGGGAAAAATATCGGAATTAGAATAAATAATACATTCATAAACAATATACGTTATGCCGACGACACCACATTACTTGCAAGCAGCCTCGCAGGATTACAAAAGCTAGTAGATGCTCTTGAACATTCATGACCACTGGGACATATCAAAGGAAATAAAATGCCGAATTGAAATGACAAGGAACTCTCTTTTTAAATATAGAAAAATACTAACGAGCCATGACATAACCATGGAAACTAAAAAACGATTTGTTAAATGCTACATATGGTCCGTTTTATTATACTCGGCAGAAACATGGACGCTTAAAGCAGCAGACGAAAGAAGACTGCACTCGTTTGAGGTTTGGGTATACCGACGGATCTTAAAGATATCCTGGACAGATCACATCTCAAATAATGAAGTACTGAGCCGAATGAATACTGAAAGTCAAATGATCAGATTGATAAGAGCGAGAAAAACTGCTTAGTTGGGACACCTTATGAGAAATAGCAAATATAATCTCCTCCAAGCTATCATAGGAACCAAAATAGAAGGACGCCGACCAAGAGGGAGACGAGAAATAACATGGATCAAAAACATTCAGGAATGGACAGGACACCAAGATGAAATAAGCCTTTTAAGCGCCGCCAGAAACAGAGAACTAGCTATAATTGAATGAAATTTTTAATTTTATAACATATAACCAAATAACTCTGTAATAATTAACATTGTATGATCGCTAATATCCGAATACGGATTTGCAAATAAAGAAGAAGATGTACGTGTTGATGCACTTTAGCCATTGCTGTGTATTACAATGATTTTGCTTTTGGCGTCTTATCTTATTTTTCTTTTTGTGGGAGAAAGAAAATTAATTTTTAATCATTAATAAGAATAAAGAAAATAAATTATCATATGAGCTTTAGTTTTATTTAAAAAAAAAAACTTAATTTAAAAGGTACAATTTAAATATATTTTCTGAAGAGTACCTTTTTTGTTATATTGATCAACAGCATAGACGTGGAGAACTAGATCTAGAAACTATTAAATTGAAGTTTGTATCTATACACTTAAAAATACTTTGATTAGATTAAAAATGTTAATGGACCCTAAGTATGTTTGGACAAAATTTGGAGTAGATTCTGTCTCTTCGTCCGTCTGTCGGACTGCAGCAGCCGATTTGGATTAACGAATTAGTCAAAACATTTCAAGTTCATTCTTCCTGACATAATGGTCCCAAAACTCAAAAAAATCGAGAGGTGCCACCTAAAAATGTTACGGGTACGGTAATAAATATTTCTCCACATTTTGATTTTGATTAAAAAATAATAAAACAAATTTTATTGACTTTTTTCGCTTCCATTGGATTTAGCCATATGACACACAAAATCATTAATAAATATATCCATCACTGCAAAATAATGAAAATATTATTTAACTTAAATAAATGTTGCAAATTCAATATTACATTTATGCAAATTATTTAAAGGCCACACATACACATATTGCATAAGGTTATTGCCGTCCATAAATTATTTTAATTTTCAAATTCCAAAAAAACTCTCAGTTTATAAATTGACAAAAATGTGTTTGTTTTACAAAACAACATTCAATCAATTATGAATTCATAAATATATGAGTTTTCAATATTACTTGCAACCATTGCACTATAGGTAATTTGGCCTGTTTTCGAGGCAAAAATTAATAGCGGTGGGCATATGGGCTTTTTATACATTTTTAATGCTTTATATGCAAAAATTAGATAAAACAAAGAATTACACAGTAAAATTCGGATATAGCGAACATCGGTTATAAGAAACTACGTTTATAGCGAACAAAGTTTTGTGTTTCCAAAGAATTTTTCTTAATATTTCTACACACATTCAACTTCTTAAAACGACCACAATTATAACGAACAAAAATTCTTACCCGGCGAGTAGAATTTTTTACAATTTGTTTGGATCTTCAGGGCCGCTTTTAAGCACAAGCGGATGGCGACGAATTTAAGCACTGTTTCAAAAATTTTAACATAAGATATTTAAAGGTAAGCTTTAATAATAATTTTACAGACGAACACGTTTATAACGAACGTCAGATATAACGAACACATTTTCTATTCCCTACCCCCTATTCTCATTTTACCTACTTTATTCGTTTCCTCCCAATGAACGCGGATAAACAAAAGAAAAACGGTTACAATGAACTAAAATACTGATCCGCCAAAAAATGTTTATAAACATTGATATGTTTAAAATATTGATTCGCGAAAAGGTCTTTATAAATATTATTTTTTAAAAGGACCAAATATCATATTACGGCTATAATTAACAAAAATGTTGAACGTTAAATAACAAGGATATTATCAGATAATTATATAATAACGAATTAGTTATACTTAATTTACCCCTTGCCGCACATTTTTAATCAAATATTTATCAATTATGAGCAATTTTGTACCTATTTTACAAAACCGGTTTAAACCGGTTAACCGGTTTTGAAAATTTTTGAAAACCGAAAACCGGTTTTTGAAAAAACTGAAAATTTCATTTTCTATTCCCTACCCCCTATTCTCATTTTACCTACTTTATTCGTTTCCTCCCAATGAACGCGGATAAACAAAAGAAAAACGGTTACAATGAACTAAAATACTGATCCGCCAAAAAATGTTTATAAACATTGATATGTTTAAAATATTGATTCGCGAAAAGGTCTTTATAAATATTATTTTTTAAAAGGACCAAATATCATATTACGGCTATAATTAACAAAAATGTTGACCACAACTCGTCTGTACATTTGTAGAACACATGGTGAATATTTCTTTAAAGAAAATTTCTTTTTAGTTCAAATCGGATGATTTTTACAATGTTTTATTTAACTTGCTTTGTTTTCTGTTTAGTTCAAATCTAGTAACTCAATTTTCACACAGTTGCGGTTGACCAGTTCGATCTTTGCACACTTTTCAGATTTGGATGACAATACATGAATATTAAACCAAACCATTAGCGGTACCTCCCGATTTTAGGTATTTTGGGGATTTTATCTTCTTTTTTAGTCCGAATTGGCTGTACTTTGGCTTTTAAAGTTTCCAATGGTACAAACTCCCCCACCAAAAATTTTGGATATAGGTCAAGGGTACCACCCGATTTCAGGCATTTTAAATTTTGTATCTACATTTTCGGCCTAAATTGGCTTATGGGATTCTCAGTGGTCAAAAAAATTAATTTACTAAAAAGTTAAAAATAAAAAGTAATTTAAAACAAGTGAGCAAAGGCTATAGTCGGGACTAGGCCGACCATGTGATACCCTACACCACTACCCCTGTGCATAGGCTGTTCACTGGTTAACATTTTTTTAGGGAATATAATCCGACTACCACCAAACATAATATGCCTCTTTCTCTCTGGGACCTCCATAACAACCAAAATTTCGTGACCATCCGACCAAAATTGCGTACTGTAGCGTGATTGCACAAAATGGAAGAATTGGATGCATTACCAACTATTGTGGTATCTCCCTTGTTCGCCAACCTACTTTGCACCAATGTACAGGTAATATTTTCTTCTTCCATTGACAGGCTTTGCCGTTGAAATACCCCTACTAGAAACCGATATATTCACAAAGAATAAAACTTTTAATTTCTCTCCACATGAGTTTTTTCCCTTTCCGACCCCTAAATATTATCCGACTATCACCAAAATCAATAGGCTTCTTTCTTTGTGGGCCCCCATCAACCCCCAAACTTTCGTGACTATCCGTGACCAACATATTTTGCATCAATAAAGAGGAGATATTTTCCATTGGCGCGCTTTCCTTTTGGAATACTGCTACCAGAAGCAGAGATATTCGCATAAGAAAAAACGTTGACTTTTCTCCACAAAAGCTTTTTGCTTATTCCGACTGCTGAATATTGTCCGACTAGGATGTCCAAAACCGAAACCGGTTAACCGGTTAACCGGTTTTGAGTTACAAAACCGAAACCGGTTTTCGCCAAAAATATCATTTTTGGTTAACCGAAAAAACCGGTTATTTGTGTCGGTTAACCGGTTTTAAAAAAGTAGTAATATTTTTAAAATTTCATTACAATTGTATTCTTGAAAGTAAACCAAACTTAACTAACAAAAGGTACGGCTAAATTATAAATGTCAGATACCTTTAAACTTGAAAATATTTTGTGTAAAATGGCACAACTCCAGTATAGTTAAATTGATCGATCTATGAAAAAAATGCGTATACGTAATATCACACGGTTATTCTAATGACGTTATTCATACGTTTTTGAATTGTTACAGTAAACTAAGAACTTGTCGAATTTAAGGTTGTAAAGGGTAGCGATAACAAAGTACATTTTGATTCCGGCACGATAATTTGAGATTCTCAACGCAAGAAGGAGAATCCAGACTTAATAAAATGTAAATTTAATTTTTTTGTGTACCAATCGTATATTTGTAAGGGCTTTTACTATTCTTAGACCACAATTTCTGACTTATGTTTGCTGTCTCCACTTTAAGGTTGAACGTTAAATAACAAGGATATTATCAGATAATTATATAATAACGAATTAGTTATACTTAATTTACCCCTTGCCGCACATTTTTAATCAAATATTTATCAATTATGAGCAATTTTGTACCTATTTTACAAAACCGGTTTAAACCGGTTAACCGGTTTTGAAAATTTTTGAAAACCGAAAACCGGTTTTTGAAAAAACTGAAAATTTCGGTTAACCGAAAACCGTTTTATTTGGAAAAACCGGTTTTTTGGACACCCTATGTCCGACCATCATCAAAATCAATAGGCTTCTTCCTCTGTTGACCCGCATCAACTAACAAAAAATTCGTGACGATCCGATCAAAATTGCGACCTGTAGCGTGATTACAAAAAAATCGAAAAATGGGATGCACTACCGACTAATGCGATACGTTCGTTGTTTGACCACCTACGACAACCTTCGTTACATCGATGTAAAGGTGATATTTTCTACTTTCATCGCCAGGTTTTGCTTTTTGTATACCGCTTAAAGACTGTAAGATATTTGCTTTGGAATAAAATGTTGACTTTTTCTCCAAATAAATTTTTTGCTAATTCCGACCCCTAAATGTTATCCGACCATCACCAAAATCAATAGGCTTCTTCATCTGTGAGACCCCCATTAACCCTCGAAATTTCGTGACGATCCGATCAAAATTGCGACCTGTAGCGTGATTTGCAAAAAAAAAAAAAAAAATAGAAAAATGGGATGTATTACCGACTATTGTGATACCTCCGTTATTTGGTTACCTACGCCGACCTAGTTTGCATCATTGTAAAAACGGGATCTTCTACTTTTATAATCAGGCTTTGCTTTTGGAAAGTTTCCAACCAAAGCTGTGATATTCGTCATTATAATTAAAATCGCAAAAATGAAAATTGGGGTTTTATTTGCTACTATTGTGATATCTTCGTAGTTTGATCACCTACGAGCAGCTTCTTTACATCATTAAAAAGGTGATATTTTCTTCTTTCTTTTGGTATACCCCATATAGAAGCTGAGATATTCGCTTTGAATATATAAGTATGGGTCTACGACCATTATTTCGATGCGTTACAAGTTTTTTGGGCAAAACCAACTTATAATACCCTCCCCACATAGTGGTGTAGGGTATAAAAATTAAGATACAATGTTTTATCTATAATTGCATTAGAGACTAGAAAATAATTTTTCGCTTAGCCTCAATAATTATATTCTTCTTCATGTTGGAATCTTTTAAATAAAACGCTTGCATCTAAATTAAAAATGGTGACAAAATAAAACGGCAAGCGTTTTTTATTTATTATTGTCTTTTTAGGACGAAGGCCATTATTTATGAAAGTTTTTAATTAATTAATGGATTAATCGAGCTAACATGGCCTAAGGAGTTTTTGTATTGAAAAATGAATTCTAGCGAAATGCCACACACTCAACCATTACGCTACGATCGTTTCGCCTGGTGGTTTAAGCCAGGCTCATCAGGCTTATTTTGAATGCTAATGGCTAGAAGACAAAGGCTGATTTTGATTACTTCTATTTATACAAACATTTTTACAAATTTGTAATTATGAAGTATTTATTGAAGTCTTTTTCGTTATCAAATCACCCTAGTGTCTTGTTTAGGAATCATTTTCTCAATACATACACATATACAATCGAAGGGGGGTTTCCTTCATGAATTGTAATGCTTACAGTTTTTGAAGTTCTGGATATCATGTCGACTAGTTTGTTGATATGATACATTGGCAGTGGCTTAGAAAGTTGAGAAGCGTTTTATTTAAAATATTCCATCATGAAGAAGAATTTAATTATTGAGGCTAAGCGAAAAATTATTTTCTAGTTTCTAGTGCATTTATAGATAAAACATTGTATCTTAATTTTTATACCCTACACCACTATGTGGAAAGGGTATTATAAGTTTGTTTTGGTAAAAATTCATGTAACACCGCGAAATATTCGTCGGAGACCGCCAATGTGGTATACCAATCTTCATATCTCGACGAGATAAATTGTAATCAAACTCCAGGCCGCAATTATGGTCCGATCGTCACGAAATTTTGTACGGAGGTAGGGTTCAGACCAGAATAGATCCTTATTTTTACTGGTGATGTTCGTGAAATATTTAGCGGGTGAAATTGACCAAAAACATAATTTTATTTTAATTTGTAGCGGCTCTGTAGGTGGCAATAATAGTCCGATCAACGCGAAATTTTAAACAAGTCAAGGGTATATGACGAAAAAGGAGCTTGCAATTTGAGATGATGATCATATAATATTGAAAGGGTTAAATGGACCACAACTTTTGTGTGAAAATTGTGAAAACTTTTAATATACAGCTTATATCTGTATTCTTGGAATACATATTCCGGCTAAGTAAGCTATACTTGGAAAATAAACTTTTGACCTTTCTATTGATGCCAATTGTGTTGGCGTACATGATAAGATAACAGAGTTACAGCCTTATAAATATATCCAATTATGTTTTTGTAGTGTAATAATACACACGCTAGAGGTCGCCATTATAACTCAATAGTCACGAAATGTTGCAGTAGGTAAGACACACAGAAGATGCCTACAATTTTAAATGATGATCTGATATTATTTAGCGGGTGAAATGGACCATTACTTTTGTATGAAAAATATAAACATTTTATATTTGGTCCATATTTTAATTTCTGGAGGGTATATACCGCCAAAGTAGCCTACATATGAAAAAAGAACGACTGACCTTTCCACTGATACAAATTGCAATAATGAGTTGGGTAGATAATGAGGCTACTGCCTAATTTAAAGTGGGTTTTCTATAGAGAACCACATTTTCCTCCCATGCTATAATTGTGTCTATCATGACAGAGAAATTCCCAGTTTGTGCATTATTACGAATTACGTGGAGCCCAGGCGTATTAATTGTCCAATTGGATTTTTTATACGTATCGCACCTGTTCAACAGAAGGGTAGTAACTAAAAATTTTAACTTTTTATTAAGAAAATGAATTACCCTACCCACTGTACAGATCTGTCATTTCTTTGTCTATTCTTTCGTCAAAAATACCGGATTTTTCTTTTTCATACTACTACTAATGTACCAACAGTTTTTGTCTCTACTGAAAAATAGAAAAGTTTGAGTTACTACCTTATTGTTGAACAGGTGCGATATATTGCAGCATGGGGTCGCTTTGCCATGTTTTTTTTTTCAAAATGTAATCGGTGTCGCTACCGTTCAAGTTTTTTTTGAAATATTAATTATGGTGAAGGCACCCACTGACGTCCTCCTGGCGTATAATTTTGGGATTTATACATACAACAATTTACCGCCAAGTCCGAACGGCGTGCCCTAAGACACCACTTGTAGAAAAGTTTTTCATGGCTGAAATATTCTGGAAATGTCGCCAACATTACTAAGAGGTATTTTGCCACCGTTGATCGATTCCCCGGCCAGGTAACTTCAAACGGTGGGAAAATACCCCTCAGAAATGATGGCGTCATTTTCTGAGTATTTCAGTGATGTACAACTTCTCTACAAGTGGTGGCTTAGGTCCCCATATCACGAAATATGAATCCGGGTGTACTCATTGACATGAGAGAAGTCTCCTTTGTCCCTTATTTGATGTTTGTGGAACAATTATTATATTATTAGTTAAGCTTGATGTGATAAGGTGATAGAATCCACAAAGTTATTTCTTACAATAAGTTCATTTTTTCCATAAATGAATTTTGATTTGCTGAAAGCTAATTTCCAGGGGTAGTGGTGTAGGGTATCACATGGTCGGCCTCGTCTGACTATAGCCTTTGCTTACTTGCTTTAAATTACTTTTTATTTGTGTTTAATATTTTCTTCACCAAACAAAAAAATTAAAAAAAAAAATATTTTTTCTGCAAGGAGGGCACCTTCAAAAAAAGTAATATAACTCAAAAAACGCAAAAAATCGCACCTTGGTAATTATGTATTTGATTCAGAAACCTTTGCTGAAGATATTCCCGGTGGCAGAATTTTAGAGAAAGTTGGACAATTCTGTAAAAGTCTATAATATAAAACTATAATTTTGTAAAAAAATAATTCTTAGGTTGTATCCTATATAACGATTTTCTCTGCTGTAACAAACAATTTGAAGAAAATTATTTCTTAAAACAGAAAGTACACACCGCCACCATTCCACTGAATATCATGTCTTTGTATTTGATTATTACCAAACTCTTACAAATTTCGTTTATTTTCAGCTCTGAGTTTTAATGTTTTCTAACATTTTTTATTTTGTCTTCGAAATTTTGATTTTAACTTTGAATTATACCGCGAGTTTTGAAAATGTTTGAAAACAAATTGCACATCCATAGAATTTAACATGTTCTTTCTTCGAATCAAATTAGAAAGCTCGCGTTATTAAAAGTGTAAAAAACGACTTTTTGCCTAAAAACCTGTCCAAATTACCTATAGTGCAATGGTATCTTTTTTTTTAATCTATCAGAATCAATGTCCAGCTGTCAATTGCACTTGAAATCTGTTCAATCCGCTAAACAACTGAAAGCATATTTCAATACCACAGTATTAACAGCAACAGTTATTATATTATTATTTTTAAGTAGCGCTGCACATCAATACCAAACAAATTGCATTTAAATAATTTAAATATATGTAACTGTTTAACAAAAAAGGATTTCATAAATTTGAGTTTTTATTTTGATTTACTAAATAACGGTTTATACTACAGACGGTTTAAATTTTTTTGATTTGGTGCAAAAGTTGGCGCCAACACGGGGCATCGGTTAAGTTAATTCAATTTTATTCAAACAAATTCTATTGACACTATCCTTTTTGTTTCTACTCAGCTTCTCATCCAATGCATTTTGTTTCTTTTGCCAATTAATTTCTGTCTTTCCTTATATATCTCCAGGATGATCAAATTGTATCCCCGGTCTCCGAGTGAAGTAGCTCTCTCCAACACATGAAGCTGACCATTCTATAATCTAATTTAAAGGATTTTATTGCACCAAAAATTACACAACCTTAGATATTAATAACGATTAAGTAAATGGATTTACTAAGCATTTATTTATTTTTTAATATTCTTCTGTTTCACTTCCAATAACTTTTATCGTTTTCCATTATATTTTGGATAAATGTTCGTAAAATGGATTAAATATTCTGTTGTTCGATATAAGCGCATTATGTATGTATTTAAAAGGATGGCACATTGTCGTCGCGCAGCTGATATTTATACTATTACTGATGTTATTATTATTGTTGTTATTGTGCAGTCAGCAATTTTGTAATTGATATTCGGACTATGTAGTTGTAGTAATATTAATTATGTAGACGTTGTATTACTAAGCTTATTAAGATTGCATTAACTGCTTGAGTTGATAGCAAGTAATCCAATAAAAGCGTTATATCAAAGGTTAATATTCTAACATACAAGCCTGTTTAAAAATATGTATTGCAGGATGTATGCCTTTATAGAAAATTGGGAGAATTTTGTTAGAAATATAATAGTATTTAAATATGCAATGCAATCTACAAAATGGGGCAATACCGGTTTATCGGGGCTAGTCTACAACTTGAAAATATGTATAGGTATAGTTTTTTGTGAGTAAGATTTCTATCTTCTGGTACCACAAAAAATGTGGACCTATACTGTCTATATTTTACAAGAGATGTTTTGGTACCTGCTGTCATGTACCAAATTTCAGTCATTTGGGTGGACTATGAGGCTATATGAAAACGTGAAACTATATCGAGAAATTTCCGCCAATGAAGACTAAATACCAAATTTCAGTCATTTCGGTGGGATATTGGGGCCACAACCTTCAGAATACCGAAAATCGGGTGATACTGTTCTATGAGATGTTGCATACCATCGAAGACTAAATACCAAATTTCATCAATTTCGGTTTAGTAATAACACTGAAATCGTCAAATAATCGATATTTGAAGATTTCAGTCGGGAGGGACCGTTCTACATATGGGTGTTACGAGTACATCTAGACGTGGACCTATACCAACAAGTTGCAGGTGGAAAGTTTTATACCACCAGCGGAAACTAAATGCCAAATTTCAGACATTTCGGTTTGCTATTGAGGGTATTATAAGTTGGTTTTGGCCAAAAAGTTTGTAACGCATCGAAATAATGGTCATATATACATATATACTAAAATGAATGTGTCGACGAGCTGAGTCGATCTGGCTATGTGTGTTCGTCCATCCCTCTGTTCATCTAAACGTTGTAATCACGCTACAGGTCGCAATTTTAATCCAATCGTCACCAAATTTTGGGTGTTGATGAAGGTCCCGGAGGGGAAAAAGCCTATTGGTATTGGTGATGGTCGAATAATATTCAGGGGTCGGAATGGGCAAAAAACTTATTTGGAGAAAAAGTCAACGTTTTATTTCAATGCGAATATCTCCGCTTCTGCAAGAGGTATATCAAAGGCAAAACCTGCTAATGAAAGTAGAAAATATCAGCCTTGCAAAGATGTAACGTAGGTCGTCGTAGGTGGTCAAACAACGAAGATATCGCAATAGCCGCTAATAGAACACAACTTTTCATTTTAGCGATTTTAATAATAATGACGAATATCACAGCTTTGGTTGCAGACCTTCCAAAAACAAAGTCTGATTATGAAAGTAGAAAATCCCATCTTTACAATGATGCAAAGTAGGTTGGCGTAGGTAGCCAAATAATGGAGAAGATATCGCAATACTCGGTAATACATCACATTTTTTATTTTTTTTTTGTAATCACCTATTGATTTTGGTAATGGTCGGATATTATTCAGGGGTCGGAATGTGAAAAAAAACTTAGTTGGAGAAGAAGTCAACGTTTTATTTCAAAGCGAATATCTCCGCTTCTGTAAAGGGTATATCAAAAGCAAAACCTGCTAATGAAAGTAGAAAATATCACCTTTAAAACGATGTGAAGTTGTCATAAGTGGTCAAACAACAGAGATATCGCAATAGTCGGTAATGCATCCCCTTTTCCATTTTTTGTGCAATCACACTACAGGTCGAAATTTTGATCGGATCCTCACGGCAATTATAGACCGATCGTCACGAAATTTTGCATGGAGGTCGCGTTCAGACTAGAATAGACACCTATTATTATTGGTGATGATCGTGTAATATTTAGCGGGTGAAATGCACCAAAAACATATTTTTTATCCGAATTTGTAGTTGCTCTGTAGGTCGCAATAATAGTCCGATCGCCGCGAAATGTCTCTATTATGACAGAGGCCCTAGTATGTTACTTGTCCAATTAGATTTTTTATGCATTCATTGTAACATGTGTCACTTCGCCACCTTTTTTAAGGTCTACTCGGTGTTGGTACCTATTTTAGGATTTATAAATTTGTTTGCATGCAAATTATTTGGATCGCTATTCATTATTAGCTATTTTTAACGGTATAAAACATATTTTGATATCACAAAAGCAAAAATCGCGTGCATTATCAAGCATATATTTGGTACAAGTGCACAAAAATGGTGCTGTGTCCGTCGGTTGAAAATTTCACGGTCAAATATCAGGGATATGGGAATTTTTGTAGGGGCTTATATATTTAGTTATATTAGGTGTATTCCAAAAAGAATACTGATATTCAAAGAAAATTTTAAGATGTAGCAGAAGGGGCTAAATTATGTCAATTTTCCAATTTTAGAATATTTATTGAAAATAATATATATAATATATATGATTGTTCCACAAACATCCCAAAAGGGACAAAGGAGACTTCTCTCGTATCAATGAGTGCACCACGAGGGTTACTGAGGGTTATGTTGTCACCATTGAATTTGATGTTGGCTGGCCGGGGAATCGAACCCACGACCTTCAGCGATCTAATTTAAGCTTCGTGTGATAAGGTGACAGAATCCACAAAGTTATTTCTTACAATAAGTTTATTTCTTCCATAAAGGAATTGTTGTTTGCTGAAAGCTAATTCTGAGGGTGTAGGGTATCACATGGTCGGCAGCGTCCGTCTTTAGCATTTGCTTACTTGTTTAATAATGAAATGGAATGAACTTTATTTTCGGTATTAATAGCCAAAAGTTCATTCATTCTCGCTACAGGAAATAATTTTTAAGAAAAAAAGTCAAAGAGCCATAAACCTAATGCACATATATGTTTGCGAAACAGATATGTTTATCCTTTAAAAAAGTGTTTTATGTATGATGTGTGCATGATATGTATGCTTTTTACCTAATTATATTAAACTAAATATTCAAAGGATCATAAAAAAGGACATAAAGTCATTGCACGTTTTAGATGTCACATATTTTTTCTGTTCTTCTTTGTAAAAAAAGGGTCATGGAATGCGCTACTGCAGTTCTTGTCAACAATTAATAACAAGATTTTAAATGTTATTCTCAGCTGAGAAAAACGGGTTATTGACTAAGTACTCAAAATTGAACAGGGAGGTTTAGTTTCATAGCCGATGTATTCAGAAAAGGCAAACTAGCAAACAAAGAAAATTTTCATGCTCTGGTCAGACATTGAACTATACACCTTTTAAGTGCATGGTTAGTTTTGCTCACGTCCAGTAAAATATATTAAAAACGTATAACCCTTATAGCCCAGAAAAATAGGAACTCGTTCTTCTCGTACATATTCATTCTGAATTTAATTTAACTAACCACAACTGGGATTTGATAGAAAATGTATTGAAAATAAAGTTGGTCATAAGCCATATCCTGAAAGTAGAAACTGTTATGATCATTGGGGGATAGTGAATGCTTGTCTGAAGACCTGACCATGTGGACAACATCAAAACCGGCTTTGGAAGGGCAGCGATCTACAAAGTCGTCAAGTTAGTTTATCAAAGGGTTTGATTATCCACATGAACAATAGTTTCTGTAAGCTGAAATTCCGGCAGTGTTTCAGCCACAACATAGTTGTTTCCTCCTGATTCGTACGTGGCAGAAATGTTGAAGCTGCTCCGCAAACAGAATAGCGGTCTCAAGACCAGTGGTTAAGTTGAGCGCGAATATGTTTATAACTCTACTAAAGGAAGTATTTAGAGCTTGATTATCATCGCATATCTTAGCACTATGGAGAAAGGTAACAGTGGCATATCCAAGTGATTCGCTACCAAAACACTATAGTAAAATGGTACTATAAGTTTCCCTTCGTTTATAAAGAAGACTAAATATTAAATTTTAGCAAGTGCGGTAAAACAATGTGGCTAAACTTCAAAATATCGAAATTCTGGAGGTACCGTTCCTTAGGACTATATCAAAACTTTGATCTATACCTACAAATTTCTGGCGGAAAGTTTTTAGACTCAATAAAGACTAAGTAACAAATGTCCGATATTTCGGTAAAAAAAATACCGAAAATCAAGAGGTACGCTTCTCTGGGGGATATAGGAACCCGCGGACCTATACTGATGATTCTCTTCTGTAATATTTCATAACCCCCATGGAAGACTAAATACAAAATTTCATCCATTTCGGTGGAATATTGAGGCCATAACCTTCAAAATACCGGAAATAGGGAGGTACCGTTATATGGGGGCTACTAAGGCGTGGACCTATACCGACAAATTTCAAACGGAACGTTTAATAGCCAAATGAAGACCAGATACCAAATTTCAGCCATTTCAGTGGAATATTGAGGACACAACCTTTAAAATTTCAAATAGGGAGGTACTATTCTATGGGGGCTACACTAAGGCGTGGACCTGAACCAACAAGTTTCTGGCGGAAGTTTTATACCCCCAAGGAAGACAAAATACTAACTTTCAGCCTTTTCTGAGGAATATTGAGGCCACGACCTTGAAAATTCCGAAAATCGGGAGTTACCGTTTTATGTGGGCTATACTAAGGCGTGGACCGTCACTGACAAATTTCATATGGAACGTTTAATACCCCACGTGAAGACGAAATACCAAATTTCAGCCATTTTGGTGAAATATTGAGGCCACAAAATAACGGTAATAGGGGGGTACCGTTCTATGGGGGCAATAATAAGGCGTGGACCTGAACCAACAAGTTTCTGGGGGAAAGTTTTAAACCCCCGAGGAAGACTAAATACCAACTTTCAGCCATTTCTGAGGAATATTGAGGCCACAACCTTGAAAATTCCGAAAATCGGGAGTTACCGTACTATGTGGGCTATACTAAGGCGTGGACCTATACCGATAAATTTCATATGGAACCTTTAATACCCCAAGTGAAGATGAAATACCAAATTTAAGCCATTTCGGTGGAATATTGTGTCCACAACCTTCAAAATACCGAAAATCGGGAGGTACCGTTCTATGGTGGCTATATGAAGGCATGGACCAATACCGACTAATTTCTAGGGGAAAGTTTAATACCCCCGACGAAGACTAAGTACACTAAATTTCAGCCATTTCGGTCTACGTTTTGATATAGCCCCCATAGAACGGTACCACCCTATTTTCGGTATTTTGAAGGTTTTAGCGGCATTATCACACCGAAATGGCTGAAATTTGATATTTAGTCTTCGTTGGGGGTATAAAACTTTCCCACAGGATTTTTTCGGTATAGCTCCACGCCTTCATATAGCCCCCTTAGAACGGTACCTCCCGATTCCCGGTATTTTGGAGGTTGTGGCCTCAATATTCCTCCGAAATGGCTGAAATTTGGTACTTAGTCTTCGTAGGTGGTATAAAACTTTCCCATAGAAATTTGTTGGTACAGGTCCACGCCTTAACATAACCCCCATAGAACGGTACCTCCCAATGTCAGTATTTTGAAGGCTGTGGCCTCAATATTCCACCGAAGTGGCTAAAATTTGGTATTTGCTCTTCATTTGGGGTATAAAACTGTCCATATTAAATTTTTAGGTATAGGTCCACGCCTTTATATAACCTCCATAGAAAGGTACCTCCCGATTTTCTGTATTTGGTAGGTTATGGCCACAATAATCCATCGAAGTGGCTGAAATTTGGTATTTAGCCTTCGTTGGGTGTATTTAACTTTCCCTTCTAATTTTGTCGGTGTAGGTCCACACCTTAATATAGCCGCCAAAGGGCGGTACCTCCCGATTTTTCTGTATTTTGGAAGTTGTGGCCTCAATATTCCACCGAAATGGCTGAAATTTTTAATTAGTCTTCATTTGGGGTATAAAACTGTCCATATGAAATTTGTAGGTATATGTCCACGCCTTTATATAACCTCCATAGAACGGTACCTCCCGATATTCGATATTTTGAAGGTTATGGCCAAAATAATCCATCGAAGTGGCTGAAATTTGGTATTTAGTCTTCGTTGGGGGTATTTAACTTTACCTTTTAATTATGTCGGTATAGGTCCACGCCTTCATATAGCCCCCATAGAACGGTACTTCCCAAAATTCGTAATTCTGAAGGTTGTGACGTCAATATCCCACCGAAATTACTGAAATTTGTTATTTAGTATAAAACTTTCCCATAGAAATTTGTTGGTACAGGTCCACGCCTTAATATAACCCCCATAGAACGGTACCTCCCAATGTCAGTATTTTAAAGGCTGTGGCCTCAATATTCCACCGAAGTGGCTGAAATTTGGAATTTGTTCTTCATTTGGGGTATTAAACTATCCATATGAAATTTGTACGTATAGGTCCACGCCTTTATATAACCTCCATAGAAAGGTACCTCCCGATTTTCTGTATTTGGTAGGTTATGGCCACAATAATCCATCGAAGTGACTGAAATTTGGTATTTAGCCTTCGTTGGGTGTATTTAACTTTCCCTTCTAATTTTGTCGGTGTAGGTCCACACCTTAATATAGCCGCCAAAGAGCGGTAGCTCCCGATTTTTCTGTATTTTGGAAGTTGTGGCTTCAATATTCCACCGAAATGGCTGAAATTTTTAATTAGTCTTCATTTGGGGTATAAAACTGTCCATATGAAATTTGTAGGTATATGTCCACGCCTTTATATAACCTCCATAGAACGGTACCTCCCGATATTCGATATTTTGAAGGTTATGGCCAAAATAATCCATCGAAGTGGCTGAAATTTGGTATTTAGTCTTCGTTGGGGGTATTTAACTTTACCTTTTAATTATGTCGGTATAGGTCCACGCCTTCATATAGCCCCCATAGAACGGAAATTACTGAAATTTGTTATTTAGTCTTCCATTTGTTGGTATTTGGTATTTTTTAGGTTTTAGCCACGTTATCTTACAGAAATATTGGTATTTGTCTTCTTCATAACCGAAAGGAAACTAGCTGTTCCGTTTTACTTCGATATAACTCTTGGTGGAGGGTATAACAAGTTCTGCCCGGCCGAACTTAACGCCTCTCTTACTTGTTTATTTATATAATTCTATATTAAACAGGCGGGTGCGATATTAATAAAAGCTGGTGTTGTTAATTACTATATGCGGCTCGAAGTCTATTATTCTCTTGCTTCACTGTGAAGGCTCGCGTTTTCAAAAGCTTTCCAATTTCGGCAAAAACTTACTGTTAGTCGGTGCTAGAAAATAGGGAGATGTTAAATCTATCAATTTAACCTGCCACCGCAATAACTCTCTGATCCTTACATGGGATGGATGCGCATTGAAATCCCCTAAAAACAAAGGATTATAGTTTTTCAAATGTAGCTATTTTTCGGCGTTGTATAAACACCTTGTACATCAGCCATAGCGCAGGACTGTACTGAACGGACTGGTGCAATAGAAATGCTTATATTTCACCTCCACTTGTGGTCAATGTATGTTGAGCTGTTTGAAGCTGGTGCTTCTAACTATAATTTTCAGCGCTCTGTCCTGTCGTTGTTCGGGGCCCGGTAATGTTGAGCTATTTGAAGCTGGTGCTTCTAACTATAATTTTCAGCGCTCTGCCCTGTCGATGTTCGGGGCCCGGTAATGTTGATTTTGAAGAGTTTGGTTTTCACCTGCACCTCCCAATCAGAATATTTATGGGTATTTAGTATCACAAACCTCAGGATTAAATGGTTATACCTAAAAATTCAGTGAATTAGAATTATTTATTTCCAGTCCTAGCCCTTTTGTTTATTAATTCACCAAAGACTGAGTATTGTTACAAAGTTTGTAATATATTCAAATTTAACAAACACTTTGGTTTCCCCATCTTTTGGGTTAACCCAATGTAATAACTTTATTTCACACATACATTAACATCTTATACACTTTTTTAGATATCATATCACGCTCTACGTGAATATATAACCATTGATGGTTGGTACTCTTCATTGTATGGTTGTAGTTGTTGTCCTATACTTCGCACTTTAACATGTACTTGTGGTATTCATTGGAACACATGCACACGCAGTTACAAAAAAGTCCTGGCTTTTACAAAAAAATGCTCACTCTATGTGAATAAACTACCGGCACTTCATATGCTAGTTTTGGAGCACAAAAGTTAGCCATTTTTGTGTAAATTGTAACGTTGTTTATGGGATTTTTACAACTAGAAATGTTCGCACGCACACATCCATACTTTCCCTAACACTGTTACTTTCCCTCGAATGCATTTTTGAGGCATTTAAAAGTGTAGTCATATTGGGCATGGGTAAGGCTGTTTGTATATATATATATATATATATATATATATATATATATATATATATATATATATATATATATATATATATTTTGTGGATTGCTGAATAGGGGCGAATCGAAAAAATATATTTATTTGACGAAAAAGATAAGTTTACTCTACTGTGGAAGCGTACAACCTTCCTAGAGATCTATATCGCTTGATCTTGTCAAATAGACTGAGAGCTCCCCCCAGAATTATAGCATGGACTGTAGACATGAGAATGCGCGTAAATGTGATTGACGTTAGAACAATTCCAATAACTGGTGTCACATTCAAGTCCTCATTCAAGCCGCTGGAATTGAGAAGCAAACGAAAATACATTATTGTCTTCTTATATAGCGCTAGATCGACCTGGGGAAAGCTATGCGAAGCCAGGAACCTCTAGTGCAACACGTCAGAATGTTACCTTAAGAATTGAAAACGATTAATTTCCAACGACAGCTCTATTTTGGTGTCGTAACATGAGCGACTCGCCGTTCGAACAATAAAATAAAAGGAAACCACTTATCATTAAGGCACAGATGTATTCATATAAGAGAAGTCTTCCCTGGAGATGTTTGTGGCAATTTAGTTTAGTAGCTTCTTAGTATTCTACATCATTACACCCCAATATCTATATCATACATACAGATACTCTATGCGACCACTTAAAACTATAGGGTATAAAATCATCGTATTTCACACTTCTGAAGAGTAAACAAACTGTTCATATGAATGCCAGCCAGCCAATGCAACTGAACTAACGGTTTATATTACTACCGCTTGGTTGGTTTTTTCTTGGTTAGATGAAAAATCCCTCTTCTTCTGTTTGTATTGCTGTTCTTGGTTTCTTTTTTTCGCTTAGCCATTTTTGTGCTGTGTTGTTAGGGGGTTTATTGTGTTTGTTTTTGTAACAATTATCTGTTGTATGCAACATAATTGCCGCATACACATTCATCATAGACATCGCGATAAAATTACCCAAGATGTGTAAAAACAAACAAACAAACAAGTGTAAAATAACATGAAGGATGACTGCGAATGGATAGGAAAAACGTGCCAATTAGACAAAAAGTTTGTTCCTAGTTTTTATTTTATTGGTTAAAGACGAACGCGTTGAGTACTATAGGTAACAAATAATTTGGAAGATTTGATTAGATTAGACTACAGAGAAGGTCATTTGCGTACCAGCTATTTGAGTTGCAGACCGTAGGCGTTTTCAGAGCTTTAAGGGTATTATTTCGGGGAATAGGGGACTATTTCATTAATTTTTCCCTCAATTGTAATTGCAAACGCGGTCGCCATTATCCGCCTAAAACTTTTCTGGTTATCACCACACAATGTGATTGTCTTTTGTGAGCTGCTTGTGGTGGTGCAGTTATTAATGGTGCTGTACTATTATAGTTGTTCATATTTGTCGTTCTGCATTCAAAAATGTCCTTCCCCAAAAATTCACGATGAATTTTGAGGAGAGTTCTTCGCATGGCTGCACAAACACTGAACAAATGATAGCAGAATTACTATCGCTACCTATGAAGAAAGAATGAACGTTGAACGGTAGACACAAAAAAAAACCAAAGTCACGCGATATACTAAGCTCAACAGCTTAGTGTCGATTTCTTGCGTTGTAGCATAGGAAAAAATGCATGCTGTGCTGTGTTTGTTTTGTCTGTTTCAGTGGTGTGTAGGGCGGTTTGGTTTCACCGGTTTTACACTTTCACAAATCGTTGAAGCATTTTCAATGACACTAAGACTAACGCCAAATTCGTATAAAGTATTAAACGAGGGTTACATTAACTTTTTTTATGCAAAGTTCACATGTTTTTGGTCGAAAAAGTTAAGAATCCCTATGTCAACATATCGTCTGCTACGTACGAAAAGGTCGTAAGTCCATTTTAAGACATTTTAAGGTACATCCGCGGTTCTTGAAGAATCTGTTTGAAATATGTGTATATAGATTTTTGATGGGTGCTACTGAAATCGGATGCGCATCAAAATCGTATGCAATTGCGCGATTTTTACCCACTTTCAGGTTTTTTACATTGTGTGATGCAACTGGCGGCACACTTTGGCCGCTGAGTGAAACATCGAAATATGCATAAATATTAAAAGAGATTGATTCGCTGTATCCAAAAACGGATGCGCATCAACTGATTTTAACTAATTCGCGAATAATAGGCTTTTTTTATCCAATTTTTTTGAATGATTGTAATTTCAATATTACTCTTAATTTCCTATCCTTATAAATTATCACAGTAAGCAAATAAGCTTTCACGATGGTAAGCCATATTTCTTGATGAAGTTTTAGCAGTACACATCAATTACTGTATGGGATTTTAGAGAAATAGTTGGAGAACTATCAAATATTTTTTGTAATTTTTCATATCGAACCAAAAAATATATTTGCAACAATATTTTACAACAATAAGTTTTTCTCTTTTGTTGTTGCTATAATATGCAATTTATGTACCCAATCTCTATAAATTTGGTATCATATTTTTCTACGCATTGTCTGGATTCCGCATATATTTTTTATTTTATTTTTTGGGGGTTTGTACGGACTCTGGGACAGGATAATTTGGATTTACTTCTATTTTAGCTGGTGGTGATCGCGAAATATTTAGCGGGTAAGAGTATATGACAAAGAAGAAGCTTGCAATTTGAGATAACTATCAGATAATATTTAGAGGGTTAAATGGACCACAACTTTTGTGCGAAAATTGTGAAAATTTTTAATATACAGCTTAAATCTTTTTTCCTGGAACAGACATTCCGTGCAAGTAAGCCATACTTGGAAGAGGAACGCTTGACCTTTTTATTGATTTTAATTGTGTTGGTGTACATGATAAGATAACAGAGTTACAGCCTAATATACCCAGTTATTTGTTTGCGGTGTTATCATAAACACACTAGAGTTCGCAATTATAGCTCAATAATCACGAGGTAAAAGTTTAGGTAGAAGAAGATGCTTACAATTTTGGATGATGATCTGATATTATTTAGCGGGTGAAGTGAACCATTACTTTTGTATGAAAAATACAAAAAAAAAAAAAATAAAAATATATTTTTGGTCTATATTTTATTTCCTGGAGAGCATATGCCGGCAAAGTTGACTACATATGGAAATAGAACTACTGATCTTCCCTCGGATGCAAATTGCAATCACGTTGTTGTTCCATAAATAAATTTTGATTTAAGAAAAACTAATTCCCAGTGGTAAAGGTGTAGGGTATCACATGGTCGGCCCCGCCCGACTATAGCCTTGTCTTACTTGTTTTCTGATACGACTCCGTGATTGTTGATGTGTGTGTGTGGGGAGTGATTTTGTTTGCATCACAGAAGATACAAATACAATTTTGCTTTGATGTTTTTTCTTGGTGAATAGAAACCATCATAGACACGCACACATACATGGCGTGGGGGATGTAAGATGCAGTTTATTTGCTTTCAATATAATGTTGAGTTGGAATTGGTTAACAGAAAGTTAAAAACCTAATTCACTTAAAAATATGCACCAAAATGCAACCACACATGCATTCACCGTTGCACTCACTCTATCATCAAACGACCAGGAGTTATTCAAACAAATTTTATTTAATTAAAATAAATGAAAATTGGTTCCATTATATGATTACACTTCATGGAATGCTTTTATAAGAAATGCAAAGGACTTCGAGAACACAGCGTCCAAATAACATGTAGGAAAAAACTAAGATGAAAGGGAAGATGTGACACTTCCAAGATTATATTTTGAAAGACTTCGATGCTGTTTCTCGTTTTGGTGCAACAAAACAGGTTTGTAAGATTTTTTTTCAATTAAAGACTTCTTAATTGAAAATAGCCCTTTGTGCTAATATTTGTTTGTAATTTTTTTAAAGCCAATGACATTTATAAGATTGGTCATGAAAATAAATATGTGTTTCTATAAAGTGTTTCTCAATTTTTCAAAGGTAGCTTTTAAGCTAACAACGTGTAGTCCATTGTGTAGATGTCATACGGAGGTAAGTAGCATACCGCTTATTTATTCAAAGATTGTAATATGACATTCGTAAGATTATTTCCTTTCTTAACTTTTTATCTGGATAAAAATCTGACACATCAGTTCAGCAAAGATACCAAATTAATACATTGGTCGCAAAGCCAATTGCGGTTTGTATTTAAACATATCGTTTGGAATCTTACTCTTTATCATGGTGTTGACTGTGCGTTCCATTGTCTTGAGTAAGAATGAGCTTATACTCATCGGATGTTGGATAATTTTTTCACATATGTAGGAGGATACATTTTTAGGAGCTGGGAAAATATATTCTCTTTTCCAATTTAGACTTGAATGTCACCTTCGGTATGTTCGTCCTTGTTTTCGGTCGGTACATGGCCGCAGATACGAATTAAAGTTAGTCGCTCATCCATCAACAGCTAAGTTCCATTCCATAGCAGTTATAATTCCGTGCGTCACCTTTACGTGTTGCTGTGAAGATATTCCTGCTATATCGTGGTTTTGGTGAAGCGGTAATATGGTCCTTGTACTTTGCAAGTAAATCTGCCAATGAGTGAAATATATCTTCTCAAAAAAGGCGTTCGTTTTTTTATACCCTACACACACTGTGGTAAGGGGTATTATGTATTTGTGCATTTGTATGAAACATGCATACTATATATCGACATTGAACGTGTGACTGAATTCGCTCTAGAAATAAATGTGACAAATTATCGAAGTCCGTTTCTTATTTGGATATAGCTTCCATATATATTTTCGGCCGATATGTTCAATTTCGATGAAATATGGAATGTGTGACTGAATTCGGTCTAAAAGTAAATGTGCCAAATTGTATCGAGATCGGTTCAGATTTGAATATAGCTCCCATATATATCCGTACAATTTTAATGAAATATAGCTCCCATATATATTTTCGGATGATTGGAAGTATTTATGCACCAAACACCCATTATCCGGTTTGAGGCATTTGATGCACCAAACTCATTATGTCTTATGGCTGCTTCATAAATTCAACCTATTTTTTTGCATATAGGAAGGATCTGGTTTTTTCTTTATAGTATGTTGACTCAGATCCAAAGCAATGAAAATCACATGATATTTTCATAGGAGTCATAGGAATTTGAATTTTCACGAAGAACTGTAGCCAAATTTCTGTAGAAAAATAATTATTACTTTTATAGTATTGCATTTTTTCTAAGAGTACCCTACTAACCCAATGCATAAGCCATATATAAACATAAAGTTTACGTTGGTATCGAAGTTTTTCAGGAATTTACACAGATACGACGCGATTTCTAAGAAAGAGCGTAACAAGGAGAATAAATGGTTGTTGTTGTTCAACAGCTTGTTTGACTTACCAATTCAGCACTATATTTTCAATATTTGCATATAATGCAATACTTTCATATTTTCTTCCAGGCGACCAATGGACTATGGTCTAAAATTGTATTAAATGTTTTATTAGAAATTGGCCAATACAAGGATCATAAGCACTCCGTTATTCACACCCTGACTCTCTCCCCGGATCCGTTGAAATTTCCGTGTCTGTTTATATAATTCCAGCCAGACAATCTACTGTGTATTCTGTCATCCACAAATTGCGTGCATCTTTGCGTTCGGTAGGTTAGGTTAGGTTGAAAAGAGGGGCGCAAGTCGCCACATGTCCAATGGACATACACTTAAGCCAGAGTAGGCCTGTTGTGTGCCCTAGACTAATTGAAGAAAGGGGTCGTATTTGTTATTTTAGGAATTCTGTGCCCTTAACAAAATCCCTTAACTGTTTAACATCTTTTACCGTTATCTGATTTAGTCCCGGTATGGTGTCGGTCCCTAAAGAATGGGACCTGATATTTGCTAACGCTGGGCATTGGCAAAGAAAGTGTTCCAACGTTTCGTCGTCCTCTACGCATGCCCTGCATAAGCTGTTATCTGCGCATTTAATTCTATGCAGATGTGCTTGTAGGCCTAAGTGACCAGTAAGGATACCTGTTAGCCTACTAATGTCTGCCTTACCTAATAATAGTAAGTTTTTAGTTTTATCCTCGTTTGGGTCCCCCCAGAGAATCTTAGTGGTTTTCCCTATCTCCTCTCTATTCCATAGGGATGTATGGGCCTGCTTTGCCCAATTTTTTAACTCTAGACGTGACGCATTTAGAGGCTTTGCGCTGTCTAATTTTATTGTTGCTAATTCCCTGCCATTTTTTGCCAGAGAGTTTGCTCTTTCATTACCTTTAATCCCCGCATGGCCTGGTACCCATATAATGCGCACTGTTCCTTGCTGGGAATAATTGTTTATCGTATTTATGCAGTCCAGTACAGTTTTCGATTTTACTGTCTTGGATGTTATTGCACTGATTGCCATTTTACTGTCCGTAAGGACGTTAACGGTAGTTGGTCTCGAGTTAGCATTAAACCAGTTCAGACACTCTGTGATCGCCCTGACCTCCGCTTGAAGGACCGTATTGTGATCCGGCAAACGAAGAGAGATTTCGGTCTCTGGTTCTTCAATAAAAAGTCCCAGTCCCGTCCTCCCCCCTAACATCGAGCCGTCTGTATAACAGCAGTTTCCAGGAGGCTTTCCAGCTAGGGTCCCGCCGATCCACGAGTCTCTGTCAGGTATTAATGTTTCACACGAGGCAACTACAATTGTTTCAGGTATACGGTCCGAATTAACGTTATCTATTGACTCCCCCGTTGTTACCTGTAGAATTTTTGCCCTCGTTGGTGTTGTCCTCATAGCACCACTTACTCCTAGGCTGCACATTCTTTGGACTTTTTGTAAAATTTTTATCTTACATTTTTTATCCATCGCTGTCCACCAGACTACTGACGCGTATGTTAGGATGGGTCTAACTACGCTTTTGTATAGCCAGTGTGTCATCTTTGGATTGAGGCCCCATTTAGAGCCTATGGCCCTCCTACAGGTTGACCAACATCTGTATGCTTTGTTGGCTCGTTCTTGGATATGATCCTTCCATTTAAGTTTCCTATCCAGGGTTACTCCCAGATATTTGACCTTATTGGAAATCTTAATAGTCTTGTTAAGTAAAACAGGTTCCTCGATGTGACCCAGTTTTGTTTTCCTAGTGAAAAGACATGTTTCTGTTTTTTCCGGGTTTACGTTTAGACCTCTTGGTCTAGCCCAGTTATATGCAAGTTTTAGAGCAGATTCGGCCCTTCTGCATAACATATTAGGGTTCTTTCCCCTCAACACAACCAAAAGTATGAAAGTGAATACTGCAAAAAGTTTACTGAATAAAATCCTTTTCTTAAGCGACGAGCAATTCAAAAACAACAACATACACAAATTTACCGACATTTTAACCAAAAACTGCTATCCACCTGCACTAATAAACCAAATCATAAATAGTACAAACACAAACGATAATAAAAACATTGAGAAAACGGAAAAATGTTTCCTAAGTTTACCATATGTTCCTAAAATTACAGAGACTAAATGTATGAAAGACATCATTGATAACACAACAACATCACTGGCATACAAATCAAACGAAACACTTCAAACACTATTTAAAAGGTGCAAAACAAAAGGAGACAGATTACATCAGAGCAATGTTGTTTACGAAATTACATGTAAAGGCAATGACAAAGAGGAATGTGGAAAAGTATACGTTGGCACAACAAAACGAAAGCTAAGTATACGAATGAGCGAACATCAAACTGACATTAGGAATGGTTCAGAAAAAACAGCACTCTCTCAGCACATTAAAGATAGTGGACACACAGCGGACTTAAAAAATGTCAAAATACTGGATAAGGAAAGAAAAGAGAACAGAAGATACACACTAGAAAGTTTAAGGATACAGCAACGAATTGACAGATCAGTAAACACAAAAGAAGATAAAGACAAGACAAAACATCAGTATTCCATTGCAATCAAGTAGTAACAGTTCTGTGATATTAGCTTAGTTTTAACTTTAATTATTTTTGCAATTATTTTTCTATTATTTATATTAATTTATGTGTGTGCAGTCCCGTTTTTTAATATAAGGAAAAAGTTTAAAATAATGTGAAATATCTAATGTAAGTTAAAACAAGTGTAATATCTGACAGAAAAAAGTCTAATAAGAATCCCCTTTTTATTTTTTATTTTGTTACTAGAATTTCGGCAATAAAATAACACTCTTGAGAAAGTTGGAATAAAACCAACGAAACGTCGAGTGGAAATGAAATAAAACTTAGTTTTTTATTCTCATTAAAAATACCTGACCAAAAAGCCCAACAACAACACATTTCAGTATAAAAAGCATACATTATTGGTCACAACAAAAAGTATTATAACGTCGTCTGCATAACAGACTGGTTCAAATCCTTCGTTGGTTAAAGTCCTCAGTAGGCTATTTATGGTAGTAACCCACAGGAGAGGTGACAAAATCCCCCCTTGTGGCGTTCCCTGACCAACTTTATCCCGTTTCGTTACGTCGTGTAGCCCGCAACTTATCCATCTATTCCTTAGCATATTGCTTACCCAGTTCCTAAGGGCCCGGTCCACATAGAAATTAACTAAGAATTGGATAAGGGTTTCAGTGCTGACGTTATTGAAAGCACCTTCGATGTCAATCCATACTGCCAGTGTATACATCTTCTTGTCGAAGGTGTTTTCGATGTGGTGTACTACCTCATGTAAAGCGGTTTCCACTGATCTGCCTTTAACGTATGCATGTTGTTTATATTTAAGCATATCGTTTGGGATCTTGCTCTTAATCATGGTATCGACTTACGTTCCATGGTTTTGAGTAAGAAAGAAGTTAGACTTATCGGGCGATAAGACATAGGAATTGCGTAGCTAGCCTTTCCAGGTTTGGGGATAAACACTACCCCCGCCTCCTGCCAGGCTTTAGGGGTATACGCAAATTATAAGCATGCGTTGAAGATACCAGCTAATTTGGACGAAATATAGTCCACCTCCTTTTGGAGTAAGGCCGGAAAGACCTGGTCTGGTCCCGCTGCTTGAAAAGGTTTGAAACTGTTGATGGCATCTTTAACCATTGTTTCATCAATGTTTGGTGCTTCGTCCGTAGCATTTTTCCCAACTGCCGATACCCCTACATTTGCCGTAGTGCTCGGCGGGAAATGCGTATTCATCAAAAGCCCTAGCGTGTCCTCGATTGTTTCCATCTTATTTCCCATATCATTCACCATAATCTCGGTTTGTGTATGGGTTTTCGATAGAAACTTTTTTATTTTAGATACATCATTTACGCTGTCTACCTGTTCACAAAAGAGTTTCCAGGAATTGCTGTTCTAGTCATTTTGTTGTATTCTTTAAGTTTTGTGTGATAGTTATCCCAGAATACAGCTAATTTTTTACGTCGAGCTCTGTTGTAAAGCCTTCGGACCTCTTTGCCTTTGTTTCGAATTTCTCCTGTCATCCAGGGGTTTTCGTTGGCCGATTTCCTCTCTCGAAGGGGACAACTTTCTTCGAATGACTTTACTAAGCCCTCCGTTATAATTTTGACATTTCGGTCTATATCTTCCGTGCTTGAGCATTCATAGCTATCGTGCCCTAGCCTTTCTTTTATTAGTTTTCCAAATTTTATCCAATTGGTTTTGGATTTATTTCGGAAACTTATAGGTTTCGGCGGTGGCCGAGTTAGTTCAAATCTTATATACCGATGATCTGAGAAGTAGTGCTCTTCCGAGACCCTCCAATTCTGCACATCGTTTATAAGATTTTCGGAGCATATTGTTATATCTAATACCTCTTCCCTAATCTTGTTAACAAAGGTGGGTGTATTCCCTGTGTTAAGTGTTATTAGGTCGTTAGTATTCAAGTAATCTAAAAGGGCTTGGCCCCTTTTGTTAGTATTAGTACTTCCCCACGTGACGTGGTGTGAGTTAGCGTCGCTACCTACTAGTACTCCGTTACCTGTTTGTTTTGCTTCCCTCACCAGCCGCTGCAGCTCCGACGTAGGTGGTAGTGTCGGTGAATCATACGGCAGATATACTGACGCCAGGTATATGTTGCCATTCCCCTGCTTCAGTACAGTTGCGTCCGATGTTGACAACTCTGGGGAGAAAAGAAAACTTAAGTTTTTGTGACATATTATACAGGTTCTCGGGCGAGACCCTGTATTAGCATAAAAAAGTTGGTAATTTGTATGGTTTAGTCCAGAGACCTTGTTCTGAATAGTCCATGGTTCCTGAATCAAACCGATGTGTTAATTTGCTCCATCAGTGCCATGGTTGCCGTCTCGCTCCAATGGAGGTTTATCTGGATGACTCCGATCATTGGTCCTCCAGTAAACGCTGGCTGATTTCAATGTCGGCTCCCTGTAGGTTGTTGCTTGCAGGTGATGCCTCCTCGCTGTTATTTTTGGCTTCCTCGTTTACGCCTATGCTCGCCTTTCCCGTTTTGAAGCGGACAGCGTTTGAAACGTAGTAGGCCATGCCCTTTGTCTTTGTCAGACTGGACATGGAGAGTTGGTCAATTCCGACCACAAGGAGAGTACCATCTTCATGCTCCTCCCTGTAGAAGACCTCCCAACTCTTCACATCCAATGTCCTGTTTTGACGACCAAAGACCTCGAGCATGCGTTCCGTCTCGAACTTGCTGCCCCAACCTCGGACAAAAACGGATGGCTTAGTAAGTTGAGGAATTTGGTCTTTCCTCACCAGCTTGAGTTTGCCGCTTTCCCATGGAGGTCTTATACTACTGACAATATCCTTGAGGGCGGCAACGTTTGCATGCTGGGCAAATTGGTAAACAATCATGTCCCCTTTGACCCCGCTGCTGACAATTTGAATTGGATCTCCTCCCTGAATTAGGTGATCCAATATTAGGTTATTGACCTCATCTTCAATGGCTTGAATTTGGTCCTTGGGTAGTTTGCCGGAACCTCTACTGGTGTCGATCACTGCATAGCAGAACTCGTCCCTGTACAGAGGGGAAATTTGTGTTAAAAGTTGATCAAAAGCCCTAGAAAGCTCATTTATAGTCCGATTGATATAAAATTTTGCACAAAGCATGTCTTCTTTACAAGGATTAATCCTATAGAAAATAATGGAAATCGGTCCAGATTTGGATGCAGCTTCCATATATATTCGCATCTGATATGAGATAAAAATGCACCAAAATCACTGAAATTTGACACATGCAACCTGAACTAGCCTAAAAAACATTGACCCAATTTTCAAACAAATCGGTACAGATGTATATATAGTCCCATATACATATATTTCATTCCAAATTTTATTTTTTGAAACTTACTTAAATTAAATTTTTCTCAATTCACATGAGAAAAGCCTTGAATGTTTCTGAATAATGCAATCATATGTATTTGATAGGTGTTGGTTTAGTCTGATAAATAAGAACCCCGGTTATAAGGCGGAGCAAAATTTAGTGTGAGTAAACCTTGCAATTCCATATAAAAATATTTCATATTTTAGTTGAGAAAAATTAGATTTTTTCGGAATGGCGCAAATATGCGCAATTTTTTATGATTGAATCTAATATTTTAGACTCAAGCTCAAAAAACATTAGAAGAAACTATGGTCGGGAAACGACGGGGAAATATACTTTTTCACTATTGAAATTGTAGTAATCTTAAAAATTATCATAAAAAATTTTCATAAAGAGGATATGTATCACCACTATTAAAGAGCAAAAATGTAAAATCAATCTGAGAATTTTAAATGCTAATCTTGTTCGGAGACTGTACAAAAACAATAAATCTTGAAAAATATAAACTTTCGCGAAAATAATGTCATTTTAATGTTCACCTAGTTTCTTAGTTTTCGAAAATTTACTTTTTGTTTTCAGTATGGCTGAGTTCAATCGACTGCTGCATTGGATTGGTTAATCTTACAAAGTCAAGAATGGTTATAGCAAATATAGAAAAGAGTCTGGTTGCCGTTTATCAACATTTTTTCATAAAAAAAAAGATTTTCATATTTTGAGTTTTGAGCAACTTTAGGCCTATGTTTCCCCTTTGTGCCCTGTAGCGTTTCTTTGCTACCTTGGCATAAGATGGCGGCTCTTTACCAGTTTCCGCAGCCCTCTTCCTCTTCCACTTGGTCCGGGATTTCTTTACGGAAGCCCCAGGTTTTGCAGTCGATTCCGCGGCCGGGCACACCTTTTTCATGTTCGCGCTCACTTTGTCGCCCTCTGCCAAGGGATTCTCGGAACAGCCTACCTTGCGAGGTTCTTGACGCGGCTTGCTCGAATCATTTGAAGGTGTGGAGCTCTTTTTCTTTTTTGTTGGCTTTGCAGTGTTCTGCTCTTCAGGAGATCTGATCCTCTTCCCAGCTTCCGATGAAGTTGAGGGAGTGTTCGTGACCTCCTTGGGAGCATCCTGCAGAATTGCCTTTTTGCTTGCCTGTTGCTTCTTGAGCTTGCGCCGTTGAGCCCCAGACAGCTGTTTTTTGTGTGTTGTGAGGTTTTCAAAGCCCTTACCCACATCATCTACCATCTTGTGGATCTCCACCTTTTTACGGTTTTCCACGATGGTTTTATTTGTTTGGGATTCGGAGTCTGATTCACTACCTGTATGTGATGGCTGGGTCGAGCTTGAGCTTCCCCTTAGTTCCTTAGCTTCCTCCTCCCTGTAATTGCCCTTCGGGGGAGTGCTTGTCGCATTACCTTCGACCACAGATGCTAAGGCACCCAGATCTGTGGGAGAGATTTGCTTACGTTCGGTAACATTAAAATATGTTTCCTGGGCGCAACGAGTTGGCTGTGAATTTCGAGAGAACTGGAACAGTGACATGAAAGTGGAAATTGATTAGCGATTTTTTCGTTTGTTACTCCCCTTAAAATGTTCTGTGATAAATCATGATGAATGGTTTTTTATGTATCTTTCATGACTTAATTTGAAATCATGCAAAATAAGCAGTAAGACTAATACTTTGTATGAAATCACGGCCATTTTATTTTGCAGAAAAATCACTTCTTTTTCAATTTATAAATTTATCCCATATCATCATATTACGAAAATGTTACCGCCGCATGTTACCTAGTGTTCGCATAACAAAAATTGCGCCACATGGCGGTTAATGAGAAATCTCAAGGAAAGCCAAAAACACATTTAATGTAGTTTTTATCTTACCATGAAGCAATGCCAACTGCGATGACATTTCATGCCTATGGTCACCTAAGTCGGAAAAAATGAAAGCAACAAAACCCTTTCTAATTAACTTTAATTCTACGCTCATAACTCTCAGTTGCTTACCGACCACAAATAGTTTTGTGTTTTGCTTTTTCCTGACATCTGTCTTACAGTTCCGTTTTCTGCTTCCTTGCATTTTTATTTTTTTGAGATACTACATGCATCTGATTGTCGTTAGATAACGTAATGACTTTCAGAATGACATCTAGTAACTTTCACAGTTGAAAAGATTCTTATTAAGTATAATCACATTTTGAACTTATACAAAAATCCCTATTCTATTCATTGAACTTAAGTAATATTATAAAATATTATAAATATATATTATATATTACTTCATAATATTACTAAAGTATAAACATATATTTTCTACTAAAAAATGGCTTCCAGTGCATACGTTAAGATATTCCCATTAATAACAAAAAAACTAGAAATATCTATGTCAAAATCCTATAATAATTTCCAATGCCATGTGTGAATATATCTAACCAATTATCCATCAATTTTATCGACATCAACAGTGACCATTCACATTCACCTTCACATTAAAATTGTTTCCATATCTTTTGCCTTTACCTTGAAATAAATAGCTGCTGCTACCGTTGTGTTTAAGTAGCATTTTGAATAATTAATACACGTGTCGGAAGGCTCGTTCATAGAGTTGCATCACCTCAAAAATTTTCGCATACAACTCGTTAATCTGCCTGAAATACAAATTTAAAAAAGCTTAAATTTGGCATTGTCTTAATAGCACCTAAGGCATTTTTCTGTTTGAATTTTTATCGTAAGAATTATTTTGGTAAGATGTTAAGTCAGTTGGAAGTCGGTTATGATATTCATAGCGAAACACACATAACACTAGTCAGCAAACATGCAGCATAACATCAAAGGCATACATTTCGTTTTAAGGTTGTTAAAAGATTGGGGAAATTTGATAATTTTTTAAACGGGTAGGTGATAAGTATGCGTTGTCTCTCCTACAATAGTTCCATTCCTAACTTTTTCTGTATGTTTGGTTTTCTGCCTTTTCCTGCTCTCTCTCCAGTTCTATGACTTTTGTACAGACATAAGCTGAGTGTGCATATCTGTCGTCAATATCTTATTCTTTATACCCTACACCACTATATGGGGAGGGTATTATAAGTTGGTTTTGTCCAAAAAGTTTGAAACGCATCGAAATAATGGTCGTAGACCCATACTTATATAAATACCAAATTAATGTCTCGACGAGCTGAGTCGATCTGGCTATGTGTGTCCGTCCGTCTGTCCATCTAAACATTGTAATCACAACGGTTTCGGAGTCGCAGTTGGAGCCTACGAGTCGGAGTCGAGCAATTTTGCTGGAGTCGGAGTCTAAGTCGACAAAAATAACTCGGGACACCAACATTTTTTCAGAAAGTAGCTTTTGTTAAGAAAATCTTAATAAAAAGGTTCATAGTTTTCTTTGATAAAATTCATTCTAAAATGTTGGCCTACATCCATTTTAAAACCTTTTCATGTATTGCTTATAATTTTTACCGCATGCAGTTTTTATGATTTGTATTACCCTTTATTTTCAAATATTTTGAAAGCTTAAAGATTTTTTCACGGGGAAGAGTTCCTTCCAAAATTTACTCGTTCAAAAAAAAAAAAAAAAAAAAAAAAAAAACGCCAAAACCGACAAAAACTTTATAAATTGTATTTTGTTGCCTTTTTTGAATGTAAGATTCAATAGAAATAATATAGATATGAATGTAATTTCATATTTATTTTCCGTAGTTGAGTACTAATGCCCTTTCTAAACAATATGTTAGGAAAAGCCAACAAATTGGGACAAATATAGGAAAAAGTTTAATTAACATTTGTGCAAATTTTATTATTTTTGGTGGTTAATTTACCCTCGGAGTCGGAGCCGGAGTTGTGAAAAAAAGGTCTGGAGTCGAAGTCGAGCCAAAAATACCTCGACTCCGAAACCCTGGTAATCACGCTACAGGTCACAATTTTGATCGAATCGCCACCAAATTTTGGGTGTTGATGAGGGTCCCGGAGGGGTCGGAATGGCAAAAAACTTGTTTGGAGAAAACGTCAACGTTTTTTCCAAACCAAATATCTCAGCTTCCATAAGAGGTATACCAAAAGAAAAACCTGACAATGATAGCAGTAAATATCACCTTTCTAACGATGTAAAGTAGGTTGTCGAATAGAATAGACCCAAATAAAATCCAACTTTTCATTTTTGCGATTTTTATTACAATGACGAAAATCACAGCTTTGGTTGGAGACTTTCCAAAAGCAAAGCCCGAATATGAAAGTAGAAAATCCCATATTTACAGTGATGCAAAATAGGTTGGCGTAGGTGGGCAAAGATTTCGCAGATAGTCTGTAATACATCCCATTTTTCCATTTCTTTAATCACGCCACAGGTCGCTATTTTGATAGGATCGTCACGAAATTTTTGTGGTTAATATGGCTGGTGATGGTCGGATAATATTCAAGAGTCGGAAATGCAAAAAAAAACTTATGTGGACAAAAATTTAAAGTTTTATTCTTATGTGAATATCTCCGCTATTCCAAAAGGAAAGCCCGTCAATGGATTTATTGCGATGTAAAATAGGTTGGTGCACAAACCACTTTCCCATTTTTTTATTTGAATTGTACTGACGAATATCTCAGCTTTGGTTGGATGCGTTTCAACAATGAAAACATTCTGAGCTTTTAAATGTTCCCAATTGCGTTAACAAAATTGGTGAAATGCTTGTGATGTTGAAAAAGACGCTGGGATAACCCAATTTCCAATTTTTGGAATTAGATTTCCATGTCAGACATTGCTGCTTCTGTTGGACATATTCCAAGGAGGGAGCTTGATAATGAAACTAAATCATATGAGCTTTAAATTAATACAAAATGTGTCATTTATCGTAAAATATCAGAGTTATTGCAAAAGCCGCTAAGCTATCACAATTAAAATATTTTGAAGTTTTTACTTTAATGACAAATACCTCGGCTTCTATTTGGTGAATTAAATACATGTAAAATGCTTATCAAGAAGACCAGCAAAACTTTCAATCAGTACCAAGTAGATGTCGATAGATGTCAAATATAAAATTAAACATTAATTATTTTGGTTCAGTTCGCCTTAAGCCTTTCGGTATAAAAGCCAGATAGATGAAAACTTTAGTATCTCCCAAAAAGAAATGTTTACTAGTGAAAAGCTTATGCATAGGGGTAGTGGTGTAGGGTATCACATAGTCGGCCCCTTCCCGACTATAGCCTTTTTCACTTGTTTCTCCTATTCTTGTCCACAGATACCGAACCGCCCAAAAATTAAGGATACCGTCAACTATAACAACTATAAACAACTTTCTAGAACATATAAATTCGATTATTTTAAATCATTCTTTCCTGTTCAGGTCAAATTTTCTTGAGTTTTGAACAGTTTGTTATTTCCAGACAAGAGTATGGGGAAACATTAAAAGTAATTTTATTGTTTGCGAATTTCAGCTTAAAGAATTATTCCTAGAATCTTTTTATGTTCTAGAAGGTTGTTTATTGAAATCTTAGGTACATTTTGGTAGTTTACTGTATCCTCAATTTTTGGGCGTTTAGGTATCCGTTGACCAGAATAGTAGAAAAAAGTATAATCGCATTGTTTAGCTATTTGACCATTAGAAGAAAAGAAAAGAGAAAACCATAATGGAAATTGGACCTTGACGAATTTGACCTTGAAGATGAGGTCGAATGGATTTTATGTTCTTTAGGACGAGAGCTACAACTTTGCCTCCACGAGTAATCCCAAATTCCAAGCGGTTTAGAAGATATGTGCCTGACAAAATGATCCCTTTTGAAATCAAAGCCTCAGGTTTTTGTGGGCCCATAACCGCGAAAGTTGAAGCGATAGGAAAAAACGTCGGGACACGTGTCTTCTTATTTGTGGTCTTCTATTACGCTGTGGTGTCAAAATGTGGTTAATAAACCATGACTCAAAAAATGATACACAGTGTTATTCTACTGGAATATGTAAAATTCGCTATGTTGTTTTCGTTTGGGATATACAGCATTTCTGCAAAGCGTTATCGGTAAAGGTCGACGTGTTAATATAGCCCTTATAATAGGTACCTCGCATTTCCACAGAAATGGGTAAAATGCGGCATTTAATCTTCGTTGGGGATATGCAGCAATCCTGGCAGGAATTTTTAGTATAAACTGGTGGGTAAAGAGGCACGTTTTAATATAGATGCCTTTGAAGATATATTGCGGGTTCAAAGAAATTTGTAGAAAACCTCCATGCAGAAAAGTTTCAATATAGGTTAATATTTTGGTATATACGCTTGATTTTACATATTTTCAGTTTGTGCACGCATCGTCGAAATGGAATGACTGTAACATGGTATTTCCGATTTTAAATTGTTGTTTAAAAGAAAGTGATATTATCCAGTTAGCATATTCCACTTCTAGGAATAAGCCTTGATGTGGGACAGAATTAAGTAATTTCATAAGCAAAAGGAAACTAATTTTTCCATTTTACTTCAATAAAACTCATAGCGGAGGGTATAAAAAGTTCAGCCCGGCCGAACTTAACGCCGTTCTCACTTGTTGCTCTCATATTTAAAAGTAGTTTCAAACATTCATTTTAATACAATGATATGACCGCTTTTGATGGGTACTTTCTTGCGATTAGGTTTATTTGTAAAACTAATGCACTTTTCAAAAAATCTATATTCCTCATTATACGTGAGACATGTAGTAATGTTTCATTTATGGCATATACCACTGATGTTGGTTTAGTCAAGATGGAGTTCAAGGACGTGTACTAGGGTTATGACTTTTTTACAACCTCATATCCCTGTATCATAGCGTGATGAGTTTTGCCATAAGATTACATAAAATCATAATTATAAGGTGATTCGGTGAAATAACCTCACGCACAAAATGATTTTAAAATTTTAATATATCAAAATTATGTTTTCAAATGAATCAAATATTTTTTGAGCTTGAGGTCATGTTGCAATATTTACACTCGACGACGACGATAGTGAAGTCTATCATAGTTATAAGTAATCTTGACACTAGTTTTATAAGTTATTAATATTTTCCCTGAAGATGCAATTTAGAGTAATTGCGAAATATTGGAAAAATTAAAATAAAAAACATGACCTCAAGCTCAAAAAATATTTGCTTCATTTGAAACCAATAAATAGGTCGAATAAACAACAATAAATAAGAAAATCAAAGTTATGGACAATTTTTTGAAGGCGCTGAATGAAATGAACATTGTAGTTATTATTAGGCTTATACATATTTATACATTCGTGCAACAAAAAATAATTTTTGACATTTTTTTTTATTTCATACATTTTTTCAAAAAATTATATTTTTAAAATCGATTTGTGCGTGAACTTTTTTATATTGCAATGGAATAAACGATAGCGTAGTGATTATTAGGCAAAAGTTCATTCATCCCTGCTACAGGAAATCATTTTTGAGAAAAAATGTCAAAAAGTCATAACCCTAACGTATACTTACGTAGGTTCCATACACATACGTGTGTATCTATGATACTTGAGAATGACCGCCGAATAATGATCCAGAAACATTGTAGCATATGTAGTAGCATAAACGAAAGAATGGATTTTTGTTTGTCTGTGAATTTCGTAAAAGTTTTTAATATTGAAATACATAACATTAAGGAATAAACATAAATAGTATGTATGTTTGTATGTATAAGGGGTGGAAGAGATAAACATTTCATAGAAACAACAAAAAAATATTTTGTAATGATGATGCTTGTCTGTTCATTTGAACTCTATTTACGATTTAAATACAATCTATAAACGTTACTAAAGGATTATAGTTTAAAAACACTATTATAACTACAAAATCATTTAATTTTATATCTAGTCAGAGTAAGTTTAGTGAGGTGAACCAGAATAAAATTTCATAAACAAGTACATGCATATTACATGCGTCACTTGTTATGAAGATACTCACAATTCAACATTTCCTGGAGCTAGTGTTAGTATATATTCTTGGTGTTAAGATAAATACTGCGGAACAAAGTGATGATTCCATTTTTAATTCATATTTAATTCATATGTCTGTGGGGAAATTAAACATTTTGTGTTTGACTATCATATACACAAATATGTAAGAATGAGGTATTTAATGTTTAATATGGTTAACAGAAAATTTAGTATTAAAATGTTGTTACACCTTGGGTTTTAATTTAAAAAATTGAGTGGAACTCAAACAGGGATCAATGTTATGACATTTTAAGACTATATTGTCATAAACATAGTGTGTATTTTGTCTAGTAGTTTGCAAAACATTCACCTACACTAGACTTTGGAATAAAATTAATATTACCGCTCATGTATTTGTATAAAAAACCGGGGGAATTTACTTCAAAACAAAATTTGCAGATGCCTTTTAGAAAACTATCAACTTTGAATTATATTTTGTTATATAATTTATTTAACCAAATCAAGGCCATTGAGTTGGGTTAACTTGGGAAGTAAAGGTTCAATATTAATGCCTTTCTTTCTTCTGAAGTTGTTGAAATTCGCCAAGGTCAGGTCTCTGATCATACTTAAACTTTCGGTTGAGGCACGGATGCAGATTAGACGTGTGTTAATCGCGTTAATGCGTCTCTCAACTGAACCATTTTGGTATACGCATAAAACACGGACATCTTACAATTTCCTACATATCGGTATCAGAATATCTTGTAAGATTATAACAATACTAGTCTCTCGCAATGACTGTATGTATGTCATTTCCTCCTAAACTGCAGAAAAGTGTACAATGAGCAGTTTGCAGCTGGGGTTAAATACAATTTGTTGACATTTTTTGGTGGATAGCAGCCACATAGCAAATTTGGAATTGTGGTTCGGTGACCTAAAGTTTACAGCAGTTTCGTTTGTTTGCTGTTGAATCCCAGAGATTGTGTTGGAATGTGTATTTTTATACCCTCCACCATAATATGGAGGGTATAATTAAATTTGTCATTCCGTTTGTAACACATCGAAATATTCATCGGAGACCCTATAAAGTATATACACTAGCGATCATCTGAATAGGTTTAATTTTTTTCTTCTTTTTATATGTTAAGGTATCTTCTGATGTGTTCGTATTACAGATCCATACTATTTAGTTTTTGAGAGTCCTATACTATGCCAACATTCCCAAGAAAAAACTTGATGGTGTTGCCAATATCCGAATTATAATAAAAAGTGGACAAAAAATTGTCCAATTTTTGCTATCATCAGAATAGGTTTGAAGCAAATAAAATTGAATAATTGTACTACCCATGCAAATATTGCGCAATTTTTTGGTTTAGTTTAGTATAATGGAACATTCTGATAAATCCAGCAACAAATTTGATTCGCTTTATTTGGAACGTGGGTTCAATTCTCAACATGGAAAAGTTACCAAGAACTTTCAGATAAAATCAAGAAATATTCCAACAAAAACGTTTTATAAACCTGCTTTTAATGACTTTTTGATTTCGTTAGATCTCTTCTGAGCTTCGAAAATTGTCTGAAAGCAAATACCAAGTGTTAGCCATATTATTAGGATGGATAAATTAAGAAGATCATTGAAAATAGTTGGTATTTTAGCTCAGGTTTAATTTTTAACTATCCTTGCAGTACAAATTTAAGTATTATCATGCTCACAAATCCACCATAGTTGACCACATGTATCATAAATGTTCGAAAATTGGTCTGGAAAAATGTCTCTTCGACGACATTAAAGTAGAAAATTGTAAATCAAATTTAAGTCAAAGGGGCATGATATCGCCGACTTTTATAGTACTGTATAACCTCAGTAGTAATTAGTGTTCTTTGTGTCTAAAAACTTTCCGCATGGATTTGTCGGTAAAGATCGACGAAATTTGCTGAAATTTGGTAATTAGTCTTCTTCATAAAGGAAAGGAAACCTATTGGTTCATTTTACTTCATCATTACTCGTGGTGGAGGGTATAACAAGTTCGGTCCCGCCGAACTTAACGCCGTTCTTACTTCTTTTCATTTACGTTTTACCTACATCGTTTTCTGTCACCATTTTTCTTCTTGCGGATAGTGGTAAACCCGCGAAACACAGCAGCATCAACAACAACTTGTACAAATAGACAAATCGTTGGAACTTAGGTTACAAATAAATATAAATTCTACTCTACTGGATGTTCAGTTCATTTCGGTTTTGGTGGTTGAATTAATAAAACGAACGAAATGAAAACATGAGACTGAAGCCACTATTTGTAAGAAGTTTGTCTTCTGTATTTTCACATTGTAGATAAGAGCATTTTTAAACAGTATGTTTGTAAGCAACAACTCTTGTGTATTTCTAGTTATTTTCCTTTTGTTCATCTTCTCCTTAGGAAGGTTTCGGATGTTTTGCAAATATGAAAATTAATCAACACAAAAAGTTGAATATTAAAATAACTGTACACAAAGTCACGAGTTCTCAAATATACGGAGACTAGCAAAGCGCCCGCTACTTCGTTTATCTCTATTCTACACAACAACAGTGATCTTGATAGCAAAATTCATATCAATTCTACATTTTAGCAATTCTGCAAGTACGAATATACACAACTTCCTCTATACCTCAATCCTACACATAATTCCAAATTTCAGGATTCCATTCACTCAAATCAAATTGTACCAAATTTAGTACTTTTGTACCCACAAGAACGAATTTCTAAAACTACCTCAATCCTAAACTCCAACAGCTATCTTAATTCCAAATACCAGGATTGAAGTTCTGTTCGTTCACCATCCAAATTGTACCAAATTTAGTATTTTCGTAACAATATGTACGAATTTTGTAAAACCGTCTCCATATTTCAATCATACACTTTAACAGTAATCTTAATTCCAAATCTAAGGATTCCAGTTTTATCCGACCACTCAAACCTAAATTGTACCAGATTTGGAAAAATTTAACAATTTTCGTTTCCATAAGTACGAATTTCCAAAACAACCCCAGTCCCACACTACACAGTAATCTTAATTCCAATTTTCATTATTCTACCTGTTTCCGATCACCCAAATCCACATTGTACCAAATTTGGTACCATTTAGTACCCATACGAATTTCCAAAACTTCTTCATTCCTACACTCCAACAGTAATCTTAATTCCAAATCTCAAGCAGTAATCTTTATTCCAAATTTCAGGATTCCAGCTCTATCCGTTCACACATATTTATATCGTACCAAATTTGGTATCATTTAGTACTTTCCGTACCCATAAGTACGAATTTACAAATCCACCTCAATCCTTCACTCCAACTGTAATCTGAATTCCAAATTTCAGGATTCCAGCACATTTAGTACCATTTAGTACTTTTCGTACACATAAGTACGAATTTCCAAAACTACCTCAATTCTACACTCCAACATAAATTCAAATTCTAAATCTCAGGATTCCAGCTCTATCCGTTCTCCCAAATCCAAATTTGGTACTGTTTAATGCTTTCCGTACCCATAAGTACGAATTTCTAAAACTACTTCAATCATACACTCTAATAGTAATCTTAATTCGGAATTTCAGGATTCCAGCTCTATTCGTTCACTCAAATCCAAATTGTTCCAAATTTAGTTCTAAAACTACTTCATCCCAAAAACTTCAACAGAAACACAATTTCCAAATCTCAGGATTCCTGCACTGTTCGTACACCCAAATCCAAATTTAGTATCATTTGGTACGTTTCGTATCCATAAGTATCCATAATAAAAAAGTACAAGTTTCAAGAACTACTTCTATCCTACACTTCAACATTCCAACATTAATCTTAATTCGAAACTTCACCCAAATCTAAATTGTACTAACTTTAGTACCATTTAGTACTTTTCGTTCCTATATGTACGAATATATTAAACTTCCTCCACATATCGAACCGACACTCTAACAGTAATCTTAAGTCAAAATTTCACCATTCCAACTCTACCGGTTAGCCCAAATCCTAATTATACCAAATTTAGTACCATTTAGTACTTTTCGTACACATGAGTTCACATTTTCAAAACCACCTCCTTATAACAACTCTACTTCTCAACATTGATTCCACATTTAATAGATAGCTTTTAGCTCTATCCGTTCACATAATACCGAATGTTACCAAATTTAGTACATTTTAGTACTTTTCGTACACCTATAGTTCGAGTTTCTAAAAACCGTTTGGTAGACTTATCACTCATTCTATCAGTGACTCCCATTCCGAATTTCGGAATTCTAGCTCTACCGGTCCACCATATACAAATGGTACCATATTTAGTACCTTTTAGTATTTTTCGTATTGTTCTAGTTTGAATTTCCAAAAACCCAGCCATATCTGACACCTAGCTTGGGCGGTGATTATCAGTCAGTCAGTGAGTCATCATTACTCAACTCTTCTATAAGTATAGATGAAAGAATATAGGAACCACGAGCACTACCGAATCTACAACGACATCGGAATAATTATACGTATCGAGGTACAAAGATTGTGTCGGCTAGGCCATGTCTTGGGGAAGAGTAATGAAAACCCCTCTCAAGAGGCGTATAAACACGTTACACGCCTAACGGGAATATCAAGCTTCCAGTGGAGTGAGCTAATGGAATATGAGATAAAACAGGTAAAAAAGCGTTAAGTTCCACCATAAAATATTCTGAACTAAAAGGGAATAATTAGTTTTCATTCCTGTCAACAACTTTAAGTGGGTACCTAAAAATGTCAGATAATGCTTCCTAAATGTCTTCATTCGGGCGGCATTTTTATATGGTGCCTATTTTTGGAGGAGCCTATGGTGTATAGGCTTTGTGACAACTGGGAACCGCAAATGACAAATTACATCTAGTTCAGCTAAAAATTGTAGCTAAAACCCTCAAAACACCAAAAATCGGGAGGTACCGTTATATAGGGGTTATAACAAAACATCGACCTATGTTGACAGTTTTTGATGGAGAAGTTTTGTGACCACTGGGAATCTCAAATGTCAAATTACGGGTACTTTGGTTGAAATATGGTTGGTTAAAATTTGTAGCTAAAGTCCTCAAAATGCCGAAACTCGGCAGGTACCGTTATATGGGGCCATACCTAAATATGGACCCAAGGTGACAATTTGTGAAGAAGTTTTGTGACTGTAAGGAACCACTAAGAACTTCAAGCGTCAAATTACAGCTAGTGCGGTTAAAAATTGTAGGTAAAATCCTCAAATTACCGAAAATCGGGGGTACCGTTATATGGACCGATATAGCCCATCATCAAACTTGACCCGCCTGCAAACAAAATACGCATTGTCCAAAATTTCAGCGTCCTATCTCCATTTTTGTGGATGCTAGAGTGATTGCCACAGACGGACATCATAGATCGACTCAGAATTTTACCCTGATCAAGAATGTATATACTTTATGGAGTCGCAAATGAGTATTTCAATGCGTTACAAACGGAAAAACAAACTTAATTTAACCTCCATACTATGGTGGAGGGTATAAAAACACGATATTAAAAATCGTCAATTCAGATATGTATGTATGTATGTATAGTTTTAAAATACGAAGGAATAAACCACTATGGCAACTAAACATCGATGTCCAGAATGACATTACTAGGGACGGGGAAAGCATAATAGAAACGCATACGCACAAATCATTCGGTTATTTCATTTTGAAAACAATGATTTATTGGTCGCTTATATAGTCTCTGTTGATGCGTCTATAACTCAGAATTTTACTCAATTTCCCCAATAGAAAAGGATGCAGATAATAAAAACAGCTCTGTGGAGATCTCTGTTATACAACAATCATTCAGCCTCAAAGATAGACACTCACCGCACAAAGTTCGAATGGCATTGAATTAAGGTGCAAGAATGAATTTTGAATACACATTAAATGGTGTCTTTTCTATCAATGTTAAGAAAGACATCACCAGCTAGCTATGAATACATTTGAATATCTGTATTGGTAACCCTGTTTGTCGGTATGTGTGTTTGTAATTGAAGACATTGTACGATTGATGCCTATATTTGTGGTCCATTTGAGTTTAAAAATTAGAAATTACTCAATGCCTGACCAAATCTGCTACTGCAAATACTATGATACTCCTTCATCACTTTCCCCCTTTTTATGTATGTGTATATGCTGTTATTGTCAGTCACATCAGTATAATTGTTGGCAATAGTAAAAGCTCTATTAAAGACCAATAAATCATGAATTTTAGGCCATCTGGTTGAATAGTGCTTAATTAATATGTACTATATGTAAGAGTTCAAGTATTGGCTTTTGGCAAATTTCTCTTGTATCCTAATTCTTCGTTTTCACTTTGAATTACAGACTCTAGTTTAAGCAGATTTTGTTGTCATTACCAAATGCACTATTTTGAGAAAAATATTGGGGATAATGACAACAAATCTAATATGCCTAAATGTAAGCTGGTTATCCAAGCACTTAAATCGATATTAAGAGCAACATAAAGAGTGCATATATCCGTTATTTATATGAGAGATAGTAGCAAGGCAAAATCAATCAGTATTTTAATAGCGTATACATGTTGGCAATAATTATACGCAATAGTGTACTTATTTTAAAGGTTAAAAATCTGTCATCATCTTTGTTCAGGCGAGGGCGTTACGTTTACATCATATTAGTAACGTCACACTATCTATGAAAATCTCGCATGAACGACGGTCTTTCCTTCTACTCTCTAGTAGTTTGTTTACCTTTTTGTTCTATTTTTGCTCCTTCTTTTTCTGCCGGCCCACAGAGGGGAAATGTGTGTTAAAAGTTGATCAAAAGCCCTAGAAAGCTAATTTACAGTCGGATTGATGTAAAATTTTGCACAAAGCATATCTTCTGTACCAGGATTAATTCTATAGAAAATAATGAAAATCGGTCCAGATTTGGATGCAGCTTCCATATATATTCGCATCTGATATGAGATAAAAATTCACCAAAATCACTGAAATTTGACACATGCAACCTGAACTAGCCTAAAAAAACATTGAGCCAATTTTCAAACAAATCGGTACAGATGTATATATAGTCCAATATACATATATTTCATTCAAATTTTATTTTTTGAAACTTACTTAAATTAAATTTTTCTCAATTCACATGAGAAAAGCCGCGAATGTTTCTGAATAATGCAAACATATTTGATAGGTGTTGGTTTGTCAGATAAATAAGAGCCCCGGTTATAAGGCGGAACAAAATTTAGTGTGAGTAAACCTTGCAATTCCATAAAAAAATATTTCCTATTTTGGTTAAGAAAAATTAGATTTTTTCGGAATGGCGCAAATATGCGCAATTTTTTATGATTGAATCTGATATTTGAGAATCAAGCGCATAAAACATTAGAAGAAACTATGGTCGGGAAACAACGGGGAAATAGACTTTTTCACTATTGAAATTGTAGTAATCTTAAAAATTATCATAAAAAATTTTCATAAAGAGGATATGTATCACCATTATTAAAGAACAAAGATGTAAAATCAATCTGAAAATTTTAAATGCTAATCTTGTTCGGAGACTGTACAAAAACAATAAATCTTGAAAAATGTAAATTTTCGCGAAAATAATGTCATTTTAATGTTCACCTAATTTCTTAGTTTTCGGAAATTTACTTTTTGTTTTCAGTATGGCTGAGTTCAATCGACTGCTGCATTGGATTGGTTAATCTTACAAAGTCGAGGATGGTTATAGCAAATGTTGAAAAGAGTCTGGTTGCCGTTTATCAACATTTTTTTCATAAAAAACGATTTTCATATTTTGAGTTTTGAGCAACTTTAGGCCTATGTTTCCCCTCTGTGCGGCCGGTAAAACCGGTATTTCGGCAAACCAACTTGAAAATTGTCATTGCTTTTTTATTCTAATCAAACTGTCGTGAGAACAAGACGTCCACATTAGAAATTAAGGGCCATTATTATATGTGTTCTTTTACTATCTGATGAATTTGAAAACTCAAAATAAACCAATTTGGAGACATTAAAAATATAAGTTTTACGTTGAAAGTTAATACCAAGAAGCTCTCCCTTGGAATTCAATCATCACTTTTAACTTTAAGTTAACCGGAACGCTATAAATCTGTTCGGTAAATCCAAACTATAACAAAAGAAGACTTGTAATAATGGGGGTAAATAGAATAACTCACAAAGGAGTATTTGTAAAATTTGTAAAGTCATAAAAGTTTCATAACAATAAGCGAATTATAAGTGTGTCTGCGTACTCGATGATTTGAAATCATTTTTACAAATTATTACTGAATGTTTTTTTTACACAAATGTTCAGTAAAAGAGAATGAATTGAGAAACTTGTTTTGAAATTTTTATTATTGAGAACTTATAATTTTTACTGAAGGAATTTTGTTCAGTAAAATTTTGTAGCTTTAGGCAGTTGTCAAAAGTTTAAAATATTCAACTTCTAACTTTTTTAATTTTTTCCTTTGAAAGAGTATAAAATGCTTTACTCTCTACAAAGAAGTTACTGAGTAATATTTACTGAGAAAGTACAAGGACAAACCTTATATTTCTTCTGAATAAATAAAATATAATTTAAAAAAATTAATTTTCAGTGTTTTATTTAGAAATGCACTTAAAACTAGAAAATAATTTGTCGCTTAACCTCAATAAATATATTCTTTCTCATTATGGAATCTCTCAAATAAAACGCTTGCGTTTAATTTTGCCACCATTTATAATTTAAATGCAAGCGTTTTATTTGAGAGATTCCATAATGAGAAGGAATATATTTATTGAGGCTAAGCGACAAATTATTTTCTAGTTTTAAGTGCATTTCTAAATAAAACACTGAAAATTAATTTTTTTAAATTATATTTTATTTTTAACTTTTTAGTAAATACATTTTTTTGACCACATAGAACAAAATTACAGTCAATTTAGGCCGAAAATTTAGATAAAAGCTTTAAAATGCATGAAATCGTTTAGTACCGTTATATAAAGGCTATACTAAAACCTGGTGGGGAAGTTTCTGTACCATTGGGGACTCCAAATGCGAAGTTACATCCAATTCTGGGTAAAAATGAAGATAAAATCCTTAAAACACTTGAAATCGGGTGGTACCACTACATTGGGGCCAGGGACGTACGCAGGATTTCATTTCGGGGGGGGCCCAACTTGACCAAAAATCATGAAAATTAAAAATGTTGTGTATCGTTACATAAAGCTATTTTAAACGTTTTTTAGTTGATTTTATGTATATGCAATATTGCCACAAAGTATATACATTCAATAGAGAGAGATCACAATATTTTAGAAACAAGATTGAAATTTGGAATATTAGTCCTTGGATGTATAGAATTGAAAATGAACCGTATCAGACCACGTTCGGTATAGTCCCCATACAAAAGTGTTTAACCAAATTCTCCAACAGAATTGAAGCAATAACTAAAAAATATTTCAAATGAATATTACCCATTTAGATTTACGTTTTGGTGAATCCCAGATTTGGCATTTTGGGTTCAAAATACCGCAGAAAATAGCTTTTGAAAGATTTTCTATAATTCAAGGCAATTAGCATAATTTTTAAAAATATCGTAAGTAAAATGGATTTTGGAAATCCTTTTGGTGGGAGAACCTCCAAGCAAAAAGTGGTGAAAATAGATCCACGTTCGAATACAGGGATTGCAATCGCGAATATGTCGAATAGAGATATACAGTGGTTGGAGGATATAAACAGTTCGGCCCGAATGTCTTTTCTTCTTTATAGTACATATCCAGATATCACACACTAACTTCAGTCGAATTAAAAAAAATTTTTATTATTGTAAGAAAATAATTTTCTTTAGTGACATAAAAACACCAAAACTTTACTATTTTACCAAATGCGATACAGTCCGTAAAATCCAACTTTACAACATTACATTAAAAAAGAAAACATTTTTATCAAGAGCCGGGCGATACAATCTACGACTCATAGACTCGGAATCCAACACGCAGTACTGTTTGAGAGTCCTGAAAAAAATAAGTTAAGTCGAATAACTCCATTTCATACCTCAATAGTTGTTGTTCCCGCTTATTTATATCTTAATTGTACGACTAGAAGTTTATGGACTCGATGACATTAAAAACTTTCCAAAGACCAATCACTTCTGTCGGCACAGCAGAGGCAAACTTATGAAAATTCATAACATTTGTTTTCTGGAAAACAATTAAAAAAGTGACAGCCTGTGTGAGCTGAGACTTTAATATCGAATCGAATACGGGCTACATAGCCAAAAATTTTTCTATAAATTGTATATCCAGGAAGTTTCAGATAATATGGATAATATTTGGGGTATACAATTTCACGATTGTTGGCGTTGCGGATAAATGCTTATGTTGTGCTCAAAAATGTGACTTAAAGAAAGCCCAAGTTTTGCACTTTTGCACAGAAGATACCTAAAAGAATCGACTGATATAGTCCATTTTGGAAATCATTCCTTTTGATAGTTATGGTGTCAAGCCGTCAATTTAGTTGGACGCCGTAAGATTTAGAGCTTTTGGACCAATCCTGACATAATCATGGACTTACCCACGAAAAATACAATATCGCTGTAAACAAGACAGCAAGGAGTACCATTGGTCAAAATGTGCAATGACTCTTCGAATAGCCCTTAAACTACACTTATGTTGAATTTTGTGAGGGATGTATTCGAAGATGTTGTCCCAAATTGACTCTCTTGGTACTTGATATATGTACGTAAGAAAGTAATTTAGGATGTTTAAAGTTTCGGTCGGGTGCCACCGTGGTGCAATGGTATGTACACCCGCCTTGCACACTAAAGGTCGTGGGTTCGATTCCCCGGCTAGGCAACATCAAAAATTTCAACGGTGGCAAAATACCCCTCAGTAATGTTGGCGACATTTCCTGAGTATTTCAGCCATGTAAAACTTCTCTACAAGTGGTGTCTTAGGACACGCCGTTCGGACTCGGCAATAAACTGTAGGTCCCTTATCATTGAGCTAATATGAACCGGGGTGCACTCATTGGTATGAGAGAAGTCTCCCTTGTCCCGTATGGGATGTTTGTGGAACAATTATATATATATAAGTTTCGGTCAAATCGGATAATTGAAATTCTGTGTTGGAGGAAACTGAAAGAGTTGATCGATATAATCCATATTCGAACCTAATCTATGTCTGGAAAAAATGGATTAGGACTTTCGAGAGTTATTGTGCTCAAGGTTATAGGGAAACATTATGAAGTTTTGCGGGGAAACCCGATATGACTTAAAGTTTGGATAAAATATTGGGAGATCCAAAATTTGGACCAAATCTATTGATCTGTTCGGATGAACTGGAATAAATCGACTCCAAATTGTTTGACGCATGTTTCGCCAAAACATTATTTCGCTAGAGTACATTTTTATCGTTAGCCTAACGGCTGATGGTACAATATCACGGTGCTCCTGAACCAACGTTAAATGAAAGGAGCTTACAACTGGGAATTTCTGCGGGTTCTGAAACAATGTTCACAGATGAGAAAAATCCAAAAATAAGAAATAATAATGCAGGGATTTTTAAATAAATCACGGCCTAAGTTTTTAGGTTTTCGCGATTTTGAAACCGCAAGTCCTATCGAAAATGTTTTAGCTGTGAAAATTTGTTTGATTTGTTCCTAGGTTTTACCATTTTTATGATATAGAAGTTCAGTTCACACTTTTATGTTTTTTGTTAGGTTTTCGCGATTTGCTTGAAAACGGTAAGTCTTATCGAAATGGGACTAGAGCAAATCTTATAGCTTCTAAAATTCTCTACAAGATTAGCATTCGTACTTTTTTCCTAGGTAGTACCATTTTTGAGATACATATATAAGTTTAAGATAGGAAATTGCAGTCATGACATTGTTTTATAAGGAGACGATACAGTCAGTGAAATGAAACCTGCGAAAATATCATAAAGGACAATATTGTAGAGAATTTTCACTGCTACAACATTTTCTTTAGTTCCATTTCCCAGCAAAATCAAAAAAAAACTAAGAAACCCCAAAAATGTGAACTTTGACCGCGATTTATTTAAAAAGCGCTTCGGCGATTGTTTTGTTTATTGATTTTTCTCATCTATTAACCACCAATAAACCCAGGTGTAACCTTCTTTCATTTAAAGTTGGTTAAAGAGCGCCGTGATATACAATACAAATTGCAAATTGGAAAAAATTCAGATGTGCATGCTATTTATAGGTGCCGTGACATAACTCCTAACGGACATAACTCCCAAAACGATTTTGGGAGTTATGTCCCCCTTGGTTTGCGGACATACATAACTCCCAAATTTTTTGGGAGCTATGTCCGACCCCCCCTTAGCGGACATAAGAGCCAATGGGAGTTATGTCCGTTTTTAAAATTTAAGTGATTTTTATTTAAATAAAATTTTTATTTCAAATGTATAAGAAAAAAATTAAAAATTAACTTTAAGTTCATATGTATTTTACATTTCATAAAAATAATTATAATTGATTTACAATTTTTAAGAAAATTAAGTACAAAATAAGTAGTAGCAAATCGAACTATATTCAAAATTTGCCTTCAAACTTATTTTAAACAAAAAATGCTGCCTTCAGGAAAATAAAAAGATTTTGCTAAAATTCGCAAATACTTTCTAAAAAAAATCGCGCGATTTTTTACAAAAATATTTCCACAATTTAAGAATATAAAAAGTTTTTGTAAAAATATTCAAAAACTTTCTGAGAAACAAATAGCGCCGCAGGCGAAAATATTTTTGAAAAAATCGCGCGATTTTTTACAAAAATATTTTCACAATTTAAGAAAATAAAAATTTTTGTAAAAATATTCAAATACTTTCTGAAAAACGAAAAGCGCCGCAGGCAAAAATATTTTTGAAAAAATCGCGCGATTTTTTACAAAAATATTTTCAAAATTTGAGAAGATAAAAAGTTTTTGTAAAAGTGTTCAAAAATATTTTCACAATTAAAGGAGATAAAAAAGTCAATTTTTTTTTTAGAAAACAAAAATCGCGCGATTTTTTTCAAACATATGTTCACAATTTAAGAAGATAAAAAGTGTTTGTACAAATATTCTAATACTTTCTGAAAAACGAAAATATTTTTGAAAAAAGAGCGCGATTTTCTTAACAAATATTTTTACAATTTAAAACTTCTCCTAACTGCTACTTACATAATTTCGGGCATAATTTCGTTTTTAAATAATTTTATGAAATCAGGAGGATTTTGTGGATACTTCGGTATTGGTTTGCACTTAGGCCTTATCAAATGTATAATTCCGCTTACATTCTAACCTCTACTCTAAAATTTAAAAGAACGTACAACTATAAATTTCGAAATTAAGCAATGAAATAATTTATAAATAAAGAAAAAAATCGTTGGGAGTTGTGTCCGCGATTTTTTTGGGTGTTATGTCCGCTTTGCTTCACGGACATAACTCCCAACCAATTTTGGGAGTTATGTCCGCAAAGCGCAGCGGACATAACGCCCAAAATCACGGATGTTATGTCCGGGCACCCTATTTATAGCAGATATTATCACTTTACGATACACAACAGTAAATTAATAATTAATAAATTTTTCTCCATTATTTTCTCACAATATTTAGCAATAAGTTGATATAAAATAGGAATACAAAATTTTGATTAAGGCAGTAAAACAATTTTCTAATTGGTTTTCGAGATATACTCCACAGAGAACCCTTGATACATATGTCGTACATATTGTCCAATAGACATTTCCTTTCATATACTTCTAATCCGTACAATACTGAATTTGTAATCGTTTTGAATACAGAATGAGTTTAAAGCCTCAAGGCTTTCATTACAGAATTCCACAACACTGACTTGGCATAAAGAAGGAATTCAGTTTTACTGGAAGTTTCTCTCAAAAAGGGTGTTTAAAGAAAAAATTTTTAAATATTTCTTAGACAACTTGTTAATAAAGTTCATTTTCAGTACATATCCTTCAGAACAATATAAGTTTTCATTTGAAATTTCAAAAACAAAAATTTTTTAGAGAAAAAACGTAATAATTTGTTAAAGTAGTTCAAAAAATCTAGTTGGATCAAACCATTTCGGGGGGGGCCCGGGCCCCCCGTGCCCCCCCCCCCCCCTGCGTACGTCCCTGATTGGGGCTATATCAAAACCTGGACCTATGTCAACAATTTTTGGTGGAGAAGTTTCTGTACCATTGGGGACTCCAAATGCCAAGTTATAGCCAATTCGGTCTCAAAATGAAGATAAAATTCTCAAAATACCTGAAATCGGATGGTACCGCTATATGGGGACTGTAGGAAAAATTGTATTGTCATCCAAATCTAAAAAGTGTGGAAAATGAGTTACAAGAGTTGAAATGCAAGTTAAATAAAACACCGTTAAAACACTGTGAAATGGACCAAACTTTGTTTTAATTTCATATTCATGTATTGTCATCCTGGACACCTGGACCTATGTCACAATTTTTGATGGAGAAATTTCTGTACCACTGAAGATAAAATCCTTAAAACCGCTATATGGGGGCTATACCAAAACCTGGACCTATGTCCATAATTTTTAATGGGTACGTTTCTGTACCATTGGAAACCCTAGTTGTCAAAAAACAGCCAATACGGGCTTAAAATGACGATAAAATACCTTAAATCGAGTGGTACCGCTGGATGGGAGCTACAGGAAAAAATGGACCCATATTGGTTTTGGTTTCATATTCATGTATTGTCATCCAAATCTGAAAAGTGTACAAAGTTTTAGTTCGATTGGTCAACTACAACTGTGTGAAAATTGAGTTACCAGATTTAAAAAGCAAATTAGACAAAAAACTGTAAAACAGTGTAAAAATGGACCAATATTAGTTTTGATTTCATATTCATGTATTGTTATCCATATCTGAGAAGTGTGCAAAGTTTTAGTTCGCTTGGTCAATTACAACTGTGTTAAAAATGAGTTACCAGATTGGAAAAGCATCTAAAATTGAACACTGTTCAACACTGTAAAAATGGACCAATATTGGTTTTGATTTCATATTCATGTATTGTCATCCAAATCTGAAAAGTTTGCAAAGTTTTAGTTCGATTGGTCAACTGCAACTGTGTGAAAAATGAGTTACCAGATTTGAAAAGCAAAATACCGGAAATCGGATGGTACCGTTATATGGGGGCTATAGGAAAAAATGGACCCATATTGATTTTGGTTTCATATTCACGTATTGTCATCTAAATCTGAAAAGTGTGCAAAGTTTTTTTTCGATTGGTCAACTGCAACCGTTTTAAAAATCAGTTACCAGATTTGAAGAGGGGGTTAAGTTAGACACCGTAAAAACTCTGTAAGAATGGACCAATATTGGTTTTGATTTCATATTCATGTATTGTCATCCAAATCTGAAATGTGTGCAAATTTTAAGTTCGATTGGTCAACTGCAACAGTGTGAAAAATTAGTTACCAGATTTGAAAAGCAAATTAGATAAAACACTGTAAAACAGTGTAAAAATGGACCAATATCGGTTTTGATTTCATATTCGTGTATTGTCATCCAAATCTGAAAAGTGTGCAAAGTTTTGGTTCGATTGGTCAACTGCAACCGTGGTAAAAATGAGTTACCAGATTTGAACTAAACACACACCGAAGCAAGTTAAATAAAACACTGTAATAATAAATAAAAAATAATTTAAAAAAATTAAGTTTCAGTGTTTTATTTAGAAATGCACTTAAAACTAGAAAATAATTTGTCGCTTAGCCTCAATAAATATATTCTTTCTCATGATGGAATCTCTCAAATAAAACGCTTGCATTTGAATTAAAAATTGTGACAATATTGAGCGGCAAGCGTTTTATTTGAGAGATTCCATCATGAATATACATTTTTTGACCACTGAGAACAAAATTATAGTCAATTTTGGCCGTAAATTTAGATAAAAACTTTAAAATGCCTGAAATCGTGTAGTACCGTTATATAAAGGCTATACCAAAACCAGGACTTATGTCCATAATTTTTTATGGGGAAGTTTCTGTACCATTTGGAACTCCAAATGCCAAGTTACAGTAAATTCTGGCTAAAATGAAGATAAAATCCCTAAAAAACTTGATATCGGGTAGTACCATTATATGGGGGCTATACCCAAACTTGGACCTATGTCAACAATTTTTGGTGGAGAAGTGTCTGTACCATCGGGGACTCCAAACGCCAAGTTACAGCCAATTCGGCCTAAAAATGAAGATAAAATCCTTAAAACACTTGAAATCAGACCATACCGCTATTTGGGGGCTATACCAAAACCTGGACCCATGTTCACAATTTTTGGTGGGGAAATGCCTGTATCATTGGAAATCCCAAATGCCAAATGACAGCTAATTCGGGCAAAAATTAAGATAAAATCCTCAAAATACCTGAAGTCGGGTGGTACCGCTATATGGGGGCTGTAGGAAAAATTGGGCCCATATTTATGTATTGTCTTCCAAATCTGAAAAGTGTGCAAAGTTTCAGTTCGATTGGTCAACTGCAACTGCGTTAAAAATGAGTTACTAAATTTGAACTTAATCGGGTGGTACCGCTATATGGGGGCTATAGGAAAAGATTGACCCATATTGGATTTGGTTCCACATTCATGTATTGTCCTCAAAATCTGAAAAGTTTGCAAAGTTTCAGTTTTATTGCTTAACTGCAACTGTGTCAAAATTGAGTTACCAGATTGGAAATGCAAGTTAAATAAAACACCGTTAGAACACTGTAAAATGGACCAATCTTTGTTTTAATTTTATATTCATGTATTGTCATCCAAATCTGAAAAGTGTGCACAGTTTTAGTCCGATTGGTCAACTGCAACCGTGTCAAAATTGAGTTAACAGATTTGAAATGCAATTTAAATAAAACACTGTAAAAATGCTAAAAATGGACCAATATTGGTTTTGATTTCATATTCATGTATTGTCATCCAAATCTGAAATGTGTGCAAAATTTAATTCGATTGGTCAACTGCAACTGTGTTAAAAATGAGTTACCAGATTTGAAAAGCATGTAAAATTGAGCACTGTGCAACACTGTAAAAATGGACCAATATTGGTTTTGATTTCATATTCATGTATTGTCATCCAAATCTGAAAATTTTGCAAAGTTTTAGTTCGATTGGTCAACTGCAACTGTGTGAAAAATGAGCTACCAGATTTGAAAAGCAAAATACCGTAAATCGGGGGGTACCGTTATATGGGGGCTATAGGAAAAAACGGACCCATATTGATTTCGGTTTCATATTCACGTATTGTCATCTAAATCTGAAAAGTGTGAAAAGTTTTACTTCGATTGGTGAACTGCAACCGTCTTAAAAATCAGTTACCATATTTGAAAAGGGGGTTAAGTTAGACACCGTAAAAACACTTTAAGAATGGACCAATATCGGTTTTGATTTCATATTCATGTATTGTCATCCAAATCTGAAATGTGTGCAAATTTTAAGTTCGATTGGTCAACTGCAACTGTGTGAAAAATTAGTTACCAGATTTGAAAAGCAAATTAGATAAAACACTGTAAAACAGTGTAAAAATGGACCAATATTGGTTTTGATTTCATATTCGTGTATTGTCATCCAAATCTGAAAAGTGTGCAAAGTTTTAGTTCGATTGGTCAACTGCAACCGTGTTAAAAATGAGTTACCAGATTTGAACTAAACACACACCGAAGCAAGTTAAATAAAACACTGTAAAAACACTGTAAAAATATTGAATAAAAGAAACTGCCAAGAAGTCCAATTGTGTTAAAAATCAATTGTGTGTGTTGTGTTCCATCCCGACCTAGTGAAAGGCTAATCCTTACTCTGACGGTAAAATATTCAACCTTGCCCAACAGCGAATTGTGCAACAACACCAGCGACAATGATCTGATAAAGGAAAATCCCTGTCTTGCCCAAGAGCAGCCCTGAAGGTATCTCGAGTAAGTGGTAACAAGTGTGTAGGGAAACAACGTTGAACCCGGACATTCCTTTCCGTGGTGGTCAAGGTGAATCGTTGGTGAGTGCGTCAACAATCTTAATGCGCTAGACACGGTTATATAGGCGTATGAAAAAAAGTTATATTGTTCTAATAAGAACAGCAGGAGCTACCGGAAATCTGTTTTTAATCCAAAATATTTGAACTGTTGTGGAGGAGGTACAGGAAAGAGTGGACCTATGTATATCCATCGATACTCAATTTTCGAATTTGATGTATGTTTGGAAGAGAAATTATGACGTGCAATGTCTTGCGCACTAGCCACTGTATTTGATGCCTCTGGGATTATTGTAGCTTTAGAAAAATTACTTTGGGAAGAGTTGACTTGTACCCGAAAATGTATACCGTCGTAAAAGTAGCCGCTAAGTTCTAGCGGCTACTACTGTAAAATTTTCAGAACAATCCGAAAGCTGGTCTTGTACTGCACTTTTGGGAAAAATATTGAAATCTTGTATGTGTATAGGGTACCTATTTAGTCGACTGATATGACACATATTGGAACCTGATCTATGTCTCGGAGGAATATTACGATGTGCAAAATGTGGACCAAATCGGTTGCAACCTCCTCGCAAATTGCGAAATACAAAAATAGAATTTCCTAGCAAAATCCCAATTTTTTTTCGTCACAGATTGTTAATTTCTATATGGGATTCGATAGTAATCGTATCTATTATATAAAACTGAAATGACGTTCGTACGTTAATCAATAACTTTACCAATTTACAACCAATTTAATTCGCGTTTGTATTACAATGTTTATATTTGTCCAAGTCAGGGTTTCGGAGTCGAGCCATTTTTCCTTCGACTCCGACTCCGACTCCAGGCCAGTTTTTTTTCACGACTCCGACTCCGGAGTCGACTCCGAGGGTAATTTCCTATACCACTAAAAATTAATAAAATTTGCTAAATTTTTCAACTTTTCCTATACTAGGACCCTATATGCTTATCTGTTCTTTTCTCTAAGACAATTTGTAATGCAATGCGATGTAAAATTGATGTTCCGTATTGAATCTGCTGTATCTTATATCAAAAAGAACAACAACAGCAGAAAGAATTTAGAAAGTTTCAGTAGATTTTGCCGAAATATATGTACGAGTATACCCTCAGATTATGAATTTAAAACAAAAACAAGTAAAAAAGTGTCAGTCGGCTTTGCCGACAGAGATATACCCTCAGCCTGTATATATTGAAATAATTTTTCCCAAAAAACGTATGTATTTAGGGGTTTTAAAAATATTGGGAATTTGAATCGACAAAAATGTTCATTAGGATTAGAGATCAAAAGTTTTGCGGGGGATATACTAAAAGGAATGGATCTACATTGACCATTATGGAAGTGGATTTCCAGCCACTACATATGGTGCCATAGGGGGCTTTTACAACCTTCGGGATGTTTGCTCAAGAAGTATGGACTTGTTGGAGAGGTACCTGAAGGAGTGGACCGATATGGCTTATCTTCAAACGTAAACTATCTTTGCACAAAATGTTACAAACGCCAAATTTTGGACCGAATCGGCAGATACGTTCTAGAGTTATCTTGCGCTCCAACCGCCTCACACGGTGTCATACTCGTTTTTTGCACCTTTCAGGCGATATTCTCAGGAAGTATGGACATGCCCCTAATAAAACTTGAACCGTCCTATGGAGGGCGGTGAATACAAGTTGCTAAAACAAAAATCAGAGCGATTCGAGAGATGGCCCTAAACTGAACTTTTCCCAAATTTTGTGTGGGAGGTACCCGAAGGAGTGGGCCGATTGAGTCCATATTGAAACATTATATAAGTCTGGTGCACACTTTACGATGGGCAAAGAATGGACCAAATTGGTTACGCCCTTCAAGGGTTATCGTGCGCACAAATTTTCCGAACATTTTCGAACTTTTGTGGGGGAGGTACCGGAAGGAGTGGACCGATATAACCCATCTTTGAACTTAAACTAAGTTTGGGCAAAATATTACGAAAGCCAAAATTTTAACCGAATCGGTTCATCCGTTCGAGAGTTATCGTGCGCTCCAGCCAGCCAGACAGACAGACGGACGGACATTGCTGAATCGACTCCAAACTGTCTGAAACACATTTGGTCCAAACATACTTGGAGTCTTAAACCATTATTTCGATTAGGCACATTTTGCCCGTATGAAAGTGTATATACCCTCGTTAGAATAAATGCTGAGGGTATAACAAGTAGAACTGACGAGTTTGATTTTTTTTTTTGTACTTCACCGTCACATATCCTTTTCGTTTTATTTTGTCGAAATATGAAGATGGTTATGCCAACAGTAATTTGTTACTCATTTTAAAGTACATGTAGAATAGAATATGTCGAACGGATAAAAATTAGCTGAGATATGAGCGTTAGAAAGAGAAAATTCATTGTGATTTGTATGTAACATCGAAGTTTGAAACACGGTTTTCTCAAAATAGCATTTTAAGATTATTATTATAAAAAAATTCACGGATTTATGGCGAAAAAACTCTCAACTTTTTTAGGTAAAATCGAAATTTTGACTTCTATAGTTCACATTTTTCTTAAATGCATATTTTTTAATTCGTGTCGCTTAAGTACACGATTATTATGTTCTTAATGATCCCACAAAAACATATGCTGATCGGTTTATTCGTTTTCGAGCTACAGTGGTCACCGCAAACTGCTTTAGTAAAAACAGTGTTTCGTAGGTGGCCATTTGTCAGAAAACTGTGCAATATTTTTCAACAAAAAAAAAATTCTGAAAGTAGCTCAAGGTATTATAAATCAGATGAAAACAATATCTTTTGTAAAAAATTGGTAGATTACTTGTAAAAATTCATGAAAAATTCCATTTTTCGTGCACAATAAGTGACCATAACCCCTTAATTGTGGACAAAATAAACTTATAATACTTTTTCCACATTATATTGTGAAGTATAAATATGTGAGATCTAAAATTAGTATTCCAGAGTGTATATAAGTTTTGTCATAAATGTGATGGTATATTAAGAAATCGATTCATATTGAAAGATGCAATTATAATTCTATTGTCATGGAACATTACTGAATATAATGAATCCTTTGCTTACAAGTTTACTCATAGATTTCCTACAAAATGAATAAACGATTTATCAAAATTTTAATAAAGTTAATCTCTCTATCATAAAAAAAAACTCTTTTGATAAATGTAGAAAAAAACATTTTGCCCGGAGTCGGAGTCGAGCTTTTTTTCACGACTCCAGACTCCGACTCCGACTCCAGCAAAATTTGCTAGACTCCGACTCCAGACTCCGACTCCGAAGCCCTGGTCCAAGTAAGGACCTGACATATTTTATTTTTTCGATATCGCGAAAAATCCGCGAAAATTTCCAAAAATATATTTTGACGAAATTTAATTGTTTCTTAACATTTCGTTAGTGGCTTTAGTTGTCGATTTATTTATTTCCAACGTTCTTAAATTTTTGGCAAAAAACGTATATGCAATATACGTTTTTAACAATGTTTGAAAGTTCTAAAAAATTATTTTATTTACGACAATCAAATATTTAAAAGAAATTAAAAAGATTCAAAGTGTCAACGATTATTAGTAGTTTCGGTGTTAATGTTGTGACCGTAAGTACGAGGGCGGTTCGGAAACTCCTTAGCCTATCAATGAAAGAGAATAGTTAGTTTTTCAAAAATATTTTTATTTTTCAATATAATCTCCTGAAACTTCAATACACTTAGTCCAACGCTTTTCTAGCAATTCTATACCATGATTAAAATAGTTTTCCTCAAGGTCTTCAAAATAGTGGTTTACAACTGTAATTGCATCTTCATTTGATGTAAAACGCTTGCCAGCAAGGAATTTTTTTAGATTTGGGAACAAGTAAAAGTCACCGGGAGCTAAATCAGGAGAATAAGGTGGGTGGTCAAGCAACTCGTACATTAATTCGTTGATTTTAGCCATTGTTAAAACACTCTTGTGCGCTGGTGCGTTGTCTTGATGAAAAATTATTTTTTTGTGTTGTAAGCCAGGACGTTTTTCTCGAATTTGTACATTTAATTGATCCAAAAGGTTGCAATAGTACTCTGAATTTATTGTTTTACCCTTTTGCAGATAGTCAATCAATAAAATACCTTTGAAGTCCCAAAAAACCGTTCCCATAACCTTACCAGCCGATTGAATTGTTTTTGCCTTCTTTGGGGCACTTCCTCCAGCTTCAGTCCATTGTTTGGATTGTTCTTTTGTCTCTGGAGTATAGTGGTGGATCCATGTCTCATCAACAGTTATGAAACGACGCTTAAAATCCATTTTATTTCGCTTAAAACGATTCAAACAAGCTTGAGAAATGTTCATTCTTATGCGTTTTTGATCGACTGTTAACAAATGCGGCACCCATCTTGCAGAAAGCTTTTTCATCTGTAGTTCTTCATGCAAAATTAAATGGACTCGATCATTTGAGATGCCCATGATATTAGCAATTTCACGCACTTTTATTCGTCGATCTTTTAATACCATATCATGCACTTTGGCTACAATTTCTGTTGTTGTTGCTGTTTTTGGACGTCCACTACGTGGTTCATCATCAATGCTGGTACGACCACGTTTAAATTCAGCAACCCAATTTTTTACTGTTGCATATGAAGGAGCACTTTCACCTAACACATTCACCATATCATTATGAATTTCTTGTCCCGATAAACTTTTTTATGTAAATATTTAATGACAGCAAGCATTTCTAATTTTTCCATTGTAAAAAAATTGCGGATGCGTCTTTTTTGAACACCTGTTTCTATATGAAGGAGTTGCCAGATCGAAACAAAATTTAACATGTGTTCATAACAGAGATGGAAGTTTCCAAAACACTTAACTTTTTTCTGTTTATACCGTGCTTTTTGTGCTAGGCTAAGAAGTTTCCGAACTGCCCTCGTAACGACAAAAATGCCTTTTATGTAGTTATGATTTCTTCTATCATATTCCAATGCCTCCAGTCAGAATGTTCGAAATTACTCCAATCAATGGTGTGTAGGCGATCAAGAATACTTACAACGCCGTGCTAAATTTGACAGATTGCGTGCTTCAAAATATGGACCTTTATCAATTTTTTTCACTAAGAAATGCAACGATGACCAAATATCAAAATTTTTGGAGTCTGAACTCCAAAAATACCGATATCGGGCGGTGTCGATCTATGGGTGCTATACCGAAAACTGGAGCTTCGCGGAAATTTTGTGCAAGAAATGTTTGTATCTCGACCGAAGACCAAGATCAAAATTTTATCCGTTTCTATTGTACAATGTGGCTAAAACCAACAAAATACCGAAAATATGTTCGGTATTGATCTACGGGAATTTATTCGCGAGTGAAAATTTGGGGGTAGGTGGTAATTTTTTATGGGTGCAATTTTTTTAGTGGGAGTGGGACAGGTTTGTTTTAGGTTGGCGTAAGATTTTGTTTTCGTGGTGGAGAGGGGGCAAGTTGCCTCCCTCAATTTGCTCGAATTCGAGAAGAGTTTCACTCGTGAGTGGAATTCGAGCGAGTATTCGGAGCTATGCCTACAATTTTCTATAACATAGTGGTATATATATAACCTAGGCGTATTACCAATCATTAAAATCATTAAAAACCCAAAACTCGTATTGTTCTGTTGAGTCTATTTTAAAATATGGACCGATATAATCTACCTTAAATAACAAATGTTCTTATTCTTCTTCTTTATTTATCAATCCGTATTCGGATATAAGCCATCATACAATTACAATTTAGTGTTACAACAATTAACTGAACTAATTGTTAAAAGTTTTACACAATTAAATGAAATTTATTATTCAATTATCGAAGGCCTTCGGTTTCTGGCGGCTTTCAAAAGACTTCGTTCTTCTTGGAGACACGTCCAAAGTAGGGATACGTATTACCAAGCAAAAATCGATCTTTCGATCTTTTGATTCTTAATTAGAACTCAAAAATCGATTTTTCGATTCTTACGTAGGAATCAAAAATCGATCTTTCGATCCTTTGATTCTTACTTAGAACTCAATTGGATAAAAGAATCGTTCGATCGAGATGACTCCTTAGTTGAAAATGTGAACGTTTTAGTGTACAATGCTTCGCGTTTAACACTGTCGTACCGATAGATTAACTTTGTTCATCAGTACAACAAATAATATAATATTGTTGTCTTGCTCTTACCAATGTAATCTGTATATTTCATTTTCGTGGTACATCAAAAAGTCAAAACAGAATTGATCTTTCGATTCCCTCTGCAAGAATCGAAGAATCATAATAGAAAATCGATCTTTCGATTCTCTATGAAGTCAAAACTCGATTCCGATTTTTAGATTCTTCAAATCAAAGAATCGAGGAATCGATTACTCGAAAATCGACTTGCGTATCCCTAGTCCAAAGTCCTAGGAGGGACAAGGAGACCTGTCTTATGTCAATGAGTGCGTGCCGATTCATATTGGCCCAATGATATGGAACCTACTTTGTAGAGAAGTTTTTTATGGCTGAAATACTCAGGAAATGTCGCGAATAGTACACTGAGGGAATGGCATCACGAAAATTGTGATGTTCTGGTTGGGGATTGTACCGCAGACCTTCTGAGTGCAAGGTGGACGTGCTAACCAGTGCACTACGGTGGCTACCCTAGGAGTTAAATAATGTTAGAGGAGTTATATAGCTGACCGGGAGTTATATACAAACATCAAAAATACCACATAGCAGCATTGTAAAAAAGTTCCTTCACCGAGTGCACGCAAGTTTCCCATTGAAGTTATTTCTTTTAGATTGTCATTACGATTATCTATAAAAGAGGAAAATGTTTGTACGTTTGTTTATTTGTTTGTTTGTTTATGTGTAAGTTATGAACCCGAAAAGCGCTGAACAGATCTTCCTGAAAATTTGAGGGTATATTGCAAATTTTTAAAATTCCGAGTTGATCCGGAGATATAGCCTCAAGTTCGGATGTACCTCCAAAAAATTTAGATTTTGTATGCTAATATTTAACGAACTGTTACAGATAAAGTCTCCAAATTTGAAATGTGTGACGAAATTTTGTCTAGAAATAAATTTGCCAAAGTATATTGAAATCGGTTCAGATTTAGATATAACTCCCATATATATTTTTTCGTCCCATTTCAAGTATTTTATGCACCAAACACGCTATGTATGTTCAATATCAATGAAATTAGAAATGTGTGACGGAAGTTGGTCTAAAAATAACATTGTCTCATTATATTTAAATCGGTCGAGATTTGGATGTAGCTGCTATATAAAATTTCGGCCGATTTCATGTATTTTATGCACCAACAAGCTTTGAATGTCCAATTTCAATGAAATTTGAAATGTGTGGTTGAATTTGGTCTAAAAAGAATTTTTCCAAATTATGTATATTAAAATCGGTTCAGATTTGGATAAAGCTCCCATATATATTTTCGGCCGATATCATCTATTTGATGCACGAAACACGCTATGGAAATAAATTTATCAAATTATATTCAAACCGGTTCTTAAGTGGAAATCATTATTGGAGTAAAAATTATCAATACAAGAGGGAATTATTCTAAGAGTAATTTAAGGTGTAACAATAGGTTAATATATGCACATGGTGGAAATTAGGAGAATTTAAGAGGGTACTAGTATACGAAGTTTGTAAATGTTACCTACATACGTAGGTATACTTATAGTCGGAAAGCATTTAGGAGGAGTGTAACCATATCATAAGCTCCATAAACAGAACTGATCGTGTAGAGGACGTCTTAATATCACTTATATATACGAATACAAATATTTCAAAATGGTAACATTTAAAGTTTATATAATTATTTATTTATAAATTATCTTGGTCAGGGTAACGAAGCACACCGGGTTCAGCTAGTTTCTTAATATGGAATAAAAGGTTTTGTTTCTTTCATGTAAATATAAATAAGGCAGACATGAAAGGCATTTAAATATTTGTTTTAAAAAAAAAATTGCAGGTTTTTTTATGATTCAAAAGATTTTTTATGATTTAATTTTTCAAGGACATTTTAGATGTCCTTGTTATCCTGGAATGCAATAATTTATAATTACTATATAAAGCCTATACTCTTCTTTTTAATATGACACCAACACCGGCATCGTACGACAAGTATAAGTATTTATAAATTTTTTTTTGAAAAATTTTTACCTTTGAAATTTGAATGTCCTCTAAAAGGTCAAAACGATCAGAAAACGAAAGATAAAAAACGCCATTTTACTCCATTTTTCCTACAGTTTCAAACGTATGTATATAGTCCGGTTCAAGTGTAACAAAATTTTTTGAAAATTATCGGACGGTATAATTTTTCGGAAGAATTAAAGTAGGTGTGAATGTGTGTGTGATCTCAATTTTCGCAAAATGATTAATGATTTAAAATGCCACAGCAGTTAATTTTCTTTTCATGCTCCTTTCAAAGGCAAAGCTCAAACTTAACATCTTGAAATTCTCCCTTGTTACACAGATCCCGTATGAATTGATTAGTGCCATACAATTTGTTGAATTGATTGCGTTTGCTGGAGATCCAAACACCGTCTGGTATAACTTTGTATGCAACGGACTCCTTTACGTAGTTCACTGAAATGAAATAAAAAACCGGTGGAATGATAATCAGAAAAGAGGAAAAAGGGACACAGAAATGCGGATTAAGAAGTTAAAGGAAATATTTAGTGTCTAGAGTTGACAAATCGTCGTAGATCCAATTTAAAAAACTTGACATTTCAAGAAGATGAAGAAGTCAAAGTGAATGGTTTGCATATATGCAAATTTTCTATATTATAGCACTATTGTTGTCCTTGCATGTCTGTTGTGTTACAAACCGTTTTACATATGGCATATTTGGTGTTGTCCAAAGTTAGTTAACAAGGGTTTTTGTGTGTTTGTTGGGAATATTACCATCATTTGTTACCACATGCTGACCGCTTGGAGGACATTGTAATAAATATTTATTGTTGACATACAAGATAAACTATCACTGAAGGTTGGTGATACAAAGTCGAAAATAAAAATACGAAGATAGATTATTTGTCGAAATCTGTTCATTCTGTTGACAATGCAAACAGAATTTGTGGTTTTTATTTGCTCAAAAAAATTTTTTTTCGTTGAACTCTAAGAGAAATTTGAATGCATTATTTCTAGACAGCGGGATCCTGTGCAAATGCTTATATGGTTAGGATGGTCGTAGAGAAAATCTGATTAGACAGAAACTCGTTTTATCACAAAATAAAACGAATTAGGCCCAGAAATTGTTGCATATTTTCCATATCGTGCATTTTTGACATTATTTTACATATTTGCATAAAATGAGCATATGCAAAATAATATACAAGGATTTGTAGTCTAAAAATCCCACCGAAATTGCTGAAATGTGGTATTAAGTCTTCGTTAGGGGTATGAAACTTTACACCTGAAATTTGTCCGCATGGGTCCACGTCTTCATATAGCCCCCATAGAACGGTACCTCCCGATTTTCGGTATTTTCAAAGTTGTGGCCTCAATATGCCCCAGAAATGACTGAAATTTTATATTCAGTCTTCGTTGGGGGTTTAAACTTTCCACCTGAAATTTCTCGGTATAGGCTCACGTCTTCATATAGCCCCCATAGAACGGTACCTCTGGACTTCGGGTATTTTGAAGGTTGTGGCCTCAATATCCCTCCGAAATGGCTGAAATTTGGTATTAAGACTTCCTTTGGGGTAAACAACTTTCCACCTGAAATGTGCCGATATAGGTCCACGTCTTCATATAGCCCCCATAGAGCGGTACCTCCGGACTTCTGGTATTTTGAAGGTTGTGGCCTCAATATCCCTCCGAAATGGCTGAAATTTGGTATTAAGTCTTCCTTGGGGGTAAACAACTTTCCACCAGAAATGTGCCGATATAGGTTCACGCCTTCATATAGCCCCCATAGTACGGTACCTCCCAATTTCCGGTAGTTTGAAGGTTGTGGCCTCAATATCCCGCCAAAATGGCTGAAATTTGGTATTAAGTCTTCCTTGGGGTAAACATCTTTCCACCTAAAATTTATCGGTTTAGGTTCAGGCCTTCATATAGAACGATACCTCCCGATTTTCGATATTTTGAAGGTTGTGGCTGTGGTTATACATTTCTCTATTTTATTGACTTGTCTGAAAAGAATTTTAAACAGAAAAATTGTACATACAAACATGTTTGTACCTATTATTGAAATATTGGTTGCATAAGAATATATGTAAAGTGCATACATTTTGCATATGCAAAAATTTATGCATTTTGCATATGTCATATGTTTCGATTGCAATTTAATCAGAAGCCAAAAATATGCCCAGTCCCAAAATTTGACATGAATCGGACCAGCTGCCCACCCCTAGAACCTTCAAAAATTTTTTTGAAAAATTATACTGTTATACAAAATTATAACGGCAATTGTAGTCACGCATATCTTTCGAATAAGCTATATTTTTTTTAAAAGTAGTTAACCTAACCACTTTTAAAAAAATATAGCTTATGGTATGTAGTTATTGTATATAGTTATGGTGATTGAAGTGTAAAAAACTCATAAAAACAGGAAAATGCTTTTCCCCGAGCTCTAGGCTACTTAGAAGATATCAAACAGTATAATTTATTTCTTACTTTATAATATTTAATTTATTATTTGCAAGTAAAATTGGAAAAACCAATGAATTCGGTTGAAAAATAGATGAGTCCAAACTTAGTTTAACTTCGAAGAGGGCCATATCGGTCCACCTTTTAGTTATTTGTGATGTCAAAATGTGTTAATTGGTATTTTGTTTAATCATTGAAAACGGTTTTATTTAAGAAAACATAGATGAAGTTCTTCAAAGTATGATTGGACGATCAATGTCTCGTAGAAATATGTATTATGATGTGCGAAGTATGGACCAGAGTTGCCGTGCGATCCATTTTAGCGAAAAGTTTCGAATGTGTATGGAGGAGGTACCTGAAGAAGTGGACCGATATGGCTCATCTTCGAACTTAAACAAAGTTTGGATAAAATATTACGAAGGCCAAATTTTGGACCGAATCGGTGAATTCGTTCCAGAATTATTGTGCGTCCAGAAAGCCAGACGGAAGCAGATAGCTAAAACGACTTCAAATTGTCTGAAACTGATTTCGTCCAAACATAATTAAGGCGCTCAGCGCTAAAACGTCCTAACCCACATGTCCACAAAAATCAAACAGACTGTAAAGATCTAACCAGAACCTTTTAAAATAATTATTACAAAAATTACATATTGAATCTAAGATAATACAATATGGCATTTTTTAGAATTTGTTTCAAAAGGTTTCAGTTAAATCTTTACAGTCTGTTTGGTTTTTTGGGCATGTGGGTTAGGCCGTTTTGGCGCTGAGCGCCTCAATTGCGATCTAATGCTTGGTTTATTTTTACGAAATCCACTCGATTTCAACTGTCAAATCCATAGGTTAAACGTCAAATGAAATCCAGATCTGATTTCATTTGATGTTTGAGCTATGGAATTGACAGTTGAAATCGAGTGGATTTCGTAAATGTAAACTAAGCATATAATAATTATGTCGATAAGACACATTTTGGTCGTATGAAAGTGTATATAACCTCGTTAGCCTAAAGGCTGAGGTCATACAAATGACATACCAAAACGTGGACCTATGTTCGCAATTTTGAGGGGGATATTGATTAGAAAGCCAAATTTCAGCCAATTAAATAACTTCCAAATACCTAAACCCTAAATTCAAAATTAAAGCAAATACATTTTAGATAAAATCTTGAAAATTACTGAAATCTGGCGGTACCGTTATATGGGGGGCTATATCTATGTCCATAATTTTTGGTGCAGATTTGATCACCCTAAATGCCAAATAATAGCTAATTCATTAATTGGATTAATCGAGCTAATATGGCCTAAGGAGTTTTGTATTGAAAAATGAATTCTAGCGAAATACCACACACTCAACCATTACGCTACGATCGTTTCGCCTGGTGGTTTAAGCCAGGCTCATCAGGCGTATTTGAATGCTAATGGCTAGAAGACAAAGGCTGATTTTGATAACTTCTATTTATACAAACATTTTTACAATTTTGTAATTATGAAGTATTTATGGAAGTCTTTTTCTTTATCAAGTCACCCTAGTGTCTTGTCTAGGAATCATTTTCTCAATACATACACATATACAATCGAAGGGGGGTTTCCTTCATGAATTGTAATGCCTTCAGTTTTTGAAGTTTTTTTGGATATCATGTCGACTAGTTTTGTTGATATGATACATTGGCATCATGTCGACTAGTTTGTTGATATGATACATTGGCAGTGGCTTAGAACGCTGAGATCTCGACAACATTGTCTGTTTGTTGGAGAGGACCCAGGTTCAAACCTCAGCCGGGGCAGCCGGGCTCTGCTGTGAAGATTTTTATTAATTATTGTCTTTTTAGGACGAAGGCCAATGTTGTCGAGATCTCAGCGTTCTAAGCCACTGCCAATGTATCATATCAACAAACTAGTCGACATGATGCCAATGTATCATATCAACAAAACTAGTCGACATGATATCCAAAAAAACTTCAAAAACTGAAGGCATTACAATTCATGAAGGAAACCCCCCTTCGATTGTATATGTGTATGTATTGAGAAAATGATTCCTAGACAAGACACTGGGGTGACTTGATAAAGAAAAAGACTTCCATAAATACTTCATAATTACAAAATTGTAAAAATGTTTGTATAAATAGAAGTTATCAAAATCAGCCTTTGTCTTCTAGCCATTAGCATTCAAATACGCCTGATGAGCCTGGCTTAAACCACCAGGCGAAACGATCGTAGCGTAATGGTTGAGTGTGTGGTATTTCGCTAGAATTCATTTTTCAATACAAAACTCCTTAGGCCATATTAGCTCGATTAATCCAATTAATTAATTAAAAACTTTCATAAATAATGGTCTTCGTCCTAAAAAGACAATAATTAATAAAAATCTTCACAGCAGAGCCCGGCTGCCCCGGCTGAGGTTTGAACCTGGGTCCTCTCCAACAAACAGACAATGTTGTCGAGATCTCAGCGTTCTAAGCCACTGCCAATGTATCATATCAACAAACTAGTCGACATGATGCCAATGTATCATATCAATAAAACTAGTCGACATGATATCCAAAAAAACTTCAAAAACTGAAGGCATTACAATTCATGAAGGAAACCCCCCTTCGATTGTATATGTGTATGTATTGAGAAAATGATTCCTAGACAAGACACTAGGGTGACTTGATAAAGAAAAAGACTTCCATAAATACTTCATAATTACAAAATTGTAAAAATGTTTGTATAAATAGAAGTTATCAAAATCAGCCTTTGTCTTCTAGCCATTAGCATTCAAATACGCCTGATGAGCCTGGCTTAAACCACCAGGCGAAACGATCGTAGCGTAATGGTTGAGTGTGTGGTATTTCGCTAGAATTCATTTTTCAATACAAAACTCCTTAGGCCATATTAGCTCGATTAATCCAATTAATTAATTAAAAACTTTCATAAATAATGGTCTTCGTCCTAAAAAGACAATAATTAATAAAAATCTTCACAGCAGAGCCCGGCTGCCCCGGCTGAGGTTTGAACCTGGGTCCTCTCCAACAAACAGACAATGTTGTCGAGATCTCAGCGTTCTAAGCCACTGCCAATGTATCATATCAACAAACTAGTCGACATGATGCCAATGTATCATATCAATAAAACTAGTCGACATGATATCCAAAAAAACTTCAAAAACTGAAGGCATTACAATTCATGAAGGAAACCCCCCTTCGATTGTATATGTGTATGTATTGAGAAAATGATTCCTAGACAAGACACTAGGGTGACTTGATAAAGAAAAAGACTTCCATAAATACTTCATAATTACAAAATTGTAAAAATGTTTGTATAAATAGAAGTTATCAAAATCAGCCTTTGTCTTCTAGCCATTAGCATTCAAATACGCCTGATGAGCCTGGCTTAAACCACCAGGCGAAACGATCGTAGCGTAATGGTTGAGTGTGTGGTATTTCGCTAGAATTCATTTTTCAATACAAAACTCCTTAGGCCATATTAGCTCGATTAATCCAATTAATTAATTAAAAACTTTCATAAATAATGGCCTTCGTCCTAAAAAGACAATAATTAATAAATAGCTAATTCCGTCTTTCCAAACTTCGGTGCCCTATCTCAATTTTTGTAGATGATCAGTTTTACCATAGAAAAATGGGAACTGGTGTTCGATACTGGCGCGAACACTATATGTTTAGAAGTAAAAAAATTGACTTATATGCTGTTTTCTTGATTTATTTTATCATTTCACGGTGCTCTTGAAACCTAATAACGGTAAAAACTACGAAGATATCATAAAAATCAATCTTATAGAGAATTTTCATAGCTACAACATATTTTTCAGTCCCACTTCAATAGGACTTGCGGTTTCGAAGCAAAATCGGGAAAACCTAAAAACCCTTAAAAATGTCAACTTGAATCGCGATTTATTTAAAAAGCGCTCCGGCGATTTTTATACCCTACACCACTATGTGGTAAGGGGTATTATGTCTTTGTGCATTTGTATGTAACGTGCAAAAGGAAGCGAGATAGACATATAGTTCCTTCGAGGAATATACATAGAATCACTTTCTGAGTCGATATATGCATGTCCGTCCGTCTGTCCGTCCGTCTGTCTGTCCATGTATTTTTGTTCGCAGCCTACAGGTCGCGTTAATTATCCAATTAGGCTAAAAATTAGGAAAGGTCATTTTTTCGCCATAAGAGGAACCCTATTGATTTTGGTGCAAATCGGTTCAGATTTAGATATACATAGCTCCCATATATATGTTCGTCCGATTTTAGGTATTTGATGCACCAAACACGCTGTATCTGTCCAATCTTGATGAAATTTGGAATTCATGACGGAATTAGGTCTATAGATAAATGTGCCAAACTATATCGAAATCGGTTCAGATTTGGATATAGCTTCCATATATATGTTCGTCCGATTTTAGGTATTTGATGCACCAAACACGCTGTAACACTCCAATTTTGATGAAATTTGGAATTCATGACGGAATTAGGTCTACAGATAAATGTGCCAAACTATATCGAAATCGGTTCAGATTTGGATATAGCTCCCATATATATGTTCGTCCATTTTTAGGTATTTGATGCACCAAACACGCTGTAACTCTCCAATTTTGATGAAATTTGGAATTCATGAAGGAATTAGGTCTATAGATAAATGTGCCAAACTATATCAAAATCGGTTCAGATTTGGATAAAGCTCGGCCCAGCTCGACTTTTTTGATTTTTCTCATCTATGAACATTGTAGTTTCAGAATCCACAAAAACTTCGCAGGTGTAAGCACCTTCCATTTAAATTTGATTCAAGAGCACCGTGATTTTTGAACGAAAAAATGATTAAAGAGTGGTATTGAGTCTTCTTGGGGCCTACAAAACTTTTCTCCGGAAATGTGTCAGCACTGGTCCACGTTTTTTATTACCCACCATAGAACGGAACGGCCCGATTTTCGGGGATTTTCAGGGATTTAGTTGCATTATCCTATAGAAATGGTTGTAATTTAATACATATTTAGTCTTATTTGGGGCTACTTAACTTCCCTTCAGAAATTTGTCAGCACTGGTCCAAATTTTTTTATATAGCCTATAGCGATTTTAGGAGTTTTCAGGATTTTAGCCGTACTCTCCTACAGAAATGGCTGATATTTAGTATTTAGTCTTCTATGGGCTATAATAACTTTTCCCCTAATTTGTCAGTACATTTCAACGTTGCGATATAGCCACTGACATTTATGATAAGTACCAGTGTTCGAAATTTCGATCAGTCAACTTTGCACATATGTAAAGTTGTGCTTGAGCATCTAAATCATCTTCTTTATGTTTTGTGAAACGGTTCCATATATTGGCAATAATTCACCATGATTACTTTTTAAATTTCAATTTTTTCAATTTCAATTCAATTTATTTAACTTGTAATTCAAAGCCAACCGGCCCATCAGTGTAAATTACAAAATGCATAAGAATTGCTTAACCAAATAAAAAGGAAAAACTACTCGAAATTTCATTTTTTTTTTATACCCTCCACCATAGGATGGGGGTATATTAAGTTTGTCACTACGTTTGTAACTACTCGAAATAATCATTGTAGACCCCACAAAGTATATATATTCTTGATCAGCGTGCAATTCTACATCGATATAGCCATGTCCGTCCGTCTGTCTGTCCGTCTGTGGAAATCACTCTAGCGTCCGAACGGATTGACATAAGTGGATGAAATTTTGGGAAAATATGTTATATTTACGTAGGACTTTTGGTATTGAAAGCGGGCTATGTAGGTCCACGCTTTCGTATAGCCCCCATACAAAATGACGCGTGACGCGTCGTCGATTTAAGGAATTTTTAAGATATTTGGCCCATTTTACCACCGAATTGGTTGTAATTTGGTATTTTGTGTCTCCAGAGGCCAAAAAACATTGCTACCAAAGTTGGGTTATATAGGTCCACGTTTTGGTATAGCCCCCATATAAGGCCCCATATAAAGTACGCGTCATTTTAATATATTTTGAATGTATTAGACCCATTTTACCACAGAATTGGTTGTAATTTGGTATTTTGTGTCTTCAGAGGCCAGAAAACATTCCTACCAAAGTAATGTCAATAGGTCCACGTTTTGGTATAGCCCCCACATAAGGCCCCTTATAAAGTACGCGTCATTTTAATATATTTTGAATGTATTAGACCCATTTGACCAAAGAATCGGTTGTAACTTTGTATTTTGTGTTTCCAGAGGCTAAGAAACATTTCTACCATAAAATGTTTATATAGGTCCACGTGTTGATATAGCCCCCATAATACAATATCTCCCGATTTTCGATATTTTGAACGTTTTAGCCTCATTATCACACCGAGATGGCTGAAGTTTGGTATTTAGTCTTCTTTAGGCGTACAAAACTTTCCCCCAGAAATTTGTAGGTATAGGTCAACGCCATCATATAGCCCCCATAGAACGGTACCTTCCGAATTTCGGTATTTTGAAGGTTGTGGCCACATTAATCCACCGAAATGGCTGAAATTTGTGGTGGAGGGTATAAAAAGTTCGGCCCGACCGAACTTAACGCTTTTCATACTTGTTAATTTTTTAAATTAATTTAAGAAGTTCCAAAAATATAGGTTTCAAAAATGTACCCTTACCATCTAGGAGAAGGGGGAGTTTTCAAGGGAAGAATTTTTTTACTTGCTGACAGATGAATACATACTAAAACTTGTTTAAAATTTGTTTACTGCTCAAAAAATCGAACAGCAAGTACGAAATGGGTTAAACAGGTAAACAGAGACATACATATATTAACATTATCTATGCTCGAACCACAAGAGAATGCGCATCCAATGTCATTAGGTGTATATTTCGCTTGTTTCGGAATATATTCTCTAAAATGATGTGAACGATAACTCTCGATGGGAGCAATCGATTTGGTCCAAAATTTGCACATCGTATTATTTCATCCAGTCATGTATCAAGTCGGATATAGTCCATATCAAACCCGTTCTTCGGGTACTTCCATTCAAAATTTTTGTTTTTATTTACATTTTCTCTATAAATTGGGTGCATAGTGATCAAAATACATCTCCGCCAATAGTTGTGGACATAGGTCCACGTTCTGGTATAGCCCCTAAACAACAATTCCGCCCAATTTCAAGTACAAAATTGTAGCTGACCAGATACGGCTAAGGTAATTGGTTTATGAAGTGGTTAAACAAATTCGCCTAAAATTGGGGGCAATGGTACTTTCGTAACGGAAAGAAAACTATCTATTCTATATTAGTTCAGAATACTTCATGGCGGATGTTATTTACTTGTTTTTCATTAGGTAAGTACCTAAATAAAGGTTTTAAAATTTGGTATGTAAAAACAATACACATCACAAAAAAATAAGTTGCCAGCAACCCCCTAGATTTGATCCTGGCTACGCCCTTGAATAGAGGTTGGATAAAATTCCGGTATGTAATTATTTCAAAGCATTATTTCTAGCCTTAAAGCTACGACTTGGGCAAAGAGATATTTTTCTCCCTGTGTCAGTTTTTGATTGTCATTTGATAACTTATTGCGCTGAATGTTGTCATTAAACACACTTTATAATATGACATAATACATTTTACAATTTTGTTAAAATAGGTTTGGCAAAAAAGTTTACAGATGTATTCAAATAAAGCATTACCATTGGTTTTTAATACCCTCCACCATCGTATAGAGGGTACACAGAAAAAAAGCAACCCCGATTTTGATAAAAATTTTCATCACCATATTTTTGTCAAATGTCGATAAAATATTACAAACATATTGTAAAAATATTTATCAAACATGCAAATGTTACTAAAAAGCGACCGATAAACGATATCAAACAAATAATTCATTGAAATTTGTTTCTTTTTTTAACCAATATTTGTTGCTATAATGGCATGGCATAGAGAGATTTTCCGCTAAAACAATGTGCTGTGTTTGCGTGTGTCGTTGCTATGTTTATTTCAAAGCATGGGCATGACATGCTTGCGGCATGGAGGAAACGTGTGTGTGGTGTTTAGTTTATTTATCTACCCATACCCCGGTGCATGCTTGTATGTGTACCATAACTTTGGTTTGTTGTTTTTATGAACTTAACAAAAGAAGAGGGAAAGAAAAAATGTTTTGTTATGTTTCGATAATGCAAGAAGCATTTATTTTTTTAATCAACAGTTTGGTGGCAGTTTTTTTAAGACGTTCGCTGTGATCAGATCGAAAAGTGTGCAAATAAATCAGTGTTTATGTTTAAATAATGGTGCTTGTACATTTTATGATTGGAACCAAATTTTGTAATTGAATCCAAAAATCGGAAATTGGAGAACGGAACAATCGCACGGAAAATGGAGAATAGAACAATCGCACGGTTATACTATTTTATATATTTAAAATATGATGTACCTATTTATTACATTTTATTCCAGATGCCGGTATTTTCGGTATTTTGATTATTTTAGCTACAATTTATAACCTATATGCAATTTGACACTTAAAACTTTCAGTGGTCACGAAATCTCATCGTCCATATAGGTCAATTTTTTGGTATATCACCCATATAAAGAAACCAACAGATTGAAGACCAAATTTGACCAAATTTAGGGTATCCGTGGTCGAACAAATTTTGCACTTAACAAAGATCATTGACCACGGCTTTTTGTTGATGTGCGGGAATCAAATGAAGTGCCAAGTCAGGGCTGTACGGCAGATTACCCATAAATTCGACGTTTTGTCCGGTCAAAACGGCGCAGATTTGAACCGCTGGTCATCGTGCACAATGATTGGTCCTCTCTTGTTCAAATAAATTGTAGGGTACCACTCAAAATTACGTTGCTAAACTGTATATTCGCGACATTGTCAGTATTGCCAAGGAAACAGGCGAACATTTGCTTTGAAGTGCTTCTTCCATATCCAACTTTCTTGGATTTGGCTCGCCTTCGAAGACCCACACGGTCGATTGCAGTTTGGTTTCGGGCTCATATGCATAGATCCAAGATTCGTCAACTGTGATGATCTTATAAACGTCGTTTGAAACACCGCGATCGTATTTATTCACAATTTCTTTGCAGCAATCGATAACAGCTTTTTTGAGTGATTAAAAAAAAAAAAAAAAAAAAAAAAAACGAGAAAAACCCCATTTCTGTCGCCAGGTGTTCATGCAATATCAAATGTTAGTTGGTGGAAGAAATGCTCAAGGATGTCTCTAGCGAATGTCGGCCATAATTGAATTCATTAAACCTTTTTTTTATAGTGCTATAGGATGGCCGTTTATTGACAAACAAACATTTAATTTGATCGATACACTCTTGCCATGAACATGTTCACAAATAAATTCAATTTTTTTGCAGTAATTTTCTGAAGTCACTGTAAACAACACAAGACATGGTCGTATGTCAAACTGTCGTATGTAAAGCGTCAAACTTTCCAAAAAAAATGTCAAATGGCGCTTGGCATTACGCAATGTTGCCCGGGCCAGAAAGTTATCGAACAGCCCTCGATGATATCAAAAATTTTATAAAAATATAATTTTTAATTTTCGTAGTAAAAGAGTTCACCAACTCCTGGGTTATATTTAATTGTTTTTATCCATTTATCATGAAATTCTTATAAACCATGACTTATGTTAAAAGGCTAAATTCCTATTCAGCCTTTTTGACCACACGTCCGTATTTAAGACACGATGGGTGACATTACATCGTTAGACTATCAATATCTTCTTCGACGCTTTTCAGATGAAATGCAACGCCTCAATTTTTTTTTACAAAAAGAAAAACTAAATTCTGGCTCGTTTTTCTATCAATTATGCCTCTACGTTGTACTGAAATGTAAATGAAATGTTCCGTAGTGGTAGTTGTGTTTCTAGTTCCTATTCACTTTTTTGTAAGCGAATGATACTTGGCAAGGATTTCAGTCACTTTTGATTTATGTCCTTTGCACATGTCAATCGGCTGCTAGTTGTAGTCAATGTATTCTTCAATTTTAAAGAAGGAAATCACAAAAAGTATTTTTTTCCAGGAGGTGGTAACATGAACTTTGATTCTGTTTTAGGTATGAGAATGAATTGAAATGAATTTTAAGAGGTCCTAAGGGAAGTTTTTTTCGTTATTGTTTACTTTGCTATTAACTTTATTCAAAGATATTCCCAATAATTTATTTGTGTTTATATAATCAAATTCCTTTGCAGTGACTAAAATACTGTTTAAATATTTTCTCAATTTGGTATGTTTTTTAATCCTCCTCTAGTTGACTTTGTGTTCATTTGTCTTATCATGAAAAATAGTTAATATTCTTACTACAACCAAAAAATATTTGTAAATGTCATTATAAATTCAAAGCGGATCATAGAATGCCTACTTATTGAATTACCATAAACTTTGTTAGTTATTTGTTTCTCATTTTTCGCTGTGTTGACTTAATAATACCCCAAAAAAATTGGATGTTAACAAAAAGAACTCTATGGTGTTCCTTGTTTGTTATTTGGGGACATGTAATTGTTTGTTATGTTAACAGAAGTTAATCCAATTTTATTTTAAAATACTCCGTAGAATAAATAATTGGCATGTTCCCTTCCGTAATAGTTGAATAGAAATATTTGAGTATTTTATGTAATTTTTTGACAAACATAGAAGCAAGTCAAAGCAGGAACACATTGTACAAAAATATTTCGCTTTTATTAACGTTGAAGTAATTTCTCGGATAATGTTGAAATTTTAATATGTTTTGCTTGCACAAAAATCCTAACCATAACGAGCTTACTCTCATTCCAATGACCGAAGAGGCCTTGTTGAATGCAACATAAACGCCTATATTAGGGTTATGACGTTTTTACAACCTTGTATCCGTGTATGATATTTTGATGAGCTTTTACCTAATATTACATAAAATCTTAATAATAAAATGATTCGATAATAAAAGCTTCCTCACAAAAAGCTTATAAAGCTTTTATTTTCTTAGCATTTTGGAAATTTTTTTGAAGTCACTGTAAGCCGATATTTATCTGAAATTAAGGTATAGGGGTGCACGGCTTAACCAAAATGACAACCGTTTGTCAAGTTTGAAGATGGGCTATATCGGTCGAAGTTTTGGTATAGCCCCCATATAACGGTACCTCCCGATTTAAGGTATTTTAAGGATCTTAGCCGCATTTGTTGCCCAAGCCAGCTGAAATTTTACATTTGAGGTTCCCAATGGCCGCGAAATTGCTCCACTAAAAATTGTCAAGATAGGTCCACAGTTCGGTATAGTCCCCATATAACGATACCTCCCGATTTAAGGTATTTTAGGGATCTTAGCCACATTTTTTGCTTGAACTAGCTGAAATTTTACATATGTGATTCCCAGTGGCCACGAAATTTCGCCACTTAAATTGAGCCAAATTATATCGAAATCGGTTCAGATTTGGATATAGCTCCCATATATATGTTCGCCCGATTTCACGTATTTGCTGCACCAAACACGCTATATACGTCCGATTTTGATGAAATTTGGAATGTTTAACTGAATTCGGTCTAAAAATAAGTGTGCCAAATTATATCAAAATCGGTTCCGATTTGGATATAGCTCCCATATATATTTTCGGCCGATTTCACGTATTTTCTGTACCAAACACGCTATATATTTCCGATTTCGATGAAATTTGAATGTGTGACCGAATTCAGTCTAGAAATAAATGTGCCAAATTATATCGAAATCGGTTCAGATTTGGATATAGCACCCATATATATATTTTTGGCCGATTTCGTGTATTTTCAGCTCCAAACACGATATATTAGTCCGATTTCAATGATATTTAGAATGTGTGACTGAATTCGGTCTGGAAATAAATGTGCCAAATTATATCAAAATCGGTTAAGATCTGGATATAGCTCCGATTTATATTTTACATATTCACAGTGGTGTAGGGTATTATATAGTCGGCCCCGCCCGACTTTGATCCTTTCCTTACTGGTTTTTCACTAATTTTATCCTCATAACATTACGTATATATCATTTATATTATAACTTTATTTCGTATATCATAAAAATTAAAAGTGGTTTGTGCGGGACATTTTTCAATATTAAAATGGAATAAAAGTCATTAATTCGTGCGAGAGGAAATTATTTTTTGATTTTCTTTCGTTTCATAGGATGTTAAAAAAATGTTTCAAAGTGGTTTGTTCGGAACCTTTTTTATAATAAAATGGATTTAACGTTATTTTAGGCATTAATAGGCAAAAGTTCATTCATTCTCACTACAGGAACTCATTTTTGAGAAATAATGTCAAAAGGTCATAACCCTAGCCTATATATTTAAAGACCTAACAAGGAACGATGGTGAGTAGACTTAACGCCTCAAGAATGTTTTGACCACAACACTCATTTCATTGAGTAACACTGCCAAGGCATTCCTTAAAGTTGAAAGGTCAAGCATGCTGAAAGATCTGACCCGGCTCTCGTCTCTGTTCCTATTAAAACCAATACTTCTTCATCAAAAAATACTGTGAAGAGAGACCAACGGAGGAAACACACCTAAGGCCAAGAGACGCAAACCGAGCGGGTACTCCAAAACATTCACGTCTTCAGTCTACTATGGAAAGAATTAGAGTAAGACAGATACCACAAAAAGGTAATCTGTAGACATCGGATTTTGCATATTTTTCAAAAATTCAAATCGAAAAATTCCGATATTTTTGGATGATTTGAAATATTCTTTGTTATATTTGTTTATAACACTGTGCAACAGAAAATTATTAACCATATTCTGACACCGCAGAGTGACAGAAGACCAATAGAGAGGACACGTGTCTCGCCGTTTTTTCGTATCTCATCAACTTTCGCGGTTAAAGGCCTTCAAAGGTTCGAGGCTTTGATGTAAAAAGGGTCATTTAGTCTGGACTATATCTTCCAAACCGTTAGGAAATTTGAATTTATCTCAGAGGCAAAGTTGTAGCTCTTGTCTTAAAGAACAAATATCGTGAACGCGTATAATCCATCAAACTTCATCTGCAAGGTCAAAATCGCCATGGTCCAATTTCTTTTAAAATTTTTTCTAAAGTTTTGTTATACAGCTATCAAACCGATCAAATTTGAAGCAAACAACCAACTACAAAAATGTACCTCAGATCTCAATAAACATCTTTCTAGAATATACGAATTCTGTAGAAACGGATCTTAGTGGTCAAAATAGCAAAACAATTGCGATTTTTATCCTCTTTTCTCGGCTTCTGCTCCATCGATACTAAACTGTTAAAAATTCAAGAAAACACTCAATCACAATAGTGTAGCAAAGGCATCAATAAACAACTTTCTGGAACATGCGAAATGTGTATATACGGTTCTTAATGGTTAAAATAGAAAAAATTCTTTTGATAATATCCAATTTGTATACTTTTTTCTCCGACTCTGATCCAAAGATACCCAACCGCCCAAAAATGAAGAATACAGTCAACTACAGAAATGTACCTTAGATTTCAACAAACAAGTTTCTAGAACAAATGAAGATTCTAGGAACGATTCTTCAAGCTCAAAATTCGATTATTTTAGATCATTATTTCCTGTTCAGGTCAGTAAATAACAATCCTTTCAAATTTCCTTGAGTTTTTAACAGTATGTTATTTCCAAACCTGAGCAGGGGTAATGTTTTAATTGTTCGTGAATTTCAGCCCTAAGAATCATTGCTAGAATCTTCATATGTTCTAAAAAGTCGTTTATTGAAATCTTAGGTACATTTTTGTGGTTGACGGTATCCTTAATTTTTGGGCGATTCGGTATCTGTGAACCAGAATTGGAGAAAAAAGTGTAAAATTTAATATTTTCAAAAGTGTTTTGCTATTTTTACCATTAAGAACCGTTCATAGACATTTCGCATGTTCCAGAAAGTTGTTTATTGATGCCTTGGCTACACTATTGTGGTTGATTGCCGAGAAAAGAGGGTAAAAATCGCAATTGTTTTGCTATTTTGACCATTAAGATCCGTTTCTAAAGAGTTCGTTTATTCTAGAAAGATGTTTATTGAGATCTGAGGTACATTTTTGCAGTTGGTTGTTTGCTTCAAATTTGATCGGTTTGATAGCTGTATCTCTCTCTAAGATTTTTCGTGGCATGCCTGAGCAAAGTTACAATTTTTGGTGTAGAAGTTGAAAATTTTTGGTGTAGAAGTTTTGCGACAATTTTTGGTTAAGAAGTTTCGTGACTGCAGGGAACCTTAACCGGTAGTTCAGTCAAAAAAAGTATGTAAAATCTTAAAAATATCGAAAATCGGGAGGTACCCTTATGTAGGGGCTATACCAAAAAATGGAACTATGTTGACAATTTTTTGTGATGAAGGTTCGCGAAATATCAAATTAAATCCTGAAAATACACGAGAGGTACTATTATATGGGGCTATATCCATACATAGACCTATGTTAAAAATTTTTGGTGGAGAGGTGTGGTGACCACTAAGAATTTCAAGTGTTAAATAACAGCTAGTGCGGTTAAATATTGTAGGTAAAATCCTCAGAATACCGAAAATCGGGGGTACCGTTATATGGGGGATATATCCAAACATGGACCTATGTTGACAATTTTTTGTGGAGAGGGGTGGTGACCGCCACGAACTTCAAATGTCAAATTTCAGCTAGCTTGGTTAAAAATTTTAGCTTATAATAATCAAAATACCGAAAATCGGTAGGTACTGTTATATGGGGGCTATATTCAAACATGGACCTATGTTGTTTGGTGGAGAGGTATGGTGACCACTAAGAACTTCAAATGCAAAATTACAGCTAGTTCGGTTAAAAATTGTTGGTAACATTCCCAAAATACCAAAAATCGGGAGGTACCGTTATATGGGGGCTATACCAAAACATGGACCTATGTCCATAATTTCTTGAATATAAGTTTTGTGGTCACTAGGAACCCTAAATATTGTATTATAGCTAATTTGGTCTAAAAATGTGAGTAAAAACTTCAAAATACCTGAAATCGGGCGGTACCGTTATATAGGGGTTATTCCAAAACATGGACCTATGTTCACAAGTTTTGTTATATAAGTTTATTGGCACTTAAGAACCCTAACTGTCAAATTATAGCTAATTCGGTCTGAAAATGTAGTTAAAACGTCAAGAAACCGGAAATCGGGGGTATGGTTATATGGGGGCTATACCAAAACGTGGACCGATATAGCCCTCATCGAACTTGTCCTACCCGCAATCAAAAGACGCATTCTTCCAAAATTTCAGCGTCCTTTCTCCATTTTTGTGAATGCTAGAGTGATTACCACAGACGGACGGACGGACATACATAGATCGACTTAGAATTTTACCCTGATTAAGAATATATATACGTTATGGGCTAGTAAATGAGCATTTCAATGCGCTACAAACGGAAAAACAAACTTAATATACTCTCTATACTATGGTGGAGGGTATAAAAATAGGCTCAGATACTTGACTCCTGTTTCATCCAGCTGATTTAGCAGCACCGTTCAAAATTTCTTCAAATCCAAGCTCTTTGGATGATTTTGCGCCTCTAATAAAATCTGCAACATCATCCATTTTATTTTGTGGGATACCTCCTCGGCTGGAAGAAATCACAAGGAACCCAAAACCCTTCCCATCGCCCGCTCGTTATTGGGTTGCTTAATAAATTGTCGGCTTATATATCCCGCGCACTTCCCCATTGCGATCAGAACTGTTTAAACGTGACAGAAGTCCAATTTTCCAAGGTTAGCTAACTCCTTAGCCGCTGTCCACAATTTACTGCTACCGCATTCGCCTCCGCAGGGATTCAAGATGAATCGAGGATATCCATGATATTGGATTGAACGTAAAACAAAAAACAACTTTATTTGTGGATAGAGGATTTTGTTTGAGTAGACTGCCATAAAGTTGGGTATAACTATTGCTAAAAGCCCCGAAGGATCCGAAAATTACTGTGTGCCTATTGGTATTCTGTAAACAAATTTTAACAACTTTTGTTAAAAAATTAATATAACAAGTAAAAGAGGGCTATAGTCGGACGGGGCCGACCATGTGATACCCTACACCACTTCCCCAGGGCACTAATTTTCCCTAGAGTTTATTTATATGATTGCGAAGTCTCCCTTGTTTCTTCGTATGTACATATGTACGATTATGACACGTTATATATTATTTTCATTATTTCGTAATGGACAGATGGACCATTTTGGCTACATATAAATACATATTTCTCTAAAAAATTAAAAATTTGTATTAAGAAAGTAAAAATATCAAACGTAATTAGAAATAGCTTTAGGTGACTTTATCCGATTCGATCAATAAAAGAGATCAATATTACATTACTTCTAAAGAAAGCATAAAAACTTCAACACCACATACGGCAATATACGAGCATCAATAAAAAAACTTGGAATTCCTCTATCATGATTTTAATACCTTTCTATGATAGTTGTGAAATTTTGTAGCATGGAAGGTAAAATATTTCGTGAAGATTGGTCCATAATTGCGGCCTCTATCGTGCGTACAATTTTTAATAGACGGACGGACACACATCTCTTTATCTCGTCGAATTATGAATTTTGGTATACCACATGGAGGGGTCTACGACGAATATTCCGCATTGTTACATGAAATTTTGCCAAAGCAAACTTATAATACCCTTTCCACATAGTGGTGTAGGGTATACAAATATGAAAATCGAACATACTTAACTCAAGAAATATGAAAAAACGGTTCTTCTTTTATCAGACCTCATATGTTTAAATATTTGTTGAAGATCACGACTAATATCGTAGGGACCAGGATCTTCAAAACAAAGCGACGAACATTTAATATTCAAAACATTCAACCACAAACACTTCAGTATGGTGACAGCAACGACTGACATTGAAGGCAAAGTTTAATATTATACTTGCCTGCAGCCAACCATCATTGCCAGTTTGAACTTGGAGAGAAGATTGTAAACTCTTGTCCACACACAGATACTACTCGTCAAGTATCATCAAAAGGTTATAAGAATTTGCTTAAGATTTTCCACAACACCGCAAAAAGGTGTGTGTCAAGGCAAAGTGTTCATTCCTTTCCTTGAGCAATTTCTCTTTCCAATGCCCTTCCGGTTATTGAGTGGTCACATTAATAATTAATTTTTCATCACCAACAAAATATTACGTATAAAATATTTGTATTTAATTTTTGCATGACCCAGTTAGATAGCTAGTCAGTCAGGTGGCTGGCTGTCTGACTAGCAAGGATAGTTACTAACAATATTCTACAAATACATAGACAAGTAATTTACCGAAAACAAGGTCACCTGTAAAGAGGATTATGGTGAGGGTCAAGGCTTGTCATCTAATCGCATCTGATCTGCTCATTAATAGTAAATGTGGGTGAAGAAGAACATTTACTTAATTTTTGATTTTTTACTATATATTTATTAAATGAGATTTTTGAGAGACTTAACTAAGGAAAATGCTGATTACTTGGTTGGGATATGAAAATAAGTGTGCAAACTAAGTTGATGAAATCTGTAGAATTAATAAAAGTTTATGGGCCTGTTTATGTATGTCGATAAGAAAACGAATGCGGAAGAAAAACTACCAAATTTGAGTGTGTATTTCAAATTTGTTTTTTGTTTTGAAGCAAAAGCAAATGAAATAATATTTCAAAAACTAAAGTTTGGGTGTATTTCATGCGCACACATTTTCGTTTCGAAATACATAAACTAGGGGTTAAATATTTAAATGTGTTTCTGTTGAGGGTATTAATGTCTACTAATGTAAGGATATAACTTTTTGTATTAAAACATTTTCAACGTCATATGTTTTAATACGAAAAGTTTTATCCTTACATTATTATACCCTAGGCAGACGGCAGAGTTAATTTGCATTAAAAATTCCTTAATTTGAATTAACTTTTTTACCCTGTTTGTACCCAGCAGACCCTATAAAGTATATATATTCTTGATCAGGGTAAAATTCTAAGTCGATCTGTGCACGCCCGTCCGTCCGTCCGTCTGTGGTAATCACTCTAGCATCCACAAAAATGGAGCTAGGACGCTGAAATTTTGGGAAAAAGCGTCTTTTGTTTGAAGGCAGGTCAAGTTCGATGATGGGCTATATCGGTCCACGTTTTTGTATAGCCCCCATATAACGGTACCCCCCGATTTACGGTATTTTGACGTTTTTAGCTACATTTTCAGACCGATTTAGCTATAATTTAAAATTTATGGTTCTTAAGTGTCAATAAACTTATATAACAAAACTTGTGGACATAGGTCCACGTTTTGGTATAGCCCCCATATAACGGTACCCCCCGATTTACGGTATTTTGGCGTTTTTAGCTACATTTTCAGACCGATGTAGCTATAATTTGACACTAAGGGTTCTTAAGTGTCAGTAAACTTATATAACAAAAGTTGTGGACATAGGTCCACGTTTTGGTATAGCCCCCATACAACGGTATCCCCCGATTTACGATATTTTGCCGTTTTTAGCTACATTTAGCTACGATTTAGCTATAATTTGACATTTAGGGTTCTTAAGTGTCAATAAACTTATATAACAAAAGTTGTGGACATAGGTCCACGTTTTGGTATAGCCCCCATATAACGGTACACCCGATTTACGGTATTTTGACGTTTTTAGCTACATTTTCAGTCCGATTCATCAATAATGTGACATTTAGGGTTATTAAGTGTCAATAAACTTATATAACAAAAGTTGTGGACATAGGTCCACGTTCTGGTATAGCCCCCATATAACGGTACCCCCGATTTACGGTATTTTGACGTTTTTACCTACATTTTCAGACCGATTTAGCTCTAATTTAACACTTAGGGCTCTTAAGCGTCACTAAACTTATACAACTAAACTTGTGGACATATGTCCGCGTTTTGGTATAGCCTTCATAACGGTACCCCCCGATTTACGGTATTTTGGCGTTTTTAACTATATTTTCGGACTGATTTAGCTATAAGATGACATTTAGGGTTTGTGAGTGTCAATAAACGTATATAACAAAAGTTGCGGACATAGGTCCACGTTCTGTTATAGCCCCCATATAACGGTACCCCCGATTTACGGTATTTTGACGTTTTTAGCTACATTTTCAGACCGATTTAGCTATAAATTGACGTTTAGGGTTCTTAAGTGTCAATAAACTTATATAACAAAACTAGTGGACATAGGTCAATGTTTTGTAATAGCCCCCATATAACGTTAACCCCCGATTTCAGGTATTTTGACGATTTAAGTCGCATTTCTAGACCGAATTAGCTAACATTTGATATTTAGGGTTCTTAGTGACCAAAAAACTTATATTCGAAATAATTATGAACGTAGGTCCATGTTTTGGTATAGCCCCATAAAACGGTACGTCGGTATAACGGATTTCGGTATTTCCATATAACGGATTTTCGGTATTTTGAGAATTTTACCTACAAGTTTTAACAGAATTATCTGTAATTTGAACATTTGACATTTGAAATTCTTAGTGGTCACCACACCTTTCCACCAAAAATTGTCAAGAAAGGTCGATGTATTGATAAAGCTCCCATATAAAGGTACCTCCCGATTTTCAGTAATTTGATGATGTTAACTACAATATTAACCGACATAGCAGTAATTTGACATTTGCAGTTCTTAGTGGTCACAACACTTCTCCATAAAAAATTGTCAACATAGGTCCATGTTCAATATAGCTCCCATATAACGGTACCTCCCTATTTTCAGTAATTGGCAATTTTAGCTAAAATTTTTAACCGAACTAACTATAATTTGACTTTTGAAGGTTGTAGTGGTCACCACACATCTGCATCAACAATTTTCAACATAGCTCCAATATAACGATACTTCCCGATTTTCGGTACTTTGAGGATTTTACTTAAAATGTTTAACCGAACGTAGGTCCATGTTTTGGTATAGCCCCAAAACAAACCTCCCGATTTTTTGTACCTTAGCTTTATTTTTTTGACGAACTTTCTGAAAACTAATTATTCCATTTTAGTTCAGAATATTTTATGGTGGAGGGTATGAAAAGTTCGGCCCGGCCGAAATTAACGATTTTTTACTTGTTAATATTAAAAAATGTAGCAAAATTGCAAAGAAACATTTGAAGAAGATATTATTTTCGATAGAATTGATATGGTGGGTAATGAAATTCTTGTGAAAATAAAAATTTTAAAAATAGATATGATAGAAGGCGCGAAAAACGATTAGCTGCTATTCTATTCGCGAAAGACCATTACTTATTTGAAAGAAACGCGAAAATTTTTGATTTGTTTTGCTTTTTTATTTTCTCAAACATGGAAGTTTGACAAAAGACAATTGATTTTCAACAGCATTGCCATATTAAAATTGCTAAATTCATTATAAATTCAAATTGATTTTGTGCATTTAAAATGGGGATAATGTTCAAATTAATTTGAATTAAGGCTGTTAATGCAAATTAAGACTGCCGTCTGTCCAGGCTATTAGACATTAATAATCTCAACAGAAACATTAAGATTTACAATTGTATAGGTTGGTGGAAATAGGGAAGTTTGTGCCTTCTGGTGTATAGTACGAGTTTGATTTTCCCGGTTTACACCAAGACAGTTGTACCAAAGCACCTTACATAAGGTCCACCAATCAACACTATAATACCATTAGGATCACCGCCACCTTAATTTTCTGCAGTGGAAGAGCAGAAAAGAATTCAATTTATTATTAAAAGCCAGGGTAGTAGGGTTTGAATCTCGTCAATTTGTACACTAGGATGGAGGAAGTTCCAGTACTGTTGAGAGCGTTATGTATGAATTCAAGCTTTACATTATCGAAAAGTCTCTTTATATCATAAAAGCTCGTCAAAGTAAAGTTCGACTTTTCCAATCACCTCAGGTAAGACTCTTTTACTGACTTGCCCTTAATGTTTTTGTGGAATCCAATTGTGCCCTTAGTTTAAGGTGCATAGATCTTTTAATTCCCCTTTTGGAGACTGGAAAATAGTTTTTTAGTGTAGGAAACGGAAGAAGCTACGTAAGTATTACAGTATTCGACATAATAAAGCCAATGTCCTGAAAAACGTGACCAGGTACGCCTTTGTGCGAAAATGGAGACTATTAAAAAAATTTCTTCATTTTTATCAATTTTTGGAATGAAAACAAATATCTTTTACATTTTGTTCTAAATTAAATTTATTCGAGAGTCAGACATCATGTGGTTTTGGAGCTTTCTGGGTACAGCTGACTGCTTGAAGAACGCTCTGCTATGTAGTTCGCAACTTTCATGTTGTTTACCATCCTCCTGGATATTCGGAGTTAATGTTTAATCTCTTGAACAACAAGAACTATGCCAGACATTTTTCTAGGATTTCGGCAGTTGCTCTTTTGGAAGTTTGGATCGAATATTTCTGAAGAAATTTGAATCTTTGCTTTGTTAAGATTTTTGTCGCCTTTTGGATCTTTACGGCGTTTTGCATATTTCAATACATTTTCGATGAGGTCTAGGTCTTGTTTTGATGCTAAACGTATCGTAGAATCTAAAGAACCATCTGTCCCGAAAACAATCAAGTGAGGCTTCAAGAAAATCGTAACTGTGCAATTGTCATTGGTGCTGGACCCCTGTAAGGTGCATAGGAACGTTACTAGTATCATTATGGCTACAGTAGAATCTATCGGAGAGGATCCCTGCAAATATAAGATCTCTAGAGGCTTTATCCGTGAACAGCGGATAATAAACCGTGAAAAATTAACTCAACAGCTTCAAGGAACGAGGCTAATTGTGTGCACTGGCATTGAAAACTATTACCAGATATTCTCAAAACAGAGAAGGAAAAACGGGTTGCTGTTCTGGTATCACATGGGGCTAAACAACAACTCCTAGGCAATCCTGAAACTGGCAGTAGCTCATGGGAGAAACAAGAACTAGCAGTGTACAAATGCCTCACCAGCTCGAGCAGATATTAGGTCGAGAGCTTCTGTACCACCGTACAAACTTGTTAGAAAATTGTTGAGAGGGATTTTTGACTGCAAGTTTGGAAGCACATCCGGACATCAAACAAACATATTCAAGCGATTTCGAGAGAGTGTTTTAAAACTACTGCCCAGCCCACTTCCCAAGAACAAGAGGCCGTAGAAGCACCTTGCGTTTAAATCGTTCGAGACTGGACGCACCCAGAATGTTTTCTCTATTTTATTTATTTGGTATCCCACACGACAACAACTGAGTGTTATAAGTGAGAGTTTGAATTATTGATTTTACAAAACGTATAATGAACAATATACTCGTAATGTTTATATAGATATAATATAGGATATACTGGGTAAACATTTTCAATAGGTTAAAAAGAAATAGAGATAATAGATTAAGTTTAATACAAAAATATTGAAAACGATATTCAGAAATATTTTTATGTCCAAAACAAGACCTAAACCGCATTGAAGATTTACTTAATACAAAAGACAATCACAATCAAATATCAGATAAAGGAAATAACAAAATAATAAATCATATGTGGTACCTTAGTCCTGAACTTATTGGTCTGGCATTGTTTGATCTGATAGGTCAAAACACCGTAAAGATCCAAAAGACGACAAAAATCTTAACAAAGCAAAGATAGAAATTTCTGCAGAAATAATCGATCCAAACTTACAAAAATCAAATGACGAAATTCTTAGAAAAAGGTTTACCAGGCATAATTACATGTGAGACTTACTTGTTGTTCAAGAGATTCAACTTTAACTCAGAATTTCTTGAAAAAGTTCCAGCAATTTGACCACAGAACATCAATTACCAGGAGGGGCAAATGATGGTAAATAACTTGAAAATTCTGAGCGACATAGCAAGGAGTCGAGTTCATCACCAAGTTGTCATCTGTACCCAGATGGCTCCAAAAACACATTATGTCAGTCCCTTAATGCCCGTAATTTCAACGCGTAGTTATCTCTGAGTTCACAGAAACATATCTCCCGTGTAAGCAACATTTTATAATTTTAACGCATAGGTAACTTTACCGAGTCAAAAACGGCCGTGTTACTTACATCAAGGATTTTACCTGTTAATCGTTGCCAATGTGTTAAAAGTTGTAAAACACTTCTAAGTGGCAATGATTTTGCGAAATCATAAATGAAAATCACCAATATTACCACATGATTTCAAAATTTACACGCATCGGTAAATGCCATGTAGAAATTACCAAACGCGTTGGTAAAGGTAACTAATAGGTAGCTACCTACCCGTTTACCCAGACGTTAAAATTACGGGCATAAGTAAATTAAAATATGTATGAATAAAATGTTTGATGGATAGCGATGTCATTCCACGGCCGATATGTCTGATGAGTCTCTACAAAAGCGAAACATGTCACATAATGGTGGTTGTGGGGGTTCGAATCTTCGGCTTTCCTTTTTCACTTGCAAACATAATCGGTCATTAAGCTCGACTACAACGAGAAATGAATTAAAATTAATATTAAAATAGATCTTCGCCCTAATAGGCAACATTTTCAAATAAAGTAAAATATATTCGTTTTCATTCGCAAAAATTTGATAATATAGGAAGAAAAAAGTTGTTTTTTTTTTAATAGACTCCATTTTTTCCCTAAGGCCTTTTTCGGTACATTGGGTTTATTGTCTCGAATTCAGTAACACTTACGTACTTTGTTGTTCAGCAAGAAATGTTAAGAACAGAATAGCTTTTAATTAAATGCGTAATACGGGCAAGTAGCTTTAACCGTTCCACATATATGGGCCGTCGAAGTCGCAAATAGCAAAAAAAAAAAAAAATAGATTTTCATAACTTCGAGGCCCCAGTACCACGTGTTAACATATTCGAATTGTGCTCAAACTTTGGCAATCTTAAAATCTAACAATACCAAAAGGTTTAGGCGGCTCTTTGGCTAAAAAATCCGAGATCGATTTGGTCCATTGAGTTAAAACCAGCCCAATGCTACAAATTAAATTAAGATACTACAAAAAAAAAAAAATATTGAATTTTAGATAAAACGTTTGATATTTTATCAAATTTTATATTTTTACATAGTTTAATAATAAAAAAAATGGTATTACGATACCATATTTTTATACCCTACACCACACTGTCGTAAATGGTATCAATAACAAATTAATCTGCTGAAAAAATCGACGTTGTACGGTCAACAGTCTTAGTTTAGAACACTGTTATGTATTTTTTGATGGTTTTTCCAACATCAAATGAAAATTTTACGATTTTTATGAAGATTTTCGGCCAAAATCTGTTTGCATATTTTTTGCATATTTTTCATATTTTTTGCATATTTTGCATATTTTTTGCATATTTTGTGCATATGCAAAATAAATACGAAATATGACCCTGCCATTGAATTTAGATTTCTTTGAAACGAATTTTGGTCCAATCAGAATCTTCGTATCTTTAATATTAAAAAATATGCAAATATGCAAAATCCGATGTCTAGTCATAAGTTTCTTTTAAGCGCTCGTAAAACATATCTTTGGTCTGTTCGTCCTTGTCTTCAGTGGGAGCATGAGCGCAAATAAAGCTGATGTTTGCTTTTTATCGGATTGTGGCGAGTCTTTCATTCACTGGGGTCAGTGTCCACTTGTGATGAAAGAGGGAGCAATATAAATCCTGGGCTTTGCCATGTTAAAGCCGGTCAGGTATCTTTCTTTGGTATCTTTCATCCCCTACATCCCTTCACTACTTTCATTTCACTACTAACCACAAAACCGGAATGTGGCAAAAACAAAATGCAACGCTTGTGATTTGTTTGTTGTTTATGTTATAATTGCCACTAAGAAAAACAAAAACTCCGCTACAGCAACGAAAACAGAAAGGAAAAGGACGAAAAATAGCGATGTGATTTAGGTAATGAGTTTCTGTTTAACAAACTTTTTAAATAATAGATTAAAGTAATATTTTGTACATGGTTTGGTATAAATTCAGGCAACACTTCAGCAAACGAAATATCATTGAGGAAGCAGCAGAAGAAAATCATCAAATATAATTTAGCTAAAATGCGGTTGATTCGGGTTGCTTTGTGGAAAACAGCTAACGTCAATTACTTTCCCATCGTAATTTCGAAAAACAAAGTGCATTGAAGTTTTGGAAGGGCATCGCTAAAAAAGTTCTTTAGTGCTAACAGTTTACATAATTGTCAAAACCTCTGTAAAGTTCACTTTGTGTGGTCTTGTAAACGTGGCTTCACTGATTTGGTAATTACACGCTAAGTGGTTTACTTTGTACACCAGTTTTGGGATTAGATAATAAATTAATCTCTTGTAAGGTGAAATACCATCTATTATTAACAAATGCTAAAATGGCTACTTTGTGAATTAGCACATATACATAACACATCATTTCTAGTTCAACAAAAACAAATAAAGAGCCAGAAAGCAACGTAGCAAAATTGGGCGGAGCCGAATTTATGATTTTGACAAATTTCATCAAAATGTAAAATCTTGTGTTAGATGCGTCAAATACATGAAATCGGGTGAAAATGAAAAATAATTTCTAGACCAAATTCCGTACCATTCTTCAAATCTCATCAACATTTTTAGGTGCATCAAATACCTCAAACCGGACGAAAACATATGGTAGTTATATCTAAGTCTCGACCGATTGCAATGTAATTGACAAACTTATTGCTAGGCCAAATTATGTCAAACATTTGAAATTCATCAAAATTGGAAGTACATAAAGTGTTTGCTGCATCAAACACATGCAATCGGCCGGAACATACATTTGAGCTATATTCAAATCTGAACCGAATTTCACCTAAAAACGATAGCGTTATTCTTATCTTCTTCGCCGATTTGTGCAATAAATGCTACCTGCACTTTACTCAGAAAGTGATTTTAAGTATATCCCAAAAAAGAAGCATGGGTCTTTATCGGTTCCTTATGCATGTGTCATAGACACGCTCAAAAACATAATACCCCAGCAAAATTTTAAGGAAGGGGTTCCATGCGATGACGTGATTTCATGGCATCTTTTACGTTGGTTCAAACGAATTCGTGCAAGATCCGATCTTTTCATTAGCATTTGTACCAATGCAAATGAAGTCGTGAAAGATCCGATCTTTTTTTTCATCAGCATTTGAACCCATGTAAAGGAAGGCGTGAAAGATCCGACCTATTCATCAGCATTTGAACCCATTCCATCGATCCAATAGAGATGAATTTTGTGTTTTTATTATACAATTTTTTCTAAATATATAAGCTTATTTATTTACAATAGGTTTGATGTTATCGGAGACTCGAAATCACAACCAACGTTGATAAAACTCTTGACGTAATGATAAAGTCATTGCAAAGGGTTGGTGAAAATGATATGCCAAAGTGTTGGTGGAAATGACGTGCCAAAGCATTGGTGTAAATGACATGTTTTGGATCCAAAAATGAATAGCATCTTTTGGGGTCCACGTTCATATAAAATTCATCGATGAAGATGCTAAAAAGATGACATGCCAGATCACTTTCACCCATGATTGAATGGCATCTTTGGCATCGAACATTTTTCTGGGACTCTTTACCGCCAGAATGAGACAAACGCACACTGATTTGGAGAGTTTTAAATCTCTAAAAGGAAGAAATGGCATGTTATGTTTAGACATCGGATTTTTGCATATTTTTGAAAATTATATCTTATATATATAAATGAGCTTGGTGATAAGTGATTGACTGACTGACTGACTCATCATCAACGCCCAGCCAAAACGGCTAAAGCTAGGAGCTTGAAATTTTACCAGTGGGTCACTGTTGATGCAAATGTGCGAGATAAGGCCGGGTTTTAGAAAATTCGTCCTGGAACCACAAAAAATAACAACAACAAAAATCCTTATTTTACATTATTATTACGTACTTATTCACTTAGTTGGCCATCTGCAAGACATGTGTCAAATTAACAATGCTATAACTTCATGATACCGTAAACAATCACACATAATTTCAAATTTTGTAGTTTACTTCTAGGCGCACTTATTTTATCGTAAACCACAAAATATTAGAAAGACAAGACATTTGTTATCTTCCATTGCAACAGATGTCGCAGTTGGTGATGATGGTATAAACATCAATTACGCGAAACATACAAACCAATCCTGATTTAGTTTTCACATAACAGGTGTCGCACAAAAGATTTTCATTCGTTAAAATCCAGTTAGAAAAGATGATTACAAACGATGCATTTGTAAAAATTTTGATTTTCAATTTAAAATTAAAACAAAAATTCTTTCAATAAATGATGTTGGGTTTGTTGAACAAATGAGTTGCTGTTGAAGACAACATTAGGGGAATAAATTCAGAAATCGGCCAGAAATAACAACAACTAAAAACTGTATGGACCTCACTTTTTGGTAATAACTAAATGTTTGCAAATCAATGAAAGTGCAATAAAATTGTGCATATTACCACGATTTATTTGCTATTATTAACTATTCAATTTCAAAATCTGTAATTTGGAGAAATCGCTAAATAATTAATGAAATCAATAATAGGCCCCAGGAATATAGGAATTTGGTATGGAAATCAAGGTTGGGAAGTGGTGCTTCTAAAAGGAAATGGTTTGGAAAAATACCAATCATGTGTACGAAAAGTACTAAATGGTACTAAATTTAGTACAATTTAGATTTGGGTGAACGTAAAGAGCTGGAAACCTGAAATTTGGAATTAAGGTTACTGTTGTAGTGTAGGATTGAGATATGAGGGTAGTTTTGGAAATTCGTGCTTATGTGTACGAAAAGTACCAAATAGTACTAAATTTGGTACAATAGGGATTTGGGTGAACGGATAGAGCTGGAATCCTGATATTTGGAATTGAGATTACTGTTGGAGTGTAGGATTGAAGAACGTTTGGAAATTCGTACTTATGTGTATGAAAAGTACTAAATGGTACTAAATTTGATACAATGGGGATTTGGGTGAACGGATAATAGCTGGAATCTCGAAATTTGGAATTGAGATTACTGGTGGGGTGTAGGATTGAGGTAGTTTTGAAAATTCGTACTTATGGGTACGAAAAGTACTAAATGGTACTAATTTTAGTACAATTTGGATTTGAGTGAACTTATGTATGTAGCTGGAAACCTGAAATTTGTAATTAAGATTACTGTGAAGTGTAGGACTGAGATATGAGGGTGGTTTTGGAAATTCGTACTTATGTGTTCGAAAAGTACTAAATTTGGTACAATAGGGATTCGAGTGAACGGACAGAGCTGGAATCCTGAAATTTGAAATTGAGATTATTGTTGGAGCATAGGATTGGGGAAATTTTGGAAATTCGTATTTATGTGTACGAAAAGTACTAAATGGTACTAAATTTATTACAATTTGGATTTGGGTGAACGGATAGAACTGGAATCCTGAATTTTAAGTATTTTAATTTTATTTTAATTTAAAGTATGAATTTTAGTAAACGGAAAGAGTTAGAATTTGCAACCCGTTCGCGGTAGGCTATAGAGGTAGAATTTGGATTTGGGTGACGGGTAGTGTTTAAGTCCTGAAATTTGAAATTAGGATTACTATTGTAGGACTGAGGTAGTAAGGGTACGAAAATTACTAAGTGGTACTACCTGTGGTACAATTTGGATTTGGGGGAACGGATAGAGCTGGAATCCTGGAATTTGGTCAGACTGCTGTTGGAGTATAGGATTGAGATGGAAGTAGTTTTTGAAATTCGTACTTATGGGTACGAAATGTACCAAATGGTACAACTTGGATTTGAGTGCACGGATAGCGCTGGAATCCTGTTATTTGGAATTATGGTTACTGTTGAAGTGAAGGATTAAGGTTGTTTTGGAAAATCGAATTGTACAGAATTTGGTACAATTTGTTTTTGTGTAAAGGGGTTTTTGTGTACTAAATATGGAATCCATTGTATTAGGCAAACGCGAAGTGCTAGAATTCTGCAATTTTGAACGAGTGGTCATTGATGGAGAGTTAGGAAGATGTACCAAAGGGTATTTAGAAACTCGGCCTATAAGTGTACGAAAAGTACTAAAAGTTTCTAAATTTGGTACCAATTGCATATTTTTAATGGATAAAGCTAGAATCTTCAAATTTGGTATGGGAATCAAGGTTGGGAAATGGCGTTGAAATAAGGAAATGGTTTTGGAAGTTCGTATTTATGATTACGATCAGTAATAAATTTGGAATTGGGTGAACGGATGGAGCTGGAATCCTAAAGTTTTGAATTAAGATTACTGTAGGGGTGTAGGATTGAGATAGTTTTGGAAATTCGTACCTTTGAGTACGAAAAGTACTAAATGGTACTAAATTTGGTACAATTTGGATTTGGATGAACGGATAGAGCTGGAATTCTGAAATTTGGAACTAAGATTACTGCCGGACAGTAGAATTGAGGTAGTTTTGAAAATTCGTACTTATGGGTACAGAAAGCACTAAATTTGGTACAATTTGAATTTTAGTAAACGGATAGTGTTGGAATTGGGAATTAAGATTACTGTAGGAGTGTAGTATTGAGGAAATTTTGAAAAGTCGTACGTATGGGTACGAGAAGTACTAAATGGTACTAAATATGGTACAATATGGATTTGGGTGAACGGGTAGAACTGGATTCCTGAAATTTTTGTTTGGGAAAGAAATGGTACTAAATTTGATACAATTTGGATTCGGGTGAATTAATAGAGCTGGAATCCTGAAATTTGGAATTACGATTACAGTCGAAGAGTAGGATTCAGGTTGTTTTGAAAAAGCAAACTTATGGTTACGAAAAACACTAAATGGTACTAAATTTAGTACAATTTGTATGTAGGTGAACGGATAGCGGTGGAATCCTGCAATTTGAAAGTATGATTATTGTAGCCCTGTTGCGTTGAGGAAGTTTTGAAATTGGTTCGAAAATTCTAAATTGTTCTAAATTTAGTACAATTTTAATTTGGATTAAGGGATAGAGTTTGAATCCTGAAATTTGGAAGTAAGATTACTACTAAAGTAAAGGATTGAGGTAGTTTTGGAAAATCTTACTTATGGGTACGAAGAGTTCGACTTGATACTAAGTTTGGTACAATTTGGAATTGGACGAACGGATACAGCTGGAATCTTGAGATTTGGAATTACTGTAATTATTATGGAATTTACTGTAATTATTTTGTATTAATGTCCGTGTATGGCTGAGATATGTCGTCGAAATACGTACCATAAGTATACGAAAATTACTTAATGGTACTCAATTTGTTTTTGGGTGTAGGGACAGTGCTGAAATTTTTAGTTTTTGGAGTTGGGGTGTGTATTGGTGTGCAACGGCATATCTTTTGAAAATCGAACTTAAGGGGTACGTACAGTACTAAGATAAAAATAAATATTGATTAAAATTGGTATTAGTGCGACCAAATTTTCAGTGTTTGTCATTTCCATATTATATATTGTTTATTTGTTTTTTTTTTATATCCTTTCCGCATACGAAGTAGCGGGCATTTTGCTAGTTAATAATATATTGGAGATTTGTACGTATTATTGATTATTTTCAATATGACATCGAATTTCTAAAATTGGAGCGATAAAGTTCTATATAATAACGTAGTTACAATTGATTAAAATATCAAAAATATGCAAAAATCCGATGTCTAGTAATGTTGTATGCCGACAGGTTGAATATCACACATCGTAAGATGTAATGGTATAGTGTCATCTGGCAGACAACGTAAGCACACTTGTTTTCATGTTATCTATGTCGGTGCTCCACAAATTCTTGTGATCTGTTACGCCTACACCGCACAGTGGTCCAGAAATCGATTTTCCCGGCCAAAACCCCCATTTTTTGTTGTCACCGATTGTTAATTTCTATATGAGATTCGATAGTAAACATATTGAAACTAAGGAGAGCAACAAATTAGATCAAACTATTGGAAGGTGTGGGCGTGGTGTGCTCCTAAAGACGAAAAATGTTTCCCAATTTTGGAAAACACGTAATTTTTGCAAATTTCTGGAGAAAGAAACAAGTATTTTTCATAAACTATAAGATATATTGTGCTCATTGTTTTTCTGTTTGGTAGGTAGGATTGTTGCATTTAAGAGCCGCTTTAAAAAATTACCGTAGCGTTTAAACGAAGTGAGCTATTTTATTTTTCCTCAGGTTCTAAATTTTAGTGAAATTCCAAGTTAAGTGGACCAGAACTTTTAGGGAACAGCTTGGAACAATGTTCCGTTTTCACAGAATGATGCAAGATAGTGGTCTATTTCCGTCGTTTAACACTTTTTAAATTTTTTTGAAATTACATGGGTAATAATATGTGTTTTTTCCCATATAAATTATAGCTTTTTCATACAAATGGAATTTTAGTTAATATATGAGTTTTTATAAGAATTTTATTAAAATTTAAAGAGTATATTTTTCAATTTTGGAAAAATTTTGATTAAAAATATTTTGTTTTTTTTTTTTAAAGAATATTTTCAATCTATTTTTTTTTTTAATTTTTTGTATTTTTATGGGTTGTTTATTGGCGTTTGATCTTTTTTAAATATTTAGAACATAAGAAAAACTCAAAAACAATCATATTTTGATGAAAAATATGAAAAAACTCAAATTTTTAATTACCGCTGGACCAAATTTGTTTTCTTTTAATGTGTCTTTTTTTCTGCTCAAAACTATGTAACTTTTGAACGCATAGAGATATAGTTTTTTTCCTGGTCAAAACTCTTTACCAAAACAAACTTATAATACCCTTTCCACATATGGTGTAGGGTATAAAAACAAAAATGAATGCCGTCACATTTGAGTTTAAATTTGTTTCTTGTCAATATTCCAATGAATTTCAGAGAATAACAGTTTTCGTTTAACAGAATGTTGTTATGATATCGCAACAACAGAGGTTAACTCCATCTTTTGAAAATTTTTCACAATTGAGTTTTCCTATTTTAATGTATTTACATCTTTGGAAACATTAACATTTTATTTTCTTCTTTTCCGGCTATCAGAAAACGTTTGGTGGCCAATAAAATGCTTCTTGTCCCTCTAAAACTTCAACTTACCCTCTCCCACTCTGCTATATTTTCTATGAAAACATGATGATGTCTGCTTTGTTATACGAATGCCATGCCATGCCTTCCAACTTGTCTCTTATGGCCAGCTGAAGATCTGCTTACCATCCGCCAAAACATCAGAATCACAAGTTTCTATACAAAGGTATTGTGGAAAAAAATAAATTTGTGAAATAAAAGTAATTGTTCTATACTGGCAGCTACCAATCCAGCTTCCACACGGAAGTGGTAGCGGGAGGCAATGTCAACACTATGGCGAGACCATCCGCAACTAGTTTTGTTCACTAATTTACAGTTATAGTTATTTCCTAACAGCTCTTATTATTCTGTTTCGACGTTACTTTCATTTGATAACAGCATTGCGCTTGATAACCCCATTGTGCTTTTTACCTCTCTTGACCTGTTAGCCGTTTTATGTGGGGCCAATAACTTTTTCGCTGTTCATTCTTGGTTTGTTCTTTTTTCTTTTTCAATTTCAATGAAAAATTCATACATGACGATGGACTGGATTAAGGTTGCCGAGAGAGAGAAACAAAGAAAAAAGTAGTTGAAAGAATAAACTTGGCAGAAAGTGTAAAACCTTGCCTTAGCAAAAAGCTAAATGTGAGCTAAAGCTACATTAGGGTGTTGATATAATATATATTTTAGGAACGCCTGACATGGATTAGAACTCCTAAGGGAATAACAGAGACCGGAGATATAATCAAAGAGTATTCAGAAATTTTGATTTTTCCGATCCCCTTGCATTTAATGAATACATATTTTAAACAAAATATTCACTGCGCATGTTAGTCATTAATTACATAAATGGAAGTGATTTTTTCAAGAAAATTAAAGAACTTTTTGATTACCCTGTTACCTTAGTCCTGAGCCAATCTTATCCCATATCTTTCTGTTTCCCTTTTGCTTTCCATGTTCATTTGTTCTTTTCTTCTTGAAAATTCTTGCATACAAAGTTTATACAACTCCTCTTTTTTGGCAGCAACAATCGAAAATTCCGATTTAAATTTCTCTTTGCCGCATTCTTCAGCACTGACACTTGTCACCATGGCGAGGCAATCAGTAATTGCAACTGCAAAATAAATTAGGAAAAACAACAACACATTTAGTTTAACAAACAAACTTTGTTTTTGATAAATTAAAAAAGTAAGATGGTCAATAAATCAACAACTTAAAGTGGCAGTGGTGATTAAGAAGCTCAGCATGTTGTGTATTAGGTGGGATGGGAGAAAAATTTAGACAAAATAGATGAGTGCAGGTCGATCGTCAAGTCCAAACGTGCATAATACTAAACCACTTTAACCGTCAACTCCGTCATGCACATGTTCCGATAGTCACGTACGTAGCGCATGTATCTGGCCAGTATGTACAGTATGTATTTGAGTAAATTTATACGAAAAATATGCTATTTTAGTGATAATATTATATTCTTGTATTGTTATCACGCCAGGCAGATATATATTTTCACTTTTTTTGTTCTTAGTACATGCTTAACCCGTGTAAAAAAATGAGAAATAAAACAAGAAATATTGTATTTTTGTGTTTACTCGTAATGTCAAAAAATAACAAGAATTGGTATAAAGTTCATTTCAATTAAATTTAGTAGTTATAAAGTAAGTTTTAATTAGTTCTTGATTAAAAAAGTCTCACAAAGCTTCAGGTAAGCACCTAAAACATGTATAATCTGATTTCGAATGTTGTAGGCATACCGGATTGGAGCAAAATGTGTGTGTATCTGGTCAGATACATGCGCTACGTATACGATGTATAGATGAAAAACTCTACATAAATTTAGATTGTTGTTGTTTTTTTAAAGTGTTTTTTCATAAAACGATACCTTACAATATTTGTAGAGGGTACCTGGGGACTCAAGCCCCTAGCTAAATCAGAAATATATTTAAATCGCAGTTGAATTCGTAAAATATCTGGCCAGATACATGTGCATGACGGAGGGTTAAATCGTTTACTTGCTGGGAGGAATGTTCCAAAGAAATGTTATTTTGGGCTCTATTCACAACATCCGTGGAAACGTATAAAACGTAATCAAGATCCTCTGCACAGCATGGACAATTCGTAAAGAGGTAAATACCAAATCGATGAAATCGAATTAAAGCATCCATGCCCGAACCATAGAAACTTGCAGTGACAAATACGTGTATTTCAGTGGTGTAGTCATATGATGTCGAACATACTTCAACACCCTGTACGGTCTCGGCGAAAAACAGGAGCCTCCATATTATTGAATTGAATGTTGGATTCGGCAACAAAATATGTAGTCTCCCTTGTTCTTACTGAGTTAAGAAATCTTTTTGCGAGTTTAATGGTTTAATGGTTAATGGTTCCTATTGAAGATCCAATAACACCAAAACTTCACTTGTTGTTTCCACACTCACCCCCAATTTTACTTAACACCATAAGAAAACTTCAAAATAACAGATGTATTGACACGTTTGTCAGTGCTGTTAAAACAGATAAAACCAAACAACACCTACAATAGCGATGACAAAAACGAATAAGAAATTTTAGCATTGCAATCAGCACAAAGTTTAAATGTGCACCATGGGTAATACAAATTTTGTAACTTAAATAGCGCTCACAAAATGTGCAGCAAAACCCTTCGCCAGCAAATAAATAGCAGCAACAACAACGACAAAACAAGACAGCATTTTTCAGTCAGCATTGGCAGCTCAATTGTTGCTAATAACAAGGAGAACAAAGGAAGAATGGGGATAACTCTATCCCAAACCAAAAATAAGAAAAGTCGAAATGTAAACAACTGTAAGCAAATGTAAGCAGCTGTAAAAGATATGTGTGGCAAATACGAAAAGCTGCATCTTCACCATTACGAGAAGCTAAACTGAGCAACAGACTCTTAAATGTGATGTTAAATGTGTAAGTGAGCAGGAAGAAAATGAACATAAGCTGGTGACTGGTTGTTTAGTGATAAAATTTTACATTTGAACATTTTGTTGGAATGGCTTGTTTGCTGCATTTTGGTTAACTTGGCAGATTTGTTGGTGGATAAAAATCGGTTGAATAGAAATATTGCACTTTTCTTTGCAAAGCAACATTGATAAATTGCCAGAAAAAAGGGAAAAGAAAAAAACTACTACAACGCAGTTCATTTTGAATTTTCTATATAAAATAATACTGCCAGATGTGTCACATGGGTTTTTTTCGTGAAACTGCAATGCGAATCCAGTAAACAACTAAAACGACACAAATAATCGGCTACGTACTCTATTCAGTAATGTTATGCCACGGCACACTCTCGCAGCCAGTGCAGATATCCACATTTGTTGAGAAAGGAGTACATTGCAAAGAAAAATAGTTAACAATGCTGTCCCATATCGACCATATCATGAGGATAAATAACAGGGGCACATTGTTGCCATTTCATTTTTCACAATGCCAAAAGTTTTTTTATTCGAGTTTCTTTAGTTTAGTTCTTTTTTGCAATGCACATTTAAACACATAATTCCATTTATTAAATTTAATATGATTTTTATAACGACACATGGGTCATTTAAAAAATTGAAATTGAACTAATGGCCATGCATCCGAATATACACATGTATACTCCAATATATTCAAATGGTTGTTAGTGTTTATTTAAAAAAATCTATATATATAAAATAGAAAAATGTTTGTATGTTTGTTTGTTTGTTTGAAATTTATAGACTCAAAAACCGCTGAACCGATCTTGCTGAAATTTTCAGGGTATATTACTACATCGCCTGAAAGTAACATAGGCTATAAAAAGTTTCGAAATTCCTCTCTGATCCGGAGATATAGCACCAGAATCGGAGGTACCTCCAATTTAAATCTAAACTTTGTATGCAAATATCTATAGAACGGTTACAGATACAGACTCCAAATTTTAAATGTGTGATGGATTTTAGCCTAAAAATAAATGTGCCAAAATATATCGAAATCGGTCCAGATTTGGATATAGCTCCCATATATATTTTCGTCCGATTTCAAGTATTTGATGTACCAAACACACTATATATGTCCGATTTCCATGAAATTTGGAATGCGTGACGGAACGTGGCTTATAACAAAATGTACCAAACAATATCGAAATCGGTTCAGATTTGGATATAGATCCTATATATATTTTCGTCCGATTTTAAGTATTTGATATACCAAACGCGCTACATATGTCCGATTTCAATGAAATTTGGAATGTGGGACGAAATTTGGCCTATTACTAAATGTTCCGAAATATATCGAAATAACTTCAGTTTGGGATATAGCTCCCATATATATTTTCGTCCGATTTCAAGTATTTGATGTACCAAACACGCTATATATGTCCGATTCTAATGAAATTTGGAATGTGTGACGGAATTTGGCCTATAAGTAAATGTACCAAACTATATCGAAATCGGTTCAGATTTGGCTATAGCTCCCATATATATTTTCGTCCGATTTCAAGTATTTGATGTACCAAACACGCTATATATGTCCGATTCTAATGAAATTTGGAATGTGTGACGGAATTTGGCCAATAAGTAAATGTACCAAACTATATCGAAATCGGTTCAGATACATACATGTCCGATTTCAATGAAATTTGGAATGTGTGACGGAATTTGGTCTATAACTATATGTTCCATTATACATCGAAATCGGTTCAGATTTGGATATAGCTCCCACATATATTTTCGTCTGATTTCAAGTCTTTGATGTACCAAACACGCTATATATGTCCGATTTCAATGACATTTGGAATGTGTCATAGAATTGGCCTATAACTAAATGCGCCAAAATATATCGAAATCGGTTCAGTTTTGGATATAACTCCCATATGGTTTTTCGTACGATTTTAAGTATTTGATGTACTAAACACGCTATATATGCCCGATTCCAATGAAATTTGGAATGTGTGACGGAATTCGGCCTATCACTAAATGTGCCAAATATATCGAAATCTGTTCAGATTTGGATATAGCTCCCATATATATTTTCGTCCGATTTCAAGTATTTGATGCATCAAAAACACTATACATGTCCGATTTCAATGAAATTTATAATGTGTGACGAAATTTGAACAATAAATAAATGTGCCAAAATATATCGAAATCGGTTCATATTTTGATATAGCTCCCATATATAGTTTTGACCGATTTGAGGTATTTAATGCACCAAACACGTTATATGTATGTGCCCGATTTCAATGAAATTTGAAATGTGTGACGAAATTTGGCCTATAAATAAATGTTCCAAAATATATCGAAATCGGTTCAAATTTGGATATAGCTCCCATATATAGTTTTGACCGATTTGAGGTATTTGATGCACCAAACCCGTTATATGTGCCCGATTTCAATAAAATTTGGAAGGTGTGACGGAATTGGCCTATAAATAAATGTTCCAAAATATATCGAAATCGGTTAAGATTTGAATTTTGCTTCCATATATATTTTTGACCGATTTAAGGTATTTGATGCCCAAACACGCTATATGAGCCCGATTTCAGTGAAATTTGGAATGTGTGACGGAATCTATATATATAAAATTGAAATTTGTTTGTCTGTCTGTTTGTTTGTTTGTGCCTTATAGACTTGAAAACCGCTGAACAGATCTTACTGAAATGTTTAGGGTACATTGCTACATGGCCTGGAATGAAAATAGGCTATATCATTTTTTGAAATTTCGCGTTGATCTGGAGATATAGCATCAAAACCGGAGGTACCTCCAAAAAATTTAGATTTTGTATGCAAATATCTTTAGAACTGTTATAGATACAATCTCCAAATTTTGTATGCGTGACGGAGTTTGATGTAGAAATAAATTTACCAAATTATATTCAAATCGGTTCAGATTTGGATATAGCTCCCACATACATATATTTTCGGCCGATTTCCTTATTTTATGTACCAGACATGCTATTTATGTCCAATTTCGATGAAATTTGGAATGTATGACGGAACTTGGTCTGGAAATAAACGTGCCAATTTATATCAAAATCGGTTCAGATTTGGATATAGCTCCCATACACTTATATTTTCGGCCGACTTCCTTATTTTATGCACCAAACACGCTATATATGTCCAATTACGCTGAAATTTTGAATGTCTGACGCAATTTGTTCTAGAAATAAATGTGCCAGATTATATTGAAATTGATTCAGATTTTAATATAGCTCCCATACACATATATTTTCGGCCGATTTCCTTATTTTATGCACCAAACACGCTATATATGTCCAATTTCGCTGAAATTTGGAGGGTCTGACGGAATTTGTTCTAGAAATAAACGTGCTAAATTATATAGACATCGGTTCAGATTTGAATATAGCTCCCATATATATTTTCGCCGATTTGCTGTATTTTATGCACCAAGCACGCTATATATGTCCAATTTCGCTGAAATTTGAAATGTGTAACGGAATTTGGTCTAGACATAAATGTGACGAATTTTATCGAAATCGGTTCAGATTTGGATATAGCTCCCATATATATTTTCGGCCGATTTTCCGCATTTGATGCACCAAACACGCTATATACGTCCAATTTCGCTGAAATTTGGAATGTGTAACGGAATTTGGTCTAGGCATAAATGTGCCGAATTATATCGAAAACGGTTCAGATTTGGATATAGCTCCAATATATATTTTCGGCCGATTTTCCACATTTTATGCACCAAACACGCTGTATATGTTCAATTTCGCTGAAATTTGGAGGGTCTGACGGAATTTGTTCCAGAAATAAATGTGCTAACTTATATAGAGATCGGTTCAGATTTGAATATAGCTCCAATATATATTTTCGGCCTATTTTCTGTAGTTTATGCACCAAGCACGCTATATATGTCCAATTTCGATGAAATTTGGAATGTGTTACAGAACTTGGTCTAGAAATAAATGTGCCAAATTATATCGAAATCGGTTCAGATTTGGATATAGCTCCTGTATATATTTTCGGCCGATTTCCTGTATTTTATGAACCAAACTCGCTATTTATGTCCAATTTCTGTGAAATTTGGAATGCGTAACGGGATTTGGTCTAGACATAAATGTGCCAAATCATATCGAAATCGGTTCAGATCTGGATATTGCTCCTATCTATATTTTAGGCCGATTTTCTGTATTTGATGCTCTAGACACGCTATATGTGTCCAATGTCGCTGAAATTTGGGATGTCTGACGGAATTTGTTCTAAATATAAATGTGCCAAATTCTATCGAGACCGGTTCAGATTTGGACACACTACATATGTCCAATTTCACTGAAATTTGGAAAGCGTGACGCAATTCGTTCTAGAAATAAATGGGACAAATTATACCGAAATCGGTTCAGATTAGAATATAGCTCCCATATATATTTTCGGCTGATTTTCCTTATTTTATGCACAAAATGTGAATGTAAGACGGGATTTGGTCTAAAAATAAATATGACAAATTATATCGAGAGCGGTTCATATAGGAATATAGCTACCCATATATATTTTCGGTCGATTTAATGTTTTTGTTACGTATGTTCAATTTCAATGAAATTTTGGGGACTTAGCAGTCAGTAAAAGTCATCATTATTTACAGAAATACTTATAGTTGGGAAGGAATTGACCAAGGCTTTTAAGTATCATATCTTTGAGAGACTTCTTAAGATTTATGTTTTATTATGATACTAGCTGAGCCCGGTGTGCTTTGCTACCCCGACTTAGATAAAATATAATGGAATGCTTTTTTAATATTTTAACATATAAATATAGGAGATGTGAAGGCGTTCTCTACCCATTCTGGACTGTTTTTGATCCTTTTCCACTATAAGTATTCCTATGGTAGATATACATATACTCTTACAGTATTAATTTCTCTTTATTTGAACAGATTGGGTTTGGAGTGCATAAAATTAAGAATAGAACCATGTTTGAGAACCTTAGGTTTGAGGATAGGGACTTATTATTTCCAGGTCATATACATATTAACATATTTTGATATCTTAAATTACTCTTAGGACAACTCCCACACGTATTCATAATTTTTACTCAAATAATGATTTAGTTATATCATATTAAAACATTATTCTTAAGAAGTCTCTCAAAGATATAATATTTAAAGATGTAGCCTTGGTCAATTCCTTCTCAACTATAAGTACTTGTGTATATAATGATGACTTCTAAGTATCTTCAAAATTTCATTGAAATTGGACATACGTAACAAAAACATGAAAATATATATGGGAGCTATATTCCGATCTGAACTAATCTCGATATTATTTTGCACATTTATTTTTACACCAAATCCCGTCTCACATTCCAAATTGAATGAAATTGAACATACATAACGTGTTTGGTGCACAAAATGCAGGAAATCGGCCGAAAATATATATGGGAGCTATATTCAAATCTGAACCCATTTCGATACAATTTGGCACCAAATTCCGTCACACATACCAAATTTCATTGAAATAAATAGGAAATCGACCGAACATATATATGGGAGCTATATCCAAATCAGAACCGATTTCGATATAATTTGGCACATTTATGTCTAGACCAAACTGCGTCAGACATTCCAAATTTTCGGCGAAATTGGACATACATTGTGTACTCGGAGCATAAAATACAGGAAATCGTACGAAAATATATATATGGGCAATATCCAAATATGAACCCATTTGGATATAATTTATCACATTCATTTCTATACCAAATTCCGTCACACATTCCAAATTTCATTGAAATTGGACATAAATAGCGTGTTTGGTGCATAAAATACAGCAAATCGACCGAACATACATATATAAGGGAGCTATGTATATCCAAATTATAACCGATTTCGATATAATTTTACACATTTATGTCTAGACCAAATTCCGACATTCCAAATTTCAGCGAAATTGGACATATATAGCGTGTTTGGTGTATCAAAATCGGCCGAAAATATATATGGGAGCTATATCCAAATCTGAACCGATTTCGATATAATTTGGCACATTTATTTCTAAACCAAGTTCTGTAACACATTCCAAATTTCAGCGAATTTGGACATAAATGGCGTGTTTGGTGCATCAAATGCGGAAAATCGGCCGAAAATATATATGGGAGCTACATCCAAATCTGAACCGATTTCGGTATAATTTGGCACATATATTTCTAGGCCAAGTTCAGTCACACATTCAAAATTTTATTGAAATTGGATATAAATAGCGTGTTTGGTGCCTCAAATACATGAAATCGGCAGAAAGTATATATGGAGCTATATCCAAATCTAAACCGATTTCGATATAAACTGGCACATATATTTTTAGGCCAATATCCATCACACGTTTTAAATTTCAGCGAAATTGGATATATATAGCGTGTTTGGTGCATAAAAAAAGGAAATCGGCCGAAAATATATGTATATGGGAGCTATATCCAAATCTGAACCGATCTCGATATAATTCGGCACATATATTTCTAGGCCAATATCCATCACACATTCTAAATTTCAGCGAAATTGGACATATATAGCGTGTTTGGTGTATAAAATAAAGAAGTCGGCCGAAAATATATGTGTATGGTAGCTATATCCAAATCTGAACCGATTTCGATATAATTCGGTACATATATTTCTAGGCCAATATCCATCAAACATTCTAAATTTCTGCGAAATTGAACATATATAGAATGTTTGGTGCATAAAATAAGGAAATCGGCCGAAAATATATGTATATGGGAGCTATATCCAAATCTGAACCAATCTCGACATAATTTAGCAAATTTATTTCTAGAACAAATTCCGTCAGACAATAAAAATTTCATTGAAATTGAACATAAATAGCATGTCTGGTACATAAAATAAGGAAATCGGTCGAAAATATATGTATGTGGGAGCTATATTCAAATCTGAACCGATTTAAATATAATTTGGTAAATTTATTTCTACATCAAATTCCGTCACACATACAAAATTTGGAGATTGTATCTGTAATAGTTCTAAAGATATTTGCATACAAAATCTAAATTTTTTGGAGGTACCTCCGGTTTTGATGCTATATCTCCAGATCAACGCGAAATTTCAAAAAATTATATAGCCTATTTTCATTCCAGGCCATGTAGCAATGTACCCTAAAAATTTCAGTAAGATCTGTTCAGCGGTTTTCGGGTCTATAAGGCACAAACAAACAAACAAACGTACAAACAAATTTCAATTTTATATATAGACTAGCAAAGTGCCCGCCACTTCGTTTGCGGAAAGGAAATAAAAACAACAACAAACAATACTTAATACCGAAATGGTGAACACTGATTGTTTTGTTGTACTACTACCTAAAATCGGTCCATCTCACCCCTGCAAATCAGCAGCGAAGTATTTTAATTTATGGCTTTCTGTCCTCAGGGTGCAAAAAAATTGTGGCATAGGCATGAACTTTCTAATGCGTTCAGAATAAAAACACAATAAAAATACAATATTCAATACAATTTTTCTAACCCACGACCTTATCTAAAATTTTACAGTTTTATCCCTACTTGTTCGCCCAATGCCTATTTCATTACATGTAGAAACATGCCATATACGTATTTAATGTGCGAATTTTTATAACCATTGTGATCTAAACCCAACAGTGACTCGTAAAACAAATGTCTTAAGGCTGGATTTACCACTTCATTCATATCGGTGCACATAAGTTTCAATCAGGAAATTTTTGGCCAAAACCCTATTTTTGAAGTTTCGAAATTTTAACTTTTTTTTGCACAGAATAATAAAAAACACCTCAAGTCATCTGAAAGTAATTAGTTTTTGTAAATAACGTTAGTATTCGTTGATTGGCGCAGTACCAAAGTTGGCACTTTTTTATGTAAAAATAAAACAGACTGTGTGCTGCAAAATATACAATTTTTGTTGTATTGCGTCGCTGCATAAATATACAGAAGTGAGACCAAAGTTATTATGAGTCGGGAAGCTGTTAATGAGTACTTTCATAATATTTACAAAAAGGGCGATGCAATTTGTAAAATTAGCGTAATAAAATCAATTTTTATATATATACTAGCTGACCCGGTTCCGCGTCGCTGGCCCGTCGTTTTGCATTTCCGTGTAAGTCTTAGTAATCTACCTACAATGTATCTATATAATATTAGGTCTGTACGATAACCCAAAAAGTTGTACAAATTCGTACAAATTTTTACTGAACGCTGTTCGATAACAAAATTATCCAGCAAAAGAGATCGAGTTTGGAGAGTTTTGTGACGGAGAACTTGCAAATTTTTGCTGGGAAATTTGTCCCGCAAAAATTTGCAAGTCTGATCAGCTGACTTTTAATCACCTGTTCAATGTAAACAACAATGTAATGTTAACACAATTCGAAATGTTAACACTTTTCACCAAGAAAATTTCACAATTGCACATTTTTTTAGATTCTAAAGCGCAACTGCAATTTTAAAATGTATGTTTTTGTTCCGTTTGGTTTAAAATATCAAAAGAAACAAAAACAAATTTAAAAAATTTTCGGAAACGACTGACTTTCTTGCAAGTTTTTGCAAAATGCTATTCGATAATTTTCTGCAATTTTTCTTACTTGAGAAAGTAAAATTCACTGAGAGAGATTACTGGAACTGACTGAGTAACTTTTGCTGGCAAAGTTATCGTACGCACCTATTGATACCTCTATATATTCGAACCGAATTGACGATAAATCGACGTTTTGATATAACCCTCATGCAATGGTATCTCCAGATGTAAAATAGAATATTACTTTAATAATATGAAGGGTATAATTAACTTTATGATTCTGTTTGTAAACCATATTCGTGATCAACATAAAAAAAGTGAATATAACGATGTCCGTCTATCTGTTGAAATCAAGATACAGCTCGCGATATTTAACATAGAGCTTTTCAATTTGGTACAGAAGTTTTTATTTCAGTTCACATTTTGATATAGCACCGACTGACCGCAATGCTCAAGGTTTTAGCCGCATTATCCTACCGAAATGACAATACTTTGGAATTTAGTCTCCTTTAGAGGCATAAAGCATTATTGCAAAGGATTATCAGCATAGGTCCACGTTTTGATAGAACTACCTTAGAACGGTACCGCCCGAGTGTCTATATTTTGGAGGTTTTAGTCTCATTATCCCACCGAAATGGCTGCAATTTGATATTTAGTATTCATATCAGTGTGGGTATAAAACATAGAATATTCGGTTAAGGTCCAGGTTTCTTAATAGTCTTTATTGACCGGTACCTCTCGATCTTCGCTATTTTCAAGTTTATAGCCACATTATTCATACGAAATGGCTATAATTGATACTTAGTCTCCCTTGGGGGTATAAACCAATTCTACAGAGAATTATTGGCATATAGGACGGTACCTCCTGAGTTTAGATAATTTGGAAGTTTTTTTGTCTTCATTGTGGGTATAACACAATCCCACCTAAAATATTCGGTAGAAGTTTTTATGTAGCCTTCATTGAACGATATTCAATTAGATCAAAGGTTTTTGCGGCATTATTCAACAGAAATAACTATATTTGGTATTTAGTCTTCCTTGGAGGTATCAAATATTTTAGCAGAGATTTGTCGATATAAAACCATGTTTTCATTCATAAAACCTAAACCTACCGACTTTTTGGGGATTTTGAATGTTTTAGCCATATTATTCAACCTGAATGACTTAACCCTGATTTCAATATAATTTATGGTGGTGTGCATAAAAGTTGGGGCCGGTCGAACTTAACGTCGTTTTTACTTCTTGTTAACAGAGAGATGTTTCATTGAACACGTTATTATTTTGCACTCTTAAACATGAAAACATCTGTGATTTATAAAAATGACTTCAAAATGTTATTGGGTTTATCTAGACTTTGATGTATTAAAAAAACGTGGTCTTGATCGAGCTATTTCAAGCACTGAAGTCAATGTTCATGTCATGTTTGCTGTCTTACCTACTACATTTGTAAATCTAATCAGTAAGAATAAATAAAAATGGACGCAATCGCGGTATTCTGCTTCCAAAACACCCATTAATGGCAGAGGCCACAATTGCAATTGTATTAAGTACCAATACGTCTAATAATCTCTGATATATAGCGATTTGTTAAAACCCGTTGTTATAGATGCACAGAATTTCTGGCCCATCGCTTTAGTGACCACATTTTTTAGACGTTCTAGTTATGTAACCATCTTTGAAATTGTGTTTGCCTGATTTCTCAAACAATTTTTTTTGGAATTTCGGTCAAGGGACATTTAACGTTATTTGGGTTGTACTGTATTCCAAAATATGGGGTTGATCGCGCTTTCCCAATTATTGAATCCAGTGTTTATAGAGTTTTTGTAGTCACGCTTACTAAATTTAAGGACATTACCTATAAGTATACATTTTTAAAAAATTGGGCTGACCGCGATATTCCACTTTCGAGATGACCACACAGGATCAAGACAGTTATTACCATAGTATTGCAATCAATTTTTAAACAATACGTTCAAAATTATCTTTGATTTCACGTTTTCTTAAAAAATTTTGTGTGGGAGGTACCCTGGTCACTCCACTGACCAGTATAAAAAATAGCTAAAAACCTATTCTCAGACCTAAAAATTCCACATACAAAATTTCATCGAATTCGGTCCAGCCGTTTCGGAGGAGTTTAATTTCGAACATCATGGCAGTCTCGAAGAATTTTATATATATATAGATATATAAATCATTAGGAATACTTATAGGCGGAAAGGCTTTCGAAGGAGTGTTACCTCCTGAAACTTAAAAAAATACCATAGTAGCTCCATAACAACCCTGAATAGGTATATAACTCCTTCATATCTCCTATATTTATTCGTTAAAATATTAAAAACGTTAATATAATTGTGGCATTCCATTATATTTTATCGTAGTCGGGGCAGCAAAGCGCGCCGGGTTCAGCTAGTTATATGTATATAAACTGAATATATGCATACATACATATATGTATGTCTTATTGAAATAATATTTAAGCAAATTGTAACAAAAAACAAAAACAAGTAATAACGGCGCAAAGTTTGGCCTTTCCGAACTTCTTATACACTCCACCACGAGTGCATTGAAGTAAAACTGAGCAAAATCGGTAAAACAATGTGGCTAACTTTCAAAATACCGAAAGCACCGTTCTATGGGCGCTACATGAAGGCATGGACCTGTACGTACAAATTTCGGGGGAAAGATTTATACAATAGGGTTATGACTTTTTTACAACCTCATATCCCTGTATCATAGCGAGATGAGTTTTGCCATAAGATTACATAAAATCTTAATTATAAGGTGATTCGGTGAAAAAACCTCACGCACAAAATGATTTTAAAATTTGAATTTATCAAAATTATGGACAATTTTTTGAAGTCACTGAAAATAGATATATAATTGAAAATAAAGTTTAGAGCCACATGAGATAATTAAAATGACATAAAATTTATCTCTCACTATTTTTCTTCAATTCTCAGAATCGTAAAAATGTCATAAACGCTTTTATTCAAAAATATAATTTTTTAACAAAAAAAAATTTAAAATTTTTTCAAAGTGATTTTTTTCGTGACTTTTTTAATATTTGAATGAAATAAACGTTATTATAGTTATTAATAGGCTAATAATTTTTTGAGAATTTTTTTTTTTTCATTTCATATATTTTTTCAAAAAATTATTTTTATTCCCTACACCACTATGTGGGGAGGGTATTATAAGTTGGTTTTGGCCAAAAAGTTTGTAACGCATAGAAATAATTTTCGTAGACCCATACATATATATACCAAAATGAATGTCTCGACGAGCCGAGTCGATCTGGCTATGTGTGTCCGTCCGTCAGTCCGTCCGTCCGTCCGTCTGTCCGTCTGTCCGTCTGTCCATCTAAACCTTGTAATCACGCTACAGGTCGCAATTTTGATCGGATCGTCACGAAATTTTGGATGTTGATGGGGGTCCCGGAGGGGAAGAAGCCTATTGGTTTTGGTGATGGTCGGATAATATTTAGGGGTCGGAATGGTCAAAAAACTTATGTGGATAAAAAGACAACGTTTTTTTCCAAAGCGAATATCTCAGCTTCTATACGGGGTATACCAAAAGCAAAACCTGACAATAAAAGTAGAAAATATCGCCTTTCTAATGATGTAAAGTAGGTTCTCGTAGGTGATCAAACAACGAAGATATCACAATAGTCGCAAATAAAACCCAAATTTTCATTTTTGCAATTTTAATTATAATGACGAATATCACAGCTTTGGTTGGGGACTTTCCAAAAGCAAAGCCTGGCTGTGAAAGTAGAAGATCCCATCTTTACAATGATGTAAACTAGGTCGGCGTAGGTGACCAAATAACGGAGAAATCGCAATAGTAGGTAATGCATCCCATTTTTCCACTTTATTGGAAATCACGCTACAGGTCTCAATTTTGATCGGATCGTCACGAAATTTTGAGGGTTAATGGGGGTCACACAGATGAAGAAGCCTATTGATTTTGGTGACGGTCGGATAATATTTAGGGGTCGTAATGGGCAAAAAACTTATTTGGAGAAAAAGACAACGTTTTTTCCAAAGCGAATATCTCAGCTTCAATATGGGGTATACCAAAAGCAGAACCTGGCCATGAAAGTAGAAAATATCGCCTTTCTAATGATGTAAAGTAGGTTCTCGTAGGTGATCAAACAACGAATATATCGCAATAGCCGCTAATAGAACCCAACTTTTTATCTTTGCGATTTTAATAATAATGACGAATTTCACAGCTTCGGTTGGTGATCTTCCAAAAACAAAGTCTGACTATGAAAGTAGAAAATCCCATCTTTACAGTGATGCAAAGTAGGTTGGCGTAGGTGGCCACATAACGGAGATATCACAATAGTCGGCAATACATCCCATTTTTAATTTTTTTGTAATCACGCTACAGGTCGCAATTTTAATCGGATCGTCACGAAATTTTGGGGGCTAATGGGGATCATACAGAGAAAGAAGCCTACTGATTTTGGTGATGGTCGGATAATATTCAGAGGTCGGAATGGGCAAAAAACTTATTTGGAGAAAAAGTCAACGTTTTATTTCAAAGCGAATATCTCTGCTTCTAAAAGGGGTATATCAAAACCAAAACCTGCTGATGAAAGTAGAAAATATCACCTTTGCAACGATGTTACGTAGGTTGTCGCAGGTTGTGAAACAACGAAGATATCGTAAAAGCCGCTAATAGAACACAACTTTTCATTTTTGCGATTTTAATAATAATGACGAATATCACAGCTTTGGTTCCGGACCTTCCAAAAGCAAAGTCTGACAATGAAAGTAAAAAATCCCATCATTACAATGATGTAAAGCAGGTTGGGCGTAGGTATTCAAATAACGGAGATATCGCAATAGTCGGTAATACATCCCATTTTTCCACTTTTTTGGAAATCAAGCTACAGGTCGCAATTTTAATTGGATCGTCACGAAATTTTGGGTGTTATTGGGGGTCCCACAGAGGAAAAAACCTTTTGATTTTTGATAATGGTCGGATAGTATTCAGGGGTCGGAATGTGACAAACAAAAATTTTTGGAAAAAAGTCCAACGTTTTATTTCAAAGTTAATATCTCCCTTCTGTAGGAGGTATATCGAAAGCAAAACCTGGCAGGGAAAGTAGAAAATATCACCTTTACAACGATGTGAAGTAGGTTGTCATAGGTGGTCAAACAACAGAGATATCGCAATAGTCGGTAATGCATCCCTTTTTCCATTTTTGTGCAATAACACTACGAAATTTTGATCGGATCCTCACGAAATTTTGGGGGTTGATGCGTTTCAAAAAAATTGACCTGTGTTAATTTAGACATTCAGAGCAAAGGCGCTAAGCTATCCCAATTTTAATATTTTGAATTTTATTAGTCAAAAGCTTATGAACAGGGGTAGTGGTGTAGGGTATCACATAGTCGGCCCCGACCCGACTATAGCCTTGACTCACTAGTTTTAAAATCGATTTGTGCGTGAACTTTTTTTATATTTCAATGGAATAAACGATAGCATAGTGATTAATAGGCAAAAGTTCATTCATCCCTGCTACAGGAAATCATTTTTGAGGAAAAATGTCAAAAAGTCATAACCCTAATACATACTAGGGTTATGACTTTTTTACAACCTCATATCCCTGTATCATAGCGTGATGAATTTTGCCATAAGATTACATAAAATCTTAATTATAAGGTGATTCGGTGAAAAAACCTCACGCACAAAATGATTTTAAAATTTGAATTTATCAAAATTATAGACAATTTTTTGAAGTCACTGAAAATAGATATATAATTGAAAATAAAGTTTAGAGCCACATGAGATAATTAAAATGACATTAAATTTATTTCTCACTATTTTTCTTCAATTCTCAGAATCGTAAAAATGTCATAAACGCTTTTATTCAAAAATATAATTTTTTAACAAAAAAAAATTTTAAATTTGTTCAAAGTGACTTTTTTCGTGACTTTTTTAATATTTGAATGAAATAAACGTTATTATAGTTATTAATAGGCTTATATTTATTCATTCGTGCAACAAAAAATAATCTTTTGAGAAATTTTTTTTTCATGTCACATATTTTTTCAAAAAATTATTTTTTTAAAATCGATTTGTGCGTGAACTTTTTTTATATTTCAATGGAATAAACGATAGCATAGTGATTAATAGGCAAAAGTTCATTCATCCCTGCTACAGGAAATCATTTTTGAGGAAAAATATCAAAAATTCATAACCCTATTATACAACCAACCATACAAAGATTTATACAACCAACGAAGACCAAATACCAAATTTCAGCTATTTCGGTGGAATATTGAGTTCACAAACTTCAACACACCGAAAACTGGGATGTGTCGTTCTATGGGGGCTATATGAAGGCGTGGACCACTACTGACATATTTAGAGGGGAACTTGAATACCCCCAGCAAAGACAAAATACCAAATTTCAGCCATTTCGATGGATTATTGTGGCCATAACCTTGAAAATAACGAAAATCGGGAGGTATCGTTCAATGGGGACGATATTAAGGCGTGAACCGGTACCGGCACATTTCTTGGGGAAAGTTTTATGCTACCAACGAAGTCAAAGTACCAAATTTCTGCCATTTCTGAGAAATATTGGGGCCATAACCTTCAAAACAACGAAATTTGGGAGGTACGTTCAATGGGGCTATATGAGGGCGTGGGCCTATACTGATAAATTTCATATGGAACGTTTAATACGCAAAATGAAGACCAAATACCAAATTTCAGCCATTTCGGTGGAATATTGAGGCCACAACCTTCAAAATACCGAAAATCGGGAGGTACCGTTCTATGGGGTTATGATAATGAGGCTAAAACCTCCAAAATACCGAAAATTGGGGGTGGTACATGGACGAAAAAAAGGACTCTCTAACATATGTGCCAAACATGTTTGGCAGCAAACATATATTTGTTTGCAATCAGTGCCAAACATAACATATGTTTGGGTCCTGCAAACAAATATATGTTTGGGTGCAAACAAATTATAGTAACATGGGAGGGTGCGCCACGTTTTTGTTCAAAATGTTCTAATATCAACACCGTTAAAGTTTTTTCAAATATTATTTTTGGAAAAAAATATAAGCATATCTTGGCTATAAGTTTTGATATATAAATGTTTATAATTTTGTTTTTAAAATATAATTTTTTGAGAATCTACCAAATGTCTAAAAAGTGGATGCCTACGCCAAGGGACTCTAAAACTTCATTTACCACACTTCTTCGTTAAATATCAAAATTTTACAATAAAGGGATGTTTTATCTATTGAATAATCAAAAAATATACTAAAATTGACAAAAAGAAACAGATCCTAGCATTCAATTGATGTTGGTATGTTGAATTCAGATACAAAAGTTATAATATTACATCAATACGATACGTTTAGCATAATATTTGATTTTGACTTCACATTATAGTGTGGTATATCTATAACATAAACAATATGAGTTTAACCCGACAAATTTCTCACATTAACCCACCCCACCCCCATCCTTGCACTCTGAGGGCCCGGGCACGCTTCCCAAGTCAGTCAACAAAACATCACATTTTTAAAATGACAACATTAATGTAGGCGGAAATTGCAAAGAATAATTTCTCTAAAAGTGGAGAGAAATAAAAATTAAAAAAAAATTAAAATAAAAAATAAATAAAAATAAAAAACAAAAATAAAAAAAAATAAATAAAAATAAATAAAAAAAAAACCAAAAATATATTTTTTTTTAATTCCAAGAACTGTCGCGGAAATGACCTTCTAAAAGTGTCGCTGGAGTGACTTCGAAGGCTACACGATGGCGCGGTTCATTTCTTCACAACGGAGATCACTTCATGGTGACTTCCGCGACTATCGCCGTGACTATTTTCATCGCCCTGGGCGACACGCCTGAGACACTTCCGCGATAGTTTTTGCTTGCAGGGAACGATTTTAATAACTGATGTTCGTGAATGTATATATATACAGATCTCTGTGGCAATGTGTTAAGGACACAAACGGATTTGCAAAAGTTCAAATAATTACAAATACAAACCCGTTGGAATGTGTTCACAATTCACAATCTACATAAATAAGTACAGTGGGGTCCAAAAACTACCGAAAAACAGTGTAGGTAATGTATAACTGATATCTAACAGTTTTCGTTTCATTTATATAGACCGTGCTGCATTCTCCCTCAAATTTTTGAAAAATGATCATAAAATATATTTTATATTTTTTGCGCTTTATTGTTGTTAATAAAATGCGAACATAAAGCTGTTTGTGTGGTCCAACAATAATGAAATATGCATGTGTGAAATAAACCAGCATGAAAAACAATTTGAAAAATTTAAATATTGGCTTAATGGAAACGAAGTTACAGTGAGTGGCATGAATGACAAAAATTGTTTTTGCGGACTTTCAATAAAACTGCGTACCAATGTATTTCACTTCTTAGAGTAGTTATCGTACGCACCATCCAGATTTTTAGCACTGGTGGTCAAAAACACGCCTTTGCGTATTATAAATTGGGCTAATGTGAGTGGAAAAATCCGAATGACTAACATTAGTATTGCACACAAAAATTGACGTTAGTCAGTTGATGAATAGTCATAACTAGTAGGATAGCAAAAAAAAAAAAACGTATTCGTATATTGGGTGCCACCGTGGTGCAATGGTATGCACACCCACCTTGCACGCTGAAGGTCGTGGGTTCGATTCCTGGCCAGGCAACATCAAACAAGATAAGGCAATGTGAACCAGATATCCAATATAAAAAGAAAAGCCGACCGGCCGAACATTTTATACTTTCCAACCTGAAATATTCTGAACTAATTTGGAATAATTAGTTTTTTCTTTATTACGAAAGTACAAATGCTCGTATCCACAGTTTTAGATGAAGCATTTTTTTAGACCATTATGAAGCCGAATACCTAATTTTAGCAAATTCGGTCCAATAAAAAACTTAACCAGAAATCCCATATAACATGAAATATTGCTCAAAATTTTTTATAATAAATTCAAATCGTTGGTTGGTAAACCGTGTATGGAACCTATACCAAAATGTGGACCTATATCCAAAAATTTTGGTGGATACATTTATTGATCACTGTGAACCCTAAATGCTATAGAGTGATTACCACAGACCGACGGACAGAAATACATAAATCGACTCAGAATTTTAACCTGATCAAGAATATAAATACTCTATAGGGTCGCAAATGATTATTTCGTTGAGTTACTACCAGAAAAACTACTTAATATACCCACCATACTATGGTGGAGGTTATAACAAATAAATATTTCAAAGACTATCCTCATCGCCATTGAGTTCAAATGACGCATTTTATTGTCGTAACAAGTTATTCTGACTGATTGCTGACCACCAACAACATATTGGCATATTTGCCACAATACAATTGGACAAAACAAAATGATGAATGATCATCATCGTTCTCACAGAAAAGGACCGGAAATAATACCGACAGTACTTAAACACAGCATAGCAGATGAGGATAATTATGTAAAAGTCAACATTTAATACAATAAATATGTTACCAACATACATACATATATGTATGTATGTGGGTATAAGTACGTATATGCTTTTCGTCAATGTGTCAATAGAATTGACCATTCACATAAATCATAGCATCTGTTTTGTGGGTGAAACTTTTTTGTGTTATTAAAAAATGTATCAAATATTCGCAACATTTACAAAATTTTATGGACTTCAGCAGACTAAATCACTAAAAAACGTGAACGAATTATTAAACTTATGTTGTATGGGCTTCGTATTTAACTATAAGGATTATCTTAAAGATAATCGTAGATTATATTCACCCGTTATACGATTTCCTAAGCCTTTTCAAACTTATCAAGTGCCTAATAAGAATTCGATTAAACTATTTTGATCCTATTCATAATGTAACTTTTCTAGCTTTACATATTCATGTATTCAGTCTTAAAGATACCGTTTATGATATGACACAAAAATGTTTGTTTTGTAAAAAGTCATAATTTTTAGCCTTTGTTATATAGCGACGAAGTGAGTTGCAATTGTTTTGTCTTGTTAAAATATGGGATATTATTTTAAGTGCGCTATTAAAAGTGGAATACCGTTATAAGGTACAAAAACTAATTGTGGATGTTTTGTTTCGAATGTGAAGAACATTTTAATGCTGAAAAACTGAAAAAATTGGTTTTTACAAATATTATAGCGCTAAAACTAAATTGTATGTGTCAGTTTTAAATGTGTTGTCCGATACTGTATACCAGGGTCACTAAAAACATTCTGGCCTAGGCAACACGCAGTGTCGCCAGGCGTCATTTGACATTTTTTTTGGAAAGTTTGACAGTTCTTAGCATAAGCGTACTCAGGACAGTTTCACATACGACCATGTGTTGTGTACAAACAAACACGCACGACACAAAACACCTTTTCAACTGCCCAGCTAAACCTACTCGTCTAACTCCAGTGGATCTGTGGTTACATCCCATCGAAGCAGCCACTTTCCTGGAACTGGAGATAGACCCAGAGCCAGATTGAACAGAGGAACCAACATACAAACATAATAATAAACACTGTTACAACAACAACCATGTGTTGTGTTGTTTATAATGCCTTGAAAAAATCACTTTGGATAAAAAAGTTAATTTACTCGTGAACATTTTCGTCCGATAATTTTTCACAACTTTCGATGTGGATAGATCAAATTAAATCTTTGTATGTCGATAAAGGGCCATCCTACAACACTATGAAAAACTGGTTTAATGAATTCAATTGTGGCCGACACTCTCCAAAAAACGAAGTTTGTGAGGGTCGTCCAAAAATGGTCGTTGTGGCAGAAAAAATTAAGCCGTGCGTGAACGTATAAAGCAAGATCGCCATGTTATGTACCGTGAGATAGATGCATCCTTAGGTATTTCTTCGACCAACTAACATTTGATATTGCATGAACGCAGGGCGTCAAAAATGGGGGTTTTCTCGTCGGATCCCGTGTTTGTCGATGCAAGAAATTTCGACGTGCTTCAAAAGACGTTTATAAGGTGGATCCAGGTGACGAATCATGAAACCATGCGTATGAGCCAGGCAAATTGCAGCAATCGCCAGTAGACGCTGTAAAAGCGTTCAAAAACCATGTTTTGGAGGCGTCTCAATCAAGCTACTGTAAACAACCCAACACATGTTCGTATGTCAAACTGTCCTGAGTAAACTTAGGCTAACTTAACTTAAGCCCACTTTTGTCAATTTTAATATTTTCTACAAAAACTACTGAACTGGTTTTCCTTAAATTGTCAGGGAATGTACAGCGATGGCTCCGGTGAAAATAGGCTACATATTTTGTTGAATTTCGGGAGGGGCTGGGTACTTCCCCTATACCCTATTTCTTTAAAAATGCTATATGTACAATAATCACGAATGTATCGGTTTGGAAATTAAACATCAACCAACTCAGCACCGAACCACCTTTCCTTATTGAAATAGAGAATGCTATCAAAAAAAAACTCAGAAACAACAAAGCTCTCGGATACGACCACATCCCACCAGACATAATAAAATGCTGTCCCGCAAAAATATCACGGCTTTTGTACCCACTATTTCATAAAATTTGGAGAGATGAATAATAATAAAAAGAATAATAAAACTGCCAAAGAAGGGAGACCTTTCTCAGCGCAAATACTATAGAGAGATTTCTCTTCTTTCCATACCATACAAAATTCTAGCAAGAATTCTTCTTAATAGAATTAATAACTTTGCAGAAGCAAATCTTCGAAAAGAGCAAGCCGAGTTCCGAACAAATATGTCACGCGTAGACCATATAAATACGCTACGAATCATCGCTGAACAAACAGTATAAATGCAAAGCAATATATATATGTATGACGTTCGTGGACTATAGAACTGCTTTTGATAGCATATTCCGGTCCAAAATATGGGAGCTATTACAAGCGACTGGTATTCAATCGAAAATAATAAACATAATTAATTCACAGTATGATGGATTCCATTGCCGGATCCTACACGATGGTCGTTTATCGGATCCATTTCGTCCTAAATCGGGTGTGAGGCAGGCCTGTATACTGTCGCCATTACTATTTCTCCTTGTAACTGCCAACGTGATGAAGTAAGCAATTTCAGATAACTGCCGTGGCATGCAATGGACTTTAAGCCGTCTTCTTGAAGATCTGGACTACGCAGACGACATTTGTCTACTATCCACCAGACACTCAGATATGCAGTCAAAACTCGACGACTTAGTTACCCATTCAGCTAAAGTCGGATAAAAGATTAACATCGCAAAGACAAAGGCTTTAGAAATACGACCATCAAACAACAATCCCTTTTTTATTGTCAACGAACACATAGAGTTCGTAAATAAATTCTGCTATATTGGAAGCATTATCTCAACTGAAGACCTTGTAAAGACTGACATTGAATTCCGAATTGGTAAAGAAAATAGCGCTTTCTTCCAATTAAGAAACATCTAGAACTCGACCGTTAGATTAACGAAGTCGAAAACTTTATTGTTATTTTAATGGTGTATACCCACCATTTAATAAAGTGTTACAAACTCTTGACCTGAAATCAAATATGTATTTTAGGTTAATTTTTGTCTAGAGTTTGTAACACTCCCACAGTGCAGGGCATAACCAGACACCATTGCTAATAATTTGGTAAAGACGATTGTCGCACCAGTATATTATTTATTTATTTCCCGCACTTTAAAGAACACTTTCCACGTTTCACTTTAAAAACCTCAATCAAAAAACGGTTATCGTATTTGTCAATCATGTGGGAACAACACTCACAAAACAAACAAAAAGCTAACCAATTATTGCGAACATTTTTGATGATGATTAATTATGTTGAAGTACAACATATGTATGACGGCGAGGGCAGTGGCTAGGTGCGGTGACTAGGAGTAGTCTGCCGCATAATGTATTGACCTTTTCTGCCGTTTAACGAATGTCTGCCTGACTACCTATTGAAAATGTCCACCAACAGCATTCAAAGATTTTATGCAAACACAAAATTTTGTGAATATTTGCCATTCAAGGCGTCATCTAAATTAAGAAAACTCCGATTTGATGTTTACACTACATCGGTTAGTCAGCGCGAATGTTTAATTTGCAAATTTGTTGTTTGCATACAATGATGGTCGTTAGTTCGCAACTCATCAATCGAATGTGTCTTGTTTTTCGCCATCTTTAAACTCATTGAAGTTGAATGTTTTGCCACATAAACAATTGAGAATAGATGTATTCAAATAAACATCCTCCCTCTAAAAAGGTCATAATTTAACTACAACACATTTAAGAAACTACTAGGAAAATTGTGCAATTTAAATTTTTCATTAGAGACCAGTGAGGAAAGGGTCAAGGTCGGACGGGGCCGACTATATGATAAACTACACCACTGTGAATATACAAAATGTATGTGGAAGATATATAAATCTGAACTGATTTCGATATAATATGGTACACTTATTGCTATATCAAAATCTTACATATATAACGTATTTGGTGCAGCAAATACGTGAAATCGGCCGAAAATATATAAGTTGTCGAATAAAAATATGACAATGGGAAAAAGCATGATCAGCATTAGGGTTATGACTTTTTTACAACCTCATATCCCTGTATCATAGCGTGATGAGTTTTGCCATAAGATTACATAAAATCTTAATTATAAGGTGATTCGGTTAAAACACCTCACGCACAAAATGATTTTAAAATTTGAATTTATCAAAATTATGGACATTTTTTTGAAGTCACTGAAAACAGATATATAATTGAAAATAAACTTTTGAGCCACATGAGATAATTAAAATGACATAAAATTTATTTCTCACTATTTTTCTTCAATTCTGAGAATCGTTAAAATGTCGTAAACGCTTTTATTCAAAAATATAATTTTTTAACAAAAAACAAAAAATTTAAAATTTTTTCAAAGTGACTTTTTTCGAAATAAATGAAATAAACGTTATTATAGTTATTAGTAGGCTTATATTTATTCATTCGTGCAACAAAAAATAATTTTTTGAAAAAAAATTTTTTTTCATTTCATATATTTTTTCAAAAAATTATTTTTTTAAAATCGATTTGTGCGTGATCTTTTTTATATTTCAATGGAATAAACGATAGCATAGTGATTAATAGGCAAAAGTTCATTCATCCCTGTTACAGGAAATCATTTTTGAGGAAAAATGTCAAAAAGTCATAACCCTAATCAGCATATTCCCACAGTCAATTCACAGGTAACATGAAACAGCTGCCACAGCAACAACAAAATGCTATTTTTAACTTCAGTCATGCCATCGCAGCTCAAGAGACAACATTTTAGCAACATCAGAGAAAGCTTCAACAACAAAATAACTTAGTGTTTGAAGAAATATTAAAAAAGATTATTTAATATTAATAAAATAAGTGTATTAAGATAACTATTTTAAAAAGAAAATTTAAACAATATTTGTAATAACAATATAACATTAAAATAAGCAAGTGCATTAACATAATTATTATAATTATAATTAATTTATATAAGAGCTATGTAAAAATTTGAACCAATGTTAATAAAATTTGGCGGATTTATTTCTAGACCGGATTCAGTCGCACGTCCCAAATTTCATCAAAATCGGACATACATAGCGTGTTTGGTGCAGCAAATACGTGAAATCAGCCGAAAATATATATTGAAGCTATATCCAAATCTGAACAGATTTCAATATAATTTTGGCACATTTATTTTTAGACGAAGTCAGACAGACACACATTCTATATTTCATCGAAATCAAATAAATATAGCGTGAATATATATATGAGCTATATCCAAACCTGAACCGATTTCGATATAATTTGGCACATGTATTTCTACAACGAATTCAGTCAAACATTCCAAATTTCATCAAAATCGGACGTATATAGCGTGTTTGGTATATCAAGTACGTGAAATCGGCCGAAAATATATATTGGAGCTATATCCAAATCTGAACCGATTTTCATCAAAAACAATAGCGTTCTTCCTTTGGCTAAACAAATAATATTCCCCAATTTTCAGCTGAATCGGACAATAAATGCGACATGTACCTACGTTGTGAACAAAAATACATTGACAGACGGTCGGACGGACATGCATAAATCGTCTTAGAAAGTGATTATATGTACATCCCTAAAAGGAACGATGGGTCTGTCTGGTTTCCTTATACATGTTACATACAAATACACAAAGACATAGTACCCTTACCACACTGTGTTGTGGGGTATATTAAGGGAAATCAAAAACTTCATTTTAAAAAAGTGTCCGATTTAACTCAGAAATCCCCATATATAGGTCCGCACTTAAGTAATTGTTCGGTTCAATTGTTGGTATTCTACAATTTTTTCTACAGAATTGGTTTCGGTGACATACGCTGGGGGTGGTCATGTGGATTTAGAAAATATTCTTTATGAAATCTTTTATTATTTCCCTGATGCTCCTTGGAAAACGCGAGGCATAGTTGTAGTAAATGTCTTTGTTTTTATACCCTCCACCATAGTTTGGAGGGTATATTAAGTTTGTTTTTCCGTTTGTAACGCATTGAAATACTCATTTGGGACCCTATAAAGTATATATATTCTCAGGGTAAAATTCTGAGTCGATCTGTGCACGTCCGTCCGTCCGTCGGACGGATGGAGATAGAACGCTGAAATTTTGGGAAAATGCGTATTTTGTTTGCAGGCAGGTCAAGTTCGATGATGGGCTATATCGGTCCACGTTCAGGTAGTAAATGTCTTTGTTTTTATACCCTCCACCATAGTATGGAGGGTATATTTAGTTTGTTTTTCCGTTTGTAACGCATTGAAATACTCATTTGGGACCCTATAAAGTATATATATTCTCAGGGTAAAATTCTGAGTCTATCTGTGCACGTCCGTCCGTCCGTCCGTCTGTGGTAATCACTCTAGCATCCACAAAAATGGAGATAGAACGCTGAAATTTTGGGAAAATGCGTATTTTGTTTGCAGGCAGGTCAAGTTCGATGATGGGCTATATCGGTCCACGTTTTGGTATAGCCCCCATATAACGGTACCCCCCGATTTACGGTTTTTTGCCGTTTTTAGCTACATTTTCAGACCAATGTAGCTATAATTTGACATTTAGGGTTCTTAGGTGTCAATAAACTTATCTAACAAAAGTTGTGGGCATAGGTCCACATTTTGGTATAGCCCCCATATAACGGTACCCCCCGATTTACGGTATTTTGCCGTTTTTAGCTACACTTTCAGACCGATTTAGCTATAATTTGACATTTAGGGTTCGTAAGTGTCAGTAAACTTATATAACAAAAGTTGTGGACCTAGGTCCACGTTTTGGTATAGCCCCCATATAACGGTACCCCCGATTTACGCTATTTTGACGTTTTTAGCTACATTTTCAGACCGATGTAGCTATAATTTGACATTTAGGGTTCTTAAGTGTCAATAAACTTATATAACAAAAGTTGTCGGCATTGGTCCACGTTTTGGTATAGCGCCCATATAACGGTACCCCCCGATTTACGGTATTTTGCCGTTTTTAGCTACATTTTCAAACCGATTTAGCTATAATTTGACATTTAGGGTTCTTAAGTGTCAATAAACTCATATAACAAAAGTTTTGGACATAGGTCCACTTTTTGGTATAGCCCCCATATAACGGTACCCCCCGATTTACGGTATTTTGACGTTTTTATCTACATTTAGCTATAATTTGACATTTAGGGCTCTTAAGCGTCACTAAACTTATATAACAAAAGTTGTGGACATAGGTCCACGTTTTGGTATAGCTCCTTTATAACGGTACCCCCGATTTACGGTATTTTGACGTTTTTAGCTACATTTTCAGACCGATTTAGCTATAAATTGACATTTAGCGTTCTTAAGTGTCAATAAACTTATATAACAAAACTAGTGGACGTAGATCAATGTTTTTGAATAGTCCCCATATAACGTTACCGCCCGATATCAGGTATTTTGCCGATTTAAGTCGCATTTCTAGACCGAATTAGCTATAATTTGATATTTAGGGTTCTTAGTGACCAAAAAAACTTATATTCGAAAAAACTATGAACATAGGTATAGCCCCATATAACGGTACCTCCTGATTTTCGGTATTTTGAGATTTTTACCTACAAGGTTTAACCGAATTAGCTGTAATTTGAACATTTGACATTTGAAGTTCTTAGTGGTCACCACACCTCTCCACCAAAATTGTCTAAAATTTTGGGAAAATGCGTCTTTAGTTTGCAGACAGGTCAAGTTCGATGGTGGGCTATATCGGTATAGCCCCCATATAACGGTACCCCCGATTTTCGGTATTTTGACGTGTTTAGTTACATTTTCAGACCGATGTAGCTATAATTTGACATGTAGGGTCCATAAATGTCAATAAAGGTATATAACAAAACTTGTGCACATAAGTACACGTTTTGGTAGAGCCCCCATATAACGGTGTCCCCCGATTAACGGATTTTGACGTTTTTAGCTACATTTTCAGGTCGATTAAGCTATAATTTGACGTTTAGGGTTCTTAAGTGTAAATAAACTTATATAACAAAAGTTGTGGACATAGGTCCACGTTTTGGTATAGCCCCCATATAACGGTACCCCCGATTTATGGCATTTTGACGTTTTTAGTTACATTTTCAGACCGATTTAGCTATAAAGTGACATTTAGGGTTCTTAAATGTCAATAAACTTATATAACTAGTGGACATAGGTCCATGTTTTGGAATAGTCCCCATATAACGTTACAGCCCGATTTCAGGTATTTTGACGTTTAAATTCACATTTCTAGACCGAATTAGCTAAAATTTGATATTTAGGGTTCTTAGTGACAAAAAAACTTATATTCGAAATAATTATGAACGTAGGTCCATGTTTTGGTATAGCCCCATATAACAGTACCTCGGTATAACGGATTTCGATATCCCCATATAACGGATTTTCGGTATTTTGAGAATTTTACCTACAAGTTTTAACCGAATTATCTGTGATTTCAACATTTGACATTTGAAATTCTTAGTGGTCACCACACCTCTCCGCCAAAAATTGTCAAGAAAGGTCGATGTATTGATAAAGCTACCATATAAAAGTACCTCCCGATTTTCAGTAATTTGATGATTTTAGCTGCAATATTCAACCGAACTAGCAGTAATTTGACATTTGAAGTTCTTAGTGGTCACAACACATCTCCATAAAAAATTGTCAACATAGGTCCATGTTCGGATATGGCTCCCATATAACGGTACCTCCCAATTTTTAGTAATTGGCAATTTTAGCTACAATTTTTAACCGAACTAATTGTAATTTGACATTTGAAGGTTGTATTGGTTACCACACATCTGCATCAACAATTTTCAACATAGCACCAATATAACGATACTTGCCGATTTTCGGTACTTTTAAGGATTTTACTTAAAATGTTTAACCACGTAGGTCCATGTTTTGGTATAGCCCCAAAACAAACCTCCCGATTTGCCGTATCTTAGCTTTATTTCTTGGACGAACTTTCTATAATTTGAAATTTAAAAGCCAACAAAAATTCTGCAACAAAAATTGTTTATTTAAGTTCATACATACATATGTACCTCCGAACTAGCTGTTAATGACATTTGAAGTTCCACCGTTATGTACCGATTTTCGGTATTTTGAGAATTCTAGCTACAATTTTTAACCGAATTAGGAGTTATTTGACATTAAAGGCTCCCATCAAAAACTGTCAACATAGGTCCATGTTTTATTATAACCCCTATATAACGGTACCTCCCAATTTCTCGCCCACCAAAAATTGTCAACATACATAGTTAGATATAGGCACCATAAAAAAGGGCCTCCCGAATGAAGCATTTTATGTACATTATCTGACATTTTAACGTACCCACTTAAAGTTGGGGACAGGAATGAAAACTAATTATTCCATTTTTATTCAGAATATTTTATGGTGGAGGGTATGAAAAGTTCGGCCCGGCCGAACTTAACGCTTTTTTACTTGTTATAGTTTAAGCAAAGTTTTGAAGTCTTAGATCTTAGGTGTAAATTTGTTGAAGAGTGTGTTCGTGTAAGCGGTATAATTAACCAATTTATATTAAAAGAGCCTCTTTCACTTCACCTGCGTTGAGGATTGACACATATTTGGCACTGAAACCACTGCTATTCCTATTTTTTTATCTGACACACTCAGTGTTCCAAGTGGATATTCATTGTAAACCTGTAACCTAACCTCCTGTATGTCTGTAATTTTAATTTTGATAATTTTGAGAGGATAAAGTTTGACGTCGTAGGAATTGATTGTGAAATTGTGTTGATTCTAATGATGACAACAACTGAAAAGAAAGGGATTGACATAGAATTCATATTTTATTTTTTTATGTTAGAACATTTTTTTATGGGTGGAGAGATGATTTTTGTCAAAGACCGTAACAACAGTGCTCCCGCTTATTTCGTAATAAAGAGCTGTGTATATGGTGCAATAGAAGACGTAGAAACAACGACGGGAGAGTGAAAAAGTTTGTTTCTGTTTTGGTGGTGTGTATGCGATACGCGACTAAACGCGTGTGTTCCGTTCTTTGTTGTTGTTGCTATTCATCCACAAGCAGTCGTTTTTTCTGTAACAGCTAACCAACATAGCAAGGGAAGAGGAAACGAAAACAAGTACATATCGGTCCACATCTTCGGGTACCTCTGTTACCCTACATACATCTTCATATATTTACCCAAATGCTGTAATAAATCTGTGGTCACCAACTTAAATGGCCTTTGTACAAAATAACATTCGAAGGGAGTACTCGATTTGATCGCATAACTTCTTCAACTTACATCAAATTCGAAGATGGAGCACATGGGTCCATTCCCTCTGGTACCAACCGCAAACAAAAATCAGACATTTTGGCTTAAGTACGGGTACGGGTTCGTATCCGTTTGCATATGAATATTACAGTTTATTTTAAATAGTTTTTCCGTTTTTTTTTTATTAGAATAATATAATTGTTACCTTGATCTTTAGATCAATTTCACGTATTTCTTGCCGTGTTCTCCAACTGAATTAGTTGTAAATTGTTTGGTATTTTAGACCACGACTTTTGACTGTTAAGATAACAGTTTACCATGCTATTTCCTTAGTCCTCATAGAGAGATTTCAACACATTTCGAATTAAATTAATTAAATCAGGGAGAAAGAATTAATTAATTTAATTTGACCTAATATATTTATGTATGTGCATGTAAATTTCAGAACAATACATGTTAATCCTCTTAAAATTAAATATGATGGATGTTTTTCATAACCGAAATACTTAGAAAGTAATGTTCTGACCTCTGAATGAACCGCAGACACTTTCTTGTGGGAGCCCCTTAAAATATATTAAATAGTTTATAGCTAAGAGAAATGTGACCTTCTATTTACCGCCGAGTCTGAACGGCGCCCTGTGTTACCGGGTTTACTTATATACCCTCAGTCTTTAGGCCAACGAAGGTATACACACTTTCACACTATCAAAAATATGGACCAAGGACACGTACGTTATGGATATCTATTGCTGGGAGAAGTAAAGCATCAAAGGTCTTTGGTAGCGGCAACCTTTCTTGGCATTCTTGCGTGGCTATATTATTGGGGCTTTTCTTATTTTAAACATCGGAAATTGAGAGAGTGGATATCAACTAGTAAAGGATTTTCTTTAAATACTCTAGCCATTTTTTTCTGGGAGGGAGGTGCTTTGAGTTCCTCTAGAACTAAATGTTTATTGCCTTTTTAATTCAAATTAGAGTTGGGCATGCAATCTGGAGTTCAGTTAATTTTCGCCAAGATAAATACACTGTACACATCAGCGACGCCTGTTCAACTCTTAACTTCCACCATACATTTTATGCATGGGTCACTAAAGTCAAACTTATGCATGATATGTCTGTAGTGAAGATACTGACACAATGCAAATGTTATTATTCCATCTCCAGAGGCATGCAGGTCGAGGTGTTACAAGCTCCTTTTGCTAACTACCATTTCTGGAGCGAAGTCTGCCATTCTGTTGTTTCACTCTGAAGGTACATCTAACTTGTCAACAGTTGGGTCAAAGATATTATCCTTTACAATTTCGTCATTAAACTATCGAGACAAAATAAATACATAATAAATAATGGCAATATTAACAGTATGCTCTTTCTAGGCTATCGAAGAACATAATTTTGATGTACTCTGCCTTGTCGGTCAGAGCCAGTTAAAGCTGATTTTGAAGAGTATAGTTGTTATTTGGATCTCCTAATCACGACCATTACTACTATCCCAAACATCAACATCAATGCATTTTCACTTAGATTATTATAACTCTAGGTTAGGTTAGGTTAGGTTGATAAAAGGGGTGATACTAGATCACCACATGCCCATGTGGACATACACTTAAGCCATAAGTAGGCCTGTTGTGCGCTCTAATTTTGGGTTATGGAAGATTATCTTTTTTGACTTAATCTAGGATCTCTGTCCTATTTACATAGTCTCTGATCTTTTTGAACTCGATTGTCCTAATTTGGTCGAGTCCTGGTATAATGTCATTCCCTAGTAACTGGGTTCTCAGATTTGTGAAGGCTTGACAATGACAGAGGTAATGTTCCAACGTTTCGTCGTCCTCTCCGCATGCTCTGCATTCACTGTTTTCTGCACAACCTATTTTGTGCAGGTGCGCTTTTAGTCCTAGGTGACCTGTATGGATTCCTGTCAGTCTACTAATATCTTTTTTACTTAGTAAAAGTAATTCTTTTGTTTTGTCCTCGTCTGGGATCCTATGGGGAAATTATTTTTGTGTTTTTTCCCTTCTCTTCACTACTCCAGAGGGATATATGTGCATTTTTTGCCCATGTCTTTAGTTCTAGTCGCGTAGCTTTAAACGGCTTAGCGTTTTCTAGACTTACCGTGGGTTGCTCCTTGGCTTGTTTTGCCAAGGAGTTTGCTATTTCATTACCCCTAATCCCGGTATGCCCTGGTACCCATATAATGTTTACCTTACCGTGTTGGGAGTAATTATTTATAGGTTTAATACATTCCAAGACAGTTCTAGATTTCACTGTCTTGGTTGATATAGCTCTAATGGCTGCTTTGCTATCCGTAAGGATATTTACAGTGGTAGGCCTTGTGTGAGTATCAAACCAAAGCAGACACTCTGTTATCGCCCGGAGTTCCGCCTGCAGAATCGTGTTATGATCCGGCAGACGGAGGGAGATTTCCGTTTCCGGTTCCATTATATAAAGACCCAGTCCGGTTCTCCCCCCTAGCACAGCCCCATCCGTAAACCCACAGCTTCCAGCGGGAATCTGTGCTAGAGCTCCCTCGATCCACATGTCTCTGTCAGGTATTGACACTTCACACAAGGCTACTTCACTAGTTTCAGGTATACGGTCCGATACTACCTGATTTATAGATTCACCCGTTGTGACCTTTAATATGTTTTGGTGGTATGTTTGGTGGCTCTTTTCGATCCACTCGCTCATCGACTTTAGCCTTGCAGCTGCAATGGCTGCCTCATACCTTACCTGAATATCTATTGGGTGTACAAACAAAATTGTTTCTAAAGCCCTAGTCGGTGTGGTCCTCATTGCTAAGCTTATGCTTAGGCAGCATGTTCTTTGGACCTTTTGCAATATTTCCACATTGCATTTTTTGTCCATGTCTGTCCACCATACCACAGACGCGTACGTTAGAATTGGTCTAATTACGCTTCTGTATAGCCAGTGTATCATCCTAGGATTGAACCCCCATTTTGAGCCTATCGCCCTTCTGCCGGTTGACCAACATATTTGGGCCTTGTTGGCCCTTTCTTGTATATGGTCTTTCCATTTAAGTTTCATATACAGAATTACTCCTAGATATTTAACTGTACAAGAGATATTTATTGTCTTATCTAGAAAAACTGGTTCCTCGTAGTGTCCCATTTTCGTTTTCCTAGTGAATAGACATAATTCTGTTTTTTTCCGGGTTGACGTTCAGACCTCTCGGCCTGGCCCAGTTAAAAGCAATTTTTAGAGCCGTTTCTGCTCTTCGACAGAGTTGATTCGGATTCTTTCCCCTCAGAAGTATTATAACGTCGTCTGCGTAGCAGACTGGGTCAAATCCTTCTTCGGTTAGGGTCCTCAAGAGACTGTTTATGGTGGTAACCCACAACAGAGGTGAAAGTATCCCTCCCTGTGGCGTTCCTTGTCCAATTTGTCTCTTATTTTCACGTCGTATAGCCCGCAGCTTATCCATCTATTCCTTAGCATGTGGTTTACCAGTTCCTTAAGGCCCTGCCTACCTGAAATTCGTCTAAGGAGTGGATAAGTGTCTCGGTGCTTACGTTATTGAAAGCGCCTTCGATGTCGATGCATACAGCATGTGTGTACATTTTCATTTCGAAGGTTCTTTCTATGTGGTGTACTACCTCATGCAATGCGGTTTCCACTGATCTGCCTTTAACGTATGCATGTTGTTTGAATTTAAGCATATCGTTGGGGATTTTACTCTTTATCATGGTGTCGACTGTCCGTTCCATTGTTTTGAGTAAGAATGAAGTTAAACTTATCGGTCGATAAGATTTTGGTGTTGCATAACTTGCCTTGCCAGGTTTGGGTATAAAGACTACCCTTGCCTCCTGCCAGGCTATAGGAGTGTATGCAAGTTTTAAGCATGAATTGAAGATCCCGACCAGTTTGGACGCAATAATGTCCACTTCCCTCTGTAATAAAGCCGGGAAGATCTGGTCTGGTCCAGCTGCTTTATATGGTGAAAAGCTTAAAATGGCTTGTTGGACCACTAAGCTGTCGATCTTTGGTGCCTCTTCCGAAGAGTTAATGCATTCCGTCGATGCCTCAGTGTTAAACATGGTATTCTGCGGGAAGTGCGTTTTCATCAGAAGGCCCAGAGTTTCTTCTGTTGTTTCAATCCTTTTTCCATTTCCATCGACCAATTGCTCGGTCTGTGTATGGGTTTTAGATAGAAACTTTTTAATCTTTGAAACGTCATTTACACTATCCACCTGTTCGCAGAAAAGCTTCCAGGAGTTTCGTTTGGCGTTTCTTGTTATTTTGTTGTATTCCTTTAATTTTGCCTGATAGTTGTCCCAGAATACAGCTGCTTTTTTACGTTTGGCCCTATTTTAAAGTCTGCGGACCTCCTTGCCTTTATTCCGAATTTCCCCTGTCATCCAGGGTTTTTCGTAGGCGGATTTCCTCCCTCGAAGGGGACAACTTTCCTCGAAAGACTTTACTAGTGCCTATTATAACTCTAACATTAGTGTTGGAGCTTGGAATCAGGCCTATTTTCCCACTCCTTATACTTTTTTTTATTCATTTCTCCGAAGACTGAGTAGGGTTACTAAATTGCAACATATTAATTTTTTTAGAAACATTTTGGTTGCCCCAATATAACGATGTTTAGTACTCTTCATTGTATAGTTGTAGCTCCTGGCGTTGTTGTCCTATACTTCACACTTTTACATGTATGTATATACTTGCGCAACTCATTGAAACTCATGCACACACACATTATCATAAATGTCGTGGCTTTTCCAACGAATGTTCACTCCATGTGAATAAACTACATGCACTTCATATGCAAGCTCAGTCTCTCTGTGTGTGCATGTTTTGGAGCACAATAGTTAGCAATTTTTTGTGTTAATTGTAACGTTGTTTATGGGATTTTTTCAACTAGAAATGTTCGCACACACACCCAAATTTATTATTTCTCTCGAAAGGATTTTGTGGTATTTTAAAGTATAGTCATAACGGGCATGGGTAAGCCTTTTTGCATACATTTTTGTGGATTGCTGAGATATTAGGATGTTTTGGGGAAAAATTATTTATGTTATGACCGTGCTTTATCAATTCCAAGAAGAGTGTTTTTCACCGGGCTGATTCGGTCAGAGTTGTTAATAAAATAAAACTAATTTATTTCATGTTTTAACTCAACGTTTCGTTGGTCTGTTTCCAACTTCTTCAGGAGTTCTTTATTATGAAAATCCTAACGACAAAATGCAATTAGTTACTTATACAACATTTTGTGCAAACAGATTTTTCGTATACTTACAATTAGTCTTAGTTACATTCTTATTAGATATTGTCATCAAAATATAAAAAAACTGGACATCACAACACAGAATTTGTATAATTTAATAAAATAAATAATAATAATGTAAATAAAAATATTGCAGCACTTAAATTTAAATCACAGAACTGTTTCATTTAAAAGATGGCAACTGAATATTTTAGCTTGGTGTTATCTTTATCCTCTTTGGTGTTGATTGATTTATGTATCCTCTCTTGAATACGTAAGCTCTCCAGTGTATACCTTTTACTCTCCCTTTTTTCTCTATCCAATATTCGCACATTCTCAAAATCTGCAGTATGGCCATACTCTTTTATGTGCTGAGCTAATGCAGTACTTTCTTTCCCTTTTTTATATCAGTTTCGTGTTCGTTTAATCTTATGCTAAGCATTTGTTTCGTCGTTCCAACATAAACTTTTTTCACACTTTTTTGCCTTTACAAGTTATTTCATAAACAACATTATTTTCTTTTAATTTTTCTGTTTTGTTTCTCTTTGTAAATATTTTCTGTAGTGTTTCGTTCGATCGGTATGCTATTGTGTTGTTTTCTAGTGATGATGTTGTTATTGTTCTTAATGTGTTTCTATCTGTTAGTTTTGGTATGTAAGGGACGCTGAAAAAGTTAGTTTTGTTTTCGGGTTTATTTGATGTGTTATGGATTCTCATATTTTCAATTTTTCTGTTGATCAGATTCTTTATTATGTACAGTGGGTAGTTGTTTTTGAGTAGTATTTGTATAAAATGATTAGTTGACGCAGAGGGTGATAAAGACCAACATATCGGTCATTTACTCAAAGAGTGGCATAAATCAAAAAATGGGTTTTTGGAGAAAGCAATTTCTGTTTTTTCTACGACTTCTACTTTATCTTGTGTCAAATTTTCAAGTTGATATCTCTAAAACTCATTTTATTTTCTAGGAGTTTGGCATAAATCATCAAAAAAGTTTTTTGAGTTTATGAAGCATTAAAACACTTCAAATCATGCTCCATCTTGTACAGAAATTTAAGTAGTTATTTTATTTTTATTACAGTGTTTTATTTAACTTGCCTTGGTGTGTGTTTAGTTCAAATCTGGTAACTCATTTTTAACACGGTTGCAGTTGACCAATCGAACTAAAACTTTGCACACTTCTTAGATTCGGATGACAATACACGAATATGAAATCAAAACTAATATTGGTCCATTCTTACAGTGTTTTTACGGTGTCTAACTTGACGCACTTTTCAAATCTGGTAACTGATTTTTAACACGGTTGCAGTTGACCAATCGAACTAAAACTTTGCACACTTTTCAGATTTAGATGACAATACATGAATATGAAACCAAAACAAATATGGGTCCATTGTTTCCTATAGCCCCCATATAACGGTACCACCCGATTTCCGGTATTTTACTTTTCAAATCTGGTAACTCGTTATTCACGCAGTTGCAGGTGACCAATCGTACTTAAACTTTGCACACTTTTCAGATTTGGATGACAATACATGAATATGAAATCAAAACTAATATTGGTCCATTCTTACAGTGTTTTTACGGTGTCTAACTTGACACCCTTTTAAAATCTGGTAACTGATTTTTAGCACGGTTGCAACTGACCAATCGAACTAACACTTTGCACATTTTTCTGATTTAGATGACAATACATGAATATGAAACCAAAACCAATATGGGTCCATTTTTTCCTATAGCCTCCATATAACGGTATCACCCGACTTCTGGTATTTTGAGGATTTTGTCTTCATTTTTAGCCCGAATGTGCTGTAACTTGGCATTTGGAGTTCTCAATAGTCCAGGAACTTCCCCACTAAAAATTGTGGACGTAGGTCAAGGTTTAATATACCATCCATATAACTGTACCACCCAATTTCAAGCATTTTAATCTACATTTTCTGCTCAAATGGACTGTAATTCGGCATTTGGGGATCTCAGTGGTCAAAAAATGTATTTACTAAAAAGTTAAAAATAAAAAATAATTTAAAAAAATTAAGTTTCAGTGTTTTATTTAGAAATGCACTTAAAACTAAAAAATAATTTGTCGCTTAGCCTCAATATATACATTCTTTCTCATGATAGAATCTCTCAAATAAAACGCTTGCCGTTTAATTTTGCCATCATTCATAATTTAAATGCAAGCGTTTTATTTGAGAGATTCTATCATGAGAAAGAATGTATATATTGAGGCTAAGCGACAAATTATTTTTTAGTTTTAAGTGCATTTCTAAATAAAACACTGAAACTTAATTTTTTTAAATTATTTTTTATTTGTGTAATAATCTTTTTAAATTGGAAAGTCAAATATCATTCGGCAACTTAAAACGCGTTTTTTTCGAAACTTGATTTTTTGAGATGTGTCACTCTTGGATTAAATGAGCGAATGTTCATCTAAGAACTGATTGATAGCTCCCCCCCCCAAAATTATAATATGGTCTGCGGAAATGAGAATGCCGGTAAATGTGGGCGACGTTTGAAAAATTCATTGGTGTCACATTCGATAGCATGTCTTCATGTCCCTAGCTGCAGGAATTCGGAAGCAGACGAAAACGCACAATATCATCTCAGAAAATCAAAAAAATGGACTTGAAAGAAACTGTGAAACGTTAGTATTTCAGCCATGAAAAACTTCTCTACAAGTGGCAACTTAGGACACGCCTTTTGGATTCGGTGATAAAAACTACGTCACATATCAATGACATAACATGAATCCATTGATATAAGATAAGCCTCACTTGTCCCTACTTCGATATTTATGGAACAATTATATAAATTATACATTTCTAAACAATATGCCTTTAAATTGTCTTTAAATATCAGGTTCCTTTTTGAAATGCAGCTTATATAAATAAATATATATACAATTTACCATACATCTGATATTTGTCAGTAAGAGAGACAGATAAACGGACAGGGCTAAATCGACTCCAAATTGTCTGAAACTAATTTCGACCAACCATACTTGGGGTCTAAAACCATTATTTCGATGAGGTACATCTTTGGTCGTATTTTGTTTATATTCCCTTTATCCTAAAGGCTGATGGTATAAAAGAGGTGGCGAAGCGACCCCATGCTGCAATATTTGTATGAAAATACAATTGGACAACTGAACTGAAAATTTCTCTGTCATGATAGAGACCATTTGTAGTATTGCACTATAGGTCAAACAGCCCATTTTAATGGCCAAATTCAGATTTCGCACTTTGTATTTTCACTTATTTTGTGTTACTTTCTTGTAAGAAACACTTCAAATATCATAAAAATTAATTTTGTTTTTGTATGAGAAATTATACCGTTACATGGCAGGCTGCCAAATATGTATTACACTGTGCAACATTTTTAAGGTGATCTTGTGCAAACAATTCGAACTGAGGATTTTTTGAAAGTACAGACCCAAACGACAAGAAGCCCTAGTTGGGTTTTGTTGTGTCAGATCCAGCTCGGATTTTATGGCCCCATCTAAACATGGCTAAATATTGAGTTTTTAAAGAAATTCGGGGCTATATCTCTGAAACTAATACGAATCTTCTTCTGACCTCTGAAGCAAATTTGTAGATAAGGACAAGATTAAAATATTTGGAGAAATAATAAATTCGAAAACTACATTTATGGTCTCAAATTTCAAAATATATGCAAAAATTCCACAATTTTTATACATTCCGCACCGTATCCCCAAAACCGTTAATTTTTTCTGAATATCTTCTTTTGGAAAAATGTTCCCTGGAATGTAATACACAACTCTTCAGAACATGTCATTGTTGTAAAATGCCTCTATGCCGTTGTTTTCAGTACATTTTTCAACGACGATTTAATAAAAATGTCAATAATGTAGTGAAATCCGAAATGCGAGAATAAACTGTTGGTGTGAACTGTGTTTGAAATACGTGTTGTAAAAGATATGATGCAAAATACTGCTGAAAGAACATGAAGTAAGCATTTTAGAGTTTCAGAATGTTCTAAAGAATTGTTGAGAACTTTATTTGGAAGATTTTTGCAAAAGGTTACTTGGTTCAACTCCCAATAGTTTAGCCGGTACTGACCAGAATTTCAGCCTTTATGTAAAATTTTCTATATTTTATAGATTTTGATGCCCTAGATGGAGTTTTTCTTATGTGGTTATTTCAAAAGATAAGTTCTACTAGTTTAGGGCTACAATATTGCTAAAGACAGCAAGGCCAGATTCCTATTAGTTTCTGAGATAAAGGCCTGATAAATGCAAAAAAGCGTAGATTTAGCCCGGTTTAGATGAGGCCATAAAATCCGAACTGGATCTGACAGGACAAAACCCTACTAGGGGTTTTGTAGTCTAGATATGTACTTTCAAAAAATTCATACTAGAAGTTGTTTGCATTTTCAGTGTTGCATAGTGTTATCCAAATATCTTTAAAAACTTGTTAACGAAATATGTTTACTTGTATACGTTCAGGGTGAAACAAAATCACAATATTAGCATAAGTAACGATTTGATTCGATACCTATTTATCAAAAATGCCCTCCTATCATCAGTTATGTGTATAAATAGTTATTTAATGGGTGTTAACTTTGAATTTTCGAAGAAAGTAGAACATTTTGAGGTTATGTACGCTTTTAAAGTCTCGGCAACGTTCGGCAATGAAAGTGAAAATTGAAATTGGTTCAGTAACTCGTGCCGAATGCAGAAAATTTTATGTGATTTTGCGTAAATTTGATCGACAAGATTTATACAACTTTTTTTAGGTTACCATATTTTCCATAATATTGATTTTTTTGAAGTCATGGTTAAACCTCTTACTAAATTATGTTAGCCAAATTGGAGTCTACAGCATTCTGCTGTGTTCTAAAGTCAAATTATTTACCAATCTTTTATAAATATATACAGTTATAGTCAAAATATGTCACATCATAATGTGGGATTTTCAAGGTAATAATTTGAAGGCATATTCACATTAAAATTAAAACGAAACACAACAAAAAAGCTTCTGAACTTATCGGAAGTCGATGCCTTCAATTCTGTAGACAAATAACAGACATTCCAGTTTTTGTCCCCAAAGGGATAAGGTACCAGTTGTGTATTTGGTCCATAAAGGGTTAATTTTTTGGCCCACGTTGTTCCATTTTTCTCCCTGAATCTAAAAACGCTATATTAACTTAAACCAAATACTTGTTTCAACTTTAAGACTTTTGGCCAATAAAATTACCCGTTTGACCTATAGTGTATTGGAGGAAATTGTGGTTCTCTGAACAAAACCTATTATATATTAGACAGTAGGCCCGTTTTCTAGCAGACACATTATTGCCGGTATATGCCATCCAGGAATTAAAATATGGACCAACAAGTAAAAAAGTATCAGTCGGCTTTGCCGACAGAGATATACCCTCAGCCTGTGTATATTGAATTCAGGGGGTTTTAAAAATTTTGGGCGTTTGAACCGACAAAAATGTTGATAAGGATTAAAGATCAAAAGTTTTGCGGAGGAGATACTAAAAGGAATGGATCGACATTGACCGTTATGGAAGTGGATCTCCAGCCACAACATATGGTGCCATAGGGGGTTTTTACACTATACGGGCTGTTTACTCAAGAAGTATGGACTTGCCCGTAAAAAACTTTTACCATCGTAATTGAGGCAGCGAATGAAAGTTGCTTCAACAAAAATCAAAGTGATTCGTTATTAAGTCATAAAGTGAACTTATCCGAAATTTTGTGTGGGAGGTACCGGATGGAGTGGACAAATATAGTCCATATTTGAACCTGATCTATATATATTAGGATGTGTAAGGTATAACCAATTCGGCCACTCCCTTCAAGAGTTACCGTACGAACAATTTTTCCGAACATTTTGGAACTTTTGTGGGGGAGGTAACTGAAGGAGTGGACCGATATGGTTTATCTTCAAACTTAAAGTATGTTTGGACAAAATATTACTAAGGCCATATTTTGGACCGTTCGAGAGTTATCTTGCGCTCCAACCACCTCACACGGTGTCATAGGGGTTTTTGCAACTTTCATTCTCAGGAAGTATGGACTTGCCCCTGATAAAACTTGTACCGTCGTATGGAGGGCAGTGAATACAAGTTGCTAAAACAAAAATCAAAGCGATTCGAGAGATGGCCCTAAACTGAACTTTTCCGAAATTTTGTGTGGGATGTACCCGATAGAGTGGACCTATTGAGACCATATTGGAACCTCATATTACTCTGGTAGAAAGTTTTCGCTGTACAAAGTATGGACCAAATCGGCCACTCCCTTCAAGAATTATCGTGCGCACACACTTTTCGAACATTTTCGAACTTTTGTGGGGGAGGTACCGGAAAGAGTGGACCGATGCAGCTCATCTTCGAACTTAAACTAAGTTTGGGCAAAATATTGCGAAAGCCAAAATTTGAACCAAATCGGTTCATCCGTTCGAGAGTTATCGTGCACTCCAGCCAGCAGGATAGACAGACGGACGGACATGGCTAGATCGACTCAAAATTGTCTGAAACACATTTCGTCCAAACATACTTGGGGTCTAAAACCATTATTTCAATGAGGCAAATTTTCATCGTATCAAAGTGTATATACCCTCCTTAGCCTAAAGGCTGAGGGTATAAAAAGAAAATTTTTATATTTTTTCATACCAAAGTAATGGTCCATTTGACCCACTAGATAATATGGGAGCATCATTAAAAATTGTAGGCATGTTTTTCAACCTAAACTCTTACATCGTGGAAAATTTCGTGACTATTGAGCTATAACTGTGCTTCTGATAACACTATGCAACATTTTTAAGGCAATCTTGTGCAAACAATTCGAACTGAGGATTTTTTGAAACTACAGACCAAAACGACAAAAGCCCTAGTTGGGATTTGTTGTGTCAGATCCAGCTCGGATTTTATGGCCCCATCTAAACATGGTTAAATATTGAGCTTTTGAAAAAAATTTTGGGCTACTTCTCTGAAACCGTTGCGAATCTTCTTCTGATCTCTGCAGCAATTTTGTACATAAGGACAAGAATAAAATATTTGGAGAAATAATGAACTCGAAAAACTACATTACAGCCTCAAATTTTATAATATATCTAAAAATTCCACAATCTGTATACATTTAGCACCGTATCTCCAAAACTGCTAAATTTTGCGTAATGTTATCTTTGAGAAAAATATTCGCTGGAATGGAATAAATAACTCTTCAGAACATTCCATTGTTGAAAAAAGCCTCTATCACCTTGTTTTTAGTATATTTTTCAACGACGTTTTAATAAATATGTCAATAATGTGGTGAAATCCGAAATGCTTGAATAAACTTTTGGTGTGAACTTTGTTTGAAATACGTGTTGTAAAAGATATGATACAAAATTCCTCTGAAACACCATGAAATAAGCATTTAAAAGTTTCAGAATGTTCTCAAGAATTGTTTAGGGCTACAGTATTGCCAATTTGCCTAATGGTTTCTGAGATACAAGTCCGATAAATGCAAAAAAACTGTAGTTTAACCCGGTTTAGATGAGGCATTAAATTCGAACTGGATCTGCTTACTTGCCCGGAATGTCTCTTCCAGAAATAAAGATTAAAACTGTACATTAAACATTTTCACAATTTTCACACAAAAGTTGTGGTCAATTTAACCCTCTAAATGTTATGTGATCATCGTCTCAATTTACAAGCTTCTTCTTTGTCATATACTATTACCTTATTTAGAATTTCGAGCCGATCGGGCAAGTAAGCTATACTTGGAAGAGGAACTCTTGACCTTTTTATTGATGTCAATTGTGTTGGTGTAAATGGTCAGATAACAGAGTTACAGCCTAATATATCCAGTTATTTGTAGTGAAATCATAAACACGCTAGAGGTCGCAATTGTAGCGCAATACTCACGAAATTTTGCACGAGGTAAGAGTTTAGGTAGAAGAAGATGCCTACAATTTTGGACGATGATATGATATTATTTAGCGGGAGAAATGGATCATTACTTTTGTATGAAAAATAAAAAATATTTTTGGTCTATATTTTATTTCCTGGAGGGCATATACCGGCATAGCCTACATATGGAACCAGTAAGGAAAGGATCAAAGTCGGGCGGGGCCGACTATATGCTACCCTACACCACTGTGAATATGTAAAATATAAATCGGAGCTATATCCAGATCTAAACCGATTTTGATATAATTTGGCACATTTATTTCCAGACCGAATTCAGTCACACATTCCAAATATCATTGAAATCCGACTTATATAGCGTGTTTGGAGCAGCAAATACGCGAAATCGGCCGAAAATATATATGGGTGCTATATCCAAATCTGAACCGATTTCGATATAATTTGGCACATTTATTTCTAGACTGAATTCAGTCACACATTCCAAATTTCATCGAAATCGGAAATATATAGCGTGTTTGGTACAGAAAATACGTGAAATCGGCCGAAAATATATATGGGAGCTATATCCAAATCTGAACCGATTTCTATATAACTTGGCACACTTATTTCTATACCAAATTCAGTCAAACATTCCAAATTTCATTAAAATCGGACTTATATAGCGTGATTGGTACATCGCATACGTGAAATCGGGCGAACATATATATGGGAGCTATATCCAAATCTGAACCGATTTCGATATAATTTGGCACATTAATTTTTAGACCAAATTCAGTCACACATTCCAAATTTCATCGAAATCGGACATATATAGCGTGTGTGTTACAGAAAATACGTGAAATCGGCCGAAAATATATATGGGGGCTATACCAAAACTTGGACCGATATAGCCCATCTTCGAACTTGATCTTCCGACGGCTAAAAAAATGGTATTCCCCAATTTTCAGCGAAATCGGTCAACAAATGCGACCTGTATGTTGCGAACGGACGGACGGACGGACATGCATAAATCGACTCAGAAAGTGATTCTATGTATATCCCTAGAAGGAACTATGGGTCTATCTCGCTTCCTTTTGTATGTTACATACAAATGCACTAACACATAATACCCCTTACCACATAGTGGTGTGGGGGCCACCGTGGTGCAATGGTTAGCACGTCCGCCTTGCACTCAGAAGGTCTGCGGTTCGAATCCCAGGCCAAGCAACATCAAATTTCCAACGGTGGCAAAATTCCCCCTCAGTAATGCTGGCGACATTTCTTGAGTATTTAAGCCATGAAAAACTTCTCTACAAGTGGTGTCGTAAGACACGCCGTTCGGACTCGGCAATAAAAAGTAGGTCCCATATCATTGAGCCAATATGAATCGGCGTGCACTCATTGATATGAGAGAAGTCTCCCTTGTCCCATCTGGGATGTTTGTGGAACAATTATATATATATATATATATATATATATATATATATATATATATATATATATATATATACATAGTGGTGTAGGGTATAAAAAGACCAATGACCTTTCCCCCTGATGCAAATTTCAATAACGTGTTAGATAACGGGCTTACTGCTTAGTATATAATGGGTTTTGCGTAGAAAACCACATTTTCACATTCCCAGTTTTTGCATTCGTGGTGCCCTAGCGTATTAATTGTCCAATTGGATTTGTATACATATGTACATTGCAGCATGGGTCGCTTTGCCTCCTTTTTACAAAACAATTCCCCAGCCTCTACAACTTGTGTCTTAGGACACGCCGTTCGGAATCGGAGATAAGCTGTGGGTCCTATATGATTGGGCGAATATGAATCGGGGTGCACTCACTCATTGATTGAGAGAAGTCTCCCTTGTACCTTCTGGGATGTTTGTGAAACAAATATTATATTATTATTTAAGCTTGGTTTGATACGGTGCCAGAATCCACAAAGTTATTTCTTACAACAAGTAAGAAAAGTCTATAGTCGGACGAAGCCGACCATGGGATACCCTATACCACTATCCTGGACAATCGCTCTCCACGGAAAATCATTTCAATGATTGTGAAAATTTAATTATCAAATATCAGAGATGTAATGTATAATACTTATGACCAAAACCAAAAAGTTATCTAGCATGACAAAGACATTTTTGTAGCAGGAAAGGAAAATTTAGTTCACACAAACTAAAATGTAATGAAACCCACTTATTTAGTACTACTACTTCCGTTGTTTAACCGCTACGTTATTGAAATTTTTACCAATTTCACACAAAAGTTTCAGTCCATTTAATCCGCTAAGTATTATCTGATCTTCACGTTGATTTGTACGCTTCTTCTTCATCATAAACTCAAACTTTGTTTAAAATTTTGCGGGTTATTATTTTGACCTACAGAGCCGCTACAAAATTGGTTAAAATTTTGTTTTTGGTCCATTTCATCCCCTGAACATTTCACGATCATCACCAAAACCTAATCATTTCTATTCTGGCCCGAACCCAACCTCCCTAAAAAATTCGTTACAATCGGCCCATAATTGCGGCCTTAAGCTTGTTCACAATTGTTAATGGACGGACACACATCGCTAAATCGCTTTATCTCGTCTAGATATGAATTTTGGTATACCAAATAAGGGGTCAAGGACGAATATATCGTGGTGTTACATAAACTTTTGGAGAGACAATATGTAGCATGGGATAAAAATGTGGTTCTCTACACAGAACCCATTATATATTAGGCAGTAGGGCCGTTATCTAGCAAACACGTTATTGCAATTTACATCAGAGGAAAGGTCAGTAGTTTTTTGTTTCCATATGTAGGCTACATTGCGAAATATATATGTCCTCAAGGAATTAAAATATCGACCAAAAATAAAATTTTTATATTTTTCATACAAAAGTAATGGTCCATTTCACCCGCTAAAGAATATCAGATCATCATTCAAAATTGTAGGCATCTTTTTCGACCTATACTCTTACCCGGTGCCAAATTTCGTGACTTCTATTTATTATCACACGAGTTTATTATTACACTATAATCAAATAACGGAATATATTAGGCTGTAACTCTGTTATCTGATCATGCACACCAACATAATTGGCATCAATTGAAAGGTCAAGCGTTCCACTTTCAAGTATATCTCACTTGTCCGGAATGTCACTTCCAGGAGTTAAGATATAAGCTGTATATTAAAAATTTTCACAATTTTCACACAAAAGTTTTGGTCCATTATTAATTATTAATATTATCCGATCGCCATCTCAAATTGCAAGCTTCTCCTTTGTGATATACTCTTACCTTATTTAAAATTACGCGTTGATCGGACTATTATTGAGACCTACAGAGCCGCTAGAAAATTGGATAAATATAACGATCATCACCAATAAGAATAGGGATCTATTCTGATCTGAACCCGACCTCCATACAAAATTTCGTGACGATCGGTCCATAATTGCGGCCTGGAGCGTGTTTACAATTTATAATGGACAGACGGACGGACGGACGGACACACATCTCAAAATCGCTTTATCTCGTCGAGATATGAAGATTGGTATACCACATTGGGGGTCTCCGACGAATATTTCGAGGTGTTACATAAATTTTTACCAAAACAAACTTATAATACCCTTTTCCACATTGTGGTATAGGGTATAAAAACTCCAAATTGCATTATTTTAGCAGGTAGTATAAACTAGTGTTACAATGCAGTATGGATTTTTTAGTAATTACAGTATAATCTCGCTAATCCGGACACCACATAATTCGGCGGTGTCCGGATTATCGAATTGTCCGGATTACCAAAACATATAATTTTGTACGTTTAAATAATTAATAATGGGCTTTTACTAGATAATAACCTGACATATAAGGTAGACAACTACACATTAAGCAAAAATTACTGCCTGCGACCTGGCTACCAAATTTAGGTCTTATATTCCTCCAGCGTAATTTAGGTAACATTTGATGATTAATTTTGTCATTTGTATATTTATGCATAGTTTTTTAAGGATATAAACTTCGCACTTTGGGGAATATTTAGCGATCTCTATGACCATACTACTTCATCTCGTTGACGAAATCAAAAAGAAACATTGTTTTATATAAATGATGATTTTGAATCCCAAAGAAAGGAAATAAAAGGGACCATATTAATTTGTTTTAAATTTGTTGAATTCCTATATAAGGAGTCTACTCGTTTCCTCGTTTAGCTATAAATCCCAATGAAAACCAACCTTTTAATCCCAACGGTTAATGATTTTTAACATTTCTAGGTAAAATATCCTTGGAATTCATTACATGCCCCCAAAGGACTTTCTCACTCATAGGAGGGCTAATGAACTAATGCCCTTAGAGGAAAGGACCACTCAACATCGATTTTTCAGGGAACCGGCTACCCAACCGTAGTTTTTAAATACTGTTGCTTATCATAGACAGTCATCAATGGTTGAACGATAGGAAAATTATTTGTCAGATTCAGATAGCTAATTCCATATTTACTGTATAACTGAGTTGACCCATACCCACTATCTAGTAAGTCGAAAATTGGACTGAAAACTTTGAAAAACATAAATTTTCTTATTTATAAATTAATTGCTTTTGATAAGAATGAAAACGAAAAAATAAATGAGAAACTAATGCTCAAGATAGGAAAAAATATTGATGTCCGGATTATCGAGGTAAAAAAAATATGTGATGTCCGGATTACCTAGTATACAATGTAAAAAATTCTAGTTCGCGGATTAACGAGTGTCCGGATTATCGAGACTATACTGTATTTCGAAAGGTTTCGGTTAGGCCAAAACGGTCTAACCCACTGGTATGTGTGTTAGGCCGTTTTGGCGCTGAGCGCCTCAATTATGGATATACATACATACAATAAAACATCGACTTTTATTTTCTGCATGCAAGATCTGGATTATTCCCACTATGTGTAGGACGACTGTGATAAGCTATGCGACGCCAGTTAGCATTAGTATAAACCATCAGAATGTTTCCCTAAGAACAGACAAAGATTCTTTTCAAACAACAGCATAATTTTGTTGTCGTACTATGAGCGGCATGCCGTTCGAACTCAGTAATAAATAGTAGCCCTTAATGATAATGAAAAAAGTAGGCTTCATTTATTGATTGTTTAGAAAAGTCTCCCCCGGAGATGTTCGTTGAAAAATAGTTTGGTATTTGCTTATTATTCCCTATCATTACAACCCAATATCCATGTCATACATACATGCACTCTATGCCACCACTTTAAACTATGAGGTATAAAATCATCGTATTTCACACTTTCGAACAGTGAAACAAACAGTTCATATGAATGTTATACATTGCTACTGAATTAACGGTTTTTATTACTACCAGTTTGGATCGTTGTTTTGTGTGTTTTTCTTGGTTAGCTGCAAAAACCTCTTCTCCTGTTTGTATTGCTGTTCTTGGTTTCCTTTTTCCGGTTATCTATTTTTATGCTGTATGGTAGCGGGTTTGTATTGTGTTTGTTTTTGCAACAATTATCAGTTGTTGTGCAACATAATTGCCGCATACTCATAGACATGACATTCATCGCGAGAGAAGTACCGAAGATATGTGAAAAAAATAAACAAACAAATTTGCAATGAATATCATGAAGGGTGACTGTGAATGGATAGGAAAAACGTGCAAACAAAAAAAAAACGTGTAAAAAAAGCTTGTTTTATTAGTTAATAACGAAAGCGTTGACTGCTATAGATAACATCAAATAGTTTGGACGATTTGATTAGATTAAACGACTATATAGAAGGTCAATTGATGAGGTCAGTTATTGTGCGTACCAGCTATTTGAGTTGGTGACCGTATGAGTTTTTAGAGCTTTTTGGGTATTATTTCAGAGAGTAGGGGATTATTTCATTAATTTTTCCCTCAAGTGTAATTGTAACCGTGAACAATGGCAACATGCCTACACTTTTCTGGTTATCACCACACAATATAATTGTCTTTTTTGAGCTGCTAGTGCTGGTGCTGTTATTCATGTTGCTGTACTATTATAGTTCTTCATATTTGTCGTCCTGCATTCAAAAGTGTCCTTCCCCAAAAATTCACAATGAATTTTAAGGAGAATATATCGCATGGCTGCACAAACACTGAACAAATGATAGCAGAATTACTATCGCTACATATACGGAAATAATGAACGTTGATGCAACGGTAGACTCAAAAAACACAAGTCACGGGATAACCTAGGTTCAACCAGCTTAGGCACACTGCTCTCATAGCGTTTCGTCGTTTATAAAAACAATATAAAGGATACTTTCGTGTTAGTTTTGTCTGTCTGAGTGATATATAGCGTGGTGTGAGTTTCAACGGTTTTACACATTTACGCCAAATTCAAAAGACGTATTAAACGAGGGTTACATGACAAGAATAGTTATGAGACTTATAGGGACATGATGACCTTGTTTCCAATATTATCTTACCTATAAAATGTGACCCCTAATACTTTTGCATAATTGGTTGTTTCAATAGCAATATGATACAAAACATGAACAAATATGCAAGGGTTCTGATGTACGAATTCGGTTTTGCTGGAGTCCATTGAAAACAAAAATACCTTTGTTTTCTTTGGTTCACTTCATTTTTATACCCTACACCACCATGTGGAAAGGGTATTATAAGTTTGTTTTGGCAAAAGTGCATGTATTTAGCTGGCCCATTACAGAACATTTGTTCTATAGGCCGAATTAAGAAAAGATCTCCAATTTTCTCTATTTGTTGCTTCGCTTTCTGGAATACCGCGCCTTTTCATCTCATCATCCACTTGTTTGCGCCATCTATTCCTTGGCCTGCCAATTCTGCGTGCACCGCCAAGCGGTCCGTGTTTATACCCCTTTTTAGCGGGGTCATCATCGCTCATTCTTATGATATGGCCTAGCTAACGCAATCGCTGCATCTCGATACGTTTAACAATATTGATGTCGTTGTACAGCAGATACAGCTCGTGGTTCATGCGACGTCGATATTCACCGTCAACGCAGATTGGTCCGTAGATCTTTCGAAGAATTTTTCTCTCAAACACACCAAGCACTGCCATGTCTGCTTGCGCAAGTACCCAGGCTTTGGAGCCATACATCAGCACGGGTAGTATCAGTGTTTTGTAGAGCGTTATTTTTGTTTGACGAGATGTGGCTTTGTTTTTGAACTGCTTACTTAAACCAAAGTAGCATCTGTTGGCCAATATAATTCTTCTTTTTATTTCACAACTGATGTCGTTTGTTGTGTTTACGGAGGTGCCGAGGTAGACGAAGTCTTTTACTACCTCTATATTATAGAAACCAACTTCCACAGTCGGTCCGAGCTCAATGGACGCATTGCGCGTCGACACCATCAACTTTGTCTTCTCACCGTTTACCGCCAGACCCACTTTAGCAGATTCTCCTTCGACCTTCATAAAGGTATCAGTTACTTCTTTTACTGATCACGTAGGGGATGGAAGATACCAAGCAACGGTCCTGACCGGTTTTAACATGGCAAAGCCCAGGATTTATCTTGGTCCCTCTTTCATCTCAAGTGGACACTGACCTCCCCGTGGTGTCACCTGGGGAACTGCCTTTAACACCCGTTAAAGGTAGTGAGCTAACATGTGCCGCGCTTTCTCCCATAAGGGTTAGTAACCCTCCCCTAGAAAAAACAGCATACTATGAAAAAACGAAAGAAAAGTGCATGTAATACCGCGAAATATTCGTCAGGGACCCCCAGTGTGGTATACCAATCTTCATATCTCGACGAGGTAAAACGATTTTGAGATGTGTGTCTGTCCGTCTGTCCATTATAAATTCTAATCAAACTCCAGGCCGCAATTATGGACCGATCGTCACGAAATTTTAAATAAAGGTCGGGTTGTTATTGGTGATGATAGTGAAATATTTAGCGGGTGAAATGGACCAAAAACATAATTTTTATCCAATTTTGTGGCTGCTCTGTAGGTCGCAATAATAGTCCGATCGCCTTTTGAAATTTTAAATAAGGTAAGGTATATGACGAAGAAGAAGCTTGCAATTTGAGATGGTGATCAGATAATATTTAGAGGGTTAAAGGGACCACAACTTAATATACAGCATATATCTTTTTCTTGGAAGATATATTCCGGGTAAGTAAGCTATACTTGGAAAATAAACTTTTGACCTTTCTGATGATGTCAATTGTGTTGGTGTACATGATCGGATAACCGAGTTACAGCCTTATATATCCAATTATTTGTTTGTAGTGTAATAATAAACACGCTAGAGGTCGCAATTATAACTCAATTGTGCATGAGGTAAGACTTCAGGTCAAAGAAGATGTCCACAATTTTGGACGGTGATCTGATATTATTTAGCGAATGAGCGAATATTTGGTCCATATTTTAAATCCTGGAGGGCATATACCGCCAAAGTTGTTTACGTGTGAAAAAAGAACGACTGACCTATTCCTTGATACAAATTTGCAATAATAAGTTTGGTAGATAACGGCGCTACTGCCTACTATAAAATGGGTTTTCTGTAGAGAACCACATTTTCCTCCAATGCTATAAATGGTCTCTATCATGACAGAGAAATTCTCAGTTTGTGCACTATTGCAAATTACGTGGAGCCCAAGCGTATTAATTGTCTAACTGTTAAACAAAAGGCGTTATATTGCAGCATGGGGTCGCTTCGCTATCTCTTTTTTTTCAAAATTTACACGGTGTCACTACCGTTAAAGCTTTTTTTGAGATATTTATTTTGGTGTAGGTGAATGCACCCACTGACCTCCACCTGGCGTATAATTTTGGGATTTATACATACAACAATTTTCCGACGAGTTCGAACGGCGTGTCCTAAGACACCACTTGTAGAGATGTTTTTCATGGCTGAAATATTCAGGAAATGTCATCAACATTACTAAGAGGTATTTTGCCACCGTGGATCGATTCCCCGGCCAGGTAACTTCAAATTTTCAACGGTGGAAAAATACTCCTCAGTAATGTTGGCGAAATTTTCTGAGTACTTCTCTGCAAGTGGTGTCTTAGGGCACGCCATTCGGACTCGGCGATAAACTGCAGGTCCACATATGAGGAAATTTGAATCGTAATGCGCTCATTGATATGAGAGATGTCTCCTTTGTCCCTTATGGGATGTTTTTGGAACAATTATTATATTATTATTTAAGCTTGATGTGATAAGATGGCAGAATCTACAAAGTCTTTTTAGTTCAAATCGGATGCTTTTTTGTGCCTAACATTTCCTTCACCGAACAAAAAAATTAAAAAAATATTTTTTCTGCAAGGAGGGCACCTTCAAAAAAGTGATATAACTCAAAAAACGCAAAAAATCGCAACTTGGCAATTATGTAGTTTATTCAGAACCCTTTGCTGAAGATATTCCCAGTGGCAGAATTTCAGACAAATTTGGACCATTTTGTAAAAGTCTATAATATAAAACTATAATTTTGTAAAAAAAAAATTAAGGTTGTATCCCACATGACGATTTTTTCTGCTGTAACAATTATTTTGAAGAAAAATATTTCTATCTGTGTACTTTCTACACCGCCACCATTCCACTGAATATCATATCTATGTATTTGATTATAACCAAACACTTACAAATTGCTTTTAAATTCTCCTTTGGTGTTAGTCTTTTTTAACATTTTTCATTTTGCCTTCGAAATTTTGATTTAGCTTCGAATTATACCGTGAGTTTTGAATATTTTTGAAAACAAATTGCACATCCATAGAATTTGACATGTTCTTTCTTCAAATCAAATTAGAAAACTCGCGTTATTAAAAGTGCAAAAATCGACTTTTTGCCTAAAAACCTGTCCAAATTACCTATAGTGCATTGGATCGTGGGTGGCGTATAATTTATATCAGTAATAAGAATCATACGCCACCCATCATCGGAAAAAATTGTATAACTCAATTATTTTTTAACCAATGTGGCCCTTGGACTCCGAAATGGTAAATTTGTATACATCATTCGTATATTTTACTTGCAAAAGTTTACTTGGGTTTACGTTTTATTATGGTGGAAGAAAGAAGGTGATACAATAATACCAGCTGATGTCTTCATGTCCAAACTTCATAAGTTTGAACTTAGATTATATATATTGGAATTAATTTTAAGTACATTTAAGTCCTACCAAAATCTAACTGAATTTTTATTTCTATTGTGAATTACATCTACTTTGAACTTGATAACCATGAATTGTACTAATTTACGTTAACATAATGTTAAACGTATTATCAAAATGTACGTAACATAAAAAGTACACTTCCTAGGATGTAAGACTGGCTAAGCTCGTTCACTTGGCCTACATTCCTACAACGGTGAACAACTACCATTATAGTATTAATAAATTCACTGGATTGTTTTTAAATCTATTGGTCATTTTGAATTATTATTGTCGCAAGCTGATTTTACCTAGATACCATCTCCTCTTTGTTCATCATCATCATTGGGTTTGGTACTCCTATTATTTACAGTCCACAAATTAAATAGAGGTCAGGAGGCTAATTCTCTGAGGTTCCCTTTGTATCATCTAATCTACCCCCTCCAAGCGTCTTCATGGTCCATTCGCCGAAAAGAAGAACAGACAAACAAAATCCACAACCCACTCAAAAAGGAGAGAAACAGAGGTAAATGCGATAATGCAACTCCACAGTAAATCAGTCTAAGCGGTTCGGTAAGCATTACTACATGCACGTGTATTACAATTTTTGTGATTTGCAGAAAATGTAATTGAATGTTAAATTTGGAAAAAAGGGGAAAATATAGTTTAAATACGGAAAAATATAATAGAGACGTGTGATAAAAATAGTAAAAATTTGCCATTAGCTTTGCAAAATTGAATGTGTCCCGCTTGTAAAAATATTAAAAATTGGTTCCCAAACATGCTTAAAAATTGCATCGAAGAAATCCCGAGTAGTGAAAAAAATTGCATTTTGTAGCCCATTTAAAAAGTGAGAAAATCATAAATCATTAAGGTTTACAAAGTGAGGTTATGTGTTTGCATAGAAGGTCGTAAAATCGTTTTTGCGCATTTTACAAATTTCATATGTACATATGTATGTATATAAGAATCAACTTCTCCCATATGATGTCACATATCTTACATACAAATATACATATCGGCCTTTTTGTAGAAAATTTACTTCTGTTGAAACTGAGGTATGGGGTATTGTATCTCGCGAATTGTTGTAATATACCAAAACTTTTGAACGCATTTAGGTAAAATAAACTGTTTTAGCACGATTGACCGATGGATTTCTTAAAATTATATTTTGAGCGGAAGCTGTGGTCATATTAATGTAAAAAAATAGAAAAAAATCGTTGAAGGAAACGAGTTTTTTTAAGTCAGTTTTCAATTAGTGGCTGTACAATACAATGTAGAGTATAATGTTCAAAGAAGAAGTTAAAGAATACATTTCAGAGATGAAATTTCTAATGTATGATTTTTTAATATAATCAATCTCAAACGGATGCTGACATTTTGAAGACTGAAAAATTGGGTTTTTTGAATTTTTGCTCTAATCGGAACGCGCAACTGTACTCGTTTAAAAACTGATTATGAGATTGTAGTACTCGCGATTACGCATTTTTTGATGTATAACTAGGGCGTGTAGCCTTCAAAGGTTCACAACAATCTCAGCTTAAAGTCGAAATTTTTGTGCGTATTTTTTTTTTAAAAAACCAGTTTTTTGGATCCAAAACTTACAAATGCCTTTCGATTTCAGTGGAAACCCGCGTGAATCTAACAAGCCTTTGCGCGTCTAAATCCATCCACTAGATCGGCGGATATGATACCCCTCAAATTTCGAAAATATGCAAAAAATATTTTTGAAAATATCGTGTATTTAGACGCGTTTTAGATGTGTGATTCCTACTTAGATAAATAGAGCGAAGCGCATATTTAAAATGTGCGAAAACAGATATTGAAAAACGTTCGCGAATCCGGAGATATAATAGATTTTTTCTAAAAACTGAGTGCGATGCTACATCCACGGTTCTTGATGGATCGCATTGAAATGACATAGGATGATGTATTTTTTAATGGTGAACATTGAAATCGGATGCGCATAAAATGCAAATGTACTTCGTGGAAATTATGGGCATTTTACTGTTTTTTCATCCTAACATGCAACTGATGCTACATCGTGGTCGTCAAATGGAATTTCACAAAGTGTATATCAAATAAGAAGGATTGATTCGCTGTTTTGGAAAAACGGATGCGCATCATGTCATTTTCACTATTACGCGGTTTATATGCGTTTCAAATGTTGTAATATTCAATAAAACATTATTTTAATGTTATGCCACAATTGGAATTCCTTGTGATTTAATATAATGTTCTAAAAATATTCGCCAATAGGAAAACTATAAGTGAAAAAGTTGTTGCAACGGAATATCTTCATTATTGCGTGAAATTTGGACGAAAATGACGAAGAACTCAATCATTTTTTCTTCAACATTTCCTACAAAACCATAAAAAAACAAGTAAGAAAAGTCTATAGTCGGACGGAGCCGACCATGGGATACCCTATACCACTATCCCTGGACAATCACTCTCCACGGAACTTCTTTTCAATGATTGTGAAAATTTAATTATCAAATATCAGAGATGTAATAAATAATACTTATGACCAAAACCAAAAAGTTATCTAGCATGACAAAGACATTTTTGTAGCTGGAAAGGAAAATTTAGTTCACACAAACTAAAATGTAATGAAAACCACTTATGTAGTACTACCCACCAAAAATCCTCATTACAAACCTCCTTTCCCACCCATTATTTTAACAAGGGCATGTCGCGCGAAATATCGGGTTATTTTGTAACCACTGAAATAAGTAGTCAGAATCTACTCAGTATCTACTTATTTCAGTGGTTACAATCTACTTTGTCCAGTGTTTACAAAATAACCAGATATTTCGCGCGACATGCCCTTGTTAAAATAACGGGTTGGAAAGGAGGTTTGTATTGAGGATTTTTGGTGGGTACTACTTCCGTTGTTTAACCGCTACGTTATTGAAATTTTTACCAATTTCACACAAAAGTTTCAGTCCATTTAACCCGCTAAGTATTATCTGATCTTCACGTTGGTTTATACGATTCTTCTTCATCATAAACTCAAACTTTGTTTAAAATTTTGCGGGTTATTATTTTGACCAACAGGGCCGCTACAAAATTGGTTAAAATTTAGTTTTTGGTCCATTTCATCCCCTGAAAATTTCACGATCATCACCAAAAACTAATCATTTCTATTTTGGCCCGAAACCAACCTCCTTAAAAAATTCGTTACAATAAGTCCATAATTGCGGCCTTAAGCTTGTTTACAATTTTTAATGGACGGACACACATCGCAAAATCGCTTTATCTCGCCGAGATATGAATTTCGGCATTTCAACTAAGGGGTTTAGGACGAATATTTCGTGGTGTTACATAAACTTTTGGAGAGACAATAAGTAGCATGGGGTAAAAATGTGGTTCTTTACACAGAACCCATTATATATTAGGCAGTAGGCCCGTTTTCCGTTATTTATTGCAATTTTCATCAGAGGAAAGGTCAGTGGTTTTTTTCCATAAGTAGGCTTCTTTGCGAAATATATATGTCCTCAATGAATTGACCAAAAATAGAATTTTTATATTTTTCATACAAAAGTAATGGTCGATTTTACCCGCTAAAGAATATCAGATCATCATTCAAAATTGTAGACATCTTTTTCGACCTTTACTCTTACCCGGTGCAAAATTTCGTGACTATTGATGTATAATTGCGACTTCTAGCGAGTTTATTATTATACTACAAACAAATAACGGAATATATTAGGCTGTAACTCTGTTATCTGATCATGCACACCAACATAATTGGCATCAATTGAAAGGTCAAGCGTTCACTTTCAAGTATATTTCACTTGTCCGGAATGTCACTTCCAGGAATTAAGATATAAGCTGTATATTAAAAATTTTTACAATTTTCACACAAAAGTTTTGGTCAATTTAACCCTCTAAATATTATCCGATCGCCATCTCAAATTGCAAGCTTCTCCTTTGTGATATACTCTTACCTTATTTAAAATTACGCGTTGATCGGACTATTATAAAGACCTACAGAGCCGCTAGAAAATTGGATAAATATTATGTTTTTGGTCCATTTCACCCGCTAAATATTTCACGATCATCACCAATAAGAATAGGGATCTATTCTGATCTGAACCCGACCTCCATACAAAATTTCGTGACGATCGGTCCATAATTGCGGCCTGGAGCGTGTTTACAATTTATAATGGACAGACGGACGGACGGACGGACGGACGGACGGACGGACAGACACACATCTCAAAATCGCTTTATCTCGTCGAGATATGAAGATTGGTATACCACATTGGGGGTCTCCGACGAATATTTCGCGGTGTTACATGAATTTTTACCAAAACAAACTTATAATACCCTTTTCCACATTGTGGTATAGGGTATAATAAAATTAGAATAACATAATTTTTATTTTTTTCGTCACATTTTCATTGTATTTTTGCAAATAACACGAATACTATAGCTCCAAACTTCACGACTTAGGTTTCATTTTATTCCTCACAATGTCTGGATGCTGCTATAATTTTTTTATATATTTCTTTGTAAGTATAAGCGCTATTGTTTCAAAAATATGTTTGTAAATACGTGAAATTATTTAATAAATTTAATTTTTCGCGAATCCATTGAAACTTTTTAAATTTTTTTGCATATTCTCAAAGTGTGCGAATTCAATTAACGACAATTGGATATAACAGCTTACTATATTAAGCAGCGATTTTTTTAGAATTTTTTCTAATTAGCATAATTAAAACGGTCATATCTTTTGCGCGCAACAATCATAGTTGGTAACGAAAACAGATTTGGAATGACGATTTTTTTCTTAATCTATGTACCAAAAATCATAGATGTAGTATCAAAATTTTTTTTTGATTTTTTTGAAATGGTAAAGACGATTTTAGACATTTTTGATGATATAAAGTGTACATAATATACAAAGTCAAAAGAAGTTGGAAGAAATAGATCAAAAATTTGGTGTTTTTTTCTAATTTGCCATTCTCAGTGTAAAGTTTCATTTCTCTTTTGGTCCAAAAAGTAGAGACAGTATGGCTAATTACAATTGTTAAATTTAACTAAAAGAGATTAAGGTGCTTAATTTCTCTTTTAAAAAAAATAATTTCACTCCAAATCGAATTTCGTTCGAAAAAACAAATAATAATAACAACTCAATTTTCGGATAATCTTTATCAGCAATACACTGGAGGTAATTCAACATATCATTTTTCAAACATCTACTATATTATTTGGCTACAAAAATATTTCGAACAATATCTCAACAAATTAAACAACAATTCCATTGCAAAGTTGATTATTACCTCTTTGGGTACGGCGAATTCAGATGAGTGTTTACACAATAAGAGAAATTGTTTGAGAGAGTAGTTAAAAGAAGCTGTATCGTGCTCTTTTATTGTGATTTATATGTGGCATTATTCGAGTGAAAATACTTATGTAGCATTTACACTATCCAACTCAATATGACTTGGATTGTTCTTTATATTATTGTTAAATGCATAACACCCAAGAATACCATAAACATAGATTAAAACACATACCTAATCTGGAAATCATTTACACATAAACTTTTTAATTGAATTCTCACCGCCAAAAAAATCATTCTTGCAAAATTCATTATCTCATCGTTATGTTTAAAGAGGAATAATTTAGAAAGGACTTATCCCACCATACAAACATCACAATTTGCTCTAATAAAGCAGTGGCATTTCGTTTAGTGTTACTGGCAAAGGTTTACAATTAACATCGACTTTAAACCATTTGCGTTTAGTCAAACTATATTGCTTACTTCAAATTGAAGGGCAACTGTTAAACTCTCCTATACTCACAATATCTACCTATATATTTTAATACACACATATATTTCTTGGAAGAAATTGAAATTTTCCCTTTATGAAGGTGTAAAATTAACCTGTACTGGACGAAATAACGTTCTAATTTATGTTATCTAAAGGAATTATCCACAATTTTCTCACAAACTTATTTATTATCTTATTCCATACCACACCATTGGTCACCGGTTGGGTTTATCGGGTTATTTAATACATTCCTATCCTTTATTTGAGACAAAAAGCTAATTTAAATTAGCAAAATATACTAACGAGTCCGTTCGAAATTAAAATTTCAAAATGCCAACAGATCCCACTACGCTTACTGACACTAGTTCTGACAAAAGATCCACTGATTCTACTTCGGGTCAAGGTACTAGTAAATCAACTTTAAGACCATCTATAATTCATGAAAAATTTCTTTTTGACTGTGATCATTTAATCAGCTTCTGCAGTAAGTTTGAGAAATGTGATATCACAGATCAAACAGACTCCATTTTAGGATTAAACTAGAAGATTTGGAAGCTAGATGGAAAAAATTGCAGTCAGATTATGAGACCCTCATGATCGATCCTGAGTGTTGGTTGATAATCAATTAAAAACACTATTTAATATCCCCACAGCTAATTCTGAAACAGCTGAATCAATTCATAAAATTCATTCTTCTGTTAGCGACTGCTTGAGCACACTTAAGTCGCTGAACATTAAAGTAGATAGTTGGGACCCCATACTCATATACCTAATATCTACCAAACTTCCTGATGAAACCCTTGCCCTATGGGAACAATCCCTAAAATCGCACAAAGACTTGCCTAGTTGGTCCCAAATGGACGACTTCCTTAAAAATAGATTCGAGGTAGTTGAACGAGTATCAAGTATTAGGATAACGAAAGAAAGGCACAGTATGCCATCGGCTAACTCATACAAAACCAAAGTACAGACATACTCTTCCACTGAAAAATTGCATATACATTGTCCTCTTTGCAAGGAAAATCATGCGATAAAATCATGCTCAGAATTTCGAAAGTTCGAGCCACAAGAAAGAATTGATTTCGTTTTCAAAAATAAACTATGCAATAATTGTTTATCGGATTCTCACTTAAAATCTAAATGTCGAAGTAAATATTCTTGTTCGACTTGTAAGAAACAACACCACTCTTTACTGCATCTTCCCAATAAAAATAATTCTCTGAAACATGAAAATAACAGTCTCAATGTTGAAGATAAATATTTAACATCGCCCAAATCTCAAAATTCTCAAGTTCAAGCCAATATTTCACACAATAATGAAACCATTTTACTACGAACTGCTCTTGTTCAAATTGAACATAAAGGCGAAAAATTTACAATTCGCGCCATAATAGACCCCGGTTCACAAAGAACATTTTTGTCAGAGAAAATTCGAAGATACCGTATCGTAGATCTCATTTTAACATATCAGGTATTGGTGGTATTGCTCAAACTGCTGATAAAGAGTGCAGTCTAAAAATAGTGTCCACAATCAGTGATTTCAGTTGCACAGTCAATGCTATCGTTCTATCAAAGTTAACAAAACGATTACCATCCACAACGTTTTCAGTACCCTACTCAGATGAACTTCAGCGTATGAGTCTCGCAGACCCGAATTTTAACAAATCTGCAAACATAGACCTCATACTTGGAAACGATTCTGAGAGATTTATAAATCTGGAGGGAATCAAGAAGAACGTATGTGGCGATGTTTCAGCGTATAATACGATATTTGGTTGGGTTTTAAGTGGGCCGTGCAAAACAGAATCTGTGCACTCATTTTCTCTCAATGTAGTACCTTCAGAAAACTATCAATTGAATGAAACTCTCAAGAGGTTTTGGGAGTCGGAAGAGATTAGTTTTCCTCCACCAATATCTACCGAAGATAAACACTGTGAAGAATTTTTTACTCAAACTGTGTCTCGACAAACAGATGGTCGATACGTGGTTCAGTTACCATTTAAAAATGAGTTCCCTAATAGTGTTTATCTTGGTTCATCTCGTTTTTCAGCTCTTGCACAATACGTGCGTATGGTGAAAAGTATATCTAAAGATGAAAATTTAAACACTGAATACAATGCAGCTCTTAATGAATACATTTCCATGGATCACATGGAAGAAATATCCTCTACCGAAATTATTGTGAACGAAAAATACCATTCATACTATCTTCCGCATCATGCGGTTGTTAGGCCTGACCATAAATCCACAAAAGTGCGAATTGTCTTTAACGCATCTCGTAAGACAAAATCCGGGTTTTCATTAAACGACGTTTTATACACGGGACTCACACTTCAAACCGATTTGATTTCTACCATTCTCAACTGGAGAAAATATAAATATGTTTTTTGTGGCGACGTACAAAAAATGTACCGCAAAAATTTTAGTTTGGTTGCGGATTCGTAGTTAGTCGGAGACTAAAACATCTGGTATCCAGCTTCACCCCAGTGAATGAAAGACTTGCTGCAATTCGAATAAAAGCTAAATTCTTCAACATCAGCTTTATTTGCGCTCATGCTCCCACTGAAGAAAAGGACGAACAGACCAAAGATATATTTTACGAGCGCTTAGAAGAAACATACGACCGTTGCCCTGCCCATGACATTAAAATCATTCTAGGCGATTTTAATGCCAAAATTGGAAAGGAGAATATCTTTGGCCCAACAGTCGGGAAATTCAGTCTCCACAGTGAAACATCTGACAATGGTATGAGGCTGATAGACTTTGCAGCTGCAAAAAACATGGTAGTTAGCAGTACCAGATTTAATCATCTCGATATTCATAAGGGCACCTGGCTGTCTCCAGATCAAAGAACAAGTAATCAAATTGATCATGTTGTAATAGATGGAAGACATTCATCCAGCGTGTTGGATGTACGATCGTTCCGAGGCGCAAACATTGATTCGGACCACTACCCTGTTGCAGCAAAGGTACGTACCCGTCTAAACGTTGCAAATAAAGCACGAACAGACACAACGCGGAAGTTGGACATCGATAGGCTGCAAACACAACAGATAGCCACAGCATATTCCACTCAACTAGCCCAATTGCTTAACGCGAGCACTCCTTGTCCCGATAACATAACAGCACAATGGCAACATATTGCCCACTCCATGCAAACAGCCGCAAAATCCATACTTGGATTCCAGAGACCTCCACAAAGGAATTCATGGTATGACCAGGAGTGTCGTGCTGCTACCGAAGAGAAAAATGCGGCATATAGAGCTACTTTACAATCAGTAGCAACGCGTAGCGCACGAGAGAGATATCGGGAGAAAAGGAGATAAGAGAAACGTCTTTTCCGCAAGAAAAAGAGAGAAATGGAAAAGCGGGAGTGTGAAAAAATCGAGATGTACAGGAGCCAGAATGAAGTCCGAAAATTCTACCAAAGAGTGAAACATCAAACAGATGGCTTTGGTACAGGCACATCCTCCTGTAGAGACTAGCAAGGTAATCTGGTAACAGATACAGACAGCGTGCTCAGGATATGGAAGGAACATTTCTCCAATCTGCTGGTATCCAATAGTAGCGAAGACGATGATACCACAGATCCAATCCCAGAAGATGGTATAGAATGTATACCGCCCGGCCAAGATGAGGTAAAAACAGCAATCAACCGGCTGAAGAATAATAAAGCAGCAGGAGCCGATGGCTTACCAGCCGAGCTGTTTAAAACCGGAGGCGACGCGCTGATAAGGTGTATGCATCAGCTAGTTAGCACCATCTGGCAGGAAGAACGCGTACCCGTCGATTGGAACCTGAGCATCCTATGTCCCGTCCACAAGAAAGGAGATAAGACTGTATGCTCCAACTATAGGGGCATAAGTCTTCTCCCTATTGCCTATAAGATAGTGTCAGGGATATTGTGCGAACGACTAAAGCCAATGGTCAACGAAATAATTGGACCATACCAATGTGGCTTTAGACCTGGCAAGTCCACCATTGACCAGATATTTACCCTGCGGCAAATCCTAGAGAAGACCCAAGAGATGCAGATCGACATATTTCACCTTTTTGTCGATTATAAAGCAGCATTCGACAGTCCCCTCCGATCAAAGGTATTCCACGCAATGTCTGAATTTGGTATCCCCGCAAAGCTCATCCGGCTTTGTAAGATGACTTTAACTGATACTAGGTCCTCAGTTAAAATTGGAAAGAAACTCTCCGAAGAATTTTGTACCAAAAGAGGTTTCAGACAAGGAGACAGCCTTTCGTGTGACCTATTCAACATTTTGCTGGAAAAGGTAATACGAGATGCAAATGTCAAAAGAAATGGCACAATTTACACCAATAGCCACATGTTACTTGCCTATGCTGATGACATAGACATCATGGGACGGTCAGTAAAGGAAGTAACTGATACCTTTAGGAAGGTCGAAGCAGAATCTGCGAAAGTGGGTCTGGCGGTAAACGGCGAAAAGACCAAATTGATGGTGTCGACGCGCAAAGCGTCCATAGAGCTCGGGCCAACTGTGGAAGTTGGTACCTACAATTTTGAGGTAGTTAAAGACTTCGTCTACCTCGGCACTGCCATAAACACAACAAACAACATCAGTTGTGAAATAAGAAGAAGAATTGTATTGGCCAACAGATGCTACTATGGTCTAAGTAAGCAATTTAAAAACAAAGCCACATCTCGTCAAACAAAAATAACACTATACAAAACGCTGATACTACCCGTGCTAATGTATGGCTCCGAAGCATGGGTACTTGCGCAAGCAGATAAGGCAGTGCTTGGTGTGTTTGAGAGGAAAATTCTTCGAAAGATCTACGGGCCGATTTGCGTTGACGGTGAATATCGACGTCGTATGAACCACGAGCTATATAAGCTATACAAAGACATGCATATAGTTAAACGTATCGAGATGCAACGATTGCGTTGGCTAGGCCATATCATGAGAATGAGCGATGATGAACCCGCTAAAAAGGCGTATGAATACATGCCACATGGCGGTGCACGCAGAATCGGTAGGCCTAAGCTTCGATGGAGCATACAAGTGGATGAAGAAATGGAAAGGCGCGGTATTCCAAAAAGTCAAGCGAAAAACAGAGAGGAATGGAGATCTTTTCTTAGTTCGGTCTATGGAACAAATGTTCTGTAATGGGCCAACTAAGTAAGTAAGTAATACTCCAGGGGCAAAATGGAGACATGTGTCCACAAGCGATAATCCTGCAGATTTTGGCACTCGAGGCTGCAGTACCCAGGATTTAATATCGAACTCGCTCTGGTGGAACGGACCATCATGGCTCAATACTCCCGAACTCAATTGGCCTAAGATCAAACCATTCAATTGTTCCATAGGTAAACAACTTGTTGAAATATTACACTCAACTTCCGATGAAGATGACATTCTGCAAAGATTTTCGTCATACACAAGGGCCCTTAGGGTTATCTCTTATGTTTTCAGATTTTTCTTTTGTACACACAAAGTATACAAGCTGCAGTATAAATTTGACTCAATCAATTTAACTTTGAAAGAGTTAAATTCTACAAAAAAATAGACTCATTTTACTATCGCAACGTAGATTCTATTCGGAGGATTATGACTCTCTTTCCAATTCTGTACCAATTTCTAAAAAGAGCTCATTAATAGCTCTAAACCCATTTGTAGATGAAACACGAATCATGCGTGTAAATGGACGTTTAGCAGATTCATCTATTCCGTATTCTGAAAAGTTTCCTATTATTCTCCCTGGAAATTCAAAACTATGTAACTATTTGTCACATTTACACACATTTCTAATGCACGCAGAGTGTAATTTAATGTCAAGGTACGCACAAACTGAATTCTATATCTCACGCCTGAAACGCCGAATGAAAAGCATAATACATAGATGCAAAGTATGTATTTTATATAGACAAAAATCATGCCATCAAATTATGGCCCCATTACCAGAAGAAAGGTGTATTCTAACACCACCATTTCAAGTTACCGGTATTGATTTCGCCGGTCCCTTTGAGCTCAAAAGCTCAACTTTGCGCAAATGTTCAACCACCAAAGCATACGTTAGCGTATTTGTATGCTTCACAACTAAAGCCATCCATCTTGAACCCTGCTCGGAGCTATCAAGCGCTGCCTTTGAGGCGGCATTTGCTCGTTTCGTCGGAAGGCGGGGGGTCCCTCAAAAGATTTTGTCGGATAATGGTCGTAATTTTCTTGGTGCTAGTAGATCATTATTGAAACAATTCACTCTATTTTTGAAATCCACCTCACATGACATTGCACGTAAGTACGAAACCCATGGGTTTGAATGGAAGTTTATTCCACCCCCCGCAGTCAAGAGTTTCAAGATCCATTTCAAAAAAATTGCAGGTGCGCACAGATTTACATTTGAACAGTTCGCTACAGTACTCAGTAGAAATGAAGGTGTGTTGAACTCGAGACCAATCTCCGCCTTTTCGGAAGATCCCGCAGATATAACTGCATTAACACCGGGACACTTTATTAAAGGTTCACCCTTAATGGCATTGCCAGAACCTAGTTCCCCAAACTTGTCACTCATAAACAGGTGGGAAAACTCAAGGCTTTACACCATCAATTTGCGATAAGATGGAAAGCTGACTACCTTAAAGCTCTACAAAAACGTTACAAGTGGAAATGTGCCACTCCTAATCTTCAGATAGGCGATTTAGTAATAATAATTGACGATATACTCCCACCCAGCGAATGGCGTCTGGGAAGAATTGAAAAAACCTACATGGGTTCCGACAAAAATGTACGTGTGGCAGACGTACGTACTGCAAATGGTATTATCAACCGCCCAATAGTAAAATTATGCTTCTTACCGTATTGTGATACACCGGAAAAGGAATAAACTACAACATTTACAAACAATTATAGTATTGGCATCCTTTACGACTGTAAAGCATGTCATCGAACAGCATTAATATCTCTTTTAATATTTCCAGATCAAAATCGAACGATAATCGGTACAAATCCGACTTCTACAAATGCAAAATGTGCACCAAATTTCACGCCTTGAGTGCGTATTGGCATCCTTTACGACTGTAAAGCATGTCATCGAACAGCATTAATATCTCTTTTAATATTTCCAGATCAAAATCGAATGATAACACTGCTCAACAAAATTGAAAAAGTTGAATGTTTCAACCGAAGTTGTTGGTGTTTCTAAATGAAATCGGCAACCTATTTTCAAATCGATTTTTAGGTTATGGGCGAATCGTGGGCGCTATGAACTTTATATTAAATATTTGAATACAGGACTATATAGTAGACACCCTGAACATATTCGGAATGCCATATGAAGCTTCTATTACTTCCCCCGATGACGTAATTACAGCTTAAAGTACTCAAAATATGCAATTTTTACAAGATTCATCATATGTTTTCTATATTTTTTGATAAATATTCGCCATAATTATTTCAAAAAACATTTTGTATCGAGCGTACAACATCTTCTTAATATATTAGTGTCGAAAAACCCGCAAAAAAATATTTGTTTGTATCCGAAAATAACGAAATTCAGGGTAAAACTCGTAAAAACCGATTTTGAGCTATATCTCAAGAACAAGAGCTGATGGAGAAAACCCGTGACCAGATTTGAAAATAGCTCGCGGATTTCATTTAGAAACAACAACAACTTCGGTTGAAACAAAAGTCGTGTTGACCAGTGTAATCGGTACAAATCCGACTTCTACAAATGCAAAATGTGCAACAAATTTCACGCCTTGAGTGCCTGTCCTAAATTTCTTCGAATGACGCCAAAGGAACGAAACAGATATGTACTTAAAAATTTATATTGTGTCAATTGCCTTGCACGAAGCCACAGGTTCCGAGATTGTAAATCCAAATACGTATGTTGGAAATGCGGCAAATATCATCATACGCTACTCCATCCAAGTCAGAAGCACAATCAGAAGGATAAACTCCAAATTACTATTTCCAAACAGGAAACAACGACACAAGGACCTGATAACTATATATTATCGGAAGCCATACGATCCCTTGCATCTGTACTATGTGTAACACATCAATTCACTACTTTTCCGGCCGGGCGCCATGTCCAAACTTCATAAGTTTGAACTTAGATTATATATATTGGAATTAATTTTAAGTACATTTAAGTCCTACCAAAATCTAACTGAATTTTTATTTCTATTGTGAATTACATCTACTTTGAACTTGATAACCATGAATTGTACTAATTTACGTTAACATAATGTTAAACGTATTATCAAAATGTACGTAACATAAAAACTACACTTCCTAGGATGTAAGACTGGCTAAGCTCGTTCACTTGGCCTACATTCCTACAACGGTGAACAACTACCATTATAGTATTAATAAATTCACTGGATTGTTTTTAAATCTATTGGTCATTTTGAATTATTATTGTCGCAAGCTGATTTTACCTAGATACCATCTCCTCTTTGTTCATCATCATCATTGGGTTTGGTGCTCCTATTATTTACAGTCCACAAATTAAATAGAGGTCTGGAGGCTAATTCTCTGAGGTTCCCTTTGTATCATCTAATCTACCCCCTCCAAGCGTCTTCACTTCATTTGCTGTCAAAACACATTTTTAATCAGAAATAAATAACAAATATTTCTCTTCTAAAAAGAATATCTGTGTGCAATATCTTTATTTAAGCTTCGCGTAGAATATTTACCGTTTTACCGTTAGAATATTTTACCGAATTCTCCTTTTGGATCACCTTGTTAAATTTGCCTTGCGTTATATACTGCGCTTGGATCATATAAAAAGCGGATGTGGTACACTTGCAATCCTTTTGAAAATTGTTTATTGTTTATTAACTGACTTCCTTTCTTCTTCTTAATGAAAGACATTCTCTTTTTCTAAAACGATTAACTGTATTAAGTTATGTTCTAAGTTAGCTATTAGATTTTCTACTCCCTGACTGTTGATGTATTTGCGTCAGTCACAAAAGATACAAACACAATTTGTCTTTGAAGTTTTCTCTTGGTGAATACTAACCGATAGAGATACGCACACATGACGTAGATACGTATACTCATACATGACGTTGTATGTGATATTCCTTATGGTTTTACGCTAAGGATGGCTGAGAGCTCTGCTATTACAATAACATTGAGCGCAACTGCTCACTCACTGTGTATATCTGTGTTGGGGTATGTAAGATGCAGTTTCTTTCCTTTCAATGTGATGTTGAGTACGAATTGGTTAACAGAAAGTTAAAAACCTAATTCACTTAAAAATATATACCAAAAAGCAACCACATATGCATTCACCGATGCACTCACTCTATCATCAAACGACCGGGAGTTATTCAAACAAATTTCATTTAATTAGAATAAATGAAAAAATGGCTCCATTATATAGTTACGTTTCTTGGAATGCTTTTATAAAAATGCAAAGGACTTGGAGAGCACAGCGTCCAAATAACACATACGAAAAAACTAAGATGAAAGGGAAGATGTGACGTTTCCAAGGTTGGTACAACAAAACAGGCTAGAAACACAACTGCAACGACGAATCTGTTTCAATTAAGAATTTTTTAATTGAAAATAGACCTTTGTGCTACTATTTGTTTGTAATTTTTTAAAGGCAGTGACATTTAAAATATTGGTCATGAAAATCAATATGTGTTTCTATGAAGTATTTCTCAAATTTTCAAAGGTAGCTTTTACAGCTAACAGCGTGTAGTCCATTGTGTAGATGTCATACGGAGGTAAGTCGCATATTGCTTATTTATTTAAAGAGTGTAAAATATGTTCTGTTTTCCAATTTAGGCTTGAATGTCAACTTCGATATGTTCGTCCTTGTGTTCGGTCTACATGTTAGTGTGACGAAATTCCTGCTACATCGTACTTTTTGTGAAGCGGTTATATGGTCCTTGAACTTTGCAAGTAAATCTGTCAATTAGTGAAATACATCTTCTCAAAAAAGGCGGTTGAAAACATTAATTTGGTTTATTGGACTTTTCTTTCGTTATGTAGGGTATATGTACATATACATACACATTGTAAGGAATTAGAAAACGAGTTAACTTCGAAATCAACTTAATACATTTAATAGCGTCAGAAAAAGAGAAAGTCTTTCGTTAAGGTCAAGAAAGGAAAACACTTAATAAACGATAAACAATTTTGAGCGTGATGTGCATTGTAAACCGGCTGGGATTTGAATCCACGTCCTTGAAAACATATCAAAAAAAATGTTGTCACGGCGTGTTAGCGTTCAAAGCCAAAACTCATAATTTCAAAGGCAGCGTAAAAAAGCGTTTGTCGTGAAGAAAATACATTTGTGTGGCCAAGTATCCGCGTAAATGTATAAGACACATTTGCATTTGAAAAACGATAAGTTCTAGGACAGAGAAGCCATTACATAGTCGATACGTCCGAAGATTTGCTTTACCACCAATGAAACCAGGTAACGTAATTTGGTGACTATGTGGGTTCGAGTCCTTGGCTTTCCTTTTTCACTTGCAAATAATTTCCGATCATCAAGCTTAACTCTAAACGAGAGAATTAACAAAAAATCATTAAAAATGATCTTCGCCCTAACAGGCAAAATTTCAAAAAAATAAAAAACTGGCTGAGCCCAGCTGGGATTTGAACCCACGTCCTTGAAAACATATCAAAAAAATGTTGTCACGGCGTGTTAGCGTTCAAAGCCAAAACTCATAACTTCAAAGGCAGCGCAAAAAAACGTTTGTCGTGAAGGAAATACATTTCTGTGGCCAAGTATCCGCGTAAATGTATAAAACACATTTGCATTTGAAAAACGATAAGTTCTAGGACAGAGAAGCCATTACATAGTCGATACGTCCGAAGATTTGCTTTACCGCCAATGAAACCAGGTAACGTAATTTGGTGACTATGTGGGTTCGAGTCCTTGGCTTTCCTTTTTCACTTGCAAATAATTTCCGATCATCAAGCTTAACTCTAAACGAGAAAATTAACAAAAAGTAAACCAGTTGTGTTGTTCAAAATATTAAAATACAATTTTGTGTGTTTTGTATGAGTTCGTGGTCATATTGGTTACTTGCAGGAAAGAAAGAACCTACTTCTATTAAGAATTTCTCCACAAATCATCATTACTGTGAATAACTACTGGTCGGACTACTACTGCCACGTTTGGGGATATACATAGAATCACCTTCTGAGTCGATTTATGCATGTCCGTCCGTTCTCAACAGGTCGCATTTATTGTCCGATTCAGCTGAATTCGGTCTAGAATAAATGTGCCAAGATATATCGAAGTCAGTTCAGATTTGGATATAGCTCCCATATATATTTTCAGCCGAGTTCACGTATTTGCTACAACAATCACGCTATATGCGTCCGAATTCGATGAAATTTGGTATGTGTGACTGAATTCGCTCGAGAAATAAATTTACTAAACTATATATTTATATAGCTCCAATATATATTTTCGGTCGATTTGATGTAAATTTATTAATTTTAATAATTTTATTTGATGCAACAAACACCCTATATCCGCTTAATTTTAATGAAATTTGAAATGTTCGCACCAAACTCCTTGATGCACCAATCTCCTTATTTTTGTCCAATTTTGATGAAATTGAATGATGATGATGAATTTGGTCTAGAAATAAATGTACCAAATTATATCGCCCATTTACTCAAAGAGTGGCATAACTAAAAAAATGCAATTTCTGAGTTAGCAATTTCTATTTTTTCTAAGACTTCTACTTTATCTTGTGTAAAATTGTCTCTAATGGCTACTTTACACGATATGTTTTTAACATATGAGTTGTCACTTTTTAAATACAAAATGTATATGCAAAGTGACAACACATATGTAAAAAACATATCGTGTAAAGTACCCATAATACTCATCTAGTTACAGCTCATTTACTACGGGTTTGGGAAAATTCAACAAAAATGTTTTTGAGGTTATGAAGCACTAAACCACTTCAAATCATGCTTGATCTTGCACAGAAATTTAGCACTGATATCTAACTAGCTGTTTGCAAAATATGGTCCAAGTAGTTATTTTATTTTTTGTGTAATAGTCTTTTTAAGTCAACTTAAAACGCGTTTTTCTCGAAATTAGATTTTTTGAGATGTGGCACTCTTTGAATAAATGGGCGATATCAAAATCAGTTAAGATTTGGATATAGCTGGTTTAGGGTATCATATAGACGGACCGCCCGAATTTGATCCTTTCCTTACAGGTTTTATAGTATTGTATTTTTTCTAAGAGTATGTACATTACTAAGAATGTTTACGTTGGTGTCGAAGTTTTTCAGGAATTTACACAAATATGTCCCGATTTCTGAGAAAGGACATAGCAAAGAGAACAAGTGGTTATTGTTGTTCACAATCTTGTCTGATTTACCAATTCACCACTATATTTTCACAATTTGCATATAACGCAATATTTTTCATTGTCTTCCAGGCGGCCAAGAGACTATGGCCCAAAAATTGGATTGAATGTATTATTAGAAAACATTCACTCGGTCATTTTCTCCTGACTCTTTTCCCAGATCTTAGATGGCAGAGAAAATTGATAAGCGATTTTTTCGTTAGTTACGCTCCAGCAAAATGTTCTATGATAATTTCGATCAATGATCAATGATGTTTTAATGTATCTTTCACGACTTCACTTTAAATCATGAAAAAGAACCAGTAGAACTAATACTTTACATGGAACCACCCCAATTTAATGTTGCTGTCTTTATATCCCTGAAAAATCACGTGTTTTTCAATTTATAAATTCATCCCATATCATCACATTAAAAAATTTAATAACCTCATTTTTAATGAATTTCTCGTTGGAGTCGTGCTTAATGACCGAAGATTTTTTTGCAAGTGTAAAAGGAATGCCGATGCCACCATTGTGATCTGGTTTCGCTGTTGGTAGCAGCTCATCAGACATATCGACTGTGGAGTGGCGTCTCTGTCATCTAATTATACCCTCCACCATATGGAGGGTATAATTAAATTTGTCATTCCGTTTGTAACACATCGAAATATTCGTCGGAGACCCTATAAAGTATATATATATTATTGACCAGCAAAAAATTCTATGTCGATTTGACCATGTCCGTCTGTCCGTCCGTCCGTCCGTCTGTCTGTTGAAATCAAGATACAGCTCGCAATTTTAAAGATAGAGAGCCAAAATTTGGTACAGAAGTTTTTATTACTTGTAGGATGGTTGGTATTGAAAATGGGATATATCGGTCCACGTTTTGATATATCCCCCATAGAACGGTACCTCCCGATTTTCTTTATTTTTAAGGCTTTAGCTTCATTATTATTATGAAATTTGGTACGTAGTCTTCTTTAGGGGTATACAACTTTCCCCCAGAATTTTGACGGTATCGGTCCACACCTTCATATAGCCCCCATAGAACGGTAACTCCCGATTTTCGGTATTTTTAAGGTTTTAGCTTCATTATCCTACCAAAATGGCTGAAATTTGGTACGTAGAATTTTGTCGGTATCGGTCCACACCTTCATATAGCCCCCATAGAACGGTACATCCCGATATTCGGTATTTTTAAGCTTTTAGCTTCATTATCCTACCAAAATGGCTGAAATTTAGTACGTAGTCTTCTATAGGGATACAAAACTTTCCCCCAGAATTTTGTCGGTATCGGTCCACACCTTCATATAGCCCCCATAGAACGGTACCTCCCGATTTTCGGTATTTTGAAGGTTTTTGCTTCATTACACTGTGCAACACAGGAAATGCAAACAACTTCTAATAGGCATTTCTTGAAAGTACATATTGAGATTACAAAAACCTTAATTGGGTTTTGTGTTCTTAGATCGGGTTTAGATTTTATGGCCTCATCTAAACCGACCTAAAATGAGCCTTTTTTCCAGTGATCGGAACTTTATCTCCTAAACGAATAAGAATTTAGCTTTGAAGTCTTCCGCAATATTGTAGCCCTAAAGTAGTAGAACTTATGCGTCAAACAGATGAACTAGGAAAAGCTGCATCTAGCGCTTCAAACTCGTTAAAATATGGAAAAGTGTACATTATTTCTGAAATTCTGGTCAGTAACAACTAAACTGTTGGGAGTTGAAAGAAGTAACAATTCTAAAAATTTTCCAAATAATGTGGCCATCAATTCTTCAGAACATTCTGAAACTCTAAAATGGTTATTTCACGTTTTTAAAGGGGTATTTCATAACACACCTTTTACAAAACTTATTTCAAACAATGTTCACACAGGCTGTTTATTCTCATGTTGGGAATTTCAATGAATTATTGAAATATTTACCAAATTGTTGTTGAAAATTTTACTATAAACAAGGCGATAGAGGCATTTTACAACAACATAATGTTCTAGAGAGTTGTGTATTACATTCCAAACAATATTTTTCCAAAAGGTAACATTAAGAAGAATTTAACATTTTGGGAGATACGCTGCGAAATATACCCAAATTATAGAATTTTTAGATATATTATAAAATTTGAGGCAATAAATGCAGTTTTTCTAGTTCACTATTCCACCAAATATTTTCTTCTTGCTCTTATCTACAAGTTTGCTGCAGATGTCAAAACAAGATTCGTATTGGTTTCAGAGATACAGCCCCGATTTGTTTTAAAAATTCGATCTTTAACCATGTTTAGATGAGGCCATAAAAACCGAACCCGATCTAAGAAAAGAAAACCCAAATATGGTTTTTGCCTATTGGTCCTCTACTTTCATAAAATTCTGGACAGAAGTTGTTTGCACGCGATTGGCTCAAAAATGTTGCACAGTGTTATCACACCGAAATGGCTGAAAGTTGGTACTTAGTCTACGTTGGTGGTATAAAACTTTCCCCAACCGAAATGGCTAAAATTCGTTATTTCGTCTTCCAAGAGTTATAAAATATTCCAGAAGAGTATTATCAGTATAGGTCCACATTCCACATTAGCCACATTCTCTTACCGAAATATAGGAAATTTTGAAATAGCCCCCATAGAGTGGTGCCTCACATTGTTTTACCGAATTTGCTGAAATTTAGTATTAAGTCTTCTTCATACACGAAAGGAAACTAATTATTCCATTTTACTTCAATACAACTTGTGGTGGAGTGTATAACAAGTTCGGCCCGGCCGAACTTAACGCCGTTCTTACTTGTTTTTCATTTCTCTGTAAGACTTCCACGACAAACGTTTTTTACCGCACCCTTCGGAAGATATGAGTTTGGTTTCGAACGCTAACATGCCGCTATAACTCTTGTCATATGTTTTTCAATGACGTGGGTGCAAACCAGAGAAGTGCGCAAGTAGCTGATTTTGACACTCATAAGCCACATGCTGAAAAACAAGCGTATGTGCGGCTTGCTACTCTAAAAAATAAATGCAAGTGTTGCTTGCCATTCTCAAAATATGTACGAGTGTGGCTAGCCACCCAAAAAATAAGTTATTTAAAAATGGATAATTTTTGACACTTGCGTATGCTTTGCCAAGTAGTTTTAAATACGCATTATAATTTCTGTCTTACTTTTTTGCTCATTGCACATCAAGTATTGTTTTCAACCCTTGTAATTCAACCGATTGTCTCGTGCTCTCCGAGAGAGTGAGAGCTAAGATCACTTTCTAACACTGATTTTCAAACGTTAAAAGAACATTCAAAAGCACACATAATATTCCAAGCAAATAAAGAAAAGCATACACAAACGAAACAACAACAAATAAAATTACAATTGTTTATTTTTTGTAGTGTTGTGTGTGTGCTTCTACTTGATAAGCCAATTGGCAAACTATCTACGATTGCGAGTTTTGTATACGGTGCAAAATACGATGAACACTTGTTTTACTTATTACGCACAAGCAACGGTCTTGATGCGTCGTAAGTATTTTTTGTGGTGGTGGAAAAAATACCGAGTGCGAGAAAACACATGCGTTAAAAAAGCAAAAGGCCCAAAAAACTTGTGCGTGCTCAATTGGCTTACGGGGGCAAGTAGCTCATTGATGATCTCTGGTGCAAACCCCAGCCTGGCTCAAACTGTTTTTATACCCTATACCACAATGTGGAAAAGGGTATTATAAGTTTGTTTTGGTAAAAATTCATGTAACACCGCGAAATATTCGTCGGAGACCCCCAATGTGGTATACCATTATTCTTATCTCGACGAGATAAAGCGATTTTGAGATGTGTGTCCGTCCGTCAGTCCGTCCGTCCGTCCGTCCGTCTGTCCATTATAAATTGTAAACACGCTCCAGGCCGCAATTATTATCCGATCGTCACGAAATTTTGTTTAGAGGTCGGGTTCAGATCAGAATAGATCCCTATTCTTATTGGTGATGATCATGATATATTTAGCGGGTGAAATGGACCAAAAACATAATATTTATCCAATTTTCTAGCGGCTCTGTAGGTCTCAATAATAGTCCGATCAACGCGTAATTTTAAATAAGGTAAGAGTATATCACAAAGGAGAAGCTTGCAATTTGAGATGGTGATCGGATAATATTTAGAGGGTTAAATGGACCAAAACTTTTGTGTGAAAATTTTGAAAATTTTTAATATACAGCTTATATCTTAATTCCTGCAAGTGAGATATAATTGAAAGTGGAAAGCTTGACCTTTCAACTGATGCCAATTATGTTGGTGTGCATAATCAGATAACAGTGTTACAGCCTAATATATTCCGTTATTTGTTTGTATTGTAATAATAAACTCGCTAGAAGTCGCAATTATACATCAATAGTCACGAAATTTTGCACCGGGTAAGAGTATAGGTCGAAAAAGATGCCTACAATTTTGAATGATGATCTGATATTCTTTAGCGGGTGAAATGGACCATTACTTTTGTATGAAAAATATAAAAATTTTATTTTGGTCGATATTTTAATTCCTTGGGGACATATATATTTCGCAAAGTAGCTTACATATGGAAAAAAACTACTGACCTTTCCTCTAATGTAAATTGCAATAAAGTGTTTGCTAGATAACGGATAGCTAGATAATGGGTTCTGTGTAGAGAACCACATTTTTATCCCATGCTACCTATTGTCTCTCCAAAAGTTTATGTAACACCACGAAATATTCGTCCAAGACCCCTTATTTGGTATGCCGAAATTCATATCTCGACGAGATAAAGCGATTTAGCGATGTGTGTCCGTCCATTAAAAATTGTAAACAAGATTAAGGCCGCAATTATGGACCGATTGAAACGAATTTTTTAAGGAGGTTGGGTTCGGGCCAGAATAGAAATGATTAGTTTTTGGTGATGATCGTGAAATGTTCAGGGGATGAAATGGACCAAAAACAAAATTTTAACCAATTTTGTAGCGGCTCTGTAGGTCAAAATAATAAGCCGCAAAATTTTAAACAAAGTTTGAGTTTATGATGAAGAAGAAGAGTACAAACCAACGTGAAGATCAGATAATACTTAGCGGGTTAAATGGACTGAAACTTTTGTGTGAAATTGGTAAAAATTTCAATAACGTAGCGGTTAAACAACGGAAGTAGTAGTACTACATAAGTATGTTTCATTACATTTTAGTTTGTGTGAACTAAATTTTCGTTTCCTGCTACAAAAATGTCTTTGTCATGCTAGATAACTTTTTGGTTTTGGTCACAAGTATTATACATTACATCTCTGATATTTGATAATTAAATTTTCACAATCATTGAAAAAAAGTTCCGTGGAGAGCGATTGTCCAGGGATAGTGGTATAGGGTATCCCATGGTCGGCTCCGTCCGACTATAGACTTTTCTTACTTGTTATTTATTTATTTGAAAATTTTGCCTATTAGGGCGAATATCATTTTAATAAAATTTCTCGTTGGAGTCGAGGGTTAACATAACAAAAATTGTTTCACGCCACATAGCGTTTAATGGGAAATTTAATGTAGTTTTTACTTACCATGAAGCAATGCCAACTGCGATGACATTTCATACCTACGGTCACCTTAGTCAGAAAAAAAACGAAAGCAGCAAAAACATTTCTAATTAACGTTAGTTCTACGCACACAACTCTCAGTTTTTCTAATGCTTACCGACCACAAACAGTTTTGTGTTTTTCTTCTGGCCAAAAGATTCACTTAACTTTATTTCTGACATCTGATTTACAGTTCCGTTTTCCGCTTCCTTGCAGACACATAACTGCATTCTTAGTTTTGTTGCTGTTGTCTTCTTTTTTTGTGGGATACTTCATGCATATGATTGTCGCGAGATAACGTAATGACTTTCAGAATGTCATCTAGTAACTTTCACAGTTGAAAAGATTCTTATTAAGTATAACACTGTACATATTAAGACTACAAAAACTCTAGTTGGGTTTCGTGTTTTTAGATCGGGTTTGGATTTTATGGCCTCATCTACACCGGGCTAAAACGAGTCTGTTTTCAATTGATCCGTGCTATATCTAAGAAACTAATAAGAATTTTGCTTTGCGGTCTTCAGCAATATTGTAGTCCCAAAGTAGTAGAACTTATATGTCAAACAGACGAACTACGAAAAACCGCACATAGCTCATCAAAATTGATAAAATATAGGAAAGATTACATAATTTCTGGAATTATGGTCAATAACTGCCAAACATATGAGAGTTGAACCAAGTAGCCTTTAGCAAAAATTTTCCAAATAATGTCCTCTACAATTATTGAGAACATTCTGAAGCTGCAAAACACTTAGTCCATGTTGTTTAGGCGGTATTTCATATCATACTTTCTACAAAACATATTTCAAACAACGTTCACACAGGCTGTTTATTCTAATATTTGAAATTTCAATGTATTGTTGATATATTTATCAAACTGTCGTTGAAAAATATGATAGAAATAACGCGATAGAGGAATTTTTCAACAATTATATGTTCTGAAGAGTTGTGTATTACATTCCAGCGAATATTTTCCCCAAAGCTAACATTAAGAAAAATCTGACGGTTTTGGAGATACGCTGCGAAATATATACAAATCACGAAAATTTTTGATATATTATAAACTTTGAGGTAATAAATAAGGTTATTCGTGTTCATTATGTTTCGAAATACATTCTTCTTGTTCCTATCTACAAGTTTGCTGCGAATGCCCTGGAAAGATTTGTATTGGTTTCAAAGATATAGCCCCGATTTTCTTTAAAAAGTCAATATTTAGCCATGTTTAGATGGGGCCGTAAAATCCGAACCCGATCTAACAAAACAAAAACTAAAAAGGGTTTTTGTCTATTGCGTCTGTATTTTCATAAAAACCGCATTTGAAATTGTTTGCACAAAATTACCTTGAAAATGTTGCATAGTGTAATTAAATAACATTTTAAACTTACAGTGTTGCTCAAAACATTTGCAACTCAGATGCATATATCACAGTCAGTCTATTTTTAGGGACATTTTGAGTTTTGAAATATGTTTGTTTTTGTTATTTGATTTTTAATTGACCATAATTCCAAGATTTAAAAAGCATTATTCAGTTATGAACACTTATGTTTAAAAAATGTGTGAAATATCGGAGGAACACATGTTTTAGCCTGCTCAAAACATTTGCAACTCCGTGTTACGAATATCTATTAGTTCACTTTTTACGAGTTTTTTTGTATTGATTGGCATCAAATTGAATTTAATCAGAAGAAGGGGGCAAAAAGCTTTCATGAGGAGTACATTTTATCCCACATATGTTTACTTTTGATAGACAAGCATGCCGAAAACAAGACATGTCCAATTTTTTAAGAAAAACTTAAATTATGACCAGAAATTTTTATCAACGCTTTGCTAAAACGGTAATTTTTGAAAATTGTGGATCAAACGAGGTCCAAAAATAAACATAGGAACATCACAATATCTAAAACAGAGCTGGATACCGCGTAAAAAGAACTAAAATCTCCATAAGATGGGAAGGAGATGCAAGGACAACAACATCTACAGCAGGGGATGATCAAAAAATTATACGAATTATTAAGCAGATCTCTCAGAGGTCATCAACAGAAGTTAAAAAAAGACTTGACCGATAAATCTATACAAACTCCTCCGATACATACCAAAGACACCGGTATACCAAAATAGGCAAATTTTGGGAAAACAATAATTTCCAGGAAAAATGAAATTTTTCATAGTAATTATTCAAAAAATTTGTGGTTATATTCTTGGAGTAGTGAAACCGAGTACTTCTCCTCGATATAAATCAATATTTAAGATATATGACTTGAAAAAATTTGATTGATCACCAGAACGAAAGATAATAGAATTAGTCCCCTTATACGAAAAAGTTGACCCAAAATGTAGAAGGTGTTTTATATTGTCCTGGAGGTATTTTTATGGACAGAAATGGTACAGGATATATGAGGTCAAGATATTTATCAGATCCAAGAACTAACAGGACAGGTAGCATGCCTAAATCTCACCATGTACACTCCAGAATTGTCGTATAACAGAATGTTTTGGTATAATACCGCTTCTAAACCTATATATAACCACGTAAAACTAGTAATTTTTTGAAAATATGCTTAAATTCTTATCGGACGCAATCGTCTATAATAATCTAAATTCATATAGGAGGTTCCGGGACTCTAATCTGGACTCTAGACTATTAAATATCGAACAAAACCTTGGTATTTAACAATTATCCTTAGAGCACAGGATTCCAAAGGATATATTAATTTATTTAGTTAACTGGTTTCCTTTACGATGTCTCCAGATACCAAATAAAATGTTTAATTCACAATAAATTATCAAAACAAAAATAATTTCTTCAGATTTTGAATAAAATTTTCTCAGTTGCAAATGTTTTGAGCAGAACCAAAAGTGAGTTCGAGCTTTGTTTTGTATATTTTTTCTAAAATAAGTGAAATTTTTGCAAATTAAATTTTAAATAAAGGTGATATATTACTTGAATTTAAAAATATATGTTTTTTAATAAAATATGGCCTCCATTACATATGATAGATAATACTCTGTTGACGTTAAGATATTCTCATCAATAACAAAACTACTAGCATCATTTTGCAGAAATATCTAGGTCAAAATCCAATAACAATTTCTAATGTCATGTGCGAATATATCTATCCAACTATCTATCCATCTTATCGACACCAACAGTGAACTTTCACATTCTCCTTCACATTAAAGCTTTTTTCCATATATTTTGCCTTTACCTTGATATACATAGCTGCTGGTACCGTTGTGTTTAAGTATCATTTTGAATAATTAATACACGTTGCATCACAAATTTTCGCATACAACTCGTTAACCTGCCTGATATATGAAATTCAAAATGTTTAAATTTGGCAAAGTCTTAATAGCACATAAGGCATTTTTCTGTTTGACTTTTAGCGTAAGAATATTTTGGTAAGTTGTTAAGTTAGTTGAAAGTCTGTTATGATATCCATAGCGAAACATACATAAAATTAGCCAACAAACATACAGCATAACACCAAAGGCATACATACATTTCGTTTTAAGGTTGTTACAAAGATTAGGGAAATTTGATAATTTTTTAAACGGCTAGGTGATACGAGTGCTTCGTCTCTCCTACAATAATTTCACTACTAACATTTATCCTGCTCTTTCTCTAGTTCTATGAATTTTGTACAGACATAAGCTGAGGGTGTTTAGCTGTCGTCAATATATTATTCTTTTTTTATTTTTTTTCTTAACTGAAACCAAATAACAAAGTGAGCGAAATTTGACTTTAAAACTTAGTATTTCTAATTAAAATGGCCCAAATAATATCCCAATGATGGCTCAAACATTTTCCACTTACAAATTAAAATGTTTGTAAATATTTTTTTACAGTGTTTCATTTAACTTGCTTTGGCCCGTTTAGTTCAAATCTGGTAACTCATTTTTAACACAGTTGCAGTTGACCAATCGGACTAAAACTTTGCACACTTTTCAGATTGGGATGACAATACATGAATATGAAATTAAAACAAAGATTGGTCCATTTTACAGTGTTTAACGGTGTTTTATTTAGGGGTAGTTTACACTATATGTAAATGTCATATGACATGAACTTTTCCATCGTTATATATTCGTTAATATGTGCAATATTGGGGATTTTCCTTACGCCATTTACTTTGTGCATCCACACCAGCAAAAATGTAACAAAATTACGTCTCCAAATTGCCTGCGTGGGTAGATATGGAATGTTTTTATTTCGTGTCATATGACAGTTACATATAGTGTAAACTACCCCTTAAACTGCATTTCAAATCTGGTAACTTAATTTTGACACAGTTGCAGTTGACAAATCGGACTAAAACTTTGCACACTTTTCAGATTTGGATGACAATAAAGTCCAATTTACATATGCACATTAAATGATTTCGTTTTACGAAATCCTAGAATCAAATGAAGTGTATTTATATCTGTTTTTTGCGTCATTTGCTTACGCACACAATCGCACATACACACTTATACAATAACACAAAAACACACCCACACAATATATTTATTCAGAGAAATTGGAATTTCACAATACAAATGTGTATCGAATAACTTAAATTAATTCTAAAAACAAAAAAACATAATTTTTGCATGTTTTTTAACATTTATTTTCACTTTTGTCATCGTTTGAGTATTTTTATTTTTCTACAACACACACAAACAAACAAAGACATCATAAAGCAGTTGCAGTTTTTAGTAGTTTATGACGAAAAAGCAGGGTTGCGTATAATAGTATGGTGTTTTCGTGCGTTGTTTAGAATAAATGACGCAGCTATCGTCATTTATTTTTGTATGGTAAATGACGCAAAATGTTGCCTGTTTTAGCAAATAAATGACGAAACAGCTCCACATGACGAAAAAGTTGCTAATGTAAATTGGACATAAATGAATATGAAATCAAAACCAATGTTGGTCCATTTTTACAGTGTTTTATTTAAATTGCATTTCAAATCTGGTAACTCAATTTTGACACAGTTGCAGTTGACCAATCGGACTAAAACTTTGCACACTTTTCAGATTGGGATGACAATTGAAATTAATACAAAGATTGGTCCATTTCACAGTGTTTTACGGTGTATTATTTAAATTGCATTGCCACTCTGGTAACTCATTTTCCACACAGTTGCAGTTAACAAATAGAACTGAAAGTTTACACACTTTTTAGATTTGGATGGCAATACATGAATATGGGCCCAATTTTTCCGACAGCCCCCATATGGCGGTACCGCCCGATTTCAGGTATTTTGAGGATTTTATCTCCATTTTTGCCAGAATTAGCTGTCACTTGGCATTTCCAATGATACATACATTTCCCCACCAAAAATTGTGAACATAGGTCCAGGTTTTGGTATAGCCCCCATATAGTGGTACCAATCGATTTCAACTAAAGGGTGTTTTTTTAAGCCCGATAGAACTTGAAATTGTAAAAATTAACACAACAAATTAAATTGTAATCAAATTTTTTTTTATTCGAAAGATCAATACGTGACATTAACATTTGAAAATGATTTCGAGCATATGGGCACCGCGGCTGTTCTTGACGAAATGCATTCTGGACGTCGAATTTTTGGCCACTTTTTCGAGCACTGCTGGTCGTATGTCACGAATAACACGAACAATGCTGGCCTCTAAGGCATCAATTGTTGCTGGTTTATCAGCATAAATCAGTGACTTCACGTAGCCCCACAGGAAATAATCGAGAGGTGTCAAATCGCACGACCTTGGAGGCCAATTGACAGGTCCACTTCTCGCAATCAACTTATCGCCAAATTTTGATTTCAATAAGTCGATGGATGCGTTCGCCGTATGGCACGTAGCGCCATCCTGTTGAAACCACATCTCCTCCGGATCAATGTCATCCATATTTTCAAACAAAACGTCATTGATCATGGTGCGGTAACGATCTCCATTGACCGTAACGCGAGCTCCGGCCTCATTTTTGAAGAAATAAGGTCCGATGATGCCACCAGCGTGAAAACCGCACCATACGGTGCATTTTTCTGGATGTAATGGAGTCTGTAGGGTCTCTTGTGGATTGGTCTCACTTCATATGTGGCAATTTTGCTTATTAACAAACCCGTTAAGCCAAAAATGCGCTTGTTCAGATGGACGATTATGTACGCCATACAAATGACGAAGTCGTCTGTAAGTTGCGCGAATCGACGACTGATTTTCAAAGTAAATTTGGATAATTTCGTAGCGTTGTTCAAGCGTTAGTCTATTCATGATGATTTGTCAGAGTATACTGAAACAAATAAAAAAAAGTTTCATCAAAATTTAATTTTTTGTGTTACTTTTTACAATTTAAAGTTCTATCGAGCTTAAAAAAACACCCTTTATTATGAGGATTTTATCTTCATTTTTAGCCAGAATTGGCTGTAACTTGGCATTTGGAGTCCCCAATGGTACAGAAACTTCCCCACCACAAATTATGGACATAAGTCTAGGTTTTGGTATAGCCTTTGTATATCGGTACTACACGATTTCAGGCATTTTAAAGTTTTTACCTCAATTTTCGGCCTCAATTAACTATAATTTTGTTCTCAGTGGTCAAAAAATTTATTTACTAAAAAGTTAAAAATAGAACATAATTTTAAAATATGAAGGTTCAGTGTTTTATTTAGAAATGCACTTAAAACTAGGAAATAATAATTTGTCGCTTATATTCTTCATTCTCATGGTGGAGTCTCTTAAATAAAACGCTTGCATTTAAATTATAAATGGTGGCAAAATTATACGGCAAGAGTTTTAATTGAGAGATTCCATCATGAGAAAGAATATATTTATTGAGGCTAAGTGACAAATTATTTTCCGGTTTTAAGTGTACTTCTAAATAAAACACTGAATGTTAATTTTTTTAAATTATATTTTATTTTAAAATACGTCCCAGTTAAATCAAAAATAGAAAAAAACACCTAAAATAAAAATGTCGGCATCATTAAAAGGTGGATGCAGGGTAAATTTTAAAAAGTGATACATTAAAAGTGTAATCTTCACTTTGTATTCTTCTACATTTACTTTGGACAGATGTCCGTCATTTGAATGGTTTAACCAGCAGTCGAATAGCAACGCAAAAAACTTCGTTAGCTTTAATGTGTTTTTCCCGTTATTAATTTACGCATTCATAACTTCCACGCAAATTAAATTTTTTTTTATAAAATGTTTAAGCTTTGTTCAAAAACACATAATTTGATCAAACAATAGTCATAGTAACGGGTAAACAATATACATACAATACAATAGTTCGCGCATAATAATAGTGCAAACCTTGGCTTAATGGAAACTATTTTTTTTTGTCTTTCACTCATATATAAGTTTATATCACAATGACATGACCCTGAGAAGCACAATACCGTGTGAATTATCAAGCATAAGTATGGAACAAGTGCCAATTTTTCGAAGATAGATCTTCAATAATTTCAAAATTATCCCTTTGAAAATTTTTATATAGCATTTATAGTGTTCAATAAATTGGAGGAGTGTCACTGTAACTGGGAATATTTGTATTCCAAAAAGGAACCTGATATTCAAAGAAGCGGTAATGATGTAGCAGAAGGAGCCAAACAATGTAAATTTTCCAATTTTAAAATATTTATTAGAAATGTATTCTTCTTCTTTATTTGCAAGTTCGTTTAACGAATGTTAGCGACCAATACAGTGCATCCTTCTTAGCACCTCGGCATTTGTTATATGGACTGTCCAAGGAATTTTAAGTATTATCCTGTAATCCATATCTCAAAAGCTTCCAACCTTCTTATATCAGCAGTTTTAATTGTCCATATTTCCGTTGCATACAATAACACTGACCAGACATATGTTTAGATAAAACACATTTTTGGGTCAAGATTAATGTCATGTCTCGTAAATAGTCTCTTATATTTTCAAAATGCTTCTCTGGTCAGTTCAATTCTGCATCATATATCTTTTGAGCACTCCCACTGTTCAGTTATTGTAACTCCCAGATATTTGAAACTTTGCACTCTGTCAACGTAGCTGTTGTGAATATTCAATGTTGCATCATTGTGATTATTCTTTTTGCGTACAACCATGAATTTTGTTATGCGGATTTTAAGTGAGCTTATTCACAAGATTCTGGAGTCCAAATATGGTATGCGACAAAAAGGTTGTATCATCAGCATATCTTATGTTGTTCAGAAATGTTCCGTTTATATAAATGAAGATTGGGATTTTGTTAATCGATTCTTTAAAAAATTGTTTTGAATATATCACCAATATTTTTGAAAATTTAACATAGCTGAAGCCAAGGTTAACCCTTTTAGAATACGCGACTTGTGATTCTATATTATACAAATTAAATATTTTTGGATAAAATGAAATGTTTTTGGACGTGGCAAAAAATATTGGCCTTAAAAGATAATTTGGGTGGAAGCTGTGGCTATATTTATGTTAAAAAAATGGGTTGAAGCCACCATGTCTTTTTATACCCTCCACCATAGTATGGAGGGTATATTAAGTTTGTTTTTCCGTTTGTAACGCATTGAAATACTCATTTGCGACCCTATAAAGTACATATATTCTTGATCAGGGTAAAATTCCAAGTCGATCTGAGCACGTCCGTCCGTCCGTCCGTCTGTGGTAATCACTCTAGCATCAACAAAAATGGAGATAGGACGCTGAAATTTTGGGAAAATGCGTCTTTTGTTTGCAGGCAGGTCAAGTTCGATGATGGGCTATATCGGTCCACGTTTTGGTATAGCCCCCATATAACGGTACCCCCCGATTTACGGTATTTTGACGTTTTTAGCTACATTTTCAGACCGATTTGGCTATAATTTGACATTTAGGGTTCTTAAGTGTCAATAAACATATATAACAAAACTTGTGGACATAGGTCCATGTTTTGGTATAGCCCCCATATAACGGTGCCCCCCGATTTGCGGTATTTTGACGTTTTTAGCTACATTTTTAGACCGATTTAGCTATAATTTGACATTTAGGGTTCTTAAGTATCAATAAACTTATATAACAAAAGTTGTGGACATAGGTCCACGTTTTGGTATAGCCCCCATATAACGGTACCCCCCGATTTGCGGTATTTTGACGTTTTTAGATACATTATCAGACCGATGTAGCTATAATTTCACATTTAGGGTTCTTAAATGTCAATAAACTTATATAACAAAAGTTGTGGACATAGGTCCACGTTTTGGTATAGCCCCCATATAACGGTACCCCCCGATTTACGGTATTTTGACGGTTTTAGCTACATTTTCAGACCGACTTAGCTATATTTTGACATTTAGGGTTCTTAAGTGTCATTAAACTTATTTAATAAAACTTGTGGACATAGGTCCACGTTTTGGTATAGCCCCCATATAACGGTACCCCCCGATTTGCGGCATTTTGACGTTTGTAGCTACATTTTCAGACCGAATTAGCTATAATTTGACATTTAGGGTTCTTAAGTGTCAATAAACTTATATAACAAAATTTGTGGACATAGGTCCATGTTTTGGTATAGCCCCCATATAATGGTAGCCCCCGATTTACGGTATTTTGACGTTTTTAGCTACATTTTCAGACCGATGTAGCTATAATTTGACATTTAGGGTTCTTAAGTATCAATAAACTTATATAACAAAAGTTGTGGACATAGGTCCACGTTTTGGTATAGCCCCCATATAACGGTACCCCCCGATTTACGGTATTTTGACGTTTTTAGATACATTATCAGACCGATGTAGCTATAATTTCACATTTAGGGTTCTTAAATGTCAATAAACTTATATAACAAAAGTTGTGGACATAGGTCCACGTTTTGGTATAGCCCCCATATAGCGGTACCCCCCGATTTACGGTATTTTGACGGTTTTAGCTACATTTTCAGACCGACTTAGCTATATTTTGACATTTAGGGTTCTTAAGTGTCATTAAACTTATTTAATAAAACTTGTGGACATAGGTCCACGTTTTGGTATAGCCCCCATATAACGGTACCCCCGATTTGCGGCATTTTGACGTTTGTAGCTACATTTTCAGACCGAATTAGCTATAATTTGACATTTAGGGTTCTTAAGTGTCAATAAACTTATATAACAAAATTTGTGGACATAGGTCTATGTTTTGGTATAGCCCCCATATAATGGTAGCCCCCGATTTACGGTATTTTGACGTTTTTAGCTACATTTTCAGACCGATGTAGCTATAATTTGACATTTAGGGTTCTTAAGTATCAATAAACTTATATAACAAAAGTTGTGGACATAGGTCCACGTTTTGGTATAGCCCCCATATAACGGTACCCCCCGATTTACGGTATTTTGACGTTTTTAGCTATATTTGCAGACCGATGAAGCTATAATTTGACATTTGAAGTTCTTAAATGTCAATAAACTTATGTGACAAAACTTGTGGATATAGGTCCACGTTTTGGTATAGCCCCCATATAACGGTACCCCCGATTTACGGTATTTTGACGGTTTTAGCTACATTTTCAGACCGATATAGCTATAATTTGACATTTAGGGTTCTTAAATGTCAATAAACTTATATAACTAGTGGACATAGGTCCATGTTTTGGAATAGCCCCCATATAACCTTACCGCCCGATTTCAGGTATTTTGAGAATTTTACCAACAAGTTTTAACCGAATTATCTGTAATTTGAACATTTGACATTTTAAATTCTTAGTGGTCACCACACCTCTCCACCAAAAATTGTCAAGAAAGCCCCCATATAACGGTACCTCCCGATTTTCAGTAATTTGATTATTTTAGCTACAATATTAAACCGAACTAGCAGTAATTTGACATTTGAAGTTCTTAGTGGTCACAACACCTCTCCATCAAAAATTTTCAACATAGGTCCATGTTCGGATATAGCTCCCATGTAACGGTACCTCCCAATTTTCAGTAATTTGGCAATTTTAGCTACAATTTTTAACAGAACTAACTGTAATTTGAAATTTGAAGGTTGTTGTGGTCACCACACATCTGCATCAACAATTTTCAACATAGCCCCAATATAACGATACTTCCCGATTTTCGGTACTTTGAGGATTTTACTTAAAATGTTTAACCGAACGTAGGTCCATGTTTTTGTATAGCCCCAAAACAAACCTCCCGATTTTCCGTACCTTAGCTTTATTTTTTGGACGAACTTTCTGTAATTTGAAATTCAAAAGTCAACAAAAATTCTGCAACAAAAATTGTTCATTTAAATTCATATTTTCGTATAGCCCAGATACCTACGAACTAGCTGTTAATGACATTTGAAGTTCCCACGTTATGTACAGATATTCGATATTTTGAGGATTCTAGCTAAATTTTTTAACCGAATTAGGAGTTATTTGACATTAAAGGCTCCCATCAAAAACTGTCAACATAGGCCCATGTTTTATTATAACCCCTATATAACAGTACCTGCCAATTTCTAGCCCACCAAAAATTGTCAACAGTTAGATATAGGCACCATAAAAAAGGGCCTCCCGAATGAAGCATTTTATGTATGTACATTATCTGACATTTTAACGTACTCACTTAAAGTTGGGGACAGGAATGAATATTTTATGGTGGAGGGTATGAAAAGTTCGGCCCGGCCGAACTTAATACTTTTTTACTTGTTTTGTTTTCTCTCGATTTGTGAGTAAACCAAACTTCTCTTGATTTTCCTGTCAAAGTAAAACTAGAAGCAAACTAAATAAGGATCATCTCACTAATGTATTACTTTTCAAAATTTGAACTGCTTTTAGCATTAAATGATGCTGACATTTTGAAGCCAGATTTACAGTGTTTTTTGAAATTGTCTTCTAACTTCATTCCGCAAACAGGTTTTTCAAAAAATCTCATATAGGATTGTAGAACTCGCGATTCTGAGTTATTTCATACGACTAATGTGAATGTAGTCTGCACAGCTTCATAGAAATCTACATCCAAATGCGGAAATTTTGTGCGAACATTTTTGTAAAAAACAAATTTTTCGGCCCTAACTTTTACAATTGTCATTCGATTTCTTCGTACTTGTTTGCACATTTTAGTTTTTAACGTTCCAGATTTAATAAATCATTCCCCGTAAAAATCCATCTACTAAAACGCGAGTTACAAGAAAGTCCAAAGTAGAAAAATCACCTAAAATTGTTTTTGAAAATATCGCGTATTTTATCGCGTTTTCTGCGAATCGTTTCCACTGCAATGAAAAAACTAGTGCAGCATCTTCGTTTTAGCGGAAACAGAGATTTGAAAACTTCACTGATAAGGAAGCTACATTCATTTTATCCCAAAAAATAGTGTGTGATGCTACATCCACAGTTCTTGATTGATCGCCTTCAAATAGATATATATCGATGTAGATTTTCATGGTGGACATTGAAATCGGATGCGGACAAAAATTGTATGCACTTTGCGCAAATTAGCGATATTTTATAGATATTTTAATGCTAAGATGCAGCTGATGCTACATCTTAACCACCAAATTAAATTTCGAAAACTATATTCAAATTAAAAGATACGGTATTGCTGTACATGAAAATCACATGCGGACAAACTGATTTTGATAATTACGCGATTTACACGTATTTTAAAATGCATATAAATAAAAATGTGTTATTTGACCTCTATTTCCATTTCAGAAGCTTTGACATATATCCCCATCAATCCAATTAGCTTCCCTAATGGGAAAGCTTTAATATGAATGTCAATAAAGCAAAATCCGTCTATTTTGTTGGGAGATTTAATCAAAATGAAGGAAGTGTTCTTATAAATTTTTACAATATTTTCTACTACATAATGCATGTGAAAAAATATTTTTTTTAAACAAAAAATTATTTTTTGACCAAAATATGTGCTTATTTTGGCTGTAACATCCAAACTATAACACCAATCTGTATGATTGTAGTCTCATTTGATTTGCCGTGAAGTTTGGATCCACAACTTTTTTTATGTAATTTTATGACCACTAAATGGGCCTTAATTTTGAAAAAAGTAGACTTATATTCAATAATTTATCAATTTTATGTACATTCCGCGAATTCTGTTTAACATTTTGCAGGTATTATGCAATCTACTCGCTGAAGTCACTTCGAGAGAACTTTTTTTATCAATTGTGCTCATTAAAATAATTAGCTTTTTTATAATATTTTCTTTCTTAAAAAGCGAAATAAAAGCGCCATAACTTTTGTCCCCAACAACCAAAAATTGGCTCGCGACCAGATTCGTACTGGGAATTTTTTTCTTAACCTACATATCAAAAGTCGTTGATGTAGCGCGAAAAAAATTTATCCTTTTTTTCTGAAATGGAATATGAAATAATTAACAATATTCGTGATATATTGAATAGCAAAGGTGACAATATGCACCCTTGTCTCGCTCCCTTAGATATATCAATACTATCTGTCATTTCCCCGTTCAATTCTATTTGTGCATTTTGATGCCAATATAGACTTTTAATACATTGAGGATTTCAATCAGCTTATCGTGTAACACTGTGTCGAAATCTTTTTCGTAATCTATGAAACATAGAAATATGTCTTTTTGTTCATTTTTACATTTCTGGACCAATGTTTGTATTGAAACAAGTAAGAAAGGTCTATAGTCGGACGGAGCCGACCATGGGATACCCTATACACAATCGCTTTCCGCGGAATTTCTTTTCAACGATTGTGAAAATTTAATTATCAAATATCAGATATGTATAATACTTATGACCAAAACCAAAAAGTTATCTAGAATGACAAAGACATTTTTGTAGCAGGGAAGGAAAATTTAGTTCACACAAACTTATGTAGTACTACTAATTACTACATAAGTGTGTTTCATTATTTTCCGTTGTTTAACCGCTACGTTATTAAAATTTTTACCAATTTTCAAACAAAAGTTTCAGTCTATTTAACCCGCTAAGTATTATCTGATCTTCACGTTGGTTTGTACGCTTCCTCTTCATCATAAACTCAAACTACGTTTAAAATTTTGCGGGTTATTATTTTGACCTACAGAGCAGCTACAAAATTGGGTAAAATTTTGTTTTTGGTCCATTTCATTCCCTCGACATTTCATGATCATCACCAAAAACTAATCATTTCTATTCTGGTCCGAACCCAACCTTCATAAAAATTTCTTTACAATCGGTCCGTAATTGCGTCCTGAAGGTTGTTTAAAATTTTTAATGGACGGACACACATCGCTAAATCGCTTTATCTCGTCGAGATATGATTTTTGGCATACCAAATGAGGGTTATAGGACGAATATTTAGCGGTGCTACATGAATTTTTGGAGAGGCAATTTGTAGCATGGGATAAAAATGTGGTTCTCTACACAGAACCCATTATATATTATTCAGTAGGCCCGTTATCTAGGAAACACTTTATTGCTATTTACATCAGAGGAAAGGTCAGTAGATTTTTTCCATATGTAGGCTACATTGCCGACATATGTCCTCAAGGAATAAAAATATCGACCAAAAATAAAATTTTTATATTTTTCATACAAAGGTAATGGTCTATTTCACCCGCTAAATAATATCAGATCATCATTCAAAATTGTAGGCATCTTCATCGACCTCTTCTCTTACCCGGTGCAACATTTCGTGACTATTGAGGTATAATTGGGACCTCTGATTACAATACAAACAAATAACTGAATATATTAGGCTGTAACTCTGTTATCTGATCATGCACACCAACATAATTGGCATCAATTGAAAGGTCAAGCGTTCCACTTCCATGTATAGCTTACTTGTCCGGAATGTCACTTCCAGGAATTAAGATATAAGCTGAATATTAAAAATTTTCACACAAAAGTTGTGGTCCATTTAACCCTCTAAAAATTATACGATCGCAATCTCAAATTGCAAGCTTCTCCTTTGTGATATTCTCTTACCTTATTTAAAAGTTCGCGTTGATCGGGCTATTATTGCGACCTACAGAGCCGCTAGAAAATTGGATAAATATTATGTTTTTGGTCCATTTCACCCGCTAAATATGTCACGATCATCACCAATAAGAATAGGGATCTATTCTGGTCTGAACCCGACCTCCATACAACATTTCGTGACGATCGGTCCATAATTGCGGCCTGTAGCGTGTTTACAATTTATAATGGACAGACGGACGGACGGAAAGAGACACATCTCAAAACCGCTTTATCTTGTCGAGATATGAAGATTGGTATACCACATTGGGGGTCTCCGACGAATATTTCCCGGTGTTACATTGTGGTATAGGGTATAAAAGGTCCTTCTCGGGTTCCCATACCTTCCTTAAATCCGAACTGGGATGTTCCCGTGGCTCTTTCGCACTTTGAGTATATTCTAGAGTGAATAACCCGTAGAAAAATTTTTAGGGCATGGCTCATCAGACGTATAAGTCTGTGTTCGTTACAATATTTTGCATGACATCTTGTAATCTTGCGGATATCGGCCTTTATCGTATATATGGTTAAATTATTTTGTTAAAAGTTTGATCTTATCTTCATCTATTAACTTTAGGATTTCCGAAGGGATTTCATCAGGGCCATAAACTTTCTTATCTCTCAGAGTGTTTATAGCAGTTTCGACTTCTCTTCTACTGATTGGAGTTCCAGTAAGAGGTTGTTGCGCCTGTTATTCAAAAGTTGATCGGTGTTCATCTCTAAACATTTGTTTTATGTAATCTCTCCAGATAGTCTTATTTTCTTCTATATCAAACACAGGATCATTGTTATTATTTTATAATAGTTTTGAAGGATTTTTGCGGTATACACCAGCAATTTCTTATATCTTTTTATGGAGATTAAAGTCGTCGTGATGGCGTTTTAATCTTTCAATCTCCTGGCATTGTTTATTTATATGGTTATTTTTTGATACGCGTATAGCGGATTGGATTTCCCTATTTAGTTCCCAATACAGTTCAAACTTTATATTTTTATATTTTTGCCTCTCTTCCATCATTTGGAGAATATCCTGTGTCATACACATCTTTTGTTTAGGTCTTTTGTCGTATCCGAGGGTATTATCCGCTAGTGGTTTGAGCGTAGTTCTTAGTGCGTTCCACAAGTCGTCAATCATTTCAGTTTTTATGTTGCTTAGATCTTGATTTAATTTATCGCGAAGATTTTCTTTGTAGGTGGAATTTTCAAGTTTTGCCACATTGAGTTTACGACGAATCTTCCGTTTTTTATTTATAGCAATTTTTGTGCGCAATTGAATTATCAGAAGATTGTGATCTGAAGGAACATCAACGCCTGCATATGTTGAGCATTTCTTAACCGAAGATCCGTATCTTGCATTAATTAATATAAAATCTATTTGATTTCTCACAATATTGTCCCTTCTATCTTGTGGCGATTTTTAAGTGTATAGCCGTCTTGAAGGAAGGCAGAACATTGTATTTGTTACCATAATTTTATGTTCTTGACAAAACTGAGTTAGTCTATCACACCTTTCATTTCTTTCGCCTAGACCGTAGTTTCCTGTTATACCTTGGCACTTTTCTGCTCCTATTTTAGACCGTGGCTCTTCGTCATTCTTAATAAATCGTCGATTTCTTCGTAAAAAGCTTCACAAAAGTAATCATGAAACTTTTGTTCGCAGTAGGTGAGCATACTTGGATTATGTTCATACCAATTGGTTTACATTTAATTTTAAGCAGCATAGTCCGATCCGATTTAAAAATGAAGCCTGTTACACGCTGCGCTATGTTACTTTTTACTATAAGTCCCATACCGTTTCTGTGATTTTTGTTAGAATTCCCAGAAAAGTATATTTAAGCGTTTTGGGAGCTAAACTCGCCGCTTTGTGGCCACCTGGGCCCTATTCCACGAAACAACTTATCAACTTTTCATTTTGCACTTATCAATATTTTTGACAATGCTCAAAGTTAAGTGTTCCACAGAACCATTATTTTTTGATAAGTGATAAGTTGCTAATTATAAAGTGAGTTTGCTTACTTTTCAAAATAATGTAGCTCTTTTTTGATTTCTGTTCCACAAACGTTATTTCTGCTAAGTGAAAAGTTGTAACGGCAAAGCGTATTTTGCTAAGATTTTGCAAAAAAATTTGCTCTTTCGTTCCACAAAAAACTCTGCATTTTGATTTTGCAGATCAAATTTTGATAAGTTTGCCCTAAATTTGCGAGGTAAACGTTCTCTTTGCCAATGTACATTGTTAAAGCAAGATTTTGTTCGGAAATACTGAAAACACGGTTATGACAAGAAATTGTAAAGATTTTTCCGAACTTCTACCCTCTGAATCAACCATCCTACTTCGAACTCTCACTATCCGAAATTCCACCCTACGAACAACCCCATTCCGAACTTCCACCCTGCGAACAACATCACAAATTGATGTTTCTCGATTTTACATTTAGACTAAATAATAATCATTTGCGACCCTATTCTAAGTTGATTTAACCACATCCGTCCGTCTGTTGTAATCACACGTTTCTTAAATCAAGTTGGAAGTTGAGCTTTGTTATAGCCCCCATATATCAGTGCCGTCGATTTCAGCTATTTTAAGGCTTTTAGCTACGTTTTCAGAACGAATTAGTTTTAATATGGTTCCAAAACTTACCGACATAGGCCCATCTTTTATTATAGCCCCCATATTCCGCCCTATTTCAGTTGATTTGTGGTTATTAGCTATATTTCCAGGCTGAATTAGGTATAATTCAGTAAATCACCATGAAACGTCTCCACAAAAAATTATGGATATAGGTCTACGTTTTTTTATAGCCTCCATATAGCAGTATCGTTCGATTTCAGCTATTTTAAGGTTTTTAGATACATTTCTACAACGAATTAGTTATAATTTGACAAGTAACTTCTCCACTTTGTGGAGAAAGAAAACAAATTACTCTATGCCGAACATAACGCTTTTTACTTATTTGATTTCGCTTAATTTTGTTGTATTTTATTTGTATTTCCCTTAATTTTATTTTAGAATATTTTATTTCACTTAATTTTATTTTATTTATTTTTTAACTTTTTTTCAATTTACTTTACTTTATTTCACTTAATTTTATTTTATTTCACTTCATTTTATATTGTTTTATTTTTTTATTTTATTTCATTTTATTTTTATTTTATTTTACTTCATTTGATTTATTTTGATCTTATTTTAATTTATTTCGTTTAATAATTATTTAATCTTTATTAAAATTATTTTATTTTATTTTTATTTTATATTAATTTATTTTATTTTGTTTTATTTTATTATACTTTATTTCACGTAATTTTATTTTATATTATCTTATTTTATTTTATTTTATTTTGTTTCATTTTATTTCAGTTTAATTTATTTAATTTTATTTTATTTTATTTTGTTTCATTTTATTTCAGTTTAATTTAATTTTATTTTATTTACTTTTAATAATATCAGTTTCATTTCATTTTTTCGCTCGTCTCAATTTTACATGTCTTTTTTATTATTGCCAAGTAAAAAATAATGCAAAGATGATAAAACGTTCTGTGGAACAAATATCATTCACACTTTGCAAGAGAACTGAGAGACTTACCAATATGGCGGAAAAATTGAGTAAGAGAGCACAACAACTGTGCTAAAAGAACTGTGATAGACAAATTTGCTAAGTGCAAGGGAAATTGAAAAGTTATTTTGTGGAACAAAAAAAGGTTATCACTTTTCAAAATAACTACTTTTTGATAAATGCAAAATGAAAAGCGATAAGTTGTTTCGAGGAATAGGGCCCAGGTCTCACTTATTTCGAGTATATTGATGTCTCATTCTATTCTATTCATTTCCATTATAGTGTTGGTTAGTTTACTGCTTCATAGAGACTCCTTACATTCCATGTAGGGATGTTTAAATGTTGTTTTTTATATCCGGGGATTCTTAGCACCATTGTGTTGCCGGAGACTAAGGGCCGTGTATTTACTTCATCACTCATAATTGTATGGTTTTTTATGGAGAGAAGTACTTCAGCGGTTTCCCCTTGCCATCTGGAGGGTTTATAGTTTTCCTTCTACATATTCAGCCGTCCAATGGAGTACAGACGCTGTTTGCTGCCGCCAATTCTGCCTTTTTATACCCTCCACCATATGGAGGGTATAATTAAATTTGTCATTCCGTTTTTAACACATCGAAATATTCGTCGGAGACCCTATAAAGTATATATATTATTGATCAGAAATATTGTGGGGTTTTTTTTGGGATAGGGTTTGCAATTTTGTTTTTTCAAAACTGTCTGGCTTAATCCCATTGTTGATGTTTTAATATTTTAAAACAACTAGTTTATTAGTGGAAAAGATTTGGCATTGTTCGCCAACGGGTAAGGCAGGGAATACTATAGTTTCGATTCTCACCACAGAATCTCATTAGTTCCCTTGTTTTTTGTTTGTGGATATTGTCCACCGAAGTTATTTTTCAATAAATTCTTCAACATAAAACTTGTTATACCCAAACATCAATCGTCAGCTCGAAGTATTTATAAAGGTAAGCAAAGAAAAAAGTTCAATGAGAAGTTTTTCCTTGGCAACCTCACACAACTCCGACGAAAGTGTCTGCGAAAACAATTCAAACCTTTTCCACTAGTACTCGTATGTGTCGTCGAATTTCGACGAATGCACACACCAAAATTTGGTTGGTCTGCTTTACAGCAAAAACAACACACGTCGTGCCTGTGTCTTCAATTAGAAACATTGTAGCGTTTTTTGAAATTTTGCCTGTTAGGGCGAAGATCATTTTTTTAATGATTTTATTAATTTTCTCGTTTAGAGTTAAGCTTAATGATCTGAAATTATTTGCAAGTGAAAAAGGAAAGCCATGGACTCGAACCCACATAGTCACCAAATTACGTTACCTGGTTTCATTGGTGGTAAAGCAAATCTTCGGACGTATCGACTATGTAATGGCTTCTCTGTCCTAGAACTTATCGTTTTTCAAATGCAAATGTGTTTTTATACATTAACGGATATTTGGCCGTTTTGAAATGTATTTTCTTCACAACAACCGCTTTTTGCGATGCCTTTGAAGTTATGAGTTTTGGCTTTGAACGCTAACACGCCGTGACAACATTTTTTTGATATGTTTTCAAGGACGTGGGTTCAAATCCCAGCCGGGCTCAGCCTATTTTTTATTTTTTGAAATTTTGCCTGTTAGGGCGAAGATCATTTTTTTAATGATTTTATTAATTTTCTCGTTTAGAGTTAAGCTTAATGATCTGAAATTATTTGCAAGTGAAAAAGGAAAGCCATGGACTCGAACCCACATAGTCACCAAATTACGTTACCTGGTTTCATTGGTGGTAAAGCAAATCTTCGGACGTATCGACTATGTAATGGCTTCTCTGTCCTAGAACTTATCGTTTTTCAAATGCAAATGTGTTTTTATACATTAACGGATATTTGGCCGTTTTGAAATGTATTTTCTTCACAACAACCGCTTTTTGCGATGCCTTTGAAGTTATGAGTTTTGGCTTTGAACGCTAACACGCCGTGACAACATTTTTTTGATATGTTTTCAAGGACGTGGGTTCAAATCCCAGCCGGGCTCAGCCTATTTTTTATTTTTTGAAATTTTGCCTGTTAGGGCGAAGATCATTTTTTTAATGATTTTATTAATTTTCTCGTTTAGAGTTAAGCTTAATGATCTGAAATTATTTGCAAGTGAAAAAGGAAAGCCATGGACTCGAACCCACATAGTCACCAAATTACGTTACCTGGTTTCATTGGTGGTAAAGCAAATCTTCGGACGTATCGACTATGTAATGGCTTCTCTGTCCTAGAACTTATCGTTTTTCAAATGCAAATGTGTTTTTATACATTAACGGATATTTGGCCGTTTTGAAATGTATTTTCTTCACAACAACCGCTTTTTGCGATGCCTTTGAAGTTATGAGTTTTGGCTTTGAACGCTAACACGCCGTGACAACATTGTAGCGTTTTTTTTTTTGGGATAGCGTTTGCAATTTGGTTTTTTCAAAATAGTCTGGCTTAATCCCATTGTTGTTGTTTTAATATTTTAAAACAACTAGTTTATTAGTGGAAAAGATTTGGCATTGTTCGCCAAGGGGTAAGGTAGGGAATACTATAGTTTCTATTCTCGCCACAGAATCTCATCAGTTACTTGTTTTTTGTTTGTGGATATTCTCCACCAAAGTTATTTTTCAATAACTTCTTCAACAAAAAACTTGATCAGCATAACATTCTATGTCGATTTAACCATGTCCGTCTGTTCGTCTGTCCCTCCGTCCGCCCGTCTGTCTGTTGAAATCAAGATACCGCTCGCAATTTTAAAGATAGAAAATCAATATTTGGTGCAGAAGTTTTTATTACTTGCAGGAAGGTTGGTACTGAAAATGGGATATATCGGTCCACGTTTTGATATAGCCCCCATAGAACGGTACCTCCCGATTATCGGTATTTTTAAGGTTTTAGCTTTATTATCCTACCAAAATGGCTGAAAGTTGTTACGTAGTCTTCTTTAGGGGTATAAAATATTCCCCCAGAATTTTGTCGGTATCGGTCCACGTTTTGATATAGCCCCCATAGAACGGTACCTCCCGATTTTCGGTATTTTGAAGGTTTAAGCTTCATTATCACACCGAAATGGCTGAAATTTGGTACTTAGTCTACGATGGTGGTATAAAACTTTTCCCCAGAACTTTGTCCGTATAGCCCCCATAGAACGGTACCTCCCGATTTTCGGTATTTTGAACGTTGTTGCCTCGATATTCCACCGAAATGGCTGAAATTTGGTATTTAGACTTCGTTGGGGGTACTTTCAAACTTCCGCTTTAAATTTGTCGGTATAGGTCCATTCCTTTCTCGATTTTCGGTATTTTGAAGGCTGTGGCTTCAATATTCCACCAAAATGGCTGAAATTTGGTATTTAGTCTTCAATGTGATATAAAACTGTTCGCCAGAAATTTGGGTGTACAGGTCCTCGCATTCATATTGCCCCATTTCCGACTAAAATTCGTCGGTACCTCCCGATTTTCGTAATACTGAAGATTGTGACGTCAATATCCCACCGAAATGGCTGAAATTCGTTATTTAGTCTTCCAAGAGTTATAAAATATTCCAAAAGGGTATTATCAGTATAGGTCCACGGGTTCCTATATCCCCATAGAAGCGTACTTCTTGATTTTCGGTATTTTGTATGTTTTAGCCACATTCTCTTACCGAAATATTGGAAACTTGGTACTTAGTTTTCTTTGAGTCTAAAAACTTTCCGTCAGAAATTTGTCGAATAAATCGACGTTTTGAAATAGCCCCCATAGAACGGTGCCTCACATTGTTTTACTGAACTTGCTGAAATTTAGTATTAAGTCTTCTTCATACACGAAAGGAAACTAATGATTCTATTTTACTTCAATACAACTTGTGGTGGAGGGTATAACAAGTTCGGCCCGGCCGAACTTAACGCCGTTCTTACTTATTTCCTTTTTTTGTTTGCCCCGCATATTTTATGTTTGCGGTACCCGCCATATCTGATGAGCGTTCCCCTATCCAGCACCTGGGGGCGTCCGTTGGGAGAAAAAATGGAAAAAATAACGGATAGAAATGTATGATATATAATTGTTGCACAAATATTTCCTGGCCAGGCAATATCAACTTTTTAACCCCCCCCCCCCCACACAGTAATGTTTGCCACATTTTCTTAGTATTTCAGCCATGTAAAACTTCTCTATTAGTGGCGATAAACTGTAGGTCGCATATCATTGAAGGAATATGAATCTGAGTGCACTCACTGATGTGAGAGAAGAGAATTTGTTCCATAAAGGATTTTTGATTTGGTGAAAGCTTATACCCAGGGTTAGTGGTGTAGGGTATCATAAGGTCGGCCCCGTCCTACTATAGCCTTTGCTTACTTGTTTTGTCTTTGGGAAGTCTGGTCACGATTAATCGGTCAACTCTAGTTAGGTGTATTTCGACTCGCAACAAGTCAACCACTTGGCCCTTTTTTACTTGGCCCTTCAAGACATGGATTTATTAAAGAATATTTTTACTTGGCCCTTCAAGGCATGGATTTGTTAAAGAATATTTTTACTTGGCCTTTCAAGGCGTGGATTTTTAAAAGAATATTTTTACTTGCCCCTTCAAGGCGTGGATTTATTAAAGAATATTTTTAATTGGCCCTTCAAGGTGTGGATTTTTAAAAGAATATTTTTACTTGCCCCTTCAATGCGTGGATTAATTAAAGAATATTTTTACTTGCCCCTTCAAGGCGAGGATTTATTAAAGAATATTTGTACTTGGCCCTTCAAGGCGAGGATTTATTAAAGAATATTTGTACTTGGCCCTTCAAGGCGAGGATTTATTAAAGAATATTTGTACTTGGCCCTTCAAGGCGAGGATTTATTAAAGAATATTTGTACTTGGCCCTTCAAGGCGAGGATTTATTAAAGAATATTTGTACTTGGCCCTTCAAGGCTAGAAAACGTAAAATTCCAGCCACCAGTTTTGGACGGAGTTAGATTGGAACTTTCTCAGGAAGCTAAGTACCTCGGTATAATCCAGGACAATCGTTTGACTTGGAAAAGAAATACGGTGGATATGACGAAGAATATTCATATTGCACTCTACTTCTGCAAGTTGGGGACTCAGATCACAAGTCATAGACTGACTGTATGTAACCGTGGTTCTGGCCATCTTAACTTATGGTGGACTTGTCTGGTGGCAATCACTTGGAAACAAGACATCACTGCCCAAACTATCAAGTGTGCAAAGGACTGCATCAATTCTGATTACCGGTGCAATCAAAAGCACTTCTTATGCAATTTTGAACGTGAACCTGGATCTCAAACCTCTGGTTATCGTGGCCTAGTTTTAGACAGCGATGATGGCTTTTAGGCTCCGTGTGTCAGATTAATGGTAGCTGTGACATATTTCAAGCAGATATTATTGCTGTCAGAAAAGCATACGACTTTGTTAAAGGACTTGGAAACCATATACTGGTAAACTTTGTGAGATTTGAAAAGGCACTCCCTTGATGGCTTATAAAAAGCTGAAATTAAATCTCTCATCGTAAAACGACGATAGAGACGAAAATCACACTAATAAGGATTACTGTAGTGTTTTATTTCTAACGTCACTCTGGCGTTGATTACTGTAGCTTATTTAAAGATGTAGAAGAAATAGTAAATTTACTTTCTAGAAGACACCGCCGACTGTGTAAAAAACTTTTTTGTTGAATTATGCCAAACCCGCAGTATATGAGCTGTATCTCCTTGAGTTTTGAGATATTAGCATAAAAATTTGACACAAGATAAAGTAGAAGTCGTAGAAAAAAATAGATATTGGTAACTCAGAAAACTAATTTTTTAATATATGCCACTCTTCGAGTAAATGTTCCTTTCTATTGCCACCTATTATGAATAAAGACTGAAATCCAGAATCACATTACTAGAATACTGAAATTGAACCTAAAGCAAATCATTGCACACATACATATACTGTCGAGAAAACAATAATATAAACACATACACACAAATCATTTCCCAGCAAAATTTAAATGAAGGGGTTCTATGCGATCACGTGACTTCATTGCATCTTATGAATTGGTTCGAAAGAAGTCGTGAAAAATCCGATCTTTTCATTAGCATTTGAACCCATGCAAAGAAGTCGTGAAAGATCTGATCGTTTCATCAACATTTGAACCCATACAAAGGAAGTCGTGAAAGATCCGATCTTTTCGCCAGCATTTGAACCCATTCCATCGATCCAATAGAGATGAATTTTTTGTTTTTATTTATACACATTTTTCTAAATATATAGGATTAATTCTCAACAATAGGCTTAATTTAGTCGGAGACTCGAAATCGCAACCAACGTTGTTAAAACTCTCGTCGTAATGATAATGTCATTGCCAGGGGTTAGTGAAAATGACATGCTAAAGCATTGGTGGAAATGAAATGCCAAAGCATTAGTGAAAATTATATGTTAAAGCATTGGTGTAAATGACATGCTCATATAAAATTCATCGATGAAGATGCTAAAAAGATGGCATGCCAGATCACTTTCACCCATGATTGAATAGCATCTTTAGCATCGAACATTTTGCTGGGTTGGTAATTTCATTTAGACTACAATGATTTATTGGTCGCTTATTTAGTCTACGTTGATGTGTCCATAAATTAGAATGTTACTTAATTTCGCAAATAAAAACGGATGCAGATAATAGAGACAGCTCTGTGGAGATCTCTGTTATACAACAATAAGTCAGCCTCAAAGGGAGGCACTCACCACACAAAGTTCGGGTGGCATTGAATTGAGTTGCAACAATGAATTTTGAATACACATTAAATGGTGTCTTTCCTGTCAATTCTAAGAAAGACATCACTAATAGTAGCTATGAATACATTTGAATATCCCAATATGAAACTCTGTGTGTGTGTTTGTCTACTTGTAATTGAAGCCATTGTACGTTATTATGCCTGCATTTGTGGTCCATTTGAGTTTCAAATTGGAATGTGCTCATTGTATGACCACATCTGCTATGCCTTGATACTCTTTCTATCCCTTCCCCCTTTTTTATGTATGTGTGTATGCTGTTATTGTCAGTCGTCACATTAGTCTAATTGTTGGCAACAGTAAAATCTCTATTGAAGAGCAATAAATCATGAATTTCAGGCCTTCTGGTTGAATGGTGCTTAATTAATATGTGCTAGTTGTAAGTGTGTGAGTATTGGCTTTTCGCAAATTTCTATAGTATCCTAACGTATCGTTTTCACTTTGAATTACCAGCTCTAGTTTAAGCAGATTTTGTTTTCATTACCAAACGGTATTTTTTGAAGAAAATATAGGGGATAATTGCAACAAATCTACAACAAATCTTAAATCGAGATTAAAAGCAACATAAAGTATGTATCTCTCATATTTTCGTTATTGATATGTGAGATAGTAGTAAAGCAAAATCAAGCTGAATTTTAATAGCGTATACATGTTGGTAATAATTATACGCAATAGTAAATCCGGTAGATACGGTTTTATATAGAGTTGTGCCAATTGAACTATGTTGAATGACCTAGTTCACTATCTAGTTCAATGAACAAACTGCGTATACGTAATCTCACACGTTAGTTTGTATGAAATTACTCATACGTTTTTCAATTAGGCAGTGAAAACAGTCTTTCAGTTGCCAAACTCTAGTTTTGTAGGAGTAAGTTAAATTGTTGTAGTAAGGACCACAAGAACTAATCGAAATAAAAACAAGTAAGAGAGGGTTATAGTCGGACAGGGCCGACCATGTGATACCCTACTCCATTACACCTGGAAGGAATTTATTTTATATGATTGCGCATATTTTAGTCGTCTGGTCATACATACATAAGTTGATATACATGGTAACATACCAGAGATATAGAACATATGTACATACATATATATACGCCGTCATTACTGGAAACGTCAGGTATTATTTTCCGTATTTTATAATGGCCAATCGGGGCTTTTTCGATACGTATTAGTATAACATGTTACAAAGTATCAGCTCGGACACAAAGAAAATAAGTAAACTCAATACTTATAACGTCTCTAAAGACAAAAAAATGCAAAATAAACAAGTGAGAAAAGACTATAGTCGGACGGGGCCGACTATTTGATACCCTACACCACTACTTTTGCATGATCTTTTGGCGGATAAGAATACATTTTTATAAAAATTTATAATGAACATATGGGCCGACAAACATATAATAGTTGGTAGAAAAACTTAAAACTTGAATTTTAATATTTTTCAAATCAAAGTTATGGCCAATTTCACACGCTAAACACCCTTCGATAATCATCCAAAGTTATTGGTATCTTCATTAACCTAAACTATAACCTCGTGCAAAATTTTGTTATCATTGAACTATAACTACGATATTTTCGTGATTATAATACACTACGTACTGTGAGATCCCTTTATACATTAGGCTGTAACTCTGTCATCTGACCACCTACGTCAACATAATTGACATCAATGGAAAGGTCAAGAGTTCCTCTTCCAAATAACACTTACTGGACAGAACTGGGTCTTCCAAGAATAAAGACACAGGCTGTACATTAGAAGTTTTTACAATTTTCACACAAAAGTTTTGGTCCATTTAACCTGCTAAATATTTTTTGATGATATTCTAAGATTGCAAGCTTCTACTTTGTCATGAACTAATTTAAAATTTCCCGTCAAATGGACTAGTATTGCGACCTACAGAGCAGCTACAAAATCGGGTAAAAATTGTGTAGTTGGTCCATTTCACCCGCTAAATATTTCATGATCATCACCAATTAAAATAGCGATCTATTCTGATGTGAAACCGACCTCCGTACCAAATTTCGTTACGATCGGTCCATAATTGCGGCCTGGAGTTTGATTACAATTTATAATGGACAGACGGACACACGGACGGACGGACACACATCGCTGTATCGTCTTATCTCGTCGAGAGATGAAAAATGGGGGTCTACGACGAATATTTCGCGGTGTTACATGAATTTTTAGCAAAACAAACTTATAATACCCTTTCCACATTGTGGAGTAGGGTATAAATATATTAAAAAAAATAAGTTTCAGTGTTTTATTTAGAAATGCACTTAAAACTAGGAAATAATTTGTCGCTTAGCATCAATAAATATATTCTTCTCCATGATGGAATCTCTCAAGTAAAACGCTTGCCGTTTAAATTTACCACCATTTATAATTTAAACTTTAAACTTTATTTTTTTATACCCTACACCACAATGTGGAAAGGGTATTATAAGTTTGTTTTGGTAAAAATTCATGTAACACCGCGAAATATTCGTCGGAGACCCCCAATGTGGTATACCAATCTTCATATCTCGACTAGATAAAGCAATTTTGAGATGTGTGTCCGTCCGTCCGTCCATTATAAATTGTAAACACGCTCCAGGCCGCAATTATGGACCGATCGTCAGGAAATTTTGTATGGAGGTCGGGTTCAGGCCAGAATATATCCCTATTCTTATTGGTGATGATCGAGAAATATTTAGCGGGTGAAATGGACCGAAAACAAAATTTTTATCTGATTTTGTAGCGGCTCTGTATGTCGCAATTATAGTCCGATCGCCCCGAAATTTTAAATAATGTAAGATTATATGACAAAGAAGAAGCATGCAATTTGAGATGGTGATCGAATGATGTTTAGAGGGTTAAATGGACCACAACTTTTGAGTGAATATTGTGAAACAAATTTAATATACCGGTAATATCTTTATTCCTGGACCACACATTCCGCCCACATAAATAATATTTGGAAGGACAACTCTTGCCCTTTCAATTAATACCAATTATGTTGATTTATGTGGTCAGATAACAGATAATATATCCAGTGTTTTGCTTGTAATGTAATCAAAAGCATACTAGAGCTCGCAATTATAGATCAATAGTCACGAAATTTTGCACGAGGTCGGGGTTTAGGTCGAAGAAGATGCCTACAAATTTGGTGATGATCTGATATTATTTAGCGGGTGCAATGGACCATTACTTTCGTATGATTAATAAAAACATTTTATTTTTGGTCCATATTTGAATCCCTGGAGGCCATATACCGGCAAAGTCGCCTATATATGAAAAATTAACTACCGATCTTTCCTCTGATGAAAATTGCAATAATATGTGTGCTTGGTAACGGACCTACTACCTAAGATATAATGAGTTTTGTGAAGAGAACCACATCTTCCTCCCATGCTACAAATTGTCTCTATCATGACAGACAAATTCCCAGTTCTTACAAATTGCGTGGAACCCTATCATATTACCAATTGTCCAAAATTTAAAGATGTAGCAGAAATTGCTAAACAACACCAATTTTCAAATTAAAGAATATTTCTTAAAATGTACTGTATATAATTGTTCCACAAACATCGCAGTAGGGGCAAGGGAGCCTTCTCTCATATCAATGAGAGCACCCCGATTAATATCAGCTCAATGATATGTAGACAGCGGAATTTTATGCAACACCTATTTTTGTAAAATTGCATATTTTTGGCTTCTAATTAAATTCCAATGGAAATATATCACATATGCAAAAATATGCGAAATGTATAAATTATACATATGCAAATATTATTTTTGCATATGGAAAATTCTGTATTTCACATATATACATATATTTCAATAATATCTTCTAAAATGTTTATGTGTACATTTTTCTGTTTGAAATTCACTTCAGACAAGTCAATAAAATAGAGAAATCTGTAACCAGAGCCGCAATCTTCAAAATGTCGAAAATTGGGAGCTTTCGTTGTATGGGAGCTATATGAACGCCTAGACCTATACCGACAAATTTCAGATGGAAAGTTTAATACCCCCAATGAAGACTTAATACCAAATTTTAGCCAATTCGGAGGGATATTGAGACCATAACCTTCAAAGTACAGAAAATCGGTAGGTTCTGGTTATGGGAACTATATGAAGACGTGGACATATAACAACAAATTTCCGGTGGAAAGTTTTTTTAAATCCAACGAGTACTGAATACAAAATGTCAGCCATTTCAGTTTGATATTGAGGCCACGGTTCTATGGGAGCTATATGAAGACCTGAACCTATACCGATAAATTTCATGTCGAAAATTGTGATGAACGAATACTTAATACAAACTTTCAGCCAATTCTATGGGATAGTTAGGACACAAAGTCTTGCATATGGTTTAGCAAATATGTCAAAATATGCAAAAAATTAGGTCCAGACTAAATGTCCCTTCTAAAATTACTTATTGTTGCCACCATGGTACAATTGTTTGCACACCCGCCTTGCACGCTGAAGGTCGGGCGTTCGATTCTCGGCCAGCAAACATCAAATTTCCAACGATGGCAAAATACCCCTCAGTAAAGTTGGCGACATTTTCTGAGTATTTCAACCATGTACAACTTCTCTACATGTGGTGTTTTAAGACATGCCTTTCGGACTCGGCGATAAACAGTAGGCCCCATACTATTGCTGTAATATAAATTGTGGTGCAGGCCCTGTCCCTTCTGTGATGTTTGTGGAACAATTTTTATATTGTTATTTAAACTTAATGTGATAAGGTTGCAGGCTCCAAAAATTTATTTCTTACAATGAGCTTATTTGTCAAAAAAAACTTCGATTTGCTGAAAGCTAACTCGCAGGGTAGTGGTGTAGGGTATCGTATGGTCGGCCCTGTCCGACTATAGCCTTTGCTTACTTGTTTAAATTATATTTTATTTTTAACTTTTTATAAATAATTTTTGACCACTGAGAACAAAATTGTAGTCAATTTAGGCCGAAAATTTAGATAAAAACTTTGAAATGCCTGAAATCGTGTAGTACCGTTATATAAAGGCTATACCAAAACCTGGACTTATGTCCATAATTTTTGGTGGGGAAGTTTCTGTACTATTGGGGACTCCAAATGCGAAGTTACTTCCATATTCATGTATTGTTATCCATATCTGAAAAGTGTGCAAAGTTTCAGTTATTTTGGTCAACTGCAACTGTGTGGAAAATAAGTTACAAGAGTTGAAATGCAAGTTAAATAAAACACCGTAAAATGGACCAATCTTTGTTTTAGTTTCATATTTATGTATTGTCATCCAAATCTGAAAAGTATTCAAAGTTTTAGTCCGATTAGTCAACTGCAACTGTGTCAAAATTGAGTTACCAGACCTTTAAACACTGTAAAATGGACCAATATTTTGACTCCATATTCATGTATTGTCATCTAAATCTTAAAAGTGTGGAAAGTTTCAGTTCGATTGGTCAACTGCAATTGTTTTAAAAATGAGTTACCAGATTTGAATTAAACGGACCAAAGCAAGTTTAATAAAACACTGTGAAAATGAAACAATCCGAGCCGAGTCCTTAAATGGCACCCGAAGGAGTGTTCCGATGTAGTCCATATTCGGGCGTAATCCAATTCTCTAGAAATAATACGATGTACAAAATTAAAACCAAACCGGTTTCTCCTTCGAGGGTTATCTTAGGCACTGGTCAGTTTAGTTTTAGTTAGCATCGAAGTATGGACTTGCCCCAAAAAAATTGTACCGTGGTAAAAGGGCCCACAAGAAAAAATCAAAACGGTTCGAGAAGAGTTGTTAAACTATACTTTTCCCAAAGGAGTGGGTCGATATAGTCCATATTCGAACCTGATATATGCATGGAAGTAGTATTTCCACATCCCTACTTTGAAACAATTCGGTTAGTCCCTTCTGGAACTATCGTGCGAATAATCTTAGCGAAAAAATTTGAACTTTTGTGGAGATAATTAACGGAAGGGGTAGACCGATATGGTCCATCTTCGAACTTAAAGAAAGTTTGGATAAAATTTTTGAGACCTAAAATTTGAACCAAATAAGTTGGTTTATTCTTCGAGAGTTATCGTGCGCACCAGCCAGACGGATGGATATGGGTAAATCGACTCCAAATTGTCTGAAATAGATTTTGTCCCAACATACTTGGGGCCTAAATTTTGAGGGTATAAACAAATATTAAAAGAATTTTAGAAATAGTTTCGGGTGATTTTTATCGTATCGATCAATGAATAAAAACCAATATTTCGAGGTACTATTACATTATTTTTTACCAAAAGTATCACAAAAACTACAAGACCCCTACAGCATTCTTTCATGATTTGAAAACTTTAATTACACTGTGCAACATTTTTAAGGCGATCTTGTGCCAACAATTCGAATTTTATGGCCCCATCTAAACTTGGTTAAATATTGAGTTTTTAAAGAAATTCGGGGCTATATCTCTGAAACCAATGCGAATCTTCTTCTGAGCTCTGAAGCAAATTTGTAGATAAGGACAAGAATAAAATATTTGGAGAAATAATGAACTCGAAAAACTACATTTATTGCCTAAAATTTCAAAATATATGCAAAAATTCCACAATTTTTATACATTTCGCACCGTATCTCCAAAACCATTAATTTTTTCTGAAGATTTTCTTTTAGAAAAATATTCCGTGGAATGTAATACACAACTCTTCGGAACATGTCATTGATGTAAAATGCCTCTATGTCGTTGTTTTCAGTACAATTTTAAACGACGATTTAATAAAAATGTCAATAATGTAGTGAAATCCGAAATGCGAGAATAAACTGTTGGTGTGAACTGTGTTTGAAATACGTGTTGTAAAAGATATGATGCAAAATACCGCTAAAACAGTATGAAGTAAGCATTTTAGAGTTTCAGAATGTTCTAAAGACTTTTTGAGAACTTTATTTGGAAGATTTTTGTAGAAGGTTACTTGGTTCAACTCCCAATAGTTTAGTTGATACTGACCAGAATTTCAGCAACTATGTAAAATTTTATATATTTTATCGATTTTGATGTTCTATATAAAGTTTTTCTTATGTGGTCTGTTCAAAAGATAAATTCAACTAGTTTAGGGCTACAATATTGCCAAAGACTGCAAGACCAAATTTCCATTCGTTTCTGAGATAAAGGCCCGATAGATGCAAAAAACTGTATTTTTAGCCCGGTTTAGATGAGGCTGTAAAATCCGATCTGGATCTGACAGGACAAAACCCTACTAGGATTTTTGTAGTCTCAATATGTACTTTCAAAAAATGTATACTAGAAGTTGTTTGCATTTTCAGTGTTGCATAGTGTTATTGATAAATAAAAATAAAACTGTGGAGTTTCTGTATATACTAGGCTCTAACTCTGTTATCTGAGCAGGTACATCAATATAATTGGCATCTATGGAATGGTCGAGAGATCTTTCAAAAATAACTCACGAGAGCGGAATGTGCCTACCAGGAATATCCTTAGATATACATATGTATATAAAAATTGTTTCCAATTTTCACACAAAAGTTTCGGTTCATTTCACCCGATATAAACTACCTGATCATCATGTAAAAGTGCAAGCTTTTTTTCTGTCATAAACTCACACCTTATTTAAAATTTCCCGTAGATCGGACTATGATTGTGACCTACGGAGCAGATACAAATTCGGATAAAAATTATGTTTTTGGTCCATTTCACTCCCTAAATATTTCACGATCACCACCAATAACCGACCTCCATACCAAATTTCGTGACGATCGGTCTATAATTGCGGCCTGGAGTTTGAATACAATTTAATGGGGATGTATCGTATACCAATTTGATGTATGTATGTTTGGAAGAGGAATTATGATGTACAATGATTGGACCAAATCGGGTACTTCCTTCGATATACACAAAAACATGCGCACTCTGCGCCTCTGTTGTTCGCGGCCGTAGGTTTTGTATTGCTTTAAAATAAATACCTTTGGAAATATGGACTTGCCCCCCGAATAAATAATTATACCGTCGTAAAATGTACCGCTAAGACCATCTGCTGTAAAATTTTAGAACAATTGAGAGCTGGTCCTAAACTACACTATTGCGAAAAATATTGGTGTGAATGCCAACCTCAATGCCAGCCCGCATAATGGAGGTTTATGTTTGAATTTTTTTCATGTGACCATAAACCCTATTTCACCTATATTTCATGAAGTGGCTATGTGGAAAAGACTTTCCAAAACATTGTGAGATGGCTACAAACTGGTGATGATAGTTAACCTCTAGGAAGTCTAGAGATTTATACCGTTGGCTCTAAGATGGAAACTTGAACAGGAACTGGCGTATGTGGAAAGGGAAATTTTAGTGTTTTCCATGCTGACACGTTTTTAATAAAAAAAGGAGGACCGATAAGCGATATGAAAAAGAACATAGTTGGATCCGTCAATATTTAGGTCGATAGTCAAGCGGCCCTTGAATCACTAATCTACGGTTTTTATTGCAATAACGATATGCCACTGTCACACGGTTGATAGCAACAGCTGCACTGTCTTTCTTTCCACCATTCGTTATAACAATTTATTTAATCCTGTCATGAACAAAATAAAACAGATATTCCTTTTATAGTAATCTGTAAATACCTTCATGAGCTTAACACTTAGAAACAATAATCATATCCTCAACCACAAAATCATTCCCCAAAATCTAAGTTAATTCCACAAGTTAATATTGTGATAACTAAATTAATCACACAATTATATCACAACATAATTTTCAATTCAACCGTACTTATAGACAACGTGATGTTCATGATACGATTCCTACGAAGATTCCTTAGAGGAACAATGAAATTAACCTTCACGATTAAATCGATTGTAATGAATGCTATTAGGCTATAAAAGGAACATTTAATCCTCTGAAGTAGAAATGACGAAAATGGGAAAAATAATGGAGACAATGAATAACAGAATAGAATGCCAATGGACGTAATCCGAGGTGTACGCATGTATGTTTTCATCAGTAAGCCATACACATTAACATAAATATATGTGTGGGTGTGTTGTGTTATGTTGTGTGTGGCGAAGATTCGACTGTTTTTCTAGGAAGAACCACCAGCAACTTTGCAAAAATAATAATCTTAAGATTTACGAAACAGCAAACGAAGCATTATTGTTATGAATCTCTGGCGAGAGGGTTTGGTTTTTGATATATGAGACGTTTCGTTAAAAAATTAACCAAACCACTTAAAAAATCTTCAATACAATCAATGCTTGCATGTTGCCTACTGCAACATGACCAAGTTTTTTTTCATGTGATCATAAATTCTATTGACCTTTGCTAAACAATTCGATCTAACTCCGCACAAGCTCCCTTAGAGCCTTCCTTCGACAACAATTTAACCCATTAAATAATTTTTATTAATTCCACTAGATAAAGAAAATATCTCATATGCTAATAATTCATATTAAACGTAGATTCACACAACTGTGAATTTTTGCAAGTCATCAAAATGAGTGTTTATACCCTACTCCACAATGTGGGATGGGTATTATAAGTTCGTTTTGCTAAAAATTCATGTAACACCGCGAAATATATGCCGTAGACCCCCCATATTTCACATCTCGACGAGATAAAGCGTGTGTTTGTCGTAAAATGGTCCGATCGGCCAAAATTTAAATAAGGTTTGAGTTTATGACAGAGAAGAAACTTGCAATTGGATCGTAAATTTTATGTGAAATTAGTAACATTTTTAATATACATGTTATATATTTGTTCGTGGCAGACACATTCAGTCGACGTGATTTATTTTTGGAAGACGTTTTCTCGACCTTTCCGAAGATACCAATTGTGTCGTACGTCGCTAGAGTTCACTGTTATAGTTTAATACTGACAATTTTTTCACGAGGAAGATGCCGATAATTTTGGAGAATAATCGGATAGTATTTAGCGGATGCTAGTATTTGTGGAAAAAACACCCAAATTTAAATTTTGGTCCATATTTTAAGTTGTAGGGGACATATTTCGTCCTCTCCCTTGATGAAAATTATATCAATGTAGCGGTGAGAAAACTGAACTCCTGTGTAACATATGCATAAGTGAGTTCCTTTATTGTTTTGAGTTGATCTATACAAAACTAAATTTACCTTCAACGCTACAAAATGTCGCAATCATGATAGAGAATTTGCCAAATTAGGAAACTCCCAGTTTTTAAAATGATGCAAATCACAATGATGTACGGAGTCTTGAAGATTTTCTGCTACCTTTTGTTCAAAAGTAATGTAACAAATCGAAATATTGGTCAAATCGAAGTCATTGGTCGATTCGGTAAAAATCAGCGAAAGCTATTTCTAAAATCTTTTAATATTGTTTTCTTTATAATATGTCCAGATTGCCCCTTATAAAATAATGAAACTAACAACTTATGTTTCCAATAATGACGGCGTATATATGTGCTATATCTCTGGTATGTTATCATGTATATATACATATGTATATGACCGGACGTCTAAAATACGTCGCAATCATACCGAAGAAATTCTGTGGATAACTAGTGCGCATAGGTAGTGGTCTGCCCTGTCCGACTATAACCTTCTCTTACTTATTTTCTATTCTATTTGACACAGTTTGTATATTGTTGTGTATATCATAGCGGCATTTTTTAGACGGATTTGAAAAGTTTTTCCTGACTTCTGATAATACACTAAAACAATGTGTATTTTGTTGGTAAATCCCTGAGCAAATATCACAAACAAAAGAGCAAAAATAAAATACAGTCGAAATCGCTTATAACGTCGGTCAAGGGACCGGCCAAAATCGGACGCTATAAGCGATAGTCGTTATAAACGATATTTATAAAAGAGGTAATATTATATTATGTATAGTGACATTTGGGTATAAATACGTTGTTTTATTAAGTAAATAAATAAAATCAATTAATTTTTTTACTTTTTTATTCTATAAGTGACAAAATAATAAAAAATAACGATATTAAATTCATTCTTCAGCAGATCACCTTTAAAATATCACCTTTAAATGGGATATGGTTCTATTTCTAGGAGTCTGTTATTTTAGTTTGTGCTTTTGAATTCCGACATAAGTTTTAAATTTAATTCAGATCTGAGTTTTGAAAGGGTTTCCAAACACATTTTTGTTTGTAACATCTTCTGAGTAAATAAATTTTTGAAGAGTTTCTACAGCTAGACACACCTCTGACACTTACAGCATTTGAAACTCTGTTCATTAGAATTGCCTCCATCTAAAACTTCCAGTATTATGTCGTCGTCATTATATATGGCAGATGTGAAAACTTTGTCATCGATGGCAAAGAACGGAGATAAATATCTTCAGAAACTTTTAAAGGTCCATTAACAATCCCGCAAGATGAAGAAAATTATCAATGACAGATGACGTTACATTTTTTCATGATTCATCTAACACTAACACGGCATCCAAAACATTTAATTTCGTACTTTGATCCTTTTCTATTCTTGACAGAATAGTGGATATTTGCTTATCCGGCAATGCTATTTTAATGATTTTATTCCACCTTGGTCCATGGGCTGTAAAACAGATGTGACATTGGGTGGCAAACATTCAAGCTTAATTGACTTGAGACCGCCATCTTCGAACATGTTGTGCATAAGTTTTGTATTTTGTTGTTGTTTGAGTTTGAAAAAATACACATACAACAAATTGTTAAGAGACAATTTCCTTCTTCTTTTGATTCGACGTTATAACCGATAGCAAAATTCAAATATTTCCCAAAAAACGACGTTACAACCGATATGACGCTATAAGCGATGACGTTATAAGCGATATTTATTTGTGTGGAATATAAAGGGCAGAAATTCGGGACTTTTGGATTTCGTCGCTATAAGCGATATGACGTTATAAACGACGACGTTATAAGCGATTTCGACTGTAAACAAAATAAAAAAGTTTCATATTGTTTCATTCGTAAACTCAATAACGTTTATGTCGTTTTTGATGTTTGGGTGTAAGTGTATTTGCTATGCCTTTCTACATTCAGTGCCATGTATGTACGTACGGACTTAATGTTGATGAGAAAAGTTACGTATGTCATATTAGCTCTGTTCCTTTACGTGCAAGAATCTTTAAGTTTTACCACTTTTTACTCGAAAAGCGTTCCTTTACTTCAGACACCAAACAATTCATATGGGAGCAGTTTACAACTTTTACTACATTTGCCGGTTTACCACTTTCAAAAGTAAAGGAACAGACCAATTGTCAAATAATGATTTACAAGTGCGCTGTTGGATATGAGGATGTGGATGTAAAAGAAATTACAGCAAAACAATCATCACCCCTTAAATTTCTTGATGACACTGCAAAGTGTTTGTAAATAATGCCAACGAATTTAATGTTCCGAGGCTAGCCCACGGGTTCTTGCACTCTATTTCACTGGTACATACATACATTTCGAGGAACACTCGAAATATTAATTTCCCAATATTTCACCTACGAAGCCGTCAAAAGCATATCAGCGTAGCATGTTCTTTTCGATTTTATATTCTGATTTTAAAAAAATGGCTGGCAAAAAACGGTTTGTTCTGCACTATTTGCCATCCATTTTCAACCTCAACACGTGCTTTCAATCTACAGTCTTAGACATCACGAGCATCGCCCCCACCACCATCACTTCCATCAACAACAGCAACCAAGAACTACTCAGATTTTGCTCAAAAATGGCAAGCAGACAGCATTGCATTGCAATCAAGGTCAACGTTTTCTTTTTCTGCAATGATATTCCGCTCATGGCCAAAGCGAAAGCATTTCATTTACAATTAGCAAAGATTTCTGTTTTCAAAGTGGGTTGTTGAATGTTTAATCGGCTGGTAAAACTGCTTTTATGATCTGACTACAAGGAAATGATGGTAAATCAGTTTTCAGTTTTTTTTTGTTTGCGTTTGATTTTGGTTGAAGGGTTTCTAGGGAAAAGGAATATAGTTTATACCGAAGATCTTTGGTGATTTTGCTTTTCAAAATGGTCAGGCTTAATCATATAGTCGTTGTTTTAATATTTTATTAAAACAGCAATAATTTATTAGTGGAAAAAAATGGCGATGTTTATCAAGGCGTAAGGCAGGGAAGACTATAGCTTTGGATCTCGCCACAGATCCTCATCAATTCCCTTGTTTCTCGTTTTTATACCAAAATATCAATTACTCGCTCAAATACATACGTGTCCAAAGAAACATTCTGATCGAGAATTTCTTTGGCACTACCCAACTCGAGCAATTTCTCTTGCAAACAAAACCAAATCCTTCCCACTGCTATGCATTTGTTGACTCTCAACGAAAAACACATAACTAATTTTTTGGTATTGCTTATTACAGTAATAAACCACATTTTCGGCGGTGCTCGGTCTCACAATTAGGAGGGTTGGCGTTTTTTATTTGGCATAACGACTTCTATTTTGCTTTTCAAAATAGTCAGACTTAAATCCGTATTCGTTGTGTTAATTTTTATTAAAACAACTTTCATTTATTAGTGGGAACGTTGTGTTAATGAAATTTCACACTCTCATAGTCAGGCTTTGCTTTTGGAAGGTCCCCAACCAAAGCTGTGATATCCGCCATTACAATTAAAATACCAAAAATGAAAAATTTGATTGGATTAGCAACTATTGTGATATCTCCGTTGTTTGACCACCCACGCTAACCTTCTTCATATTGTTTTAAAGGTGTTATTTTCTACTTTCATTGCAATGTTTTTCTTTTGGTATAAACTTTACAGAAGCGGATATATTCGCTTTGGAATAAAACGCTGACTTTTTCTCCAAATAAGTTGTTTGCCCATTTCGACCGCTGAATATTATCCGAACATATCCAATAGGTTTCTTCCCCTCAGGGACACATTCGAAGACAAACGCACACTTACTTAAATGTTTCTTTCATTCCGTGTTATAAACTTCTAGTCTACGAAAGAGAAGAGATTTGAAGATATTAAATGTTCTAGACGAGCACGACAATACTTATACTGCTGATGGTTAGAAAACAATTTGTGTGTAAAACAAAGGATAAAGTAGAAATAAAAACTTGTTACAGAGTAACATATGAAGAAAAAGCTTCGTTACGGATGTTTATTAGCAATTTTCTTTTATTTTCGAAAGTTATTCGTAAGTATTAGGTATCCCATGTGGAAGAAATATGTTTTTGCAGAAGTAAATTCAAGTGGGGTTTAAACTATAAATGCTTTCAGAGTTTTTGACACCAATCACAATAAAAGAATACGTTTCACATTCATATGAAATAAAGTTGTCAACTATCCAATATAATATCGGAGGTGTCTGGGAGACAAGTATGGACCATGTATATTTCAACGGGAAATAATGTTAGTGGGCCAAAATCAGAATCGTACATTAATCCATTAACTGTAGCATTTGTTCTTTGTTTTGTAGGATAACGAAATATTATTGGATGCTGGCAGCGTACAAATTAGCTTTTCACATACTTTTTGTTGCTTTTTGCAACAGAACATTGTTACTGGCTGCCCCAATAAAGAGCATTCATATCTTTGTAGTCCAGGAAGCCATTATTCTGTGGTGGTCACGGATGTCCTTTCCCTATTCAAAATCACTTACACCATCCTGGCAACTGAAATCTCCCAGGCAAGACCTGTAAAAACAAACAACAAAAGTGGTGGATCTAACCTCCAACCACGAGTTGTATTGAAGTAAAATGGAACAATTAGTTCCCTTTCGTTTATGAAGCAGACTAAATACCAAATTTTAGCAATGTTGCTAAACTTAAAAATACCGACATTCAGGAGGTACCGTTCCTTGGGACTATATAAACACGTCGATCTATACCTACAAATTTCTGGCGGAAAGTTTTTAGACTCATAGAAGACTAAGTCCCAAATTTCCGATATTTCGGTAAAAACTTATAAATACCGAACATCAACAGGTACGCCTCTATGGGGGATATAGGAACCCGCTGACCTATACTGATAATTCTCTTCTGGAATATTTGATAACCCCATGGAAGACTAAAAAACTAAATTTCAGCCATTTCGGTGGAATATTGAGGCCACAACCTTCAAAATACTCTAAATAGGGAGGTACCGTTCTATGATGGCTACACTAAGGCATGGACCTATACCGACAAATTTCATATGGATCGTTTAATGAAGACCACATACCAAATTTCAGCCATTTCGGTGGAATATTGAGGCCACAACTTTCAAAATACCGAAATAGGGAGGTACCGTTCTATGGGGGCTATACTAAGGCGTGGACCTGTACCAACAAGTTTATCGGGGAAAGTTTTATAACCCCAACGATGTCAACAGGCGGACATGGTTATATTGACTTAAAATTTTACCCTGATCAAGAATATATACTTTATAGGGTCTCTGATGAATATTTCCATGTGTTACAAACGGAATGACAAATTTAATTATACCTTCCATATTATGGTGGAGGGTATAAAAACTTGTTACAGAGTAACGTATGAAGAAAAAGCTTCGTTACGGATGTTTATTAATAATTTTTAGATTTCGGTTATTTATTACAACGGGAAATAATGTTAGTGGGCTTAACTGTAGTATTTGAATTTTCATTGTTTTGTAGTATAACGAAATATTATTGGATGCTGGAGCCTACAAATTAACTGTCCACATACTTTTTATTGATTTTCACAACAGAACATTGTTACTGGATGCCTCAATTAAGAGCATTCATGTCTTTGTATGTAGTTCATGAAGCCATTATTCTCTGGTGGTCACGGATGTCCTTTCCCTGCTCAAAATCACTTACACCATCCTGGCAACTGAAATCTCTCAGGCAAGGGCGGTAAAAACAAACAACAAAAGTGGTGGATCTAAATGTCCATTGAACAGATCCTTAATTTTAAAAATGAATAATAGATGTTTGGAAGTTGTCAAACTACTGAAACATTTCGGGACCAATACCTCAGGAAATATTGGCTTCCAGTAAAAGTAAACACACTTACAATTTTGGAGTCACGATCGCAACTATTCTTCCCAATAAATTAGAACACGTTTTGAAATATGACCATAAACTGGATTAAAGTGTAGACGTAGAAGTAGAGTTATTTCCTTCGATAGTTATCGCGAAACGATTATATATTTTGAGCGTTTGGGTCATTATGTCCGAAAGCGTGGGCATGCTCACGGAACTATGTACAGTTTTAATAGGGGCCGCGAGATAACCAATTACAAAAACTTTCACAACAATCCAAAAATATGCCATAAACTACACTTTATATAGCGCAAGAGGATCCCGAAGTAGTGTTACGAAAGAAATATTACGGTACAAAGATCGGACCGGTCTTGGTAAAGGAATGTAGCTACTGATGTTTCATGAGTAGATTTGGCATGTCAGTGTCGTGCGGATATATCTTCAATCATTGCCATATGAGAATTGATGCGACTGCAATAACCCTAAGGTTATTGAGTCAAAATTACTCTGGTTTGTTGTGCAGCTGACGTTTTTCAGCAGCAAAATATGGGGAATGTACGCCGATGACCATATTCACACGAAATCTTTTGTGGCAGATGCAGTCGGAAATCTGTGTGAATCGGTTCACATCGGTTTAATAAGTTTGTTGATCTAAGGTTTCTCTCGGGTAACGTTGGATATCTCTCTACATCAGGAAGATCCTTCGTGACATGCCTGGGAGATTGGTGGGTAGCATATGGTGATTAGAATGATACTCCACCCGGGTAACACCTACGCAAATACTGCAGCGACAGTATGCTGTGTGTTGCCGTACTGGAACGACATTAGTCTCCTCATTGGTAACATATGGAGGCACATTGTAACAGCTTTCAGACAGCGTTCTGGCAGGTTTGGATTCGCAGACTACACTGGCGCCACATAGCTTATTACAGACGACCTATCGCGTTTTCTCTTCCGTTCCTAAATCACGTGAACTAACATCGGCAAGGATATTCCGTTCTGTGTTCATCTTTGCAGTCCATTTGGTGACCAGAGTGGCCGTAGATTAGGTGGCGGATATTTGCACATTCTTCTGGCGGAAAAAGTAAGATTGGTTAATTAGGAGCTCAGCCTTTCCCAAATGCCATTGGGGAAGTACCCGACGCACATTGGTCAAAATCACAGATCCAGAACAACAATAACGATTTTTCGTACTTACTGTGCACGGTGCGCCTGAATTAACTTTAAATGAAAGGTGCATAAATCTGGGAAGTTTTCGCGGATTCTGAAACTACAATGTTCACACGAGGCCTGGACCATAACTATCAGGACTAACAATGAAAACGCGAATATTTACTATCAAAAATAGTTTTATTGTTTTCTAAAGTAGCATCCAGCATGATTTATACGCTTTTTCATGCGCTCAAACCAATTGTTGAATGCCTTTCTCCACTCCGATTTAGACACCTCCAAAACATGGTTTTTGAATGCTTTTACAGCATCTCTGGCTACCAAAATCGTTGTCCACGACTTTCTTTCTTGATATGCTGGAATCAAATAAAATTTTTGGATCCCCAGTCAGGGCTGTACGGGGGATGACCCATCAATTCCAAGTCCGGTCAAACAAGCGCTGGTTTGAATCGATGTGTGAGAGCTCGCATTGTCATGATGCAAAATGATTTGCCTTCCCTTGTTTTTTTTTCGAATTTCTCAGCAGACTACTGGCAAACCAATTCTAGTGTACCACTCAGAATTAACCGTCCTACATTTCTGAAGCCGTATAGTCGCCACACGTTCAGTTTTGCTGAAGAAACAGGTGATCATTTGCTTCGAAGTATTTCTTACATGAACAACTTTCGTTGTATTTGGCTCGCTTTCGAAGACCTAAAAGGTCGATTCATGTTTTGTTTCGGGTTCATACGAAAAGATCCAAGATTCGTCATCTGTGACAATCTTATGAACGTCGTTTGTAGCACAACGATCGTTTTTATTCACGATTTCTTTGCACCAACCCACAAGAGCCACTTTTTGAGCGATTGTCCAATTTTGCTGCATCTAACGAGAAAAAAATCATTTTTTTATATATATATATGGTAACATGGGGCGGCTTCACCACTGGGGCGCCTTCGCCAGCACCGATTTTCTTGATAATTATAACTGCTACAAAAATGCCGTTAAAGGGAAAATTGTGAGTTTAACGAAGATCTTTCATCTCCCAAAAACTTCTATCAAATATATGATTGCTGATGCACGCGGTTTCATGTTTTTAGTGTATTGCGAAAAATATTCATGGTAGGTATATTTTGTGATAACTTGTATACCTTTTGTGATAGCAAAATTATATTTTATACCGTTAATAGACAACTACTGAAGAATATAAATCCAAATAATTTGTATGATAAAAGTAATTATAAATATCAATATATTCATATTATGAACTACGTAGGGGGTGGGGCGGCTACGCCATGATAGGGGTGTTGTGGGTTAATGTGAGAAATATGCCAGGTTTAACTTAAATTGTTTATGCTATTGATATACCACGCTATAATGTGAAGTTGAAATCAAATATTGTGCTAAACCTATCTAATTTTATGCCTAAATTCAACGTACCTACTTCAATTAACGGTTAGAATATGTTTCTTTTTGTAAATTTTAGAATCATTTTTGATTATTAAATAGAAAACGTGTTCCTTTTATGTTAATATTCCACAATAAAAATACACGAAAAAAAAAAAATTTTGATATTTGGGGAGGAAGTATAGTAAATGCCAGTTTTAGACTCCGTTGATATATGTCCTATGTCGATGGCGAAGCTACCCCATGGGTGGGGAGGCTTCGCCAATTTTAAGACATTTTGTAAATTCTCAAAAATAATATTTTAAAAACAAAATTATAATCATTTATATATCAAAACTTATAGTCAAGACATGCTAATATTCTTACCAAAAATAATATTTGGAAAAACTTTAATGATGTCGATATGAGAACATTTTGAACAAAAACGTGGCGAAGGCGCCCCATGTTACCATATATATATTCTTGATCAGGGTAAAATTCTAAGTCGATATAACTATGTCCGTCTGTATGAAAGTTTCTATTACTCCTACGTTGTTTGGTATTGCAAATTGGCTACATCGGTCCACGTTTTGATATAGCCCCAATAGAACGGTACCACCAGATTTTCGGTATTTTGGAGGTTTTAGCCTCATTATCACACTGAAATGGCTGAAATTTGGTACTTTACCGTTTACGCACGGCTTAATCTTTTTCTGGCACAACGGCCGATTTTGGAAGGCCCTCGCGACCTTCGTTTTTATACTATCCACCATAATAAGGAGGGTACAATTAAATTTGTCATTCCGTTTGTAACACATCGAAATATTCATCGGATACCCTATAAAGTATATACAGTATAGTCTCGATAATCCGGACACCACATGTTTCGGCGATGTCCGGATTATCGAATTGTCCGGATTACCGAGTAGTCACAAAAACACATAAGTTTGTAAGTTAAAATCATTAATATCGGAGGTTTCCTTGATAATAAACTGACATCCAAGGTAACCGAATTCATATTAAGCAAATATCACGGGTTGAGACCATTTTAAGCAGCTTTCCTGGCTACCAAATTTACTTCTTAATTTTAGCGTAATTTAGGTAGCATTTCCTGTATATTTTTGTAGTCTTAAAATTCTTTACATTTGTTGTATAGTAATGTCCATTTTTTTCAAGGATATACATTTCGTAGCGCATGTACACATATTGATTTTCAGTGTCCATGGGACATGAGTCTCTTACGACCTGAGATATAAATTCAGAATTCAAATGCATTCATCTCATTATGGTTAAGTGCGATTATCCAACTCATTTTTTTGCTTTACCGAAAAAATCGGTAAAATTAAATTGTTTATAATTTCGGAAATTGACGATATTTTCCAACAAGTTAGTACTCAAAAAGTAGTGGTTAAATTCTGCCTATAGCAAAAGTGCTGTTAACTTTTATTTAAACTTTGTATTCATAATTTTGCTGATTTTTGTCGGTATCTCAAAATATGAGTTTGAGAATCTAAAAAATCTAAAAACTAAGCTATTAATACCAACGCTTTAAATGTTTTAGATAGATGTTTCTAGATAGAATATCATTGGATTACATTACACAGTTCCAAGGGATTTTCTCACTAATCGGAGGCCTAGAGAACTAATTCCTTTATAGGCAAGGAACACCCAACATCGATTTTTAAGGGAACTAGGCTACTCAACACTTATCCCAGTTAGACATCTATGGTTGAAGGATAGATAAATCATTCGACAGATTCAAATAGTTAATTCCATATTGACTGTATAACTGTGTCAACAGTGGCTAGCCAGAAAGACGAGATGTGGACCGAAAGCTTTGAAAAACTTAATTTTTCTTATTTTTACACCAATTGCTATTGCTAAGAACGAAAACGTCAATGAAATAAATAAGAATATAATGCTAAAGATAGGAACAAATTTTGATGTCCGGATTATCGAGGTACGAAAAATATGAGATGTCCGGATTACCGAGTCTACAATGTAAAAAATTTAAGTGTCCGGATTACCGCGTTGTCCGGATTAACGAGTGTCCGGATAATCGAGACTGTACTCTATATTTTTGTAGTGTCGCGCTTGCCAGAATTGTGTATTTTTCCCCTTTTTTGTTATCATTCAACCAGCTTATTGCCTTGCTTAATTTTCAAACCACAAAACTCGTTACAAAATGTTAACGAGCATCTCTACCGCCATCTGGTTGTAGTATTTTGGATGATTAACTTGGCTATTTATCAGCTTATGGTTAATTGCACCTGTTTCATTGTTACTTGCTTTTGCTCAGAAATATGTCACCTAACTTAAGGAGTTTGTAAAACTTCCTGTTCTCGACCATTTTGTCGTCATCCATTCCGGAGGAACGGTTCACAGTCGTTGATAAAGTCTAATTCTGATCTAATTGTAATATAGTTTTACACACTAATATTTTTTTTTTTTTTTAATCTTGGCCTTACTCAAGGCATGGTAAGTTGTGCCGAACTGATTTTATTAAGTTTTGATGGTGGCTCACAAACGATTGCATTTTATTATTTAGATTATTTCAATCACCAGAAATCTACACATCTGTGAGCGACAAGATTGCATATATAATCATTCACCTCTACTTCACGTCATCAACAACAATTTTTGTTCTATTCGTTCTGGTGCCCTTTCGTACAATCGGTAATATTTTGCCATATGTTTTATTATTAGTCTCAATTTAATTGAGAATCAAATTTTTCTCATTCCCCCTTGTTAGAATCGGCACCTGGTAGCTTGTGCAAGTATTCGCTGGCAGAGAATTAACAAGCAATAAAAATACTGGTTTTCTGTCAACACCAAGTTTGGTTATTTGTTCATGTTACATTGATCGTCAACGGAATCTCATTTATTGTCGATCTGTGATTCAAGAAATAAGTGCGACCACGCAGCCTGTAATTTTATTGCCTATAAAGGAACAAATAACACGAATCAAGAGCCTATTACAACGTTGTGATTCATCCTTATCGAAAAGTGCCAGAAGCTATATTAATGATCTAATTGGAAGAACGTGTCTGGAGTTTGTGTTTGACCATAGTGCAATTTCCATAAGTAACCCCTCTGAGAATTGGGCAACAATAAAACAGCACTGAAGGCAGCGTGCCAGACCAGCAAAAGTTGATTAGTGATCAGTATAAGTGTAATTAAGTATTCCCAACCAAATTGTGAAATCTAAGTGCGAAATCCCCAGAATATGAATTTACCATCATTCCATGGAATTAGATTTGTTTTAGATTGACAGTGATTTGCTGTGTAATTATAAAGAATTATCAAAATTTATTATCTACCTGACGTGTTAAGTGTTCAATGACGTCATCGTTAATATTTCATTGGTTGTAAATTCATAGGCTGGCGATTTTATACCCCGTTCAATTCTATTTCTTTTTTATTAACAAACGATCTCCCCAACAAAGGCAACCACACAATCATCATACACAAATGCCATAACATAGATTTGAGTGTGACATACAAACATTCCAATTGTTTGTTCTCATCATTAACGGAATACTGGGTTGTGTGATTGGCTAATTGTTGATAGAACAACGCATGTATCTTGAATTGCTAAGCGTAAATCCATAAGCGTGTTGCGGGTGTTGAATCTTGTAAACATGTTTAGCAACATTGTTGCGGAGAAGTAGAACCGACAGCCAAAAAGAAATTCATTTAAATATATCGACATCTCTTACTGCAGCAAGTCTCTTCGAAAGGCCTTTCGTCGTGGGATGAGCACCAGCACAACAACAAATGAGTAAGTGATAACCGTTAAACTCTTTTAATAATATCAACATTGTTATTGTAATACGAATGAGAAATTTCATATTGGCTATTGGAAACTCTAAAACAATATCTATTTCAAAAGCATCTGTTTCGTATCGTTTTGCTACTCAGATACATTCATGTTGTTAATCTTTAACTGCGTAATTTCTTTTTTTGTTATGAATACCCTGATATGTACATAGATATATACACAAATTACATTTTATTCTACATTTATGAACTCTAGTTTTACATACCGAATTCAAAACTAGATCGTACTCATGTCATTTAGTTATATTTTAACTGCGTCGTCAAAAGCACATATGCAGTTTTTTTGTTATAAGTTATGCTAGATAGTTTGTTAAATCTGAATTGTTTTAATCATGAATAAAGTCATGGCTCTTATAGAGTAGATGATGTCTCTGTTTGACTCTGAAGTCATGTAAGGTAAAGGGGGAAAAGCTATCCCACATATGGGACCACAGTCGCAAATGTTGTTATTTTGTAGGATAAATTCTGTGGTAAGGTTGGGTGGGCTTGAAAGACGAGGTAACATCAATTCGTCTGTTATTCCTTTTCCGGTGTTTGTCTCATGAGGAGTATGCAAATTTCACCTTTCAATATCCATTTAGTGTAGTGTATTGTTTATTCTGCTGTCTTTCTTTGTGTATGGAGAGCACGATAATTAAAATAATATAGCGTAGCCGAAGAAAAGGGCTTAGAAGTTACGAATCCACCCCATTACGGAGAGCGATAAGGCCGGAGGTGTACGTGCTCCTACTTCTACACAAAGCCGTTTACAACACCTTCCTCCGACATCATACGTTATATGCTACATTTTCTTGATCAGGGTACAATTCAAAGTCGATATAACTATGTCCGTCTGTCCGTCTGTAGAAATCAAAATACAGCTAGCAATTTTTAAGATAGAGCTTTGTAATTTGGAATGGAAGTTTCTATTACTCCTAGGATGTTTGGTATTTCAAATGGGCTATATCGGTCCATGTCTTCATATAGCCCCCATAGAACGGTACCTCCCGATTTTCGGTATTTTGAAGGTTGTGGCTACACTAATCCACCGAAATGGCTGAAATTTGGTATTTGGTCTTCATTTGGGATATTAAACGTTCCACATGAAATTTGTCGGTATAGGTCCACGCCTTCATATATCCCCAATAGAACGGCACCTCCCAATTTTCGGAATTTTCAAGGTTGTGGCCTCAATATCCCTCAGAAATTGCTGAAAGTTGGTATTTACTCTTCGGTGGGGGTATAAAACTTTCCCCCCGAAAAACTTGTTGGTACAGATCCACGCCTTAGTACAGCCCCCATCGAATGGTACCTCCCTATTTCCGGTATTTTGAAAGTTGTGGCTTTATTTTCCACCGAAGTGGCTGAAATTTTGGTCTTCATTTGAGGTATTAAACGTTCCATATGAGTTTTGTCGGTATAGGTCCACGCGTTAGTATAACCCCCATAGAACGGTACCTCCCTATTTCCGGTATTTTGAAGGTTGTGGCCTCAATATTCAAACGTAATCGCTGAAATTTTGTATTTAGTCTTCCATGGGGTTATCAAATATTGCAGAAGAGAATTGTCAGTATAGGTCCGCGTGTTCCTATATCCCCTATTGAAGCATACCTCTCGATTTTCGGTATTTTGAAGTTTTTACCGACATATCGGAAATTTGGTACTTAGTCTTCTTTGAGTCTAAAAACTTCCGCCAGAAATTTGTAGGTATAGATCGACGTTTTGATATAGTACCAAGGAACGGTAGATCCCGAATTTCGGTATTTTGAAGTTTAGCCACATTGTTTTACCGGACTTGCTAAAATTTGGTATTTAGTGTACTTCATAAACGAAAGGAAACACTTTGTTCCATTTTACTTCAATACAACTCGTGGTGGAGGGAATAACAAGTTCGGCCTGGCCGAACATAAAGTCGTTCTTACTTGTTTCGGCTAGTGTTCTATAGGATGGCCCTTTTATCAGCATACAAAGATTTAATATGATCGATGCACTCTAGCCGTGATTATTCTCGTCCAAAGTTGTGAAAAATTATCGGACAAAAATGTTCACAACTAAATTCCTTTTTTTTTTGCAAAGTGATTTCTTCATGTCACTGTAAACAAAACAACACAAGCTTGTATGAAAAACTGTCCGGACTAGGCTAAAAACAGTCAAACCATCCAAAGGAAATCTCAAATAGCGCCTGGCAACACGTGTTGTTGTCTAGGCCAGATATTTTTCGTGCAGCCCTGGTGGTTTTAGACCCCAAGTATGTTTAGACGAAATTGATTTAGCGCTGTTCGTCCGTCTGTCTGTCTGGCTGGCTGGAGCGCATGATAACTCTCGAACGGATCAACCGATTTCGTTCAAAATTTGGTCTTCGTAATATTTTGTCCAAACTTAGTTTAAGTTCGAAGATGGACAGATATAGGTCCACTCCTTCCGGTACCTCCCCCACAAAAGTTTGAAGATGTTCAGAAAATTTGTGTGCACGATAACTCTTGAAGGGACTAACCGATTTGGCCCATACTTTGCACATCGTGAAATTTCTAGCAGACTTAGATGAGGTTCCAATATGGACTCAATCGGTCCACTTCTCCGGGTACCTCCCACACAAAAGTTGGGAAAAGTTTAGTTTAGGACCTGCTCTCGAATCGCTTTGATTTTTGTTGTAACTAGTTGTCTTACAGCCCCCCATACGACGGTAAAAGTTTCATCTGGGACAAGTGCATACTTCCTGAGCAAATAGGCTGAAAATTGCAAAAAAAACACCTATGACAACGTGTTTAGTGGTTGGAGCGCAAGATAATTCTTGAATGGATCTGCAGACTCGGTTCAAACTGTGGCCTTCGTAATATTTTGTCCAAACTTAGTATAAGTTCGAAGATAGGCCATATAGGGATACATAAAATCGATTTCGGTTAATCGATTAATCGATTATTAGCCGCAAAATTTCTAAAAGTCGTAGTCGACTATTGACTTTGCGAAGACCGGAACCGAAAATCGAGTTTTAAGTTTTTCACGAAAACCGTATAGTCGAAAAACCGATTATTGCATTCCACTGCGTATCCCTAAAGCCATATCGGTCCACACCTTCAGGTACCTCCCCCACAAAAGTTCAAAAATGTTCGGAAAAATTGTGCGCACGATAACTCTAATACATCTGTCATATGTATATCAGGTTTGAATATGGATTATATTTGTCCACTCATTCGGGTACCTCCCACACTTTTATTTCTGTTGAAGCAACTTGCATTCGCTGCCTCAATTACGATGGTAAATGCTTTTTCAGGGGCATGGACTTGCCCCTTGAGAAAACTGCCCAAAAGATATCCAAACTTAGTTTCAGTTCGAAGATTGGCAACAACTTCATGTACTTCCCTCCAATATTTAAAAAATGTCACTAAAATGGTATGCATGATATCCCTTAAACGGGGCAACCAAATTTATCCAAACGTTGGATATCCTAATATTTTGTCCAAATTTAGTTTAACTTCTAAAATGGCCGATATCGATCTTCTCTTTATGTTACCTCCCCCACAAATGTTCAACAACTGTATCGATCTGTCCGTAGTTGAAAGATTTAATTCACACAGGCTGAGGGTATATCTCTATCGGCAAAACCGACGGATACTTTTTTACTTGTTGTAACGTCATTCTATTAAAAGATTTGATAGTGTTTTCGATGTGATCCCACTGTGCAGTGTGGAATAAATTATGCGCTGTAAACTAATATCTGCAACATCTATAAATAATTAATTATGACACATCTTAATATGGTTACACAATCGTTTTCCAAACAAACCCCAATAATGTCATCAACATCCGGACCAACTTCTAGTGATGCAAAATATCAATATTTATTGCCTGCTGTGTGTATATTAAATATTTTACATAACGCCCATAATAAGGTTATGTATTGTTTGATGTTATAGTCCGGTCAAAATAGACATGCGTATAAGGGGGAAATAGCAAAAATTCCCACAAAGCTGAATTTTGGTGGAGAGCTAGGGTTGGCCATTAGAAGCAACGTCCTAAAAGTCCCCATCGATCCCATGTGTGAAAAACAACTTATTCGGGGTCAAAGGTAATTTTTGGAGGCATTATTCAGTTTTTTTTTTTAATTTTCTCTCGGTAATACCTTGCAAAAGCCCGCTAAAGTAAAAGTTGTAGATTCAATAATTGTCTACAAGATTGGTCTTTATGATTCTTAAAAAAGACTTACCATTTTCGAAATATCTCGATCTAAAGGTCAAAAAAAAATTAGCCGCGTAAGTACATTATGAGGCGAACCGGTTAAAGTAACGACACTATGTGTTAGATACTTCCTTAAGCTTTCAAACGATATCCACTTTGCAGTAATCGGTTCAGTAGAACCGGGTCTAACCCGGATTTAAAATTTGGCCTTTCGGGTCTAATAACCGGCGAAACGGATCCGCAACCGTTGAAAATTATACATTTCCGTAATCAGCGCAACAAACCCTACCATCGGACAAAACGTGAAAAAAATCGGAGAGTTTTCGTTGGGGTCGTTCCCGTTGGGCTTTCGATTATACATGTGGGTTAAATGGGCTATTTTTCCATAAAATGAATCTAACATTGAATAACTCTACAAAACACACTCCGATTTTGTTGGAATTTTTTTTAGAAGATAGCTATAATTTCGCTCTTCAAGAAAATATATATTTTAAGCGGGTCGTCTGAATATGTGCATATTTCCCTTATAAGTGCATAAAAATCATTTGTTTTTTAGAACAGCTATATCTCAAGAATGGTTCCTTCTACGAAATTTATAAGAAAAATTATAAGGGCCAAATTTGTAGATAATTTTTCTGTCTACAATATTTACTTTAGTCACTTTTTGATTAGATCAACCGTTTTCAAAAAATAAATCCGAAAACCTAAAAACCCTTAAGTTTTGACCTTTGACCCCGAAAAATTTTTTTGCACACGTGGGATCGATGGGACTTTTAGGACGTTGCTTCTAATGGCAAACCCTAGCTCTCCACCAAAATTCAGCTTTGTGGGAATTTTTGCTATTTCAATGTCTATTTTGACCGGACTATTAAAACAGTTTCCAAACAATTGACTGATATGAGCCCCCATATGTGGGGCTCATGGAACAATGTGTTTGCAGTTTGCTCTGCGCAGCAGCATATGCTTGACATCATTTATTGCAAAGCTTTGGTAAACAATATAACTGCATTCTTCTTATGCTACTTGCACTGCTTTAAGTTTCTTCTTGTCTTTAGATAAAATATTGTTGAATAGCATAGAGTGCACTATTCAAAGCTCATTTTTTTCATAGTGCAGATGTAGGTATACAATTAAAAAAACACAGAAAATATTTGAGGCAACAACTTTCTTGGAGTTGTGGGAAATTTCAGGGATGCTGGTGGGTGGGCGTGTGTGGGTGTATGTGTAAGTCATAGCAAAAACTCTTGCTAAAGTCGTAACATTCACACATACATATGTATGTTAGTCTTTCCTTGCGTCTTTGGGGAAATTACACATTTTCCATTTGAAATGTGGTGAAAACTTTGTAAGTAAACATTGGCAATGAATGACAACAACCACAACAAGGAGAATTCGAAAGACTTTTCACATGCAACAAGAATTTCTGCTATGTTTCTCTTTCTCTTTGTGTGTGTTGGTGCCCGTGACAGGTATGCTAAGAACTTCATTATAAAGTGATGAAATACATTTTTTTTGTGAAAATTTTTATTTTAGAAACTTTATAAATACACAAAGCGACGAACCGTACATCATAACATTAACCATTTTATAATAACTAACCTGCAGTGTATTTATTAGTTAGTCGGTGAGAGCAACATTCTCCACACATACAACTTTACTCATTAAACAAGAAAAAAAGCGTTAAGTCCACAACTTTTGGTAGATACGTTTCTTGACCTCTAGGAACCCTAAATGCCAAATTATAGGTAAGTCGGTATGAAATTATGGCTAAAAAGATCAAAATACCTGAAATTAGGCGGTACCGTCATATGGGAGCTATACCAAAACTTAGACCGATATAGCCTATTTTAAAACTTGACCCGCCTGCAAACAAGAGACTCATCTTTTCAAATTTTCAGCATCCTAACTCTATTTTTCAGGATGATAGATTGAATGCCACAGACGCATGGAAAAACGGACGTGCATAGGTCGACTGATCAAGAATATATGCACTTTATAGGGTCGCAAATGATTATTTCAATGCGTTATAAACTGGAAAACAAACTTTATATTCCTTCCATGCTATGATGGAGCGTATATGGCGAATAACAAAATTCCTTTACAATTCCATTTGAAAAAAATTAAAAATTTTTTTACGAGCACATCTACGATTTTTGGTACAGAGGTAAAGGAAAAAAATCCGGTTTCAAATCTGCTCGCGTTCACGAAATTGGCCAATGCGCTCAAAAGTTATAGCGGTTTTTATTCTCATATAAAGAAAAAATATTTAAAATTATCTTTTTTGTTGTTATGAGAAAATGTATGCATAAATCGTTAACAGCAGTCCATATCTATTCGTAGATGTTTAAATAGTTATTAAATTTATTATTATTTTCGCGGAAAGTCAACAAATAATAAAAAAATTTTGAAGTAAATCCAAATTATCCTGTCCCAGAATCCGTACAAACCCTCAAAAAATAAATTAAAGAATATATGCGGAATCTAAACAATGCGTAGAAAAATATGATTACAAATTTATAGAGATTGGGTACATAAATTGCATATTATAGCAACAACAAAAGAGAAAAACTTATTGTTGGAAAATATTGTTGCAAATATTTTTTTGGTTTGATTCTAAAAATTAGAAAAAAATATTTGGGAGTTCTCCAACTATTTTGCTAAAATCCCATAGAATAATGAATGTATACAGTTAAAACTTCATCAAAACATATGGTTTACCATCGCGAGAGTTTAACTGATTACTGTGATAACTTATAAGGGTAGGAAATTAAGAGTAATATTGAAATTACAATCATTAAATTAATATTATAATTAAAAAGCCTGTTATTCGTGAATTAGTTAATGTCGGTTGATGCGCATCCGTTTTTGGATACAGCGAATTAATCTCTGTCAAAATTTATGCATATTTCGATGTTTCACTCAGGGGCCATTGTGTGCCACCAGTTGCATCATACACTGCAAAAAACCTTAAAGTTGGTAAAAGTCGCGCAATGTGCATACGATTTTGATGCGCATCCGGTTTCGTCAGCGCCTATAAAAAATACGTCCAAATATACAAATTTTAATTAGATTCTTCAAGAACCGCGGATGTGCCTCCACAATCTATTTTTGGTGAAAAACCCATATTACACGCGAATCTCTGTAATTTATGACACGCGTTTTCGCAAATATTATAATCGCGTATAAAGGATTCCATTTACGTAAAAAATTTTAAAGAAAATGGCGGTTTAGTACGCGGATTTGTCGAAATAATTTTTTGCCGCTTTTCATATTTTCAGGGTATCTATATCCGCGGTTTTAGTGGATGGATTCGATCGCGGAAGGTCTCATTAGATCCGTCGCGTAAAAAAACTAAATTCACGCGGGGTACAAAGGAAATTGAATGACACTTGTACATTTTAAACGCAAAAAATAGGGTTTTTAAAAAAAATCATCAAATATTGGCCTTTAGACTCCAATTACTAGGATGCTGTAAGAAGCACACTCATGAGATATGCATTAAACGACGTAGAATCACGGGTTTTATAATCCTAATGTGAGTTTTGAATATTATCTTGTTGCGCGTCCGAATTATTAAAACAATTCAAAAAACCCCGAAATTCCGGCTTCAAAATGTCAGCATCAATTTTAGGTGGATGCAGTGGATATATCGAAAAATGATACACTAGTATCATATTGCCCATGAAGTATTCTTTGAGTCTTTTTTTTGGCATATGTCTATAAAATGTAAGGTTAAGCCTAAAATCGGAAGGGAGCATAAAAAAACTTGTTGGCTTCAACCCATTTTTACCTATTTTTCTACATTGATGCCAACACAGCTTCCACGTAAATTAATTTTAATGGTCGACCTTATGGGATTCCTCCTAAAACACTTCAGTTTAAAGAATGTATATCATACTATATAGAATATGTTAACAGTTCGCGAATTCTGAAAGGGTGAAACTCGGATTCATCGATTGTAAAAAATTTTTGTTTTTCGCCATATATGGTAACATGGGGCGCCTTCGCCACTGGGGCGGGTACGCCATCGCCGATTTTCTCGCAAAATACAAGTGCTAGAAAAAATCCGTTAAAGGCAAAATTGTGAGTTTAATGAAGATCTATCATCTCCCAAAAGTTGGCAGTTGTGTCATAATTATGATAGCGGACGCACGTGGTTGTGTGTTTTGAGGGTATTGGGAAAAATAATTATGGTAGATGTTTTTTGTGATATCTTCTTTACCTTTTGTGATATCGAAAACATATTTTATACCGTTAGAAGACAACTACTGAAGAATAGAAATCCCAATAATTTGCATAAAAAAACAATAACAAATGTGAATATATTCATATTATGAGATATGTTGGGGGTGGGGCGCCTACGCCATGATAGGGGTGTGGTGGCTTAATGTCAGAAATGTTTCATGTTTAACTTCAGTTCTTTATGCCATAGATATACCACACTATAATGTGAAGTTAAAATCAAATAGTATCATAAACGTGTCTTGTTTTGGTTATATTATGATTTTTGTACCTATATTCAAGGAACCTATTTCAATTAACAGCTAGAGTCGGTTACTATTTGTGAATTTTAGAATCATTTTTGATTATTCAATAGAAAACATGTTCCTTTTTCGCATAATATTGATATTTAAGGAAAAAGTATGGTAAATTACAGTTTTAGAGTCCGTTGGAAAATGTTCAATTTCGATGGCGAAGCTGCCCCATGGGTGGGGAGGCTTCGCCACTTTTTAGACATTTTGTAAATTCTCAAAAATAATATTTTAAAAACAAAATTATAACCACTTATATATCAAAACTTATAGTCAAGATACGCTAATATTTGTACCCAAAGTAATATTTGAAAAAACTTTAACGGTGTCGGTATGAGAACATTTTGAACAAAAACGTGGCGAAGGCGCCCCATGTTACCATATATGTGAAAAGTCAATCTGTTATCTATTCCAGTAAATTTTTTACACATCTGTTACCAAAATTCCACACTATTGTCACATGTTTTTGTCTTTGTTATATCTGTTTGGTATAAAAACAATGCATTAATACAAAAACAACTCCGATTGTTGTTTTTGTTTGCCTGATGCTGGTTTACATACACACTGTACGTTAAAAACAAGAAACATATTCGTACTATAGCCCAATCAAAATAGACTTTGAAATAACAACAATTCCCAAGAAGCTGAATTTTGGTGGAGAGCTAGGGTTTGCCATTAGAAACTATGTCCTTGAAGTCCCCATCGATGCCATGTGTGCAAAAAAAAATATTATTATTTGACCTTTGAAGGTCAAATTTTAAGGATTTTTTAGATTTTCGGATTTATTTTTTGAAAAGGGTTGATCTTATCAAAAGTTGACTAAGTAATTATTGTAGACAGAAAAATTATCTATAGTTTGTTCTTTTTAATTTGTTTCCTAGAAGGGACCATTCTTGAGATATAGCTGTTTTAAAAAAAACTTATAATTTTTATGCACTTATAAGAGAAATATGCACACATCCGAAACATGCAAATATGAAATATGCACCGGCTAAATTAACAGAAGTAACCGGGTCTGTCCCCCCAAAAAATATATGTTTCCCTGAAGAAATTATTCCTATCTTTAAAAAAAAAATCCAAAAAAACCGTAGCGTGTTTAGCAGAGTAATTACATGATAGAGTCAGTTTATGCAAAAATAGCCCATTTAACTTACAGGTGTAATCGAAAGCCCAACGGGAACGACCCCAACGATAACTCTCCGATGTTTTTGAATTTTTTTTCCGAAGGTAGGGTTTGTTACGCTGAAACCCGAAGAGCGACATTTAGAAACCGGGTTAGACATGTTTGTACTGAATTGATTACTGCAACGTGGATATCGTTTGAAAGCTTCTTGAAGTACCTAACACACAGTGTGGTTATATTAACCGGTTCGCTTCATAATGTACTTACGCGGCTAATTTTAATTTGACATTTAGATCGCGATATCTCGAAAATTGTTTTTTTTTTTAAATCATAGGGACAATGGAGGGACTTTCAGGACGTTGTTTCTAATGGTAAACTCCACCAAAATTCAGCTTTGTAGGAATTTTTGCTATTTCCCCCTTATACGCATGTCTATTTTGACTGGGCTACTACTTCATTAAAAGTTGTGTTCCTTTACTTGACTGAGGTTACCATTTTTAACCTGCAAAGCGTTCCTTAACCCCAAAAAGTGGTAAAACTGAAAGCAATTTTTTAGAAAGAGAGAGAACAAAAATGGCGATCTCTTCTACCACAGGCTACCAGACAATTTTCTTCCGTGACTTGTTTGACGATTATTTGACAATGATGAAAAAATTAACAAAAACAAAAGAAAAAACTGGTCATGAGATATCAATTATGACAGTTTTCTCTTTTACCACGTTCACCATTAAAAAAGTAATGGAACAAAGCTAAACTGTTTTTGTCTTATAAGCCCACCCATTTTTTTGAATACGATAATGAAATCACCACCAACAACCGCAGTCTTATGCATAACGATAAAATACACCGTAAGAAGAGCATTACCTCAGCATCGTTTATAAATCAATTTAGCATGTAGAGATACTTGGGAATCGAAACAACGTGACCAAGATTTAAACTCATGATCTCCTGTGTCCATGCTGATCGTTGCATTTCGAAAAAAAATCGTTGAAAAATCTAAAAAGTGGTAATCAAACCACCCCATCCACTTGACGAACCGCACCTTACCTCTCTCCACGAATCTACAACTAGAACAACTGCATTATTTTTAGAGAAGGTGTAGTTAACAACATGTGGATAGACCGGTATATCCGCCTTAACAAGCAACGAACTTGATTTAATTTTTCACTCAAAACGATCCTTGAACAGCTCTACAATTGCACTTAATATAAAATTGTGAACTCTTGTAAGGGATGTTGCCGAAGTTGTTGTCCGATATAGAACTTCTTGGAACATGAAGTACGTCTTAGGTCATAACAGCTCAACTCGAAAGAGAATTAATTCAAATATTGCTATAAAATGATCTTCGCCTTAATAAGGCAAAACAAAAATGATTTCAGCAAGAGCCTGTCTGGGATTCCAACATGGGTCTCCGACAACCAAGTGGCACGGTTGCCGCCGTCTTAGCGTTCTAAGTCACCATCAACTTGTCAAAGCTTCCGATGACAAATACTTATGATCAAATCTTCTGATACAGAAGGACAAATACAAATGAAGGTGGAAAAAAGCTGTCATAGTATAATAAAGCAAGTTGGACTATAGGAAAAGTTTGGAATTAAAAACTGACATTGTAATTATAAATAAATAATTCGAATATACAATTTTCGAATGATTTGTGGTATAAATGCTAGTTTCCAAGCTCAGCTTTCATTCACCCACTAAAATAGCATTTTAATATGCCTGATGATCGGACTTAACCACCCGTGATACGTAACATAATGGAATGTGTGGGACTTCTGTGGATTCCTAATTTTTAATGTACCTCTTAGGTCATAGCAGCTCAAACTCGAAAGAGAATTAATTCGAAATTTATTCTAGTTGGTGCCGGCAGATTTTTTTTTTGTATTTTGGAATTACCAAATTGACCACGAAGAAATTTATACCGCAGTTATAGGAACTGCGTGCACAAACTGCTGGAAAAATTTTCAGAACCAATCCGAAACGTGTCCTTAAATTGACATTTCTGCGGGAGTGAACCGATATACATAGTCCGTACACCCTTCGGCATTTATCATGTGCTCAATTTTGGCGAAAAATGTTAAGCTTATGTGTGGGGAAGATCTCCGAAAGAGTGGACCGATATGGTCCATCTTGATCTGAGTTTGGACAAAATATAAGGTATGTTATACAGTTGAACCCCGATTATCTGTGAATCGATTATCCGGGAACCTCCATTAGCCGTGATAGAAAAGAAATGTTGGACTTATTCCATTTCTTCTATTTTTCGTTATAAACTTCATTACCCGGGAGTAAAAACACACTTTCCAATTAATTTGATTAAGTAAATAAGAGGTAAAAAAACGAAAACTGGAAACTCTGCCGTATTACACAATTTGTGTATTTATGGAATCACAAAAACCAAAGTCAACTCAGATGAATCTGATGATGATGATAATATGTGTCCTTCTAAAATTTGGTGGATTACCGTAACAAATTTTATAAACATTACTCTCTGTAATAGAGGGTAATAAATGAAGTTGAGCCAGTGGGGGAATACTCCACTCAAACAATCGAAAATGAGATTGAATCTTCAACAATAAACAAAACAAAAAAATTGTCATATTATTGTACAATATTATGCCATTTTTACTTAAAAATATGTTTAAAAGCTGCATAAAAGCATTGCCTCCATTATCCGGGAAAATCGATTATCCGTAATGCTTCCGGCCCCGACCATCACGTATAATCGAGGTCCGACTGTAGATAAAAATTCATTTCGATAAAGGACATTTTTGATCGTATCAAATAGGGTGTCCAAAACCGAAACCGGTTAACCGGTTAACCGGTTTTGAGTTACAAAACCGAAACCGGTTTTCGCCAAAAACGTCATTTTCGGTTAACCGAAAAAACCGGTTATTTGTGTCGGTTAACCGGTTTTAAAAAAGTAGTAATATTTTTAAAATTTCATTACAATTGTATTCTTGAAAGTAAAATAAACTTAACTAACAAAAGGTACAGCAAAATTATAAATGTCAGATACCTTTAAAATTGAAAAATATTTTGTGTAAAATGGCACAACTCCAATATAGTTCAATTGAACGATCTATGAAAAAACTGCGTATACGTAATATTACATGGTTGTCTGAATAACGTTATTCATACGTTTTTGAATTAGTACAGTAAACTAGGAACTTGTCGAATTTAAGGTTGTAAAGGGTAACGATAACAAAATGCATTTTGATTCCGGCACTATGATTTGAGGTTCTCAACGCAAGAAGGAGAATCCAGACTTAATAAAATGTAAATTTAATCCCTTTGGTACACAATCTTATATTTATAAGGGCTTTTACTATTTTTAGAGCAAAATTTCTGACTTATCTTTGCTGTCTCTACTTTAAGGTTGAATGTTAAGTAACAAGGATATTATCAGATAATTATATAATAACGAATTAGTTATACTTAATTTACCCTTGCCGCATATTTTTAATCAAATATTTATCAATTATGAGCAATTTTGTACCTATTTTACAAAACCGGTTTAAACCGGTTAACCGGTTTTTAAAATTTTTGAAAACCGAAAACCGGTTTTTGAAAGATCTGAAAATTTCGGTTAACCGAAAACCGTTTTGTTTGGAAAAACCGGTTTTTTGGACACCCTAGTATCAAAGTGTATGATACCTATTTAGCATTAGAACTGAGGGTATAAAAATAAAAAAGTGTTTAGTTTGGCCGGGCCGAACATTTTATACCCTCCACCCTAAAATATTATGAACTAAAATGAAACAAATTTACTGATCGCTAGGAAACCTAATTACCAATAACATCAAATTTGGGCCGAAAATGTAGATTAAATCTTAAAAATACCTGAACTCGAGCGGTGTGGTTATTGTGGGCTATATCCCATGTCCACAATTTTAGGTGGAGAAGTTTTTTGACCACTGGAAACCCCAAATACCAAGTAGTATCAAATTTCAAATTGATTAATACCTTTGTCAAAGTACAGTCCATTTGGACCGAAAATATTAATATAAACACAATTAACTCAGTAGAAGTTGTTTGGTCAAATTGCAGCCATTCCAAAATGTGGACCTATATCCACAATTTCTGGTGAAGAAGTTTTTAATACTAGGAATCTTAAATGCCAACTTACAGCTAATTCGGTCTGCAAATTTAGCTAAAATTCCAAAATACCTAAAATCGGGCATTTTAAAACAATGACCAGTATTGATAATTTTTGGTAGAGTAGTGTTGTGACCAAATAGACTATGTTGACGAGTTTTGGTGGAGAAATTGCATGACTGCAGAGAGCCTCAAATGTCAAATTACAGGTAGTTCAGACAAAACATTTAGCTTAACCCCTCAAATTACCGAAAAACCTTTGGTACTGTTTAATGGGGTCATGTTTACGTAAACATGGCCCAATGTTAACAATTTTTCGTGAAAAAGTTTTGTGATCACTCAAGTGCCAAAGCACAATAAATTCAAAAAATGTAGCTAAAATACTTAAACTACAGAAAATAGGGAGATTTCGTTATAAATGGCCTTTTCAAAAGCATGCACATGTATTAAAAATTTTGGTAAAGCAGTGTTGTGACTGTTAAAAATTGTAGCTAAAATCCTCGAAAAACCAAAAATCGGGAGGTACCGTTATATGGGGGCTATACCAAAACGTGAGCCAATATATATCCTATCAAACAATCTGCCTATGGAAAAAATTCACTCGGGTGCAAAAATGTAGAGTTCTATCTCAATTATTGCGGACGCTAGAGTGGTTACAAAAGACGGACATGTCTATATCGATTCAGCGTTTTACCCTGATCAGGAATATATAGTGTCGCAAATAATTATGTTTAGTTCAGTCCGGCCACAGTTAAACCTGTTTTAGTTGTTTAAATTATTTTTGCTTAATTAAAGCAAACTCGGTACCACAACACATTGAAATTGTGCCGTACGTTGTATTCTTAGAAAATGAGAAATATCTTTGACAAAATGTTTTTTAGTTAGAGTTCCCATATAACGTATATAAGTGTGTTTCAATGAATGTGCCTTTGATATACCATTTTTTTATTCTATAGCGATTGCGCCTGTATTTTATTAACAAACTAGCAGACCCCGGTCAGCGTTGCTGGCTCGTCGTAATGAATTTTAATGACAACTTTTTATGGATTTTTCGCCCATTGATGCTGTTAAGGATTTATTACACTGTGCAACAAGGTTTCTGTGCGGTGGAAAATTCCTTTTGGAGATGAAAGCCCTTAGTGAGTATATTAAGAACCCAAAAGGAAATTTTCCCCATAGGTCAAGCTTCTGAGATATCGCGCGATGAATTTTTTGAATTTTCGCCTATGATGTTTGAGAAAATAGCTATATATCTCTGTTTGCCGTTATTGTAGTTTTGAGTTTACATGTCTTCAGTCAAATCGAATGGCGAATCTTTTTGTAGAACATTTCATTCTTCTAACTTAATTCCTTTCATGTCCTTTTCGTCCTTTCTTTCTTGAACCGTAGTAAAATTACCACAAGATGAGATTTTACAGCATCCAAATATTCCACAAAAATGTTGCTCAGAGAATTTTAGGTACGGTTCTCACTGACAACTAATCGATATTGTCACGTTTTCATTGTCTTTTTTGACATTTACCCGGTTTTTGTTCAGAAAAAACCTATGTTTTGTTTTTCTGCATATTCGTTATTTGTTATTTATTGGTAAGTAGACATACCCATTGGTTTTCGCCTATATTGACATCTGGGATGTATCTGAAATATTTACCATAAATAGCTCCCGATATGCTAAACACGTTAATGACAAGTTTTCTTGAAAAATAGATCCGGTTATCTAATATTTTGAACCGGATATAGCGATATAAAACCCGGATTTTGTGCCGATTTTAAGTAACCGATTAAGCTTATATGTATACCATTAGAAAGCTAATAAAATTGCCAATCAGGGAAAATAAATTTTTTGACAGCATTGTTTAAGTTAGAATTGATTATTTCATTATATTGGTCCTATGAATTGCATAGACATATTCGTTGAAATCTCCTCATTCCCATTTATCACACCCCTGTAATAGTATGAGAGATTTCAACGAATATTCACTTGACAACCGCCCTCTTGAAGCATCTATGCAGATGTCAACACACAACATAAATAAATAAATAAAACAGATCGATCGACCGCTTGACTTGCAAGCAACACCCGCGCTTTATCGTAAGCATTGTACATATCGTTGTACATTAATTAGAAAAGGTAATATTGTTTACCATAAATAAACACCGGCAGTTGAGCCAAACCCTTTACTAAAACTATTGTGTTTTATTTTCTATCTCGTTTCTTTTTATATTGACGGCCAAACGTACGCATTGTGCGTACTGGCTCCATTGGGGAGCCTCGATACACTTGTTGCCCCCAGTCCCTATAGTGCGGACTAAACATTTGGTCGTTTCGGGCCGAATAAACATTTGGTCAATTCGAGCCGGATTGGATCATCGCTTTGAATTTGGAAAGCCTAAAAAATAATATACAGTCCATTAATCCTGCATTACAAGGTGCGTATAGTGCAAAGTGAGCATTGAAATAAATAAAAACAAGTGTTCGTTTGTTTGTTTGTGGCCATCTCGTTTTACAACGTCATAGATTCCCTCTTTTTTGTCAATCGGTCAAAGTCCAAATCGTGGACAGACATACGGGAATAATAAAATCAAAACAAAAATAATAAATATTTTCTTCTAAATATTTCGTATTATTTTTCGTTTATCTTCTTCTACATTGTCGTTTACTTGTTTCTTATTGTTGTTCCAAAAAGTGTTGAAATATTCCCTTAAACTGCATACAATAATTTGCATTGATTTCGTTTCGCTTTAGCAGTGTAAATATAACAACATATTTTCATAAATACATCGGTTACATATTTACACTGCACGGCCTATTCGTGGTCCCTTCTGCTTGATAAACACACGTTCGTATATCTACATACTCCAGCATCGTCGCTTTGTCGTACCGTCTAGTCGGTCAGTAAGTGGCTTTCATGCAAATACATATATACACACACGCATGTACGCATAAATATTGCATTTTTGGGCATTCCTCTTTCTGTCGTGTCCGTTTTTATTGCACAGTAACCCGCCGGTGTATTATTACACAGTACCCGGTCAGTAAATTAGTACTGTGACACATATTATTATATTTTACAGTAAATATAATAAATCGGTGTCAGGGAACATTTTAATAATATTTTTGGACATTTTGGAATTGCGTGCACCCTACAATAGGTCAGTTAGATCTTTTCTTGTGTAGGGCGTTATTTAAAAATATTTATTGCGATTTGTATATATATAGTTTGAAATTTTTGTTGCATTATTGGACACAAATACACTACATTCGGTGGTTATTTGTATAATTTTTATATTGCATGCACCCTACAACCGGTCAATTGGACTTTTTCTTGTGTAGAGTGTATTTTAGAAATTATTTGTGCTAATTTTGTAATTATTTTTCTGGAATTTTGATATCGTTCGAATTTCCCCTTGCATTTTTGGACAAATATTCACTACGTTCGGTAGTTATTTCGTGTCATTTTGGTCGATAGTTGGATATTATTTGTTGGTTTTTACTCAAATATTTTCGAATTTTATAATTTTTTTGGAATTTTAATATTGTTCGAATTTCCCGTTGAATTTTTGGACACAAATACACTGCAATCGGTAGTTATTTCGTGTACGTTTGGCCGATAATAGATATTTGTTCTTGCTTTTTACTGCAAAAATTACTATCGTATAGTGCCGTTTTGCTAATAAATTTGTAAATTAAATGGTAATTCAGGGATTTTGAATATAGTTTTAAATTTCCTATTACTATTTGCTTTTGGAATTTGAATATAGTTTGAAATTGTTGGTAAATTATATGGTAGTTTACAAATTTTACATAATTTTGGAATTTAAATATTTACTCAAATTTCTTATTGCAATTTTTTGAGCTTTCGTTTGCAAAATTTCGTTTATTTTTAAGATTTTCAATATTGTTTCAATTTTGGATTGCGATTTTAAATCAGCACGCTACAATTGGTAGCTTGATTATTCTTCCTTTTGTGGAAAGTAAATTAGTTTATTCTTTGTGGCTACAAATTTGCTAGCTTTGTTTTATCCTGTGGTTACCATATTGTTGGTTTGATCTCTCTTTGTTTTTCGTTAATATGGCTTTCACCCCTAAAGAAAAGATCCTCAGAGCTTCCAACTCTATAGTGAGATTCACTGCACATTTCGGTGCTATGAAGGAAGACGAACTTGACATTTATGCTCTCGAAGTTAGGAGTGAGGAAATTGAGAAATTGTGGAAAAGCTTTCAGGAAACTTTTAGTAAATGCCTCTCTTCAGTAGAAAATCCTGAAAATCTTAATCCCATATATGAGGAGTCGCATAAGAAATACGTAAGTTGTTCTTTAATAATAAATAGTTTGTTGTCCAAATTTAGTAGTTCATCTAAAATATCCCCGAATACATTGGGCAGTTCGGAAGACTTCTTAACAAAACATCCAGGCGACATTTCTGTGGAAAAACAGTCCTGTGATGTGAATGTTAAAAACGTGAGTTTGTCGTCCCATCTCTCTCGTGATGTGGGAACACAGGCGTCTAGCTCTTCAATATTGAGTATTGGGAATCCTAGAATAGGCACAAACTTCGTTGATGATCTCCCAGAATTTGATAACATGCACAATCTTGCGTTACCTCCATGTGATATTCAGGTTTTCGATGGAAACATTTTAAATTGGCCCACTTTCAGAGATTTGTTCAGTGCGGTTTATATAAATAACTCCCAGTTGACAGATATTGAGCGTTTGTGTCATCTGGTGAGTAGAACTAGTGGTGAGGCTCGAGAAATCGTCTTGAAGTTTCCTCTGACTCATAGGAGTTTCGACCTTGCGTGGAATGCATTGAATTCCACATTTGATAATCCACGGTTGCTTGTCCACAATCAATTGAAATCATTGTTTTCGCTTCCTGTACTAGATCAGGAAACTAGTTCGGGACTAAAGTCAATACAACGTGGGATCACTAGTTGTCTTTCGACAATGGAAATTTATGATGTACCAACGTATAATTGGGATCCGATCGTGGTCTTCATTTGTTTACAAAAATTGCCTAAGATCACACACGCTTTATGGGAGCAAAGTGTGACAAATAAGTCTCGTCTTTCAACTTGGAAAGAATTAGATGCATTCTTGACAGAGAGAATTCGAACTCTTCTGTGTTTGCATGAAATGAGAAGTGTTGGCACTTTGTATAATTCGACTTGTAAAGTGTCTCCTAAATCTTGCACTTCTTCTCCTCACTCTTCTCCCAGTCCCAAACTCTTTTCGACACCTCTTCGTTCGTCTCCTAATACTTGTTGCGTTCTTTGTACAGAGCAACAACACAAATTAAATGTTTGCCAGCGGTTCGTAAATTGTACGCCGTTGGAAAGATTTAAATTAGTCAAAAAGCATCGTTTGTGTGTGAATTGCCTTCAGATGGGACACGAAGTCAAAAATTGTGCTAGTCGTTCTTGTCGCAAGTGCAATCAGAGGCATAACACTCTATTGCATAGAGATCGCTCTATTGTGAGCAGTACGAGTCAAATTGTGACTCACAGAAGTTAGAAGTTGTCAGCTTCAGTTTCCACCTTTCGGCCTAGTACCTTAAATAGTAGCACAAGTTCGTCTACATCCAGCGCTCCGTCGACATCGGTCGATAATTTAGTTCGACAATCCTTCCACGTAACTCAGAATGGAAAAGTTCTATTGGGAATAGCGCTGGTGAATATCGTTCACCAAGGTGTCTCTTTTCCTGCTAGGGCGCTAATTGACCCAGCTTCTGATTCGTCTCTCATTTCGGAACGACTTCAGAAGGATCTGGGACTCCAGGTCCAATCCAATAAATCGTCAATATCTGGAGTTAATGATACTGTCGCAGCTACATGTCGTAAAAGTTGTTCATTGAAACTTTGTAGTCGTGTGGACAGGTCGTCTACTTTTGAGACTTCGGCGTTGGTAGTAGATTCCATATCGAGAAATCTTCCAACCTTTTCGGTCACTTCGGACCTTAAGTCGGATTTGTCGAATATAGTTTTGGCAGATCCTCAATTCGGCGAATCGTGCCCAGTAGATATTTTGATAGGAGCAGATTTGTACCCCAAGATAATTAAAAAGCATACTCTTCGACTTTCGTCCGGTTCGCTGCTCGCTCAAAATACATCATTTGGATGGATTGTTACGGGTCCTGTCACTTAAATTTGGTTTTTCGTAAATCGTACGGAAAAATAGTTGTAAAGCGGCCCCAGACAAACATAACGAACGTTAGCTCACGTTGCACTATCGTTCGCAGGGTCCCTAATGGCCCTTTCGTTAGCCAGGTCTATAGTGATCTGCACAACAGCTGGGTCCCTAATGGCCCAGTCACTTGAATGGTCCCTTATGACCATATTTACCGCGGGGTCCCTAATGGCCCGGGGTCCCTAATGGCCCAATCGTTTAGTTTGTAAGCGTATCACATGGTCCCTTATGACCATATTTACCGCGGGGTCCCTAATGGCCCGGGTCCCTAATGGCCCAATCGTTTAGTTTGTAAGACTATCACATGGTCCCTAATGGCCATATTTACCGCGGGGTCCCTAATGGCCCGGGTCCCTCATGGCCCATCGTTTAGCATGTAAGAATATTTTTGAAAAAAAAAATGATATGCTAAAAGGAAACAAAAATCAAAAATTGAAAGAAAAAATGTAAAAGGTTATGCTCACGCCTGCACTATACCAATACTTAATACTTACATATATACATTATACTTATATCGATTTTGTTAAAACATTTCGATGTTTCAAGGGAGGCGGCAAATGTTTAAGTTAGAATTGATTATTTCATTATATTGGTCCTATGAATTGCATAGACATATTCGTTGAAATCTCCTCATTCCCATTTATTACACCCCTGTAATAGTATGAGAGATTTCAACGAATATTCACTTGACAACCGCCCTCTTGAAGCATCTATGCAGATGTCAACACACAACATAAATAAATAAAAAAGATCGATCGACCGCTTGACTTGCAAGCAACACCCGCGCTTTATCGTAAGCATTGTACATATCGTTGTACATTAATTAGAAAAGATAATATTGTTTACCATAAATAAACACCGGCAGTTGAGCCAAACCCTTTACTAAAACTATTGTGTTTTATTTTCTATCTCGTTTCTTTTTATATTGACGGCCAGACGTACGCATTGGGCGTACTGGCTCCATTGGGGAGCCTCGATACACTTGTTGCCCCCAGTCCCTATAGTGCGGACTAAACATTTGGTCGTTTCGGGCCGAATAAACAGCATCTTACCTGAGTTCGGTGCTAAAACAAAAACCCATATTCTTGAACCGTTTTTAAGGAAAAATATCACTGCGCGTAAATATGAAGATAAAAGCTTGGTGGGTGAAATATTCTGTTTGCCGATGAAAGTCGATGAAGTTAATATTATGAACCCGGATGGACAGTTATGCCATACGTCAAACTTCATCATAGGCGAAAATTCAAAAAATTCATCGCGCGATATCTCAGAAACTTGACCTATGGGGAAAATTTCCTTTTGGGTTCTTAATATACTCACTAAGGGCTTTCATCTCCATAAGGAATTTTCCACCGCACAGACCTTGAGTTCCAATTTGTGGCACAGTATTATCGTCCATGTCCTCTGTCTTTATACTAAAGCGCTCTAATTATAAAAGTTAAATAAATGGTTAAGAGGAATTCTGCCGTTTATTGAGACTTATATTTTTAGTTTTTTATGGCTGATGGACCGTTGAACCTCACCATTTAAGAAAATTTGTAAATACCGTTTTTCTTGATCGGGGCGCAATCACCGTTGTGTCGAATACTAATTTGCAAGTCGATGCACTCATAAGTTGAGCAAATATAGCGATTATAAAACAATAGGCTACCGAAATTCGTCTACAAATATATATATATATATATATATATATATATATATATATATAGCATTTTGAACCACGGGACATTCCTGAACATTTTCTGAAAATTGCATGAAATTAGGTTCAAAAGTTTTTGAAAAATAATGTATTGAAAAGACATGGGCGTGCCCATCAGTTTTCAAGACATAACATATTTAAAAAAGTGGGCGTGTTTCGGTATTTTTACACACAACCCCATTGCCTCCCAAAATTTATGCTGAAACCGATATAATCCTAAGGCTGGCTTAGACATATAGCATTTAAAATAAAGACGTGGGGAAGGTACCCCATCTCCTACGAAATTCATAAAATATACATAACAAAGGGCAAGCATTGAGCTTTTGCTACAAATTTGATGGAAGTCGTTTCAGTAGTATTGGAGATATAACATATTTTAAAAAACGGGCGTGGTCGGGTCTTTAGGGCCCAAAAGCAGTACCAAATTGTAGATTAATCTGTAAATTTTTAAGCCGAGGCACAGCCACAATTGTCTTGCAAAATAATTTCCAAACCGATACATTTGTAATTATTAGCTTCATTCCTTTACTTTTTTTAATGGTAAATGTGGTAAAAGAGAAAACTGTCAAAATTGCTCTCTCATGAACAGTTTTACCACAAAAGTAAAGGAACGAAAAAATGGTAGATCTGGTAGCAATGTCAAATACAAACATAAAAATTCACTTTTCTTCTTTTATACACAGTTTTCAATTTTGTTCTGTCAGCGTTCGCTTTTTTCTTCTGTTTTTTGTTCATTTTTTCCTTCATTGTCAAATAATCGTCAAACAAATGTCGAAAAATCAGTTCTGCAATTTTTACCTGAAGAAATTTGTCTGGTAGCCTGTGGTAGAAGATAAAGGCAGTTTTGTTCTATTTCCTCTCTCACTCTCTTAAAAATTGGTTTTTGGGGTTAAAAATGGTAACAAATGGTAAAAATGGTAACCTCAGGTAAGTAAAGGAACTCAGCTATTGTAAATATAGCATTTTTAAAGAAATAGGTTATAGGGGAAGTACCTCGCCCCTTCCGAAATTCAAGAAAATATGTAGCATATTTTCCACTGGGGACCGGGCCCAGGTCGTAATTATGGACCGATCGTCACGCAATTTTGTAGATGATCGTGAAATATTTAGCGGGTGAAATGGACCAAAAACATATTATTTATCCAATTTTGTAGCGGCTCTGTAGGTCGCATTAATAGCCCGATCGCCTTGAAATTTTAAATAATGTAAGAGTATATGACAAAGAAGAAGCTCGCAATTTGAGATGGCGATCAGATAATATTTAGGGGGTTAAATGGACCACAACTTTTGTGCGAAAATTGTGAAATTTTTTATATATAGCTTATATCTTTGATCCTGAAAGACACATTCCTTCGTAGTGAGTTATTTTGAAAGACGATCTCTTGATGTTAATGTTATTGATGTTAATTATGTTGATAACAGAGTTACAGCCTAATATATCCAGTTTTTTGTTTGTAGTGTAATCATGAACACGCTAGAGGTAGAAATTTTGCACGAGGTAAGAGTTTAGATCGAAGAAGATGCCTAAAAATTTTGATGATGATCTGATATTATTTAGCGGGTGACATAGGCCATTACTTTTGTATGAAAAATATCCAAATTTTATTGTTGTTCCATATTTTAATTCCTGGAGGGCATATACCGGCAAAGCAGCCTATATGTGGAAAAATAACTACTGAACATTTCCCTGATGCAAATTTTAATAATGTGTCTGCTAGATAACGTGCCTACTGCTTATATATAATGGGTTTTGTGTAGAGAACCACAATTTCCTCCATTGATACATTGGATTGCCTCAATCATGACAGAGAAATTTTCAGTTCACTTGTCCAATTGGATTTTTTATGCAAATATTGCAGCATGGGGTCACCTCGCCACCTATTCTATTCTAGGATTTAGCGGATACATACAAAATACGACCAAAGATATGTCTCATCGAAATAATGGTTTTGGATCCCAAGTATGTTTGGACGAAATTCGTTGGATTCGATTTTGCCCTGTTCGTTCATATGTCTCTCTTACTGTCTAGCTGGCTGGTGCGCACGATAACTTTCAAACAGATCTACCGATTCAAACCAAATTTTATACTTCGTAATATTTTGACCAAACTTAGTTTAAGTTCGAATATAGGCTATATATGTAGGTCCACTCCTACCCCACATAAGTTCAAAAAAATTTTTGTTTTTTTTTTTTAAAATTGTGTGAACTATTTGGTCCAAACATTCCATATATTATTATTCCTTCCAGACATAGATCGGGTAGGACCATATCGGTCCACACCTTCGGGTACCTCCCAAAATTCGGAAAAGTGATATTTAAGAATCGTTTTGAATATTTTTGAGCAGATTGTCCTCGCGGCCCCTTTTAACGATGGTACAATTGCAATGGCAAGTCTGTACTTCCTGACTTTATAGCCGAAAAGCTCCAGAAACCCTAAAAAACAAACAAGAAACCTAACTAAAATGGCAAATCCGCAAGATAACTCTCAAGGGGATTTTATGATTGGTCCGAACTTGCACATCGTATTATTTCATTTCATTTCATTTAAATTTTTTGAAAAAGTTCTTTTCACGTTCCATATTGCAAATGTAAAATTTTTCTGGGGTAAATCCATACTTCTTGAGATAATGGTCCAAAAGTTCCAAAAACCTCTGCCGAATCCAACTAAAATTACAAATCCGTAAAATAATTCTTAAACTTTTTCAAAAGTCAGAAGTTAGCTTATTTATTCCAGTTAGCTCGTTTATTCCAATTTGGCATAGCCCCACATTACGATACCTACAGATTCAATGTATTTTGAAGAAAATCCGCGATGCAAAATCAATATATTTTTATACGGCATAATTATTGTGTTTATTTCTGCTTTTGGTCAGAGGCTGAGGGTATATCACCATTAGCGCAGCTGACTTATACTATCTTCTTTGGTGTGTAATTGAATATGAATAATTTTGGGATATATAAAATTGTTTGCATGCAAATTATTTGAATTTCACCCCAGTAGGGACAAGGGGGGGCTTCTTTATACCAATGGATTCATATTAAGTTATTGATATGTGACCTCGCTTTTATCGCCGAGTCCGAACGGCGTGTCCTAAATTGCCACTAGTAGAGACGTTTTTCATGGCTGAAATACTAAGGAAATATCGCCAACATTACTAAGGGGTATTTTGACATCGTTGAAAATTTTATGTGGCCAGGCCTGGGAATCGAACCCGGACATTTAGCGTGCAAGTCGGTTGCTAGAAGTTGTGGCGTAGGGTGGTCGGCCCCGTCCGACTATGGCTTTAACTTACTTGTTATTTATAAAGAATTTAAAAATACGTATGTATTTGAAATGAAATCGAGCAAAAATTGGAAAAATTACGTCACTTTGCGACGCAAACGTTTTTTAAAATGGGATTAAATAATTTGAACATGTTTCATATGAAATTGCAAAATTGTGGTCCATTATTAAAATTCTATACGCAATTTAACGCTCTATGTACTTATTTATAAATTAATATCATATGTTAATCCCTAAAGTTGTTTAACTGGACATTCGTTTATTCCAATTAGCAAATTCAATATCAAAGTAATATAAAATTCATAAATTTTTACAAAAGCGCATATCATATGATATTCACAAAACAGATTTTAAATACAAATTATAATTTAGCTTTGTTACGTATATCTACATAAATTCGAGTGACGGTTTCGCTACATTTGTTTTATTTACATTAACGAGTATTTCAAAGCAAAAAGTTTATGTTATGCAATGTTTAAAAAGTCCTTAATTAAATAAGATCAAAACGAACAGATTAGTATATGTTGAATTTAAGTTGTCAGCCAGCCTGCCATGAAATTGTAATCCATTTGTAATTTTATTAAAACTATAAGACTATGAAATACACAGTTCATTTCTCTGCGAGACAGTTTGGCGCACAAACTTGGCAATAAGATGTTACAAAACTACTGCTTGAGTAGACAAGGACGTGGATAAACTTGAATATTATTCTCGCACAGTTGGATTAGACTAAATTAAAAAAAGTTTCACTGAATACGTTTCTCGAGGTGAATGTGTACGCTAACAATACTGAAGTAGTTTTGACGTTTAATATTTGTTGCTTCGTAGCGGCAAAGTGTTGACTAAGGGCCAAAACATTTTACAAGGAAATAATGCGTAGGGCAAGAAATGTATTGCAAAGACCAAAATTTCGTAGTAATTGTTCGTTTATGGCAACAATACTATACTGTTTTTTGTGTAAATCTCTTGTCATTATTCCTCAAAACATTTTTCCGTCAAAATATACAACATTTATTTTCCTACTACTTTGAGGAGACAATAAAAATATTGCAACGGGAAAAGCTGTAATATGAAAGAAAAAATTTTCAAAATTTTTTAGTCAATAAAACAGATTAAATGAACATTTTAGGCTTTTGCAAAACTGACTTAAGGATACAATGTTTGCCCTTGTTCTACGTTAGCACACATCAACAAATTGTTCGCACAGAGGACCGTTACGCTTGTTTAAAGTTGCCAAATTTATTTTGCTTTTCGGTGTTTTGTTTATACACCTAACAGTTTATCCTTTTACTACGACCGCTTGGTGCATTTTATGGAGCAACATGCAACACAGTAAGCCAACCAGAAAACCGCTAGGGTAAGTAATATCAACTAAAGCTCCAGGAAATAAATACAGCCTTGCAACAGTTAGTGGTAAGTGGCACAGTTGATAGCTGACAAGGTGGTCCGATATGCAATGTTACTTCAACAAATGCGTTGCTGAGACCGTATTTTTACAGGAACATTCAGTTACATATTTTCCTTCAGGTTATTTGACACTTTTCGCAGGCATATCCCATCTGTGTAAACCTTGTGTTACGCGTGTGTCTGTGTATTTTGTGGTTAAATATTTTGCGACAACCATACAGTTTGTAGATATTACCCTAAGATATGACGGAAGAAAGAACATTTGTAAATTGTTTAACTTATCAAGTTAACTGTTGAAAAATGTATATGTTTTCACAAGGTTGTTGCACAAATTTTTACACACAATATGTACACAATTTCTAGGTCTTGGGTATAGTAGAACAATAATAATATTACGTGAAATAAACATGGAGTTATGGTCGGTGGGGTAGTACTTTTAAAGCCCAATTTTGTATACCATACACCGTTGTGCAGGGAGCATTTTAGTTTCCTGGACAGTAATTTTTTTAGTGTTATTTTTATAAACATAGGATAAATTATAAATTATATAAAATAGGGTTCTATCTGCGAATTGGACAATATATGTATGTTGTGGACAGACGGACGGACATGTATAAATCGACTCACAATGTATGTAAGAAGAACTATGGGGTTAACTCATTTTCTTTCGCATATTAGTACAAATGCACAAACGCAGTGGTGAATAGCTTATAAATGTATATTGATACACTTTTTCTGATATAATGATGTCGTCGAGTTTCAACGAAGACAACATAACAAAATGTTGTTGTTAGCTTATAGCAGCTATAACCTACCATACAAAAACCCTGCCAGTGTTTCTCAAATAAAACATTGGTGGCGTTTTTTTATTGGGAAAGCTGTCACAATTTTGACTTTTCAAAATATTCTGACTAAATCCCATTTAATATTTAAAAATTCCCCAAGGGGTAAGGCAGGGAAGACTAGTTTCGATCCTCGCCACAGGCTCTTATCAGTTCCCTTGTTTCTTGTTTGTGGATGTTCTCCACCGAAGTTATTTTTCTATAACTTCTTCAACATCCTTTCGGTGGGAATTGACGTCACAACCTTCAGAATTACGAAAATCGTCAGAAAGAATTTCAGTCAGAAAGGCTTTTACATCCAACAAAGACTAAATACCAAATTTTAGCCATTTCGGTGTGATAATGAAGCTAAAACCTTCAAAATACCGAAAATGGGGTGGTTCCGTTCTATGGGGGCTATATCAAAACGTGGACCGATATAGCCCATTTTCAGTACCAAACATCCTAGGAGGAATAGAAACCTCTAAACCAAATGACAAAGCTCTATCTTAAAAATTGCGAGCTGTATCATGATTTCAACCGACGGACGGAGAGACGGACACACGGACATGGTTAAATCGATTTAGAATTTTACCCTGATGAAGGATATATATACTTTATAGGCTCTCCGATGGTATTTCGATGGGTTACAAAAGAAATGACACATCTAACAAGTGAGCAAAGGCTACAGTCGGGACGGGGTCGACCATGTGATACCCTACACCACTACCCCTGTGCTTTTCACTGGTAAACATTTCTTTTAGGGAATATAATCCGACTACCACCAAACATAATATGCCTCTTTCTCTCTGGGACCCCCAAAATCAAAAAAAAAAAAAAAAAAATCGGAAAATGGGATGCATTACCGACTTTTGCCATATCTCTGCTGTTTGACCACCTACGGCAGCCTACTTTACATAGCTGTAAAGGCGATATTTTCTACTTTGCTTGACAGGTTTTGCTTTTGATATACCACTTAAAGAAACAGAGCTATTGGCTTTGAAATAAAACGTCGACCTTTTCTGCACAGAAGTTTTTGGCCATTCTGACCCCTCACTATTATCCAAAATCAATAGGCTTCTTCCTCTGTGGGACCTCCATTAACTCCCAAAATTTCGTGATGATCCAATCAAAATTGCGACCTGTAGCGCGATTTCGAAAACAATTGAAAAATGGGATATATTACCGGCTATTGCTATATCTCCGTTATTTGGTCACCTACTTCAACCTACTTCGCATCATAGTAAAGGTGGGATATTCTACTTTCATAGCCAGGCTTTGCTTTTAGAAGCTCTCCAAACAAAGATGTGATATTCGTCATTATAATTAAAATCGCAAAAATGAAAAGCTGGGTTGTATTAGCGACTATTGCGATATCTTCCACTTACGACAACCTACTATACATCGTTGTAAAGGTGATATTTTCTACTTTCATTAGCAGGTGTTGCTTTTAATATATATATGGATTTTATCATTGATCACAAATGTTACGGAGGAGGTACCTGAAGAAATAGACCGTGCCGACATAGTTCATTTTGGAAGTAGATCTTTTTTTGAGAGTCATTCATTTTAAAAGATATTGCGCCCACCAATCCTTTCAGTGCGTCACAGTATAATTTTCAGTTTTTTTTCAGGAAATATGGACTTGTCCACCAAAAACATAATACCGTTCTAAACACAAGGAATACCGACCTTAAACTGCATTAAACAACTATTTTAAAGGTTTGTCCGGATGTACCCATTTTCGAGTTAAAACTAGGTTTGGACAAAATATTACTAAAACCAAAGTTTGGGACAAATCTGTTGCTCCGTTCAAGAAAAATCGCACATACCACTGTAGCTAAAATTCTTCAATTTTGGGGGAAATACAAGAAGGTGTAGACAGAAAATCACCATATACGAACTTTATATAAGGCTCGCAGAAATATTGTTATAAACAATGTTTGTACCAAAGCCATATCCGGTTCGAAAGTTGTCGTGCGCACTAGCCACTACACATGATGACCGTAGGTGTTCCTTACAGCTTTCGGGCATTTTGTCTGGAAGTATGGACTTGTCCCTGACAAAAATTTTTATTGTAGTAATAGGGGCCCCGAGAACAATTATTGCAAAAAAGCAAAGCATTTACAGAGAGGTCTTTTTATTTATAAATTTATTTATTTCATATTTTTACTTATAACTAAATGAATAGCATAAAGGAAGTGAAGCCACGACTACTGAGGTCTTAAGCTTACACAGGTATATTTACTAATTATCCAGAGAGGTCTTAAACTGCACTTTTCTGAAAATTTTTGAAATACTCTGTGGAAGGTTATTGAAAGAGTGGATCGATAGTTGGACAAAATAACACGGAGGCCAAATTTTGGACCGAATCGGTTGTTCTTTTCGAGAATTGTCGTGTTCTCCAGACGGACAAACATAGCTAAGTCGACTCCCAATTTTCTGAAACAGATTTCTTCCAAACACACTTTGGCACTTAAACCATTATTTCGATGAGATTATAAAAAATGTAGATTGGGGAAACATTTTTGCTAAAATTTTGGGCGCCAGAATTTCATTTTAAAAGTGTTCAAGACTGACAAGAATTTTCCTGGTTTCTGATCAATTTATGAGAAAATCCACGATAGGATTCCAGAATTTCTATAAAACAAGTCCGACGATTGGACGCCAAAATAGTCTATTGACAGATGCACGATTGAGCGACATAAATCTGCATAAATCAATTCTCTACTAATCCCATTTCCTTCCATAAATTACTCAATAAAATTGTAGTGGAAAATTTAAGTCGTTAATTTGGACTTTTGTGAAGTAGTAAACAAAGGAAAGATCCTCAACATTCCACGTAAACAACAAAATTAAATGATAAGATATTTCCAAGGTTCTCCGATTGTATACTCCATTGTCCATTGTTTTGAACATATCTTAACTCTGATATATTGCCAAAAAATTTCTGAAAACAAGGGGAAATTGTCCAAAAAGTCTTACGTCATTTTAATTAAAAAATAGTAATGAAAATTATTTCATCAGTAATATAAGTATAAAATAAGGTTTACATCATTGCTAAATAAGGAATTTTCGCTAACATGAACTTTCAACATTTTGGTCAGGTGGGTCCCCCCAAAATTAAATCCTGGCTAGGTCAATGGTCGAGACATTCATTTTGGTGTATATAAGTATGGGTCTACGACCATTATTTCGATACATTACAAACTTTTTGACCAAAACCAACTTATAGGGTATAAAAAGTTTCAGTGTTTTATTTATAAATACACTTAAAACTGGAAAATAATTTGCCGCTTAGCCTCAATCACTATATTGTTCCTCATGATGGAATCTCTCAAATAAAACGCTTGCATTTAAATTAAAAATGGTGGCAAAATTACACGGCAAGCGTTTTATTTGGGAGGTTACATCACGAAGGAAAATATACTTATTGAGGCTGAGCGACAAATTATTTTCTAGTTTTAAGTGCATTTATAAATACAACAATGAAACTTATTTTTTAATTATTTTTTATTTCTGTGTTAAAAGATTTTACATTTTTTCATTATAGTTTTAATAGATTTACATTTAGCCATGCAACGGCACACAACAATTTTTAGTGTTGAATTTGCCAGTTTATCGTGTTCTCGACATGTTTATTGGGTAAGCGCTCTTCAAGTTATCCGTGCACTATGGCTTTCCAATGTGAACGATACAATAACACTGAACGAAGTGAAACCCCGAATGTGGGAATCCTATGTATGTAAGTGTTCTCAAAGTAGTGGGAAGCCAAAATGTTGCTGCAACATTTCACAGCTTCCATTCCTTTCCAACAGAACTACTGATGGCATTACATAGATTGGTATAAAAAACCCAACACAAACAACAGGTTGTTGTTGGGCAACATTTATGACCAACCGCCAACCCACCCAACTCAAACGAACATCATATTCGTATAATCTCAACTCTGCATGTTGCCAGTGTCATCGTCGGTTGCCATTTGAATGGATAAATGTAAATAAACAAATCCTAACCTACCACACACCAAACAACGGAACAGAACTTAGTAGCAGCAGAACACAACACAACATAAAGCATCCGATCCATGATTTCTTGCCGCCACATGTAAAGGATACGATTGTTGTATTCGTATTCACCCGCGATTTTGGCGGCAAAATGTTTTGTACAAAAACACATATGTATACAGAGAGGGCGTCGAAACAAAGAGAATATGAGTTGGCCATCCCCGTATGGAAGGATGGATAATGTTAACCACTGCTTTACACTGAATGCACTTTCGTTAATTAAAGAGAAATGCGATTCTATTTTTGAACAGAGGCCATAGCTGAATGTGGGAATGGGAATTATAATTTTACACTGTGCAACACTGAAAATGCAAACATCTTCTAGTAGGAATTTTTTGAAAGTACATATTGAAACTGAAATATGTTTGTTTTTACCCCTCATACCAATTGCGGATATTATTCGAATGTTCGACACAACTTTCGAAAACGATATCACATTCGAAGAATTGGCAATTGTTTTTCGGGTGTACACAAGCACGTTGTTCTTTTGTTCGTCAAAAGTTTAAAAACGATATCGTTTTCGAACATTTGGCGAATGTTTTTTCTTCACAAGAAAAATTGTTTCGAGAAACATTTTTTACTTTGAAAATTTTTTTGTTTCAAAAAAAAAATTTACGTTGTTTGTAAAAAATTCCCATTTGCTTTTTTCAAATAATTTCGATATAAATGCTACGTATAATATAGACAATAAGTGTTGATAAAGACAACATATGGGTAGGTTGCCAAACACAAGACAACAATGTTTATCAACCCCCCATACCATTGCTATCGAAAACGATATCGTTTTCGAATGTTTCTCGAGAGTTTTGCGGATATTTTGTTCGAGAACGACACACGAGAATGAATTAAAAACGATTCACTCGTCGCTCAGTTTGTGGCAGGAAATCCTTCGATTTCGAATATCGTTAATAATATTATTAGCGAATGATTGACGATAGTTTTACGATAGTGGCGAAAAATATTTTTTGTGGAGTTTCTTGATGTTTCTGTTATGTACCTTTTCCGTTTTTATTTCTTTATGTTTGCGACGCGATATTTAACTGTTGATAAACATTGTTGTCTTGTGTTTGGCAACCTACCCATATGTTGTCTTTATCAACACTTATTGTCTATATTATACGTAGCATTTATATCGAAATTATTTGAAAAAAGCAAATGGGAATTTTTTACAAACAACGTAAATTTTTTTTTTGAAACAAAAAAATTTTCAAAGTAAAAAATGTTTCTCGAAACAATTTTTCTTGTGAAGAAAAAACATTCGCCAAATGTTCGAAAACGATATCGTTTTTAAACTTTTGACGAACAAAAGAACAACGTGCTTGTGTACACCCGAAAAACAATTGCCAATTCTTCGAATGTGATATCGTTTTCGAAAGTTGTGTCGAACATTCGAATAATATCCGCAATTGGTATGAGGGGAACAGTTAAATATCGCGTCGCAAACATAAAGAAATAAAAACGGAAAAGGTACATAACAGAAACATCAAGAAACTCCACAAAAAATATTTTTCGCCACTATCGTAAAACTATCGTCAATCATTCGCTAATAATATTATTAACGATATTCGAAATCGAAGGATTTCCTGCCACAAACTGAGCGACGAGTGAATCGTTTTTAATTCATTCTCGTGTGTCGTTCTCGAACAAAATATCCGCAAAACTCTCGAGAAACATTCGAAAACGATATCGTTTTCGATAGCAATGGTATGGGGGGTACAGATCCCATTTATGAGTATTATGGCTTTAAAGTATATACTAGAACATAAATGTCATATACAATGTTTAGCAATAACTGTAACCAGTCAATTGAAATCGAAAAACAAATATAAAATATATTGGTTAATATCAGCTAAAGTATGGCGAGTATAGCCAAGTTGCCTTTACAAAAATCTTCCAAGTTGTGTGCTTAGTAATTCTTCAAATTGTAAAACCGCAAAACATCTCACTCACACAGAACCATTAGGCCAGCCAGAGGGTATATAACCTATACCCACATTCAATTTTGTATAAAACCCCTACGCGAGTAATAGCGTATCTCTGTAATTTGTGACAACCTTTTTCGCGAATATTATAATCGCGTACAAAGGTTTTTATTTATATAAATTATAATATTTTTGCTGCTTTTTCTACTTTAAAAATGTATATATCCGCGGTTTTATTTGTTGAATTCGAACGGGGAAGGGCTCGTTAGATCCGGTGCGGAAAAAAATAAAACCACGCGTGTGGGGCTTATACGGGAAAGATCAAGCAAAAATAAAATGCCTACTCCTTGTATTTGTATCATTAGTCATCTCGTTGGAAACATCTTAAAGGTAAAATAACAAAATATTTTAGAACATCTTAAAACAACGTCAACAGAGGTTTCCCCATATCGAAAAATGCTGTCCGATTCCATTTTTTTAACGCAGTGGTCCATATCGGGGAAATAAAATATTACACTGTGTAACATTTTTAAGGTAATCTTGTGGAAATAATTTTAACGGACAAAACGACAAAAATCTTAGTTGGGTTTTGATGACTCAGATCCAGCTTGAATTTTATGGCCCCATCTAAACATCGTTAAATATTGACTTTTTAAAGCAATTCCGTGCTATATCTCAGAAACCAATGCGAATCTCCTTCTGACCTCTAAAGCAAATTTGTAGATATGGCAAAAATAAAATATTTGGAGATATAATGAACTCGTAAAGCCACATTTATTGCCTTTAATTTTAAAATATATCTAAAAATTCCATAATTTGTATACATTTCGCACCCTATCTCCAAAACTGTTAAATTCCTCTTTATGCTTTCTTTTGGAAAAATATTCCCTGGAACATGCTTTTGTTGTTGAATGCTTCTATCACGTTATTTTAGTATATTTTTCAGCGACAATTTAATAAATATGTCAATAATGTGGTGAAATTCCAAACGCGAGAATAAACTCCTTGTGTGAACAGTATTTGAAATATTTGTTGTAGAAGGTATGCTATAAAATATCGATGAAACAACATAAAATACGCATTTTAGAGTTCGAGAATATTCTGAAGAATTGCCGGAAACATCATTTGAAAGATTTGTTCACAAGGTTACTTGGTTCAACTCTCAACAGTTTAGCTAATGTGGTCTGTTCAACAGATAAGTTCTACTAGTTTAGGGCTACAATATTACTAAAGACAGCAAGGAAAAATTCCTATTCGTTTCTGAGATTAAGGCCCGAATTTAAATTTAGCCCAAAAAAATTTAGTTTTAGCTCAGTTTGGATGAGGCCATAAAATCCGAACTGGATCTGCCAGGACAAAACCCAACCAGGATATTTGTACTCTCAATATGTACTTTAAAACAGGTAAAAAAGTGTCAGTCGGCTTTGCGAAGTGAAACTTTCACCTACGGACAGATAGAATGTATTTAAGATCTCTTCAGAATTTTGTGGCCCGAGAGGGAGAGTTATCTTGCTCTCCGACCTCCACATATGGTGACATAGGGTTTTTTTACACTTTTCGGGTTGTTTTCCCAAGAAATATGGACTTGCCCCAGAAAAAACTTTTACCGTCGTATTGGAGGTAGCGAATGCAAATCGCTTCAACAAATATCAAAGTGATTCCAGTGCAGGTCTTAAAGTGAACTTATCCGAAATTTTGTGTGTGAGGTACCAGAAGGAGTAGACAAATATAGCCCATATTCGAAACCGATCTCTATCTGGTAGATATATTAGGATGTGCAATAGGGTAATGGCTTTTTTACAACCTCATATCCCTGTATCATAGCGTGATGAGTTTTGCCATAAGATTACATAAAATCTTAATTATAAGGTGATTCGGTGAAAAAACCTCACGCACAAAATGATTTTAAAATTTGAATTTATCAAAATTATGGACAATTTTTTGAAGTCACTGAAAACAGATATATAATTGAAAATAAGTTTTAGAGCCACATGAGATAATTAAAATGACATAAAATTTATTTCTCACTATTTTTCTTTAATTCTGAGAATCGTAAAAATGTCGTAAACGATTTTATTTAAAAATATAATGTTAAACAAAAAACAAAAAATTTAAAATTTTTTCAAAGTGACTTTTTTCGGGGCTTTTTTAATATTTGAATGAAATAACCGTTATTATAGTTATTAGTAGGCTTATATTTATTCATTCGTGCAACAAAAAATAATTTTTTGAAAAAAATTTTTTTTTTCATTTCAAATATTTTTTCAAAAAATTATTTTTTTAAAATCGATTTGTGCGTGAACTTTTTTTATATTTCAATGAAATAAACGATAGCATAGTGATTAATAGGCAAAAGTTCATTCATCCCTGCTACAGGAAATCATTTTTGAGGAAAAATGTCAAAAATTCATAACCCTAATGTGCAAAGTATAGATTACATCGGTCACTACCTTCAAGGGTTATCGTGCGCATATTTTTCCCAAAGATTTTTGAATTTTTGTGAGGGAGGTACCTGAAGGAGTGGACCGACATGGTTTATCTTCGAACTTAAACTATGTTTGGACAAAATATTACAAGGGCCAAATTTTGGACCGAATTGGCAGATCCGTTCGAGATTTATCTTGCACTCTAACCACTACACACGATGTCAGAGGAGTTTTTTGCACCTTTCAGGCTATTTTCTCAGGAAGTATGAACGTGCCCCTTATGAAACTTGTACCGTCGTATGGGGGACAGCGAATACAAGTTGTTACAACAAAAATCAAAGCGATTCGAGAGCAGGTCCTAAACTGAACTTTTACGAAATTTTGTGGGGTAGGTACCCGAAGGAGTGGACCGATTGAGTCCATATTTAAACTTCATCTAAGTCTGGTAGAACTTTCACGATGTACAAAGTGTGGGCCAAATCGGTTACTCCCTTCAAGAGTTATCGTGCGCACAGATTTTCCGAACATTTTCGAACTTTTGTGGGGGAGGTACCGGAAGGAGTGGACCGATATAACCCATCTTCGAACTTAAACTAAGTATGGGCAAAATATTACGAAAGCCAAATTTTGAACCGAATTGGTTGCTCCGTTCGAGAGTTATCGTGCGTACCAGCCAGCCAGACAGACGGACGGACGTGGCTAAATCAACTCTAAATTTTCTGAAACACATTTCGTCCAAACATACTTGGGGTCTACTTGAGGCACATTTTGCCCGTATGAAAGTGTATATACCCTCGTTAGCATAAATGCTGAGGGTATAAAAATGCATACTAGAAGTTGTTTGCATTTTCAGTGTTGCATAGTGGTATTCTTATTATTTCAGTTATTGAGATATATGATGTTCTTCTGATGCGGTAAATGGGGAAACCCGGGATTAGAATTACCAACATTAAATAAACCCAAAGCAAACATAAATGCTCTGTTCCAGCGGAACCTGCACGAATCTACTACTTTGTGTCACAGTGTAATACCCTCCCCACATAGTGGTTGGTGTAGGGCATCAAAAGGTTAAGATCGGACGGATAGATAATCTAAATGAAAATAGAGCAATTAGTTTTCTTTTTGCTGCGAAAGTACCCATTTCTACAATTTGTGGTTTGAAAGTTTCCTGAACTTTAAAGTCAAAATACAGTCAATTCTAAAATAACATTTAGATACAAACTTCAAAATACCTGATATCGGTGTTACCGTTATATGGGTTATTTTCCTCAATTTGAGTTCACAATATTTAGTGGACTAATTTTTTGATCTCTGAGAACCCTAAATGCCAAATTCCAGGCAATAAAAACCGCAAATCCAGATACCAACTTCAAAATATCTCAGAATCGTGGGCCAATATCCTAAATTTTTGGCTGCTTCGAACCACAATTCCTATATAAGATCCAAGTTGGGCCGAAAACGTCTATAAGAAAAATGAAATGATAAATGAAAAATTCCAAATTTCATCCATGCCGAAAACGTCTATAAGAACTTCAAAATAGCAAACATCGGCACCATATTATCTTTCGTATCATTTAAGGAACTGATACGGTGGAAACATTTTCCATTTCCATTTTTTAAATTGTATGGGTGAAGAGAGAGAGAGAAACGTTCTTCTAGATTATGGGTGATCCGTTTTGCAGATAGGCGTATTTGTTCCCTACTGCATATTCCATATTAAAACATTGAACTATTAAGTATACTTAAATCAATTCAACAGATTTTCTTTACAAACAGTTTACTAGATTTGTCGCTCACTTTACTAGCAAAAAGGAAAACTAGAAGAATTTTTGATTAGTTTGCGGAAGGTCGATTTATTTGCTCTGTTCGCCAATTGAAAATGAAATGGCGGATATAATAAAAACATTTCAAGTAGACATTTTCCTTTGTTACTTCAATTTCTTTATATTGTAAATAAAATTCAAAATAACTTAAGTGGAGAGGAAAATTAAATATTATATTAAGTTAAGGAACAAAAGAGGCTATAATGAGAAAAAAAGTAAAGCCAAATATTCGATTTCCCAGTTAAGTTTTGGCTTAAAGCCCAACATACAATTTTAATAACTTCACTTACACCGTTTGTCATTTCACAAGAACCGTGCAAAAGTTCTCCCTTCAACTGCGTTTGTTTATCTTCTATGATACGAAAGTTGATTATTTGTTTGGATCAACTTAACATTGGCTCACTTGAAAAATCCATTCGATTAGCTTTTCTTCATCTTTATCTTCAATAGTCATTGGTTGTTGAGGAAATTATTCGTTCTTAACAGATGTATTGATAAACTTTATTATCGATTGTTACGAGGGTCACTAGAAAACGTTCTGCCATTTCTGGCACTTGACATTTCAGGACAGTTTGACATGGCTTGAAAAAAATCACTTTGCAAAAAAGTTGAATTTACTTGTGAATATTTTCGTCCGGTAATTTTTCTCAAATTTTGACGTGGATAATCACGGCAAGAGTGCATTGATCAAATTAAATCTTTGTATGTTGATAAAGAACAATCATATAATACTATGAAAAATGTGTTTAATGAATTCAATCGTGGTCCACACTCGCCAAAAAAGCACGATGATCGTGAGTGTCGTCCAAAAAGGGCCGTTGTACCTGAAAAATTAAGCCATATGTGAACGGATAATGCAAGATTGCCATGTTATATACCGTGAGATAGAGACATCCATGGGCATTTATTCCACCAGCTAACATTTGATATGCATGAACACTTGGCGGCAAAAATGCATTTTTTCTCGTTAGATCCCGTTTTGATCGGTGGAAGAAATTTCGAAAAAATACGAATGGGGGTACTTCAAAAGACGTAGATGAATCCGGGTTACGAATCATGGAACTATGCGCATGAACCCGAAAAACAGAAGCAGTCACCAGAAGATGCTGTAAAAGTGTTCAAAAACCATGTTTTGGAGGTGTCTCAATCAAGCCACTGTAAACAAGCCAACATATCGTCACCTGAAATACCCATATACGGGGGATACGTCTTTTGGGCATTTCTGGTGACAATATGGTCATATGTCAAACTGCCCTGAGTACGCTTATGCTAAAAACTGTCAAACTCGATCAAATGACATCTCACGACACTGCGTGGTGCCTAGGCCAGAAAATTTTCTAGTGACCCACGTATGTCTAATAGGGATGATGTAGGACACAACCTGCCAGATGTCTTTTTCTGTGAGCCAGGAATGCTCAATTAATCCACTACCCAATTACTCAAATGCAATTTTGTTTGGAAGTATTCTTCACATAACAGCTGTTGAATTATAAATACAGTTGAACCTCGATTATCCGTGAATCGATTATCCGGGAACCTCCATTATCCGTGATAGAAAAGAAATGTTGGACTTTTTTCCATTTCCTCTATTTTTCGTTATAAACTTCATTGGGGAGTAAAACACAATTTCCAATTAATCTGATTAAGCAAAAAAAAGGTAAACAAACGAAACTGGAAATTCTCCCGTATTGCACAATTTTTGTATTTGTGGTATCACAAAAACCATGGGGCAAAGTCAATTCAGTTGAATATGATGATGACGATATTATGTATCCTTTTAAAATTTGGTGGATTACCGTAACAAATTGAATAAAAATTGCAGATTTTCATATTATTGTACAATATTATGTCATTTTTACTTAAAAATATATTCAAAAATTACATAAAAGCATTGCCTCCATTATCCGGGAAAATCGATTATCCGTAATGCCTCCGGTCCCGACCATTACGGATAATCGAGGTCCGACTGTAGTTGTTGATTGCACATTTTGTTTCTTATCTCGTCATACCTTAGGGTTTGAAGATTGTGGAATCTGTAGGCGTATGTAAATACTGGGTTATGGTCAATTGTTTAAACTACGCACACCCATGCCTATGATCCAATTGTGTACAAACAAATTTATATTACAATATTAAAGCATAAAAATTAATGATTATCGTCTTCTGCTATAAGTTAAATCAGTTATTTAAAAAATCGATCATTTGTGTATGAAAAAATATTTTTAAAATTAATTTAATAATTTGGAAAAATCTGGAGATTAGATAAGAATGGAGAATGCAATTATAGCGATGCAAAGAGTACCCCAAAGAGTGCTGGGGTACGAAGGAATGACTCTGTATGGCTTATACACTATCAAATTGGCTTGGCCAGCCGATGAACTCCTTATGTACCTGTGTGCTTGTTAAGTGTGTAGCAAGGCATTCAATCAGCCTTCAATCTGCAACCGAAATCTTAACATTTTCCTCAAAAAATGAATGAACTTAACATTTTTTTATTTCTTTACAAACACAATTTTTCTGTTTTTCAATATCGCTTTTTGACAGTTTGACTGTGTTGTATTTTGAAAATCAAAACTATTTTGATTTCCCTCAATGTATAAAATTCACACACACATTCTCAAATGTTGAAAAATTTAAACATACAATCACAAATATTGACAAACAACATCCTGATTTCGAGAAGAGATGAGGACTTTAATATTATCATTTAAGTGTTTTTAAGTCTGGAGTATTACCCCATTACCCAGTTGTTCAAAAAATAGCAATTGTCTACTTTGATATAGGCATGTAACTAGTAACTCATTGATCCTATTTACTTTACACACAAAAATGACACACAAAATAGCCTATAGTTTGCTTTTCGCCTGCGTCATGCTTAAGTGTTCCATACGCCATTTTTGACATTTTGAGTTACAGGAGCCTTTCAAAGTTTTCAATCCTGCTCTTTCTGAATTTCTAGTCGGTTTTCCTCTATCTCGTATAGTTTTCGAGATATAGAAATGTCAATATGTTCCATATCCACTTTGGACTCAAAAAAATCGGCGTATGGAACAAAACCATTTGGCGTATGGAATAAAAAAGACAAAAACGAATTGTTCCTCTCAAAAAATTATGGCGTTTGGAACAAAAATCGCCCAATTTTGTCAAGTTATGGGCAATGTTGCGTATGGAACAAATTGTTTTAAAGGACTAGGTTTAAAAACTGAAGAAGAATAGTTTCTAAATCAATATTTTTTAAAATGTTGTATTGTTATATGAAACTAAAATTTATTTTAGCTTAAATTTAACGCCTCCCGTTTAATAAAAGACATGTAAGATAATTAAAATGTCAGAAAATGAATTAAAATAGAATTCTATTGTCACTACCAATAGTTCAAAAAACGATTATTGATTTTTTTCTTTCGAATGAATTAAACGATGAAATAAGACATTAAAAATAAGCTAATAAAATTATATTTTTCAGGGTGGAGGTGTCCACCCCTTAAATAAATTTAAAGGAAACATGTAACAATAGTCCCTGAAGCATTTATTTTCTACTGCAACTGTTTTATTATAGCCCCCGATTTTTCAGATCTACTGCAACACTTCATATAACGGATGTGGAGCACATTATTCAAAAGTATGTTTGTTAAAATGTGACATAAAGTGTTCCTATGGAACAAACCAACAACCTTTTACATTTATAAAAATTGGCCATAACATCTAGACTATAACAGATATCTGACTAAAATAAACTCCTAATATATTCTTTGAGTTTAGTTAAGTAAAACTGAGCTCTTAAAGTATTGAATTTTTGCACCACATCTAGCCTGTATGGGCTAAAACAATAACTTGAGTTTTTCTCGAATCAGGCAAATGGCGTATGGAATACTTAAGCATGACACCGACGTTTTGTCACTGGAAATCGGCTTCCCTGCCTATCATGTCAATTCACTAGTTACAGGTAATGTGTCGTGTAATATATTGACTATTTTATAGACCACCGATGGATAGTGTAATCGACAATGTTTCTCTCTTGTAATCTCTTTTCAACATTATTTCTTTTTACAGTGTTTTATTTAATTTGCTTTGGTCCGTTTAGTTCAAATCTGGTAACTCATTTTTAACACAGTTGCAGTTGACCAATCGAACTGAAACTTTGCACACTTTTCAGATTTAGATGACAATACATGAGTATGGAATCAAAACCAATATTGATCCATTTTATAGTGTTTTAACGGTGTTTTTCTTTAAATTGCATTTCAAATCTGGTAACTTAATTTTGACACAGTTGCAGTTGACCAATCAGACTAAAACTTTGCACACTTTTCAGATTTGTATGACAATACTTGAATATAAAATCAAAGCAAATATTGTTTTATTTAAATTGCATTTCAAATCTGGTAACTCAATGTTGACACAGTTGGTCAACTGCCAATCGGACTAAAACTTTGCACACTTTTCAGATTTGGATGACAATACATGAATATGAAATTAAAACAAAGGTTGGTCCTTTTTACAGTATTTTAACGGTGTTTTATTTAACTTGCATTTCAACTATGGTAAATCATTTTCCACACAGTTGTAGTTGACCAATCGAACTGAAACTTTGCACACTTTTCAGATTTGGATGCCAATACATGAATATTGGCCCAATTTTTCCTACAGCCCCCATATAGCGGTACCACACGATTTCAGATATTTTGAGGTTTTATCTTCATTTTTGCCCGAATTAGCTGTAATTTGGCATTTCCAATGATACAGACATTTCCCCACCAAAAATTGTGAACATAGGTCCAGGTTTTGGTGTAGCCCCCTTATAGCGGTACCACCCGATTTCAAGTATTATGAGGATTTTATCTTCATTTTGAGGCCGAATTGGCTGTAACTTAACATTTGGAGTCCCCAATGGTACAGAAACTTCTCCACCAAAATTGTTGACATAGGTCCAGGTTTTGGTATAGCCCCCATATAGTGGTTCCACCCGATTTCAAGTGTTTTAAGGATTTTATCTTCAGGGTATACTAAGTTTGTTTTTGCGTTTGCAACGCATTCAAATAATCATTTGTGACCCTATAAAGTATATTTATTCTATATACCGTAAAATTCTGAGTCGATCTATGCATGCCCGTCTTTCCGTCTGTGCTAATCACTCAGGCATCCACAAAAATGGAGATAGAACGCTGAAATTTTGAAAAGATGCGTCTTTTGTTTGCAGGCAGGTCAAGTTCGATAATGGGCTATATCGGTCCACGTTTTGATATAGCCCCCATATAACGGTACCGCCCGATTTCAGGTATTTTGAGGATTTTAGCTACAATTTTTAACCGAACTAGATGTAATTTGACATTTGAGGTTCTGAGTGGCCACGAAACTTCTCCATCAAAAATCATAAATATAGGTCCATGTTTTGGTATAGCCCCCATATAAATAGAGATGGCATTTACCGGGTATTTACCCGGTATTTACCTTGCCAAAATTTGTCAACATAGGTCCAAGTTTTCTAATAGCCCTCATATAAGGGTACCCCGATTTTGAGTATTTACCCAAATGTTGGGTAAAAACTCTTTAATTGCCGAACCATTTGACGTAGGCTGACACAATTTGGCACAAATCTTTCTTATGTCAAAAGAACTGCTGGTACTGAAGATGGAGTCTCTGGGTCCATGTTTTGATATAGCCCCCATATATCCGTACCTCCCGATTTAAGGTATTTTTTAACTATTAGCCTCATTGTACAATACAATTGGCTGAAATTTGGCATAGTGAGTTCTCAATATGTAGCAAATATCCTTGCAAAAACTTGTCAACATAGGTCCACGTTTTCTAATAGCCCCCATATAAGGGTACCCCGATTTCGAGTATTTACCCAAATGTTGTGTAAAAACTCTTTAACTGCCGAACCATTGGCGTAGGCTCACAAAATTTGGCTAAAAATACAATAGTATTAAAGGTATTGAAAATGGAGTCCCTGGGTCCATGTTTTGGTATAACCCCCATATAGCCGTACCTCCCGATTTAAGGTATTTTTCATCTATTAGCCAAATTTTACAACGAACTTGGCTGTAATTTGGCACAGTGAGTCCTCAAGGAGTATAATATATCCTTGCACATATTTGTCAACGTAGGTCCACGCTTTCTTGCAGGCGCCATATAAGGGTATTGAAAATGGAGTCCCTAGGTCCACTTTTTGATATAGCCTCCCGATTTCAGAAACCCATATTGGGGCTACAAGAAAACGTGGACCTACGTCGACAATTTTTTGCAAGGATATTTTATACATATTGGGAACTCACTGTACCAAATTACAGTCAGTATGATTGTAAAATGTGGCTAATAGTTAAAAATACCTTAAATCGGGAGGTACGGCTACATGGGGGCTATATCAAAACATGGACTCAGGGACTCCATTTTCAATACCTTTATTACTATTGATATAAGAAAGTTTTGAGCCAAATTTTGTCAGCCAACGTCAAGTGGTTCGACAGTTAATGAGTTTTTACCCACTTTTGGGTAAATACTTGAAATCGGGGTACCCTTATATGGGGGCTACAGGAAAACGTGGACCTATGTTGACAAGTTTTTGCAAGGATATTTTCTACATATTGGGAACTCACTATGCCAAATTTCAGATAATATGATTGTACAATGAGGCTAATAGGTAAAAATACCCTAAATCGGGAGGTACGGATATATGGGGGCTATATCAAAACATGGACGCCGAGACCCCATCTTCAATGCTAGATATTCTCTTGATATAAGTAAGATTTGAGCCAAATTTTTTCAGCCTACGTTAAGTAGTTCGGCAGTTAATGAGTTTATGCCCAACACTTGGGTAAATACTCGAAATCGGGGTACCCCTATATGGGGACTATTAGACAACGTGGACCCATGTTGACAAATTTTTGCAAGGATATTTTCTACATATTGGGAACTCACTATGCCAAATTTCAGATAATATGATTGTACAATGAGGCTAATAAGTAAAAAATACCTTAAATCGGGAGGTACGGATATATGGGGGCTATATCAAAACATGGACCCAGAGACCCCATGTTCAGTACCAGAAGTTCTTTTGACATAAGAAAGATTTATGCCTAGTTTTGTCAGCCTACGTCAAGAGGTTCGGCAGTTAAAGAGTTTTTACCCAACATTTGAGTAAATACTCAAAATCGGGGTACCCTTATATGGGGGCTATTAGGAAACGTGGACCTATGTTGACAAATGTTTGCAAGGATATTTTCTACATATTGAGAACACACTGTGCCAAATTTCAGCCACTATGATTGTACAATGAGGCAAATAGACAAAAAATACATTAAATCGGGAGGTACGGTTATATGGGGGCTATATCAAAACATGGACCCAGAGACCCCATTTTCAATTCTAGATATTCTCTTGATATAAGTAAGATTTGAGCCAAATTTTGTCAGCCTACGTCAAGTGGTTCCGCAGTTAATGAGTTTTTACCCAACAGTTGGGTAAATACTCGGGTATTTACCCAAGTATTTACCCACTTGTTTAAAGTATTGTAAAACTATCCATTTTGAATCGATTTCATAACCTAAACCCAGAAATAGGGTCTAAGATTTTGTATTAGCGATTCAATATAGTAAATACCCAAATAAATACCCACAAATGGGTATTTACCCGGTATTTACCCAATTTACCCAATTTACCGGGTATTTACCCATTGGGTATTTACCCACTGTCCATCTCTACATATAAAGCAACCTCCCGATTTTCGGTATTTTGGGGATTTTAGCTACAGTTTTTAACCGAGCTAGATGTAATTTGACATTTGAGGTTCTGAGTGGCCACGAAACTTCTCCATCAAAAATCGTAAACATAGGTTTATGTTTTGGTATAGCTCCCATATAACGGCACATTCTGATTTTCGGTATTTTGAAGATTTGAACTAAAATTTTTAACCGAACTAGATGTAATTTGACATTTGAGGTTCTGAGTGGCCACGAAACTTCTCCATCAAAAATCATAAACATAGGTCCATGTTTTGGTATAGCCCCCATATAAAGCTACCTCCCGATTTTCGGTATTTTGTGAGTTTTATCTAAATTTTTGATCGAACTACCTTTAATTTAAAATTTGAAGTTCCCAGAGTTCACAAATTATCTCCACCCAAAACTGTTACAATAGATCCCATATAAAGGTACCTTCCTATTTTACGTATTTCAAGAATTTTAACTACTTTTTTACCCAACTACCTGTTAGTTGATATTTGAGGCTTCCATTGGCCACAAAACTTCTACACCAATAATTGTCAATACATTACATGTTTTTATATAGCCCTCATATTACGTTATATCTCGACTTTCGTTGTTTTTACGGATTGTAGTTAAATTTTATTTACGGAACTATCTGTAATTTGTCATTTGAGGTTCCTAGTAGTCACAACACTTATACACCAAAAATTTTCAATATAGGACCAGTTTTTGGTTAAGCTTCCATGTAAGGGCACATGCTAATTGTAGGTATTTTAAGAATTTTAACTACTTATTGACCGAACTACCTGTTACTGAACATTTGAGGTTCCCAGTGCTCACGAAACTCCATCAAAAATTGTCCACATAGGTCCATGTTTTGTAAAACAGTACCTTCCAATTTTCGTTATTTTGAGGATTTTATCTACAATTTTTAGCCACACTTGCCGAATTCCACAAAAATTGTCAATTGTCAGGATTTCAGCTACATGTGTTGACCGAACTATCTGTAATTTGACATTTGAGGTTCCCAGCGGCCACACAATTTTTCCACCAAAATTTGTCAACATAGGTCCACACTTTGAGGTGGCGCCCGATTGAAGAAATTTGTTGATACATTTTCTGACCTTACTTATCTCCACTTAATATTGTGGACTGGAAAGAAAACTAAATAATATGTATTTTATGGTAGGGGGTATAAAAAGTTCGGCCCGGTCGAACTTAACGCTTTTTTACTTGTTTATACTCGAAATATCGGCATTTAATAATTTATATTGATGTTAAATATAGTTACTGTTGACAATTAAGGAATTCGTGATGGGATTTTTTTCAAATTAGGCTTAAACTTTATTTCCTCGACCATTTGAAATTATTAGTGGGCTGACAGAAACAAGGTTGGGTGGGTTATTCGTCATCTCGGTAGAATCAACAAGACATACGATTCTAGTACATATTGATCCTTTATATTATTTTGGTCCATCGTTACGTATGATAAATAAATAGCTACCAAAAACTTTAATTTTAATGTAACTGGTTGGGACATATTTCTTCTGTCAAGAACACCCCGCAAGAAGAGGTAGTGTTTGGTGAGGATCGTTACAATGCCACAAATGTTAAATAAACATAACAACGACACACACAAAAACGGCACATTTTTGTAGCTCAAAATCGGTCTGTGCCGTAAAAATGTATTTTATTATTTAACATGTGAGAAACGTTGAAAACCATTATAACAACAAATATTGGTTAAAGAACGTAAACAAATTTCATTAAATTATTTGTTTGTAATAGTTTATCGATCGGTTTCTAGTAATATTTTCATGTTTGATAAACATTTTCCCAATGCGTTTGTAATATTTTATCGAAATTGGACAAAAATACGGTGATGAAACCTTTAATCAACATTTTCGGGGAAGCTTTTGTTTCTGTGTAATAAAGCTTTTTTTGTATAAAGCCAATTGAAGACATGGACGGAACTCTAAACTGTTGGCTTATTTATTGGGTATAAAGGTAATAGTATTTCCTATGCTATGCATGCTGTAACAACTTTCCCGTTTCCTTTAACTCCATACAATTCAAATACAAATTTAGTTATTAGATTGTTATTGTAACAATTGAAACATGAAGTTCTCTATATGACCTCATAAAAATTGTTTTCACTTCAAACCTCCAATGCTCTACAGGAAATCGAACACCTTTTTTATTGCAAAACTGTATCAGTAGCATTTTAGAGTGATTGATTTTTAACAATAGAATTTCTGTTCGCTTTTGTTCTCTGTATCCGGCAAAATGTGACCTTTTTTCTGGTTGTTAAATTCATACCATTGGCCATTTAAAATGTAGGTAAGTAACCAGGCGTGTATTTTAGTGAGTGTGTAAGTAAATATATGACCGCTTGTTTGGCAAAGGAAATCATGACATTATTTGCAACTAAACTTGTATTTCCGATTCAAAGTATTGGATATTATAGTTGTATTTTATGTCACGTCACGTACTTAATGACAACATGCACACATATCCTCTGTCCATTGTGTGTAACTTTTGTTAGTCCGAGTCATATTTCGTTTTTCAAGTTATGTGTAATAAAGTCCAACGTTTGTGCGTGCCAAGTGTTAACGGAAGTTGGCGGACACTTTTCAAAAAAAGTGTGTTAAATACAATTGTTGGTGTTGAAATTATTCTACATGTTCTACAAAAAGAAAAAATCTTGTTGGGCATTGTGATTTGCTCCAAAGTGACTTGAAGTATTTTTATACAATGGTGAGTAGAATGTACTTTTTATACCCTCCGCCATAATATGGAGGGTATAATTAAATTTGTCATTCCGGTTGTAACACATTGAAATATTCCTCGGAGACCCTATAATCCACCGAAATGGCTGAAATTTGGTATTTGGTCTTCCATGTGAAATTTGTTGGCATAGGTCCACGCCTTAGTATAGGTCTTATCGCACAAGTTCGGCCTGGCCGAACTTGACGCCGTTCTTACTTGTTTGTATTCAAACTATGTACAGGTAATAATTACACATAGCCTTGGTGTAAAAACAGTTATTCGTTTTATAAGGACTCATTTCAATGATAGCAGCACAAGTCTATTTCATTTCAGTGATATGGGACCTAATGATTGACATCGGCGCAGATATGGGTGTAGCCCCCGTATTCGTTGTCACACATAAATAATTAACGAAAACGCTATGTAAGTCCGATGAAGCTAAAAATAGATACAGGAGCCAGCCTAAAACAAAGTCTGCCGATTTGTATACAAATTGATTCAAATTTATATAGTATGCATACATAATTTCATTCGAATAAATGAAATTTCACAACTTATGTACCTTTTTGGGAGGTAGGTGTATTTGCGGAGTGGCGCAAGCTTGCACTAACTTTTGTGATTGAGTGTGATACAGAAAAGTCAAGAGATTTAAATAAATTATATATATTTTAATAACTTACACCTCTACTTTTGAGCAATTTTCGCGGATAAAATTTAATTTTATAATAATAAAACAAATAAATTTGAAATAAAAAATCATTTTAATGACGCGAACGAATGTTTTCAAATGTTGTTACAACAATTTAAATTGTGTAAGCTCTACTGACTAGTTGAAATTGAAGTACATAAATATGTGCAGATACATATCTTGAGAATAATTTGAATTCTTAAGCTAAAAGTTAATGTTCTAACGAATAGCACGTATGAGTATTTCAAAATACAACAAAGTATGCAATGAATACAATAATGTTAGCTGCTACCATTTCAATTGTGCAATGAGGGCCATTTTGATATGCAGCTGTTGCTGCAACATATAGGAGGGGTGTATTGGGTTAGATCAAGATTTTGAGGGACAAAATCTAATAATAACTTCAGAAAAGTTTATGGTGCAATTTTTAATAATAAATATTGCATGGAGATTTTTTATACATAGTTCATGTCGACTCGCCATCTTTTTTGGCTTACACCATCTTCCTTTCCTTGTTTTCGTTAAGAAAGCTGATTAGCAATTGTTCAGAAAAATTCTGCAGTCTCTAGATATAATATACCTGCTGGTCGCCATTTAGGGTGAGAATTTAAGTTAAGAATTTTTTTAACTCAACATCTCAGGTAGATGAACTAGTAAACGAGTGCATTGTGCTTGGCCGTACTAACCCCGAAGAGATAAACTAATATTTACTCTTGAATTCAATACACTAGAACTCAAGCAGAAGTGAAAACAGTTGCTACACAAACCAAAAATACGATATTGTAGAGTAAATTGTGGGCAACAATTAATACCCCCGTATCCTGGAAGGAAGAATGATAATGCAGTTGCTGCATACAACGCACAGTATAAAAAGAGCAGATTTAGAGCGCCAAAAATAACAGTCGATGTTTTATTGTAGGTTTTACCATAATTTGGATAAGAACACCTCTAGATTGACCCTTTTTCGACATACACAGCTTTAATTTGATCGATGCAGTCTTGCCTTGATTATCCATGTCGAAATTTGTGAAAAAAATTATAGGACGAAAATGTTCACAAGTAATTTCCATTTTTTGCAATAGTGGGTTTTTTGTAGAGAACCACAGTTTCCTCCCATGCTACAAGTTGTCTCTATCATGACAGAGAAAATCCCAGTTCTGGCATTATTGCAAATTACGTAGAGCCTCATGGTATTAATTGTCCAATTGGATTTTTATGCATATTTTGAAGCATGGGGTCGCTCAGCCACTTTTTGCAAAATGTACTTGGTGTAGCAGTCGTAGTCGTTAAAGTTTTTTTAACCCACAGCCTCCTGACGTATAATTGAATATGAATTTTTCCGGCCAGACAACATAAAATATCCCTCAGTAATGTTGGCGGCTTTTTCTGAGTATTTCAGCCATGAACAACTTCTTTACAAGTGGAATCTTAGGACACGGTAGAATCCACAAAGTTTGCAGGGATAGTGCTGTAGGGTATCACATGGTCGGTCCCGTCCGACTATAGCATTTGCTTACTTGTGTTATTATATACTACAAATATCCAGATACTATTATACTTTCGCAACCTTGGCTGTTAAAACCTGTTTCGTTTGCATTCACCTTTAACAATATTGCAGCAAACTTGATTGATTTAAATTATTTTTTCGTTATTCACATTTCATTTTAATTTGGAATTTCAGCTTCGTTGAAATAGCTTCAATGCCACCACCAAGATCAATAACAGAAGCAGCAACAACATTTCGACCACTCTTACTTCAGCTCCTTTACAAAGATTAACAACTTTTCACATAAAAATATTAAGTGGACTACAGCAAACAGCAACTACTATTGGCCGGCCAAACGACTCAGAGCTCTCAGAAGTGTCATTTCCAGCCTTTTCTCTTTTCCGCTGTTTTCCTCGAGCAATCACACACACAGAGAACAAAAAAGGCCGGTGAAAATTGTTGAATTTTTGTAACTGAGTGGTCAAGTATGTGTTGATGTTTCCGTTTGTGGACACCAGTATAAGTAAACCTTTATTGTTAAAAATAATTGCTACTTAAGTCAGCTGTGCCCTTTAATTAAAATTAATATTGATCCGTAAAATGTATGGGTTTTTATTGTCTTGGCATTAAGCGACATTTTTAAAAGTAGAATGGAATAATGAGGATGTACGAAAACTGAGAGTCCTTTTATCCAAAAGGGGTTTTATAGTAAAGGAATGGGTTCACAAGTAGGCAAATGCTGTTTTTTTTTCAAAATTACCGAGGACTTTTAAAACATATCTGAAGGAAAAACTTTTTAGTTCGGACCCAACAAATATTACAATGCCAGAAGTTCTCTAATATCTCTAATATCAGTTATTACCCTCAGCCTGTATGAATTAGGTCTTTCATCACATTTCCAAACGAATTGATTGGTCTATTGACTTTGATTTCCTGATGGATTTTTTATAAAGGTTCACTTTTTGGTAAAGCCCATATATAACAGAACGCTCGACTTAGGGTATTTTGATTTATCCACACTTTATAACACAACAGCTTTCAGTTGGTGTTTCTTCTCGAAACTATTTGGGCAAAATCCCAACAACAAAAAGTAGCGGCAGCTGGGGAGCAAAATTGGAGCCAACGAAGAGAGGAAAAAAAGGCACAACACTTGCAAATGAAACAAAAAGAATAAAAAACACTTTTTTATTTCCGAACGATATCGGCTTCAAATAAGAACACTTTTTTATTATTATTATTAAAAATTCACAAAATATTGTTTATTTAGAGAATTCAAAGTTATTTTATTTTAATCGAAATATTAGTTTACAAAAAAACGATAGCGCCAAATATAAATACGCGCTCAAAACAACGAAATTCAACTATTATTTAATAATTTTAATCAGAAAAGAAAGACAACTAACATTTGTAACTTGAATTACACCAACAAAAGCAATATTCGCTCAAAAATATACAGCGAGTGACAGCTTCGAAAAGGGTTGCCATATCCAAAATAGCATTCTTCCCAGGGTTGCCACATCCAAAATGTTATCTCCAGAAAATGTTGCCACTTCGTCTTTGCCGCCAAGGTATCCAAAACCAACGGCGCTTCACGAACGTGAACATCCCGGCCCCCGTTTAGTCCTTGGGAATCACCGGTTCTGAAAAGACTCGAACAAAAAACAAAAACAAGAAAAAGTCAAAAATGGTGTGGCTCTGCCACAATTACCAATCTATACATCCAGCAACACGATGCAATGTTCTAGGTCTGTTTTCAACCTTTTGTCTTCGGCCACATGGTCCATGGATCGGCATCATTAAATTCGGACTGTCTCCATCCGTAAAAGTCTTCCTTCTGTAAAAGGCTGGTATACTAGTATTTACGACCTCAGGGCATCTAGGTTCCATTCCAGTCACGCCTTTGGAAATATCATTGGACGAACTAGGTCCACTTTTGGTTTTCTCCTTGGACGAACTAGGTCCATTTTTATTTTTCTCCTTGGACGAACTAGGTCCATTTTGAGAAACAACTTCCGAATAATAATTCAACTGAACTTTGGACGAACGATGTCCATTATTTTTAAGGGCCTTGGACGAACGAGGTCCTTGCCTGCTAGACGAATAGGACGAACTGGGTCCTTTCATTGATTGGGACTCGGACGAACTAGGTCCCTTTCCCTTTAAAGACGGCATTATATCAACTGATCGTACAACCATATCAGTTTTCTCTTCACAACGTTTAATTTGTGGACTGTATTTCAAAACATGAGGTAGCTCACTATCTACCAAAGTGCAACATGAGATAAGAGAACTTGCCTCAGAAATTGGTCCCGTTAAAACCCAACCAAAAATACTTTCTTGGGCCACTAGAGAATTCAAAACATTTCTGCGAACCCCATCCAACAAAATCTGGGGATAAATGTCTCCTCCAATCAGAATATCTACTTCGCCACTTCTACCAAATTTGGGATCAGCTAGATCCCCAACGAAAGCGAATTAGGGAAATCTATGGTGCAACTTGGCAAGTTTGCTGTTAGTCTTGGCAAAACATAAGCGGAGACGTCAAAATGGAATTCTTCACTATGGGGAGATTTCAAAACAAATTTGCATTTTTTCATTGATGATCCAGCTGAAACATTATTAAGTCCCGAAACCCGGGCATTAACTTTCTCCACCGGCAAATTAAGACGTCTTTGCAATTTCTCCGTTATGAATGTAGCCTGAGAGCCTGGGTCAATTAATGCTCTTGCAGTATAAATAACACCGGCAACATCTATGTTAACAAGAGTTGTACCCAATAAGACTTGGTTGCGGGCATCAGCAAAACAATTTTGTATATTCGCCTGTTGGCTGGTATTAGGCCTAACATTCACATCAGCATTAGAATCCGAATTTAATTTTTGTGATTCTCTGTGCAACATTGTGTGATGTTTTCCATGACATATGGAACAACTGGAGCTACTACGACACTCCTTTAGTAAATGGTTACTACCAAAACACCTTATGCAAAGATTGTTCTTTTTAACAACTAAGAATCTATGCTTCGTGTCCATTTTAAAAAATGATGTGCAATATTTCAAATTATGTTCTTCTGAACAGACAATGCGCGACCTTTTGCTAACCTTTCGCGAGTAATTCATTCCTTCGCTAGGAGTATTCAACTTTTGAGCTTTGAAAGCCTCAGGACTTTTAAAATCAAACGTCAGATCATAAACAGTTTCCAACGATTGAAACCGAGCAGTCAAAAAATTGTCCAAATCTGACCATTTGGAAATCTCAGTCTTATTACTGACCGTTTGCTCCCACAATGACAAAGTATTAACAGGAAGTTTAGTGGAGCACAAAAACACAAATATAGGGTCCCAACTATCAATATTAATTTCGTGCAACTTTAGGGATGTAATACAATTATTAACGTCCCTTTGAAGTCTTTTGATTTCGGAAGCAGATTCACTTTTAACAACGGCAAGTGTATAAGTTAGATACTTTGTCCCACAACTTCCCCTGCTCGATCAATCACGGATGCTGATTGGCGCACTGGCATCTCCTCTACAATTCCCTCTGCGGATACCGTAGTGTGCGGATCGCCGCTGGGCATCGGTTGTTGTCGGTTTGCTCGCCTTGTTACACTTTGCTCTCACTGGAATAATTGTAATTGTAGTAGTATATGACATGGGATCCTCTGCGATCACTCAGAAACTCTGCGTTCACTTGTCATTAGTCACTAGTCGAAGAATAACGTCTACGCGTTATAACTAAAAGGCCTCTGTCGCCAATACCACCGATTACAAAAGGTAATCTATTTGTTGTATGAAAAGAGTCACAAATAAACTTCCAGCATATTATTATATTTAAATTGATACTGCTTGTGTTTTTATTTCTTTGATTCTTTTCTCCCTCCACTGCTCATCATTCGGTAACCTGAGCTATCGTTTGTCTAACCTATGGATTTCCCCTCCCTCACCTAAACATTTGGTCCTTCGAGCCGGATAGACGCCAGTATTGTTGTTGTTCCCCTCTCTTGAACGAGAATTGAAGCTTTTGTTGTTGCTTTGCACGGAGAAATCATTGGATCATCTCACGTCACATATCATTGCTAACATTAATTACATCAACAAATCACCATACTAACACCAGGTACGTAAACTCAGATTTCCATAAAAAGTGAGCTACCGCGAGTGTTAGTATTTTTCGTTTCGTTTACCGTTTGAGCATTAATATATACATAAATCGTTGGTCGAATTTCAGTCTCCCTACGCGAGTGCATTAAATTCGTTGCCTTCATTCCCCCACCATACAATACAGTCCACACAAAACTTATTGAAATCGTTGTTGTACTGATTATCCAATGTCGCGGTGATAATACAAATCAAAATACGTGTTGTTGTTATTTTTGTTAGATTTGCTCCAGACCATTTGGTCGAACGAACGAACTCCCATTACTTCCAATCGCCTATTCTCATTGTAGTCCCCAATTGTAGCTAAAAGTTCATATTGGTCGACTCATATTAACACTTCTTGTGTTAATACTTGCTTTCCTACTACACAACACCTTAGTTGTTGCTAAACTTGCTATTTTCTTTTCGTTGTACTGATCACCCAACGTCGCGTTGATCATACAAAGAAATCATTCGGTGTTGTTACTTTGTAAAATTTGAATTGTGGCTCTTCTCATTTTAACTGAGAACTGGCAAATATATTTGTAATATTTGCAATAACAACATCGTCAACTTCCAATCACTCTTGCTCTCGTGTAATTAAATTATTACACGCACTGATCTAGCTCTCATTTATTTGTTATTGTTGTTATTCCCCAAGGATCTTTTCTATCGAAGACCTTTTCTTGAAAATTTGCATTGGCAAATTTAACAACAACACACATTGCACATTGTCGTTTGGTATTATTGTTGGTACGATCCTCTCCATCCAAAAACATTTGGCGTTGTTATTCCCCCTCGGTTTACATAAAACCCTTTGAAAATTTGCACAGCCAAATTTACAATAATAACGCACCATCCAAATTCTCGCTGCATTTCATTTCTTTGTTGTATAGATCGTCAATCACCAACCAAACACATTCGTTTTTCTATTCTCCTACCTTTGTCGGTCAGGTATTTATTCTAATTTGAGAAATTACATGGTAATTATACCAACAACATTCCCGCCTTTTTAAGCGTCCCTTAAAAACTCTGCTGATCCTCAGCACTCACTTGCTTGGTCGTTTGCAACGTCTGTTGCTCAGTGGGAGCTTCACTGTTCACACATAACCATTTCTCTGCTAGCGTCACTTGTGTTGTCGAGTCCTCTTTGTGCTATATTCGTTGATGTCCCAGAAAGTACAAATAGTACAGTGGGGCAAAAGTACAAAAAGTTTTTTTTAATAATTAATTTTGAAAATTATTTTTCGATAATTTTTAAAAATATAATTAATTGGCAGTAGGGTTTTTGAAATTTTTGGACAAATTCACCCTATACTCGGCATTTATTGCACATATTTCTAGCAGAGAACATACGTGAAAATAATTGTTTTTCGACATTTTTATATTGTTTTTGGCAATATTTGTTAAATATTTTGGAAAATTTGTCGACTCTCCGTAGGGGTTTCGGTATTTTTGGACAAATACACCCTACTTTTGAAATACCTTGCACCAACGTGTCAACCAAATAAGAAATATTTCTGACAAATTATTTTATCTGCGTTGATTTTCTTGGGCAAACATTTATTTTTCAGACAAAAAATTTATTATTCGTTCGAATTTTGACAAATACCCCCTACACTTGGTAGCACCATATACATTTTTTGTATATTTGAGACTTTTTTGCAATTTCACCAAATTAAAGTAGTTCTTGTTCGCCCTGAGGAAGTTTCTTTAAATTTTCTCCTATTTCGCCATACTCTAATTTCAATTAGCTTTACACCTTGCTATTGGAGGTTTTTGTGGAAATTTCTTATTTCCTTTGAGCTATAGCAATTTGTGTCAACCGAATTTCCTCTCTTTACCATCCCTCGTAGTTTGTTGCAAATTAAATTCTAGATTTTCGGCGATTTTTGCGCATTTACATTTCAAAATGTCAGTCACCCCATACACTCGTTTTGTTAGAGCTTCGGACATCTTTTTGAAACGTGTAGCATCGTTTGAGCAGAGAAGTGAATCCAACAATAATGTATATTATTTCGAAATCCACAGTTCTGAGTTTCAAAAATTGTGGTCTAAAGTCAAAAGCACTTATGATGAGTGCAGAAACTACCTCACGACGTCCGAGACTGCACAGGATAATGGTATTGATGTCGTTGAGGAAAAATATGGTGCATCCTACATGTCCTATATCCGGTGTTTGTCTACCATTGACAGACATATTGAATGCCTTAAATCATCAGACACTGAAACTTCATCATCTGCTATAGCTTCACCAATCTCACCACCTCCACAAAATGAATTGTTGAACGTTTCGAAAGAAACGCAATCTCCAGGTTTGCTTTCGAGTAAATCTTTAGAAATCTCACCACCTTCCAAACACTCGTTGAATCTTGCTGAAGTAGCAACTCCACCCAATATATCATTGGACGAATCCGTCCCGTCGGTTCCTGTGCAGTCTACTTCTCCCTCTGTACCTGCTCCACCTGAAACTTTTTCCCCCATCCCAACTTGCTCTAGTGACCCTGTTGCTAACTCCACATCACCTGTCGATACCCACAGCTTACCATTGCCACCAATCGACATTGATGTTTTCGCTGGCGATTTTACGTCTTGGCAATCTTTTCGTGATCTATTCACCGCTCTGTACATCAAAAATGCGCGCCTTTCTGACATTGAACGTTTGTGCTACTTAGTACAGAAAACCTCCGGTGAGGCTCGCGAAATCGTTTCGAAATTTCCAGTCACCAATTGTAGTTTCCCTTTAGCGTGGAAAGCTTTGTCGGATGCCTATGATAACAAACGCATCCTGGTGGATAGTCACATAAAACAATTGTTTGCTCTCCCAGCTCTTGAAAAAGAAACAGTTTCAGGTTTGAAAATTCTTCAGCGCGGTATCAGTAGTTGTCTAGCTGCTATGACCGTCTATGACGTCATCACGGATCATTGGGATCCAATAATAGTTTGTATTTGTTTGCAGCGTTTGCCAATGTTAACTTTGACTCTGTGGGAGCAAAGTATCAAAAACAAGTCTTCGTTGCCTTCTTGGCAAGACTTAGATGCTTTCCTCACAGAGAGGATACAAACATTGGTTTGTATTCACAACATGTACGGGAAGCAACTCACTGACTCGTCACCCAATAATGTTGCTCTATCTGAATCCTCCAAACAATCGTTGTCCAAATCGAAAACTTCATCCAATAGTTCAGCACAGAAATCTTGTTGCCCAATTTGTCCAAATCAGAGACATGCTTTGCGTCTCTGCTCCCAGTTTTCTAAGCTTTCATTTGAGGACAAATTTTTGATTGTTAAAAGGTATAAGTGCTGCCTTAATTGCTTAACTCGTGGCCATGTAATTAAATCTTGCCAGAGCAAACATAGTTGCAACTTGTGCAAACAACGGCATCATAGCCTTCTCCACCGGCCACAAGTTAGAAGAGTTATTGCTTCGACCACATCAAAACTGTCTCCGTCTCTTACTGAAGTCAAAAGTCGAGATCACAGTTTTGTTTTGTCGCAGCCCCGACACCCTCCAGGCATTTCTGCATTGCCCTGCACTTCTCCGGCTTTTACAAATGTCAAAAGTCGAGAGTCTAAGTGTACTATGTCGACCCGCTCTCCTAACAGACGCCAAAGCAATCATGCAGACACTGATACCTTGAGCAATACTAAAGTTCTTGCTTCTCCATCTGTGAATCCCCCTCCGGCTTTTACATATGTCAAAAGTCGAGTATTAGCTTCAACTCTGACGAAATCAACTCCGGCTTTTACGAAGGTCAAAAGTCGAGTATTTAGCCCTTCTTTCTCGCGCTCAAATACCTCTCCGGCTTTTTCCAAGATCAAAAGTCGAGTATTTAGTCCCTCTTTGTCGCGTTCAACCTCCTCTCCGGCTTTTACTGATGTCAAAAGTCGAGAACTTCGTTTGTTGGATCGGTCTTCGGACAACACCATTAGATAGTTGTATACTTTTGGGAACCGCCAAAGATAGTTTTGAATTCGTTGCTTGCCCAAAAATATATTTTCGGGTACCTTCTTATCGGTCCGGTTCCTGCCACCTCTTGTTCCTAATCTCGTTTTTTTAAATTGAAATCGACCACTGAGTTATGCTAACAACTAAGAGAAACATATCGCTAGTGCTGTTATATCTTGAAAACTTAAATTGAATTGTTCAGTGACTTGTCTCCATATTCTTGAATCGAGCGAATATCGGAGTCGATCCTTTCTTAATTACTCGTTTATTGACATCGCTTGTTTGAACTATAGCTCACTTGAAATCTGAATTTACGTTCATGAATCTTCTTACTGACATATTGGTATAATATTATTAATCTTTATTGTAATTATTCCTAGCTTTAATTTGTTGATCCACGCTTACGTGTATCAAGGTGGGCGGCAATGTATAAGTTAGATACTTTGTCCCACAACTTCCCCTGCTCGATCAATCACGGATGCTGATTGGCGCACTGGCATCTCCTCTACAATTCCCTCTGCGGATACCGTAGTGTGCGGATCGCCGCTGGGCATCCGTTGTTGTCGGTTTGCTCGCCTTGTTACACTTTGCTCTCACTGGAATAATTGTAATTGTAGTAGTATATGACATGGGATCCTCTGCGATCACTCAGAACCTCTGCGTTCACTTGTCATTAGTCACTAGTCGAAGAATAACGTCTACGCGTTATAACTAAAAGGCCTCTGTCGCCAATACCACCGATTACAAAAGGTAATCTATTTGTTGTATGAAAAGAGTCACAAATAAACTTCCAGCATATTATTATATTTAAATTGATACTGCTTGTGTTTTTATTTCTTTGATTCTTTTCTCCCTCCACTGCTCATCATTCGGTAACCTGAGCTATCGTTTGTCTAACCTATGGATTTCCCCTCCCTCACCTAAACAGCAAGGTTAAAGAGAATTTTCAATTGACTATTTACCAAAATTCTCTTATTCTCATATCTATCTCTCAAATTCGATCAAGCACTTTGAAATCCATCATTTGTCAAAGGTGATTTTTTGACTATTTCCAAAGCTTCCCCTTGTGTACTCTGACGCAAATAAAACAACTTCTCCACTGGAGTAATTGACTTGCAGTCGATATACACTGCGGTAAACAAGTCCCTGAAGGACGGCCAAGACAGATAATCACCATGGAAGATTTCTGTAGTACACGGGGGTAAGCGTAAGCGATGGTCACCAAATGAATTCTCCAAGCGTTTAGCTCGGTTAGGACTAGCCATTGTAGAAGACAAACCAGATCGATCGACAAAGGATTGAGACAACTAACTCATTTTCGCTGCACAACTCATGTATGCATCTCTGCACTGTCTATAAAGACCAGATGCCTCTTTCTTTTCTTGAGCCACACTGCATTCAACACATACGTCTTCATACACTATGTTGATTCTAGCCCAAAGTCTATCAATTTCATCTTTTCGAGGCTCAACATCAAACATAGTAACATTTCCCTTGGCCATGGTATTAAAATCAGCCTCAAATTCTAATAACAAGGCAGCAAGTGCTCTGAATTTTAGAAGATCCTTAGATTCTACCATTTTCACGTCAAAAATCAAAATTTTAACAAAAGGAAGAAAACTATTTGAAATAGTTATAAAAGGCAACAATATCAACGAATTTTAAACCAAAATCGTGAGTGAAATGTCTTCAACAAACTCAAAAACGAATTAAAGGCAGAAAATTTCACGACTATTGTATTAAAAATACAATAATTAAAAATTTATATTTGAAGGACCTTGCTATAACACGCCTTCTTCACACTTATATTGCAACTGTCAGCAGTAAACACTAATGGGTAACAAAAACAATCCCAAGAAATTGACTTATTCCACAATCTGCACACCAATAATGTGTTATTGCAAATTTAAGGACGACTCACCTTGTTATTACAAGTCTCCTTCTAGCTTGGACTGCACCTGTCAATAGCATTAAGCAATGGGCAACAACAAACAGCCCAGAGAAATTTGCATCAAAACACACAAACTTGCTATTTCAATATTAGCGATCACTCTCACCAAATTATTTATATTTTTATTTTGCGTTTCCTTCAATTTTGCTTCTTCACTTTTTAAAAATATTTTAATTTAATAAAATAATAAAACTGATTTGCAAAAAAATAATAATAAGAAGGAAAATGAAAACACAAAAACACACAATCAACTAACAAAAAGGAGTTCAACGAGTAATCCACTGTTAGTTGTTGGTGTTTATCTATCAAAGTAAAACCCTAATTTTCACCAAAAAGAAAAAAACTAATGGCGACCGCTATAAATACCGATATACGATTTAAAATTAAAATTGTGACAGGCAGATAAATAAAAAGAGCAAATTTCAATACCAAAATTCCACAATGTTACAATTTGTAGAAACAGTATGAGAAACCTTCTTATTACAAGTCTCCTATTGGACTTGTCAATAGAGGAAAACAATTCTGTACCAATTTATTACCAAACGTAACAAAACACGACAGTCACAAGTTATTTCTCAAAAAATATATTTTTTGCAATTGCAATTGCACTTTCACGAAATTCTGAATTTTGTTTAAATCAAAAAAATATAAAAATTGTGAGTAACGACAGTCCGTCTGTCCACCACAACAACACTATCGGAAGATGCAATAATCGTATAAAATCTCAATAGATTTATTTCCAATTTTGCACAACAGCGACGACCACAAATATATTTAAAAATTCCACAATATTTTCTCAAATTGCTCGACTGCTTTTATTATTAAATAAAAATAAAATAATTATTTATTTAGCACTCGTATACCCAATGGAACAAAAAACCAAAACAAAAACTAAATGAGAGAACAGGGAAGAAGCGCAACAGTGATAGTTGTTAGTGCTTTTCTATTACAACGACGATCAGTTGTACCGCGTTGCCAACCACGTATCAGAAGTATTAGGTGGTCGGCCAACAATTCAATTTTATTGCAAATTTATTAAATTTTAATTTTAATAAAATTTCAATAAAACAAATGAAATTTATATTAAAATTAATGCAAATAAATACCTTTTTCTCCAAAATAAGGCAAATTTACTCCTCTTGCTCCGGATCCGGCTCGAAGGACAATGTTTCTTCTCGAAACTATTTGGGCAAAATCCCAACAACAAAAAGTAGCGGCAGCTGGGGAGCAAAATATGAGCCAACGAAGAGAGGAAAAAAAGGCACAACACTTCCAAATGAAACAAAAAGAATAAAAAACACTTTTTTATTTCCGAACGATATCGGCTTCAAATAAGAACACTTTTTTATTATTATTATTAAAAATTCACAAAATATTGTTTATTTAGAGAATTCAAAGTTATTTTATTTTAATCGAAATATTAGTTTACAAAAAAACGATAGCGCCAAATATAAATACGCGCTCAAAACAACGAAATTCAACTATTATTTAATAATTTTAATCAGAAGCGTCTTCCCGCTAAAAGACCGAAAGACAACTAACATTTGTAACTTGAATTACACCAACAAAAGCAATATTCGCTCAAAAATATACAGCGAGTGACAGCTTCGAAAAGGGTTGCCATATCCAAAATAGCATTCTTCCCAGGGTTGCCACATCCAAAATGTTATCTCCAGAAAATGTTGCCACTTCGTCTTTGCCGCCAAGGTATCCAAAACCAACGGCGCTTCACGAACGTGAACAGTTGGCATTTCAAAGTTTCAATGGTGTTTGACCACTTTCGACCTTTCCTACCAAACATTTTCGACGTTGGTATAGCCCCATAATAGGTAGTTTGGGTATGTAAGTTTAACTCACGTTTTTATACGAAACCGGCAGTTAATTAGCCCTTGGAAAACTTAGCTGCAAAATTTAGATACATGTTTGAACATTCCTGATTTCAGTTATGTGGTTCTGCCACGCCTTCCTCGTTTTGGTATATCAAAACTGTATTAACACTTCAAACCAAATATCCGAACCGAATCGAGAGAAAACAAACAAAACCATCACAACGAAGTGTGAACAAAACAGAAGGACAATTTCTAGGGCAGATAAAATAAACATTTGCAATTGAAGTTGCCGCTTATGCTGCTTTTCGCTGCCGTTTGGGTAGGAATAACAATAATCACAACCCGTAGCAATAGATGCAATCATAAAAATAACAATAAGCATTAACGTTAACGTGGCAATAATTTGAATGAATACTCAAGTGTTAAAACTGGTGCTACATGTTGGGATTTGATGACGGGGAGTTATAATTATAATTATCTAAAATGTAGCATAAACATAATTCTCCATATTTCTTCATAAGAATACCACTTAGGCGGTAGCATTGAAGTATTTGGGTTAATATAGACAAAAGTATCCATCATTTTCATGTCCGGATTACCGCGTTGTCTGGATTATAGAGACTATACTCTATTACAATGTGCACAGTTTGTGTCAAATCGTTCACTCCCTTCGAAAGTTATCGTTCGCACCATTTAAACAAAGATTTTGATCGTCTGTGCGATAGGTACCCAAAGGTATATATACATATATTACGAGGTGAAAATTTTGGACCAAATCGGTTGATCCGTTCGAGGAACCGTACAAGCGAGACAGACCAATGGACGGCCAGTGCTTTAAATTGTGTGATACGAGTTTCGTCTAATAATACTTGGGGTCCAACACCAATATGATGATCGAATTCTCCTTCTTCATTATGCTTAATTCATTGAGGAGCCTTATAGAGGGCCTTATTGCAGGTTTCTAAAACACTCTATAAATATGAAGCTTTCCTTTTAAAACACGTGAAGTCTACAACAGAGGATTTAACATATGCCTGTGACGTCCTGGGATATTAGTATTTATTCTGGTTCTTTCTTTCAAGTTGATACAACGAAAGTCTTCAGGATTTATTGTTTGCTTGTGAGCACAAGGAACTAAGAGCGTAAACCTCTTGGAAGTCTGTGGATGTCACCGTTTACCTATACATCCTAAACGCTGTTATCCATACTGCTTTGTCGGGACAACATCCAACATATCTGTAGACTTTATTTTCCAAGTTCTTTGGGTTGACTCTTTGGATCTATTTCCATGATCCATGAAGAGGATTGTTTATGTGAGTAAATGCATTATTCGTATTCACTTCATCATTCCGATTTCCTTTCCTATACCCTCGTTAGTCTAAAGGCTGAGGGTATGACAATGATGATAATTATGCAGCGTGAAGGTACCATACCTCACACTAAACACAATACAGGGAAAGAATTTTCATTTATTAATACTAACAACGGTGGTAGATCAGTATTTATGCCTAGCACACTTTAAGTCTAGTTTCGATTTCCAGGCGAGAAAACATAAAACATTTTTCAAGGTGGCAAAAAACCCTTAAGGTTATGGCCTAAATTTCCTGAATATTAATATCCTACCCACATTGTCGTCAGGGGTATTATGTCTTTGTGCAACTGTATGTAACATGCATACGGAAACGAGCTAGATCCGTAGTTCCTTTTAGGGATATACATAGAATAAATTTTGAGTCGATTCATCCATTTCCGCCCTTTCGCAACGCACAAGTCCCATTTACTAACCAATTCGACTAAAATTTTTGGTCAATCAGTAGTTTCCATAAGAAGTTTTTTACTTTTGGTGAGAATCGGTCCAGATTTGTATATATAAAATTATCGGCCAATTCGATGTATTTGATGTACCAAACACGATAATTTTGAATATATGTGCAAAATGTGCAAAATTATATGAAAATCGGTTAGATAAAAGGTCCCATATCATTAGGAGCCACCGTGGTGCAGTGGTAAGCACGTCTACCTTACACTCAGAAGGTCTGCGGTTCAATCCCTGACATATGCCCCAAACATATTTTGCAGCAAACATATATTTGTTTGCAATCAGTTCCAAACATAATATATGTTTGGGCCCTGCAAACAGAAAACAAACTCATGCACCAGTGGGGGCTATGCGCTCACTGGCTATCTCAAACATATACACACATTTATAAATGGTGGTAGTTTATTGAAAGGCATAGAAAAAAAGCAAAAACAACAACAGACACATAGGTACATAAAAATTACCAACGAATGAAAGCAAGTAAGCAGAGATTATAGTCGAACGGGGCCGACCATGTGATACCCTACACCACTGCCCCATGGGAATTAGCTTTCAGCAAATCAAAATTCCTTCATGGAACAAATAAGCTTATTGTAAGAAATAACGTTGTCGATTCTGCCACCTTATCACATTAAGCTTGGGACCTACAGTTTATCGCCGAGTCCGAACTGCGTGTCCTAAGACACCGCTTTGGGAGAAGTTTTATATAGCTGAAATACTCACAAAATGTCGCCAACATTACTTAGGTGTATTTTGATGTTACCTCACCGGGGAATCGAACCCACTACATTCTGCGTACAAGGCGGATGTGAAGTAGAAATATAGCTCCACTCTATGGAATAATATTAGAAACGAAGATAAGTAATGATTTTTATGCATATTAAATGTCTCCGAAGTCTATTTTTCAATAACACTGTGACACAATATGGAGTTGAAAATCTGGGGCAGAGATAATTCCTTTTGGGGATGAAAGCCCTTGGTGAGTATATTATAAATCCCGAAGGGCAGATTCGACGTGAGTCGAACTTCCGAGTTATGGCGTGATGAAGTTTCTGCTTAAGACCCTGTAAGGTATCTGAAATTAACGTTATATCTTTGTTAACTGTTGTTTTAGCTTATTTATGAGATGACGTGTCTTTAGTCAAATCGAATGAGGATTAGTTTCGTAGAGCAGTTCGACCTTCTAACTCGCTTCCTTCAATATCCTTTTCGTCCCTTATTTTATATTCTGTATATTTAAACAACCAATAAATAACGAATATACAAAATACTCCTAATATAAATAAATATATAAGCCGCTGCAAATATACCCAATTACAATACAATTTGCCATATCTGACCTTGAAATTTTCGACAGACGGACACTGCTCCAATTTTATTGAACACTACAAATGTTATATACAACTTTTCAAAGGCAACATTGTGAGTTTATTGAAGATCTATCGTCCAAAAAAAGTGCACTTGTACCATACATATGCTTGGAAATGCACGCGATTTTGTGCTTTTTAGGGTATTTTGAAAATAGTTCATTGTCGATATATCGCTCATTTACTCAAAGAGTGACAAAACTCAAAAAATGCGTTTTCTGAGTTGGCAATTTCTATTTTTTCTACGACATGGTCGAAGTAGCTATTTTATTTTTTGTGTAGTAGTCTTTTTAAGTTGGGATGTCAAATTTCAATCGGCCACTTAAAACCCATTTTTCTCGAAACTTGATTTTTTGAAATGTGTCACTCTTTGAGTAAATGAGCGATATGTATATTGCAATATCAAATATATATTTTAACCGGTAAAAATAACTAATAATGAGTAGAAATTCAAATAATTTGCATGCAAACAAATGTATGACTCCCAAAAGTATTAATTTTTAATTATACGCCAGGAGGGGGTGGGTGCCTTCACCAAAATTAATATTTAAAAAAAAATTTAACGGTAGCGACACAGAATGCGTTTTGAAAAAAGGTAGCGAAGCGACTCCATGCTGCAATATACATATGTATAAAAAATTCAATTGGACAATTAATATGCTAGGGCTCCACGTAATATGCAATAATGTTGGGAATTTCTCTATCATTACACTATGCAACACTGAAAATGCAAACAACTTATAGTATGCATTTTTTGAAAGTACATATTTAGACCACTAAAACCCTAGTAGGGTTTTGTCCTGTCAGATCCAGTTCGGATTTTATGGCCTCATCTAAATCGGGCTAAATCTACACTTTTTTGCATTTATCAGGCCTTTATCTCAGAAAAGAATAGGAATTTGGGCTTCATGTCTTCAGTAATATTGTAGCCCTAAACTAGTAGAACTTATCTCTTGAAAAAACCAAATATGAAAAACTCCATCTAGAGCATCAAAATATATAAAATATAGAAAATTTTACATAATAGCTGAAATTCTGGGAGTTGAACCAAATAACCTTTTGCAAAAATCTTCCAAATAAAGTTCTCAACAATTCTTTAGAACATTCTGAAGCTCTAAAATGCTTACTTCATGTTGTTTCAGGGGTATTTTGCATCATATCTTTTACAACACGTATTTCAAACACAGTTCACACCAACAGTTTATTCTCGCATTTCGGATTTCAACACATTATTGAAATTTTTATTAAATCATCGTTGAAAAATGTACTGAAAACAATGGCATAGAGGCATTTTACAACAATGACATGTTCTGAAGAGTTGTGTATTTATTACATTCCAGGGAATATTTTTCCAAAAGAAAATATTCAGAAAAAAATTAATGGTTTTGGAGATACGGTGGAAAATGTTTAAAAATTGTGGACTTTTTGCATATATTTTGAAATTTGAGGCAATAAATGTAGTTTTTCGAGTTCATTATTTCTCCAATTATTTTATTCTTGTCCTTTTCTACAAATTTGCTTCAGAGGTCAGAAGAAGATTCGCATAGGTTTCAGAGATATAGCCCCGAATTTCTTGAAAAACTCAATATTTAATCATGTTTAGATGGGACCATAAAATCCCAGCTGGATCTGACACAACAAAACCCAACTAGGGTTTCTTGTCGTTTGGGTCTGTACTTTCAAAAAATCCTCAGTTCGAAGATCACCTTAAAAATGTTGCACAGTGTTATAGAGACAACTTGTAGCATCGAAGGAAAATTTTGTATTCTACACAAAACCTATTATATATTAGGCAGTAGGCCCGTTAGTTACCCAGGAGACACATTATTGCAATTTGCATCAGGAGACAGGTCAGTAGTTCTTTTTTCATATGTATGCTACTTTGCTGGTATAGGCCCTCCAGGAAAATGGTCCATTTAACCCACTAGATAATATTAGATCATCATCCAAAATTGTAGGCATGTTCTTCGACCAAAACTCTTACATCGTGCAAAATCTCATGACTATTGATCTATAATTGATCTAGCGTGCTTCTTAATACACTACAAACAAATAACTGGCTATATAAGGCTGTAACTCTGTTATCTAAGCACGTAAATCTATATAATTGGCATCAATGGAAAGGTCAAGAAATTGTCTTTCAAATGTTATTTGCGTGGGCGGAGTGTATCTTTCAGAAATACATATATAAGCTATATATTAAAAATTTTCCCAATTTTCACCCAAAAGTTGTGGTCAATTTAACACTCTAACTGCTATCAGATCACTATCTCATATTGCATGTTTCTTCCTTGTCAAATATTCTTACCTTAGTTAAAATTTCGAGGCGATCGGACTATTATTGCGACCTACAGAGCAGCTACAAAATCGGATAAAAATTATGGTTTTGGTCCATTTCAGCTGCTAAATATTTCACGATCATCACCAATAACAATAGGTGTCTATTTTGGTTTGAACCCGACCTCCATGCGAAATTTGGATCGGTCCATAATTGCGGCCAGGAGTTTGATTACAATTTATAATGGATAGACCAAAATCGCTTTATCTCTTCGAGATATGAAGATTCGTATACCACATTGGGGGTCTAGGACCGATATTTCGCGGTGTTACATGAATTTTTCCCAAAACAAAATTATAATACCCTTTCCACACAGTGTTGTAGGGTATAATTATATAGAAACATCGTTGAACGCTTTTTCGTAGTTGTGAAATAAAACAAATTTTGCTGAAAGTTGAAGTCATGAACGGGAAATCGGCATCTGGAATCAAATAATAATATAATATAATAAATAGGTACATCCATATTTCAAATATACATAAGTATGTATATGAAAATGAGTTGATGTCATTAAATGCGATTTCTTTCTTGTCCAATAAAATATTTCCATTCACTCATTTTTGACTCAATTATAAAATGTATTGGCCATTTAATTTACTAAAGGGCACTATTTTTTAAGAAAAAAAACAGAACCCTGATTTATTCACTCACTTTACGGTCTTTACTCAACGATTGTATTTAGAAAACTGAAGAAAAAAGAACAACATAATTAATACCATTTTTTCTTTTCCTCTCCGCTTGCTACGTTGGTTAACAACAACAAAACAAACAAAACACACGTCTTTTGCCGCATTCACACCACCAAAGCTTCTGCGTCTCCTATTACACCATACACACAGCGCTTTATTTTAAAACAGCATTCCGCAGCCGCGAGAGCCCTGCTGTTACTCTCTTTGACAACAATTCTCTCTCCACCCATAAAAAATATGTTCTAATATGTTCTGAATACTCCAACTCAAGCAATCATATGTTCTAACATAAAAAATATGTTAGTACCCAAACAAATAAAATTGAGATATGTTACAAAATATTGCAAACATATATTTGTTTGGACACAAACATATATTTGTTTGCAATCAGCCCCAAATAAATACTATTTATTTGGATCCAAACAAGTTTTAAAAGTTCAATGTTAATTACATTTTCAACTGTGCGTAAATGAGTAATCGGACAGACGCAGATGCACACACAGCATTCTGTATGTGAGTGTCCGTGCGTGTAATATTTTTGAAAAAAATAATTAGTTTGTTAAAATGTAAATTATTGGTATCGTTCACATTGCTGTCGTTTGCAATATTTAGCTGCACCCCTAACCCCCCAAAGCCCATTCCCTCTCATACATGTTAGCAATACGAGTAAAGTGAAAATGAATAATTGTATTTTGCGTTGATAAATCACTGTGGCAAGACATTTGTCGACTGCGCAGGAAAAATAAAATGTTTACCTTTTCCATGAATTACAAATTAAATTGATTGGAAAGGATACAAATTGAAATATTTTTTACAAGTCATAATTTTAAATGCAATGCAAAACATGTAGATTTAACCAAGGATTTGTCGAAGTTATTTTTTCTCTCAAACACTTCAATACTGACTCGACTGCAGTACAAGTACTTATCCTTCTGGTTCATACAGCAACAGTGCTAGCATTAGAGATTTAGTATAGCGAGAGTTTGTTTTATGTTTTAGCTGCGTTTTCAGTTCAAAGTATCATCTAGAGGCAAACATTTGCCTCTTTAAGCCGGAGTTGTTTTGTTTGTCTTTGGCAGTTCTCAGATTGATGCCTACTGGATAGTTTGTGAATTGATGTCATAAAGGATGTTAAAAACCGAAACCGGTTAACCGGTTTTAAATTACAAAATCGAAACCGGTTTTCGCCAAAAACGTCATTTTTGGTTAACCAAAAAAACCGGTTATTTGTGTCGGTTAACCGGCTTTAAAAAATAGTATTCTTGAAAGTAAACTAAACTTAACTAACACAAGGTACGGGCCAAGTTGTAAATGTCAGATACCTTTAAATTTGAAAAATGTTTGTGTAAAATGTTTGTGGTATTGTTTGGCTATAGGCTTTTCATAAATAAAAATCGTTTTAGTGATTTTTAATATTTTATTTTTCCAATATTTCGATTGGAATCTCCAATCATCATCAGGGAACTACAATTTAACACCAAATCAGCATTTACAAAAAAACAATATTACAAATTACAAACTTACTTAAAGAAAGTTGTCGTTGTCTAATAGTCAGCGAGCTTACTTCAACTAAAGTTTGTCGGGTTTGTATTTATTAACTATGTGTCTGTATATATGGGCGCAGTTGTCTGTGTCAGTTTTGTAGTTTAGTCTTACATTCGTAGGAGTGTTAATTATATGTAACATCTCAAGAGTAAAACGTTTTTGGTAATTATTCTCTTGAGTTAAAACTTTAATATTATTGAAATCAGGGGTATGTCCCGTCAATGTGCAGTGAGCTGCCAACGCAGTCTTCTGTTCCAGAGGTCTATTGTAAGCATTTTGGTCAGATTTGTGCGCGGATATCCTTGTCTTTAATTTTGTCTTAGTAGTGCCGACATATACCTTCTGGCATATGTCGGACTTGTCTCCCTTACAATTAATTCGGTATACTACGTTGGATTTGTCCTCGTCTTTTAATTTATTCTTCAATTTACTGTAAACTTTATTTAATGTGTTGGTAGTTTTAAATGCTAACTGATATTTGGTATGATCATATATATCAGAAACTTTTAACCTTTCTGAGAACCCCCGTATGTATGTCATAGGTTTGTATATTTTCTCGCATGTTTCTCGTGTTATTGTGGTGTTTCTGTTGATTGCGCGTCTAATAAGATTATCAATGGTTAAGGAGGGGAAGTCGTTTTTTCGTAATATTTCTCTTATTTTATGAAGGTTTTTCTTGTGAATGTCGGTATCACTTATGTCTAATACTCTCTTTATAAAGTTAGATGCTGTGTTAATTATAGTTTTTCTCGGGTGCTTAGAAGTAAAATTAATCAGTCTCCCTGAGGCCGTAGGTTTCTGGTACCAGTCAAGTTTTAGTTGAGTTTCATTCTTAATTACTATTGCATCCAGGTAAGGTAATTTATTGTCTTTCTCTATCTCCATTGTGAATTGTATGTATGAGTTGAATGAGTTCAGAAGGTCCAAATTTTCTTTTATTTCATGTTTTTTCATAACCGTAAAGATGTCGTCCACATATTTGGTCAGGATCTTTGGTTTTGTGCGCATTTTCTTCAGTGATGAGTCCAGCAATTACAATACATTTGGGTAAAATGTATAGTTGTGCCAATCTAGTACAACTTAACATCTAGGAAAAACCGGGTATACGTAATATCAAAAGGTAGTTTGAATGACGTTACTCATACGTTTTCGAATTTGTACAGTAAACTTAAAACTTGTCGAAATTAAGGTTGTAAAGGGTATATGTATGTAAGGGTTTTTACTATTCTTATAGCACAATTTCAGTCTTAATATTGCTGTACCCACTTCGAGGTTGAATATAACAGAGATAATTACATAATAACGAAGTCGTTATACTTAATTTACCCCTTTCGGCACATTTGTAATCAAATATTTATCAATTATGAGCAATTTTGTACCTATATAGTTTTAACGGTATAAAATAAAATGTAACCCAACGTAGCACGTTATTTGGACGTCGGCAAGCTTAAATCACAGAAGAAAAACTGCAGCATACACCACTCAATGTACTCAATTGTTTCATAAAGCCTCTCCTTGTACTAAGAACTCCTACAATTAGGTTGACGTATACATACGATAGTAGGGTAAGTGCTCCTAACTCCGGCATATACCAGTAGTCGGCATCTTTCGTATCTGCATTAAAATAACTCAAAATTACTGTAACAAAATATGAAGCTAACAGTAAAAAAGCTTCAAGAGTACTCTCATCTAACTATGTGTAAAATTTCATTGAGCTAAGACAATTAATTATACCGGATTTTAACTTTTTGTTACTGAGTCTTTTTCACCACAACTGGAAATGCACGTCTCTTAAGAAAAAATGAGTGGAGACGTCAACATAATAATGTCTGTAATTAACATTTTAACAAAATTGTTGTTGTGTTGGTAGAGAATAGCCAAAAGAACACTTTAGAAAAATAAATTATTAAAAACGTATTGCAATTCTGCCATTTTTGCCAATGTCAGAAGTCGGCATGGGGTGAAAAACCCGCGCTTTGTCCATTATTTTTAGCTCAAAAATGTTAAATAAGTACTTTAATGTATAATTAATAAAAATAGCTTGATTAAAATAATGACTTTTTAGTGATTTTAGGCACTATTAGGCATGGTTCGAAGTCCGTACCTTTGTGGCATGCCGGAAATTGGTTAATAGTTGCCGACTATAGACACCAACTACTTTATCTAAGCAATGTATTTAAAATTTCCTACTTCTAAAACACAAAATTTGGAAAATAGTGCCGACTACTAGCAAAAAAGCACTATTCTAACAAATTCGCAAATTTCACAAGTTTTAAAAGAAATAATTCAACATTTCTTATGTCATCGGCAAGTAAACAAAATTTCGAAGCAAATAAGCTTTATTTCATAGCAATTGGAAAAATTTGCTCGGAATGGCGAAGGATTGAAGTTAGGCAAACCCTTAAAGTGCCCTAGTTAGTAGTTACATGCCACAATATTCATTAACCCATTAAGCGCCGAGATTTTTTTTGCGTGAAAACTTAAAAATGTATATGAAAATGATATTCTTAAGGCTTTTTAAGCATACTTTAAAAAATAATCATACCCTACACCACTATGTGGAAAGGATATTGTAAGTTTGTTTTGGCAAAAATTCATGTAACACCGCGAATTATTCGTCGGAGACCCCCAATGTGGTATACCAATCTTCATATCTCGACGAGATAAAGCGATTTTGAGATGTGTGTCCGTCCGTCTGTTCATTATAAATTGTAATCAAACTCCAGGCCGCAATTATGAACCGATAGTCACGAAATTTTACACGGACACCTCTTGTTATTGGTGATGATCGTGAAATATTTAGCTGGTGAAACACGGTGTGCCTTAACCAAATTTAAATGGAAGGTGCTTACACCTGGGAAGTTTTTGCAGATTCTGAAACGTCAATGCTCGTAGATGAGAAATCTCAAGAAACAAAAAAATCGCCGGAGGGATTTTCAAATAAATCACGATTTAAGTTCACATTTTTAGGGGTTCTTTAGGTTTTCACGATTCTGCCTTATGTAAATGGGCCTAAGGAAAATGTTGTAGCTGCGAAAATTCTCCACAGTCAGTGCATTATCTCAATTTGAACTTCTATATCTCAAAAACGATAAAACCTACGAAAATAAATTTAAATTGCAATCTTGTGGATAATTTTTAGAGCTACAAAATTTTATTTAGGCCCATTTACATAGGACTCGCGGTTTCCAAGCAAAATCGTGAAAACCTAAAGAACCCCTAAAAATGTGAACTTAAATCGCGATTTATTTGAAAATCCCTCCGGCGATTTTTTTGTTTCTTGATATTTCTCATCTATGAGCATTCTAGTTTCAGAATCTCCAAAAATTTCCCAGGTGTAAGCATCTTCCATTTAAAATTAGTAAAGGCGCACCGTGGAAATTGGCCAATAACATAATTTTTATCCAATTTTGTAGCCTCGAAATTTTAAATAAGGTAAGAGTATATGACCAAGAAGAAGCTTGCAAATTGAGATGATGATCAGATAATATTTAGATGGTTAAATGGACCACAACTTTTGTGTGATAATTGTAAACATTTGTAATATATTGCTTAAATCTTTATTTCTGGAAGACACATTCTATGTAAGTAAGCTATACTGGGAAAAGAACTCTTGACCTTTCTGTTGATGTCAATTGTGTTGTTGTACATGGTCAGATAACAGAGTTGCAGCCTAATATATCCAGTTATTTGTTTGTAGTGTAATCCATTTTTTTGTTTCTTGATATTTCTCATCTATGAGCATTCTAGTTTCAGAATCTCCAAAAATTTCCCAGGTGTAAGCATCTTCCATTTAAAATTAGTTAAGGCGCACCGTGGAAATTGGCCAATAACATAATTTTTATCCAATTTTGTAGCGGCTCTGTCGCAATAATAGTCCGATCGCCTCGAAATTTTAAATAAGGTAAGAGTATATGACCAAGAAGAAGCTTGCAAATTGAGATGATGATCAGATAATATTTAGATGGTTAAATGGACCACAACTTTTGTGTGATAATTGTAAACATTTGTAATATATTGCTTAAATCTTTATTTCTGGAAGACACATTCTATGTAAGTAAGCTATACTGGGAAAAGAACTCTTGACCTTTCTGTTGATGTCAATTGTGTTGTTGTACATGGTCAGATAACAGAGTTGCAGCTTAATATATCCAGTTATTTGTTTGTAGTGTAATCGTAAACACGTTAGAGTTCGGTAGCGCAATAGTCACGAAGAAGAAGTAAGAGTTTAGGTAGAAGAAGATGCCTACAATTTTGATGATGATATAATATTATTTAGCGCGTGAAATGGACCGTTACTTTTGTATGCAAATAACATGTAAATTGCAATAATATGTCTGCTAGATAACGGGCCTGCTGCCTAATATATAACGGGTTTTGTGTAGAGAACCACATTTTCCTCCCATACTACAAATTGTTCCTATCATGACAAAGAAAGTCCAGTTTTTGCATTATTGCAAATGACGTGGACCCATAGCGTTTTAATTGTCTAACTGGTTTCTTATACATATATTGCACCATGGGGTCGCTTCGCCACCTTTTTTCAAAATATTCTCGATATTGCTACCGTTTGAGTTTATTTGAAGTATTAATTTCGGTGAAGGCAACAACCAATCTATCAAGAACCGTGGATGTACACTCACAACCAATTTTTGGGATACATCGGATACAGCTTTCACACCGCTAAACACTGTTTCTGCAAAAACGCCAGTGGCGTGTCGATTTCCTAACAGAACAAGTAAAAAAGTATCAGTCGGATTTGCCGACAGAGATCTACCCTACCCAAAAAACGTATGTATTTAGGGGGTTTTACAAATTTTGGGCGTTTGAACCGACAAAAATGTTGATTAGGATTAAAGATCAAAAGTTTTGCGGAGCAGATACTAAAAGGAATGGATCGACATTGACCATTATGGATGTGGATCTCCAGCCACTACATATGGTGCCTATGGGGTTTTTACAACCTTCGGGCTGTTTTCTCAAGAAGTATGGACTTGCCCCTGAAAAAACTTTTACCATCGTAATTGAGGCAGCGAATGCAAGTTTCTTCAACAAAAAAAACGTGATTCCATATGAGGTCTTAAAGTGAACTTATCCGAAATTTTGTGTGGGAGGTACCGGATGGAGTAGACAAATATAGTCCATATTTGAACCTGATCTATATCAAGAAGATATATTAGGATGTGTAAATTATGGACCAATTCGGCACTCCCTTCAACTGTTGTGGGGGAGGTACCTGAAGGAGTGGACCGATATGGCTTATCTTCGAATTTAAACTAAGTTTGGACAAAATATTACTAAGGTTAAATGTTGGACTGAATCGGCAGACCCGTTCTAGAGTTATCTTGCGCTCCAACCACCTCACGCGGTGTCATATGGGTTTTTTGCAACTTTCACTTTCGAACTTTTGTGTGGGAGGTACCGGAAGGAGTGGACTGATACAGCCCATCTTCGAACTAAAACTAAGTTTGGGCAAAATATTACGAAAGCCAAATTGTCTGAAACACATTTCGTCCAAACATACTTGGGGAATTTGTAGTGTTCAATAAATTGGAGGAGTGTCATTGTAACTGGGAATATTTTTATTCCACAAAGGAACCTAATATTCAAAGAAAATTTAATGATGTAGCAGATGGGGTAAACAATGTCAATTTTCCAATGTTAAAATATTTATTAGAAATGTATGATATATAATTGTTGCACAATCATTTTCTGGCCAGGCAACATCAATTTTTCAACACCTCAGTAATATTGGCGACAGTTTCTGACTATTTCAGCCAATTAAACTCCTCTACAAGTTGTATATTTGGACACGCCGTTCGTTCTCTGCGATAAACTGTAGGTCCCATATCATTAAATCACTATGAATCGGGGTGCACTCATTGATATGAGAGAAGAGAATTTGTTCCATAAAGGAATTTTGATTTGTCGAAAACTAATTCCCAAGGGTAGTGGTGTAGGGTATCACATGGTCGGCCCCGTCCGACTATAACCGTTGCTTACTTGTTTTTTTTTTCTCTAATAGTTTTCCTCTAATCGGGCCTTCTTCTTAAAAATGCCGAAAAATTGGAAGGGTAATATCTGTGTATTCTTACATGACAATCCTCTCTCTTATTCTTACATGACAATCCTCTCCTATCACTATCTTTAGCATTCAGATTGAATGAAGAAATGGAAAATGTAAACTGTTTGCTCCCAAAACTGGCATGGAATATACGGAAAAAAGAGGAATACCAAACGAAACTGGTGGCATTAATAAATACAAACGGAGAACAGGATGTTTTGAGTTTTCCAGAAATAACAAGGATGGTAAAATAAGCTGCACAAAATTGCTCAAATAATTTAAATAAGTTTAAGAAAAAGGAAAAATGGTTTACTTTAAAATGCTATAAGGCAAGGAAAAAAACTTTCAAGTGGCTTAAGAAATTTAGAAAATTCAGCACAAATGAGAATAAGGATGGATACATCAATAGTAATCGTCAGTACAAAAATATCTGCCAAACTGCAAAACAACAATATTACTCTAAGATAGAAAGAAGGCTAAAAGAAATTAGAGAAAGTAAGGATTGGTGGAGGATAGCGAAAGAAATTGGAACCGATAAAGATGAAACAAAAATATGTGTTCCAACAAATGAGTTAATGATATATTTTGAAAATTTACTTAACCCCCCTAAAAAATCATCCGATATACAATATGCTCCCAATTATTTGGTAGACGATGACTTGGATAAGCCAATTACATTAGGAGAATTAAAAAGGATACTACAAAAAGTGAAAATAAATAAGGCCCCCGGTGAAGATCGAGTTCCTTATGAATTCTATAAGAATGCTCCTGACCAATTCTTTTTGGAAATAGTTAAATCATGTAACAGTCTCTTCAACAAAGGAGAAGTGGATGATACATTCATTACTAGTATAATATACCCCATACATAAAAAAGGCGATGTCACACAGGCTCAGAATTACCGGGGTATATCATACATGAATTGTCTGCCGAAGATTATGATGGGATTGATAAATGACAGATTAACTACCTGGACTGAAAAACACAAAAAGATGAGCGAGTATCAATCAGGTTTCAGAAGAAACTATTCAACCTGTGACAATCTTTTCAACCTTACTTCGATTGTGCACTTCAACTGGAATAATAATAAGAAAACGTACGCATTTTTTGTGGACTTCAAAGCAGCTTTTGACAATGTGTCCAGATGGTCTATGATGTATAAATTAAATTGTATTGGGGTGTCATCGAAAATTACACAATTTATGGAGAGCGTGTATAGAAACACTAAGATTCGTGTATGGACAGGTAAAGAGCTCTCCGAAAACTTCTCCACGTCGACAGGTGTTACTGTTTGCATACTATTTAGATGACCTCCATGATTTCATTGGCGGCGGTGTAATGGTCGATGATCTCAATATCAGAATATTACTATACGCCGACGATATAGTAATATTAGCAAATGATGTCAAAATCTTACAGAGGATGATAGATAAATTGGAGGAGTATTGCGATATTTGGAATGTATCTGTTAACCTGGAAAAGTCAAAGATAATGGTTTTCAGAAAAGGCGGTAAACTAGCACAGAATGAAAAATGGTACTACAAACAGGAGCTGATTACCAATACATCAGAATTTACATATCTTGGCATGCTTTTATCACCACAATTGTCATTTAGAAAACATATCCAAGCTAAAAATAATACTTCAAAAACAAGTATAAATTTTACATGGAAACGTTTCCTAAGTAAACCAAACGTATCTATCACAGCAAAATGGAAACTATTTAATGCGGTATGCAGATCCATACAGCAATATGGAGCTCAAATATGGGGATTTTCTAACTTCGATGAAACTGACAAGCTAGAGGTTTATTTTTGGAAAAAAATCTTATTACTGCCAAATTTTACACCAACTTATATAATAAGACTTGAAACCGGGGTAGAAAATTGTCATTTGTTTGCTTTGAAAACGCATCTGAATTATATAATTCGTGTCCTTTATGATTACGACTCCAGCCGTTTACCAAACAAACTCGCAAAGAAAATCATGCAAAAGCAAATCTATTGGGCAAATGATGTAAAAACACTTTTCCTACAAAATTCTATTGAGCCACTGGACCCACGCCACACTAAGGCCGTATCGATGGTAAAAATTGATCAGCTTTTCCACTCACTAATATCAAAACATCAAATTACTGTTACAAATAAAGCTAACGCGACAAGACGTATATACGCAAAATTGGATCCATCTGTAGGTCGAACATATATTTCATCAAGTTTAACGGCGCAAGAAAAAATGTGGGTTTAAATCAAGAAGCGATATGCTTAGGCTCAACTGTAATCCTTATGAACCTAATAGAAACCCCATATGCTCGCTATGCAATATGATGGAAGCTGAAAACCTACAGCATATCCTATGTCGTTGCCCATCGTTAAAAGAATTTAGATTCATGATCTTCCAAAAGGTTTTGCTTTCCGAAGAAGAACTAATACACATCCTAAATGGATATATTGTGAACTGGAGCCAGTTGGCAAATTTTATAATGATATGCATACAGTATAGGAATCAGTTATTAGCTGAGTTTAATTTATAACTTTCAACAATGTCTTCAAAAACACTTATATGAATTTCTAGAATCAGGCAGACGGCCATCAGCCAGCGCCTTAATAAATATTATATAATATCTTATTTTTATTTAATTCTTACATATATTGTTTAAACAAAATAATTGTAAAACTGTTTTGAATACATAAATAAAAATATAATACTACTACTACATGACAATCCCTTGTTTTTTGGTGAAGAAAATACTCTTACTATTTCCTAACAAATCCCTGACATACGAATGTAATATGAATTTAACATTCATGATTAAATTTTTAACGCATATTTCATCAAAAGTCGAAAAGTACAAAAAGTAAATTTTTCCGAATTGCTTGCGTTTTAGGCCAATTGCGTGGACCAAATGAAGCTTTATAAGGGTTGAATGATAGATAACAGACAATACAATAACAAAATGCAAAAAAAAAAAACCATACAAAAATATGCGAAAATATCCAAGTTTTACATCAATTTTTGCAGCCATTTGTTGTGGCGTTTAAATGACCAGTGGCTTTAAGTGGGTTAATTTACAAAATAATTTGAATTCGTAAAATTTCTTTCAAACGTACAGCAAGCCCCAAAAATGTCAGATAAATTCGAATAGCAAAAACAAAAATAGTTGTTTTTATTTAAAGCTTTTACCACTGTTCCGTCCAAGACGACAGTTTTTCATTATTTATGTATTTTTCAAAGTCTGATGGTCCATTACAAACAGCTCATCTTTTGAGTTTTTCTTGTTCAGATCAGAGGTTAACGGTTAAGTTTATTCCATGGAACCTGATGCTTCGTGTGACCTTAATTGTTTCATGTAGTTTAGCGCATATTACTCTCAGTTTTTCTTCATTTTGGCCATCGAAACTACCTAGTAATATCACCGCCACCTCCAATAACAAATTATTTAAAATTCAATTTGTAATGTTTGCCATTCTGTAATGTTTTGTGTGTGTGTTCATGTTCATGTTCAACGTTCTCATCGTTGTCGCAATCGCACTTCGATGTTCAATACGCAGCTGCAGTTGGTACAAACAATTACATTCGATATTACAAGCAACTGCAGGCTGTCGCGTTCGCTAACTGTGAGTCCACGGCACGGGACACCGGACACATATTGTTCGCTTTAAGTCAAGTAATTGTAAAACTTGATGACCTTATTCGCACTGGTAACATACACACACATAAACAGTACGTGCCCGAATGAGGTGCTAATCTATATATATATAAATGAGCTTGGTGATAAGTTACTGACTGACTGACTGACTCATCATCAACGCCCAGCCAAAACGGCTAAAGCTAGGAGCTTGAAATTTTACCAGTGGGTCACTGTTGATGCAAATGTGCGAGATAAGGCCGGGTTTTAGAAAATTCGTCCTGGAACCACAAAAAATAACAACAACAAAAATAACAAAAAAAAAAATTATTACGTACTTATTCACTTAGTTGGCCCTCTGCAAGACATGTGTCAAATTAACAATGCTATAACTTCTTGATACCGTAAACGATCACACATAATTTCAAATTTTGTAGTTTACTTCTAGGCGCACTTATTTTATCGTAAACCACTAAATAATAGAAAGACAAGACATTTGTTATCTTCCATTACAACAGATGTCGCAGTTGGTGATAATGGTATCATCATCAATTACGCAAAAAATACAAACCGATCCTGATTTAGTTTTCACATAACAGGTGTCGCACAAAAGATTTTCATTCGTTAAAATCCAGTTAGAAAAAATGATTACAAACGATGCATTTGTAAAAATATAGATTTTCAATTTAAAATAAAACAAAAATTCTTTCAATAAATAATGTTGGGTTTGTTGAACAAATGAGTTGCTGTTGAAGACAACATTAGGGGAATAAATTCAGAAATCGGCCAGAAATAACAACAACTAAAAACTGTATGGACCTGACTTTTTGGTAATAACTAAATGTTTGCAAATCAATGAAAGTGCAATAAAATTCTGCATATTACCACGATTTATTTCCAATTAAGAATTTTATCGTATATGGAGATGTACAGTCATAACTATTCAAATTTCAATTTCAAAATCTGTAATTTGAAGAAATCGCTAAATAATTAATGAAATCAATAATAGGCCCCAAACCAGAGACAAAAGATTGGTTCTGTAATTAAAAACGATTTTGGAGTATGTGTGTTACGTGAAAAAGGCAGAAAAGTATTACATAACAAGTATTCATCACGAAGGGTTAGGAAAAAGTTCTCTCCCCGCAACATATAAAGCAACGAATCAGATTTGCTACTAAGAAGATTTCAAGCCCGTTAAAGTACTTTGATGACGTTATATTTTCTGATGAGATGAAAATTATGTTGCACTATTACGACGGAACCCAAAAAAACTGGCGCAACCCTCTCACAGCCCTGAAAAATAAAAATGCAATACATACTGTAAAGTTCGGAGAACTGTAAGTTATGGTATGGGCATAGACAAATAAAGTGTATAGACAAAGGATTACTCATGTTGAGTGCTGTCAACAGACTCAAACAAAAATACTCAACATTTTTCGAAGTCGATTTTTGAGAAAAATTGCAAGATTTTCTTTTACATCTGAGTATGTAGATTTCGTCAAAAACTAACCCCATACAGTTTTTGTTAGAACAAAATGTTTTTAAAATTGTGTTTTTAATTGAGTTGTTCTATAAACGAACTCGATGTTAACAAATGAATCGTATAGACAAAGGATTACTCATACGATTTGTTCCTAGGTTTTACCATTTTTGAGATATAGAAGTTCAGGTCACAGTTTTAGGTTCTTTTGTTAGGTTTTCGCGAGTTTGCTTGAAAACGGCAAGCATTGTCGAAATGGGACTAAAAAAATCTTATAGCTGTGAAAATTTCGTAATTTTTTCCTGGGTTGTACCATTTTTGCGATATATAAGTTAAAGTAGGGAAATTGCAGTCATGACATTGTTTCATATGGAGACGATACAGTCAGTGAATTGTCCTAATCTGAACATCTATATCTTAAAACCTACAAAAATATCATAAAGGACAATTTTGTAGAGAATTTTCGATGCTACAACAATTTGTTTATTCCATTTTGATGGGGCGTGAAAACCTAAAAACCCCCAAAAAATTTGAACTTTGACCGTGATTTATTTAAAAAGCGCTTAGGCGATTTTTTTATTCCCAGGTGTAAGCTCCTTTCATTTAATGTTGGTTCAAGAGCACCGCATCATGTTATATGCTGTTAACCGACCCAAACAAAAATACTCAACGTTTTTCGAAGGCGATTAAAAAAATGCAATATTTTCATTTATACATTTATCTGAGGATGTAGATTTCGTCAAAAACTAACCACATACAGTTTTTGTTTGAACAAAATCTGATTACAATTGTATTTTTAATTCGGTTGTTCTGTCAACAAACTCAATGTTAATAAAATTGGTGAGAGCAATCTTATTTAAATCTTAAATACGTAAATCTTATTTACGTAGGACTTGGTTGTTATACAACTATAACGAAGACATCGACACTAAAGTCCAAGGTTCAAATATTAACCCCATTGAAAATTTATGGGTTCATCTGAAGACAAAAGTGGGGAATAAGACAGCCCACTAATATGAGAGACTTAATAAAGATCAATAGCACAAATACCAATAAAATATGACATTTCGAATTGTATTTTTTAAAATCCCAGGAGTTTACAAGCTGTATTTGATACCCAAAGTAGGTATACGTTATATTAAGACCACCTTTTCCTGAAAGTCCCGATACGATAAATGTTATACAAATAACATTTAGATAACTAAAACAGTCAAATGTATACATTTTTCGCAGAATACTTTCTTCGGACATCCTCAATGTTCATGTGAAAAAGAATGACAAAAGTCGACCAACCCTAAATATGTACATACAAAATGTATATGCAAAGTTTCAACACATATGTAAAAACATATCGTGTAAAGTATCCATTACATATTTAAAATTACAACGAAAATAAATACATTTTTGCTCTGCAGAAAAATTGCAATTTTCAATATATTACTTTTCTGTGAAAAAAATCTGCGTTTTTGAGTAATGGTTATTGAATGATTATAGTATAGTAGATTTCTATTAACGCTGAATATTTTAAGACAAAATAATTAATTAATGGCCTGTTTCTCTAAGATGATTCGAAATCAAATCCGTTCGAATTACTACCAACCATACTCCTGCTCCCCTATTCAGTAACTTTTTAACAACTTCACTCATTGTTTATTTTACAACAATTTCATTTGTTTGTTTTGTAGTTGTTACAAAAACAAAATAATTTTTAACAACTTTTTAATCGATAAAAGTTACAGAATATGCCTACTGTTGTTGTAGAAAATATTTGTTTGACTGAAAACAAACATGACTCATAAATTTTTATATATTTTCGAAAAAAAAAAAAATTGGTAGTAGTTTGAACGAATTTGTATATGTATCGTATTAATGAAACTGGCCATAAATCTTCTTATGATAAAGTTTGTCGATTTTAGAATTTTTTGTAATACCCTACACCACACTGTGTTAAGGGGTATTATCAATTCGGCATTTGTATGTAACATGCAAAAGGAAACGAAATAGGTCAATGGTTCCTTTCGATGATCTACATAGCATCACATTCTGAGTCCATTTATACGTGCCCGTCCATCCGTTAATGCACTTTTGTCACATTTATTATCCTATCCGGGTTAAAATTTACGATGGTCGCAATTTTGACCAAAGGAACATAGCTATTGCTTTTGACGAGAATAGGTTGAGATTTGGATATAGCTCCCATATATTCTCCCGATTCCGTATATTCTATCCACCAAACAACTATTTTAAAACAAATGTGTAATGAAATCTGTTCAGTAGTGCGATCCACAAACTAATTTTGTGAGTTACCGACAAGTGTAGGTAAAATTAAAATGCATATAATTTCGGTAATTACCGAAAGAATATGTGGTAAAACCTTAAACTGTCGTACTTTACTGGATAAAGAATTTGTAAATAGGAACGGGTGAAACTATACTCTGCATTTTAATTTATTTTTTATTATCCTCCTTTATATTCGTGTGAATTCTCCGCTAACGAAGTAGCGGGCATATGCTAGTACTCACATAAATGGGTATGTATGTACATTAGGGTGTTCTTAAAAAATCGATGTCGGAATTGTTTATGTTGGGTTTTGTTAAATTTTAAAATTGCCAAAGTTTGAGCACAATCGGAATATGTTAACACGTGTCACCAAAGTTTTACGGGTTCATTACTATGGCTAGAAAAAAATCCTACATAAATGTATGTGACTTTTAGAGCAATTTCGTGAAAATTCACCATTGGCCCCATACAAATTTCTATTGAAATTTTGAGGCACGTGTTAACATATTCCGATTGTGCTCAAACTTTGGCAGTCTGAAAATCTAACAAACTAAACACTTTAGGGCATCAAAAAAGATTTTTCCCTTTGAGTTAAAACCAGTCTAATGTAGATTGAGCCGGACAAGCGAAGTGTTGACCTGACAGTCTTCGGATAAAAAAGTGTGGATAGAATGTGAGTAAGATTGAAGATTTCATTCTTTTATGTACATCTAAGCGGTTAGGTTGAAATTAAAAATGGCCCCTATATATCACCCATTTATGATTATATTTCTGATATGGTGGACAGGAATTCTGAATTTTATTTCGCAAGACAAACAAACTAAACAATTGCACCATCAACAAAATATTTAAGTTTTATAGCCACTGCTTTTAGGCTGACTAAGATATATACATACACTTTGATACGCTACAAAAATGGGCAAAATAGAAATAATGGTTTCGGACCCCAAGAATTGTTGGATGAAATCCATTTAAGTCTGTCCGCCTGCTGCACGCAATAATTTGATACGCTACAAAAATGGGCAAAATAGAAATAATGGTTTCGGACCCCAAGAATGGTTGGATGAAATCCATTTAAGTCTGTCCGCCTGCTGCACGCAATAATTCTAGAACGACGATACAGCGAAAAATTACGTCGGGTAAATTATTTTTTCTTGAACCCTAAGGATGAACGATGCTATTTTTTAGATAATTTAAAGAAGCTGGTATTGAAGAGTTAAAACCTACAAAGGCAAAGACTGTGAAGACGATAATTCGGGCTCCGTTCTAGTAACCCAGCAAAAAATCGGATCCGTTAGTTATTATATAACCCATTACAAAGTAATGTATCAAGGTAAAACTACTTACTTCACTACATAAATTGTAGTGAGTACGGTGACACAGAGCGTGTGTGTCCGACTACAAATCCTATGGTTGTGTGTTCATTTAAAAACATGGGAATTCCTCTATCATGATTTTAATACATTTCTATCATGGTCGCGAAATTTTGTAGCATGGAAGGTAAACGTAGTTCTTTATAAACTTTATAAAGAAAAGCACACTTATATGTGACGGTGCGCCTTAACCAACTTTAAATGGAAGGTGCTTACACGTTGGAAGTTTTTTCGGTTTCTGAAACTACAATGTTCATACATGAGAAGAATGAAAAAAAAAAAACAAAAAAATAGCCGGAGCGCTTTTTAAAATAATCGCGAACAAAGATCACATTTATATGGTTTTTTAGGTTTTCAAAATGTTGCTTGGATACCAATTCAAATATAGTAGCTGTGAAAATTCTCTACCAGATTGACCTTTATGACTTTTCCTTAGGCTTTACCATTTTTTAGATATAGAAATTAGAACTGGGACAACTGTATCGCCTCCTTGCAAAAAAAGTCATTCACGGTGCGCCTTAACTACCCAGCAAAATTTTAAGGAAGGGGTTCCATGCGATGACGTGATTTCATGGAATCGTTTGCATTGGTTCAAACGAAGTCGTGAAAGATCCGATCTTTTCATTAGCATTCGAACCAATGCAAAGGAAGTCGTGAAAGATTCGATCTTTTCATCAGCATTTGAACCCATGCAAAGGAAGTCGTGAAAAATCCGATCTTTTCATCAGCATTTGAACCCATTCCATCGATCCAATAGAGATGAATTTTGTGTTTTTATTTATACACATTTTTCTAAATATATAAGATTGCCCAGCAAAATTTGAAGGAAGGGGTTCCATGCGATGACGTGATTTCATGGCATCTTTTGCATTGGTTCCAACGAAGTCGTGAAAGATCCGATCTTTTCATCAGCATTTTAACCCATGCAAATGAAGTCGTGAAAGATCCGAACTTTTCACCAGCATTTGAATCCATTTCATCGATCCAATAGATATGAATTTTGTGTTTTTATTTATACACATTTATAAGATTAATTATTTACAATAGGCTTGATGTTGTCCGAGACTCGAAATCACAACCAACGTTTTTAAAACTCTCGTCGTAATAATAATGTCATTGCAAAGGGTTGGTGAAAATGACATGCCAAAGCATTGGTGGAAATTACATGCCAAAGCATTGGTGAAAATGACATGTCATAGCATTGTGTAATTGACGTGCTTTTTATCCAAAAATGAACAGCATCTTTTGGGGTCTACGCTCATATAAAATTCATCGATGAAGATGCTAAAAAGATGACATGCCAGATCACTTTCACCCATGATTGAATGACATCTTTGGCATCGAACATTTTGCTGGGTAATTATTACAATAGACTTGATGTTGTCGGAAACTCGAAATCACATTGCAAAGGGTTAGTGAAAATAACTTGCCAAAGCTTTGGTGGAAATAACATGCCAAAGCATTGGTGAAAATGACATGTCAAAGCATTGGTGTAAATGACATGCTTTGGATCCAAAAATTAATAGCATCTTTTGGGGTCCACGCTCATATAAAATTCATTGATGAAGATGCTAAAAAGATGACATGCCAGCTCACTTGCACCCATGATTGAATGGCATCGAACATTTTGCTGGGAATTTTGTCCATTTCACCCCCTAAATATTTCACGATCACAGCCAAAAACTATAGGGTTCTATTCTGATCTGAACTCGTCCTTCATACAAAATTGCGTGAAGATTGGTCCATGATTGCGGGCTGTAGCGTGCGTACAATTTTTTATGGACGTAGAGATGGACGGACGGACACACATCTCAAAATCGCTTTATCTAGTCGAGATATGAATTTTGGTATACCGACGAATATTTCGCGGTGTTATATGAATTTTGAATGAACAAACTTTTAATACCCTTTCCACATTGTTCTGTAGGGCATAAATATGAAGTGTGTTAAAATTGAAAAGAAATTAAACCTGAACTGTTCTAAAAATATCGCTCACTTACTCAAAGAGTGGCATAATTCAAAAAATGTGTTTTCTGAGTTAGCAGTTTCTATTTTTTCTACGACTTTTAAATTTTCATGCTGATATCTCTAAAACTCGTCGAGTTACAATTCATTTACTACGACTTTCGTATAATTCAACACAGAACTGATATCTGGCTAGCTGATTGCAGAAAAAGGTCCAAGTAGTTATTTTAGTTTTTGTGTAATAATCTTTTTATTTTGGGAAGTCAAATTTCAATCGCCAAATTAAAACGCGTTGTTTCGAAACTGGATTTTTAGAGATGTATCACTCTTTGAGTAGCTTATTTTTCTACTTCTAGTGGCCATAGATTAAACTAGCAAGTGCCCGCTACTTCGTTAGCGGAGAATTCACACGAATATAAAGGAGGATAATAAATAAATAAATTAAAATGCAGAGTATAGTTTCACCCGTTCCTATTTACAAATTTTTTAACCTGTAAAGTACGACAGTTTAAGGTATTACCACATATTCTTTCGGTAATTACCGAAATTATAAGCATTTTAATTTTACCGACACTTGTCGGTAACTCACAAAATTAGTTTGTGAATCGCACTACTGAACAGATTTCATTACACATTTGTTTTAAAATTGTTGTTTGGTGGATAGAATATACGGATTCGGGAGAATATATGGGAGCTATATTCAAATCTCAACCTATTCTCGTCAAAAGCAATGGCTATAGTCCTTTGGTCAAAATTGCGACCATCATAAATTTTAACCCGGATAGGATAATAAATGCGACAAAAGTGCATTAACGGATGGACGGGCACGTATAAATGGGCTCAGAATGTGATGGTATGTAGATCATCGAAAGGAACCATTGACCTATTTCATTTCCTTTTGCATGTTACATAAAAATGCACAAATTGATAATACCCCTTAAGCTACTTTGCTTCATCAAAAAAGTCATCCCAATGAGCAGTGGGAAAACAAATATGATCGGGAACTTTGTTTCTCAACTATTTCTTAAACTGGGAAAGAAAAGGCAATTCAAAACATATTGCACGATTCATCAGTCTTCGAATCTAAACAAAACCAAATGATAAACTTGGTTATCTCTACAATTTTATCGTAGTTTGCGTTCGATCACCACAAAAAATATTTTAACTGATATTTTTCCTCATAGACCACTGTTTTGTTTTGACACATTGTGTGCGCAATGTAAAAATAAAGTGGACTTCAATAAGAGCGCTGTTGAAAGATATTGTTTTTTAATTCGTTATAGGGAGGTTATTTTGTGTGGGAAATATAACTTGTGCTTAAAAAACTTCTTTATAGAGAAGTATTCGTTATAGGGAAGTTCGTTATATAGAGGTTAAAATAGGTGAGCATGGACTGAAAAAACTGTGTTTTCAATATTTCTTCGTTATAGAGAAAAATTCGTTATTGGGAAGTTCGTTATAGAGAAGTTCGCGCCATACTTTTTGGGTCCCCTCGTAATAATACAACATAATTTTCGTCTCATTAGAAAATATAACGTCATCAAAGTACTTTAAAGGGCTTGAAATCTTCTCTTTAGAAAATTCGTTTCCCTATATTTTACGGGGAGAGCAGTGGTTTTTCCTATCCCTTCGTGATAATGCTTTTCTGACTTTTTCACGTAACGCACATATTCCAAAATCGTTTTCAATTACAAAACCAAAATTTGATTCTGGTTTGTTGTCTATTATTGATTTCCTAAATTATACGGTTCTCCGAACTTTACAGTATGTATTGCATTCTTATTTTCCAGGGCTGTGAGAGGGTTGCGCCATATTTTTTGGGTTCCGTCGTAATAGTGCAACATAATTTTCATCTCATCAGAAAATATAACGTCATCAAAGTACTTTAACGGGCTTGAAATCTTCTTAGTAGCAAATCTGATTCGATCCTTTATATTTTGCGGGGAGAGAACTTTTTCTTACCAACATTATTTATTGAAAGAATTTTTGTTTTAATTTTAAATTGAAAATCAAAATTTTTACAAATGCATCGTTTGTAATCATTTTTTCTAACTGGACTTTAACGAATGAAAATCTGTTGTGCGACACCTGTTATGTTAAAACAAAATCAGGATCGGTTTGTCTTTGTCTTTCTATTATTTAGTGGTTTACGATAAAATAAGAGCGCCTAGAAGTAAACTACAAAATTTGAAATTATGTCAAGAAGTTATAGCATTGTTAATTTGACACATGTCTTGCAGAGGGCCAACTAAGTGAATAAGTACGTAATAATAATGAAAAATAAGGATTTTTGTTGTTGTTATTTTTGTGGTTCCAGGACGAATTTTCTAAAACCCGGCCTTATCTCGCACATTTGCATCAACAGTGACCCACTGGTAAAATTTCAAGCTCCCCATGAAATCTACATCCTCAGATAAATGTATAAATGAAAATATTGCATTTTTTAAATCGCCTTCGAAAAACGTTGAGTATTTTTGTTTGGGTCGGTTAACAGCATATAACATGATGCGGTGCTCTTAAACCAACATTAAATGAAAGGAGCTTACACCTGGGAATAAAAAAAATCGCCTGAGCGCTTTTAAAATAAATCACGGTCAAAGTTCACATTTTTTGGGGGTTTTTAGGTTTTCACGCCCTATCAAAATGGAATAAAGAAAATGTTGTAGCATCGAAAATTCTCTACAAAATTGTCCTTTATGATATTTTTGTAGGTTTTACCATTTTTAAGATATAGATGTTCAGATTAGGACAATTCACTGACTGTATCGTCTCCATATGAAACAATGTCAGGACTGCAATTTCCCTACTTTAACTTATATATAGCAATTTTTTTTTTTTAAATTCGCCTTCGAAAAATGTTAGGTATTTTGGTTTGGATCGGTTAACAGCATAAAACATGATACGGTGCTCTTGAACCAACATTAAATGAAAGGAGCTTACACCTGGGAATAAAAACATCGCCTGAGCGCTTTTTAAATAAATCACGGTCAAAGTTCACATTTTTTGGGGTGTTTTAGGTTTTCGCGGCCTATCAAAATGGAATAAAATGTTGTAGCAGTGAAAATTGTCTACAAAATTGTATTTTATGATATTATCGTAGGTTTTACCATTTTTGAGATATAGATGTTCAGATTAGGAAAATTCACTGATTGCATCACTCCATATGAAACAATGTCATGACTGCAATTTCTCTACTTTTACTTATATGTATATCGCAAAAATGGTACAACCTAGGAAAAAATTACGAAATTTTCACAGCCTTTCAAATTTTTTTAGTCCCATTTTGACAATACTTGCCGTTTTCAAGCAAACTCGCGAAAACCTAACAAAAAATCTAAAAATGTGACCTGAACTTCTATATCTCAAAAATGGTAAAACCTATACGATTCATTTGTTAACATCGATTTCGTTTTCAGAACAACTCAATTAAAAACACAATTTTAAAAACATTTTGTTCTAACGAAAACTGTATGGGGTTAGTTTTTGCGAAATCTACATACTCAAATGTAAAAGAAAATCTTGCAATTTTTCTCAAAAATCGACTTCGAAAAATGTTGAGTATTTTGGTTTGAGTCTGTTGACAGCACTCAACATGAGTAATTCTTTGTCTATACACTTCATTTGTCTATGCCCATACCATAACTTACAGTTCTCCGAACTTTACAGTATGTATTGCATTTTCATTTTCCAGGGCTGTGAGAGGGTTGCGCCATATTTTTGGGTTCCGTCGTAATAGTGCAACATAATTTTCATCTCATCAGAAAATATAACGTCATCAAAGTACTTTAACGGGCTTGAAATCTTCTTAGTAGAAAATCTGATTCGTTCCTTTATATTTTGCGGGGAGAGACCCACTGGTAAAATTTCAAGCTCCTAGCTATAGCCGTTTTGGCTGGGCGTTGATGATGAGTCAGTCAGTCACTTATCACCAAGCTCATTTATATATAGATAGTTATTCTAGTGGTTATAGAATAACTAGCTATTCAGACTGCAAATTTGTTGTAATCATCAAAACTATGTACATATATCTCTGCATTATATAGGGCACTGGGGTCTGTCACAAAAGCAACCTTTGTCACTGATGTTTATGGAAAGAACAGTTGTCATCTTGAAAATTTCAAAGTATTCAGCTGTCAGGAAGATGAGCCAAGAGAACTTCTTTTGCAATGTTATGGAACAGGCCTGGTCAAAAGTTCGATTGAAGACATGCTTTGTAGTATATAAATGACCAGCCTTTCCAAAGTTTGTATTACACTGTGCAACATTTTTGAGCCAATCGCGTGCAAACAACTTCTGTCCAGAATTTTATGAAAGTAGAGGACCAATAGGCAAAAACCACATTTGGGTTTTGTTTTCTTAGATCGGGTTCGGTTTTTATGGCCTCATCTAAACATAGTTAAAGATCGAATTTTTAAAACAAATCGGGGCTGTATCTCTGAAACCAATACGAATCTTGTTTTGACATCTGCTGCAAACTTGTAGATAAGAGCAAGAAGAAAATATTTGGAGGAATAGTGAACTCGAAAAACTGCATTTATTGCCTCAAATTTTATAATATATCTAAAAATTCTGTAATTTGTGTATATTTCGCAGCATATCTCCCAAAATGTTAAATTCTTCTTAATGTTACCTTTGGGGAAAATATTCTCTGGAATGTAGTACAGAACATTATATTGTTGTAAAATGCCTCTATCGCATTTTTTATAGCAAATTTTTCAACAACAATTTGGTAAATATTTCAATAATTCATTGAAATCCCCAACATGAGAATAAACAGCCTGTGTGAACATTGTTTGAAATAAGTTCTGTAAAAGGTATGTTATGAAATAACCCTTAAACAACATGAAATAACCATTTTAGAGTTTCAGAATGTTCTGAAGAATTGATGGTCACATTATTTGGAAAATTTATAGAATGGCTATTGTTTTCAACTCCAAACAGTTTAGTTGTTACTGACCAGAATTTCAGAAACTATGTAAACCTTTCTATACTTTAACGATTTTGATGCGCTAGATGCAGCGTTTCCTAGTTCATCTGTTTGACACATATGTTCTACTACTTTAGGGCTACAATATTGCTGAAGACTGCAAAGCAAAATTCTTATTAGTTTCGGAGATAAAGGTCCGATCACTGGAAAAAAGGCTTATTTTAGGTCGGTTTAGATGAGGCCATAAAATCTAAACCCGATCTAAGAACACAAAACCCAATTAAGGTTTTTGTAGTCTCAATATGTACTTTCAGAAAATGACCATTAGAAGTTGTTTGCATTTCCAGTGTTGCACAGTGTTATGGAAACCGAAAACAGATATGCTACAGGAATCGTAGGTATTGGAGAAATAGATGAAAACCAGATTTTGGGGACCGAGGTTTTTAAACTATTCGTCTATCAGATTTGGTCTAAGTTTTGGCAGGTTCTGGGGCATCCACGCTGATACACAATCACAAAATTCTTAGCTAATTTCACCTCCTTATCAAATGTTAAGATAAACTACCGCTTCAATAAGACCTTTTCCCGGATACTGGTACAAAACAACAAACTACCAATTTGACACACACTGTAGCTGTAGTGTCCGTGTTGTTATATTAACTGCAAGTGCGTGTGTTCACACACACACACATTGATATGCATACTGGCTGCTGCCAGCATACCGACAAGCTCGTACTATGCGTACGTGCAAATGATGATGCGTTTCAGTGTTTTTTTGGATACGGTTCCTTGATTATGTATTGCGAAGAGTACAACTTTGCCTACATCGACATTTTAGTTTGGTACTACGTCCATCCACCTACAGGCAGGTCATAGATGCGATTTCTGCATTGCGGGTGCTAGTCTTTTTTGATGCTGTTGCAATTAATTCAATTAAAAGTTGGAATTAACAGAGACTGCGACTGGTGAATGCATCGAAATCAGCAAACAATTGAGAAAAAATTTTACCAATCAACAACAAGCTAGGTACGGCGAGATGTGCGTGTGGTACATTTTCAAAAACTTTGCAATTATAATGTTTTTATGAGCAAAATGAAGATGAGACAGAGGTTCATAGGCGTAACAGTTTATTTTGTTGTGTAAATTTCATAAAGTACCTTTAGACCACAGCTGGCTGTCGAGGTTTTTTCGAACTGTCATTAATAGGAAATGAAATCTTATTGTGCAAGCAGTATTTCGTTAACGAAGTAATAATGGAAGTGATTTTCCAGTAGCCGGTAGTCAGTCAACTTTATAGAGATAATCTGTTTACTGATTATTATTATTATTATTAAATTATTATATGAATTATTATTACAGAGGAGTTGGAAGGAAACGAGAAACGGATGCATAAAGAAATTAACAAAATCAAACAACAATTTTTTAAATTTTAAAATACAAATAATCTCGGAAAAGTACACATAATTAGTCAAACCTTAAACATACAAGTCAATAATAAAGTTAAAATCTATTAATAACCATACCTTATATTGAATTAGATCGAGGGAAATGTTAAAAAAATGATATGGTCATAGATTTAGCTCGCATTCAGTATTTACTGGAGTTAATGAGAAGCATGAGCTACGTTATCTTGGCATCCTCATCCCTTTAACCGAAGACGTCTTAAACTATTTATACATTACTAGCCGGCCCGGTCCGCGTTGCAGGCCCTTGAAACAGTTTTATGTTACCTTTTCTTAAGAAAATTATATTTTTCTTGCGTCGCAAATTAGTCGGGATCTGCAAGTGACTATAAATAAAACATCTTCAGAAATTATGGTGACGATATGGAATTTCGCGGTATGTTAACTTATGACTTGAGGAATGCATTTATTTCATCTATTGGAATAGTATAACTGGCAGTGTTTGTCTGAAATCTAAACATGAATTGCTCTTAAATCCTTCAAGAATCATTGTAAAGCTTCTTGGGAATTTTTATGTGCCGTCGTACATTCGTTCCAGATGATAATTTCCATTTAATATTGCATGTGTGCAATTCAATCAATAAAATGTCCAGTCCTTGCACCTTCTTATAATGCATACCCTATGAAGCTATAGCTATCGACATGTTGCCTTCTAATCTAAAGACTTGCTTTCCAATAAGACCAAAGCTTCGTTATGCATAACATCTGCTACTTCCATTGATTTGTAACATATTTCAGAAATCGGGACTATGTACCCAGGGTTGGGGATACGGAGACGTTCGTAAGTTTATATAGCATATTTCCACCGGGGACTATACCTGTACATGATCTGAAAATGACATGGAAATCGGTTCAGAAGTTTTGGAGATTTAACGTATTTAAAAAATGGGCGTGCTAAAAGGATTTTAAAATAAGGAGGGCATTAGGGAGGTACCCCTTTCCCTCCAAAATTCAAAAAAATATATAGCCTATTTTCACCACGGGTGTTCATGATGGCCATCGCTGTAAATTCTCTGAAATTTTAAAGAAAATCGGCTCCGTAGTTTCAGAGATATAACATATTTAAAAATGTGGGCATGGTCGTGTCTTTAAGCCCTAAATAAGTACCTAGGGTCGGAGATTCAACCACCGTTGACTCGCAAATTTATTTTCTAAGCCATACGTTAGTAGGTTTTGCAAAGACAGAGTTTTAATAAAATAGGGCAAAGAGGAGGTACCCCGCCCCTCAGAAATTCAACAAAATATATAGCCTATTTTCGCAAGGGGTCATCCCTATCCATTCTCTTAAATTTTGAAGAAAATCGGTTCAGTAGGTTTGGATATATAAGATATTTAGAAAGTGGGAGTGGTCTGGTTCCAACTGAGTACATAGGGTCGGAGACACAACCACCATTGTCCCCAAATTATTTTTCTCTCCGATACGTTCTTCAGGTTTGTTAAAATATCGTTTTCAAAAAATAGGGAGGTTCCCGGCTCCCTCCGAAATTCAACAAAATATATAAACTATTTTCACCACGGGCCCCCCAGTAGATTCTCTGAAATTTTCAAGAAAATCGGTTAAGTAGTTTTCATATATAAGCTATTTAAAAAAGTGGGCGTGGTCGGGTCTTTATGCCCCAACTCAGTAACTAGGGTCGGAGACACAACAACCATTGTCTCGCAAATTAATTTTCTCTCCGATACGTTCGTCAATTTTGTTAAAAAAGCGCATTTAAAAAATTGGGCATGGGGGAGGTTCCCCACCCCCTCCGAAATTCATCAAAATATATACCATGTTTTCACCACGGGTCCTCCCAGTAGATTCTCTGACATTTTCAAGAAAATCGGTTAAGCAGTTTTTGATATATAAGCTATTTAAAAAAATGGGCGTGGTCGGGTCTTTAGGCCCCAAATGAGTACCTAGGATCGGAGACACAACAACCATTGTCTCGCAAATTAATTTTCTCTCCGATAGGTTTGTCAGTTTTGCTAAAATGGCGTTTTTAAAAAATAGGGCATAGGGGAGGTGCCCGGCCCCCTTCGAAATGCAAAAAAATATATAGCCTTTTTTCACCACCGGTGTTCCCTGTACATTATCTGAAATTTTCAAGAAAATCGGTTCAGCCGTTTTTGAGTCTATTTGGAACATACAAACAAAAAAACTGTATTGTTGTAGCGCGCGGTCGCTTTTTTTCTGCTCCACAAAAATTGTCTCGTATCACGTTAATAACACAGATGTTTCACCGAAAATTATACACAAAATAAAGTTCAGCACATTTTGTAACACACTTTGTTCGTAACACTTGAATCCGATTGTTGTTTGTCAATTTTATTCGCGATATTATTAACTAAAAATATTTATACAAATTTACAATTAAAAACCACTTAATCAGTGTAAAAAAGAAAAACAACTTCACGAATGAAAACAAATAACAATATCAGCTGACTCTCTCTAAACTAATACTGGTATTAGTGAAAGACAAAAATAGAGTATTCGACTACCCATTTAATTGTCGTAAGGAGATTAGTAAGAGCGTAACGCACAACAACAACATCACGTAACGTACTTTAAATCATAACGTTTTTCGTATAACCATGGCGAATTTTGAAAATAACGTTAATAGCGACTCGTCACCGATCGCATCGTGTGTTTTTGGCTCAACAAAACGAGCTAGAGACTCTAACATCATCTCAGCTACTGATACTAATACAAAAACTCCGCGGTTATCGTTCGCCGATTCGGCTTTTCGTGTCCTCAACAAAGTAGAAAAGCGATTGGAAGAGCAGTTTGAAAAGATTAAAGGACTAATTAAAGAATCTGAAAATACAATTCTTACCGGCTTAAACGCGGAAATTCGTGCTTTGGACCCACGGATTTCGGAGGTCGAAAACAAGCTTATATCTAAAGTTAACCAACAAATCATGGACATTGAATCGCGCCTTATTCACCTAGAATCTACCAAGGTTACTTGCCATGAAAATGAAATAATGAAGCTAAAACAACAAATTCAACGCCAAGAAAACCTGGCAGTGTCGTGTGATATCAGAATATCTGGTGTCCCGTACCTAAAAAATGAAAATCTACATGATTGCTTTCAAGCCATTTGTAATGCTATTCAAATAAAAATTCCAGCATATACCACTATTTTCCGTTTGCGGAATAATTCAAATAAATCCGATGTAATCATTGCGAAACTTATATCTGCATACGACAGAAACTATTTCCTAAAATGCTATGCTCGCTTTAGGAAACAAAACAATAGCAACCTTTTATTGTCACACATTGGCTTCGACTCTAATAATTCCATCTACATCAACGAAAATCTCACTGGAAATAATTATAAAATTCTACAAACTGCAATTAAATTACGGAACCAAAAACTCATCTTCTCTGCTTTCTCACTTCGCGGGCTTGTCTACATCAAAGTCATGCAAAACGATGATCCCATGCAAATCGATGACTTAAGTAAATTAAATAAGTTTTTCGACCACCTGAGAATCATAGCGCTGAAATTTAAATCACAACCACAAAACTTACCTAAATATAAACATACTGTTACCTCAACTAATAAATGTTTCGTCATTCCTGTTCTTGCAAGTACAATCTCCATGCACCATTCAACTTCTTTTATCGCCGTCTATGAAACCATTTTTCTTACCACTTATCATAGCATTGCCTTACCATTGCCTCAGTATGACTTCATTAAATGAAATAGCAATAAATGGTTCCAAAGATAGCACAAAAAGTCTTATTCGAATCTTAGGAAGTCAGAAATCAGGTCTACGTATGTGTCACATCAACGCACAAAGCTTACTCAAAAAAATTGATGAATTTCGCTACATTTTTGAGGATTCGGCTACTGATATAGTGTGTGTTTCTGAAACCTGGTTCAAGCATTCCATTCCTGATTCATTGATACAATTAAAGGCATACAACACATTCCGATCTGACAGAGCTACTCACGCTGGAGGCGTCGCAATATATGTTAAAACTAATTTGCCATGTAAAATATTAAGCCAATCGACCAATGAGGATCGTATTGAGCATATTTTTGTCGAAATCACTGCGAATGATCGGAAGCTTTTTCTGGCGTGTGTCTATAGACCTAACCAACACGTAGTTTACAATGAGTTAATATCACTACTTGGGGATTACACTGTACAATATTCAGATATAATAATCGCAGGAGACTTAAACTATAACTTGCTGAAACCAAATAGCTTCGAATCGTCACTTAATTCCATTGGTCTCTTTGTGGTGAACTCTCGTACTCCAACGCACTACACACACACATGCAATACTTTACTAGACTTATTCATAGTCGAGGATACAAATAAAGTATTACTGTATGACCAACTGTCGGTACCGTGTTTCTCCAAGCACGATCTAATATTCCTAATCTACGAGTTTCACGTAGCCGTCAGAACATCTATTGAAAAATACTATGATTTCAAAAGAATCAATTTATCTGAGTTACTTTTCGACCCTTCAATGATGGACTGGGACGAGATTTACTACAAAATATCTGTTGACGATCAGCTATCTTGTTTACAGACCAAAATATCACGGTTTTTTAATAAGCATGTACAATTACGTGAAATCAACTCCAAAAACATAAAATCCTGGTTCAATGACAGTATCAAAAGACTCATTCGTAACAGAGACAGCCTATATGCTCGATGGAAACGCTACAAAATATCTTCATTTCATGATGAATATAAAGCAGCAAGGAAAGAAGTAACAAAACAAATTCCACGCGCAAAATCTATTTTCTACGAAAACAGATTTTTTAATGCTGCCAATTCAAAGAAAAAATGGCAAATAATTCGGGAAATTGGAATTGGTAAGCCCAGCAAACAATCCCTTGATGACACGATTGATATTAATGCACTCAGTCAGAAATTTGTTGAAATCAATTTGCCTTCTTCAACCACGCTAACACCTGTTTCTCAATCTTCACATCCTACTAACTTGGGAATAACTACAGAACCTACAGACATGCTCGAACTCAGCTGTGTTTCTCCGTCAGAAGTTTTTCGTTGCTGCACCGCAATCAAATCCAATGCCATGGGATCTGACATGATTCACCCAAAGTTCTTTAAACTTATTCTACATCACATCCTGTCGCATATAACTTTCATCATCAACACCATAATCACAAAAAGTACATACCCCAACACATGGAAACATGCAAAGATAATTCCCATTCTGAAACCTAATAGAGAATATAGACCAATAGCGATTCTACCTTACCTCTCTAAGGTGTTTGAAAAAATTATCCATAAGCAAATTACGAACTATATTCATGCCCATAATCTTCTATTTGATCGTCAGTCTGGATTCAGGCCTAATCATAGCTGTATTACAGCTCTACTTGATGTATCGGAAAGTATAAGGAAAGACATTGACTCTGGAGGCATAACATTTTTAGTAATGTTGGATCATTCAAAGGCCTTTGACTGTGTAAATCATCAAATACTCTGCTCAAAATTGAAGACACTGTTTCGTTTTTCCGATACTTCCGTTCGGCTAATCGCATCTTACCTAAATCTCAGAACCCAATCTGTATACAGTAATCAACAGGTTTCCAATGCGTTGCTAATCAAAAGAGGCGTTCCTCAAGGCTCTATTCTTGGGCCGTTATTCTTCACCATGTATATACAAGATCTGCAAAACCACATAAAACACTCTAAATTCCACGTTTACGCTGATGACGTACAACTATACCTAAGTAGTCGGAAAACTAACACCCAATCAAACATTGTTCTTTTGAATGAGGACCTTCAAAATGTCTTTGATTGGGCCACAAAAAATGACTTATTTTTAAACCCCACAAAGACTAAATCCTTAATACTAAGGACGTCTAAAGGCAATCAGTCCCAAATACATAGTAATATTATTCTGAATAATCAGAAAATAAGTATAGTTAAGGAAGCTAAAAATCTTGGAGTATTTTTCAACGACAACCTTAAGTGGCACACTCACATTCAAAATACTTCTGGCAAAGTTTTTGGAATGCTTAGATCTCTATATGAAAGTCAACTTTATACACCTGTGCACATCAGAACACTGTTAGCAAAAACATACCTTGTCCCTCAATTGCTTTATGGATGTGAACTTTTTGCATCGTGTGACAAAAAGAGTCAAGATCGACTAAATGTCACATACAACGCTATCATCAGATACACTTATGGCCTGAAACGTCAGGATAGAATATCCTCATATTCAAATAAATTATATGGAGTGACGTTTGACCATCTCTTAAAAATCAAAGTACTAATTTTTCTTCACAAAGTTATTTATTCGATGGAACCGAGATATCTTTTCAACAACCTGCAATTCTTACAATCCCGCAGAGGAAAAAAACTGATCATACCACGTCATCAGGCAAAGACATCTGAATGGCACTTCTTCATCTACTCAGTAAAACTTTGGAACCAACTACCAGCTAACACCCAACTTCTAGGCAATGCTACACAGTTTAAAACGGCACTATTCAGATTTTTCACACAGACTAGAATATCAAATGTTATCTAATCTTACATTATGTGCAAATACTATATCAATATCCTATAAACTGTTTTTACTCTTAATTTCATCGCCGTTCGGCTTTTATAATTTATTTATTTAACTAAATCGATATTATTGTAAACTAATGTTTTGTTCAAACTCAATGATTTAAAAATTATAAACCCACACTGTAATTTAAAACACCCCGGTGTTGTTGTGTGGTATACAAATAAATAAATACAAATACAAAAAGAAACATACTCACATTGTCTTTTATATGTTAGAAGATATAACTTTATTTCATATATCATAAAAATTAAAAGTGGCTTGTGCAGGAACTTTTTCAATATTTATATGGAATAAAACTTATTTTAGTCATTAATAGGTAAAGGATCATTCTTTCGTGCAACAGGAAATAATTTTTTGAGAAACAATTTTTTTTCATTTCATAGTATTTGTTAAAAATTTTTTTTTTCAAAAATTTTTTCCACTATTTGGAAAGGGTATTATAAGTTTGTTTTGGCAAAAAATTCATTAACACCGCGAAATATTCGTCGGAGACCCCTAATGTGGTATAATGATATTATTTAGCGGGTGAAATGGACCTTTTGTATGAAAAATAAAAAAAAATATTTTTGGTCTATATTTTATTTCATATACCGGCAAGGTAGTCTACATATGGAAAATGAACTACTGACCTTTCCCCCTGATGCAAATTGTAATAACGTGTCTGCTAGATAACGGACCTACTGCCTAGTATATAATGGGTTTTGTGTAGAGAACCACATTTTCCTCCCATGCTGCAAATTGTCCCTATCATGACAGAAGTCCAGTTTTTACATTATTGCAAATTACGTGAAGAGTATTAATTGTCCCATTGGATTTTTTATACATATTGCATCATGGGGTCGCTTCACCACCTTTTTCTCAAAATGTTCTCGATGTCGCTACCGCTTAAGTTTCCTTGAAGTACTAATTTTGGTGAAGGCACCGTGGATGTACACTCACAACCAATTTTTGGAATAAATCGGATACAGCTTCTATACCGCTAAACTTTTTAAAACTCTAATCCGCGTGTTTTTGGAAATCATTTTTCGCAATTTTTTTAATTTTTGCAATAGCCGTTTCCGCTGCTCTAGTGGATGGATTTTCACTCTATGATTGATTTATATGATCCGGAACCAAAATATCGCGTGGTACCAGCATACTCAAAAGAATATTGTAAACACTCTACCCAAAAAATAGGGTTTTTAGAAAAAATATTGCACTAAATGTTGGCTTTAGCAGTAAATTACTGTGATGCGGTGTGGACTACATAGTCAATATACATATCAAATTATGTGAAATCGCGAGTACTTTAATCCTGTTATTGGTTCTTTGAAATAACCGAATGCGCATCACAGTTAAATAAAAAAGAATAAAAAACACTTAAAATCAAAATGTCAGCATCCTTAAAAGGTGGATGCAGTGCAAATTTTGAAAAGTGATAAATAAGAGGTGCAATCTAACTATGTATTCTTCTACTTTTACTTTGGACAGTTGTCCGTCATCTGAATGGGTTAGCCAGCAATCGAATAGCAACGTAAAAAACCTCGTTTGTTTCAACGTGTTTTTACCTATTCTTATTCATTTACGCGGTCATAACTTCCACGCAAATTAAATTTTGTTGTCAATTTTTGTTTGTTTTTATTCAAAAACGCTTAATTTGATTAAGCAATAGTCATAGTTACTGGTAAACTACAATAGTTCGCGTAATATAATAGTGCAAACCTTAGCTTCATGGAAACTAAATTTTTTGTCTTTCACTCATATATAAGTTTATGTCACAATGATATCACCCTGAAAAGCACAAAACTGCGTGCATTATCAAGCATAAGTATGACACAATTTTTGGACGATAGATCTTTAATAATTTCACAATTTGACAATTTTTATATAGCATTTATAGTGTTCAATAAATTGGACGAGAGTCATTGTAACTGGGAATATTTGTACTCCAAAAAGGAGCCTGATGTTCAAAGAAAATTGCACAAATATTTCCTGGCCAAGCAACATAAATTTTTCAACACCTCAGTAATGTTGGCGACATTTTCTGAGTGGTGGTATCTTAAGGCACGCCGTTCGTACTCGGCCATAAACTGTAGGTCCCATATCATTGAACCAACATGAATCGGGGTGCACTCATTGATATGAGAGAAAAGATTTTGTTCCATAAAGGACACCTAAATATTTTCCGACTATCACCAAAATCAATAGGCTTCTTTCTCTGTGGGGCTCTCATCAACCCCCAAAATTTCGTGACTATTCGATCAAAATTCTAACCTGTAGCGTGATTACAAAAAATTGAAAAATTTGATATGTTACTGACTTTTGCGATATCACGGTTGTTTGCCCACTTACGCCAACATTCTTTGCATCAATGTAAAGGAGATCTTTACTTCTTCTATTGACGGGATTTCCTTTTGGAATACTCCTACCAGAAGCGCAGATATTCGCATAAGAAAAAAAAAACGTAGACCACATAGGATTTTTGCTTATTCCGACTCCTGAATATTATCGGACCATCACCCAACTTAATGGGCTTCTTCCTCTGTGGGACCCGCATCAACTCCCAAATCACCAAATAACCGATCCGAACAAAATAGCGACCTGTAGCGTGATTACAAAAAAAAATCGGAAAATGGGATGCATTACCGACTATTGCGATATCTCTGTTCTTTGACCACCTACGTCAACCTACTTTACATCGTTGTAAAGGTGATATTGTCTACTCTCCTTGCCAGGTTTTGCTTTTAATATACCTTCTAAAGAAACAGAGATATTGGCTTTGAAATAAAACATTGACCTTTTCTCCAGATAAGTTTTTACCCATTCCGACCCCTGGATATTATCCGACCATCATCAAAATCAATAGCTTCTTCCTCTGTGGGAGAACCATCGTCTTGGATAATTTATTTAAGCAACATACACTTCACAGAATATTTTTCGTTTTCGTCATCAGGTTTTTAAATCCCTATATGCTCTCATTCCCTTCTTACACACATATGCAATGCCACTACGGACACCATCATCATCATCACCTGTAACAAAAATGTATGAACCCCTCCAAAGAACATAATCATTTATAAATGTAGAAATTTGCATTGTTTAAGTATTGCCCAAAGCTTTCTGCTTTTATAATTGCTGCAGAAGTTTCTTAAGTGGACTGACTATGTATGTTGTGAAAGGAATGTGTCTTTGCGTAAAAGCCGAACACCGAACGTATCACATGCTATGTCCTTGAAGATGGTGCAGATGCATATGGGGTACTACATAATCGTAATTTAAATGTATTATTTGTTAAGTCTCCCAGATGTTAAAATTTTCTTGTTTTATTAAACCACATCACAGTGTTTTAAAAAGGAAAATGTATTAAAATTAATTTTGAATGATTTGAACCACACAGTTTGTTTGCTAAGAACATTTAAGCACTTGATAGTTCATAGGTGCGTATGATTAATGGATCATAGGTGCGTATAAGCTACTCAAAATTATCTAATTTTTTTTAAATGATGAGTAAAACAGGTATATAGGTCAAACTTTGTTCTTATTTGTTAAAGGAGAACCATGCAATCGCCCATATTCTTCTATTTATCATAGTGCAATGCGTATACGAATGTTACCCGCTTGAAATAGGCTCAAGGGAAAAATTTTTTTACCAGGGGCCATGGATTTTCTTTCGTAATTGTCGTGAAGGAAACATTAAAAATGTTTACACAGTTGTGTGTTCCTTGACTTTGCCATTGATTATATGAAATGTAATTATCCTTGAGAAGTGCGGCAGTTTACTTTAACACAAACACACGTACCTATGTACGTACACTTGTCGCTAGCTATGGAAAGTTTGGATGATTTAATAAGTGTGTCATTTTAGAAAATTGCAGAACATTTTCTTAAACTAAATGGAAAGGAAGTAAATAGTTCATGCTGTACAACTGTGGTAACAGTTACCGTCACTACGTCACAAATAAGTAAAAAGACGTGAAACTTTTACAGGCCAATCATTTAAAAGGTTTTACCTTCAAAAAATAGCTAAAATCTTGAAAATACCTTGTATTTGGCTACTGTTTTCAGCCTAGCCATATCATATTTGAAAAATTCAAGTTGTTGTTATTCAGTAGAAGTTTACACAGAACAAAACTCAAAATATGAATGTGACAGTTCACACACAATGATCAGGAACTATGTCCATAAATTTTTGGAAGCCTTAGTTAGAACCTTCAAGGTACCTGAACACACACACAGAAGTATTGCTAGTAAGGCTATGCCATAAAATGGACCAATTTGTTTTAGAAAAGTCTTCCTGTCAGTCTTCGAAATTCCAAATAACACTGAGTTGATTGTTGTAGTAATACAAATATAGCATTTCCAGTTCAGATGAAACCTTTTCCAAATAAAATCAAAACTTTTCCAGCGAAAATTAAACCTTTTCCTAATTAAATGAAAACTTTTCTAACGGAAATTAAACCCTTTCCAATTGAAATTAAATCTTTTCCAAATGAAATGAAATAATTTTAATTTTTCAAAATTGTCTGGCTTAATCCCCTTGTTGTTGTTTTAATATTAACAAGTGAGCAAAGGCTATAGTCCTGACGGGGCCGACGGGCATGTGATACCCTACACCACTACCCCTGTGCATAAGCTTTTCACTGGTAAACATTTAATATAATCCGACTACCACCAAACACAATATGCCTCTTTCTCTCTGGGACCCCCATAAGCAACCAAAATTTCGTGACCATCCGATCAAAATTGCTACCTGCAGCGTGATTGCAAAAAATGGGAGAATATTATCCGACTATCACTAAAATCAATAGACTTCTTCATCTGTGGGGCCCCCATCAACGCCCAAAATTTCCTGACGATCCGATCAAAATTTCGACCTGTAGCGTGATTACAAAAAAATCGGAAAATGGGGTGCAGTACCGACTATTTCGATATCTCTGTTGTTTGACCACCTACAGCAGCCTAAAGGTGATATTTTCTACTTTCCTTGCCAGGTTTTGCTTTTGATATACCACTTAAAGAAACAGAGCTTTCGCTTTGAAATAAAACGTTGACCCTTTCTCCAAATAAGTTTTTGCCTCATCCTCTAAAAAAATGAAAATTGCGACCTGTAGCGCGATTTCGAAAAAAAAATTAAAAAATAGGATGTATTATCGACGCTTGCTATATCTCCGTTATTTGGACACCTACTTTGCATCATTGTAAAGGTGTGATACTCTACTTTCATAGTCAGGCTTCGCTTTTGAAAGCTTCCCAACCAAAGCTGTGATATTCGTCATTATAATTAAAATCGCAAAAATGAAAAGTTGGGTTGTATTAGCGACAATTGCGATATCTTCGTTGTTTGACCACCTACGACAACCTGCTATACATCGTTGTATAGGTGATATTTTCTACTTTTGATATACCCCTATAGATGCGGAGATATTCGCTTTGAAATAAAACGTTGACTTTTTCCCCAAATAAGTTTTTTGCCCATTCCGACCCCTGAATATTATCCGACCATCACCAAAATCAATAGTCTTCTTCCCCTCCGGCACCCTCATCAACACCCAAAATTTGGTGACGATCCTATCAAAATTGCGACCTGTAGAGTGATTACAAGGTTTAGATGGACAGACGGACGGATACACATAGCCTCAGCTCGTCGAGACATTCATTTTGGTATATATAAGTATGGGTCTACGACCATTATTTCGATGCGTTACAAAACCTTTTGGCCAAAACCAACTTATAATACCCTCCCCACATAGTGGTGTAGAGTATAAAAACAACTAATTTATTAGTGGAGGATCTGCGATTTTAAATAAGTAAAATTTTAAGTAAAATTAGGTTTTACCATAAAGATAAAGCAATTTGACATGATGATCGATAATATTTAGCTGGTTAAATGGACCAAAAATTTTGTGTGAAAATTGGTAAAAATTTTAATATACATATATCTTATATCTTCATTCCTTGAAGATACATTCCGCCCCCAATTATTCATATTCAGAAGACGAATTGTTAACGTTTCCATTGGTGTCAATTATGCTGATGTACTTGGTCAGATAACAGAGTTATAGCCTAGTATATGCAGGGATTTCACAGTTTTAATAGTGTAATTAATGTGATTATAGCTCAAAACTGAAAACATTTTGCACAAGGTAAGAATTTTAGTCAAGAAAGATGACAATAATTTAGGATAATGAGCAGATAGTATTTTGCTGGTGAAATTGACCATAAAGTTTGTGGGAAAATATCCTAATTTAATTTTTGCAACATGTTTTAATTTCTGGCTGTCATATTCTGGTAAATTACGAATACGGAACTTGAACACCAATCATTGACCTCTTTCCTGATGCAAATTACATCAATGTAGCGGTAAGATAACTGGCCTAGTCTAAGATATACATAATTGGGTTCCTTCCTGTTTTGGCTTGTTTGTAGGGAAATATGTACATCTACCTTGCATGCTACAAAATGTCGCAATCATGATAAACAATTTTTTAAGTAATGACAGAGAAATTTCCAGCTTTTAAATTGAGGAAAATTACAATTGTGCACCTTGGGCAAAAGTAATATAATACCGTGAAATATTGGTCGGTTCCTTAAAAACAACCGAAAGCTATTATAAAGGTCTTTTGATATTGTTTTCTTAATACAAATTTTATTTTTTTAAGAAGCAATCCGTCGATCCATTATAAGATGTTATCATCTGGGTGGTTTTAAAAATTATTAATTTTATTGGATTTTCAGATTGCCAAAATTTGATCACAAATGGAAGATGTTAACACGTGCCACTGGGGCCTCACAGTTTCCATAGTAATTTGTATGGGGCCAAAGGTGAATTTACACGAAATTGCTCTAAAGACCACATTTATTGTCCAATCGATGAGAATTGTTCTCCAATTCATTGCTATGGGTTCCAATTTTAGGTAATTTGGGCCCTATGATATTAAAATGCAGCCGATTTAAACAATTTTTTGTAGGATCACTTCTCATCGATTGGACAATTACACTGTACAACAAAATCGAACTTTTTTAAATTACAAGAAACCCTGCACAGATTATGAAAGAGGATCAAAAAAAGAAGACAAGTGTGTCGGCGTTTTGAAAGTTTACGTCGGAAAGTAACCTAAATAGGCGTGGCAAGTTCCGCCCATTTCTACAGGTTTTGAAATATTGGACATCAGATTCCTTGGAATCCTTGCATTTTAGGTATAAAATGTCTTTGGCAATATTGCTGACAACAATGCGGGGTATCTTTTTATGTGAGTCACTAAAGGGGTCTTTTTGGTTCCTTTTTTCAAAAACGTTTAAAAACTCCTCTAAAATGTTATCGTATCAGATCAAAATATTCCAGAAAATTATTTGTCATAACATTTTACTATAGGTCCCCGAATACAGCAAAACTCTAAATCGTACCTAAACGCCAGGAATCTGCCAAAAGTAAAATCACGTTTTAGGGTTAATGTTGTACTTTATCTGAGTTTATTAAGTTTTGTCCAACTAGACTTCATTCTAGATAGAAGACGTCAAAGACAAAAATAATTTCCATCAAATTTCAATATAAGTCGCGAGGTCCAAAATAATACAATGATGGGAGTAACTCCTGCTTTGGTGACATTTACGGAAGTAACCCTAAATGACCATAACAAATGCAGATAGGATATAGCCATTTATGTAAATTTCAAGGGTTAATTCCGTAAATGTCACCGAAGCAGGAGTTACTCCAATCATTGTATTAAAAGTTGCCAACGATTCCAAATATCTTAAGGATTCAAGGATTCCAAATATCTTAACTCGAATATTTCGAAAAAAATACTGGAAATGGTCGGAACTTGCCCCGCTTACTTTGGTTACTTTCCGATGTAAACTTTAAAAACGCCAATACAAGTGTCTCATATTTTTAGCTCTACTTTCGTAATCTACTCAGTTTGCCTTGTCATTTTGTTGTTGTCGAACAGTGTTATTTTTCCACTCCGAATGATACACCGTCAAAACATAGCCATCAAGGCTGTACAGCGAATGGTCCATCAATTTCACGTTTTTCCCTGCCAAAGAAGCGCTGGCCTGAATCGATATGTGAGAGCTCACTTTGCCGTGGTGCACAATAAATCATCTTCTTTTGCTCGTTTTTTGAATTTCTCTGAAGGCTTCAGGCAAACAAATTGTGGTCTATCACTCAGAATTGATATTCCTAAGTTGCTCAAGCGACTATTCGCTACATGGCCAGTATTGCCGAGAAACAATCGAACATTTGATTCGAAAACCCACAAGGTCAATTGCTGTTTTGTTTGGGGCTCATCCTCATAGATCCATAATCCGTCACCTGTGACGATCTTTTAAACGTCTTCTAAATCATCGCGATTGTATTTCTTTTCAAAATTTATTTGCACCTATCGACAAGAGCCTTTTTGAACGATTGTATTCATACTAATCTAATGTCTATCTAAGGATATGTCAAATGATGATCTTGCATTATCAGAATATACATTTCATCGATGCACTCTTGCCGTGATAATCCACGTCGAAAGTTGTGTAAAATGATCAGAGGAAACAGGGTCGTACGCATGGGGGGGGGGGGAATCTCACAATTGTCCAAACTTTAAGTCATATCGGTTCACTCCTTCGGGCACTTTCCCCCATAATATTGCAAAATGTTTCCCTACAATGGTGTACACAAGGTCCAAATTGATTTCTTAGAGACATAGATTAGGTTCGAATATGGATTATATCGGTTCTCTTTTTTAGGTACCTCACAAAATTTCAAACATCCGATTTCACCGAATCTTTGAACAACCTAAAATTACTTCCAGACGTACATATATTAAGTAACAAGAGGATCTATATTGGACAACATCGTCGAATACCTCCCTCACAAAAGTTCAATATGAGTGCAATTTAAGGGCTGTTCGGGGATCCATTGGATATTTTGACCAATAGAATATCGGTGTAAACAATTGTTTACAGCGATATTATATTTTTATATAATGGTCCCAAAACTCTAAATCTTACGGTGTTCATCTAAAATAACGGCTTGTCACAATAATTATCAGAAGGAATGACCTCCAAAACTAGGTCCACTTCCAAAATAGCCTATATCGGTCTATTCTTTCTGGTATCTTCACTACAAAAGTGCAAAACTTTTGCGCTTTATAGGAAGTCAATTTTTGAGCTCAACATAAGCATTTATTCGCAACGCCCACGCAAAGTTTATACATCCAAAGAAGCCAACATAATTCTGAAACTCCCTGACTACACAACTTTTAGCAAAACGATTTTGGACATGTAGCCTGTCTATAGATCAAAGTCTCAACTCATACAGGCTTAGGGTATATCTCTGTCGGTAAACCCGACTAATACTTTCTTACTTGTTTTCCAGAAAACAAAAGTTATGAATTTTCATAAGTATGCCTCCTCTGTTCCGACAGAAGTTAATCTTTAGGCATAGTCCTTGGAATGTTTTTAATATCATCGAGTCCATAAACAACTTCTCGTATAATTAAGGTAGAAATTAGCTGAAACAACAACTATTGAGGTATCAAATATCATTTTTTCGACTTATTTTGTCAGGGCTAAAATTTTGCCGAGCTTTTTCAAAAATGTTTTTGCGACCATGTTTTTGCAAAGCGCAAATATGGGTTTCGTAGTCGCAAACAGTATTGCGAGAGGGATTCGTAGTCTATGAGTTTTAGATACTTTCTTAATGGAATTTTCTGAATTTTTTTAGTTAACTTGCACGGACTGTTTTTATAACATAAAAGAATATAATTTGTTTACAATACACTATTGGTAATTTGGATAGGTTTTTAGGTAAAAATTCGATTTTTGTACTCTTAGTACCGCGAGTTTTCTAATTTGATTCGAAGAGAGAACATGTCAAATTATATGGATGTGCAATTTGTTTTCAAAAATATTCAAAACTCGCGGTATAATTCGAAGTTAAAATCAAAATTTCGAAGACAAAATAAAAAATGTTAAAAAAGATTAAAAGTCAGAGCAGAATTGAAACGCAATTTGTTAGAGTTTGATAATAGTCAAATACATAGATATGTATTATATACAGTGAAATGGTGGCGGTGTGTACTTTCTGGTTTATGAAATATTTTTCTGCAAAATTTTTGTTGCACTCAGCCATTACCTACACATTCTTCTTATATTATGAGTAAAATTTTCTTTTCTTCAATGGTTCTATCATCTACCTACTCAGAATAATAACAAGAAGCCATATGCATATAAATACATATGCACGTACACAACTAAATACTTAGGTAGAATTGCAAGTGTACATATGCCATCTAACTATAAAAAAAACAAATAAGCAAATACTATATAGAATGTAAAAATGTTACGATTTTTATCTGCAATCTCTTTCTATTCAGCCATTACAATGTATATTTCTACTAAGAAACGTTTCTGCCTCTTTTCTCGTTAGTGTCGGAAAAATATGAAAGAATAGAAAATGACATAATATTCATGGTTAGCATTGTTGTATGAATTTCATTGTATATAGAACAAGGAAGAAAGAAAGGAATAGAATAGATTGTTCAACGATTGTTTTTTTTTTTTTAAATAAAAATACTGGCTTGTGTTTGCATTGTGTGGCTGGATTAAGCTTTAAAAGTTAGGAAGGTGGAACATTACTTGTAATAAAATATGGGTTATAATACAGAGAACACAATGATTTCTAATGCAAATAAATGAGCGAGCTATTTTATATTTACAGTTGTTGTGAGGCACAGTGTTATAGAGAAATTTATAGCAATTTCATTTTACAGATTTTATTCTAAGTTAGTTAAAAATTAACGTATGAAAATTTCAATACAACAAGGCAAATCGTAATATAAAAACGATCAAGAAAGCATTTTATTTACTCAGGACTAAAAAGGTCCAATTACAGTAAAAAAATACGGACAAACATTGATTTAATCTTTATAATACCAAAAATCTGTTTTTTTTCTGAGAATTCAGCTGATTGATCGAAATTTACATGGTTTCTGCATTTTCGTAGCAGATTATTTGATACAGGAATGAGTTATTAACGTGTGGTCTGGTCGTTTTTATGAAGATTTATGAATCGCATTTGTTATTGTCAGACGGAAAGCTCGACGAATACCGGATTTTCTGCATATAGGTAAAAATATAATTTGAAATTTTTAGTCGATGGAAATTACCTTATCGTCAGCCATTGCAGTTATTTTTATACCCTATACCACAATGTGGAAAAGGGTATTAAAAGTTTGTTTTGGTAAAAACTCATGCAACACCGCGAAATATTCGTCGGAGACCCCCAATGTGGTACAGCAATTTTCATAACTCGACGAGATAAAGCGATTTTGAGATGTGTGTCCGTCCGTCCATTATAAATTGTAAACACGCTCCAGGCCGCTATTATGGACCGATCGTCACGAAATTTTGTATGGAGGTCGGGTTCAGATCAGAATAGATCCTTATTCTTATTGGTGACGATCGTGAAATATTTAGCGGGTGAAATGGACCAAAAACATAATATTTATCAAATTTTCTAGCGGCTCTGTAGGTCTCAATAATAGTCCGATCAACGCGTAATTTTAAATAAGGTAAGAGTATATCACAAAGGAGAAGCTTGCAATTTAAGATGGCGATCGGATAATATTTAGAGGGTTATATAGACCAAAACTTTTGTGTGAAAATTGTGAAAATTTTTAATATACAGCTTATATCTTAATTCCTGGAAGTGACATTCCGGACAAGTGAGATATACTTGAAAGTGGAACGCTTGACCTTTCAATTGATGCCAATTATGTTGGTGTGCATGATCAGATAACAGAGTTACAGCCTAATATATCCCGTTATTTGTTTGTAGTGTAATAATAAACTCGCTAGAAGTCGCAATTATACATCAATAGTCACGAAATTTTGCAGCGGGTAAGAGTAGTGGTCGACAAAGATGCCTACAATATTGAATGATGATCTGATATTCTTTAGCGGGTGAAACGGACCATTACTTTTGTATGAAAAATATAAATATTTTATTTTTGGTCGATATTTTAATTCCTTGAGGACATATATTTTTCGCAAAGTAGCCTACATATGGAAAAAACTACTGACCTTTCCTCTGATGTAACTTGCAATAAAGTGTTTGCTAGATAATATATAATGGGCTCTGTGTAGAGAACCTCATTTTTATCCCATGCTACATATTGTCTCTCCAAAAGTTTATGTAACACCACGAAATATTCGTCCTAGACCCCTTATTTGGTATGCCGAAATTCATATCTCGACGAGATAAAGCGATTTAGCGATGTGTGTCCGTCCATTAAAAATTGTAAACAAGCTTAAGGCCGCAATTATGGACCGATTGTAAGGAATTTTTTAAGGAGGTTGGGTTCGGGCCAGAATAGAAATGATTAGTTTTTGGTGATGATCGTGAAATGTTCAGGGGATGAAATTGACCAAAAACAAAATTTTAACCAATTTTGTAGCGGCTCTGTAGGTCAATATAATAACCCGGAAAATTTTAAACAAAGTTTGAGTTTATGATGAAGAGGAAGCATACGAGGGCGGTTCGGAATCTTCTTAGTCTATCATTGAAAGAGAATAGTTAGTTTTTCAAAAATATTTTTATTTTTCAATATAATCTCCTGAAACTTCAATACACTTAGTCCAACGATTTTCTAGCAATTCTATCCCTTGATTGAAATAGTTTTCTTCAAGATCTTCAAAATATTGTTTTACAACTGTAATTGCATCTTCATTTGAGGTAAAACGCTTGCCAGCAAGGAATTTTTTTTAGATTTGGAAACAATTAAAAGTCACTGGGAGCTAAATGAGGAGAATAAGGTGAGTGGTCACGCAACTCGTACTTTAATTCGTTGATTTTAGCCATTGTTAAAACATTCTTGTGTGCGTTGTCTTGATGAAATTTTTTTTTTTTGTAAGCCAGGTCGTTTTTCTCGAATTTGTACATTTAATTGATCTAAAAGGTTGCAATAGTACTCTGAATTTATTGTTTTACCCTTTTGCATATAGTCAATCAATATAAAATACCTTTGAAGTCCCAAAAAACCGTTGCCATAACCTTACCAGCCGATTGAATTGTTTTTGCCTTCTTTGGGACACTTCCTCCAGCTTCAGTCCATTGTTTGGGTTGTTCTTTTGTCTCTGGAGTATAGTGGTGGATCCATGTCTCATCAACAGTTATAAAACGACGCTTAAAAACCATTTTATTTCGCTTAAAACGATCCAAACAAGCTTGAGAAATGTTCATTCTTATGCGTTTTTGATCGACTGTTAACAAATGCGGCAACCATCTTGCAGAAAGCTTTTTCATCTGTAGTTCTTCATGCAAAATTAAATGGACTCGATCATTTGATATGCCCATGATATTAGCAATTTCACGCACTTTTATTCGTCGATCATTTAATACCATATCATGCACTTTGGCTACAATTTCTGTTGTTGTTGCTGTTTTTGGACGTCCACAACGTGGTTCATCTTCAATGCTTGTACGACCACGTTTAAATTCAGCAACACAATTTGTTACTGTTGCATATGAAGGAGCACTTTCACCTAACACATTCACCATGTCATTATGAATTTCTTGTCCCGATAAACCTTTTTTATGTAAATATTTAATGACAGCACGCATTTCTAATTTTTCCATTGTAAAAAAATTGCGGATGCGTCTTTTTGAACACCTGTTTCTATATGAAGGAGTTGCCAGATCGAAACAAAATTTAACATGTGTTCATAACAGAGATGGAAGTTTCCAAAACACTTAACTTTTTTCTGTTTATACCGCGCTTTTTGTGCTAGGCTAAGAAGTTTCCGAACTGCCCTCGTACAAGCCAACGTGAAGATCAGATAATACTTAGCGGGTTAAATGGACTGAAGCTTTTGTGTGAAATTGGTAAAAATTTCAATAACGTAGCGGTTAAACAACGGAAGTAGTGGTACTACATAAGTGGGTTTCATTACATTTTAGTTTGTGTGAACTAAATTTTCCTTTCCTGCTACAAAAATGTCCTTGTCATGGTAGATAAATTTTTGGTTTCGGTCATAAATATTATACATTATATCTCTGATATTTGATAATTAAATTTTCACAATCATTGAAAAGAAGTTCCGTGGAGAGCGATTGTCCCGGGATAGTGGTATAGGGTATCCCATGGTCGGCTCCGTCCGACTATAGACTTTTCTTACTTGTTATACCCTCCACCATAGGATGGGGGTATATTAAGTTTGTCACTACGTTTGTAACTACTCGAAATAATCATTGTAGACCACACAAAGTATATATATTCTTGATCAGCGTGCAATTCTACATCGATATAGCCATGTCCGTCCGTCTGTCCGTCTGTCCGTCTGTCCGTCTGTCCGTCTGTGGAAATCACTCTAGCGTCCGAACGGATTGACGTAGGTTGATGAAATTTTGGGAAAATTTGTTATTTTTACGTAGGACTTTTGGTATTGAAAGCGGGCTATGTAGGTCCACGCTTTCGTATAGCCCCCATACAAAATGACGCGTGACGCGTCGTCGTTTTATGGAATTTTTAAGATATTTGGCCCATTTTACCACCGAATTGGTTGTAATTTGGTACTTTGTGTCTCCAGAGGCCAAAAAATATTCCTACCAAAGTTGGGTTTTATAGGTCCACGTTTTGGTATAGCCCCCATATAAGGCCCCATATAAAGTACGCGTCATTTTAATATATTTTGAATGTATTAGACCCATTTGACCACAGAATTGGTTGCAATTTGGTATTTTGTGTCTTCAGAGGCCAGAAAACATTCCTACCAAAGTTGGGTTATATAGGTCCACGCCATCGTATAGCCCCCGTAGAACGGTACGTTCCGCATTTCGGTATTTTGAAGGTTGTGGCCACATTAATCCACCGAAATAGCTGAAATTTGTGGTGGAGGGTATAAAAAGTTCGGCCCGACCGAACTTAACGCTTTTCTTACTTGTTTTAATTATATTTTATTTGAGTTGTGAAACCGAGTACTTTTCGTCGATTTAAATCAATATTGACGTTAAAAGGCTTACAAAAATGTACTTAATAACAAGGTCGAAAGATAATAGAAATTTTCATCTTATATGAAAAAGTTGACTCAAAACGTAGAAGGTGTTTTATTTTCCCTGAAGCTATTTTTATGGACAGAAATGGTACTGGAGGTATTTAGTTAATTACGTTTATTCGTGATGTCTCCAGATAATAAATAAAAGGTTTAACTCGCAAAATGTTATTATAAAAACAAAAATAATTTGTTCAGATTTTCAAATTTTCTCAGTTGTAAATTGTTTGAACAGTACCAAATTTGAGAACAACCTATATTTTGCATATTTTTTAAAATAACTGCAATAAACAAACAACTTACAAAAATATTTGCATTGCAAATCCATTAATTACCCCAGAACTATATAAAATACGAAATGGTCGTTTTGAGCATCACTGTATGTGCAAATGCATATTCATATACGTATGTGTGTAAGTGTGATATAAATCAGAATTCTTTATTAGTATATCTTCTGTTCGACACATATTTCACATATTCCCACATACTTCACGTACTCATTTCTGAGATTACAAAAGCTTACCCATGAAGAATTGTAAATCATGCTTTGAATATGCTGAGTAAACGTATCATAGCTGAAATTCCCAAAAAAACTCACATACGCAACAAAAGTTTTAAATTGTTTCTATTATAAGCAATTGCGAACGTTTTACCCCCTTAAGTGCTGTTGTTGTGCGAGTGAGTGGGGGTACGTTCCACAATCCACTTCAACATAGGATTTAAGACAATCGTTGATGAGAAAACTTGCATATACCAAGTGAGCACCACGGGATATTACATGTTCTTTTGTAGATAAAATATTTGCGAACCTTCATACGTAGAAAAAAAAACAAACATAATTATAATTTGGCAAAAACCAAAAATCACAAACACCTTTCGAAACAGTTCAAATGCAAGCTACAGTTTCTGTGATTTTTGTATTCATTTGTAAGATTTTGGATGGACCACAAACAAAATTTTTATAATATTTTGTAACGGCTCTGTAGGTCGCAATGGTAGTCTGATCGGAGTGAAATTTTATGTAAATTTTGGGTTTACGACAAACAAGTAGCTTGTAATTTAACCTGATGATCAGATAAAATTTAGCGGGTTAAATGGACCCGAACTTTTGTGTGAAACTTGGTAAGATTTTTATTATAATGACTATAACTTTATTCCTGAAAGATATGTTCCATTCACGTTAGTTATATTCAAAAGAGGAATTCTTGAGCTTTCCACTGATGCCAATTGTGTTGATGTACACGGTTAGATAACAGAGTTACACGGATCCCGCAGCTATAATTGTGGAAAGTGATACATAATCAAGCTAGATGTCGCAGTTACAGTTCAGTACTGACAACTTTATGAAGGAGGTAAGAGGTTTGGTCAAGGAAAATGCCAATAACTTGGGTAAAATTTACCATAATTTGTTGTCGGAAAAATATCTAAATATAATTTTTGGTGCATATTTTAAATTCTATCGGGCATATTTCGAAATATTAGGTACGTGAAATTTGAAAAGCAACTCTTGACCTCGTCATTGACGAAGATTATACCAATACAACGGCTAGATAAAGGACCTACTGTCTAACATATACATTAGTAGGTTCCTTTGTCGTTTTGGTTTGTGTGTAAAGAACTATATGCACTCCGAGTTTTTCAATCATGATAGAGAAATTCCCACTTTTTTAAATAGTGCAAATAACAATGCTGTACGAGGTTTTGAAAATTTTGTGGTACTTTTGGTAAAAATAATGTAATACCTCGAAATATTATTTTTTCTAAGAGAGAACCTAAAAAACCTAAAAATGTAAATATTGACCGCGATTTACTTTAAAATTCCTCCAGAATCCTAGGTGTAAGCAGTTTTCATTTAAAATTAGTTAAGGCGCATGACTTTTTTATATGGAGGCGATACAGTCAGTGCATTGTCCCAATTTTAACTTCAATATTTCAAAAGTGGTAAAACCTACGATTATGTCATAAAAGTCAATCTTGTTGGGAATTTTGGCTACCACAACATTTTATTTAGTCCCATTTCCATAGCAATTGCGGTTTCCAAGCAGGATCGTGAAAATTTAGACAAACCCTAAAAATGTGAACTTTATTTAAAAAACCCTTCGACGATTTTTTATACCCTCCACCATAGTATGGAGGGTATATTAAGTTTGTTTTTCCGTTTGTAACGCATTGAAATACTCATTTGCGACCCTATAAAGTATATATATTCTTGATCAGGGTAAAATTCTGAGTCGATCTGTGCACGTCCGTCCGTCCGTCCGTCTGTGGTAATCACTCTAGCATCCACAAAAATGGAGAAACGCTGGGAAAATGCCTATTTCGTATGCAGGCAGGTCAAGTTCGATGATAGGCTATATCGGTCCACGTTTTGGTATAGCCCCCATATAACGGTACCCCCCGATTTACGGTATTTTGCCGTTTTTAGCTACATTTTCGGACCGATTTAGCTATAATTTGACATTTAGGGCTCTTAAGCGTCACTAAACTTATATAACAAAACTTGTGGACATAGGTCCACGTTTTGGTATAGCCCCCATATAACGGTACCCCCCGATTTACGGTATTTTGACGTTTTTAGCTACATTTTCAGACCGATTTATCTATAATGTGACATTTAGGGTTCTTAAGTGTCACTAAACTTATATAACAAAACTTGCGGACATATGTAGTTCCACGTTTTGGTATAGCACCCATATAACGGTACCCCCCGATTTACGGTATTTTGACGTTTTTAGCTACATTTTCAGACCGATTTAGCTATAAATTGACATTTAGGGTTCTTAAGTGTCAATAAACTTATATAACAAAACTAGTGGACGTAGAGCAATGTTTTGGAATAGCCCCCATATAACGTTTCATCCGGTTTTCAGGTATTTTGACGATTTAAGTTGCATTTCTAGACCGAATTAGCTATAATTTGATATTTAGGGTTCTTAGTGACCAAAAAACTGATATTCGAAATAATTATGAACGTAGGTCCATGTTTTGGTATAGCCCCATATAACGCTACCTCGGTATAACGGATTTCGGTATCCCCATATAACGGACTTTCGGTATTTTGAGAATTTTACCTACAAGTTTATGAACATAGGTACATGTTTTGCTATAGCCCCATATAACGGTACCTCCTGATTTTCGGTATTTTGGGATTTTTACCTAAAAGTTTTAACCGAATTAGCTGTAATTTGAACATTTGACATTTGAAGTTCTTAGTAGTCACCACACCTCTCCACCAAAATTATCTGAAATTTTGGGAAAATTCGTCTTTTGTTTGCAGGCAGGTCAAGTTCGACGATGGGCTATATCGGTCCACGTTTTGGTATAGCCCCCATATAACGGTACCCCGATTTACGGTATTTTGACGTTTTTAGCTACATTTTCAGACCGATGTAGCTATAATTTGACATTTAGGGTTCTTAAATGCCAATAAACTTATATAACAAAACTTGTGGACATAGGTCCACGTTTTGGTATAGCCCCCATAAAACGGTTTTGACGTTTTTAGCTACATTTTCAGTTCGATTATATATTATAATTTGACATTTAGGGTTCTTAAGTGTAAATAAACTTATATAACAAAAGTTGTGGACATAGGTCCACGTTTTGGTATAGCCCCCATATAACGGTACCCCCGATTTATAGCATTTTGACGTTTATAGTTACATTTTTAGACCGATTTAGCTATAAATTGGTATTTAGGGTTCTTAGTGACCAAAAAACTTATATTCGAAATAATTATGAACGTAGGTCCATGTTTTGGTATAGCCCCATATAACGCTACCTCGGTATAACGGATTTCGGTATCACCTATAACGGATTTTCGGTATTTTGAGAATTTTACCTACAAGTTTTAACCGAATTATCTGTAATTTGAACATTTGACATTTGAAATTCTTAGTGGTCACCACACCTCTCCACCAAAAATTGTCAAGAAAGGTCGATGTATTGATAAAGCTCCCATATAAAAGTACCTCCCGATTTTCAGTAATTTGATGATTTTAGCTACAATATTAAACCGAACTAGCAGTAATTTGACATTTGAAGTTCTTAGTGGTCACAACACCTCTCCATAAAAAATTGTCAACATAGGTCCATGTTCGGATATACATAGCTCCCATATAACGGTACCTCCCAATTTTCAGTTATTGGCAATTTTAGCTACAATTTTTAACCGAACTAACTGTAATTTGACATTTGAAGGTTGTAGTGGTCACCACACATCTGCATCAAATCAAATGAATCTAAGTAACCGATTTATAAAATACATAACGATATATTCACATATTGTGTATGAAAACTACCTTAAAGTAACCTTTGCTTATATCGTTCTTAATTATGTGGCCAGGTCGATTTATGACTATTTTAATAAATCGTGGTTTCTTTCGTATAAACGAGGGAGAATTAAAACATGTTTTGGGTTTATTTGAAAGTGCTTACCGTGTATTTTATTTACAAATTTTGTTCCATATAAATATTCAAATCTTTGGAACGTAGCAAGTCAAATAATTTTTAATACGATGTCGTTCTTAATTATATGGCCGCCACTGTACAAAGACATTTGAAGTTCTTAGTGGTCACAACACCTCTCCATCAAAAATTGTCAACATAGGTCCATGTTCGGATATAGCTCGCATATAACGGTACCTCCCAATTTTCAGTAATTTGGCAATTTAAGCTACAATTTTTAACCGAACTAACTGTAATTTGACATTTGAAGGTTGTAGTGGTCACCACACATCTGCATCAACAATTTTCACCATAGCCCCAATATAACGATACTTCCCGATTTTCGGTACTTTGAGGATTTTACTTAAAATGTTTAACCACGTAGGTCCATGTTTTGGTATAGCCCCAAAACAAACCTCCCGATTTTCCGTACCTTAGCTTTATTTTTTGGACGAACTTTCTGTAATTTGAAATTTAAAAGCCAACAAAAATTGTTCATTTAAGTTCATATTTTCGTATAGCCCACATACCTCCGAACTAGCTGTTAATGACATTTGAAGTTCCCAAGTTATGTACCGGTTTTCGGTATTTTGAGGAATCTAGCTACAATTTTTAACCGAATTAGGAGTTATTTGACATTAAAGGCTCCCATCAAAAACTGTCAACATGGGTCCATGTTTTATTATAACCCCTATATAACGGTACCTCCTAATTTCTCGCCCACCAAAACTGTCAACATACATAGTTAGATATAGGCACCATAAAAAGGGCCTCCCGAATGAAGCATTTTATGTACATTATCTGACATTTTAACGTACCCACTTAAAGTTGGGGACAGGAATGAAAACTAATTATTCCATTTTAGTTCAGAATATTTTTTGGTGGAGGGTATGAAAAGTTCGGCCCGGCCGAACTTAACGCTTTTTTACTTGTTGTTTTTTGATATTTCTCACATATGAACATTGTAGAATCAGAATCCGCAACAACTTCCTAGGTGTAAGCACCTTCCATTTAAAGTTGGTTCAGGAGCACCGTGATGTTAGACAATAGTTCCTTTATCTAACTGCTATAATGATATAATTTGCATCAAGTGAGAGGTCAAGATTTGGTTTTTAAATTTAGTTTTCGTAAGTTGTCCGAATATACTCCCAGAATTTAAACTACGGATTAAAAATTAAATTTGGATATTTTTCCCACAAAAGTTATGGTCAATTTTACATGCTAAATACTATCCAATCATTATTAGAAATTATTGGCACTATCATTGACCAAAGCCATTATCTCGTGCAAACATTTGTCAGAATTGATCTCTAGCGTGATTAAGGTTACACCACCCAAGATTAAAACTGAGGGATCCCTGCATACACTAGGCTGCAACTCTGTTATCAGACCACGTACATCAACATAATTAGCATCAATGGAAAGGTCAAGCGTTCCTCTTCTAAATATAACTTACATTGGTTTAACATAGTCTCCAGGAATAAAGATCGATAGTAAAGAAGTAATTTCACTAACAACTTTACCAATTGTCACACAAAAGTTCATGTCAATTTAACCCGCTAAATATCATCTGATCATCATGTTAAATTGCGCCGATTAGACTACCATTGCGACCTACAGAGCCGCTACAAAATTGGATAAAAATTTTGTTTTTGGTCCATTTCACCCCCTAAATATTTCCCGATCATCGCCAAAAACTATAATGGCCTACTCTGGTCTGAACCCGACCTCCAATTTCATGAAGATTGGTCAATAATTGCGGCCTGTAGCGTGCGTACGACTTTCATGGACGGACGGACGGTTACACATCTCAAAATCACTTTATCTCGTATGCCACAGGGGGGTCTACGACGAATATTTCGCGGTGTTACATACATTTTTCGAAAAACAAACTTATAATACCCTTTCCACATTGTGGTGTATAAAAAACATAATTACCTTGTTGTGTAGGGTAAATAAATCATTTGGTTAAACCAAAAATCACAGAAGGCCTTTTGCAACAACTCATATCCTCCTACAAAAAAAATGTTATAACATAGAGGAATTTGGTTAAATTTGCCCCTCTTAGGATTACGAGCTTTCCAAGTTTCCTACCTACCTCTTTCTATATATAGACAGATGAAATCTCTGTCTTGAAAGCTACAATTTCGTATTCTTTTGTAGGATTTTGTTTAAAATTGTTGTTGCCTTTTTTTGCTATTATACTTTTTTGTGCTGAGTTTTTTAAGGTTTGTCTACATCAACGAATCTTTCGTTGCAGTTATATTATGTCGGTTTGTTTTGCGCAACACAAAAACTTACTTATTTTGTTACGAACAATTTAACTTTGGTCTTGTAAAATAACAACACCAAACAGCGCGAGAGATGGGAAAAATTAACACGGCTTTACAATGGTAAACTGGAAAGTTTAAGAAAAATGCTTTCATCTTTGTGTTTACTTCAGCTTTAGTCCATATTTTGTTGTATTCAAGTATTTGAATAACAACAAAATGTTTTACAGTGGATATGAAATTGATTAGTTGCGGGCGGAGGGTAGGGAATACTATAGTTTCAGTTGTCACCAAACAACTTCATCAGTTCCCTTTTCCGCCGACTCTGTATCGATAAACAGGTCAATAAGCCCATCCAGCAAATTAAACAAAATGAGAAATTTGCTATATGGCCCTAAAGCTGATTACCCTACAATTTGAGTCGAACTAAAGAATTTCATATCCACCACTGTTTTTATGTCGTCTTTGCTTTGCAAAGAATACGAACATAGGATTGTTGCTTCAATAAGCGGGGGTAAAACAACGAGAAAGTTGTTGTTTTTGCATTACGCATTGATCAACAAGGCCGTGCTGATGCCTATTATTGTTGTTGGCGTTTTTTATTGTTGGACTGCAGAATTTTACATCTTTGTGTTTATTTCAGCTTTAGTCCATATTTTGTTGTATTCAAGTATTTGAATAACAACAAAATGTTTTACAGTGGATATGAAATTGATTAGTTGCGGGCGGAGGGTAGGGAATACTATAGTTTCAGTTGTCACCAAACAACTTCATCAGTTCCCTTTTCCGCCGACTCTGTATCGATAAACAGGTCAATAAGCCCATCCAGCAAATTAAACAAAATGAGAAATTTGCTATATGGCCCTAAAGCTGATTACCCTACAATTTGAGTCGAACTAAAGAATTTCATATCCACCACTGTTTATACCCTACACCACTATGTGGTAAGGGGTATTATGTGTTAGTGCATTTGTATGTAACATACAAAAGGAAGCGAGATAGACCCATAGTTCCTTCTAGGGATATACATAGAATCACTTTCTGAGTCGATTTATGCATGTCCGTCCGTCCGTCCGTCCGTCCGTCCGTCCGTCCGTCCGTTCGCAACATACAGGTCGCATTTGTTGACCGATTTCGCTGAAAATTGGGGAATACCATTTTTTTAGCCGTCGGAAGATCAAGTTCGAAGATGGGATATATCGGTCCACGTTTTGGTATAGCCCCCATATAACGGTACCCCCCGATTTACGGTATTTTGACGTTTTCAGCTACATTTTCAGACCGATTTGGCTATAATTTGACATTTAGGGTTCTTAAGTGTCAATAAACATATATAACAAAACTTGTGGACATAGGTCTACGTTTTGGTATAGCCCCCATATAACGGTACCCCCCGATTTGCGGTATTTTGACGTTTTTAGCTACATTTTCAGACCGATTTAGCTATAACTTGACATTTAGGGTTCTTAAGTATCAATAAACTTATATAACAAAAGTTGTGGACATAGGTCCACGTTTTGGTATAGCCCCCATATAACGGTACCCCCCAATTTACGGTATTTTGACGTTTTTAGCTACATTTTCAGACCGATGTAGCTATAATTTAACATTTTGGGTTCTTAAGTTTCAATAAACTTATATAACAAAAGTTGTGGACATAGGTCCCCGTTTTGGTATAGCCCCCATATAACGGTGCCCCCCGATTTACGGTGTTTTGATGTTTTTAGCTACATTTTCAGACCGATATAGCTATAATTTGACATTTAGGGTTCTTAAGTGTCAATAAACTTATATAACAAAAGTTGTGGACATAGGTCCACGTTTTGGTATAGCCCCCATATAACGGTACCCTCCGATTTGCGGTATTTTGACGTTTTTAGCTACATTTTCAGACCGATGTAGCTATAATTTGACATTTAGGGTTCCTTAATGTCAATAAACTTATATAACAAAAGTTGTGGACATAGGTCCACGTTTCGGTATAGCCCCCATATAACGGTACCCCCCGATTTACGGTATTTTGACAGTTTTAGCTACATTTTCAGACCGATTTAGCTATATTTTGACACTTAGGGTTCTTAAGTGTCAATAAACTTATATAACCAAACTTGTGGACATAGGTCCACGTTTTGGTATAGCCCCCATATAACGGTACCCCCGATTTGCGGTGTTTTGACGTTTGTAGCTACATTTTCAGACCGATGTAGCTATAATTTGACATTTAAATTTATTAGGTCTATAAATAAATGTACCAAATTATATCGAAATCGGTTCAGATTTGGATATAGCTCCCATATATTTTTCCGCCGATTTGGCGTATTTGCTGCACCAAACACGCTATATACGTCCGATTTTGATGAAATTTTGAATGTGTAACTGAATTCGGTCTCAAAATAAATGTCCCAAACTACATCGAAATCGGTTCATATTTGGATATAGCTCCCAAATATATTTCCGGCCGATTTGACGTATTTGCTGCAAACACGCTATTTACGTGCAATTTTGATGAAATTTGGAATGTGTGACTGAATTTAGTCTAGAAATAAGTGTAACAACTTATATCGAAATCGGTTCAGATTTGGATATAGCTCCTATGTATATTTTCGCCCGCTCTGTCTAATTTTGATGAAATTTGGGATGTGTATATATATGTATATAAATCAGTTCAAATTGATACATATCTCCTATATTTTACATATTCACAGTGGTGTAGGGTATCATATAGTCGGCCCCGCCCGACTATGATCCTTTCCTTACTGGTTTTATGTCGTCTTTGCTTTGCAAAGAATACGAACATAGGATTGTTGCTTCAATAAGCGGGGGTAAAACAACGAGAAAGTTGTTGTTTTTGCATTACGCATTGATCAACAAGGCCGTGCTGATGCCTATTATTGTTGTTGGCGTTTTTTATTGTTGGACTGCAGAATTTTACATCTTTGTGTTTATTTCAGCTTTAGTCCATATTTTGTTGTATTCAAGTATTTGAATAACAACAAAATGTTTTACAGTGGATATGAAATTGATTAGTTGTAAAAAAACAGTAAAGTGGCACGGTGTTATATGTATGTAAATACAGATGATATAACTTATTTTGCAGATTTATCAAAAAAGGTTTAAGAAACATTTTTGAAGCACATTACCTTGCCAGACCTTGCCAGCTATCGTTGCAAAAACAGTTCTCTAAGAATCTGCACAGTGATTTGAAATCAAGTATGAAAAAACGATGCATTTGAAAAACTTTTTTTTAAATCATGTCAGTGTGATCGCGATGAAATTTGCAATGACCAAATCCATAATATGGAGGGTATAATTAAATTTGCCATTCCGTTTGTAACACATCGAAATATTCATCGGAGACCATTTAAAGTATATGGGAATTCCAAGTGAAATCGGGCAGTTCGGAGAAAAGTAATTTTTGATTTCAATTGTTTTGGTTCAATTTATGCTCCTAGCCAACAGAACATTTTAGTATATTTTAAAATTATTTTTTGACCAACGGTACAGAGATATCGCTTATTGAAATTATCGAATTTTTAAAGAACTATGTTCAAACAAATACTCATAACTTCTTTAACATTGGTCTAAATGGGACCATCTTTTTTTTGATTTGTTTGTTTTTTTATCACCTATCGAAAGAAATATTTAAAAGAAAAGCGCACAGTGGGCTTCAATGCAATTTTCGGGATTTAATATTTAAATTAAATTTTTAAAAATGATTGCACCCTTCGCTTTTTTCAAAAAAAATTATATCAAACTACGTTCAATTACAAAAATTTTAAGCCCTATGTGGTAATGGGATTCGGACGATTACTATTTTTTCTGAATTTTTTAAAATTTGTCAATACAATTTTTCCTTAATACCTTTGTCGAAAATTTGTATTTCCTGTATTTTTGAAGCTAAGAGTACATATTTATCATATAAGAAATCCACAGTGGACTTTAATGGAATTTTCGCTGATGCATTTTCAAAATCGAAAAATGACGCAGTTTTTAAGATGTTTGAGATAAATTCATAAATATAAAATCAAAACAAATATTTATAAATGAAATTTTTAATTTTTTTAATAAAATAATAAATTTTGGACAAAGTTATAAAGGAAAAATTGTATTGACAAATTTTAAAAAATTCAGAAAAAAATAGTAATCCTCCGAATCCCATTACCACATAGGGCTTAAAATTTTTGTAATTGATCGTAGTTTAACATAAAATTTTATTGGAAAAATCGAAGGGTGCAATCATGTTTAAAAATTGATTTTAAATATAAAATCCCGAAAATTGCATTGAAGCCCACTGTGCGCTTTTATTTTAAATATTTCTTTCGATATGTGATAAAAAAACAAACAAATCAAAAAAAAAGATGGTCCCATTTGGACCAATATTAAAGAAGTTAAAGATGGTCCCATTTGGACCAATATTAAAGAAGTTATGAGTATTTCTTTGCATGTAGTTTTTACAGAATTTGACTTTTTCAAGGCGCGATATCTCTGGGACCGTTAGTCAAAAAAAATTGGAAAATATACTAAAATGTTTTGTTAATCAGCAGCATCGTCACAGCAAAAAATAAAGGAAATCAAAAACCTCATCTTGAAAAAGTGTCCGATTTCACTCAGAAATCCCCATATATTCTTGATTAGAATAAAATTCTAAGTCGATATAAACATGTCCGTCTGTCCGTCTGTTGAAATCAAGATACAGCTAGGATGTTTGGTATTGCAAATGGGCTATATCGGTCCACGTTTTCATATAGCCCCCATATAACGGTACCACTCGATTTTCGGTATTTTTAAGGTTTTAGGTTCATTATCACACCGAAATAACTGAAATTTGGTACTTAGTCTTCGTTGGGGGAATACATACCCCTAGAATTTTGTCGGTATAGGTCAACGCCTTCATATAGCCCATATAGAACGGTACCTCCCGATTTTCGGTATTTTTAAGGTTGTGGCCTCAAAATTCCTCCAAAATAGCTGAAATTTGGTATTTAGTCTTTCAGGGTTATAAAGTATTCCTGAAAAGAATTATCAGTATATGTCCACGTCTGCCTTTATTCCCCATAGAAGCATTACTTTTAATATTTGGTAGTTTTTAAGTTTTAGCCACATTGTCTTACCGAAATATCGCTGATGGTGGGTGTAAAAAGTTCGGCCCGGCCGAATTTACCGTCGTTCTTACTTGTTTTTTCTTAATATTTTCTTTTGGAAGAATATTCGCTGAAATGTAGCACGCAACTCTTCAGAACATGTCATTACTGTAAAATGCCTCTATCACGTTGTTTCAGCACATTTTTCAACGACCAAATAAATAAATACGTCAATAATGCAGTGAAACCCGAAATGCGAGAATAAACTGTCGCTGTGAACTATGTTTGAAAAACGTGTTGTAAAAGGTATGATGCAAAATACCGCTGAAACAACATGAAGTAAGCATTTTAGAGTTTCGGAATGTTCTAAAGAATTGCAAAGAACTCTATTTGGAAGATTTTTGCAAAAGGTTACTTGGTTCAACTGCCAATAGTTTAGCTGATACTGACCAGAATTTCAGCAATTATGTAAAATTTTCTATATTTTATCGATTTTGAAGTCCTACACGCAGAGAAAAAATATTTTTCGCTTTTGTTGGAATAAAAATATAAATTTTTGTGTTTTGTGAAGCGCTAAATTTAAAATTGGTGGTTGAAGCAAAATTGGCGTTGCAAGGAGATATTAAAGAAGAATTCCGATAATTCATACAATAAATTAAATTTTCTTGATAAGGTCGATCCCTTTTGGTTTCTTTTTATACTGAATAATGTTTACAACACGCGTTTGTAGTTTTGAACAAAACTATTGTAAATATAGTTAACTTTACCTCAACCGTTCTGAATTCTAACAACAAATATTGTTACTTCTGACAAAAACTCTTATGAATTCTAACAGTATTTATTGTCCATTTTGACCAATACTATTTTTCATTGTGCCTTGACACCAGCTCTTTTGAATTTCTTCTACTATCGTATGTACGTTGTTATGTGTGCGTGTTTTATGGAGAACTAAAAACAAAAAAGAGAAAATAGAAATACACTCCGGTTCATCTGAATAGAACCAACCAATATTTGTCTACAGATACCGTTATATCAGACGAAAGGAGAGGAATTGTAAATTATAATTTTGTGGGCATGTAGAGTATATAGTAGCCGATATTTTCAATACCTAACATGTTTCACATATGCGTCATAACGGTACTTTTTACTCGCTTTATGAAAAAATGTCAAAATATTAGCATTTTTTAATGGTTCACAAGGATAGAACCACCCTAAGAATTTACACAAATCCTTTGTTAGATGTGGTAAACTTTAACAAAAAACTATTTATAATTATAAATAAATGCCGTGAGTGTTAATTGCTATCAAATATTGTGCAAAAATTTGTATTATGGTCTTGAAATTTGATGACAATCGATGCTTAGAGCTGCAAAAAATATTTTTATGAAGAAATCGGTAGAAACAATTTATAAAGACAAAATTTTATACTGAATTATGTTCAAAATTTTCTATACTACAATAAAATTACAAAAAAGTCACATTTGATAGGTTTATGAGTCCGAAACAGAGGAAATATGGTAAAGATAACTCAAATTTCTACCTTTCCAATCCAAAATTTGATATTTTATCTCAGGAAAGTGAATGCAAATCGATGGGTTCCACCCAGTTGCGTTGGCTGTGGACATCTATAGGTCCAAAAAATAAAGAAAATTCCACCGCCGAACGCTCCATGTCAACATCAAGGGCTTCGATTTAGAAGATATCGCATGACATGGAAAGCACAGAAACATAGGCGCTCTTTTTTGTATAATAACGGATCAGAAATATTTTTTCGGTACTTATACTATGAGGAAAAGATGTGTGAACATCAAAACCATCAAAATTAAACCCTTTTCTTTCGAAAAAATTAACGTCTGCCTTCCCCTATCGCTAAGCTGTTTCTCCACATCAAATGTCTTAGAACCTTTTGAAATTCCAAGGACTTGATGGTGACATGGAGCGTTCGGCGGTGGAATTTTCTTTATTTTTAGGACCTGTAAATGTCCGCAGCCAACGAAACTGGGTGGAACCCATCGATTTGCATTCACTTTCCTGAGATAAAATATCAAATTTTGGATTGGAAAGGTAGAAATTTGAGTTATCTTTACCATATTTCCTCTGTTTCGGACTCTTAAACCGATCAAATGTGACTTTTTTGTAATTTTATTGTAGTATAGAAAATTTTGAACATAATTCAGTATAAAATTTTGTCTTTATAAATTGTTTCTACCGATTTCTTCATAAAAATATTTTTTGCAGCTCTAAGCATCGATTTTCATCAAATTTCAAGACCATAATACAAATTTTTGCACAATATTTGATAGCAATTAACACTCACGGCATTTATTTATAATTATAAATAGTTTTTTGTTAAAGTTTACCACATCTAACAAAGGATTTGTGTAAATTCTTAGGGTGGTTCTATCCTGGTGAACCATTAAAAATGCTAATATTTTGACATTTTTTCATAAAGCAAGTAAAAAGTACCGTTATGACGCATATGTGAAACATGTTTGGTATTGAAAATATCGGCTACTATATACTCTACACGTCCACAAAATTATAATTTACAATTCCTCTCCTTTCGTCAGATATAACGGTATTTGTAGACAAATATTGGCTGGTTCTATTCAGATGATCCGGAGAGAATTTTTTTTTTTTTTTTTTTGAATTTGTGTTTTTGTGAACGAATTGTCGGAATTCTATTTTAATTTAAAGTATAAAGAGCGTGTTGCAACAGTCTTATAATTTTTGCAATGCATGCTCAATGAAAACCAAAGAAACGACTACTGCTGACACTTGTATTTTATTGCGTAGTTTTGTGTGTCTGTTTTTAACTAACTTCTTGATGCTATTTTTTAATTTAGCGGATTAAGGATTCTTTTGCCGCAGACTTTTTAAATTTAGTTAAGAAAACATAAAACTAATCATCTACAGCTGAAGTGGAAAATTTTAATAAAAATACTCTCTAAAACCAGTTAAGTTCAGTAATTTGGTGCAACAATACATTTCTTCAACCGATTTTGTTTTGACCATAAAATTAATTAGTAAGTATCTTCTTTTTGTACTTTTACTAAGCGATATTTCTAACACATTTTCTTTTTCTAATTTAGCTTCAAATTCTACTGACGACTTGGATTCACAATTTTCCTGACCGAATAAATCACAAGAAATAGTTTACCAACATGCTTTATTAGCACATCAAGAGACGAATCTTTGTTAAACTAAATAAAATTAGCGTCAATCGAAATTAAAAAAAAAAAATTTAAAAATTATATATGAAATAAATAATAAATGGTCTGTTCCAGTACTGCAAGAATCTACTAATTTTTACAATTTTTTCGATAACATAAAGGAAAAAATGTTATCGTAGTAAAAAATAGTAGCTTCTTGCAGGTTCTGGAACAGAGCAAAAGTGAAACTTTTTATATTTTTTTAAATGCAATACATTAAAAAGGTAGGTATACAATTTTTATTCCAACCATTTCGAATTGCAACAATGAATATTGTTACTTCTGACCAAAACTATTGTGAATGGGAAAAATAAATATTGTTACTTCTGACCGAAATTATTGTAAGTTCTTACAGTATGTATTGTCCATTTTGACTAAAACTATTGTTAATTGCAAAAATAAATATTGTTACTTCTGACCGAAACTATTGTAAGTTCTAACAATATTTATTGTCCATTTTGACCAAAGCTTTTGTTAATTGCAACAATAAATTTTGTTACTTCAGACCAAAACTATTGTAAGTTCTAACAATATGTATTGTCCATTTTGACTAAAGCTGTTGTGAATTGCAAAAATAAATATTGTTACTTCTGACCGAAACTATTGTAAGTTCTAACAATATTTATTGTCCATTTTGACCAAAACTTGTGTTAATTGCAACAATAAATATTGTTACTTCTGTCCAAAACTATTGTAAGTTCTAACAATATTTATTGTCTATATTGACCAAAACTATTGTAAATTGCAAGAATAAATACTGTTACTTCTGACCAAAACAATTGTAAGTTCTAACAATATTTATTTTCCATTTGGACCAAAACTATTGTGAAATGCAACAACAAATATTGTCACCTCTAACCAAAACTATCGTAATTACATGTTTGGTCCAAAACGTTATAGTGTCAAAGTGACAACACATATTTATATTTAGAACACATAATATAGTCCAGTGTGACAATAACGATTGTTGGATTGACAATACTACACAAGGAATCTAACAATATGTTAACAATATATATTTTGCTCTTGGAATATTGTTGGATCAAACATATTTTTTTTATCTGCGTGTAGATAGAGTTTTTCTTATGCGGTCTGTTCAAAAGATAAGTTCTACTAGTTTAGGGCTACAATATTTGCAAAGACAGCAAAGCCAAATTCTTTTAATCGTTTCTGAGATTAAATGCAAAAAAAGTAGTTTTAGCTCGGTTTAGATGATGACATGAAATCCGACCTGGATCTGACAGAACAAAACCATACTAGGGTTTTTGTAATCTCAATATGTACTTTCAAAAAATGCATACTAAAAGTTGTTTGCATTTTCAGTGTTGCAAAATTATTGATTGTGGGTTGCGAGTTATGTTAAGTTAACTATATTAATAAAAGAGTACAGTGATTGACTCACTGACTGACTGACTTTATGATTCGTCAACGCCCAGACGAAACGGCTGAAGCTAGAATCTTGAAATTTTGGGTGAGGGTCAGTCTTAGTCCGAAGGTATCAGATAAGGCTAGGTTTTTGGAAATTCGTACTAAATATGGTCCCGTTTGTATTTGGCGAACCGGTAGAGCTAGAATTTTGATATTTGGAATGAGGATCACCGATGGAGTGTATGATAGATGTGCCAACGGATTTTTAGAAATTCGAATTAAAAGTGTACGAAAAGTACTAAAATGTACTAAATTTGGTTCCATTTTGTATTATGTGAACGGATGGAGCTAAAGATTGAAATTTGGAATGAGAATTAAGGTTGAGATGTAGGTTTGGTTATAAAGTTGTGATTTTGGAAATGTATACACATGTGTTCTAAATTTGGTACAACTTGAATTTGAATGAAGGGATAAAGCTGGAATCCTGAAATGTTAAATTAATATTACTGTTACCACGGGGGCCACCGTGGTGCAGTGGTTAGCACGTCCGCCTTGCACTCAGAAGGTCTGCGGTTCGAATCCCAGGCCAAGCAACATCAAATTTTCAACGGTGGCAAAATTCCCCCTCAGTAATGCTGGCGACATTTCCTGAGTATTTAAGCCATGAAAAAACTTCTCTACAAGTAGTGTCGTAAGACACGCCGTTCGGACTCGGCAATAAAAAATAGGTCCCATATCATTGAGCCAATATGAATCGGCGTACACTCATTGATAAGAGGGAAGTCTCCCTTGTCCCTTCGGGGATGTTGTACAATTTGGATTTGGATTTGGGTGAACTTACAGAGCTTCAATCCTGAAATTTGGAATTAAGATTACTGTTGGATTGTAGGTCTGAGGTAGTTTTTAAAATTCGTACTTGTGGGTGCGAAAAGTACAAAATGGTACTAATTTTGGTACAATTTGGATTTGGGTGAACGGATAGAGCTGGAAACTTGAGATTTGGAATTAAGAGTACTGTTGGAGTGCAGGTTTGAGATATGGAGGTAGTTTTGGAAATTCGCATATATGGACACGAAAAGTACTAAATTAATGTTGGATTTAAGGTTGAGATATGGAGGTATTTTTTAAAATTCGTACATATGAGTAAATTGTACCAAATTTGATGCAATTTGGATCGGATAGAGCTGGAATTAAGAGTACTTTTTGATTGTAAGTTTGAGGTAGTTATGGAAATTCGTACTTATGGATACGAAAAGTACAAAATGGTGCTAAATTTGGTGCAAGTTGGCTTTGGAATCCTGAGATTTGGAATTAAGATTACTGTTGGAGTGTAGGTTTGAGATATGGAGGTAATTTTGGAAATTCGCACATATGGGTACGAAGAGTATTAAATGGAACTAAATTTAGTACAATTGTATTTGGGTGAACGGATAGAGCTGGAATCCTGTGTTTTGGAATTAAGATTACTGTTGGATTGTAGGTTTTAGGTAGTTTTGGAAATGTGTAAAGGGAAATATGGAATTAAGATTACTGTTGGAATTTTGGATTGAGGTAGTTTTGAAAATTCGTACTTATGGGCACGAATAGTACTAAATGGTGGAAGGAGCTAAAATCCTGAAATTAGGAATTTAGATTACTGTTGGAGTGAAGGATTGAGATATTTGGGTAGTTTTGGAAGTTCTTACTTACGCCCACTATAAATTTGGTTGTAGAATAGATTTCTATTTCTGATATTTGGAATGAAGATCGCTTGCGTAGGGTTTATATGTGATATGTGAAGGTTCTACGAAAAGTACTAAACGGTACTAAATTGGGTATTGGGTTTGGGTATAGAAGTGATTTTCTGAAATTTGGCATTAGGGTCACTGTTTGTGAGTAGGGAGTCGGTTTTGGTGATAAATTCAATAAGAGTACGTAAGGTATTAAATGGTACTAAATTGTGAATTGGATGTATGGATACAGTTCAAATTCTGAGTTTTTTGTATTAGGGGCTTTTTCGGAATTGAATTTAGAAATACGAAGAACACTAAATGCTATTTAATTTGGTATTCGGCGTAGGTGTATTCCGAAATATGGTATTATGGGAAATTTTGTGTGTAGTTGGTTTTGGAAATACTTTAGTACGTACCAAAGGTACTAAATATTGACTTGGGTCTAAGAATAGACTTAGAATTCGGAAGCTTGGAATTTAGGTCAGTGTTGCTGTGTAGGGAAGAGGTTTGGACATACGAAAGATGGATAAACGAAAGATACAAAAACTTGGTAAATGGTACTTCCAATACAAAAGGTTTAACGATATAGTTTGAATTCAGAATTTTAGTATTAGGGGCAGTGTTGGTGTGTACGGTTGAGATAAGGAGGTGGTTTTGGAAATGCGTACTAAAAAGTACGAGAGCTACTAAATTTAGAATTGGAAAACGTTTAGTTTTATATGAAGGAATATAATTGGAATTTTAAATCTTGGGTTAGGGTTGAGATATAGAGGCGGTTTTGGGATATATAGTTATAAGCTTACAAAAATAATTAATGGTACTAAATTTAGTAATGGGTGATGGAATAGATCTTGGAAATGCGTACTATACGTTCAAAAAAGTAATAAATTGTACTAAATTTTTTATATATAATAAGAGGTTAACATGAAAATGTGAGTCTTGAAATTCAAACTACTCGAATGGCCTGTTTCACTAAGACGATTTCAATTCAATTTTTTTCGAACATCTACCAAACTTCTGTTTCTTTTTTCAAACAAGCAAACTAAATATTCTACATAACAGGTAGTAATTCGAACGAATTTGAATTCGAATCGTCTTACGGAAAGCGGCCAAAGGGGTACGGAAAGTTATAATGTTGTACCGTTGGTATTGGGAAGGTTAGAAATCGAATTTTGTAATTTGAATAAATTTTTCAATTTTCATTTTATTAATTCTGGAATAAATAAAACGGGGGTCTGTTTGCATCATCTTTTCTATAAATGTCAACTTTTCGCTAACGAAGTAGCGGGTACATGCTAGTATGCTAGTAATGGCTACTTGCTTTTTATAGCTTTCTAAAAATAATAAAATAAGTTTTTAAGATCAAGAACACATAAAACACTTAACCTTTTTATAATGTATCGAGCATTTTCGTTCCCCACTTATTTATAAAAAATAAATTGATAATAAATCGCCCACCTTCCGCCTTTATTTGACTTTTTTCCCATTGATTCCATCTATGAATGGTGTCAAGCTACTGTTTTGACAATAAAAGCGGGTCCATCCAGCGACTATTCGTTTGTTAAATTTTAAAATAAATATACACATGCAAAATACAAACAACAACACCAACCTACGTAAATAAATTTTGTGAACGCCTTTGTTTGAAAAAAGATGAGACCGAATGAAGTAGGGAACAAATGAACGACGAACAAATTTTGTATACAATTTAGGATTTATTTGATTACAGTGAAAAGGAAGCACCTAAAGTCATTTATCTTCTATGCCAGATTGTTTGTAGAACATTGTTGTCCCCACCGCACACGAACACACATTTTCATATTGTAGCGCCTCTTCAATATGTAAACGCTAGTTTTTACACATGTCGTTTTGCTTGTATATCATTAAGTGGTTTGTGTTGTTTTAATTTTTTCTCATAAAAAATACTACAAATTTCATATTTCTTCTTTACCATGTGAAAATTGTTTATGATTGCGTGGATACAACAATAAGAAGTACAGCTACAACGACGACGAATGACTAAAAATTAATTGTATCCTTGACATTTGATTGCTTATGCTTATAATAATGATGTTGCTGATGATGGAGGAAGGAAAGGAAAGTTGTTAGGCTTTAATTGCCGGCCATGTTTTAAGCAGATAAGTGGTCAATCATATGCTTCAAGGTTTATTCACCCATTCTTGTTTTACTTTTCACATTTCACTAGTAACTTTTCGAATTCATTCAAATTAGTAACGGCAAACTGAAGCAAAAGTTTTCCTTGTTTGTTCTAGTTTATTTGAGTTTTTACGATATTTATTTCAATCTATTACAGGTTTATATCAATAAAAGCTTTTCTTGAAAATTAAATTCATCTGATTTACTCCATGAGTGAAGATTTCTTTTGGATATTTCTTTATGTCTGTTAATGTGTTAGCAATCTTAATAGAATGTTACTTATTGATATTGTTGATGTTGTAGTTTCTAGAAAGAAACCAAAATAGCGATAGGTAATAAAATTGAAAAAGATATTGCCATAAGCCACATATCAAATGCAAATGCATAACATTTAGTGAACAGAATTTTTTGCACGACCGACATGATGTTACAAAATTTGACCACAGTTATCATTTACCATGAAACGAGCTAACCGAACAAACTTACATACACCTACAATGACCATGGAGATAGCTCTAAGGATAGAACTTTCACAAAGAATGCATTTCCATTGGCACTTGACTTTCAAATCATGCAAGCAAGGAAATATACATCCATTCGAACAAGCCATTATTGTACCATAAATGTGTATGGCCTTCTCGTTATGGACTTGCATTCAATTTCACTTATCATATTTACACATACATAAATTGAACTCCTTTAGGGTAAAGGGATTTTTATTGGATTATTATTCTCCTGACTGTGTTTTGTGATTCTGGCCTTAAAATTCACAAAAGAGTACTTATAAATTCTACTATACTTGCAGTACAAATTTAAGTATTATCATGCTCACAAATCCACCATAGTTGACCACATGTATCATAAATGTTGGAAAAGTGGTCTGGAAGAATGTCTCTTCGACGTCATTAACGTAGAAAATTATAAATCAAATTTAACTCAAAGGGGCTGTAGTGCCTGTAGTACCTATATTGTCAGGTTAAAAAGTTTTTCTGTTCACAATTCATAAAACACAAGTCATATAAAAAAGGTTAGACAGCAGTATAAAATTCGGGGATATCATACACCTCTGTGTTAATTTTACAAATTTTTACGTTAATGTCTTCGAAGAGACATTCTTTCAGACCAATTTTCGCACATTTGTGATACATGTGGTCAACTATGGTGGATTTTTGAGCATGATAATACTTAAATTTGTACTACAAGTATAGTTAAAAAAAACAAGAAAGAACGGGGTTATACCCTCCACCTCGAGTTGTATTGAAGTAAATAATCACATTTAGTTTTTTTAAATGGTTTTATTTAGCTCACCCGGTTTGTTTTATTATTTATTCTTGGGTCAAATTTAGTAATTCAAATTTCACCCTCTTCCTGTCAACCGATTAATCTGAAATTTTGTATACACATTCGATTTTGGTGACAATACAATTATGTTTATTCATTATCATTATAAATTCAAGATGGCCGCCGCTACAAAATGGCGGATAACGTAGGTTTTATCAATCCATCAATATGGGTATCAAATGAAAGGGATCAACAAGCAGAATACAATATACTATAAAAAATTGAAATCCAAGATGGCGGCCGCTACAAAATGGCGGATAACGTAGGTTTTATCAATCTCATCAATATGGGTATCAAATGAAAGGGCGCAACAAGCAGAATACAATACACTATAAAACATTGAAATCCAAGATGGCGGCCGCTACAAAATGGCGGATAACGTAGGTTTTATCAATCCCATCAATATGGGTATCAAATGAAAGGGCTCAAAAAGCAGAATACAATACACTATAAAAGATTGAAATCCAAAATGGCGGCCGCTACAAAATGGCGGATAACGTAGGTTTTATCAATCCCATCAACACGGGTATCAAATGAAAGGGCTCAACAAGCAGAATACAATATACTATAAAAACTGAAATCCAAGATGGCGGCCGCTACAAAATGCCGGATAACGTAGGTTTTATCAATCCCATCAATATGGGTATCAAATGAAAGGGCTCAACAAGCAGAATACAATATACTATAAAAATTGAAATCCAAGATGGCGGCCGCTACAAAATGACGGATAACGTAGGTTTTATCAATCCCATCAATATGGGTATCAAATGAAAGGGCTCAACAAGCAGAATACAATATACTATAAAAATTGAAATCCAAGATGGCGGCCGCTACAAAATGGCGGATAACGTAGGTTTTATCAATCCCATCAATATGGGTATCAAATGAAAGTGCTCAACCAGTAGAATACAATGTACTATATAAAATTAAAATCCAAGATGGCGGCCTCTACAAAATGGCGGATTTCTTAGGTTTTATCAATCCCATCAACATGGGTATCAAATGAAAGGTCTCTACAAGTAGAATACAATTTACTATGCAAAATTGAAATCTAAGATGGCCGCCCCTACCAAATGGCTGATAACAATTTTTTATCAATCCCACCAATATGGGTATCAAATAAAAGGGCTTGACAAGAAGAATACAGTGCACTATACAACCTCAATATTTAAGATGGGCGCAGCCACGAAATGGCGTATAATTAAGATTTAAATTTAGAAATTGAATCTGTAATTTAGGTATCTGATTAATCCAGCCTGAATCCACCACCCAAGTCAAGATTTTTTATCGTGTTGCGGACTGTGTGGCGTTAGGGTGGCTAAAAATGATACGTCGTTAGCGGTACACCACCCAAGTTAAGGTGAAAGGTTAAAACGCGCCGAGAACTGTATGGCATTAGGGTGGATAAAAATGATATGTCGTTAGCGGTTTCCCCTCAAGACCCAGGCGCAACTTGTTGTACATAGCCTTGGCCCTTTATTGGACCTCTGGGGGGTCGACTGTTTAAATGTCCATTACTCGTCGGAACAAAATGGTAAACAAATATATAAAAAATACAAACACTAATAAAACAGAAACTGCAACACAACGTAAACGAAGGCTTCAAAAAGCGAAAGAAAAGTATAAAGCAAAACGAGGTAAAGAAAGTGAAGGTGATAGAAGTAGTCGATTACGGAAACGACGGGAACAATTAGCGTCAAAAACACCTGAGCAATATGAGGCCAGGTTAAAAAAGCAACGTCAGCGATATACACAAATGACGGCGTCAGAAACGCTTGAAGAATATGAAGCCAGGTTAACAAAACAACTAGAGTTGGGCAATTGAACGACCTAGTTCACTGTCCTAGTTCAAAAACGTATCAGTAACATCATACAAACTAACGTGAAATAATAAGTATACGCATTTTGTTCAAAGAAACGACCGGTGTCCATTGAACTAGATTGTGAACTAGGTAGTTCAATATAGTTCAATTTGCACAACTCTAAAAACAACGGGAGCGATACACACAGATGTGTGTTGCCTTTAATACTATCATGGGCTTCTACAATACATAAAATGCAGGCCAGCACTGTGGATCACGCAGTCGTATACTTAGGTGCAAAAATGTTTGAAGAAGGTCAAGCCTACGTGGCTCTTAGTAGAGTAAGATCTTTGCAGGGACTACGTATAGAGGAGTTGGACTGCAATAAACTAACGGGCAAGAAACCTTGCAATAATGAAGCACTAAATGAATTAAACAGAATGCGAAATAAAAACTAAAAACTAGAAAATAAAAATAGGTAAAAAAACTTTTTAAGTAAAACGGTTTTATGTTAAACATACATTGCAATGTTTAAGATAAATGTACTAAAAACCAAAAAATAATAAAATAGATACAGTCGTGGGAATTATAAACATATGCATAGACTAGACTAAAATAAAACCGTGGGGCACGTCAATTGTCTACAATCGTTGATTAAAATGTTTATTTTGTAATGTTACACTATAATTAGGCAGTTGTTCAACCGACAACGATGGACGTGTGATAAGTAGGGCTAGAATGTGGAAACAAGCTAGCAAGCTCGATTATAAGCGAGTTTTAGGGTTTCATAGTGGTGAGCGAGTAGTACTTTGTCGATTAAAGACAAACTACGAGCAGTGAAACGATTCCTCGCCAGCCAGCAGTGTGAATGTCCAACGATAAACTAGTTGAAACATCTCTTTTATTTACATGGAGTGTATAACTATTGGAATTTCCATGAGCAAGAAGATAGTAAGTAATTTCCTCACCGTCTACGGGCCAACTGCCTAACGACGAATTAAACGATTCTTCTATCGCACATTAAGTCGATAATTTGTAGACAATTGACGTGCCCCACGGTTTTATTTTAGTCTAGTCTATGCATATGTTTATAATTCCCACGACTGTATCTATTTTATTATTTTTTGGTTTTTAGTACATTTATCTTAAACATTGCAATGTTTGTTTAACATAAAACCGTTTTACTTAAAATGTTTTTTTACCTATTTTTATTTTATGAAGAAAACTAAATATCAAATTTCAGCAAATTTCAAATTACCGAAATTCGGAAGGTACTGTTCTATTAGGTCTATATCAAAACTTCGATCTATACCGACAAATTTCTGACGGAAAGTTTTTAGACTAAATACCAAACTTCCGATATTTCGGTAAGATGACTTACTTACTTAGCTGGCCCATTACAGAACATTTGTTCCATAGGCCGAACTAAGAAAATATCTCCAATTCTCTCTATTTGGTGCTTCGCACTCTGGAATACCGCGCCTTTTCGTATTTATACGCCTTTTTAGCGGGTTCATCTTTGCCCATTCTTATGATATGGCCTAGCCAACGCAATCGCTGCATCTCGATACGTTTAACTATATTGATGTCGTTGTATAGCAGATACAGCTCGTGGTTCATGCGACGTCGATATTCACTCAACGCAGATTGGTCCGTAGATCTTTCGAAGAAATTTTCTCTCAAACACACCAAACACTGCCATGTCTGCTTGCGCAAGTACCCAGGCTTCTGAGCCATACATCAGCACGGGTAGTATTAGTGTTCTGTAAAGCCTTATTTTTGTTTGACGAGTTGTTGCTTTGTTTTTAAAGTGCTTAAGCCAAAGTATCATCTGTTGGCCAATACAATTCTTCTTTTTATTTCACAAATGATGTCGTTTGTTGTGTTTACGGCGGTGCCGAGGTATACTAAGTCTTTTACTACCTCAAAATTATAGGAACCAACTTCAACAGTTGGTCCGAGCCCAATGGACGCATTGCGCACCATCAACTTGGTCTTCTCGCAGTTTACCGCCAGACCCACTTTAGCAGATTCTCCTTCGACCTTCATAAAGGTATCGATTACTTCATTTACTGATCGTCCCATGATGTATATATCATCAGCGTAAGCAAGTAAAATGTGGCTATGGTGTAGATTGTGACACTTCTTTTGACGTTTGCCTCTCGTATAACCTTTTCTAGCAGGATGTTGAAAAGATCACACGAAAGGCTGTCTCCTTGCCTGAAACCTCTTTTGGTACAAAACTCTTCGGTGAGGTTCATTCCTATTTTAACTGAAGATCTTGTGTCAGTTAGAGTCATTTTACAAAGCCGAATGAGCTTTGCAGGGATACCAAATTCAGACATGGCTTGAAATACCTTTGAACGTAGCGGGCTGTTGAAGCCTGCATTATAATCGACAAAAAGGTGGTAGGTGTCGATCTGCATCTCTTGGGTCTTATCCAGGATTTGCCGCAGGGTAAAAATCTGGTCGACGGTGGACTTGCCAGGTCCAAAGCCGCATTGGTATGGTCCAATTATTTCGTTGACCATAGGCTTTAGTCGTTCGCACAATATCCCTGAAACTATGTTGTAGGCGATAGGGATAAGACTTATGCCCCTATAGTTGAAGCATAAAATGTTATCTCCTTTCTTATGGACGGGACACAAGATGCTAAGGTTCCAATCGTCGGGTACGAGTTCTTCCTGCCAGATGGAGCTAACTAGCTGATGCATACACCTTATCTGCGTGTCGCCTCCGGTTTTAAACAGCTCGGCTGGTAGGCCATCAGCTCCTGCTGCCTTATTATTCTTCAGCCGGTTTATTGCTATCTTTACCTCATCTTGCCCGAGTGGTATACATTCAATACCATCTTCTGGGATTGGATACATGGTATCTTCGTCGACTTGGCTACTTTTGGATACCAACTGTTTGGAAAAATGATTTTTCCATATCCTTAGCACACTTTCTGTATCAGTTACCAAATTAACTGTCTGGTCTCTACAGGAGGATGTACCAGTACCAAAGCCATCAGTTTGATGTTTCACTCTTTGGTAGGATTTTCGGACTTCATTCTGTCTCCTGTACATCTCGATTTGTTCACACTCCCGCTTTTCCATCTCTATCTTTTTCCTGCAGAGAAGACCTTATGAAGATCGAGATGCTTAAATCTGGTACTGCTAACCTTTGTGTTTTTTGCTGCTGCAAAGTCTATCAGCCTCATACCATTGTCAGATATTTCAGTGTGGAGACGGAATTTTCCGACTGTTGGGCCAAAGATATTCTCCGTTCCAATTTTGACATTAAAATCGCCTAGAATAATTTTAATGTCATGGGCAGGGCAACGGTCATATGTTGCTCCTAAGCGCTCGTAAAATATATCTTTGGTCTGTTCGTCCTTGTCTTCAGTGGGAGCGTGAGCGCAAATAAAGCTGATGTTGAAGAATTTTGCTTTTAATCGAATTGCAGCGAGTATGGACACAACCATGTAATTTTTATAAATTCAAAAAATTGTTAAACGGGCAGAACTTGGATATATGGGATAAAAAGGGACACTCCATCTTTATGCGAATATGGAACAAGGTTTGTTCCTTAAAAGTTCTACTACACCAAATTTGAAATTTCACTAAAATTTAGTGCCTGAGGAAAATTAAAATAGCTACCTACCTGCAAACGCTACGGTAATTCATTAAAAATTTTATAAAGGCAATAATCCTAAAAAACAGTGAACACAAATAAATCTTTTTTTCGTTTGTTGGTAATGGCGTCAGCTGAGAACAGCTGGACCGATTCGGATAACTCTTTTTGTGAAATGTTCGCCATAACCCGACTTAGGTTTTTATGCAAAGAAAATTTCACCACGCCCACCTTTACGCCCACTATTTTCTACAAAAACTACTGAACCGATTTTCCTGAAATTGTCATGGAATGTACAGGGATGGCCCCCGGTGAAAATAGGCTACATAATTTGTTGAATTGAGGAAATGCTATATTTACTAGGCGTTTACGCCAGACAACTTTTTCTTTAAATACAACTCTGATTTACTAACACATACATACATATGTTGGCTGTCTTCCAGTTGTTCATCGTTTTTTCATAGACAGTGGATTTAACAAATTTTTGAAATTTTTGTAAAAGAAAGTGAGATAATAATTAAAATATGTTGAAAACAAAAGAAAATGAACAAAAACAAAATTTGTGAACGGAAAACAAAAAGAAATCGACGATTTTCATTAATAATTTTACAACTGTGTTTGCAGTTGTCTGGACGCCTATTTCACACAGGCAAGTTCTAGGTTTTTGACAATCAATACATGTACTCAACTGTCCTGTCATGTGTAAAAGCAAGATTACAATAATTACGAATGTATCGGTTTGGAAATTAATTTGCGAGACAATTGTGGTTATGTCTCCGACCTTACCTACTTATTTGGGACCCAAAAAATTGACCACGCCCACTTTTTAAAATATGTTACATCTACATAACTACTGGACTGATTTTCTTGAAATTGTCAGGGAATGCACAGGGATGACCCCCAAAACAGGTTACATATTTTATTGAATGTATCGGTTTGAAAATTTACGAATTAACAAATGAGGATCACTATATATCTAAAATGCAAGGATTCCAAGATATATTAACTCGAATATTTCGAAATAAAAAAACTAGTAATGGGCGGAACTTACCCCGCCTACTGTGGTTACTTTCAAATATAAACTTTAAAAACGCCGATACACCTGTCTCATATTTTTAGCTCTACTTTCATAATCAAATCGGATTTCCAATCATTTTGAAAACAAATTGAATTTCGATGCACAGTGTTATTATTACGCCATATATTGTTGAGCATTCCAAAGGAATTTCTGGCTTTGCGAATTCTGGTCTCCATATCATTTCTTGCTCCGCCTTCCGTCGTAACTTTACAACCTAGATATTCGAATTTGATGTTGATCTAATAAAATAAAATTACAAACATACCATTTACAGTTCCAATCAATAGTTATAACTTTTTGAAATTTGAATGTTGCCTGTGGGCAACATTGGGCCATTGTGGTAATAAAATCGTTACAATAGTGGAAGATGAAAATGCTGGTTAGTGGTATTCAGTGGAGTACAAAGGGTCATTGGGACATTCGGGCTTGTGAAAAATGTTGTATTTATATTATTATTCGAAGATTGGGTTTGAATTAAGAGGAGATTGACACATTTTTTGTGGAATATTCATATTACATATTAGTGATTTGTAAGATATCAAGCGGATATACATATATTCAAATATCGATGGTGATGATCTGATGTATTTGATGAAGGACAATATTATCAGGTTTAGACTCTGCATAAAAAAATATAATATATTTTTCAAACGTTTCTACTCAGAAAACTGTCAATATGAGCATTCCGAATCATATGAACACCACCATATACGCCAAAATTAATTAATTAATTTGTGAACTAGATATATATAAAAATAGGTAAAAAAACTTTTTAAGTTAAACGGTTTTATGTTAAACATACATTGCAATGTTTAAGATAAATGTACTAAAAACCAAAAAATAATAAAATAGATACAGTCGTGGGAATTATAAACATATGCATAGACTAGACTAAAATAAAACCGTGGGGCACGTCAATTGTCTACAATCGTTGATTAAAATGTTTGTTTTGTAATGTTACACTGTAATTAGGCAGTTGTTCAACCGACAACGATGGACGTGTGATAAGTAGGGCTAGAATGTGGAAACAAGCTAGCAAGCTCGATTATAAGCGAGTTTTAGGGTTTCATAGTGGTGAGCGAGTAGTACTTTGTCGATTAAAGACAAACTGCGAGCAGTGAAACGATTCCTCGCCAGCCAGCAGTGTGAATGTCCAACGATAATCTAGTTGAAACATCTCTTTTATTTACATGGAGTGTATAACTATTGGAATTTCCATGAGCAAGAAATAGTAAGTAATTTCCTCACCGTCTGCGGGCCAACTGCCTAACGACGAATTAAACGATTCTTCTATCGCACATTAAGTCGATAATTTGTAGACAATTCACGTGCCCCACGGTTTTATTTTAGTCTAGTCTATGCATATGTTTATAATTCCCACGACTGTATCTATTTTATTATTTTTTGATTTTTAGTACATTTATCTTAAACATTGCAATGTATGTTTAACATAAAACCGTTTAACTTAAAAAGTTTTTTTACCTATTTTTATTTTCTAGTTTTTAGTTTTTATTTCGCATTCTGTTTAATTCGTTTAGTGCTTCATTATTGCAAGGTTTCTTGCCCGTTATTTTATTGCAGTCCAACTCCTCTATACGTAGTCCCTGCAAAGATCTTACTCTACTAAGAGCCACGTAGGCTTGACCTTCTTCAAACAGTTTCGCACCTAAGTATACGACTGCGTGATCCACAGTGCTGCCCTGCATTTTATGTATAGTAGAAGCCCATGATAGTATTAAAGGCAACATTCTTCTTTCAGCCGTCCCGTAATTGTACTTAGCTGGAAACTGTATGGCTTTCGGGTGTATAAGATGTACTGTATAGTGCACTGTATTCTTCTTGTCAAGCCCTTTTATTTGATACCCATATTGGTGGGATTGATAAAAAATTCTTATCAGCCATTTGGTAGCGGCGGCCATCTTAGATTTCAATTTTGCATAGTAAATTGTATTCTACTTGTTGAGACCTTTCATTTGATACCCATTTTGAGGGGATTGATAAAACCTAAGTTATCCGCCATTTTGTAGAGGCCGCCATCTTAGATTTTAATTTTTATTCTACTGGTTGTGCACTTTCATTTGACACCCATATTGACGGGATTGATAAAACCTACGTTATCCGCAATTTTGTAGCGGCCGCCATCTTGGATTTCAATTTTTTATAGTATATTGTATTCTGCTTGTTGAGTCCTTTCATTTGATACCCATATTGATGGGATTGATAAAACCTACGTTATCCGCCATTTTGTAGCGGACGCCATCTTGGATTTCAATTTTTTATAGTATATTGTATTCTGCTTGTTGAGCCCTTTCATTTGATACCCATATTGATGGGATTGATAAAACCTACGTTATCCGCTATTTTGTAGCGGGCGCCATCTTGGATTTCAATTTTTTATAGTATATTGTATTCTGCTTGTTGAGCCCTTTCATTTGATACCCATATTGATGGGATTGATAAAACCTACGTTATCCGCCATTTTGTAGCGGACGCCATCTTGGATTTCAATTTTTTACAGTATATTGTATTCTGCTTGTTGAGCCCTTTCATTTGATACCCATATTGATTGGATTGATAAAACCTACGTTATCCGCCATTTTGTAGCGGCCGCCATCTTGGATTTCAATTTTTTATAGTATATTGTATTCTGCTTGTTGAGCCCTTTCATTTGATACCCATATTGATGGGATTGATAAAACCTACGTTATCCGCCATTTTGTAGCGGACGCCATCTTGGATTTCAATTTTTTACAGTATATTGTATTCTGCTTGTTGAGCCCTTTCATATCATACCCATATTGATGGGATTGATAAAACCTACGTTATCCGCCATTTTGTAGCGGCCGCCATCTTGGATTTCAATTTTTTATAGTATATTGTATTCTGCTTGTTGAGCCCTTTCATTTGATAACCATATTGATGGGATTGATAAAACCTACGTTATCCGCCATTTTGTAGCGGCCGCCATCTTGGATTTCAATTTTTTATAGTATATTGTATTCTGCTTGTTTAGCCCTTTCATTTGATACCCATATTGATGGGATTGATAAAACCTACGTTATCCGCCATTTTGTAGCGGACGCCATCTTGGATTTCAATTTTTTACAGTATATTGTATTCTGCTTGTTGAGCCCTTTCATTTGATACCCATATTGATGGGATTGATAAAACCTACGTTATCCGCCATTTTGTAGCGGACGCCATCTTGGATTTCAATTTTTTACAGTATATTGTATTCTGCTTGTTAAGCCCTTTCATTTGATACCCATATTGATGGGATTGATAAAACCTACGTTATCCGCCATTTTGTAGCGGCCGCTATCTTGGATTTCAATTTTTTACAGTATATTGTATTCTGCTTGTTGAGCCCTTTCATTTGATACCCATATTGATGGGATTGATAAAACCTACGTTATCCGCCATTTTGTAGCGGCCGCTATCTTGGATTTCAATTTTTATAGTATATTGTTGTTGAGCTTGTTGAGCCCTTTCATTTGATGGGATTGATAAAACCTACGTTATCCGCCATTTTGTAGCGGCCGCCATTTTGGATTTCAATTTTTTATAGTATATTGTATTCTGCTTGTTGAGCCCTTTCATTTGATGCCCATATTGATGGGATTGATAAAACCTACGTTATCCGCCATTTTGTAGCGGCCGCCATCTTGGATTTCCATTTTTTATAGTATATTGTATTGTGCTTGTTGAGCCCTTTCATTTGATACCCATATTGATGGGATTGATAAAACCTACGTTATCCGCCATTTTGTAGCGGCCGCCATCTTGAATTTATAATGATAATGAATAAATATAATTGTATTGTCACCAAAATCCAAAGTGTATACAAAATTTCAGATTAATCGGTTGACAGGAAGAGGGTGAAAATTGAATTACTAAATTTGACCCAAGAATAAATAATAATACAAACGGGGTGAGCTAAATAAAACCATTTAATAAAATAGAAATTTGTTTGTACGTTTGTTTATTTGTGCCTTATAGACTCGAACACCGCTGAACAGATCTTACTGAAATTTTTAGGGTACATTGCTACATGGCATGGAATGAAAATGGGCTATATCATTTTTTGAAATTTCGCGTTGATCTGGAGATATAGCATCAAAACCGGAGGTACCTCCAAAAAATTTAGATTTTGTATGCAAATATCTTTAGAACTATTACAGATACAAACTCAAAATTTTGTATGTGTGACGGAATTTGATGTAAAAATAAATTTACCAAATTATATTCAAATCGGTTCAGATTTGTATATAGCTCCCACATACATATATTTTCGGCCGATTTCCTTATTTTATGTACCAAACATGCTATTTATGTCCAATTTCAATGAAATTTGGAATGTGTGACGGAGCTTGGTCTGGAATAAACTAAATTATATCAAAATCGGTTCAGATTTGGATATAGCTCCCATACACATATATTTTCGGCCGACTTCCTTATTTTATGTACCAAACACGCTATATATGTCCAATTTCGCTGAAATTTTGAATGTCTGACAGAATTTGTTCTAGAAATAAATGTGCCAAATTTTATCGAGATTGGTTCAGATTTGGATATAGTTCCCATATATATTTTTGGCCGATTTGCTGTATTCTATTCACCAAGCACGTTATATATGTCCAATTTCGCTGAAATTTGGAATGTTTTACAGAACTTGATCTGGAAATAAGTGTGCCAAATAATATCGAAATCGGTTCAGATTTGGATATAGCGCCTTTATATATTCTCGGCCGATTTCATGTATTTGAGGCACCAAACACGCTATTTATATCCAATTTCAATAAAATTTGGAACGTGTGACTGAACTTGGTCTAGAAATACATGTGCCAAATTATATCGAAATCGGTTCAGATTTGGATGTAGCTCCCATATATATATTCTGGCGATTTTCCATATTTGATGCACCAAACACGCTATATATGTCCAATTTCGCTGAAATTTGGAATGTGTTACAAAACTTGGCCTAGAAATAAATGTGCCAAATTATACCGAAATCTGTTCAGATTTGGATATAGCTCCCATATATATTTTCGGCCGAAACACGCTATATATGTCCAATTTCGCTGAAATTTGGAGGGTCTGACGGAATTTGTTCTAGAAATAAATGTGCTAAATTATATCAAGATCGGTTCAGATTTGAATATAGCTCCCATATGGTAATATTCAAAAATGTTTCACAGTCGTTGAAGTTGAGGTTCACCATTTAATAAGTCGCGAACTGTCAACATATGTTATACAATATGAATATATTTATATTAATTGAAGTGTTTTAGCCGGGGTCGCATAAAATGAAACATAACAAATAATTTATGTGGAAGCTGTGTTGGTGGTAATATTAAAAAATGGGTAAAAATGTGTTGAAGTTTACAAGTTTTTTTGTATTCTTTCTTGATTCCTGGTCAAACCACGGAAAATTTAGACCTGAGCTCAAAGAAAAAAATTGAAGAATACCTCTTGGGCAACATGGTTCTAATGTATGACTTTTCGATATATGGTAACATGGGGCGCCTTCGCCACATTTTTGTTCAAAATGTTCTCATACCGACACCGTTAAAGTTTTTTCAAATATTATTTTTGGTACAAATATTAGCGTATCTTGACTATAAGTTTTGATATATAAGTGGTTATAATTTTGTTTTTAAAATATTATTTTTGAGAATTTACAAAATGTCTAAAAAGTGGCTAAGCCTCCCCACCCATGGGGCAGCTTCGCCATCGAAATTGAACATTTTCCAACGGACTCTAAAACTGTAATTTACCATAATTTTTCCTTAAATATCAACATTATGCGAAAAAGGAACATGTTTTCTATTGAATAATCAAACATGATTCTAAAATTCACAAATAGTAACCGATTCTAGCGGTTAATTGAAATAGGTTCTTTGAATTTAGGCACAAAAAATATAATATAACCAAAATAAGATACGTTTATGATACTATTTGATTTGAACTTCACATTATAGTGTGGGATATCTATGGTATAAAGAATTTAAGTTAAACATGACACATTTCTAACATTAGCCCACCACGTCCCTATCATGGCGTAGGCGCCCCACCCCTTACATATTTCATAATATTAATATATTGACATTTGCAATTGCTTTTTCCATGCAAATTATTGGGATTTATATTCTTCAGTAGTTGTCTTCTAACGGTATAAAATGTGTTTTTGATATCACAAAAGATAAAAAAGATATCACAAAAAATACCTACCATAATTATTTTTCCCATAACCCTGAAAACACAAAACCGCATGCGTCCGCTATCATACCTATGACACAACTGCCAACTTTTGGGAGATGATAGATCTACATTAAACTCACAATTTGTCCTTTAACGGATTTTTTCTATCATTTGTAGTTTGTGAGAAAATCGGCGACGGCGTAGCCGCCCCAGTGGCGAAGGCGCCCCATGTTACCATATATACTGCATCCCCCTAAAATTGATGCTGACATTTTGAAGTTTTGAAATCTGGGTTTTTTGAATTTTTCTTATAATTGGAGGGCGCAACCAGATAATTACCCAAACTATTTATTGGATTGTAGAACCCGTGATTCCACGTCGTTTGATGTATATCTCATGAATGTGCTTCATACAGCTCCCTAGTAATAGGAGTCCAAATTCGAAATTTTGGTACGTAAATTTTCTTTAAAAACCTATTTTTTGGCTTCAAAATTTACAACTGTGACTTAGGTACCCTTGAACTCCGCGTGATTTTAGTTTTTTTACGCGCCGGATCTAATGAACCCTTCCGCTTTCAAATCCATCCACTAAAATGGCGGTTATAGATACCTTGAAAGTAGGAAATTCTGCAAAATAATATTTTGATGATTCCGCGCATTGAACCGCGATTTTCTTTGGTTATTTTTACATAAATAGAATCCTTTATACGCGATGATATTATTTTCCAAAACCGTGTGGCATAAATTACCGAGATTCTTGAGTAATATTCGTATTTCATATAAAATAGAATTTGGTAGCACATCCGCTGTTCTTGACGAATTTGTTTAAAATGTGTTATAATGACGTATTTTTTATAGGCGGTCACTGAAATCGGATGCGCCTTATAATCTTATGTACATCGCGCAATTTTTACCCACATAAAGGTTTTTTGAACAGTAAGATGCAGCTGACGGCACACTTTGGCCGCTGAATGAAAAGTGGAAAAATCGCTACATATTGATAGAGATGCACTCGCTGCATCTGAAAAGCGCATGCGCCTTAACTGATTTTAACGAATTCGCGAATTATACGTTTTCTAACTTTTATGTTTTTTCTTTGGTTGTAATTTCAATATTACTTTCTATTTCATAATCCTATTGTTTATCAAAGTAAGCAAATACACTTTCTGGTTTGTCATCGCATTTTCCCTGAAGAAGTTTCAGCAAAGTCCGTCAGCCCTTGCATCGAAATTTAGCGAAGTAGTAGAATAACTACCAAAAATGTTTTTTCTATTTTTCGTATTGAACAAAAAAATATATTTTTGAAATAATATTCCAACCCTAAGTTTTCGTCTTTTGTTGTTGCGGTAATATGACAGTTAGAAATCCTATCTTTAAAATTTTGGTCTCATATTTTTCTACGCGTTGTCTAGAATCTGTACGAATTTTTAATTTATTTTTTCGAGTTTTATTTGGACTCTAAATTAGAATAAATTAAATTTACTCCAAGATTTTTTCAGTATTTCTTGATTTTCCGCGAAAATAGAAATACATTTAATAAATATTTAGGCATCTACGGATAGATATTAAATGCTGTTAACGCTTTATATATACATTTTCTTATTACAGCAAAAATGGAATTTTTAAATATTTTTTCTTTATAAGGGAACTAGCAAAATGCCCGCTACTTCGTATGCGGAAAGGGAAGGATATACAAATAAACAACATTTAATATGAAAATGGTGAACACTAAAAATTTTGATGTACCAGTACCTATTTTAGTTGATGTTTAATTTCACTTAAATACCGTTCGTACACCTTTAGCTCGAATTTCCTACACGTTAAGATTTTAAATTTCATTTCACGTTTCACAACGGTATGGGTAGTTTATAAATTGTATCCACGTTTTCCAACCGAAGTAGTTGTAATTTCGGAATTTGTGATATCAAAATGTATTTCCGTATTTCCAACACCAGCTCAATATCTAAACACTAACACAGAACCTAATACAAAAATTCTAAATTCCAGCTATATCCCTTTATGCGAAACCAAAACGGTACAAAATTTAGTACTTAAAATAGGTAATAGTTTCAAAAATTAAATCCCTATATCAAAAACTATATCGCAACAGCGATAAACATTTACAGCCTTATATATTCTTCCAAAACCAAATCTGTATGAATTTCCAAAACATCCTCCTTATCTCCACAATATACCCCAACTGTTATCCTAATACCGAATTTCACAATTTCAGCTCTGCATACCTCTTATGGTACGTATGTATATCCACTATGACATCCATAACAGCGAATACAATACCAAATTTCCACATACCAAATTTAGTACCATTTAATACTTTTCGTAAGAAAGTACGAATTTTAATGACTCCACTCTGGCAGTAATCTTAATTCTATATTTCAGGATTTTAGCTCGATGCGTTCACCAAATCCAAATTTTATCACATTAAGTACAATTTAGTACTTTTCGTAAATATAAGGCTACTTAAATCGTCCGCTCCAAAAGTAATCTTAATTCCAGATTTCAATACCATTTAGTACTTTTTCGTTAACTAATAGTAGGTATTTCCAATATCATTTCAGCCACCAAATTTCAGGATTCCAGCTCTAACCGTTCAACCAAGTCTAAATTGTACCAAATTTAATACCTTTCGTACCCATAAGGACGAATTTCCAAAATTTCCTCAATCCTACACTCCAACTCTAATCTTAATTCCAAATTTCATAATTCCAGCGCTATCCGTTCACCCAAATTTAATTGTATGAAATGTGGCGCCATTTAGTACTTTCCGTATCCATAAGTACGAATTTCCAAAACTACCTCAATCCTACACTCCAACAGTAATCTTAATTCCAAATTTCAGGATTCCAGCGCTATCTGTTCACTCAAATCCAATTTGTACCAAATTTAATACCATTTAGTACTTTTCATACCCATAAGTATAATTTTCCCAAACTTCCTCAATCCTACAGTCAAACAGTAATCTTAATTCCAAATTTCAGGATTCCAGCTCTATCCGTTTATCCACATCTATATTGCACCAAATTTAGTACCATTTAGTACTTTTCGTACCCATAAGTACGAATTTCTAAAACTACCTCAATACTACAGTCCAAGAGTAATCTTAATTTCAGGATTTCAGCTCTATCCGTTCACCCGAATCGTAATTGTATAAAATTTAGTACCACTTAAAACTTTCCGTACCCATAAGTACGAATTTTCAAAACTTCCTCAATCCTACACTCCAACAGTAACCATAATTCCAAATTTCTGACTTCCAGGCCTACCCGTTCAATCACTTCCTAATTGTACCAAATTTAGTACCATTTAGTACTTTTCGTACCCATAATTAAGTATTTCCAAATCTTTTTCAATCCTACACTCCAACAGTAACCTTAACTCCAAATTTCAGGTTTCCAGGCCTACCCGTTCAATCACTTCCTAATTGTACCAACTTTTGTGCCATTTAGTACTTTCTGTACCCATAAGTACGAATTTCCAAAACTACATCAATCCCACACTCCAACAGTAATCTTAATTTCAAATTTCAGGATTCCAGCCCTATCCGTTCACCCAAATCCAAATTGTACCAAATTTAGTACTTTTCGTACCCTTAAGTACGAATTTTCAAAACTTCCTCAATCCTACACTCCAACAGTAACCTTAATTCCAAATTTCAGGTTTCTAGCTCTATCCGTTCAACCAAATCCAAGTTGTGCTAAATTTAGTACCATTTAGTACTTTTCGTATACATAAGTACGAATTTCCAAAACTACCCCCATATCTCAATCCAATACTCCGTCAGTAATCTTAATTCCAAATTTCAGGTTTCCAGCACTAGCCTTTCACCTAAATCCAAATTGTACTAAATTTAGTACCATTTAGTACTTTTCGTACATATGAGTACTAATTTCACAAACCATTTCCTTTTATAAACACCACTTCCCAACCTTCATTTCCATACCAAATTCCAAGTTTCCAGCTAAATCCGTTCAAAATATACAATTGGTACTAAATTTAGTACTTTTCGTATACTTAGAGGTCGAATTTCCAAAAACCCTTTGGTACATCTTTCTAACTATCCATCAGTGATATTCGTTCCAAATTTCAGCACTCTAGCTCTTGCCGTTTGCCTAATACAATGGGTACCATATTTAGTACCTTTTAGTACTTTTCGTACCCTTCTAGGGCGAATTTCCAAAAACCCAGCCTTATCTCACACCTACACACCGACAGCAACCCACAGTCAAAATTTCAGCTTTCTAGCTTCAGCGGTTTCGTCTGGGCGATGATATACATGTCACTCACTTATCTCTAAGCTCTTTTATATATATAGATAAAACCCCCCATAACTTTGGAGCGCAGCATCCAATTTTGTGAACGCGAACAGATTTGAAACCACGATTTTTTTCTTAATCTATGTTCCAAAAATTGCGGATGTGCTCGCAAATTTTTTTTTTTAACATTTCTTCCAATGGAATTGCAAAAGAAATTTGAAATTTACCATATATATTTTCGGCTGATTTCCTGTATTTTATGCACCAAGCACGCTATATATGTCCAATTTCACTGAAATTTGGAATGTGTTACAGAACTTGGTCTAGAAATAAATGTGCCAAATTATATCGAAATCGGTTCAGATTTGGATATAGCTCCTTTATATATTTTCGGCCGATCTCCTGTATTTTGTGCAACAAACTCGCTATATATGTCCAATTTCGGTGAAATTTGGAATGCGTAACGAGATTTGGTCTAGACATAAATGTGCCAAATTATATCGAAATCGGTTCAGATTTGGATATTGCTCCTACATATATTTTCGGCCGATTTTCTGTATTTTATGCACAAAACACCAATTTCAATGAAATTTGGAATGTGAGACGGGATTTGGTCTAAAAATAAATTTGACAAATTATATAGAGATCGGTTCATATAGGCATATAGCTCCCATATATATTTTCAGTCGATTTCATGTTTTTGTTACGTATTTTCAATTTCAATGAAATTTTGAAGACTTAGCAGTCAGTAGAAGTCATCATTATTTACACAAGTACTTATAGTTGGGAAGGAATTGACCAAGGCTACAGCTATTAAGTATCAAATCTTTGAGAGACTTCTTAAGATTTATGTTTTATTATGATATATCTAAATCATTAGGTATACTTATAGGCGGAAAGGCTTTCGGAGGAGTGTTACCTCCTGAAACATACAAAAATACCATAGTAGCTCCACAACAACCCTGAATAGGTATATAACGCCTTCATATCTCCCATATTTATTCGTTAAAATATTAAAAACGTTAATATAATTATGCATTGCATTATATTTTATCGTAGTCAGGGCAGCAATGCGCACCGGATTCAGCTAGTGATAAATATATACCAATTTTCCATTCCATTTCCATCAATTTTCCTCCAGAATTAAACAAACTCATCCGTTTATGTGTTTCCACATCATGAATTATAAAAATATAACGATAACACAAAGACTAAATAAACAAACTTTGTTAATTTTTATAACCACAATGGAATTTATAACCGTGAGAATTTTTTATAAGAATTTTCTTCGCAGAGGACTTATTTTTGCGACTATTAATCATAATAAATATAAAAAATATTTTTATCTCTACGAAAAAAAATCCGGGGTTCAAAGGGTTAAGGTCAGTTACTGCATTCTTAACTTCCATCAGGCTGGGTGCACTGTCACTTATAAATCGATTATTATTGTGATGCCTTCGTATGATGCAGTCTCCAATATTTTCATCATGAATTATGTTTGTCCTTCTTTCCGATATTTATTTAATATTAAATAATATTATTTTCATTCATCTTTTCTATTTTTTCTCACAATTTTGGTGTTTTTAGCTCATTTATTGATTTTTCTATTTTCAAAATTATCGAAAGAGAGACCTGCTTTTTGGTGTACATACTCTCTGGCAGCCATTTGATTTTTGTTTCTAAATTTGTATGCGAATTTAAAACGATGGACAAGAAATGCAGCTGTAGTAAAAGAGAAAATTATTTCGATGAGGAACATTTTGTCCGTATGAAAGTGTATATATACCCTCGTTAACATAAATGCTGAGGGTATAATAACTATATTGCAGCAAAACCTTAAATCTAAATCACAGAACCGTCCTTTTCAAAATATTGCAACCGAGTATTGATATTTACTATTGTCTTTGTCTTCTTTTGTATTCATAGATTCATACATTTCTCCATTCCCCACATAAATAATTTTCTCTACAATTGAACATCAGTAAAGTTTCCATATTCACTATTGTTTCAATCTCATTCGAAATTTGTGTGTCCAATTCAATGTTAAAGAATATTCCACCTTTTTTGCACTAGTCGTTTTTATACCCTCCACCATAGTATGGAGGGTATATTAAGTTTGTTTTTCCGTTTGTAACGCATTGAAATACTCATTTGCGACCCTATAAAGTATATATATTCTTGATCAGGGTAAAATTCTGAGTCGATCTGTGCACGTCCGTCCGTCCGTCCGTCTGTGGTAATCACTCTAGCATCAACAAAAATGGAGATAGGACGCTGAAATTTTGGGAAAATGCGTCTTTTGTTTGCATGCAGGTCAAGTTCGGTGATGGGCTATATCGGTCCACGTTTTGGTATAGCCCCCATATAACGGTACCCCCCGATTTACGGTATTTTGACGCTTTTAGCTACATTTACAGACCGATGTAGCTATAATTTGACATTTAGGGTTCTTAAGTGTCAATAAACCTATATAACAAAAGTTGTGGACATAGGTCAACGTTTTGGTATAGCCCCCATATAACGGTATCCCCGATTTACGGTATTTTGCCGTTTTTAGCTACATTTTTAGACCGATTTAGCTATAATGTGACATTTAGGATTCTTAAGTGTCAATAAACTTATATAACAAAAGTTGTGGACATAGGTCCACGTTTTGGTATAGCCCCCATATAACGGTACCCCCCGATTTACGGTATTTTGACGTTTTTAGCTACAGTTTCAGACCGATTTAGCTCTAATTTGACATTTAGGGCTCTTAAGCGTCACTAAACTTATATAACAAAAGTTGTGGATGTTGGTCTACGTTTTGGGATAGCCCCCATATAACGGTACCCCCCGATTTACGGTGTTTTGACGTTTTTAGCTACATTTTCAGACCGATTTAGCTATAAATTGACATTTAGGGTTCTTAAGTGCCAATAAACTTATATAACAAAACTAGTAGACATAGATCAATGTTTTGGAATAGCCCCCATATAACGTTACCGCCCGATTTCAGGTATTTTGACGATTTAAGTCGCATTTCTAGACCGAATTAGCTATAATTTTATATTTAGGGCTCTTAGTGACCAAACAACTTATATTCGAAAAAATTATGAACGCAGGTACATATTTTGGTATAGCCCCATATAACGGTACCTCCTGATTTTCGGTATTTTGAGATTTATACCTACAAGTTTTAACCGAATTAGCTGTAATTTGAACATTTGACATTTGAAGTTCTTAGTGGTCAGCACACCACTCCAACAAAATTGTCTGAAATTTTGGGAAAATGCGTCTTTTGTTTGCAGGCAGGTCAAGTTCGATGATGGGCTATATCGGTCCACGTTTGGTATAGCCCCCATATAACGGTACCCCCCGATTTACGGTATTTTGACGTTTTTAGCTACATTTTCAGACCGATGTAGCTATAATTTGACATTTAGGGTTCTTAAGTGTCAATAAACTTATATAACAAAAGTTGTGGACATAGGTCCACGTTTTAGTATAGCACCCATATAACGGTACCCCCCGATTTACGGCATTTTGACGCTTTTAGCTGCATTTTCAGACCGATGTAGCTATAATTTGACATTTAGGGTTCTTAAGTGTCAATAAACTTATATAACAAAAGTTGTGGACATAGGTCCTCTTTTTGGTATAGCCCCCATATAACGATACCCCCGATTTATGGCATTTTGACGTTTTTAGTTACATTTACAGACCGATTTAGCTATAAATTGACATTTAGGGTTCTTAAATGTCAATAAACGTATATAACTAGTGGACATAGGTCCATGTTTTGGAATAGCCCCCATATAACGTTACCGCCCAATTTCAGGTATTTTGACATTTAAATTCACATTTCTAGACCGAATTAGCTATAATTTGATATTTAGGGTTCTTAGTGACCAAAAAACTTATATTCGAAATAATTATGAACGTAGGTCTATGTTTTGGTATAGCCCCATATAACGGTACATCGGTATAACGGATTTCGGTATCCCCATATAACGGATTTTCGGTATTTTGAGAATTTTACCTACAAGTTTTAACCGAATTATCTGTAATTTGAACATTTGAAATTCTTAGTGGTCACCACACCTCTCCACCAAAAATTGTCAAAAAAGGTTGATGTATTGATAAAGCTCCCATATAAAAGTATCTCCCGATTTTCAGTAATTTGATGATTTTAACACATACCTCCGAACTAGCTGTTAATGACATTTGAAGTTCCCAGGTTATGTACCGATTTTCGGTATTTTGAGGATTCTAGCTACAATTTTTAACCGAATTAGGAGTTATTTGACATTAAAAGCTCCCATCAAAAACTGTCAACATAGGTCCATGTTTTATTATAACCCCTATATAACGGTGCCTCCCAATTTCTAGCAAACCAAAAATTGTCAACATACATAATTAGATACAGGCACCATAAAAGGGCCTACCGAATGAAACATGTTATGTACATTATCTGACATTATAACGTACCCACTTAAAGTTGGGGACAGGAATGAAAACTAATTATTCCATTTTAGTTCAGAATATTTTATGGTGGAGGGTATGAAAAGTTCGGCCCGGCCGAACTTAACGCTTTTTTACTTGTTAAATTTTATATTTTTTCTGCCATAATTAATTTATTTCGATAAATTCTCTCATCTGTTAGAGATGCGACATATTTTATCGTCGTTCTGAGAGTAATTTAAATTGAACAATGTACAAAAATCGTTGTTCGTTCTCAAAATGTTGTATGGGAAATGAAATAATTATATCGTAATTTGGGGTCGAACAACGAATAGAGAGCGAATTACCGTCAGTCTGAACAAGGCATAAGTGAGCATCTTTGGACTTCTTAATATGATAATCATTCTTATCCTTTCTTAGTTGGTATTTGATTTGTTTGGAAAGTGCTTTATACTGACCGGACAATACCGAAACTTTATTAGCCATAGCAGCTTTTAATTGCTCGATTTTTACAGTTATTCTAGATGTAAAGAGATTCCAGCTAGTCCGTGAAATCCATTTTAGAGTTTTCCTCTGCTGCACACCTAAGTTGTCCTTACATGCACTTTCAATGTGGTTTCTGATGACGCTCCATTTCGAGTCGCTAGAAATTTTGTTGCGAGAGATATTTTATTGTAATGTATTGCAGCGATTCTTTCATAAATTTGTTTTTTATATCTTCGTTTTGAAGATTGTCAATGTCGTAAATTTGACTCCTTTTATTTTTAAACCACGTATCAAGTCGGAGTTCAGCCGCCAGCTTGTGGTGGTCACTGCTTATTTCTGCACATCGTCTATTTCTTACATTACAGCGAATATTGAAGTATTTTTTGGATACACATATATGGTCTACATATTTGTGAATGAAAGTTTCCGGGTGGTGCTTTCCATGTATAGTTATGACAGTTTTTGTGTGGGAAGACTTATCGTCCTATCTTAAGGTCGTAGTTGCTGCAAGTTTCTATAAATAGCTCCCCATTATCACTGCAAACACTTGTCTCGTGTTTGCCCATAACTTGTTCATATTCGCAATTGTCCTGCTCAATTAAAATCTCCCATTAAGATAGTTACGTGGTTATTTGGTATATCATGGAGCGTTTAATTTAAGAGGCTATAAATTTGAACGTATCATTGAACGATTAATAAAATAAACATTTTGTTTTTTATTTGGGCGGTTTTAATTCTTTCTGAAATAGGTTGTCATCTAATAAGGGATTGAGCTATCTGCCGTCTTATGTAAATACCAACCCCACGTATATGTGGATCATCTTCATTTGACTTACCTGAGTATAAAAGCCGTCCTCCTTTGTCATCCTTAATTTCATTGCTGCCATTATAACGCACTTCACTCAAACCTATTATATGAATGTTTAGTCTTTCGCACTCTGTACTAAAAATTTACTGGAGAAACGCCGTGGCCCATGTCCGCTCTGAGATCCTCCTATCAAAACCGTTGTATTGTGCGCGACTGCTTATTTAAATCGCAGCTACCCCATATATCTATGGGGATTTCCACTATCCGCAAGCTGTGGGCGCGTCCGGTAGCACACAGCTATGCTCCCCTAAGGCTCCCATTGTATGTAGTCATGCTATAATGTTTTCAGAAAAAATATTAAAGAATATATATGCCGTAAATTGTTTATTACAATTGATGAGTTTAAATAACTATCGTGTGCTCCATATGAATGCTAAAGTTAATTGTTTCATCAAATACCGTTAAATTATATATTTTATATAACATTAAAAACAAAATCTATAGCATTTCGATACAAACAAATCTGTGCTGTTTTGTATTGACATGTTTTCAATTTACAATTCCTAAATAAGAAAACGTTTAAAAGCTTTAAATTGCAACAAACAAACAACATTCATATACAGAAAAAGCATACCTATGTACATACATATGGTAAATTTCAAATTTCTTTTGCAATTCCATTGGAAGAAATTTTAAAAATTTTTTTGCGAGCACATCCGCAATTTTTGGAACAAAGATTAAGAAAAAAGTCGTGGTTTCAAATCTGTTCGCGTTCACAAAATTGGATGCTGCGCTCCAAAGTTATGGGGGGTTTTATTCCCTTATAAAGAACAAATATTTAAAAATTCGATTTTTGCTATAATATGAAAATGTATATATAAAGCGTTAACAGCATTTAATATCTATCCGTAGATGCCTACATATTTACTAAATGTATTTCTATTTTCGCGGAAAATCAAGAAATTCTGAAAAAATCTTGGAGTAAATTTAATTTATTCTACTTTAGAGTTCAAATAAAGCTCGAAAAAATAAATTAAAAATACATACAGATTCTAGACAACGCGTAGAAAAATATGAGACTAACATTTTAACGATAGGATTTATAACTGCCATATTACAGCAACAACAAAAGACGAAAACTTATTGTTGGAATGTTATTTCAAAAATATATTTTTTTGTTTAATACGAAAAATAGAAAAAAAAATTTGAGAGTTATTCTACTATTTCGCTAAAATTCGATGCAAGGACTGACGGACTTCGCTGACACTTCTTCAGGGAAAATGCGATGACAAACCCGAAAGTGTATTTGCTTACTTTGATGAACAATAGGATTATGAAATAGAAAGTAATATTGAAATTACAACCAAAGAAAAAACATAAAAGTTAAAAAACGTATAATTCGCGAATTCGTTAAAATCGGTTAAGGCGCATGCGCTTTTCAAATACAGCGAGTGCATCTCTATCAATATGTAGCGATTTTTCCACTTTTCATTCAGCGGCCAAAGTGTGCCGTCAGCTGCATCTTACTGTTCAAAAAACCTTTTTGTGGGTAAAAATTGCGCGATGCACATAAGATTATAAGGCGCATCCGATTTCAGTGACCGCCTATAAAAATACGTCATTATAACAAACTTGAAACAAATTCGATAAGAACCGCGGATGTGCTACCAAATTCTATTTTATACGAAATATGAATATTACTCCAGAATCTCGGTAATTTATGCCACACAGTTTTGGAAAATAATATAATCGCGTATAAAGGATTCCATTTATGTAATAATAACCAAAGAAAATCGCGGTTCAATGCGCGGAATCATCAAAATATAATTTTGCAGAATTTCCTACTTTCAAGGTATTTATAACCGCCGTTTTAGTGGATGGATTTGAAAGCAGAGGGGTTCATTAGTTCCGGCGCATAAAAAAACTAAAATCACGCGGGGTTCAAGGGTACCTGAGTCACAGTTGTAAATTTTGAAGCCAAAAAAAAGGTTTTTAAAGAAAATTTACGCACCAAAATTTCGACTTTGGACTCCTATTACTAGGGAGCTGTATGAAGCACACTCATGAGATATACATCAAACGACGTGGAATCGCGAGTTCTACAATCCAATAAATAGTTTGGGTAATTATCTGGTTGCGCCCTCCAATTATAAGAAAAATTTAAAAAACCCAGATTTCAAAACTTCAAAATGTCAGCATCGATTATAGGGGGATGCAGTGTATATATCTAAAAGTCATACATTAGAACCATGTTGCCAAAGGGGTATTCTTCAATTCTTTCTTTGAGCTCTGGTCTGAATTTTCCGTGGTTTGACCAGAAATCAAGAAAGAACACAAAAAAACTTGTAAACTTCAACACATTTTCACCCATTTTTTAATATTACCACCAACACAGCTTCCACATAAATTATTTGTTATGGTTCATTTTATGCGTCCGCGGCTAAAACACTTCAATTAATATAAATATATTCATATTGTATAAAATATATTGACAGTTCGCGAATTATTAAATGGTGAACCTCAACTTCAACGATTGTAAAACATTTTTGAATATTACCATATGCAAGTCTGTATGCAAGTAGATTTGTATTTGGGAAACAATTTTTTCCTAAAGAAAACAGTTTGTTCTCCTCTTTGAAATTGGTTGACCAAAAACTGTGTAAGAACATAAAAAGAAACACACACACATTAAACCATTGCTGGCTGGCATCAGTATGCTGTGCAAAAAAATCCCATGCCAGAATTCAACACCTGACACTCTGATGTCCAATTGCGTTTTTATCGTTCTTTTTTCATAAACAAATGGGAAATTGTTAAGTTTTAAATCCATTTCTGTTGTGAAATTCAAATATGGGAGTTGGTTTTAAGTATTCTTCTAGGAATTTTAAATACAAGCATATTGGTGGTATTGAAAATTTATCGCTTTTGGAATTTGTAGAAATTTAAATTAAAGTAATGTTGACGTTATTTCGTTAAGCCTTGAATATTTAGTGCAAGCGAGAGTTAGGTTAGTAGGAAAATAAATCAATTAACTTTATTTTAGGAAAATTATAGCAACCTTGTGACCATTTGAGGTTCACCACTTTGACATTTTCCGTATTATCTTTCAACACCATTTGATTTGATCAAATTTACATAGACAATGAACGGGTATCCTTTTGTTAATGTGATTACTATATGCACCCTTTGTGTGTATATACGCATTTGGCACAATGTTATCAAATTTGCATTAAATTTAGTTCACGAGAACTTTCTGACCGTACGGCCGCTAGCTGTGCCATTACTTTTCTTAATTAAAATTAAGTGGTCGTATTGACTAAGAAACATTATAAGTCAATAAATTATCTTTGGAATATTGCCTAAACTCTTAATGGAAAATTAATGATTTGGAATTTTTGAAGAAGATGTAGCAAAGGAGTTTTTTGTAAATGTGTAATCTTGCGAATATTGTTTATATGTGAGGAGAGTGAACTTATAATATGTATGTATATTATCATTTGAATATTATATTTATGTAGGAACGGGTTACGCAGCTACTACATTGCGCGCCCCACTTACTTGCTAAATGTACTAAATGAACACATCAGACGGACGACACACGACTTAACTAAAGACACACACTGAACACAGCACAGCAGAAGGAACAAATTAGTGAACACAACTCATTGGGGAAAGCGAGCTTCACAAAAAGTCAAGTGACCAGCGACAAACGAAGAAAAGTCACATTCACTGTAGTTGTTCTCCTCAGTGAAGTCACCTAGAAGAAAATCACTTACGCTGTAGTTGTTCTCCTCAGCGAAGTATTAGAAGTTAAACACTTAGAAGTTTTAGAAGCTACAACAATTATTTGAAGTTAAAACTATGAACTTGAAGTTTGTGAAAATTTAGCTTTGTGTAAATATGTTTTGTTTCACTTCATATTAATCAATGAACCTTAAAATAATTAATAAATGAACTATGAACTATAGAATTAAACATTAGTCCATTATTATTATTATTATTCCATCCTACATTTATACTTCTGAATATTTTACAACTATCTTTGAATGCAGTAGATAAATTTGCTGCGAGCGGCAAATCAAATGTTTCAACACTTTCTCTATCATTTAGAAAATTAGTTTACAAAGGCTGACGCAATACACCATAAGGGGCGAGTGCATTGGGAAACAATACAAAAACAAAGAACACGTTAATATGCGCTAAGAGAGAATCTGACAATCACTAAGCTACCTTACCTTAGAGTATTGAACAAAATGCTTTCTCTACATACCTAACAAATCTTGTTTATTAGGCCGGGGCGTTTGTATGGAAGGAAAAAACCTTAATGGGCCCTTCGCGTTTCTTATTCCTAGGAGTGAACTGAGCAAAAAAGTCTACTAGACCATAGGTCTATCGTGAAAATCGAGCCTCCCGATTTTGACTTTAAGTTTTTTATCCACGTTTTTTGGAAATTTTGGCATATAACAGCTAAACCATTGAGATTTTCGATCGAACACAAGGACAACAATTGTAGCCAAGACAGTAGTTAAGAACTCTCTAATACATCGCAAAAGCATTGGAACGTTCCTTCAGGCAGTTTTGGCCTTGAGAAGGTGCAAACTTTTCGAAAAATGTTGATAAATGGCACTGTGCTACAAAAGTTGACCAGAAAATTATTCGACCGTTCTGATGCAAAATTATATCGTGTTGGGATCCATGGACAACGACAATGCCTTTAGTTCGTTTGTATCACTTCGTTTTATTTTTTTATAACGGTAAAAGTAGTGAAAATCTGGGTTTCTTACATTTTCAAATTTAAACGGACATATCTTCTTTTTTCACAACGGATTTCTATTGATCCTTCTTCCTTTTAAAGGGGTGAATAATATCTTTCGAACAAGTCATTATTTTTTAAAATCGGTTAACAAATGGCTAAGTTATAGTGGTTTAAGTCTGAAAAACCCCACAAAAAACTATAACTGAATTTCTAATAATTTTCAAAAAATAATGTTTTTTGTTTTGTTCAATATTTATTTTGAAAATTGTGAGAAATTCAGTTATAGTTTTTTTGTGGGGTTTTTCAGACTTAAACCACTATAACTTAGCCATTTGTTAACCAATTTTAAAAAATAATAACTAGTTCGATAATATTATTCACCCCTTTAAAAGGAAGAAGAATCAATAGAAATCCGGATGAATTCACTACCCAACACGATAGGATTTTGTATCAGAACGCTTGAATATTTTTCTGACCAATATAAAACTTAAAGTCAAAATCGGGAGGCTCGATTTTCGCGGTAGACCTATGGTCCCGTGGACTTTTTTGCTCTGTTCAATCCCAGGAATCAGAAACGCGAAGGGCCAATTAAGGTTTTCAAATCGCCCCTGCCTAATATACATATACACATATGGTAAATTTCAAATTTCCGTTTCAATACCATTGAAAAAAAAAATTAAATTTTTTTGCGAGCACATCCGCGATTTTTGGTTCTTAGGTTGAGAAAAAAATTGTGGTTTCAAATATGTTCGCGTTCACAAAATTGGAGGCTGCACACAAAAGTTATAGGGGGTTTTGTTCCCTTATAAAGAAAAAATATTTAAAAATTCCCTTTGGGTTTTAATAAGAAGGTATATGTATAAATCGTTAACAGAATGTTATATATATCCGCTGATGTTAAAATATTTGAAATTTGTTCTTATTTTCGCGGAAAATCAACAAGTAATGAAAAAATCTTAGAGTAAATTTAATTTATTCTAACTCAGAGTCCATATAAATCTCAAAAAAATAAATTTAAAATCTCTACAGCATCTAGACAACGCATAGAAATATGTGAGACCAAAATTATAAAGATTGGGTTCACAACATGCATATTACAGCAACAACAAAAGGCAAAAACTTATTGTGGGAATATTATTTCAAAAAATATATTTTTTGGTTTAATACGAAAAATTGAAGAAACATTTTTAGGAGTTATTCTACTATTTCGCTAAATTTCCATACAAAACCTGAAGTCTTCGAGGAAAATAGCTTGTCATCGTGAAAGTATATTTGCTTAGAATGGTAAGCAATAGAGTTAAGAAGTACAGAGTAATATTGAAATCACAACCAAAGAAAAAACACAAAAGTTAAAAAGCGTGTAAGCGGCCTTCAAGTGAGCAAAAATGACGCGATGTGCATATGAATATAAGGTGCATCCGATTTCAATGGCCGCCTATTAAAAACACATCAATATAAATTATTTTAGACAGTTTCGTCAAGAATTGCGGATGTGCCACCATATTCTATTTTGGGATAAATAGGGATATTACTCCCGAATCTTTGTAATTTGTGAAACACCTTTTTGGCAAATATTATAATCGCGTATAAAGGATTAAATTTATGTAAAAATAATTAAAGAAAATCACGGTTCAATTCGCGGAATTGTCGAAATATATTTTTGTAGATTTTACTACTTTCAAGGTATCTATATCCGGCGTTTTAGTGGATGGATTCGAACGCGGAAGGGCTTATTAGATCCGGCACGTAAAAAAACTAAAATCACGCGGGGTTCAGGGGTAACTGCACGACAGTTGTAAATTTTAAAGCCAAATATTCGCCTTTGGACTCCTATTACTAGGAAGCTCTACGGAGCACACTCATGAGATATACATCGAACGACGTGGAATCGCGAGTTCTACAATCCTATAACTAGTTTGGATTATTATATAGTTGCACCCTCTAATTATAAGAACACTGAAATCAAAACTTCAAAATGTCAGCATCGATTTTAGGGGGATGCAGTGTATATATCGAAAAGTCATACACTAGAACCATGTTGTCCAAGGGGTAGTCTTTAGTTCTTTCTTTGAGCACAGGTTTGAATTTTGCGTGGTTTGGCCAGAAATCAAGAAAGAACACAAAAACACTTGTTTACTTCAACACATTTTTCCCATTTTTATATTACCACCAACGCAGCTTTCACGAAAATTATTTGTTATGGTCCATATTATGAGATCGTGCCTAAAACACTTCAATTAATACAAATATATTCATATATATTAACAGTTCGCCTCTTATTAAATGGTGAACCTCAACTTCAACGATTGTAAAACTTTTTTGAATATTACCATACATACTCTGCTTTTGAGTTTAAAATAGTAGAAACGTTTTTTCACATAAAGAAGAAAAACAAATATAAATGAATGTCGTCTCAACAGAGCAGTGTACAACCAAAAAATAAAAAGAAGAAAAAAAACAGCACAATAATTCCGTTCATAGAACACTTGGGAGTTTTGGAAAACATTTAAGATTTATTTGAAAAGGTTGAAAGGGAAACACATAAAGTCGTCTATCTTCTCTGCACATTGAAACAAACAATTCTCCATCCCCTAACCATCAAGGTCGGGTGCGTTGACATCTGTAATCATTAGGATTTTTCTGATGTAACTTTTGTTTGGAGCAAAGGTTTTCTTTATGATTCCTGTCTGACATCCCCAGAAAATGGGAGTTAACATGAATGTCTTTCACCCTGACATTTTATTTTTGTTTCATCGTTTGTTTTCAGCTGGTATATTGCAAATCGCAGGGGTGGTAAAAAATATGTGTGCAATAATTTTCATTCGTTTAAATGTGAGGAAGATATGGGAATGTATTTATATACATATATTTGTTAGGACATTGATGCATGTGAGTTTATTTAGTGGGGATGGAAGTGAAGTAATGTTTGCCATCAAGGTCAAACAACAATTAATTTGGTTTAGTTAGAAAAATACGTTGACTTATGCCTTCAGGCTCACAACAAATCTTAATAAGGAGAACCGATTTATCATCAATTACATTACTAATACATTTTTAGTATTTCGTAGATAAAGGAGTCACAATACTCTCTGAAAATTGTATAAATTTCTATTGACCACTAAGTTTTAAAAATATATGACCGTGGCCTGCATACGCTTAGTTTATGACTTTAAACACGACGCCAATACTCCCCGGTTGCATAGGCTAGTCCCTGGACTGAAGTGTTTTCCTTAAACGTACCTAGAATTGTCTCATATTATAATATGCAACACTGAAAATGCAAACAACTTCTAGTATGCATTTTTTGAAAGTACATATTTAGACTATAAAAACCCTACTATGGTTTTGTCCTGTCAGATCCAGTTCGGATTGTATGGCCTCATCTAAACCGGGCTAAATCTACACTTTTTTTGCATTTATAAGGCCTTTAATTCCTAAACGAATAGGAATTTGGCCTTGCTGTCTTTAGAAATATTGTAGCTCTAAACTAGTAGAACGTATCTTTTGAAAAAATCACAAAAGAAAAACTCCATCTAGGGCATCAAAATCTATAAAATATAGACAATTTTACATAATTGCTGAAATTCTGGTCAGTATCGGCTAAACTATTGGGAGTTGAAGCAAGTAACCTTTTGCAAAAATCTTCCAAATAAAGTTCTCAACAATTCTTTAGAACATTCTGAAACTCTCATATGCTTACTTCATGTTGTTTCAGCGGTATTTTGCATCATATCTTTTACAACAAGTATTTCCAACACAGTTCACACCAACAGTTTTTTCTCGCATTTCGGATTTCACTACATATATCAATAATGTAGTGAAATCCGAATTAAATTGTCGTTGAAAAATGTACTGAAAACAACGTGATAGAGGTATCTACTGCTGTTCTGAAGAGTTGTGTATTACATTCCAGGGAATATTTTTACAAAAAAAAAATATTCAGAAAAAATTAACGGTTTTGAAATTTTGAAATTTGAGGCAATAAATGTAGTTTTTTCGAGTTCATTATTTGCCCAAATATTTTATTCTTGTCCTTATCTACAAATTTTCTTCAGAGGTCAGAAGAAGATTCACATTGGTTTCAGAGATATAGCTCCGAATTTCTTTAAAAATTCAATATTTAACCATGTTTAGATGGGGCCATAAAATCCGAGCTGGATCTGACACAACAAAACCCAACTAGGGTTTCTTGTCGTTTGGGTCCGTACTTTCAAAAAGTCCTCAGTTCGAATTGTTTGCACAATATCACCTTAAAAATGTTGCACAGTGTTATTTACCCTTTTTTGCGTCACAAAATGTCACAACTTTTCCTATTCGAAAACGTCGTACTGACTGGAAAACGTTGTAACCAAACCAAAGGGTGCATTACGGGGCTTTTTAATGATGGCAATACATCACCGATTGTAGTATAATGGATCCTCGTTGATACGGATATGGATCCTCGCCTCAACGGAATATAGGCTTAGCTGTAGTAATTTTGTGTTTTGTGTAACAATCGTTTTAAGTTGGAAAGTCAAATTTCAATCGGCAACTTAAAACTGCATTTTTGACTAAATGAAAGGGTGGATACTGGGACACTGCGCCCCTATCCAGAATCAATGTTTCGGCCCGAGAGACTGTTTCACACCTGCCTCTAGAGCTGAGGTTGGCACCAGCTAATAATAAGGCAAAACACCATTGTAGTGGTAAGTGGAGACTGTAAGCGAAACTCTCCTCCGTCACTAACGCCACAAATGTGGCTATCATCAAGAAGAAAAACATCTCGTCGCATAAGCAAATTGTGAATATGGTACGATTAGCTGAGCATTTGTGATGATAAATGTCTGCAGGTATAGGACCTTCTAAGGAAAATCATCTTCTTTGACAGCGTGAATAAGAGGAAGACTTGCGTCGGCTGAGCAAGCCTATAATATTCAGTCAAATGTCTTGCCAATCGGGATGAAGAATTGAGAGAAATCCTAACTCAGACAGTTAATGGGTTTGAAGCCCCGTGGGAAGGCACCAAGCCAGCTGCTGTCACCCTTGCTGTTATGCCGTGCAGAACAGCATAGGTTGTGATACACAGAATTGCCTGCCAGAATGAGGTCAAGTGGGCAATATCAGCTCTTCAATATCGTAGATTATACTCTGGTAAGGTGTATACATCGGCTAGTTAGCACCATCTGTCAAGAGGAACTTATATATTTCAGTAAATGTGTAGCATGCATATGTTAAAAAGTGTTGAAATTGCTTCCAAAATGGAATATGTTGAAGATGAGTCAATTGGCTACAGAATCACCGGCCTTATTGCTCGTGGATCGGGTTGGGGTTTAGCCATTGATCATCGACTATCTAGTTCACTTCGCAGTTCCAATGGCCCACATTTTTTCTTTGAAGAAACTGCGTATACTTAACAGCACACGTTATATTTCATGATGTTACTTATACGTTTTGGAACTAGTACAAGGAACTAGGAACTAGATTACCCAACTCTACGCTTGACAGCTCTCTCTGGGTACGACCAATAGGTAGTAGACTGAAGGGGAGCTTACGAAAACAGAGATTTTTAAAGAAATTTGGATAACATCTATAGGGGAATAAAACTACAGCAATCCTGGTACAGGATCACCAATATTAAACAGAATAAGTGAGCCAATGCTATAGTCGGTTCGGGGCCGACTATGTGATACCCTACAACACTACTCCTGTGCTTTTTACTGGTAAAATTCAAAATATTTAAATTGGGATAGCTTAGCGCCTTTGCTCTAAATGTCTTCATTAATACAGGTCAATATTGTTGAAAAGCATTTAAGTGCATGGTCAGTACAACTCAAATAAAAATTGGAAAAAGGGATGCATTACCGACTATTGCGATATCTCTGTTGTTTGACCACCTATGAAAACCTACTTCACATCGTTGTAAAGGTCATATTTTCTACTTTCCTTGCCAGTTTTTGCTTTCCATATCCCTCTTACAGAAGAGACATATTCGCTTTGAAATATCAAGGATTCCAGTAAATGAGTCACGATCAATAACATAAATTATGCAACATAAATTATGTATAAGTGTAGATCGCAATAGAAAGTGAAAAAAATTGCAATCAAATAGAAAGCATTTTTTACCGCACTCTATTAGAAAGGGAAATTTTTAATATCCTGTTCAAAACAAGTAAAATTGGAGGTTCGCCATTTTCATGTTGGTATTTCCGGTGATTACTAAAAACGCCAAAAATAGAAAATAAAAATAAACAAGTAAAAAAGCGTTAAGTTCGGCCGGGCCGAACTTTTCATACCCTCCACCATAAAATATTCTGATCTAAAATGGAATAATTAGTTTTCATTCCTGTCCCCAACTTTAAGTGGGTGCGTTAAAATGTGAGATAATGTTCATAAAATGTTTCATTTAGTAGGCCCTTTTTTATGGTGCCTATATCTAACTATGTATGTTGACAATTTTTGGTGGGCTAGAAATTGGGAGGTACCTTTATATAGGGGTTATAATAAAACATGGACCTATGTTGACAGTTTTTGATGGGAGCCTTTAATGTCAAATAACTCCTAATTCGGTTAAAAGTTGTAGCTAGAATCCTCAAATCGTTACATAACGTGGGAACTTCAAATGTCATTAACAACTAGTTCGGAGTTATGTGGGCTATACGAAAATAGTCCATATGTACATTAGGCGATTTTCCTTGCGGCAATTGTGAGTTTGTAGGTGAGAGAGGGCGTTGAGAAGCAAAGGGTTACCATATGCCTCACTCCTTCCTCCATCAAACTGACAATTGCCGCAAGGAAAATTGCCTAATGTAAATATGGACATATGAACTTAAATGAACAATTTTTGTTGGCTTTTAAATGTCAAATTACAGAACGTTCGTCCAAAAAATAAAGCTAAGGTACGGAAAATCGAGAGGTTTGTTTTGGGGCTGTACCAAAACATGGACCTACGTTCGGTTAAACATTTTAAGTAAAATCCTCAAAGTACCGAAAATCGGGAAGTATCGTTATATTGGGGCTATGTTGACAATTGTTGATGCAGATGTGTGGTGACCACTACAACCTTCAAATGTCAAATTACAGTTAGTTCGGTTAAAAATTTTAGCTAAAATTGTCAATTACTGGAAATTGGGAGGTACCGTTATATTGGAGCTATATCCGAACATGGACCTATGTTGACAATTTTTTATGGAGAGGTGTTGTGACCACTAAGAACTTCAAATGTCAAATTACTGCTAGTTCGGTTAATATTGTAGTTAAAATCATCAAATTACTGAAAATCGGGAGGTACTTTTATATGGGAGCTTTATCAATACATCGACCTTTCTTGATAATTTTTGGTGGAGAGGTGTGGTGACTACTAAGAATTTCAAATGTCAAATGTTCAAATTACAGATAATTCGGTTAAAACTTGTAGGTAAAATTCTCAAAATACCGAAAATCCGTTATATGGGGATACCGAAATCCGTAATACCTAGGTACCGTTATATGGGGCTATACCAAAACATGGACCTATGTCCACAAGTTTTCTTATATAAGTTTATTGGCACTTAAGAACCCTAAATATCAAATTATAGCTAATTCGGTCTAGAAATGTGAATTTAAACGTCAAAATACCTGAAATCGGGCGGTAACGTTATATGGGGGCTATTCCAAAACATGGACCTATGTCCACTAGTTATATAAGTTTATTGACATTTAAGAACCCTAAATGTCAATTTATAGCTAAATCGGTCTGTAAATGTAACTAAAAACGTCAAAATGCCATAAACCGGGGGTACCGTTATATTGGGGCTATACCAAACCGTGGACCTATGTCCACAACTTTTGTTATATAAGTTTATTGACATTTAAGAACCCTAAATGTAAAATTATAACTACATCGGTCTGAAAATGTAGCTAAAAACGTCAAAATACCGTAAATCGGGGGTTCCGTTATATGGGGGCTATACCAAAACGTGGACCGATATAGCCCATCATCGAACTTGACCTGCCTGCAAACAAAAGACGCATTTTCCCAAAATTTCAGACAATTTTGGTGGAGAGGTGTGGTGACCACTAAGAACTTCAAATGTCAAATGTTCAAATTACAGCTAATTCGTTTAAAACTTGTAGGTAAATATCTCAAAATACCGAAAATCAGGAGGTACCGTTATATGGGGCTATACCTAAACATGTACCTATGTTCATAATTTTTTCGAATATAAGTTTTTTGGTCACTAAGAACCCTAAATATCAAATTATAGCTAATTCGGTCTAGAAATGCGACTTAAATCGTCAAAATACCTGATATCGGGCGGTTACGTTATATGGGGGCTATTCCAAAACATTGATCTATGTCCACTAGTTTTGTTATATAATATTATTGACACTTAAGAACCCTAAATGTCAAATTATAGCTAAATCGGTCTGGAAATGGAGCTAAAAACGGCAAAATACCGTAAATCGGGGGGTACCGTTATATGGAGTCTATACCAAAACGTGGACCTATGTCCAAAACTATTGTTATATAAGTTTATTGACACTTTATAACCTTAATTGTCAAATTATAGCTACATCGGTCTGAAAATGTAGCTAAAAGCGTCAAAATACCGTAAATCGGGGGGTACCGTTATATGGGGGCTATACCAAAATGTGGACCTATGTCCACAACTTTTGTTATATAATTAATTGACACCTAAGAATCCTAAATGTCAAATTATAGCTACATCGGTCTGAAAATTTAGCTAAAAACGTCAAAATACCGTAAATCGGGGGTACCGTTATATGGGGGCTATACCAAAACGTGGACCTATGTCCACAAGTTTTCTTATATAAGTTTATTGGCACTTATGAACCCTACATGTTAAATTATAGCTAAATCGGTCTGAAAATGTAGCTAAAAACGTCAAAATACCGTAAATCGGGGGTACCGTTATATGGGGGCTATACCAAAACGTCGACCTATGTCCACAACTTTTGTTATATAAGTTTATTGGCACTTAAGAATCCTACATGTTAAATTATAGCTAAATCGGTCTGAAAATGAACCTAAAAACGTCAAAATACCGTAAATCGGGGGGTACCGTTATATGGGGGCTATACCAAAACGTGGACCTATGCCCACAAGTTTTCTTATATAAGTTTATTGGCACTTAGGAACCCTACATGTTAAATTATAGCTAAATCGGTCTGAAAATGTAGCTAAAAACGTCAAAATACCGTAAATCTGGGGGTACCGTTATATGGGGGCTATACCAAAACGTGGACCTATGTCCACAAGTTTTGTTATATAAGTTTATTGACACTTAGGAACCCTAAATGTCAAATTATAGCTAAATCGGTATGAAAATGTAGCTAAAAACGTCAAAATACCGTAAATCGGGGGGTACCGTTATATGGGGCTATACCAAAACGTGGACCGATATAGCCCATCATCGAACTTGACCTGCCTGCAAACAAAAGACGCATTTTCCCAAAATTTCAGCGTCCTATCTCCATTTTTTGTGGATGCTAGAGTGATTACCACAGACGGACGGACGGACGGACGTGCACAGATCGACTCAGAATTTTACCCTGATCAAGAATATATATACTTTATAGGGTCGCAAATGAGTATTTCAATGCGTTACAAACGGAAAAACAAACTTAATATACCCTCCATACTATGGTGGAGGGTATAATGAATAAAAACGAAATAAAAAACATCAGCAGCAGGGGTTGAACCCGGGTCCCACGATCCGTAACACACAACACTCCCTCTAGGCTACCAAGAGCCTAAGAGATTCACTCGCCTAGCGAACACAACATCCAATTACACTATGCAGTACTGCTGAGATTACCTGTTTACAACGTTACATACTGGAAGAAGAAGAAACAGACAGATCTACTTTTAAAAGAGGTTCTGTAAATAGAAGGTAATGTAAGCGCATATCTGTAACCATTAATGTAAGGACATTTTGGTAGAGTACAGATTCAAGCAGAGGTACCCAATATTCAATACTAGGGGTGCCAAAAAATTATTAATAATCAAAATGCTCACATTATCGACAGGTGTCCCTAAAAATGCCTGAATTTCGAATTCCCACAAAATTTATACGGCTTTGTAAAATGACATTCAAAATAGGAAAAAATCTTTCCCAGCAGTTCAATATCAAATGGGGTTTCGGACATAGAAGTAGTCTTAGGTTATCTATTTGATACCGGATGCAGTATTTATGTTACAAAAGAGAAACTGAACGTCATCTGACTTCATCGCTTGTTTACCCAATCAATAACTTGGTCTTCCCGCAACTATTTAATTTCACTTCTCTTGGACAATATTCCTACCTCAAAAATCAGATTTTTATACCAATTAGTAGTCGTTGTTCCTCATATTTATTGCTAGATAAATTTTATTTTTCGTTTGTAGCGATTACGTTGGAATCAAGCCAGTAAAGAAAATTGTTAAAATGAAAACCAATTAAGTGGATGTGTTTGTGCATACAAAAAACACAAGTTGGAGTGGTGGCAACAGCAACCTTTTTCTCCCAACAACTATTACAAGTTTTGTTATATTTTTACAATTCTTCAGAAGTTCACTTTTTTAAATATCAAACAACGACATTGTCAGGATACTAAGGATCACTATTATTTGAATCCTTGTATGCATGAGTGTCTGCAAGAGTGCATCCAAATGTACTTGCTGTCCATTTGCCCGCATTTCTTTTACCGACTGCCTATCCGTTCTGTGTTCGTCATCATGTGCATGCCTTGGACGGGGATAAGCAGTGTAAAATAGGGCGTTCGTTAGTGGTGTTGGCCTTTATATTAAATTTATTAAAACTCACGCACGCGGTTTATCTTTGTAATATTTTCCACTTTGTGGTGTTGCCATCACTGTTGCAACTGTTCACTGCTTCTGTTGCATTGTTATTACTGTTGCTGATGCTGTTGTGACCATCGTTCTTACTTTGTTTGTTGCAACCACTCGTTTTGCTTAAAGCAAATTAAATTATCGCATTTGTAAGCCAATTTTTGCCTGCAGGTCATGACTCTTACTTTTCATCGTTTGCTCGTTTGCCATTTTGATATTGTGGAGATTTTTATTGGATTTTGTATATGGATATATTCTTACATTTATGAAGTTATACACGCAGAAAAATATATGTTAGAAATATGTTTGGATCCAAAAAAATATTCGTTTGGGACTGATTGCAAACAAATATATATTTGGGTTCAAACATAATTTGTTTGGATCCAAACAAATATATGTTTGCAACATTTTGTAACATATCTCAATTTTATATGTTTGGGTACTAACATATTTTTTATGTTAGAACATATTTTTCATGGATGGAGAGAGGATGTTTTTCAATAAGAGTAACAACTGGGTATGGTGTAATAGGAGACGCAGAAGTTTTGTGATGTGTATGCGTAAAACACGTGTGTTTTGTGCTTTGTTGTTGTTAACCAACATAGCAAGCGAAGAGGAACATAAAAAATTATTAATCTTTTTTCTTTAGTGTTCTAGAGACAATCGTTGCTTAAAGAGTTGTAAAGAGCTTAAAGAATTGGTAAAGTGAGTGAATAAACCAGTGTTTTGTATTTTCTTAAAGAAATTGTGCTTTTTAGTAAATTAAATGTCCAATGCATTTTATAATTGAATCAAAAAGGTGAATGGAAATATTTTATTGGACAAGGAAAAAATCTTATTTAATATTGGTAATTACATGAATACATTTTTCATATACATACATACCTACATATGTATATTTGAAATATGGATGTACCTATTTATTGCATTATATAATCTTTGATTCCAAATGCCGATTTCCCGCTGATGATTTGAACTTTGACGAAAATGTGTTTTATTTCGGAACTAAGAGGAAGCGTTCAACGATGTTTCTATATAATTTTTTCTTTTTAAAATTGCAACTTTTTATAAGTTATTTCATTCAGTTGTTTCTTTTATTAAAATCTGTTTTGTTTGTTTGTTTTTGTTGTTTTGCTGTGTTTTTGCTTTTTTTCTATGCCTTTCAATGAAATAGAGATATCCAGTGAGCGCTTGCTGAGAGCAAGTGAGCATATATTTCAATGTGTTTCACATTGACATTTACGCTCCCTTGCTCTCAGAAAGCGTCCACTGGTACATGTGTTTGTTTTTTTTTTTTTTGTGGCTTTTGGGTTTGTATATAAACATATAATTTGTTTGCACACAAACATATATTTGTTTGCAGGACACAAACATATGTTATGTTTGGGACTGCTTGCAAACAAATATATGTTTACTGCAAAATATGTTTGTGACGTATGTTAGAGAGGCCTTTTTTCCGTGTGTTCTGACACATGTGATTCATATACTCTGTGGCGATGAAAAGTTTAAAGCAGCAGATTTAAACGAAAGATCGATTCGAGGAGGCAATTTTGAATCAGAACCGCCATATCGAGGGTCTTGTTATTCCGCTAATAACCAACCAAATACTAAGTGTGAATGACTTTAAATCGCCATTAACCAAAAGATGACCTTTCAACAAATTCTCAAGAAGACCGATTTCAAGGCTGCAATGCAGCTATGATATTTCGATCTATTATGAGTACAGAATTCTGTAATTTTTCATGTCAAAATTTTAAATAGCCTTCCTTTTCAACACAGGAAAAGTCATAATTATGAAAATTCTTTCAAAAGGCAAACGAACTCTCCTAGAAATAACAGAAATATCTAAAGACATTTTACTTGAAATGTATGAAAATTTGCTTTTCTTGCAATATACATATTAAATGTGTGGCACACATCCACATCAATTGTGCATTGCTTTGAAAGTGGCCTTTTCTTCTCGGATGCTATTGTTTAGAAATGGTAATAAATTTGGGCAAGATGTTGCATAAACCACATCATCAATGTTAATGGGTAATGTTTAGTTTCTGATAATATCGTCCATAATGTCCAAATCAGACTGATGCAACATGTTTTGCATTTTCCTTTCTGATAACACTGTACAACACAAAAAATAATTACAAGATAATTCGGCCAGATTATGAAAGAAGACCGAAAAAAGACACGTGCATCGGCGTTTTGAAAGTTTACGTTGGGAAGTAACCTAAATAGGCGTGGCAAATTCCGCCCATTTCTACAGGACTTGAAATATTCGACATCAGATTCCTTGGAATTCTTGCATTTTAGGTATAAAGTGTCTTTGGCAATATTGTTGACAACAATGCGGGAACCTTTTTATGAAAAAATTTAACCCTCATGCGAGTCATTAAAGGGGTCTTTCTGGTTGTTTTTCAAAAACGTTTAAAAACTCCTGTGAAATGTGATCGTATCCGATCAAAATATTCTACAAAATTACTTGTCATAAAATTTTACAATAGGTCACCGGATACACCAAAAAATTCAGTTAATTTTGTCAGAGCAGGAGTAGCTGACATCATTATAGTATTTAGGACCATGCCAAAATCCTGGATGTTAGGACTCGTATGTCAGATATATATTCACTGGACAATAGCCGTAGACTATCCCCGCATGAAACCTATGACTTATCCTGATGACGTTATTTTAGTTTATAGTACTAAAATACGTATTTTTACAAAGTCCGATCTTAGATTATCAATATTTCCCTATATATGTATTTACCATAGTTATTCCAAAAACAGTTTTGATCGCGCACACATAATCTTCTGAAAGAATTTGTTGTGAAAAAACACCAATAAAATATATTTTATGACCGCAGATAACGAAAATTGTAAAATATTTCTTCTTTTAACACATTTCGTCTAAAACTAAATTTCATGTTACTTTCATGCATCAACTCGAAAAAGGAACAAAACAAATTTATTCAAAACCAAGTAAGCAAAGGCTATAGTCGGGCGGGCCGACCATGTGATACCCTACACCACAACCTCTAGGAATTAGCTACGTGCAACCGCCTTGGACGCTGAATGTCCGGGTTCGATTCCCAGGCATCGCCACATCAAATTTTCAGTGGTGGCAAAATACCCCTTTGTAATGTTGGCGATATTTCCTGAGTATTTCAGCCATGAAAAACGTCTCTACAAGTGGCAACATACGACACGCCGTTCGGAAAAAATTAGGTCACATATCAATAACTTGATGTAAGAGAATCCTCCCTTGTCCCTCCCTTCGACCATTATTTCAGGAAGAATGGACTAACCCCGGAATTGTACCGTTGCAATAGGGACCGCGAAAATAACCTCCTTCAAAAAATTCAAATAGATCCGGTACGAGTCCTTAAACTGTACTTTTCCCAAATTTTGTGTGGGAGGTACTCGAAGCACGGGACTGATATAGTCCATATTCCAACCTGATACATAACTGGATTAAATAATGCGATGTTCAAGGTTTGGACCAATCAGAAAATCCCCTTGAGAGTTATTTATGTTTCTTGGAGCTTTTCGGCAATAATCTCAGGAAGTATAGACTTGCTATTGCAATTGTACCATCGTAAAGGGGACTCTTAAATTTCACTTTTCCGAATTTAGTGTGGGAAGATCGATTGCTAACTTCGCCTGTTATCGTTCACACAATTTTTCGAAAAAATTGGCGTCTAAAACCGTTATTTCGATGAGACACATCTTTGGTCGTATTTTGTATGTATCCCCTTTAAAGTAAATCCTGAGGTATAAAATAGGTGGCGAGGGTACCCCATGCTGCAATATGTGTATAAAACATTCAATTGGACAATTGAACTGAAAATTTCTCTGTCATGATAGAGACAATTTGTAGCATGGGAGGAATTTGTGGTTCTCTACACAAAACCCATTATATATTAGGCAGTAGGCCCGTTATCTAACAGACACATTATTGCAATTTGCATCAGGGGAAAGGTCAGTAGTTATTTTCCCATATGTAGGCTACTTTGCCGGTATATGCCCTCCAGGAATTAAAATATGGACCAAAAATAAAATTTGTTTATTTTTCATACAAAAGCAATGGTCTATGTCACCCGCTAAATAATATCAGATCATCATGCAAAACTATAGCATTTTCTTCAACCTAAACTCTTACCTCGTGCAAAATTTCGTGACTATTGGGCTATAATTGCGACCTCTACCGTGTTTATGATTACACTACAAACAAAAAACTGGATATATTAGGCTGTAACTCTGTTTTCTGATCACGCACATCAACATAATTGACATCAATGGAAAGGTCAAGAGATCGTCTTCCAAATATAACTCATGAGGGAGGAATGTGTATTTCAGGGACAAAGATATAAGCTGTCCATTTAACCCCTCTTTTTTGTCATATACTCTTACCTTATGTAATCGGACTATTATTGCGACCTACAGAACCGCTACAAAATTGGATAAATAATATGTTTTTGGTCCATTTCACCCACTTAATATTTCACGATCACCACCAATAAAAATAGGGATCTATTCTGGTCTGAACCCGACCTCCATACAAAATTTCGTGACGATCGGTCCATAATTGCGGCCTGGAGTTTGATTACAATTTATAATGGACAGACGGACGGACGGACACACATCTCAAAATCGCTTTATCTCGTCGAGATATGAAGATTGGTATACCACATTGGGGGTCTCCGACGAATATTTCGCGGTGTTATATGCATTTTTCCCAAAACAAACTTATAATACCCTTTCCACATAGTGGTATAGGGTATAACAAGTACGGGAGGGTTATAGTCGGACAGGGCCGACCATGTGATACCCTACTCCACTACACATGGGTACTATTTTCTAAGAAATGTGTTTTATATGATTGTGACATTTTAGCCGTCCGACCGTATATACATAAGCTGATATACATGGTAACATACCAGAGATATACAAAATACATATATATACGCCGCACAGTGGTGCCGCTTCCTTGTAACCGTGGACAAAAATAGAAAAATACCAAATTTGGTCAATATCGGTTCAGATGTGGATATAGCCCCCATATATATCATTCCCCAATTTTGCTACAACTCAGTCAATTTCAATTTAATAGCCTTCAAATTTAATATTCGATATTTTCTAAGGTCCTGTAGTGCGATTCTCTAACACATTTTTTTAATTACCGACAAAAATCGGTAAAATTAAAACGCAAAATTATAAATGAAAAGTTCAAATAAAAGTTGACAACATTCTTGCTATCGGTAGAACTTTACGACTACTATTTATTCGTCGTTAACTTACCGACAAACATCGTTAATTACCGTAATTATAAGCATTTTAATTTTACCGACAATTGTCGGTAACTCAAAAAATGAGTTAGAGAATCGCACTACTGTTCAATTTTAACAACCTGCCTGGTGTTGCCACATAGTTGGTTTGAGTTTGACATAAATTTAATTAAAACTATTTTCATGTTTATACTAACAGATTTCTATATCGATTATTTTTTTGACGTGAAATGTCCGAAAACACATGCTAACTAAATGAAGATAGATCCAGTATCATGACAATGTAAACTTTTTAAGGCCAATGGCCACTCTTTAATTCCCAATTCAAAAGTTGTGATATACTCTATGTCTAAAATTAAAATGTTTGTATGTTGAATTTATCAAACACATAACAACAATATCACACTCCTATCAAAATAGTGACATTAACTATAGGCAAAATTATTTCAGATTCAAGCTTTTGTAAGTGTTTTCTACAACGTATTAACAAAAATAATAGGAGGCAGTCAAATAAAATTTCATGTACCAAATGGCCGAAGCTGCAATTTGCTGCAATTTTTAGATACACTCCATGAAAGAAGCGAAAATAGTTAGTAATATATAATATGCTATTGCTTCAATCAACATAACGGCACTTTATGTATAAACATTTTATGTAAACTTTTTTGTTCACAAAAAGGAAGTCTATTGGCCTCTCTTTAATTCCCTAATCAAAAGTTTTAATATTTTTAATAAATTGTTTAAAAACAGTTCCTTGAACATGTGGTCCTTTTTCATATAAATATCAATACATGCTACCTACAAACAATTTTCTATGTTTGAGGAACTATAACTTTATAATAACACTATATATCGACAAAATTCTTTCACGATTGTCTTATTTGAAGTGTTCTCAATAAAATAAAACTAAACAAGTAAGAACGGCGTTAAGTTCGGCCGGGCCGAACTTGTTATACCCTCCACCACAAGTTGTATTGAAGTAAAATGGAATAATTTGTTTCCTTTCGTGTATGAAGAAGACTTAATACTAAATTTCAGCAATTTCGGTTAAACAATGTGAGGCACCATTCTATGGGGGCTATTTCAAAACGTCGATCTATACCGACAAATTTCTTACGGAAAGTTTTTAGGCTCAAAGAAGACTAAATACCAAATTTCCTATATTTCGGTAAGAGAATGTGGCTAAAACTTAAAAAATACCGAAAATCAAGAAGTACGCTTCTATGGGGATTTAGGAAGACGTGGACCTATACTGATAATACTCTTCTGGAATATTTTATAACTCTTGGAAGACGAAATAACGAATTTCAGCCATTTTGGTGGAATATTGAAGACACAACCTTCAAAATGCGAAAAATCGGGAGGTACCGTTCTATGGGAGCTATATCGAAACGTGGACCTATACCGACGAATTTTAGTCACAAATGGGGCAATATGAAATCGTGGACCTGTACAGATATATTTCTGGCGAACAGTTTTACATCACATTGAAGACTAAATACCAAATTTCAGCCATTTTGGTGGAATATTGAAGACACAACCTTCAAAATGCGAAAAATCGGGAGGTACCTTTCCATGGGGGCTATATGAAGGCGTGAACCTATACCGACAAATTTAAAGGGAAAGTTTGAGTACCCCCAACGAAGTCTAAATACCAAATTTCAGCCATTTCGGTGGAATATTGAGGCCACGACGTTCAAAACACCGAAAATCAGGAGGTACCGTTCTATGAGGGCTATATGAAGGCATGGACCGATACCGACAAAGTTCTGGGGGAAAGTTTTATACCACCAACGTAGACTAAGTACCAAATTTCAGCCATTTCGGTGTGATAATGAAGCGAAAACCTTCAAAATACCGAAAATCGGGAGGTATCGTTCTATAGGGGCTATATGAAGGTGTGGACCGATACCGACAAAATTCTGGGATAAAGTTTTGTACCCCTAAAGAAGACTACGTACCAAATTTCAGCCATTTTGGTAGGATAATGAATCTAAAACCTTCAAAATACCAAAAATCGGGAGGTACCGTTCTATGGGGGCTATATGAAGGTGTGGACCGATACCGACAAAATTCTGGGGGAAAGTTTTATACCCCTAAAGAAGACTACATACCAAATTTCAGCCTTTTTGGTAGGATAATGAAGCTAATACCTTAAAAATACCGAAAATCGGGAGGTACCGTTCTATGGGGGCTATATGAAGGTGTGGACCGATACCGACAAAATTCTGTGGGAAATTTTTATATCCCTAAAGAAGACTACGTACCAAATTTCAGCCATTTTGGTAGGATAATGAAGCTAAAACCTTAAAAACACCGAAAATCGGGAGGTACCGTTCTATGGGGGCTATATCAAAACGTGGACCGATGTATCCCATTTTCAATACCAACAATCCTGCAAGTAATAAAAACTTCTGTGCCAAATTTTGACTCTCTATCTTTAAAATTGCGAGCTGTATCTTGATTTCAACAGACAGACAGACGGACTGACGGACGGACGGACGGACAGACGGACATGGTCAAATCGACATAGAATTTTATGCTGATCAATAATATATATATATATTATTGACAACACATTTTTAGATGTTTGTCCACTGAGGCCCCATTGTGCGCCGTCATTACTGGAAACATAAGGTATTATTTTCTGTATTTTTTGGTGATCAATCGGGGCTTTTTCGCTACATATTATTAAAACAACTTAGAAAGTGACAGTAAGCTGTGCCGACTGTAAAATCAATATTTATAAAGGCTCTATGGTTTTCTTAAATTTTGGGTCAATTTCCCAAGAAGAATGGACTTTGACCCCCAAAAATTGTACCTTCGTAACAAGGGCCACATTCTTTCTAAAATTTGTATGGGAGGCACCAGAAGGAGTGTTCCGATTTAGTTCATATTCGGGCGTAATCCAAGTCTCTAAAAAATAATACGATGTACAAAATCAAGGCCAAACCGGTTTCTCTCTTCGAGGTTTATCTTAGGCACTAGTAAGTTTAGTTGGCGTCGTCTCATGAAGTATGGACTTGCCCCAAAAAATGCACCGTCGTAAAAGGAGCCGCAAGGCGAACACGTTTCAAACAAATTCAAAACGGTTCGATAAGAGCTGTTAGACTATACTTTTCCCAAAGGAGTGGGCCGATATAGTCCATATTCGAACCTCATATATTAATGTAAGTAATTTTTCCACATCCCAAGTTTGGAACAACTCGGTTGGTCCCTTCTGGAAATATCGTGCGAATAATCTCAGCGAAAATTTTTGAACTTTTGTGGGGGTAATTAACGGAAGGGGTATGTGGTATATGGTCCATCTTCGAACGTAAATTAAGTTTGGACCTAAAATTTGAACCAAATAAGTTGTTTCTTCGAAAGTTGTCGTGCGCACCAGCCAGCCAGACAGACAGACGGATATGGGTAAATCGACTCAAAATTGTCAGAAATGGATTTCGTCAAAACATAATTGGGGTCTAAAATCATTATTATTTCGATAATCTCGTTGGACTAAATATCGAGGGTATAAACAAATATTAAAAGAATTTTGGAAATAGTTTTCGGTGATTTTTATCGAATAGATCAATTAACTTGTTATACCCTCCACCGCAAGTTGTATTGAAGTAAAATGGAATAATTAGTTTCCTTTCGTGTATGAAGAAGACTTAATGCTAAATTTCAGCAATTTCGGTAAAACAATGTGAGGCACCATTCTGACGGAAAGTTTTTAGGCTCAAGAAGACTAAATACCAAATTTCCTATATTTCGGTAAGAGAATGTGGCTAAATCTTAAAAAATACCGCCAATTAAGAAGTACGCTTCTATGGGGATGTAGGAAAACGTGGACCTGTACTGATAATACTCTTCTGGAATATTTTATAACTCTTGGAAGACGAAATAACGAATTTTAGCCATTTCGGTTGGATATTGACGTCACAATCTTCATTATTACGAAAATCGGGAGGTACAGTTCTATGGGGGCTATATCGAAACGTGGACCTATACCGACGTATTTTAGTAAGAAATGATGTAATATGAAAGCGTGGACCTGTACAGACATAGTTTTATATCACATGAAGACTAAATACCAAATTTCAGCCATTTTGGTGGAATATTGAAGAAACAGCCTTCTTCCATGGGGGCTATATGAAGGCGTGGACCAATTCCGATAAATTTAAAGGGGAAGTTTGAGTACCCCGTACGAAGTCTAAATACCAACTTTTAGCCATTTCGGTGGAATATTGAGGCCACAACGTTCAAAATACCGAAAATCGGGAGGTACCGTTCTATGGGGCCTATATGAAGGCATGGACCGATAACGACAAAGTTCGGGAGGAAAGTTTTATACCACCAACGTAGACCAAGTACCAAATTTCTGCCATTTCGGTGTGATAATAAAGCTAAAACCTTCAAAATACCGTAAATCGGGAGGTACTGTTCTATGGGGGCAATATGAAGGTGTAGACCGATACCGACTAAATTCTGGGGGAATGTTGTATACCCCTAAAGAAGACTACGCACTAAATTTTAGCCATTTTGGTAGGATAATAAAGATAAAACCTTGAAAATACCGAAAAACGGGAGGTACCGTTCTGTGGGGCCTATATCAAAACGTGGACCGATATATCCCATTTTCAATATCAACCATCCTACAAGTAATAAAAACTTCTGTACCAAATTTTGACTCTCTATCTTTAAAATTGCGAGCTGTATCTTGACGTGGACAAATCGACATAGAATTTTATACTGATCAATAATATATATTTTTATAGGGTCTCCGACGAATATTTCGATGTGTTACAAACGGAATGACAAATTTAATTATACCTTCCATATGGTGGAGGGTATAAAAAGAACACATTTATATATTGGCAACATACATATGTATGTATAGAATCACATACATAAATATGTATGCATGAATATTTGCCAAAACTAGCAGAAACGTCATCTACTGTACAAAAATTCGCTGCTATCGCCGATTGGCGTTGGTATACATAAATATTTATCCACATTAAAAAAATGCTCTTCTCTGTTCTTTCTTATTGTTTATATTGTCGTTCTTTGAATTCCATTTGTGGTTGTGTGTGAGTATTTAACAAGCTGAAAAAACACGTGTTGGCAAAACAACCATCGCTTTCTTAGCTTCATCAAACGATGTTCAAGAAAATTGTTTTAGTTTGCGCTAAGCCACAGTCAAGTGTGGAGGAAAAAAAGGTTATTTTACGACTGGTGTTTTCAACTTTAACAAGTAAAAAAGCATTAAGTTCGGCCGGGCCGAACTTTTCATACCCTCCACCATAAAATATTCATTCCTGTCCCCAACTTTAAGTGAGTACGTTAAAATGTCAGATAATGTACATAAAATGCTTCATTCGGGAGGCCCTTTTTTATGGTGCCTATATCTAACTGTTGACTATTTTTGGTGGGCTAGAAATTGGGAGGTACTGTTATATAGGGGTTATAATAAAACTTGGGCCTATGTTGACAGTTTTTGATGGGAGCCATTAATGTCAAATAACTCCTAATTCGGTTAAAAAATTTAACTAGAATCCTCAAAATATCGAAAATCGGTACATAACGTGGGAACTTCAAATGTCATGATGCCGGAGGTATCTGGGCTATACGAAAATATGAACTTAAATGAACAATTTTTGTTGCAGAATTTTTGTTGACTTTTAAATTTCAAATTACAGAAAGTTCGTCCAAAAAATAAAGCTAAGGTACGGAAAATCGGGAGGTTTGTTTTGGGGCTATACAAAAACATGGACCTACGTTCGGTTAAACATTTAAGTAAAATCCTCAAAGTACCGAAAATCGGGAAGTATCGTTATATTGGGGCTATGTTGATAATTGTTGATGCAGATGTGTGGTGACCACTACAACCTTCAAATGTCAAATTACAGTTAGTTCTGTTAAAAATTGTAGCTAAAATTGCCAAATTACTGAAAATTGGGAGGTACCGTTACATGGGAGCTATATCCGAACATGGACCTATGTTGACAATTTTTGATGGAGAGGTGTTGTGACCACTAAGAACTTCAAATGTCAAATTACTGCTTGTTCGGTTTAATATTGTAGCTAAAATCATCAAATTACTGAAAATCGGGAAATACCGTTATACGGGGGCTTTCTTGACAATTTTTGGTGGAGAGGTGTGGTGACCACTAAGAATTTCAAATATGAAATGTTTAAATACAGATATTTCGGTTAAAAATTGTAGGTAAAATTCTCAAAATACCGAAAATCGGGAGGTACCGTTGTATGGGGCTATACCAAAACATGGACCTACGTTCATTATTATTTCGAATATAAGTTTTTTAGTCACTAAGAACACTACATATTATAGCTAATTCGGTCTAGAAATGTTAATTTTAACGTCAAAATACCTGAAATCTGGCGGTAACGTTATATGGGGGCTATTCCAAAACATGGACCTATGTCCACTAGTTATATAAGTTTATTGACATTTAAGAACCCTAAATGTCAATTTATAGCTAAATCGGTCTGAAAATGTAACTAAAAACGTCAAAATGCCATAAATCGGGGGTACCGTTATATGGGGGCTATACTAAAACGTGGACCTATGTCCACAACTTTTGTTATATAAGTTTATTTACACTTAAGAACCCTAAATGTCAAATTATAGCTTAATCGACCTGAAAATGTAGCTAAAAACCGTAAATCGGGTGGCACCGTTATATGGGGGCTATACCAAAACGTAGACCTATGTCCACAAGTTTTGTAATATAAGTTTATTGACATTTAAGAACCCTAAATGTCAAATTATAGCTACATCGGTCTGAAAATTTAGCTAAAAACGTCAGAATACCGTAAATCGGGTGTACCGTTATATGAGGGCTATACCAAAACTTGACCGATATAGCCCATCATCGAACTTGATCTGCCTTCAAACAAAATACGCATTTTCCCAAAATTTCAGACAGTTTTGGTGGAGAGGTGTGGTGACCACTGAGAACTTCAAATGTTCAAATTACAGCTAATTCGGTTAAAACTTGTAGGTAAAAATCTCAAAATACCGAAAATCAGGAGGTACGTTATATGGGGCTATAACAAAACATATGCCTATGTTCATAATTTTTTCGAATATAAGTTTTTTGGACCCTAAGAACCCTAAATATCAAATTATAGCTAATTCGGTCTAGAAATGCGACTTAAATCGTCAAAATACCAGAAATCGGGCGGAAACGTCTATTTTGGCTATTCCAAAACATTGATCTACGTCCACAACTTTTGTTATATAAGCTTACTAGCTGAACCCGGTACGCTTCGCTACCCCGACCAAGACAAAATATAATGGAATGCTATACTTATATTGAAATTATTCTTTAAAATATTTTAATACATAAATATAGCAGATTTGAAGGCTTTCTCTACACATTCAGTGCCGCGTATGGAGCTTACGTTATGGTATTTTTGTATGGTGCAGGTAGTAAAGCTAAATCCTTTCCTACTGTAACTACACCTAAGTGGATGACATTTGGAAAAGTCATATCGTCACCATAAATGTCCCCTTTAAAGAAGAGAATTAAATTAGGAATAACGTTAAGATTGAGAGCGTTTTTCCAAGGGCATATATCAAGCTGTTGTGACACCTTAAATTACTATTAGGGTAACTCCCACTTGCATTGACAATTTTTAATCCAATAATAATAAAAATGAGGATAAGGACATGTCTTAAGTAAATATAGGTAACTGTTTTCACTTCGCCCATGCCACCTAAGAACCACTCGGATATATGATATTTAATAATATTAGCCTTGATTTTCTCCAACTAAAAGTACACGCATACTATAATGATAACTTCTACTGACATCAAAGACACTTCCTTAAATAATGAATCAGAGATTCAATATTTTATTATTATTCCTTATCTGTACTCATGTGATATTTTTTAACAAAAGGATGACCATAAATCTGAACTATTTACAAATTTTGTTTCAAACATTTTTTAGTCCAAATTCTGCACACAATTTACAAATCTCGACCGATTTCAATATAATTAATATATAGTCCCAATACCTTCACACTTAAAAACTTCATTTGAAATTGGACATTCATAGTGTGTTGGTGTGCATAAAATGCCAATTCGATGTGCCTCAGTCTGCCCGTCTGTAGAAAAGTAGACAAAGCTCTCAACATTCGTAATGAAATTTTTAATAAAATTATACAGTTCCGTCCAAAGGGATCAGCAAGAGGAACGAAGTCTTTTGAAAGCTGCCAGAAACCTAATTCTTTCGATAATTGAATAAAAATGTATTCAAATAATTTTAACAATTAGTTAAGTTAATTATAGTAACACGAAATTGTAATTAGATAATCCGAAACATCCGAATACAAATTGGCAGATGAAGAAGAAGAGGCGATTTTGTTATTGAAGATGATTTTATCGGTCGTTGTTTTAAAATAGACTCCATAGAACAATACCATATTTTCGGTATTTTGAAGGTTCGGAAATTAGATGTATACCACTATGTTGTAGAAAATTGTTGGTATAGACCCATAGTGTCCGTAAAATAATACCTGCATATTTTCGATATTTTGTTGGTGTTAGGCACATTGTACAATAAAAGTGTGTGTGCAATTTTTGATCACCTATATACCATTAATTGCGGTAATTTCGAATTTTCAGACTCGTGGTACCGGAATATGAACACAACCGCATAAAATATGTTTTGTCGTTACTTACAGTTATAAAATTAACATCGGAATGTATTAGCTTTCCCAAATAATAAAAAAACAAAAAAATTAAACTTGAATATAAACATTTTAAGACAAACGCGAAACGACATTTGAGTTTTATATAATAGAAGTCGCGGCATTGAAATATGATAGATCATGTAGCAACCACATAATAAGCTTTTGTCGTTACTTACAGTCACAAAATTAACACCAAAATATATTATTTTCTTACTAAACCAATAATAACAATAATTGCCTCTCTCGAAACCACTATTAATCGTTGACAATTTGTATTTTTTTAATTGCCTTTAAATAATTTCAATGCAAATTAAATTGTCGTAAATAAAACATTTCAAATATTAGGTTTGTCCTCGTACTTACTAAATGTTGCTGAAACACATTTTCAGCAACTTTTTCTTTATACAACTGTCAGTTTTAGAAACATTTGTAATAATTATTACAAATTATGACGTAAAAAGACACAGCTATTGATAAAACTAAAACATAAAATGTCACAATTTGTGCATATTAAGAAAAGTCAGACTTTTTTTATATTCCATTTGAAAAAAATTAAAAAAGTTGTTTGACGCTACCTGAACGATTTTTGGTACATGGATTGAGGAGGTCCCATAACTTTAGTGAAAAAGTTGTAAATGTTCGCGGAAATTAGGAAATAATTCAAAACAATTGGTAGTTTGCAACTTGTTTTAATAAAATTCAAGCTGTTTAAAAATATGTACGTAATCTAAACATCGCGAAAATTCAAATGAAAACTATACAAATCCGTTTAGTGGTTTGCATATTATAGCAAAAACAAAAAAATTTATTGAGGACATTTATATAATTTTTGTAAGAGAAAATTTTATTAAAATTTATTTATTTCTTTATTTTGAAGAAAATGTAGTAAAAATAGGTCGGAGTTATTCTTCTATTTTAGTAAAATTTTACACAAAAAATCAAATTTTTTATTATATTCACTTCTTGAATACACGCTAACATCTAACGGAAGATCAAGTTCAAATATATTTTGGGTTCCTTTAAATGGGGTTTGATATTGAAATAAAACTCTATCGGGTAATGTTCATTTTGAAATGCATGTGAATCGCGAAATCCTTAAAATAGCTTGATGCGCACGTGGTTCACCAATACACCGAATTCTTCTCTTTTAATTTGTGCACATTTGCCAGGATTTACTTTGGCCGCTAAGATGTAGCACCGTCCACAGTTTAGTGTGCAAAAAACTGTATAACGCTTATAATTTGCACAAAGTGCATACACTTTTTATGCGCATCCGATGTCACTATCATTCAAGAAAAAATACATCGATCTAAACCTATTTCGATAAAATCCATCAAGAACCGTGGATGTAGCATCACACACTATGTTTGGGATAAATCGGATACAACTCTCATGCCACTAAATTTTTTAAACCGCTGTTTTCGCAAAAACGCGTTTGATGTGTCAGTTTCTTCATTGAAAAGGAAACGTTCCACAGAAAACGTGCCTAAATCCGCGATATTTCCAAAAACATTTTACGCACATTTTTCGGTTTTTGCAAGTGCTGTTTTCGCCGTCATACGATTTATGATTTTTTACGATTTATGATGTATATGATCCGGACCGTCAAAAAACTAAAATATCTTGGGGTCCCAGCACAATAAGACGGATATTGTAAATACTGTACCCCAAAAATAGGGTTTTTCGAAAAAATATCGCACTAAATTTTGGCCTTTGGCAGTGGATTACTCTGATGCTGTCTGGGCTACATGGTCAATATACATATCAAATTATGCGTAAGGGAGATGCAGTGAAAATTTTGAAATGTGATACATTAGAAGTGTAATCTTCATTTTTATTCTTCTACTTTTACTGTGGACAGGTATCCGTTATTTAAACGGTTTAACCGTCGATCGAATAACAACGTAACAAAAACTCGTTTGCTTCAACGCGTTTTTACAATTTACTTGTTTTTATTCATTTACGCGGTCATAGCTTCCGCGAAAATTAACTTTTTAGCCACATTTTTGAGCGTTGATTAAAAACACTTCGTTTGATGCAATTATAACAGTGCAAACCTTGGCTTCATCAATGTTAAATTATTTTGACTTTCCGTCATATAGACTTTTCGCTAAAAATTTGAAAAAAGGTGGAAATAAGCAAGTCGGCAACAAAAGCCTGCAACGAAATGTGAGGAAACAATTAACTTTCTTCAAAATATATTTTTGCAAATTTTAGCGGATTTTTCGCCCTAAAAAAATTAAAAAAGGTGGAAATAAGCACGTCGACAACAAAAGTCTGCAACCTAATGTGAGGAAACGATTTACTTTCTTCAAAATATATTTTTGCAAATTTTAGCGGATGTTTCGCCCTAAAAATTTAAAAAAGGTGGAAATAAGCAAGTCGGCAGCAAAAGCCTGAAACGAAATGTGAGGAAACAATTAACTTCCTTCAAAATATATTTTTGCAAATTTTCGCGGATTCTTCGCGATATCTCAAAAATAAGATACGTCAGATCCTTCCTTGGATAAATACGAACATTTTAAGACAAACGCGAAACAAATCGGTTGTAAATTGGTCGAGTTTTTGATTCACGTACGAACGTCATTTGAGTTTTATATATAAGCTTATTGACACTTAAGAACCCAAAATGCCAAATTATAGCTAAATCGGTCCGAAAATGTAGCTAAAAATGTCAAAATACCGTAAATCGGGGGTACCGTTATATGGCGGCTATACCAAAACGTGGACCTATGTCCACATCTTTTGTTATATAAATATATTGACACTTAAGAGCCCTAAATGTCAAATTATATCTAAATCGGTCTGAAAATTTAGCTAAAAACGGCAAAATACCGTAAATCGGGGGGTACCGTTATATGGGGGCTATACCAAAACATGGACCTATGTCCACAACTTTTGTTATATAAGGTTATTGACATTTGAGAACCCTAAATGTTAAATTATAGCTAAATCGGTCCGAAAATGTAGCTAAAAACGGCAAAATACCGTAAATCGGGGGGTACCGTTATATGGGGCCATACCAAAACGTGGACCGATATAGCCCATCATCGAACTTGAACTGCCTGCAAACAAAAGACGCATTTTCCCAAAATTTCAGCATTCTATCTCCATTTTTGTGGATGCTAGAGTGATTACCACAGACGGACGGACGGACACGCACAGATCGACTCAGAAATTTAGCCGTCCGGCCGTACATACATAAGTTGATATACATGGTAACATACCAGAGATATAGAAAATACATACATATATACGCCGTCATTACTGGAAACGTAAGGTATTATTGTCTGTATTTTTTGATGACCAATCGGGGCTTTTTCGCTACATATTATTAAAACAAGTTAGAAAGTGTCAGTCAGCTGCGCCGACTGTAAAATCAATACTTATAAAGGTTCTATGGTTTTCTTAAATTTCGGGTCAATTTCCCAAGAAGAATGGACCTTGACCCCCAAAAATTGTACCGTCGCACAATGGATCCACTTGTATGTAGAAAGTGGCCAAAAATATTTAGAGTGTAAAAATCAAGCCATAGCGCCGGTTACAGCTTTGTGCTGCTGCGAAGAGTGTTTTAAGAAACCACGAGCGTAACATTCTCCCCCCTTTCCCCCCTGGAGGTTGTATACGGTAGGAATTGTTTTATGCTGTTAATACAAAATGACATGAACAATGGTCCTGATTATCTTATAATGCAAAAATAGGCTTGGGAAAACAAAACTATCTCCAAACCAACATAAAATCCAATCAATTTAGCGGATTAAAAAAATCAACATTTTTGTCTGAAAAATGGTAAAATTTTTAATATAGATCTTACAGCGTTCTACCTGGAAAGCACGTACCGCCAACGTAAGACAAATTTGGAAGAAGATTTCTTCATCTTGCCCCTGATGCCAATTATGTTAATGTACGTGGTCAGATAACAGAGTTATACGCTAATATATCTTCTATTCTAGGACAGCTTTAGCCAGCGACCCACCATTTATTATCTGGCACTAGATGGCAGCTGGTTTTAATACTGAATAATCTTAAATCCATGACCCACTTTGGAAAATTATTCCAGAGGTGGGCATCATGACTAAAACCTTAGATCAAATTTAAGTATATGATCGAATTGTCATTACAATATTCACTAAGAAAATATGCAGCTAACTAGAATTCCACAACACGCTAAAACACTATTTTTTAATGAAAATGAAGCTATTACCTCCTCCTTCAAAATCCACTACAATGTTTTGCTATACGTATTAGCTTCGCGATATTTTGGATATATTTACTTGCACTCAAAATATAGGTTGTACTCACAACAAAAAATATTAGTCAAATGTTCCGACTTTTGAAGCTATTCTTAAGAAGATCGCGTTCGAATGAAACAAAAACTAATATATTTTTTAAAAGGTCCATGTCATTGCTGTCAGAGTTGCCAGATGTTGTACCAAAATTTTGACATTCATTTTTTTATTTTTGGCCAATGGGTGGATCCACTGTGCGTTGTAACAAGGGCCACAAAGAAAAAAAATTTAACCAATCCGAGACGAGTCCTCAAACGGCACTCTTTCTAAAATTTGTATGGGAGGCACCCGAAGGAGTGTTCCGATTAAGTGCATATTCGGGCGTAATACAAGTCTCTAAAAAATAATACGATGTACAAAATTAAGACAACCGGTTTCTCTCTTCGAGGTTTATATTAGGCACTAGTAAGTTTAGTTGGTGTCGTCTAAGGAAGTATGGACTTGCCCCAAAAAAAAAATGCACCGTCGTAAAAGGAGCCGCAAGGCGAACATGTTTCAAACAAATTCAAAACGGTTCGATAAGAGCTGTTAGACTATACTTTTCCCAAAGGAGTGGGCCGATATAGTCCATATTCGAACCTCATATATTCATGTAAGTAATTTTTCCACATCCATAGTTTGGAACAACTCGGTTAGTCCTTTTGGAACTATCGTGCGAATAATCTCAGCGAAAAATGTTGAACTTTTGTGGGGGTCATTAATGGAAGGGGTATGTGGTATATGGTCCATCTTCGAACTTAAATTAAGTTTGGACCTAAAATTTGAACCAAATAAGTTGTTTCTTCGAAAGTTGTCGTGCGCACCAGCCAGCCAGACACGGACGGATATGGGTAAATCGACTCAAAATTGTCTGAAATGGATTTCGTCAAAACATAATTGGTGTCTAAAATCATTATTATTTCGATAATCTCGTTGGCCTAAATATCGAGGGTATAAACAAATATTAAAAGAATTTTGGAAATAGTTTTCGGTGATTTTTATCGAATCGATCAATTAACAAGTAAGAACGGCGTTAAGTTCGGCCGGGCCGAACTTGTTATATCCTCCACCACAAGTTGTATTGAAGTAAAATGGAATAATTAGTTTCCTTTCGTGTATGGAGAAGACTTAATACTAAATTTCAGCAATTTCGGTAAAACAATGTGAGGCACCATTCTGACAAAAAGTTTTTAGGCTCAAAGAAAACTAAATACCAAATTTCCTATATTTCGGTAAGAGAATGTGGCTAAAACTTAAAAAACGTAGACCAAGTACCGAATTTCAGCCATTTCGGCGTGATAATGAAGCTAAAACCTTCAAAATACCGTAAATCGGGAGGTACCGATCTATGGGGGCAATATGAAGGGGTGGACCGATACCGACTAAATTCTGGGGGAATGTTGTATACCAGTAACGAAGACTACGTACTAAATTTCAGCCATTTTGGTAGGATAATAAAGATAAAACCTTGAAAATTCCGAAAATCGGGAGGTACCGTTCTATGGGGATTATATCAAAACGTGGAGCGATATATCCCATTTTCAATACCAACCACCCTGCAAGTAATAAAAACTTCTGTACCAAATTTAAACTCCCCATCTTTAAAATTGCGAGCTGTATATTGATTTCAACACACAGACGTACGGACGGACGGGCAGACGGACATGGCCAAATCGACATAGAATTTTACGCTGATCAATAATATATACTTTATAGGGTCTCCGACGAATATTTCGATGTGTTACAAACGGAATGACAAATTTAATTATACTTTCCATATGGTGGAGGGTATAACAAGAACACATTTATATATTGGCTACATACATACCCTGTAGGAAATGTCAATAGTGAATCTATACTGACTTACTACTGACATTGTCAACAGTACTACTGACAAACTGTAGACAACTAATGTAATTTCCTATAGACATTTTGTATGAACGTGTCATTCGAAAGTCAGTACTGACAATGGAACTAGTATGTCAATAGTAAGTCAGTAGTTCCTGAGGAACCATGTGTTGACATTGGAGGTAGTGAGTCAGTATAGACATTGGAGGTAGTAAGTCAGTATAGACATTGGAGGTAGTGAGTCAGTATAGACATTGGAGGGAGTGGGTCAATAGTACCAGATTTTCAATACTAAATTTTTTAGCTTATTTGGAACTTTTCATAGATAAAACAGCTATATAGTACGTTTAATAAGAAGATGAAGCTAAACAATTGTTTAAATACTATATTTCATTAAAGAATAAAACAAATAATATTGAAAATGCTAAAAATGTACAAATTGCGTATTACAGTACTTTTATCTTTCTAAATGGCTAATCCAAATATTCCACATAAGTAAAAATTACTAAATAAAGACAATGTTTTCAAGGCCGCTTAAACATTTTAACATATCAATAATAAAAAACGTTGACTTGTCTGCTTAAAATAGTTCTTCTTCTGTTGCACTTAACGTTTTATTAGGCGATTCGCTGAATGTTGATATAACATCTAGGAATTGAAAAGAATAAACATGTATAAATAAACATAAATAAAACAATATGTCCTTAAATTTGCTTGCCTATTACAGCTGTATATCATTAGAAAAATCTCACAATCGATTTTTGCCAAATAATTCTTCAACATTGTAATTCATTATTATGTTTAGTTGCATTCAGCATTTCCAGCGAGACGGGACAATATATACATCAGGCTCCACAATCTTCTCTAAAGGTTCCACATAATGTCTAATTGTCGAAATTTCACCACAAATGTTGTTAGTCGCCTCAGAATTCGTACTTTGCTATAGAATTGTTTATTTTTCACATGTCTTTTATATATTCTTTTGCTAATACATGTTATTGAAATTATATGCTTTAAGTTTTCACGATATTTTATTGATTTTTACAAAAACATTTTTTCACCAACTGCAAAAATTATTTTACGCCAAACAATAAAGAAAATTAAAAAAAGATGCTTCGTTGGGCTATCATCTGTCAATATACACAATGCTTCTTCTTATTAAGGTAAAGGTATCAATAGTTGACAACCTAGTGACAAAGTGTTGACTTTGTCACCATATTAGTAGACAAAGTGGCGACATGTCAATGCATGACCCCACACTTCCTACAGGGTATGTATAGAAACACATACATAAATATGTATGCATGAATATTTGCCAAAACTAGAAGAAACGTCATCTACTTTACAAAAATTCGCTACTGTCGCCGATTTGCGTTGGTATACATAAATATTCATCCACATTTAAAAAAATTTTCTTCTCTGTTCTTTATTATTGTTTGTATTGTCGTTCATTGAATTCCATTTGTGGTTGTGTGTGAGTAATTAACAAGCAGAAATACACGTGTTGGCAAAAACAACCACCGCTTTCTTAGCTACATCAAACGATGGAGGAAAAAGGTTATTTTACGTCTGGTGTTTTCAACTTTAAAAACTGTGATGTGTTTAAGACGAAAAAAAATGTAAATGTTAGTTTTAAGGTGTTCAGTTGTTCTTTTAAGTGAATTTTCATTTACATTTTTCTTGTAATGGAAGCATTCAATAGAAAATCGAAAGATGAGTGGAATGGCGGAGAAATTGTTACCATTGGCCAACAAAGCATCTCTCACATAGAAAAAGAAAATGTTGTACTGTTGTATAGTTTTCTGTCCAACGGCGAAAATTATAGGTAAGTTAATTTTTAGAAAAAAAACCAGATAAATTACTAAAAATTGTTTTATGGTTTTCTATTTTGCTTACAGATGACAACGCTCAAAAAGGATAATTAACTTCGCTGAAAGTTAGTATGAAGTGTTTAATAATGTGAAATGAAAATTCAAATATTGGTTAAATAATTTTTTGTAGTTTTTATGTGTTTGTTTATTTATTTCATTTATAGTTGCAATGGAGGTAAAAAAATGGAAAATCCAACGATCAGTGAAATAACGGAGACTGTCCGTGGCCAAAGGAACACTACTCCCTTAAGAAAAAATGCTGTATCCTAACATCGTGGACGTATACAGGGGATGACTCAGCGGCAAATGTTAGGGGTAAGTTATTTTTTAGAAAACCAGTCAATTTATTTGCAATTTGTTTATTGCTTCAATTTTACTTACAGATGACAACACCCAATACTATCATTAATGTGCTTAATACCTGAGGTATTAAATATGACTTGTTGTATTAATGGTCAAAACTAATTGCAATAAAATGAAATAAACATATTTAGGTTGACTTCATTTTTGTTCATTACGTGAGTATGAAATGACTTCATAACATGGATGAAATCCTACGTTGTATCAATGAAATATGTCATTGATTTTGAACCAACGTAAGGCTTCATTGCATAAATGAAGAGGTGTCATTACAACAATGAAAGAATTTCATTGCATTAATGAAAAAGTTTCATTGCATCAATGAAGGAGTTTCATTGCATTAATGAAGAAGTTTCATTGCATTAACGGAAAAGTTTCATTGCATCAATGAAGAAGTTTCATTGCATCAATGAAGGAGTCTCATTGCATTATTGAAAAAGTTTCATTGCATTAACGAAAAAGTTTCATTGCATAAATGAAGGAGTTTCATTGCATTATTGAACAATTTCGTTAATTTTACTTCAATGAAACTTTTTTCATTTATTCAATGAAGCTCTACGTTGGTTCAAAATCAATGACAAATTTCATTGATACAACGTAGGATTTCATTCATATTACGTAGCTTTTTCTTTAGTGTACATATGGAAAAAAAGTACTGACCTTTCCCCTGCTGCAAATTGCAATAATGTGTCTCCTGGGTAACTAACGGGCCTACTGCCTAAAATATAATAATTTTGGTTTGGAATACAACATTTTCCTCCCATGCTTAAATTTGTCTCTCATCATATTGCAAATTACGTGGAGCCCTAGCATGTTAATTGCACAATTTTTTATACATATGTATATTGCAGAATGGGGCGTATAATTAATTAAATATTAATATTTTTGGCGGTCATAAATTTGTATGCATGCAAATTATTTAAATTTCTACTCGTTATTAGTGTTTTTTTACCGGTTCAAATATATTTTTGATATCACAATATATATCCACAATGAACTATTTTCGGAATGCCTTAAAAAGCACAAAATCGGGTGCATTTCCAAGCATATGTATGGTATAAGTGTACTTTTTTGGACCATAGATCTTCAATAAACTCAAAAAGTTCCCTTTGAAAATTTGTATATAGCATTTGTAGTGTTCAATAAAATTGAATAAAAAAAAATTATAGATGTATCAGAAGGGGCTACCAATGTCAATTTTCCAATTTTGGAACTTTTATTAGAAATGTATAATGACATATATAATTGTTCCACAAACATCCCAGTAGGGACAAGGGTGGCTTCTTCCATATGAATGAGTGCACCCCGATTCATACTAGCTCAATGATAAGGGACCTACGAACGACGCGTCGTAAGACACCGCATGTAGAAATTTTTTCATGGCTAAAATATACAGAAAATGTCAACAACGTTACTGAGGGGTATTTTTCCACCGTTAAAAATTTCATGTGGCCTGGCCTTGGAGCCGAATCCGGGCATTCAGCGTGAAAGGCGGGCGTGCATACCATTGCACAACGGTGGCACACTATTAGATATGTCAAAACCTCAAAATTTTAAATTTTTTGATTTTTGAAGAATAGACTTCGGAGACATTTAATATGCTCAAAGCAAAAAGATCATTACGTATCTTCGTTTCTAATATTATTCCATAGAATGGAGCTATATTTCAACTTCACATATGCCTTGTATGCAGAATTTCGTGGGTTCGATTCCTCTGCGAGGTAACATCAAACTTTCAACGGTGGCCAAATACACCTCAGTAATATTGGCGACATTTTCTGAGTATTTCAGCCATATAAAACTTCTCTAAAAGTGGTGCCTTATTTATTTTATTTTGAAGGTTGCCTCCTCAATATCCCACCGAAATGACTGAAATTTGGTATTCAATCTTCGATGAGGGTATAAAACATTCAACTTGAAATTTGTCGGTATAGCTCCACGTCTTCATATAGTCTCATTATCCCACCGAAATTACTGAAATTAGGTATTTAGTCTTCGTTGGGGGTATAACACCTTAAACCTGAAATGTGTCGGAATAGGTCCACGTCTTCATATAGCTCCCATAGAACGATACCTCCCGATTTTCGGTATTTTGAAAGTCGTGGATGTGGTTATGCATTTCTCTGTTTTATTGACTTGCCTGAGGAGAATTTTAAACAGAAAAAAATGTACACTTAAACATTTTTGAAGATATTATTGAAATATTTGTTGCATACGAAAATATGTAAAATGCATAAATTTTGCATATGCAAAAAATAATATTTGCATATGCATAATTTATCCATTTTGCATATTATTGCGTATGTGATATGTTTCGATTGCAATTTAATCAGAAGCCAAAAATATGTTCAGCCCCAAAATTTGACATTAATCGGATCAAAAACAGGGGTTGCATAAAATTCAGCTGTCTAGTGATAATGTGGCAGAATCGACAAAGTTATTTCTTACGATAAGCTTATTTGTTCCATAAAGGAATTTTTATTTGCTGAAAGCTAATTCCCAGGGGCAGTGGTGTAGAGTATCACATGGTCGCCCCCGTCCGACTATAACCTTTGCTTACTTTTTTTAAAAGCTTATCTTGTTCAGAGACTTTACAAAAACAATACATTTAAAAAAATACACATTATCGCGAAATTAATTAATTACCTAATTTCGTAGTATTCGAACACGTACTTTTTTTTGCTTTCATTTTTTGAGTTCAATCGACTGATTGGTTAACCTCAGAAGTTGCGGATGGTAGTAGCGAATGGAGAAAAGTTTCAGGTTGCTGATTACCAACAGTTTGGTTTTAAAAACGCGATTTTGACATCTCGAGTTTGAAGCAACTTTTGGCCTATGTTTCCCCTATGTGTATCGGTTGATATCTCTAGTTAAGTAACTCTACCACAAGTTATGGCGTAAATAATTTGTAAGCAAGTGATTAACCAACAACATTTGTTGTTGCCGCCCAGGCATGCACAATTTAACAATTAGTGGAGGCAATAGCTTCAATAGTTTTGCGTTGAGCAACGCATAATTGAATTGTTACTGCGTTTTACATTGACTGCACCACAAGTAAGTAGATGGTGTGTGGGTATGCGTTCGCAGATAATTGATGTAGTAAGGGTTTTAATGAATGAAAAGACACACAGTAATCTCTTAAGTTATGTTAATTGGATCCATGCACATTCCATAATAATAACGTAATACGGATTAGTAATCTCTTTGGTTCAGTTTATGAGCCAAATAAAAGAAAACTCATGCATACACACATAGAAGTTTAGGAAGTATAAATAACTTTAAACGATAAAGCGATAATATAGTGCGTATAAACGTCATCACATTTGTTATATGAGTAGATTTTCGATAAATAATGCCGAAGTAGCAATTGTTTTGGATAATGATTTGACTGGTGGACGGCATTAATTGATTCGAGTCACCTGTATTTTCGTATCAAATGTCCTTCTCATAATGTCCATACCCAACACGTCCAAATCAGGCTATAGATTTTTTGTTTAAAATTCTCCCGTTGTATTTCCAATAGAAAGCTAAAGAAATCTTTTGTGTGGTTTAGAATAACAATATTTTTGCATTTTCATTAAGTATACTTAGTAACCATATTTGAGTATTTTGAAAAGCTCATAATTGCATTTGGTGGATTAATACTAATAAAGATTCAAATAGCTAATAAAGATTTTAACAAAAGACAGATAACACATTGTGATTTTTGGTTTGATATATTGGATGACTTTAAGGTAAAGGAAATGTTATTCAGTTTTGTATCTTCACATATACACTTAAATCAGCAATAAGGCTGCAAACGTACATACGAGTATATGGAAGAAAAATTTCGATCATAGCCGCATAAGCAACATAGACAGTGTCAGATTATTAACACAGAGATTATTTAGAGCAGCCACCTGGAGAGTACCACTCATTGATCGTAGTGATCTCCATATATTTGTAAAGAGTTTCTAGTTGTGAATTTAACCCAATAATTACCTTTATTTAGTTTGGTCAATTGGAGTTTTATATGAAATGCTGATATTCATTTTGGTTTCCTCATTGGTGTTTCTTGGAGGTGTGACTTCCGGACTGTTAACGGTTGTCCAGGTCAATCCAAATGTGAGTACCAAACAGAAGATTGATTTTAGATATTGAGACCAATGTTCATTATCCTAGTTCTAAAATGTATGACTGACGACATACAAACTAACATTTGAAATTACGTATACTCCGTTTTTTCATATAAACGATGTGGACGATTGCAACTACATAGTGAACTAATTCACTTGAACAAGTTCGACATAACTCTACAAAGGAATCACTACAACATTAACCCTAAGGAAAGTAAGAAAGTTAAATAAAATAGGACCCAACAAATCTATTTTTTGACTCTTGGGATTGAAGACTTCCAAGCTTGGATAGTTATAAAGTTGCTTTTGCTATGGACTTGGTGTACTTAGTATCTACAACTAATAGATCCGGTGTTGTTTCATTGGAACTTTGGTGTTGATTTTTCAAAAGATGTCGCCATATTTTTCTTCTTCTCCGCTGCTTGGGTCATTCATGCCATAATTGAGAATTTAGGAAAGAAAGCGGTAGTACCCAGCAAAATTTAATGGAAATGGTTCAAAGTGAAATCAATTGAAGTGATGAAAGATCCAATTTTTTTAATCGAATTTGCATGAGTGCAGCTAAAGTCGTGAAAGATCTGATCCTGGTAATAATATTTTCATGAGTTCAAATAAATTAAAAAGTAACCGTACAATAAATGACCAAATACTCATATACTCGAATAAGTGTTTACTTGTAAAAGTAATTGTTGACATATTTTAGTTTAAAGTGCTACACAAATTGTTATAAAACAACTAAAGATAACATAACATAAACACTAGTGCACCCGGCGAACTTCGTCTCGCGGACGGGTATGGAAATTGATTATTTGAGTTCCAATATTAATTCTGAAAGCAATCTCACTATCACGTTGCAGAGGTCAAATGCACATTGCAGTTAATTCTTTGATCTGATGTATTAGGAAGACGTAGAATGTGTGCCACTAATAGGTGTTTCGAGTAATTTGAAAATTGTGCATTATGATTTCAATGTAATATTGTTTTGTCCTCATATATTTAAGAATCGTTATCTCCTACTCAAATAATCGTAGCTATTGCAAGTAGTTGTTATGTTCAGAACCACGTTGTTATTATGAAAATTTTTCGGGAACAAAATTTATACATTTTTATACTCTACACCATAATATGGAGGGTATAATTAAATTTTGTCATTCCATTTGTAACACATCAAAATATTCATGGAGATCCTATAAAGTATATGGCGAAAACCAAAAATCTTTTGCAATTCCATTTGAAAAAAATTAAAAAAATGTTTTGCGAGCACATCTACATTTTTTGGCATGGAGGTTAAGAAAAAAATTCTGGTTTCAAATCTGATCGCGTTCACAAAATTGGACGATGCGCGCAAAAGTTATAGCGGTTTTTATTCTCATATAAAGAAAAAATATTTAAAAATATTTTATTTGTTGTTAGGAGAAAATGTATGCATAACAGCATTCCATATCTATTCGTAGATGTTTAAATAGTTATTAAATTTATTATTATTCTCGCGGAAAATCAACAAATAATAAAAAAATTTTGAAGTAAATCCAAATTATCCTGCCCCAGTGTGCGTACAAACCCTCAAAAAATAAATTAAAAAATATATGCCGAATCTAGACAATGCGTAGAAAAATATGATACCAAATTTATAGAGATTGGGTACATATTATAGCAACAATAAAAGAGAAAAACTAATTGTTGGAAAATATTGTTGCAAATATATTTTTTGGTTTGATTCGAAAAATTAGAAAAAATAGTTGGTAGTTCTCCAACTATTTCGCTAAAATCCCATACAATTATTAATGTGTACTGCTAAAACTTCATCAAGAAATATGGTTTACCATCGTGAAAGCTTATTTGCTTACTGTGATAACTTATAAGGATAGGAAATTAAGAGTAATATTGAAATTACAATCATTCAAAAAATGTGGAAATTAAAAAGGCTATTATTCGCGAATTAGTTAAAATCAGTTGATGCGCATCCGTTTTTGATACAGCGAATCAATCTCTTGCAATATATATGCATATTTCGATGTTTCACTCAGCGGTCAAAGTGTGCCGCCAGTTGCATCACACAATGCAACAAATCTTAAAGTGGGTAAAAAGTGATGCGCATCCGGTTTCAGTAGCACCCATCAAAAATACGTATATATACACAAACAGATTCTTCAAGAACCGCGGATGTGCCTCCACATTCTATTTTTGGTAAAAAAAACACCATATTACTCGCGAATCTCTGTAAATTATGACACACGTTTTCGCAAATATTATAATCGCGTATAAAGGATTCCATTTACGTAAAAAATTTTGAAGAAAATCGCGGCTTAGTACGCGGATTTGTCAAAATAAATTTTTGCTGATTTTCCTATTTTCAGGGTATCTATATCCGCGGTTTTAGTGAATGGATTCGATCGCGGATGGGCTCATTAGATCTGTCGCGTAAAAAAACTAAATTTACGCGGGGAAATTGAATGGCACTTGTAAATTTTCAACGCAAATATAGGTTTTTTTTTTTAAATTCACGCATCAAATATTGGCCTTTAGACTCCAATTTCTAGGATGCTGTAAGGAGCACACTCATGAGATATGCATTAAACGACGTAAAATCACGAGATTTATAATCCTATTATGAGTTTTGAATATTATCTTGTTGCGCGTCCGAATTATTAAAACAATTCAAAAATTTTCATTTTTCAAATTTGTTTTTTGTTTTGAATCAAAAGCAAAGGTAAAAATATTTCGAAAACTAATGTTTGGGCGTGATTCATTCGCACACATTTTCTTTTCGACATACAGAAACAGGCTATATTATATTTGGACAAAATATTAGGAGATCTAAAGTGTGGAACAAATTGGTTGCCTCGTTTAAGAGATATCGTGCATACTATTTTTTAAATATTGGGGGAAGTACCGGAAGTTGTGGACCGGTGTTGCCCTTCTTCTAGCTGAAACTAAGTTTGGGCATAATATTATGAAGGCCAAATTTTGAACTAATTCGGTTGATCTGTTCGAGAGTTATCGTGCTCTCCAGCCACTACATATGGTGCCATAGGGGTTTTTTACAACATTCGGGCTGTTTTCCCAAGAAGTATGGACTTGCCCCTGAAAAATCTTTTACGGTCGAAATAGAGGCAGCGAATGCAAGTTGCTTCAACAAAAATCAAAGTGATTCGAAAGCAAGTCTTAAAGTAAACTTATCCGAAATTTTGTGGGAGAAGTACCCGAAGGAGTGGACAAATATATTCGAACCTGATCTATATCTAGTAGATATATTAGAATGTGTAAAGTATGGGCCAAATCGGTCACTCTCATCAAATGTTATGGTGCGCACAATTTTCCGAACATTTCTGAAGTTTTGTGGTGAAGGTACCTGAAGAAGTTTACCAATATGTCTTATTTTCAAACTTAAACTAAGTTTGGCCAAACTATTAATAATTGTTCCCCAAACATCCCATAAGGGACAAGGGAGACTTCTCTCATATCAATGAGTGCACCCCGATTCATATTAGCTCAATGATATGGGACCTACATTTTATCGCCGAGTCCGAACGGCGTGTCTAAGACACCACTTTTGTAGAGAAGTTTTACATGGCTGAAATACTCAGGAAATGTCGTCAACATTACTGAGGGGTATTTTGCCACCGCACAGTGTCCGATTTTCCAAAAAAACTGGCCAAAAATCGAAAAAAAAAATTATCAATTTACACTAAAAAGTGTCAGATATTGTTTATAGGATCCCAGTGCGTGTAGTTATGAACAAATATATCGTCTGCTCCGTCGGAAAAGGTCGTAAGTCCCTCTCATAAAATTTTTCAGGAGGAAGAAAAAACATTCCAGCGCTTTCTGCATTAAATATTTTATCATGGTGGTAAAGGCAGTATTCCTCGCTTATTTATTCCCCATCAATACCTGTACTTTGTTTGAAAAAAATTCCGTCGCGTTTGGGAGATAATTGGATGTCTTTGGACTTACAACCTTTTCCTTGTACAGTTTTGTATTTTTGTAGGGACTTACGACCTTTTCCTACAATTTACGGACGTTTTTAAAATAAAATATTTATACTTTACAAAACAATGTGGAAAGGGTATTATAAGTTTGTTTTGTCTAATATTCGTGTAACATCGCGAAGTATTCGTCGTAGACCCACTCCCCTTGCCATTTTTTCATATCTTGACGAGATAAAGCTATCCACCTATGTGTGTCCGTCCATCCATTAACAATTGTAATAAAACTCCAGGCCTCAATTTTGGACCGATCGTCAAGAAAATTTGTGGAGAGGTCGGGTTCTGACCAGAAGTGACCTCATTAGATGTTGGTTATGATCGAAAGGTGTGAAATGGACCAAACCCACAATTTTTACCCGACTTTGTAGCTGTCCTGTAAATCGCAGTAATATTCCGATCGGCGCGAAGTTTTAATAATGAATTGAATTTAAGACAAAGAAGAAGCTTGTAATTTAACATGATGATGAGATAATTATTAGCGGTTTTAATGGACCAAAATTTGTGGGTGAAATCTTATATATAAAAGACAATGTGTGTATTAGGGCTATAACCAAAAAAATACCACCACATAGCCGTGTAGAGCATGGAAAACTATTATGAAATACGGCGTCAATTATTCTCTATCGCGAAAAAAGTTTCCGCACCAAATGCATTGAATTTCAGTAATGCATTTTTTAATTTTAGCTGTTATGACAACATATTTGCTTTTAATTAAAATTTTTATTTTTTTGTAATCTAATTTAAAATCATTATCAAAGCGTTCTTGACCAATTTGTTCTCAAATCGCGCCATTTCGGAGCATATTAGGAACTTTTGATACTATTGCAATTTTTGCTTTTTCTTTATAAACTCGTGAATTTTATCTTTTATCAGTTTTGATTTTTTGTTGGGCTTTTCTTGGTCAGATGAATTTTATGACAATAAAACGAGTTTTATTTCATTTTTTGCTCGACGTTTCGCCGGCTTTTTTCCAGCTTTTTCAAGAGCTTTTTTATTATTGAAATTCTGGTAACAATTTAGAATTAGATTTATAATCGATTAAACATTGTTTCAACCATTGCACTTTAAATATTACTTACTTTATTTACTTTTCATAACTATTCATTCTTATTAATATTAAAAACTGGACTCCACAACACATAATTAATATAATAAAATAAATAATCAAAAAAATATAAATAAATCACAGTAAATTAAAGCTAAATCACAGATGGCGTTACGTTATTGCAATGGAATACTGAAGGTTTGTTTTATCTTTGTCTTCTCTTGTGTTCATAGATATGTCAAGTCGTTGTTGTATACGTAGGCTTTCAAGTGTATATCTTCTATTTTCCCTTTTCTCCTTGTCTAATATTTTGACGTTTTTCCAATCAGCTGTATGACCATTCTCTTTCATATGTTGTGATAGTGCTGTTTTATCGGTTCCCTTTTTTACATCTGCTTGATGTTCACTCATTCTCACTGACAGCATTCTTTTTGTTGTGCCTACATACACCTTCCCGCATTCCTCTTTCTCGTTACCACTACATGTGATCTCATATACAACATTGTTTTGGTTCATTTTTTCCCCTTTTGTTTTTCGTCGTTTAAATATCGTTCTCAATGTTTCGTTTGATTTGTGTGCTACCTTTGTTGTTGTTGTGTCTTTAATGATGCTTCTAAGGTTTTTTTGTGTCTGTCAATTTTGGCAAATACGGTACACTGAAAAAATAAATATCCTTCGTTTCTGTTTCTTTTTCGGTGGTGTTTTTTATGTTGATGTTTTGTATTATATTTTTAATGACGTTAGGTGGGTAACTATTTTTCTCCAGTATCCCAGTGAACTTTTTTATGTTTTTCTTCAAAAATTTGTCGTCTGTTATATTTAATATTTTATTTAAGAGGCTCCTTGCTGTGTTTATTTTCATGTTTTTTGGTTGCGTCGAGTGGTAGTTTATAATTCTTCCCGATGATGTCTCTTTGGTATACCATTCTGTTAATATTTTGTCTTCTTCTTTTATTATTAGCATGTCTAAATACGGTAATTTGCTACATTCTTCCCTTTCAATGGTAAATTTTATCTTCTGATGGTAATTATTTAGGAGTTTTAGTATCGTTTCCTCGTCATGTTTATTTATTATTGCAACTATATCATCTACATACTTTGTAAGCAGTTTCATTTTGATGTTCTTTTCGTTGAGTTCGGCAATAACGTCGTCTAGTAGTGTGTCAAGTACGATGTTTGCAATCGTAGGAGACAATGGATTGCCCATTGGCATACCATAGGTCTGATGGTACATTTTGCCATTGCATTGGAAGTAGTTATTATCCTTTAAAACGAAGTTTAATATTTTTAGAAAGGTTTGTTTCGGTATTTTTGTAGTTTCTTGAAGAATTGTCCATTTTTCCATGATGTTTTTTATAGCTAGATGCGTTGGTATGTTCGTGAATAACGATACTACGTCAAATGAAACAATAATGTCTTCCTTGTCCAAGGTTATGTTTTTTAGCTTTTCTTTAAGTTCCATACTGTTTTTTATATTATATGTTGGGGAAACTAGAGTTTTCAGGATTTTTCCTATATATTGGGCCATATTGTAGCACGGTACATTTGTCGAAGATGCAATTGGTCTGAGAGGAATGTTTTCTTTATGAATCTTGGGTAGTCCGTAAAGTTCTGGGGCTCTTGCGGCTAAGCTTGTCAATTGTGATTTTTCCCATTTTGTAATTATATTTTTATTTTGCAGTTCAGTTATTAAGTTGTTGTTTATTCTTTGAAGCTTTTGTGTTGGGTCCTCTCTTATTATTTTGTAAGTCGATTTATCTTGAAGTAATTTGTTGAGTTTTTCTGTGTAATTTTCCTTGTACCTGATTACAGTCTTATTTCCTTTATCTGCCGATGTCAATATTATTTTATGCTCTATTTCTTTTAGGAAGTTTCTGGTATCATCAAAAATTCCAAGTATAAATTTCTCTTTCCCTGTATTGCAAATATTTCTCTTGTAATTTGTTATTCGGTTTGCGATTTTTGCCCTAGTTAGATCCTTTTCTGTGTCGTCTGTTATAGTTTGAACCCATTGTTCGATGTCAGCTATGAGTGACACTGGGTTGAAATTATTTTTTGTCACTGGTAATGCAAATTTCTTCCCCATTGACAATATCCATTTGTGCTCTTTTCTGAACTCAATATTAGTCAAGTTTACAAACCAGTCTTCGTTTATGGTTATATTGTATTCCGAAAATTTGTCATCTTTCAGTTTGTTGATCTTGGACAAGTGTGTCTTTTTTGATTGGGCTCTTATATTATAGTATCTATTCCATTGGTCGTCTTTAAATTTTTTGAATTCTGTTTTTTCGAGTGTATTTTGTATTATTTCTTCTAACTGTGATATTGCTTGTTTTGTTCTTGTAATTTGTATATGAGTCTCTCTTATTTCTAAGTTTAGTAGTTTTCCCTTAAAGTTATTTCTTACTTTTTCTGCCTGTTGTTGTGTTTTTGTATTTGAGAATAGTGTGATTGATTCTTTTATGGAGTGAGATATATGTTTTGGTATTATTCCATACCTTCTACATATTTGCAAAAACTGCGATCTCTCCATGTGTTTTGCTAATTTGTCTATGGCTCTGCAGTATTTTTTAAGTGTGAGTGTAGTTTCCTTGTTGTATTTGAATGATGTGTGTTGAAAGAAGTTTCTCATTTTGGTGTTGTTGTTCCAGAATTTTGAATGTGTTTTCTTTTTTGTCGGCTGGCCCTCCGATATTTGTTTCTGTTTTTATTTTTGACCAATGTAATTTTATCTTTTATCAGTTTTGATTTTTTGTTGGGCTTTTCTTGGTCAGATGAATTTTATGACAATAAAACGAGTTTTATTTCATTTTTTGCTCGACGTTTTTTTATGTTTATATTTTTTGTAGCTACCGGACAAAAGAATACGGGGTCATTTGCAACGAAGTCGCGAAAGTTACAGGCTGTTTTTGTTGACTTTGCCTGTGAGAATCGTATATGCTTTTTACACAAATACAACACCAGTACCACGTGGGGAATTTTGTCCTAATAATAAACACGCGTTTCTAAGATCGATTCGGTGAAAAAAGTTTTCGCGCCGACTGTAATTACTGAAACCCTTTTGATATTTTTTCTACTTACAATTTTAAATTTGCTTTGTTTGAATAAATATTCATAAAAAAAATACAATTATCACAGGCAAAGTCATTAAATACTGTCTGTAACTTTCGCGAATTTGATGCAAATGACACCATATTCTCTTGTCCGATAGGTACAATAAATATAAACATAAAATTCACGAGTTTATAAAGAAAAAACAAAAATTGCAATAGTGTCAAAAATTCCTAAAATGCTCCGAAATCGCGCGATTTGAGAACAAATTGATCCAGAACGCTTTGGTAATGATTTTAAATTAGATTACAACAAAATAAAAGATTTAATTAAAAGCAAATATGTTGTCATAACAGCTAAAATTAAAAAATGCATTACTGAACTTCAATGCATTTGGTGCGGAAACTTTTTTTCGCGATAGAGAAAAAATTACACCTTTTTTCATAATAGTTTTTCATGCTCTACACGGCTATGTGGTGGTATTTTTGATATTTGCAAAAAAGTGCAAAAAGTTATATCCCTAGTGTGTATGTTCCCAGCAAAATTTATTTGAAGTTGTTCCTTGTGAAGTAGTGATTGAATAGCTTTTTTTGAAGCAGTCCACGCAGAGTCATGAAAAATGCAGTCCGTTCTTCACATTTTGACAATGTCCGATTTGAATCCATTTCATAAAATTTTCACATTTTAAAAATTTCAACATTTTGCAAAAAAAAAACTTAAAAAGACAAAGAACATAATTTGTTTCTTGTAAATTATAATAACAGCAATATGTTTGCATCCATAAAAAGTAATTTGTATACAAAAAATAATAAAAGTGATTTCGAACTACATCTTTGTTTGTAGCCAAAGAAGTAGTTGAATCATATGTTGTTGTGATTTATTCACTACAAAGAACTAATGCAAAATGTGTGCTTAAGAAGTAAATTAGACAGTATCCTCACTGCACCATGCCCTTGTAAAAATCATGACTTCTTTCACATAAAAAGATGTAGTCCGGAATCACTTGCACTCATGATTTAACTACTTCTTTGGCTACAAACATTTTGCTGGGTTTGTATGTTCCGTATAGACCCAAAAACGGCTGAACCGATTTTTTTGAAAACTTCAGAGAATATACAAGAAACAACCGAGGTTAAAAAAGGCTTTATATTTTTTGAATTTCGAAGTAGGCGGGCCGAGCCCTATTTTTTAAAAATCGCTTTCTTGCAAAACTTATGAAAGTATCGGTCAGAAAATTAATTTGCGATGTAACGGTTGTTGAATCCCCGACCCTAAGTACTTATTCCATGTCATTTTCAGATTATGCACAGGGATGTCCCTTGGTTGAAGTAGGCTATATATTTTGTTGAATTTCGGAGGATCGGGTTACACCTGTGCTCTATTTTTTAAATGCGCTATATATAAAACTTATGAACGATTCCGTTTCCCCATGCCTGGGTACATATTTTAGCAATAAGACCCGACCACTCTCACTTTCTTAAATATGCTACAAATCAATGGAAATATCAGATGTTATGCATAACGAGTTTGGCGGTATGTTAAAATTGCATATCGACAAAAACATTTCTGAAGATTTTTATACACTCCACCATAATATGGAGGGTATAATAAAATTTGTAATTCAGTTTGTAACATATCGATATATTCAGAGGAAGGGTATAAATTATATAAATTCTTGATCAGAGTAAAATTCTAAGTCGGTATACCCATGACCGTCTTTTTGATATAGCCCCCATAGAACAGTACCTCCTGATGTTCGGTATTTTCAAAGTTTTAGATTCATTATCCCATCAAAATGTCTGAAATTTGGTATTTAGTCTTCGTTGGGGGTATACAACTTTCTCCTAGAATGTTGTCTGTATAGGTCCACGCCTTCATATAACGCCCATAGAACGGTACCTCCCGATTTCCGGTATTTTGAAGGTGTGGCATCAATATTCCTCCGAAATGGCTGAAATTTGTTATTTATTCTTCGTCTGGGGTATAAAATTTCTCCCATAAATTTGTCTATATAGGTCCACACCTTAATATAGCCCCATAGAACGGTGCCTCCCGAATTTCATGATGTGAATAAATGTCCCTAGAGAAACCAAAAATTACCAGTTAATAAAGTTAAATAAGATATACGACAGTAAAAAAGTAAGCATTTTGATGTTTTTTTTTACAAATATTTCAATATATGAGGTATTTGAACACATACAGCATCCCAATTTGTATCAATGAAAAGGCCAGAAGTCCATCTTTCATAATCATTTCGCTTATTGGGGAAAATAAATTTCAAATGTACATTTTCGTTGCAATATAGAAATTATCAAATTTTTGTTCAAAAGTTTGGTCCACAGGCTCCGCCAAATATCATCCGATTATCATCCAAAGGTGTAGGCTAGTTCTTTACATTGTACCCCAACCATAGATGATGTTAAACATTATATCTAAACTATATTAGCTGTGGTTTTCTTTTAAAGTATACATTTTCCTGTGGACTTACGACCTTTTCGTACTCAAATTTGTACGTTTTGTGGACTTACGACCTTTTCCGACAAGGGAAAAACATATAGAAAAACGCGACATACTACCATTTTCTTTGTATCATACAACGTGTTTTGACATGTAGTATCATCCTGTAACAAAAACGCAATTTCCAAAAATGTGGACTTACGACCTTTTCCGACGGAGCAGACGATATACATTTCTTGTTTAATAAGTGGGTATAAAAGCAGGTCGAAGTGACCCTATTTGAAATTTTATTTTATTTTAATATTTAAGTTGTTTATAAATCTATGATAATATGCAAAATAAACAACGGTTATTAAATATTTTCTATTTGTAATTGTAATGAAAGGTATGTGAAACGTATTTAAGATGTTTAGTGTCGCCAATAAATTGTGCGTTCTTTAATAATTGATGTCCGTACTTTTTAATTTTTTTTCAAGATCACTTTTTACAATAAATTATGAAAATAGTTGTGAGTAAGATCGAGTTGGGCCGTGTAATTTATCATTTCATAAAAAAGGAAGGGGTTCTTACCAATTTCCATCGAAACATCCTGCACATATTTGCACTTTTCGTTTTTATGTGATATTTTGTCTTGCAGGTATATACAGATTTTCTTTCATTCAGAATGTCAGAATATAGTATAGGGTCACTTTCTGGCGTTTGGGCATAATTTAGAGTTTTGATATATTTTAAGACCTATAGTAAAATTTTATGGCGAACAAATTTCTAGAATATTTTGGTCTGATCCAACCACATTTTATAGGAGATTTTAAAGATTTGTGAAAAAGGGACCAAAACGACCCCTTTCATGAATCGCACGAGGGTTAATTTTTAAGACAAATATTCCATGCATTCTTGTCAGTAAAGTTGCCAAAGACATTATACACCTAAAGTGCAAGGATTCCAAGTGATCTTAACTCAAATATTTTCAAAACTGTAGAAATTGTAGAAGCTTGCACCCCTATTTTAGTTTCTTGGTTTTTTGGCAAAATTGATACCGATATTTCCTTGGTATGTAATGCAAATAGAGATTCCATTTCTTTGGTGACTTATAGTGAAATTTAGCTGAAAACATTTTTGTCTTTGACGCCATTCTTCTAAAATGATGCTTTGTATGACAATTTTGCCAAAACTTTGATGAAGTACGACATTAACCCTAAAATGTTTTTCTAATTTGCATATTTCTGGAGTTAAGGTAAGATATAGAGTTTTAGTGTATTCTAGGACCTATAGTAAAAATTGATGGCGAAGAAATTTGTAGAATATTTTAATCCGATAAGATCACATTTTATAGGAGGAGGGACCAAAAAGACCCCTTAAATGACCGCCTGAGGGTTAAATAATATCAAAAATATAATCAGCAGCCCAAAAAACATAAGAACCAAAGGTTAGGTCAAAATCCATTCATTTTTAGAGTTTTGGCCAGGTTTTTCGGAAAATCGGACACTGTGCACCGTTTAAAAGTGTTTTGATGTTGCCTGGCCAGATAATCGAACCCACGACCTTATGTGTGCAAGGCGGGTGTGCATACCATTGCACCACGGTGGCACCCAAACTATTACGAAGGCCAAATTTTGGACCGACTCGGCAGATCCGTTCGAGAGTTATCTTGCGCTCCAACCACCACACGGTGCCATTGGGGGTTTTCAGGCTATTTTCTCAGGAAGTGGGGATTTGCCCCTGATGAAAATTGTACCGTCGTATAGGGGACAGTGCATACAAGTTGTTGCAACAAAAATCAAAGCGATTCGAGAGCAGGTCTTACTGAACGAAATTTTGTGTGTGAGGTACCCGAAGGAGTGGACCGATTGAGTCCATATTGGAAGCTCATCTACGTATGGTAGAAATTTCACCACGTACAAGGTATGGTATGGTTACTTCCTTCAAAAGTTATCGCACGCACAAATTTTCCAAACATTTTCGAACTTTTGTGGGGGAGGTACCGGAAGGAGTGGACCGATATAACCCGCCTTCGAATTTAAACTAAGTTTGGACAAAATATTACGAAAGCCAAATCTTGAGCAAAATCAGTTCGAGAGTTATCGTGCGCTCCAACCAGACAGACAGATGGACGGACATTGCTAAAACGGCTCCAAATTGTCTGAAACGGATTTCGTCCAAACATACTTGGGGTCTAAAACCGTTATTTCGAAGAGGCACATTTTGCCCGTAAGAAAGTGTATATGCTCTCGTTGAAGTTATAAAAAAGCTTAAAAAACTGTACGAAACATTACCCAACATTTTTAAATTTCATGATTTTTGGCCAAGGCTGGCTCCTCCCCGAAATAAAATCCTGCGTACGTCCCTGATAGAAATGTTTAACTGTACTTATTTCTTTTTTTGTGAAGAACAATGTTGCGTATGATCCCAGCAAAATAAATCGGAAGTAGTGCAATGTAGACTAGTTCTTTCACGGCATGTTTTTATGCAGTTTAAACGGAGTCTTGAAAAAGGCACTACGTGATTCCATGGCATATTTTGCATTGGTTCAAAGCTAGTCGTGAAAGATCCGATCTTTTCATTAGCAATTAAACCCATGCAAAAGAAGTCGTGAAAGATCCGATCTTTTCATCAGCATTTGAATCATTTGTACAGATCACTATAAACAAACAAGTCGATTTGTACATCCCTACATGTAGCTACATCAAAACAAAAGAGTACACATTTCCAAAATTGTTGTTATAAAATTTTAAAACTACAAATTAAATGTAGAGATAATAGAAAAGCTTTTGTAAGATGAAACAAAATCAGTGGCTGAGAGTGGACGAAGTAAACTCTGTTGCGGTGCAGCGGCGGTGATTAAATTGAAATTTTGGGTGTAAACTTTATGCTGATAAATTAGATCTAGTTATTTAATGAATTAGTTTGAATTAATAAAGAATTTGGTTTGTCATGAAAATCATATTTCAATACAGAATTTTCCATTTTCCAATGAAAATGTCATGCCAAAGGGTTGGTGAAAATTACATGTCAAAGCATTGGTCAAAATGACATGCTTAGGATCCGACAATGAATGTCATCTTAAGATCCGAAAATGAATGTCATCTTATGGTGGTCACACTCATATAAAATTCATGAGTGAAAATGCTAAAAAGATGACATGCCAGATCACTTGCACCTATGATTCAATAGCATCCTTGGCATCGAACATTTTGCTGGGTATTTAATTTTTGAACATTTTTCCGTTAACTGAGGAGAAGAAAATTTCCCAATGGAGTGCTGTTGGAGTACATGTCGAAATCTTAACTGGTGATGGGAAGACAATATCAAACCCATTTAGCAGATGAAGCAAAAACACTTAAGCTTGGATTAAATGAAGAGCGGAGGAAACACACATGTTTGCGAATGAATTCAATAGAGAATTTTCATAATTTGTGTTAATTTAATAAAGTTATTAATATTTTTGTTTTACACAAATAATAAATGCATTTTATTTTGTTATTCAAAACACGTGCTCTGGACTGCCTCCTATTCTACCCCAAAGGGTCAGTTAAAATGCAATGCCAAAGGGTCAGTTAAAATGCAGTGCCAAAGGTTCAGTTAAAATGCAATGCCAAAGGGTCAGTTAAAATGCGGTGCAATGGAGTGCCTCTTTCCGGGATCACTCCCTTGTAAAAATCATGAGTGAAAATGCATAATTTGATGCACTTCCAAATCACTTGTACATATCATTTAACTGCCTCTTTGGAGGCAAGCTTTTCGCTGGGATACTAATACTAATACGTCATGCATGATGAAATGTCTATTGGAATTTAGGTTCTGATCTAAGCTTATTGACTTGTTATACCCTCTACCATAATATGGAGGTTATAATTAAATTTGTCATTCCGTTTGTAATACATCGAAATATTCATCAGAGACCCTATAAAGTATATATATTCTTGATCAGGGTAAAATTCTAAGTTTATATAACCAGGTCCGTCTGTCCGTCCGTCCGTCTGTATGTTGAAATCAAGATACAGCTCGCAATTTTTAAGATAGAGCTTTGTAATTTGATATGGAAGTTTCTATTACTCCTAGGATGTTTGGCATTGCAAATTGGCTATATCGGTCCACGCTTTCATATAGCCCCCATTGAACGGTTCCTCACGATTTTCTGTATTTTGAAAGATGTGGCCACAATAATCCGCCGAAATGGCTGAAATTTGGTATTTGGTCTTCATTTGGGATATTAAGCGTTCCACATGAAATTTAGCGGTATAGGTCCACGCCTTCATATATCCCTCAAAGAACCGCACCTCCCGATTTTTGGAATTTTCAAGGTTGTGGCCTCAATATTCCTCAGAAATGGCTGAAAGTTTGTATTTTGTCTCCGTTGGGGGTATAAAACCTTCCCCCAGAAAATTGTTGGTACAGGTCCACGCCTTAGTATAGCCCCCATAGAACGATGCTTCCCTATTTCCGGTATTTTGAAGGTTGTGGCCTCAACAGGAAACTAATTGTTTATTTTACTTCAATACTTCTCATGGTGGAGGGTATAACAATTTCGGCCTGGCCGAACTTAATGCCTTTCCTACACGCAAAAAAAATCGGCCTCTCTAACATATGTCCCAAACATATTTTGCAGCAAACATATATATGTTTGCAACAGTCCAAAACATAATATATGTTTGGGTCTGCAAACAAATATATGTTTGGGTGGAAACAAATATATGTTTGGGTGCAAACATATATATGTTTGGGTGCAAAGATATTTATGTTTGGGTGCAAACAATTTTATGTTTGGGTGGAAACAATTTTATGTTTGGGTGCAAACATTTTATATGTTTGGGTGCAAAAAAATACAAACCCAAAAGGCACAAAAAAAAAAACAAACACATGCATCAGTGAGCGCTTACTAAGAGCAAGGGAGCGTAAAATTCAATGTAAAACACTTTAAAATGTGTGCTCACTTGCTCTCAGTAAGAACTCACTGGCTATCTCCATAGTATAAACACAAATGTTGAGGTTGTTTATTGGAAGGCAAAAGAACAACAAACACATAGGTACATACAAAATTCCAAAGAAATACATAACACAATTTAATAAAAGAAAAACTGATTGAAATAATTTGTAAATAGTCACACTTTTAAAAAGAAAAAAATATATAGAAACGTAGTTGAACGCTTCTCCTTTGTTGTGAAATAAAACAAATTGTCCTCATAGTTGAAATCATCAGCGGGGAATCGGCATCTAGAATCAAATGATTATGTAATGTAATAAATAAATATGGATATGCCATATTTCAAATATACATAAGTATGTATGTAATTACCAATATTAAATGCGATGTCTTCCTTGTCGCATTTAATGTTTGGATCCAAACATTAATTTGTTTGCAACCGGTCCCAAACATATATTTGTTTGGATCCAAACATATTTCTAACATAAATTTTTCTGCGTGTACTTGTTTTTCAACATTCAAATACTATCATCATTCACAAACAAATCCTATTGCGTGTTGTATTTTTTCGATTTGAAAAATATTACAGAGATTTGTGTGAGCGTTGATATTAAAACAGTAGTTTGCCGTTTACATCGCGTCATTTTTATAATGAATAAAAGTCTGATGAACTGTCGGTCGGATGCAGTTTTTTATTTACTTTATTAAACCAATTTTATATGAGTATTAAAAGAATTCACACAGTGAACTATTCATGCAGAGGGAATTGTTGAAGCTTTTGTTAATATTTTTACTGAAATATAATCTGTAACAACATGAAATCGGACAGTGAGAAGCTGCAATTCCATTGGACAGCAGCATCCTAATCTTCCAAACTTGTTTAGCTCATTCCGATAAGGTAGTAATGTTTAAAATGGCGGATCTCCTGACAATATTTCATCGACTATAACTAACATTCTCATATATACATTTCCCATTAGCTTACATGCAAGCTTGACTTTTTGTCGGCTGTGTTTTTAAGTATATTCCAAAAATTCTTAACTTTGTTAGTTTTAAAAACTTCAATTTTGAAATCAACTACCAATGCGCTTGATGATTTGTGACCAGTGCCTTTGCCTTTTTGTCAGAAGGTCTAATGAAGAAAGGTTCATTCTCTTTTTATGACAACCATTTTTAAGGCAAAAATTTGTGACCTTATACGGGACAGAAGTGAAAAAAGTTGAAAATTCAATTTGAGTTTGTGTTTGCCATGATGTGAATAGTGATATGCCTTGCCTGTTAAAATACGGGTAGGATAATTGCTGTTTGTTTTTTTGTGTTTATTTATTTTGTTCTGTGTCCTTTATTGGGCTTTCTCTTCTTTCTAGGGACAAAAATTAACTTCAAATCCATTAGAAAAAGATAACAAACTGAAAATTGAAACGTAAAATTAAAGAGTAGTTTTTAATGTTTTCTCTATGTCTTCCTCCCTCATGTTTGTAAACAATACGTGTGTCGGTATGTTACGTAAAGGACCTACAAACAGTTGCATATGAGTTTTTTTATATTTTGAGAATAAATAAAAGAAATTATTAGTCATTGTTTTATCATTATTATCATTTTCATTTCTCTATAGGGACTAAATTAAACGTTGGCATTAAACGAAACTATAGTATTCCCTGCCTTACCACTTGGCGAACAATGCCAAATCTTTTACACTAATAAACTAGTTGTTTTAAAATATTAAAACAACAACAATGGGATTAAGCCAGACTATTTTGAAAAAAACAAAATTGCAAACGCTATCCCAAAAAACGCCACAATGTTTCTAATTTTTTTGGCAATTTTAGTATCATCATCAGACATTCAAATAAATCCAAGTATGCTTATTCAGATCAGCATATAAGTCTATGTCATGTCGGTCCATCTGTTGAAATTAAGATACAGCTCGCAATATTTATGATAGAGCTTTATAATCTGGTACACAAGCTTCTTTTACCCCTAGGATGTTTGGTATTGAAAAATAATTATTTCTAAGCCTTGATGTAGTCCCCAGAGAATGGTACCTTCCGATTTTCGGTTTTTTGAAGGTTTGATCCGCATTACCTATTGAAATGACTGAAACTTGGTACATATTTAATATTTTTTTGGTCTATAAAATTAACCCAACATTTTTTTTAGTTTAGGTATATGTTTCCATGTAGCCACCATGGGAGGGTTACGCCAGAGTTTCAGCATTGGCAAGGCTTTGGTCTCATTATCACACCGAAATGGGTGAAATTTAGAATATAGCTACAAAACTTTCCCTTAAACATTTTTTAGTACATGTTCGCGTTTTAATAGGGCCCCATAGAACAGTATCTTCCGATTTTCGAAATTTTAAAGGTTTAAGCCCACTTATTACACCGAAATTACCAAAATAATAAAAAAAACTACATTTATTAACATGAGTTTTCTTATTTATTTTAGGAATTTATCATAAAGATCTTAAAAACTGCTTCATTTTCCGAGTTTGAACATGGTTTAGCAATTATTGCGCCAGCATTACTGGGTATTACTGAATGAAGCTTAATTTTGGATAGGTTAAGCCAAAACAAATGTTAATAAATGCATTTTTTTTTTTGGTAAAATAACAAATGTTTCATGTTTTCTTTATACCAGAAACAATTGTATTGACAAATTTTAAAAAATTAAAAAAAATAGTTAGCATTCGAATCCCACTATCAAATAGGACTTAAAATTTTTTGCAATTGATCGTACTTGATACAAAGATATTCAAGAAAATCGAAGAGTACAATAATTTTATAAGATTGGTTTTTAATATCATATCGCGAAAGTTGCATTCAAGCCCACTGTGCATTTTTTTAGTTTTTTTATAAATAGCAGATAAAACAAAAAATATACAAAAAAAATATTTTTCAAATTGCACCAATATTAAAGAAGTTATGAGTATTTCTTTGCATATAGTTTTTACAGAATTCGACTTTTTGAAGGTGCAATATGAGTGGAACCGTTAATCAAAAGAATCTGAAAATATACTGAAATGTTTTGATCATAAGCAGCATCTCCACAGCAAAAAATAAAGTAAAACAAAAACCACCCATATATACTTCATAGGATCTCCGATAAATATTTCAAACTTTTTGCTTGTCAATGGATTTTCCCTAGGATTTTATAAAGTTGTTTTGTGTTTGGTTTAACAATCCTCTGAATACATCTTATGTTTTCGCTGTTGTTGGTGCAGTTGAAAACAATGAAAACGAATGCAAATAAAATAAAATCTAAAGAAAAAAACGACTAGTGCAAAAAAGGGGGAATATTCTTTAACATTGAATTGGACACACAAATTTCGAATGAGATTGAAACAATAGTGAATATGGAAACTTTACTGATGTTCAATTGTAGAGAAAATTATTTATGTGGGGAATGGAGAAATGTATGAATCTATGAATGCAAAAGAAGACAAAGACAATAGTAAATATCAATACTCGGTTGCAATATTTTGAAAAGGACGGTTCTGTGATTTAGATTTAAGGTTTTGCTGCAATATAGTTATTATACCCTCAGCATTTATGTTAACGAGGGTATATACACTTTCATACGGGCAAAATGTTCCTCATCGAAATAATGGCTTTAGACCCCAAGTATGTTTGGACGAAAGGGGGACAAATGAGTCGTCTTTGGAAATAAAAAGCTTCAATTTGAAATTCACAAATGCAAATTTGCAATCTTGGATGTATAAATAGGGGCTCCAAATGGCGAAAATTGTCTAGCAACAACAACATCTAATATGCCTGATGATGTTAGCCTAACCAGCTAACGAAACGATCGTCTCATAGCGGTTGATGTGTGTGTAGGACTTCGCTAGATATCAATTTTTCAATGTAATCTACTTAGGTCATGAAGCTCGATTAATTAAATTAAGAAATGTGTTTCAGACAATTTGGAGTCGATTTAGCAATGTCCGTCCGTCTGTCTGTCTGGCTGGCGCGCACGATAACTCTCGAACGGATGAACCGATTTGGTCCAAAATTTGGCTTTCACAATACTTTGTCCAAACTTAGTTTAAGTTCGAAGATGGGTTATATCGGTCCACTCCTCCCGGTACCTCCCCCATAAAAGTTCGAAATGTTCGGAAAATTTGTGCGCACGGTAACTCTTGGAAGAAGTAACCGATTTGGTCCATACTTTGCACATCGTGAAATTTCTACCAGACTTAGATTAGGTTCCAATATGGACTCAATCGATTCAATCCTTTGGGTACCTCCCACACAAAATTTCTGAAAAGTTCAGTTTAGGACCTGTTCACGAATCGCTTTGATTTTTGTTGTAGCAACTTGTATTCACTGCCTCAATTACGACAGAAAAAGTTTTTTCAGGGGCAATCCATACTTCTAGAGAAAACAGCCGGAAAGTTTTAAACAAACCCTATCACCATACGTAATGGCTGGAGGGCTCAAACCGAATATAACTATATTATGTTTTTCGCAGGCTAGTGTGATAAAAAAGCCCTGTCTATCGATATCCCCGGAAATTTTTGAGATTTAATCCTATCCATACTTTTGTCGAAAAGTTTTGTTTTGGAAAAAAAGTATTTCAATCCACACAGGCTGAGGGTATATCTCTGTCGGCAAAGCCAACTGATACTTTTTTACTTATTATACCCTCCACCATAGTATGGAGGGTATATTAAGTTTGTTTTTCCGTTTGTAACGCATTGAAATACTCATTTGCGACCCTATAAAGTATATATATTCTTGATCAGGGTAAAATTCTGAGTCGATCTGTGCACGTCCGTCCGTCCGTCTGTGGTAATCAATCTAGCATCCACAAAAATTTTAGGAAAATGCGTCTTTTGTTTGCAGGCAGTTTAAGTTCGATAATGGGCTATATCGGTCCACGTTTTGGTATAGCCCCCATATAACGGTACCCCCGATTTACGGTATTTTGACGTTTTTAGCTACATTTTCAAACCGATTTAGCTATAATTTGACATTTAGGGTTCTTAAGTGTCAATAAACTTATATAACAAAAGTTGTGGACATAGGTCCACGTTTTGGTATAGCCCCCATATAACGGTACCCCCCGATTTACGGTATTTTGACGCTTTTAGCTACATTTACAGACCGATGTAGCTATAATTTGACATTTAGGGTTCTTAAGTGTCAATAAACCTATATAACAAAAGTTGTGGACATAGGTCACCGTTTTGGTATAGCCCCCATATAACGGTACCCCCGATTTACGGTATTTTGCCGTTTTTAGCTACATTTTTAGACCGATTTAGCTATAATGTGACAATTAGGATTTTTAAGTGTCAATAAATTTATATAACAAAAGTTGTGGACATAGGTCCACGTTTTGGTATAGCCCCCATATAACGGTACCCCCCGATTTACGGTATTTTGACGTTTTTAGCTACAGTTTCAGACCGATTTAGCTCTAATTTGACATTTAGGGCTCTTAAGCGTCACTAAACTTATATAACAAAAGTTGTGGATATTGGTCTACGTTTTGGGATAGCCCCCATATAACGGTACCCCCCGATTTACGGTGTTTTGACGTTTTTAGCTACATTTTCAGACCGATTTATCTATAATGTGACATTTAGGGTTCTTAAGCGTCAATAAACCTATATAACAAAACTAGTAGACATAGATCAATGTTTTGGAATAGCCCCCATATAACGTTACCGCCCGATTTCAGGTATTTTGACGATTTAAGTCGCATTTCTAGACCGAATTAGCTATAATTTTATATTTAGGGCTCTTAGTGACCACACAACTTATATTCGAAAAAATTATGAACACAGGTACATATTTTGGTATAGCCCCATATAACGGTACCTCCTGATTTTCGGTATTTTGAGATTTATACCTACAAGTTTTAACCGAATTAGCTGTAATTTGAATATTTGACATTTGAAGTTCTTAGTGGTCAGCACACCCCTCCACCAAAATTGTCTGAAATTTTGGGAAAATGCGTCTTTTGTTTGCAGGCAGGTCAAGTTCGATGATGGGCTATATCAGTCCACGTTTGGTATAGCCCCCATATTACGGTACCCCCGATTTACGGTATTTTGACGTTTTTAGCTACATTTTCAGACCGATGTAGCTATAATTTGACATTTAGGGTTCTTAAGTGTCAATAAACTTATATAACAAAAGTTGTGGACATAGGTCCACGTTTTAGTATAGCACCCATATAACGGTACCCCACGATTTACGGCATTTTGACGCTTTAAGCTGCATTTTCAGACCGATGTAGCTATAATTTGACATTTAGGGTTCTTAAGTGTCAATAAACTTATATAACAAAAGTTGTGGACATAGGTCCACGTTTTGGTATAGCCCCCCATATAACGGTACCCCCGATTTATGGCATTTTGACGTTTTTAGTTACATTTACAGACCGATTTAGCTATAAATTGACATTTAGGGTTCTTAAATGTCAATAAACTTATATAACTAGTGGACATAGGTCCATGTTTTGGAATAGCCCCCATATAACGTTACCGCCCGATTTCAGGTATTTTGACATTTAAATTTACATTTCTAGACCGAATTAGCTATAATTTGATATTTAGGGTTCTTAGTGACCAAAAAACTTATATTCGAAATAATTATGAACGTAGGTCTATGTTTTGGTATAGCCCCATATAACGGTACCTCGGTATAACGGATTTCGGTATCCCCATATAACGGATTTTCGGTATTTTGAGAATTTTACCTACAAGTTTTAACCGAATTATCTGTAATTTGAACATTTGAAATTCTTAGTGGTCACCACACCTCTCCACCAAAAATTGTCAAAAAAGGTTGATGTATTGATAAAGCTCCCATATAAAAGTACCTCCCGATTTTCAGTAATTTGATGATTTTAACACATACCTCCGAACTAGCTGTTAATGACATTTGAAGTTCCCACGTTAAGTACCGATTTTCGGTATTTTGAGGATTCTAGCTACAATTTTTAACCGAATTAGGAGTTATTTGACATTAAAAGCTCCCATCAAAAACTGTCAACATAGGTCCATGTTTTATTATAACCCCTATATAACGGTGCCTCCCAATTTCTAGCAAACCAAAAATTGTCAACATACATAATTAGATATAGGCACCATAAAAAAGGGCCTACCGAATGAAACATGTTATGTACATTATCTGACATTATAACGTACCCACTTAAAGTTGGGGACAGGAATGAAAACTAATTATTCCATTTTAGTTCAGAATATTTTATGGTGGAGGGTATGAAAAGTTCGGCCCGGCCGAACTTAACGCTTTTTTACTTGTATTTATTTAAGTTTGTGATTATTATTTTTATTTGTGCAAAAATTTGTGTTGTGAAGTTCAGTTTTTGTATAAATAAGAATAATACCACGACTGTATAAGAGAAACTAACTGTAAGTATAATTTTAAACTAAGAATTTCTATATATGATTTGGAACTAAAATTAATGTTCCTTCTTAGGAGTTTCAATAAAGACTAATGAAGAAGTTGGAATCAATCCAACGAAACGTAGATTAAAAAATTATATAAATTATTTTTATTTATCTCATATACATCTGACCGAAACAGCCCGGTATACTAATATACACATCAAAGAGAAAAAAAAACGTTCTGAACTTTTAAAGTTTACGGCGCGCCGTATGTACACGTGTAAGTGAGGGTATACATATGGTCATGGTAGCACATTATAAGGTAACAGCAATACCCAGCTGACTGAACTGGGCTGTAACGTTAGTGTCACATTAAATACGACATTTAATATATTTATTTTTATTTTCGATGTATAAATTTTTTAAGAAAAAAAAATATATCATTCCGAAAGAAACTATTTCCCATAAAGAATTCTTCATATCAATGACATGTAACCTCCGCCAAGTCCGAATCAGGTGCCGCACACTAAAACATCGCTTATAGAGGCGGAAAAACATTTGATAATATGTGTGATATTTTAGCAAATTTGAAAAAATATAACCATAATAAACATGTGCTTCCTTGATTTCAAAAACAAAAGATTCGAACACCTTCTCCTTTTTCAATGATTTTCTAACGACCCCAAACATGTTTGCAAGAATTCTACTTTCCGCGAGAAATTATCCATTTAGTGCAATGATATGGAACATTCCAATTGAAAATGTTACGAATTTTCATTCATGTTTTTCAAAATATTCAATCAAAAGTTAAAAATATTAGTTTTTTTAAATTCCACTAATTTATAGACATTTCCCATGGTTTCTTTTCATTTACCGATGACACTAACATTACAAACAAACACACATTTCTATGTGGTTGTTGTTGAGTTGTATTTGTTGTAGTATTTACTTCACCTTATTTGTTCTACCATGACATATGGTAAAAAACAAAAAAGTTTTACAATCGATTCAGGATTCACGAACTGCTAACTTAGTTTATTTAATACGACTGAATTTCTTTAAAATGAAGTGTTTTAGGAGGGGTCTCATAATATCGACCATTAAAAATAATTAACGTGGAAGCTGTTTTGGCATTAACGTAGAAAAATGGGTTCAAGACAGCACGTTTTTATGTTCCTTTCCGATTTTTGGCTTAATTTTACATTTCATGGACCTATGCCCAAAGAAAGAATCAAGGAATATTCAATGGCAATATGATACTTCTGTATAATTTGTCGATATATCCACTGCATCTACATAAAATTGATGCTGACATTTTGGAGCCTGAATTTTGGGATTTTTTTAACAAACCGGACGCGCAACAATATAAAACACAATACTCATTGTAGGATTACAGAACTCGTGATTTTACTTCGTTTAATGTATATCTGATGAGTATTATCCGTACAGCATCCTAATAATTGGAGTCCCAAGGCAAAAATTTGATGAGTAAATTTTCTCAAGAAACCTATTTCTTGTCGCAAAATTTACAAGTGTCATTCAATTTCATTTTTATTTATTGTTGTCTTATTAGGACGAAGGTCATTACTTATGAAAGTTTTTAATTAATTTAATTAATCGAGCTAACATGACCTATGGTGTTTGTATTGAAAAGTGAGTTTCGCTACAGGATGTAACAAGACAAATTTCCTTTTGAACCCCATGCCATGTAGGCATGAATTTCAAAGGTTACACGGTATCTCCCCTATTAAGAAAATCTACATATTTAAAAATGAGAAACTAAAAACATATAAGTCTCAATAAGAGGGAGAATTCGACTTAACCATTTTTTTTAACTTTTACAATTAGATCGCTTTAGGATAAACATAGGGGACATATATGATAATAAGTCCTTAACAGCATCAATAGATGAAAAAATCCATTAAACCTCAATACGACGGGCCAGCAACGCGGACTTGGCTCGAATTGATATGTAATGCAGTTAACTATTTATGCAGAAATATCCTCATATAAAAACAAATAAGACATTTCAAACCAGACCAGATTTGAAACCAAATTTTTTTTCTTAACCTCTATACCAAACACCGTAGACGCAAAAAAATAATTTTCAAATGGAATGCAATTTCTTTAATGCCTTTCTTTGTTCTTGTCATACTGTTATTGGCTACAACACACTCAAAATGATAAAATATTAGTCTTGAAAACGCAACAATGTCTTTGATTGCTTTAATTATAAATATCATTATATGGTTGAGCGAACATTCAACTCTGACATTACACTTAAAGTCTGCCTGTTGTTCGCGTTGTTATAGCATCTGCTGTCGGCTACAATTGTTGCTTCATATGGTATGTGTATGTGCTAGTGCAGCTTCTCCGCGTGCTAGATCTCATTGTTTTTATTGATAACAATAGGCAAGTAAAGAGAAAGAAGTAAAAGTATATGAAGTTTTATTTATACCCATTCATATAGATGGGATTTTACCCAAAACATGGGGAAATACCAGGTAAATACCCGATAAATTTAATTTTTGGATGTTTATTTGGGTAAATAAAATTTTATTTTGAACTCAAAATTTTCTTTTTCTGTAAGACAGGAAATCAATAAAAGTACCTGTCAAATCGGTCGTTGGAGTTGCTTGTGCGAAAAAGTTGACGAATAATTTAAAAATTATAGCTTTGTCGAGGAGGACTTAAATCGCAAGGTTATCCACTGAAAACGTGGGTTAATCCATCTGATATACGATATTAGCATGGAGTTTCTGTAGTTTATACTTACATACTGGGTAAATACCTAGGTATTTACCCATTTGTACCCAATTTACCCATTTAATGGGTATTTACCATTTGGGTATTTACCCATTTTCCATCTCTACCCACTCAATGTTCTCCACCGTTCTGCAATGGTAAGTACGTCTGCCTTGCAGTCAGAGCGTCTGCGGTTCAATTCCTGACCAGTATATCAACATTTTCGGCGTTGGCAAATCCCCTCAGTGTAACGTAGACGACATTCCTTGAGTATTTCAGCCATGAAAAACTTCTCTAAAAGCGGTGTCGAAAATAATAGATCAAAATTCATAGAGTCAGTATGAGAGAAGTCTCCCTTGTCCCTTCCGGGAAAATTTTGGGGAAAGTTTAGCGGTCCCAACGAAGACTAACTACAAACTTTCAGTCATTTCCGTGTGTGATAATGAGGCTAAAACTTTGACACACGGAAGATCGGAAAGTACCGTTCTATGGGGGATATATCAACACGTGGACCTATAGCAAGACATTTCGGGGGGAAAGTTAAATACTCCCACGATACGTAATACAAAATTTAAACCAATTCAGTTCTTCGGTGGCTATATCAAAAGAGAGTACCGTTCACTTTTTCATCCCTGTGGTCCTGGGGTAAGTTCAGTCGCATCCAGGGTCTCCTTAAGGACCCACTAAACCTTAAACAATCAAAAGGCAAAAAGTCTCCCATTTCTGTGAGTTAAATCGGGGTTTTATTGATTAAATACTACTTTACAATCTACTCGTGTTTAAATCCGATTTAAAGTAAATTTAATGGGTATATATTGGCACTAATCGTTGAAGTGAATATAATTTATTCAGACTCGTTGGAGGACTTGCTATGGGGGTTCTTCTTCGAGAGAAACGACGTAATCTGTGTTCGAGTGCAAATAATCGGTGTTCGGCTGTAGACGTTCGAGAACTCAATATTCGGTGTTCGGCTGCAGATGATTGGGAACACGATGCATTCGCTGTTCGTCTATAGATATTCGGGGACACGACCACATGGTCGACCGTAGATGTTCGGGAACACTATGGGTTGTTCTAGAAGACTATGAGTTCGACCGTAGATGTACGTGAACACGATGGGTTTGGCCGTAGATGTTCGGGAACACGATGAGTTTGGTTGTAGATATTCGGGAACACGATGGGTTCGGCGTACGGGTATTAGTCTAGGGCTACGGTCTATGCACTACTGGTTTCTGACTACGGAACAACTGACACGAATGTATTGTGGAACATTCGGCCCCCAAGCCCCTTTGAATGTAGGCAGGTAGCAGTGATGTATTATTTCGTGACTTGATGGCGAACGATGACGAGAATGCGCTCTGTCTTAAGTTTACAGCCATAGGCCCTTCACGTCCACCGTCGGTTTGGTCAGGTGAGGGACTTCATCCTTCGAAAACGACAGAGTTGGCATGCGAGACCAAGTGGAATAATAGTTTCTTAGTGGTGTCGATCACTGCATAGCACTGTTCATTCGCTTATTGCCTCCTGTGTTTCTTAAACTTACGTCATTGAGCCCCCGACAGTTTTTAGCTTTGCGATGCTCCCGATTACTTGTTCCACCATATTGTGAATATCCATGGTTGTGTTTGTGTTGCCCTTTCTGTCAGATTAGCGTCCAGTTCCTTATGATTGGGTTGATATTGAACTTTTTCAGAGATTTTCTATCTCCCTTTTTTGTCCGTATGTAGGCATCGTAAGTTTGCTGTTTTTTCCTACTTCAATTTTATTTATTTTTTGGAAACACGTTGGTGTCAAGATTCAGGTGCCTAGGTCGGAGCAGAATTATATGACCATACACTCCTCCCACAGTCCTCCGGTAAGTGAACTGACAAATACCCCCTGGTACGGGGAAGTAAAAATACAATTTTTTTGTGATGATTCGACAATATTGTGGTCATAAAAAGTCTAGTTCGACTTTTGCTTCAAGAGGAAATCCGATTACGATGATTTATCGGATGAGCATTTCAGCCAACATCAACATCATCCGCTTTTATTCTAATTAATATTTCCAGTTCGCAATGGCAATTTAGCTATGTTAGCATTTGTAAATACTCACTGGTCTTTTCATTTTTTATAACAAGATATTAATCCATTATCTAAACCACAAAGTGATGTACAGTAAACCACTCAACGCGTAATTACCAAAAAGTTTCAACCTCGTTTACAAGACCGCACAAAGTGAACATTACAGAGGTTTTAAAACCATTTAACATTTTTCAATACACAAAGTTTTTAGCAATGCCCTTCAGAGCATTCAAAATTCACTTAGCTTTTCGAAATTTCCTAAATACGAATTATGATGGGGACGTTATTGGCGTTAGTTACTTTCCACAAAGCAGCCGCATTTAGCTAAATTATTTTTGTTGTTTGTTTCTTCTTCTGCTGTGGTGTTGACTGAATTTATTTCAAATCATGTATAAAATATTACTTTAATCTATTCTTTAGAAAGTTTGTTAAATAGAAACTCATTACCTAAATCACATCGCTATTTATCGTCCTATTTCCGTTCTGTTTTCGTTGTTCTAGCTAAGTTTTTGTTTTTCTTGGTTGTGACTACAACGGCAACAAGAAACAAATCACAAGCGTTGCATTTTCTTTTTGCCACACTTCGGTTTCGTGGTTAATGCTGAAATGAAAGAAGTGTAAAAAAGAATAAAGGGGAGACAAGAATTTTTATTTATATCGCATTACAAATGTTTCACAGTAAACGTTTTCTGTGAACAATGAGTGGGATGGTGATGCAGAGGAAAATAGAAAAGAAAGTGATAAATTAAAATCAAACAAAAATTATATAAAAATTTTAATAATGTTTTCCTTATATATATATATATATATATATATATATATATATATATATATATATATATATATAATTCTTCCACAAACATCCCGGAAGGGACAAGGGAGACTTCTCTCATATCAATGAGTGCACCCCGATTCATATTATCTCAATGATATGGGACCTACAGTTTATCGCCGAGTCCGAACGGCGTGTCTAAGACACCACTTTGTAGAGAAGTTTTACAAGGCTGAAATACTCAGGAAATGTCGCCAACATTACTGAGGGGTATTTTGCCACCGTTGAAAAGTGTTTGATGTTGACTGGCCGGGGAATCGAACCCACGACCTTTAGCGTGCAAGGCGGGTGTGCATACCATTGCACCACGGTGGCACCCAATGTTTTCCTTACTTTTTACTTATATTTATTTGTTTTTAAATAGTGAGACATTGCAGTACTTTCGTATCAGATCAGCTTTGTAGGAATAGGTAAAATTGAATGTTACTGCTAACGCTTGGTAATGATCGACATTCTTGATTTGTCGATTCAATAATATTTAGTCCCCTGAATATAACGGTGCCCGGACATAACTCCCGCAAAGCTCAGCGGACATAACACCCAAAAAATCGCGGACATAACTCCCAACGATTTTTTCATAGTTTATAAATTATTTTTTGCTTAATTTTGAAAGTTATACATTTTTTTACATTTTAGAGTAGAAGTTAGAATGTAAGCGGAATTATACATTTGAGAAGGCCTAAGTGCCAACCAATACCGAAGTATCCACAAAATCCTCCTGATTTCATAAAATTAGTTAAAAATTAAATTATGCCCGAAATTATGTAAGTAGCAGTTAGGAGAAGCTTTAAATTGTAAAAATATTTGTTAAAAAAATCGCGCTATTTATTCAAAAATATTTTCGTTTTTCAGAAAGTATTTGAATATTTGTACAAACACTTTTTATCTTTTTAAATTGTAAACATATTTTTCTAAAAAAATTGGGAGTTATGTCCGCAAACCAAGGCGGACATAACTCCCAAAATCGTTTTGGGAGTGATGTCCGTTGGGAGTTATGTCACGGCACCGAATATAACATACGTTATTCCAAAAAGTAGGTCATTGCAGGTTCGCCGCTTTTTACTTACACAAAACTTGTTATACCCTCCACCACGAGTCGCATTGAAGTAAAACTGAAAAATTAGTTTCCCTTTCCCAAATTCCAGCAATTTCGGTAAAACAGTGTGGCTAACTTTCAAAATACCGAAAGTACCGCTCTATGAGCACTACATGAAAGCGTGGTCCTATACCGACACATTTTATATGGAAAGTTTTATACCCCAAATGAAGATTAAATACCAAATCTCAGCCATTTCGGAGGAATATTTAGGCCACAACCTTTAAAATACCGAAAATAGGGAGGTACCGTTCTATAAGGGCTATATGAATGCGTAGACCTTTACCGACAAATTTCATATGGAAAGTATTATACTCCAAATTAATACTAATATCGAATTTAAGCCATTTCGGAGGAATATTGAGGCCACAACCGTTCTATTGATGCTATATGAAAAAAATCCTAGGAGTAATAGAAACTTCTATACCAAATTACAAAGCTCTACCTAAAAAATTGCGAGCTGTATCTTGATTTCAACAGACGGACGGACATGGTTATATCGACTTAGAATTTTACACTGATCAAGAATATAAATACTTTATAGGTCATATTAGATGTTGTTGTTGCTAGAAAAAGTTCGTCATTTTGAGCACCTATTTATAGGTACACCATTGCAAATGTGCATTTGTGAATTTTAAATTGAATCTTTTCATTTCCAAAGATGAGTCAATTGCCCCCTTTCTTTACTAGAAATCATATTTTTTTAATATTGCATCATATTACAATTGACGGCTTTTTTGCATCGTATTGTAGTATGTCTTTCATATCAAAAGATTTTAAGTGGATTGTGGTTTAGAACGCTAAGACGTCAACAACATTTTCTGTTGCTTGATGACGACCCAGGTTCAAATTACATGGATAAAAATACAGTGTCACACAAATGTCTTCCTACTCCAGTTAATAAAATATTTATTCGTGATAATCATTATTTTGCGAAATAGTTTTAGAAAATATTTAACTGTATTTGTACTTCTTATGCATACCTTCTATCTTAATAAAAAGAACTGGCACATTTTGCTAATTAGTTTAAAAGTTATGCATAAAATACTATAAAATTTGATCTTAATTATTTTACGCCGTTTCCCATATAAATTACAGTTTTTTTACACAAACGGACCTTTTTTTAAATATATGTATATGAAGTTTTACATGAGTTTTATGAAAACCCAAGGAGTATTTTTTAACTATTGAATAAATTCTAAAATTATTGAAAAAAATAAAATAAAAAATAATTTAAAAAAATTAAGTTTCAGTGTTTTATTGACAAATGTATGTACTTAAAACTAGAAAATAATTTGTCGCTTAGCCTCAATACGTATATTCTTTCTCACGAATGAGGCTACGCGACAAATTATTTTCTAGTTTTAAGTGCATTTATAAATAAAACACTGAAACTTATTTTTTAATTATTTTTTATTTTTAACTTTTTAGTAAATATTTTTTTTGACCATTGAGAACAAAATTATAGTCAATTTAGGCCGAAAATGTAGATAAAAACTTTAAAATGCCTGAAATCGTGTGGAACCGTTATATAAAGGCTGGACTAATGTCCATAATTTTTGGTGGGGAAATTTCTGTACCATTGAGAACACCTGATGCCAAGTTACAGACAATTCTGCCTAAAAATGAAGATAAAATCCTTAAAACACTTCAAATCGGGTCGTACCGCTATATGGGGGTTATACGATAATCTGTACCTATTTCCATCATTTTAGTAAGGAAGTTTCTGTACCAATGGGGGTCCCATTGACAAGTTACAGCCAAAAATGAAGATAAAATCCTCATAATACTTGAAATCGGGTGTTACCGCTTTATGGGGTCTATACCAAAACCTGGACCTATGTTTACAATTTTTGTTGGGAAATGTCTGTATCATTGGGAATATCAAATGCCAAATGACAGCTAATTCGGGCTAAAAATTAAGATAAAATCTTCAAAATATCTGAACTCGGGTGGTACCGCTATATGGGACTATAGAAAAAATGGGCCCATATTCATGCATTGTCATCTAAATCTGAAAGGTGTGTAAATTTTTAGTTGAGTTACTAGATTTGAACTAAATCGGGTGGTACCGCTATATGGTGGCTATAGGACCCATGTTGGATTTGGTATCATATTCATGTATTGTCATCCAAATCTGAAAAGTGTGCAAAGTTTCAGTTCGATTGGTCAACTGCAACTGTGTGGAAAATTAGTTACCAGATTTGAACTAAACGGACACCAAAGCAAGTTAAATAAAACACTGTAAAAATTAAATTTTTTTATTTTTTGTATTTTTATTTTTTGTTTATTGATGTTTGTCTCTTATTAATAGATTGATGCAAAATATGAAAAAACTCAAAAATTTAACGTTGTCCTTGAATTTCTCTGCAAACACAAGATCAAATTTGATCTTTCTTAATTCACGCTGCTTTTGTTACCTGCCGAACAGAGAAATTAATATGAAAATATATCTATCCGTTCAAATGTTACAGAGATTTGACCAGTAAAAAACGATTCAGAACCACTGTGCGGCGGTTGCACCACCGACCTTCTGCGTACATTCTTTTTCTCCTTCTGCCTGCAAATAAAAATTAATAGAAATTTTGAATATGCTTGCCACGGACTTATGTAATAATCTCTTAATTTTATTGCCAATATGTTAATCAATAGCTGACACCCTTTTTAGGTAACACATCGAATTCACACTTAGGTGAAATATCTCCACTTGTGGCGTTACTTATTACATCCGCCTAACAAATTCTCCCTTCAATATATATTTAAATAAAACACTGTGTATAATTTTTGGAGTAATGTTTTGTTAACCATATTCTGACAGCGCAGTGTGGTAGAAGACCAAAAAAGAGAATACACGTGTATAGCCGTTTTTCCCTATCTCATCAACTTTCGCGGTTATAGGCCTCCAAATGTTTGAGGCTCTGATGTCAAAATAGGTCATTTTGTCAGGACTATATCTTCCAAATCGTTAGGAAACTAACCTCAAATGCGAAGTTGTGGTACTTCTCAAAAAGAACAAAAATTGTCAACACATAAACCCCATCAAACTTCATGTTCTAGGTCAAAATCGTCAAGATGTAATTTCTTTTTAAATTTTTTCTCGGATTTTGGTCTACAGATATCAAAGCAAACAACCAACTACAAAAATGTACCAAAAATGCGCATAAATTATGCGCATGATCTCGAAGGGACTAACCGATTTGGTCCATACATAGATAAAGTTCCAAAATGGACAATATCGGTTCACTCCTTCGGGTACCTCCCACACAAAATATCGGAAATGTGCTGTTTAAGACCTGTAGGACTATTCTGTAACTTTTTAACAACTTTACTCTTTGTTTATTACAACAATTTCATTTGTTTGTTTTGTTTTTATTACAATAACAAAAGAAATTTAAACAATATCGATAGTTGTTAAAAGTTACAGAATAGGCCTACTACTTTCGAATCCTTTTGATTTTTGTTGTAACAACTTGTATTCGCTGCCCCTATTACGACAGTGCAAGTTTTTTCAAGTGCATGTTCATACTTCATGAGAAAATGGCCTGAAGACTGTAAAAATCCGCTATGACATCATGTGTTGTGGATGGAGCGCGGATAAACCGATTTGATCAAAATTTGGCAATCGTAATATTTTGCCCACGTTCTAAGATGGCCCTTATCGGTCCACTACTTTGGGTACCCCCCTCTCCCCATAAAAGTTCAAAACTTTTCGCTAAAATGGTGCGCACGATAACTCCCGAAGGCAGTTACCGATTTGGTCCATACTTTGGGCATCGTAATATTTCTATTAGGCATATCAAGCTTCTTTTAGAAAATTAACTTATGTTGAAACTGAATTATGGGGTATTGTAACTCGCGAACAGTTGTAATATACTATGACCGTACTTAGGTAAACTGAAGTGTTTTAGCTCGATTCACGGATGGATTTTTAAAAATAACAGTTTAAGCGGAAGCTGTGATCGTATTAATGTAAAAAATCGGAAAAAATCGTTGAAGGAAAGGAGTTTTTTATGTTAATTTCCAATAAGTGGTTTTACAACACAATGTAGGGCTTTAACCTCAAAGGAGAAGTTAAAGAAAACACATCAGAGTTGAAGTTTCTAATGTATGATTTTCTAATATATACGCTGTATATACCTCAAACGGATGCTGACATTTTGAAGACTGAAAATTGGGTTTTTTGAATTTTTGCTCTTATCGAGACGCGCAACTGGATTTATCTAAAAGCATGTTATTTGATTATAGTACTCGCAATTTCGCATTTTTTAATGTATAACATGAGCGTGTAGCCTTCATGGGATCACAGTAATCTGCGCCAAAACCCGAAATTTTTGTGCGTAAATTGTTCTAAAAAACCTGTTTTTTTGGTTTAAAATTTACAAACGTCATTCGATTTTCGTGGAAACCAGCGTAAATTTAGTTTTTTACGTTCTGAATCGAATAAGCCTCGGCGCATCGAAATCCATCCACTATATCGGCGGATATGATACCCCTCAAATTTCGAAAATCTGCAACAAATGTTTTTGAAGATATCGCGTATTTAAAAGCGTTTTGGATGTGTCATTTCCACTCGAATAAATAGAGCGATACGCCTGCTTAAAATGTGCGAAAACAGACATTAAAAACCTATTGCGAATCCGGAGATACAATTGATTTTTTCTAATAAATAAGTGCGGTGCTACAACCACGGTTCTTGATGGATCGCATGAAACGACATCAAATGATGTATTTTTTAAAGGTTATAATCGAAATCGCATGCGCATAAAATGTAAATGAATTTCATGGAAATTATGACCATTTTACTGTATTTTGCGCCCTAATATGCAACAGATGCTACATCGTGGCCGCCAAATAGAATTTCTCAAACTGTACATCAAATAAAAGGGATTGATTCGCTATGTTGGAAAATCGGATGTGCATCATGTCATTTTCACTATTACGCGGTTTATATGTGTTTCAAATGTTGTAATATTCAAAATAACATTATTTTAATGTTATACCACAATTGGAATTCCTTCTGATTTAATATAATGTTCTAAAAATATTCGCCAATAGGAAAACTATAAGCGAAAAATTTGTTGCAACGGAATATCTTTTGTGAAATTTTTTCTTCAACCTTTCCTGAAAAGCCATAAAAAATAAAAATAGAATAACATAATTTTTATTTTTAAAAGGTTTTATTTAGCTCACCCCGTTTGTTTTATTTATTATTTATTCTTGGGTCAAATTTAGTAATTTAAATTTCACCCTCTTCCTGTCAACCGATTAATCTGAAATTTTGTATACACTTTGGATTTTGGTAACAATACAATTATGTTTATTCATTATCATTATAAATTCAAGATGGCGGCCGCTACAAAATGGCGGATAACGTAGGTTTTATCAATCCCATCAATATGGGTATCAAATGAAAGGGCTCAACAAGCAGAATACAATATACTATAAAAAATTGAAATCCAAGATGGCGGCCGCTACAAAATGGCGGATAACGTAGGTTGTATTAATCCCATCAATATGGGTATCAAATGAAAGGGCTCAACAAGCAGAATACAATATACTATAAAAAATTGAAATCCAAGATGGCGGCCGCTACAAAATGGCGGATAACATAGGTTGTATTAATCCCATCAATATGGGTATCAAATGAAAGGGCTCAACAAGCAGAATACAATATACTATAAAAAATTGAAATCCAAGATGGCGGCCGCTACAAAATGGCGGATAACGTAGGTTGTATTAATCCCATCAATATGGGTATCAAATGAAAGGGCTCAACAAGCAGAATACAATATACTATAAAAAATTGATATCCAAGATGGCGGCCTCTACAAAATGGCGGATAACTTAGGTTTTATCAATCCCATCAACATGGGTATCAAATGAAAGGTCTCAACAAGTAGATTACAATTTACTATGCAAAATTGAAATCTAAGATGGCCGCCGCTACCAAATGGCTGATAACAATTTTTTATCAATCCCACCAATATGAGTATCAAATAAAAGGGCTTGACAACAAGAATACAGTGCACTATACAGTACATCTTATACACCCGAAAGCCATACAGTTTCTAGCTAAGTACAATTACGGGACGGCTGAAAGAAGAATGTTGCCTTTAATACTATCATGGGCTTCTACAATACATAAAATGCAGGGCAGCACTGTGGATGACGCAGTCGTATACTTAGGTGCGAAACTGTTTGAAGAAGGTCAAGCCTACGTGGCTCTTAGTAGAGTAAGATCTTTGCAGGGACTACGTATAGAGCAGTTGGACTGCAATAAACTAACGGGCAAGAAACCTTGCAATAATGAAGCACTAAATGAATTAAACAGAATGCGAAATAAAAACTAAAAACTAGAAAATAAAAATAGGTAAAAAAACTTTTTAAGTTAAACGGTTTTATGTTAAACATACATTGCAATGTTTAAGATAAATGTACTAAAAACCAAAAAATAATAAAATAGATACAGTCGTGGGAATTATAAACATATGCATAGACTAGACTAAAATAAAACCGTGGGGCACGTCAATTGTCTACAAATTACCGACTTAATGTGCGATAGAAGAATCGTTTAATTCGTCGCCGCAGACGCTGAGGAAATTACTTACTATTTTCTTGCTCATGGAAATTCCAATAGTTATACACTCCATGTAAATAAAAGAGATGTTTCAACTAGTTTATCGTTGGACATTCACACTGCTACCTGGCGAGGAAGCGTTTCACTGATCGTAGTTTGCCTTTAATCGACAAAGTACTACTCGCTCACCACTATGAAACCTTAAAACTCGCTTATAACGAGCTTGCTAGCTTGTTTCCATATTCTAGCCCTACTTATCACACGTCCATCGTTGTCGGTTGAACAACTGCCTAATTATGGTGTAACATTACAAAACAAACATTTTAATCAACGATTGTAGACAATTGACGTGCCCCACGGTTTTATTTTAGTCTAGTCTATGCATATGTTCATAATTCCCACGACTGTATCTATTTTATTATTCTTTGGTTTTTAGTACATTTATCATAAACATTGCAATGTATGTTTAACATAAAACCGTTTAACTTAAAAAGTTTTTTTACCTATTTTTATTTCATCATATTTTCTTCGTATTTTTTATTATTATTACAGTGTTTTATTTAACTTGCTTTGGTGTGTGTTTAGTTCAAATCTGGTAACTCATTTTTAACACAGTTGCAGTTGACCAATCGTACTTAAACTTTGCACACTTTTCAGATTTGAATGACAATGCATGAATATGAAATCAAAACTAATATTGGTCCATTCTTACAGTATTTTTACGGTGTCTAACTTGACCCTCTTTTAAAATCTGGTAACTGATTTTTAGCACGGTTTCAGTTGACCAATCGAACTAAAACTTTGCACATTTTTTAGATGTAGATGACAATACATGAATATGAAACCAAAACCAATATGGGTCCATTTTTTCCTATAGCCCCCATATAACGGTACCACCCGACTTCTGGTATTTTGAGGATTTTGTCTTCATTTTTAGCCCGAATTTGCGGTAACTTGGCTTTTGGAGTTCTCAATAGTCCAGGAACTTCCCCACTAAAAATTGTGGACGTAGGTCAAGGTTTAATATAGCCTCCATATACCGGTACCACCCAATTTCAAGCATTTAATCTACATTTTCTGCTCAAATGGACTGTAATTCGGCATATGGGGTTCGCAGTGGCCAAAAAATTCATTTATAAAAAGTTTTATTTATTTTATTTATTTATTTAAATATTTATTACAATTAAAAATTATAATAAACTTATAGCTAAAAGCACTAGCGACTACGGCTATCGGCTTTAAGTAGATTTAAATCAAGTGGATTAAATTAGACGTTTAATATACATAATCATGATATATAAAAAAAACTAGATTTTATATTGGAGATTTAAAAGACTGAGGAAATTGTAGATGTTGGTGATATAAAAAGTTAAAAATAAAAAATAATTTAAAAAAATTATTTTCAGTGTTTTATTTAGAAATGCACTTAAAACTAAAAAATAATTTGTCGCTTAGCCTCAATAAATATATTCTTTCTCATGATATAATTTCTCAAATAAAACGCTTGCCGTTTGATTTTGCCACCATTCATAATTTAAATGCAAGCGATTTATTTGAGAGATTCTATCATGAGAAAGAATATATTTATTGAGGCTAAGCGACAAATTATTTTTTAGTTTTAAGTGCATTTCTAAATAAAACACTGAAACTTAATTTTTTTAAATTATTTTTTATTTTCAACTTTTTAGTAAATATATTTTTTTGGCCACTGAGAGCAAAATTATTGTCAATTTAGGCCGATAATTTAGATAAAAACTTTAAAATGCCTGAAATTTAAACTTAAACTTAATTTTTTAAATTATCTTTTATTGAAAATAACATGAATACTAAGCTCCAACCTTCACGACATATATATAATTGTTCCAAAAACATCCCAGACGGGACAGGGGAGACTTCTTTCATATCAATGAGTGCACCCCGATTCATATTAGCTCAATGATATGGGACCTACTGTTTATAGCCGAGTCCGAACGACACCACTTTATAGAGAAGTTTTACATGGCTGAAATACTCAGGAAATGTCGCCTACATTACTGAGGGGTATTTTGCCACCGTTGAAAATTTTGATGGCACCCAACCTTCATTTTATTCCTCACAATGTTTGGATGCTGTTATAACACTGTGCAACATTTTTGAGCCAATCGCGTGCAAACAACTTCTGTCCAGAATTTTATGAAAGTAGAGGACCAATAGGCAAAAACCATATTTGGGTTTTGTTTTCTTAGATCGGGTTCGGTTTTTATGGCCTCATCTAAAAATGGTTAAAGATCGAATTTTTAAAACAATCGGGGCTGTATCTCTGAAACCAATACGAATCTTGTTTTGACATCTGCAGCAAACTTGTAGATAAGAGCAAGAAGAAAATATTTGGAGGAATAGTGAACTCGAAAAACTGCATTTATCGCCTCAAATTTTATAATATATCTAAAAATTCTGTTTTTTCAAAATAGTCTGGCTTAATCCCATTGTTGTTGTTTTAATATTTTAAAACAACTAGTTTATTAGTGGAAAAGATTTGAATTGTTTTCGCAGACACTTTCGTCGGAGTTGTGTGAGGTTGCCAAGGAAAAACTTCTCATTGAACTTTTTTCTTTGCTTACCTTTATACATCGAGCTGACGATTGATGTTTGGGTATAAAAAGTTTCTTGTTGAAGAAGTTATTGAAAAATAACTTCGGTGGAGAATATCCACAAACAAGAAACAAGGGAACTGATGAGATCCAGTGGCGTGGATCGAAACTATAGTATTCCCTGCCTTACCCCTTGGCGAACAATGCCAAATCTTTTCCACTAATAAACTAGTTGTTTTAAAATATTAAAACAACAACAATGGGATTAAGCCAGACTATTTTGAAAAAACAAAATTGCAAACGCTATCTCAATAAAAAACGCCACAATGTTTCTATCTAAAAATTGTATAACTTGTGTATATTTCGCAGCGTATCTCCCAAAATGTTAAATTCTTCTTAATGTTACCTTTTGGGAAAATATTCTCTGGAATTAGGAGGGTTGGCGTTTTTTGTTTAGGATGACGACTTCTATTTTGTTTTTCAAAATAGTCAAGCTTAATCCCATAGTCGTTGTTTTAATATTTTATTAATATTATTTTATTATAACTAATTTGTTGGTATTGAATACTACAGCAATAAACAACATTTTGACGGTGCCCGGTCTCACAATTAGGAGGGTTGGCGTTTTTTGTTTGGGATGACGACTTCTATTTTGTTTTTCAAAATAGTCAGGCTTAATCCCATAGTCGTTGTTTTAATATTTTATTATTAAAACAGCTTTAATTTATTAGTGCCTTACCCCTTGGTAAACATCGCCAAATTTTTCCCACTAATAAATTAAAGTTGTTTTAATAATAAAATATTAAAACAACGACTATGGGATAGGTTAGGTTGGGGGATGTGCAGTCACTAATTGTGACTGCGTCACTCGGAGACCTTCCGGTCCATTGTGATCATCCAGTAGAAAAGAGCTACAGGAAAAAAGGAGGTGAAAAAAGGGAGGATAGAGGAAAAAAAAAATAAAAAGAGAAAGTTGTTAGCGCAGTGAAAGAACGTGTAGATTACAAGAATGTTTAAGAGTGGAGTGAAAGTTTTAGAGTAGGAGAAAAATTTATTTTTTAATGGTAGGCAGAATAGTTGAATTTATTTACGCGTTCAGGTTGCGCTGTCCCAGCCACTTCAGATTTTTGATGATGTTGTAGATCACAGCAGGCTCCACAGTTGAGTAGAAAGTTAGACACGGTGGGAAGTGAGCACCTACTAACCTATGCCGTCTACCAGCCATTGCTGGACAACGACACAAGATGTGCTCGATCGTCTCTAACTCCTCCTCGTCCTCACAGAGTCTGCAGTAGTCAGTAACATCCTCATCCCATTTGTTGGTATGGGCCCTGATGTAGCAGTGTCCAGTAATGACTCCCGTCGTTACTCTAACATCAGCTTTACTCAGGTTCAGCAGAGAGTTCGTTCTTTTGACTGACAGAGACGGCCATATGGATCTTGCCACAATGCACCTAGGTTCATTATGCCACAATTCACTGGCTCTTTCGTCAGAGAACGTTTTAAAATTTTGAAAGAAATGACAAATGGGTGGTTTGACAGAGTCAGCGATTGCTAGGTCTGTGGACTGCGATCCTCGCCTAGCTAATTCGTCTGCTCTCTCATTACCCAGATAGTCGCGGTGTCCTGGTACCCAGCAAAGCCGGAAGCCGTTAGTTAGCGCTCCCAAGGCTGATCTACACTTAGGGACGACATCGGATTTGATGTTGCAGGATTTGATGGCTTTAAGAGCCGCTTGACTATCCACAAAGATAGTCACCGGTTCAAAGATTTCTGCATCCAAACTTTTTAACAATTCCGCTGCCTTCCAAATCGCGAAGATTTCAGCCTGGAAGACACTACAGTTGCTGTCTAGCCTGTAGGTGTACTCAAGAGATAGCCTTTCACAGTAGACGCCAGCCCCGGTACCTTCCACCATCTTGGAGCCGTCTGTATAGAAAGCCAGACCGTCCAGAGGGGGGTTACTGCGGTTCCAGTCGTCTCTACTAGGTATAACGACGTCTATATCGTCAAATCTCAGGACTGGTGATATATAGTCGCTCAGTTTTCCGCTTTGGTTCACATTTATGCCTGATTCATTCAGGATACAACCATGCCCATAGGCACAACTGCGCCAGAGATCCTGTTCATGCAGCCGAAGGGCACTGCGAGTTGCCTGACACTTAATGCTGAGACTCAACGACTATGGGATTAAGCCTGACTATTTTGAAAAACAAAATATACTCTGGAATGTAATACACAACTCTTCAGAACATTATGTTGTTGTAAAATGCTTCTATCGCCTTGTTTATAGCAAATTTTTCAACAAAAATTTGGTAAATATTTCAATAATTCATTGAAATCCCCAACATGAGAATAAACAGCCTGTGTGAACATTGTTTGAAATAAGTTTTGTAAAAGGTATGTTATGAAATACCCCTTAAACAACGTGAAATAACAATTTTAGAGGTTCAGAATGTTCTGAAGAATTGATGGTCACATTATTTGGAACTTTTTCAGAATGGTTACTTGTTTCAACTTCCAACAGTTTAGTTGTTACTGACCAGAATTTCAGAAATTATGCAAACTTGTCTATATTTTAACGAGTTTGATGCGCTAGATGCAGCTTTTCCTAGTTCATCTGTTTGACACATAAGTTCTACTACTTTAGGGCTACAATATTGCTGAAAACTGCAAAGCAAAATTCTTATTAGTTTCGGAGATAAAGGTCCGATCACTGGAAAAAAGGCTAATTTTAGGTCGGTTTAGATGAGGCCATAAAATCTAAACCCGATCTAAGAACACAAAACCCAATTAAGGTTTTTGTAGCCTTAATATGTAATTTCAGAAAATGCCCATTAGAAGTTGTTTGAATTTCCAGTGTTGCACAGTGTAATTATACCCTACACCACATGTGGAAAAGGGTATTATAAGTTTGTTTTGGTAAAAATTCTTGTAACACCGTCGGAGACCCCCAATGTGGCATACCAATCTTCATATCTCGACGAGATAAAGCGATTTTGAGATGTGTGTCCGTCCGTCCGTCCGTCTGTCCATTATAAATTGTAAACACGCTCCAGGCCGCAATTATTGACCGATCCTCATGAAATTTTGTATGGAAGTCGGGTTCAGATCAGAATAGATCCCTATTCTTATTGGTGATGATCGTGAAATATTTAGCGGGTGAAATGGACCAAAAACATAATATTTATCCAATTTTTTAGCGGCTCTGTAGGTCTCAATAATAGTCTGATCAACGCGTAATTCTAAATAAGGTAAGAGTATATCACAAAGGAGAAGCTTGCAATTTGAGACGGCGATCGGATAATATTTAGAGGGTTAAATGGACCAAAACTTTTGTGTGAAAATTGTGATAATTAATATACAGCTTATATCTTAATTCCTGGAAGTGACATTCCGGACAATTTAGATATACATGAAAGTGGAACGCTCTACCTTTCAATTGATGCCAATTATGTTGGTGTGCATGATCAGATAACAGAGTTACAGCCGAATATATTCCGTTATTTGTTTGTAGTGTAATAATAAACTCGCTAGAAGTCGGAATTATACATCAATAGTCACGAAATTTTGCACCGGGTAAGAGTATAGGTCGAAAAAGATGCCTACAATTTTGAATGATGATCTGATATTCTTTAGCGGGTGACATGGACCATTACTTTTGTATGAAAAATATAAAAATTTTATTTTTGTATATATGTCCTTAAGGAATTAAAGTACCCTTAAGGACATATATACATATTTCGCAAAGTAGCCTACATATGGGAAAAAACTACTGACCTTTCCTCTGATGTAAATTGCAATAGAGTGTTTGCTAGATAACGGGCCTACTGCCTAATATATAATGGGTTCTGTGTAGAGAACCACATTTTTATCCCACGCTACATATTGTCTCTCCAAAAGTTTATGTAACACCACGAAATATTCGTCCTAGACCCCTTATTTGGTATGCCAAAATTTATATCTCGACGAGATAAAGCGATTTAGCGATGTGTGTCCGTCCATTAAAAATTGTGAACAAGCTTAAGGCCGCAATTATGGACCGATTGTAACGAATTTTTTAAGGAGGTTGGGTTCGGGCCAGAATAGAAATGATTAGTTTTTGCTGATGATCGTGAAATGTTCAGGGAATGGAATGGACCAAAAACAAAATTTTATCCAATTTTGTAGCGGCTCTGTAGGTCAAAATAATAACCCGCAAAATTTTAAACAAAGTTTGAGTTTATGATGAAGAAGAAGCGTACAAACCAACGTGAAGAACAGATATTACTTAGCGCGTTAAATGGACTGAAACTTTTGTGTGAAACTGGTAAAAATTTCAATAACGTAGCGGTTAAACAACGGAAGTAGTACTACATAAGTGGGTTTCATTACATTTTAGTTTGTGTGAACTAAATGTTCCTTTCCTGCTACAAAAATGCCTTTGTCATGCTAGATAACTTTTTGGTTTTGGCCATAAGTATTATACATTACATCTCTGATATTTGATAACACTATGCAACATTGAAAATGCAAACAACTTTTACTATCTATTTTTTGAAAGTACATATTTAGACTGCAAAAACCCTAGTAGGGCTTTGTCCTGTCAGATCCAGTTCGGATTTTATGGCCTCATCTAAACCGGGCTAAATCTACACTTTTTTGCATTTATCATTCCTTTATCTCAGAAACGAATAGGAATTTGGCCTTGCTGTCTTTAGTAGTATTGTAGCCCTAAACTAGTAGAACTTATCTTTTGAAAAAACCCCATAAGAAAAACTCCATCTAGGGCATCAAAATCTATAAAACATAGAACATTTTACATAATTGCTGAAATTCTGGTCAGTATCGGCTAAACTATTGGGAGTTTAACCAAGTAACCTTTTGCAAAAATCTTCCAAATGAAGTTCTCAACAATTTTTTAAGAACATTCTGAAACTCTAAAATGCTTACTTCATGTTGTTTCAGTGGTATTTTGCATCATATCTTTTACAACACGTATTTCAAACACTGTTTACACCAACAGTTTATTCTCGCATTTCGGATTTCACTACATTATTACAGAAAACAACGGCATAGAGGCATTTTACAACAATGACATGTTCTGAAGAGTTGTGTATTACATTACAGGGTATATTTTACCAAAAGAAAGTATTCAGAACAAGTAAAAAAGCGTTAAGTTCGGCCGGGCCGAACTTTTCATACCCTCCACCATAAAATATTCTGAACTAAAATAGAATAAATAGTTTTCATTCCTGTCCCCAACTTTAAGTGGGTACGTTAAAATGTCAGATAATGGGAGCTTTATCAATACACCGACCTTTCTTGACAATTTTTAGTGGAGAGGTGTGGTGACCACTAAGAATTTCAAATGTCAACTGTCCAAATTAGAGATAATTCGGTTAAAACTTGTAGGTAAAATTCTCAAAATACCGAAATCCGTTATACCGAGGTCCCGTTATATGGGGCTATTCCAAAACATGGACCTACGTTCATAATTATTTCGAATATAAGTTTTTTGGTCACTAAGAGCCCTAAATATCAAATTATAGCTAATTCGGTCTAGAAATGCTACTTAAATCGTCAAAATACCTGAAATCGGGCGGTAACGTTATATGGGGGCTATTCCAAAACATTGATCTATGTCCACTAGTTTTGTTATATAAGTTTATTGACACTTAAGAACCCTAAATGTCAATTTATAGATAAATCGCTCTGAAAATTTAGCTAAAAACGTCAAAATACCGTAAATCGGGGGTACCGTTATATGGGGGCTATACCAAAAGGTAGACCTATGTCCACAACTTTTGTTATATAAGTTTATTGATACTTAATGACCCTAAATGTCACATTATAGATAAATCGGTCTGAAAATGTAGCTAAAAACTTCAAAATACCGTAAATCAGGGGGTACCGTTATATGGGGGCTATACCAAAACGTGGACCTATGTCCACAAGTTTTGTTATATAAGTTTAGTGACGCTTAAGAGCCCTAAATGTCTAATTAGAGCTAAATAGGTCTGAAAATGTAGCTAAAAAACGTCAAAATACTGTAAATCGGGGGTACCGTTATATGGGGGCTATACCAAAACGTGGACCTATGCCCACAACTTTTGTTATATAAGTTTATTGACACTTAAGAACCCTAAATGTCAAATTATACCTACTTCGGTCTGAAAATGTAGCTAAAAACGTCAAAATACCGTAAATCGTGGACCGATATAGCCCATCATCGAACTTGACCTGCCTGCAAACAATAGACGCATTTTCCCAAAATTTCAGACAATTTTGATGGAGAGGTGTTGTGACCACTAAGAACTTCAAATGTCAAATGTTCAAATTACCGCTAATTTGGTTAAAACTTGTAGGTAAAAATCTCAAAATACCGAAAATCAGGAGGTACCGTTATATGGGGCTATACCAAAACATGTACCTATGTTCATAATTTTTTTGAATATGATTTTTTTGGTCACTAAGAGCCCTAAATATCAAATTATAGCTAATTCGGTCTAGAAATGCGACTTAAATCGTCAAAATACCTGAAATCGGGCGGTAACGTTATATGGGGGCTATTCCAAAACATTGATCTATGTCCACTAGTTTTGTTATATAAGTTTGTTGACACTTAAGAGCCCTAAATGTCAATTTATAGCTAAATCGCTCTGAAAATGTAGCTAAAAACGTTGCTAATAGCGTCAAAATACCGTAAATCGGGGGTACCGTTATATGGGGGCTATACAAAAGCGTGGACCTATGTCCACAACTTTTGTTATATAAGTTTATTGACACCTAAGAACCCTAAGTGTGAAATTATCGCTTAATCGCTCTGAAAATGTACATAAAAACTTCAAAATACCGTAAATCGGGGGGTACCATTATATGGGGGCTATACCGAAACGTGGACCTATGTCCACCACTTTTGTTATATAAGTTTATTGACACCTAAGAACCCTAAGTGTGAAATTATCGCTTAATCGCTCTGAAAATGTACATAAAAACTTCAAAATACCGTAAATCGGGGGTACCGTTATATGGGGGCTATACCAAAACGTGGACCTCTGTCCACAAGTTTTGTTATATAAGTTTATTGACACTTAAGAATCCTAAATGTCAAATTATAGCTAAATCGGTCTGAAAATGTAGCTAAAAACGTCAAAATACCGTAAATCGGGGGGTACCGTTATATGGGGGCTATACCAAAACGTGGACCTAAGTCCACAACTTTTGTTATATAAGTTTATTGACACTTAAGAACGCTAAATGTCAAATTATAGCTACATCGGTCTGAAAATGTAGCTAAAAACGTAAAAATACCGTAAATCGGGGGGTACCGTTATATGGGGGCTATACCAAAACGTGGACCTGTGTCCACAAGTTTTGTTATATAAGTTTATTGACACTTAAGAACCCTAAATGTCAAATTATAGCTAAATCGGTCTGAAAATGTAGCTAAAAACGTCAAAATACCGTAAATGGGGGGTACCGTTATATGGGGGCTATACCAAAACGTGGAGCGACATAGCCCATCATCGAACTTGACGCAAAATACGCATTTTCCCAAAATTTCAGCGTCCTATCTCCATTTTTGTGGATGCTAGAGTGATTACCACAGACGGACGGACGGACGGACGTGCATAGATCCACTCAGAATTTTACCCTGATCAAGAATATATATACTTTATATGGTCGCAAATGAGCATTTCAATGCGTTACAAACGGAAAAACAAACGTAATATACCCTCCATACTATGGTGGATGGTATAAAAACGGTTTTGGAGATACGGTGCGAAATTTATAAAAATTGTGGAATTTTTGCATATATTTTGAAATTTGAGGCAATAAATGTAGTTTTTCGAGTTCATTATTTCCACAAATATTTTATTCTTATCCTTATCTACAAATTTGCTTCAGAGGTCAGAAGAAGATTCGCATTGGTTTCAGAGATATAGCCCGGATTTCTTTAAAAACTCAATATTTAACCATGTTTAGATGGGGCCATAAAATCCGAGCTGGATCTGACACAACAAAACCCAACTAGGGTTTCATGTCGTTTGGGTCTGTACTTTCAAAAAAATCCTCAGTTCGAAAAGTTCCCTATAAAGCGATTGTACAGGGATAGTGGTATAGGGTATCCCATGGTCGGCTCCGTCCGACTATAGACTTTTCTTACTTGTTTAATGAGTAAAGTTGTATGTGTGGATAATGTTAACTAATAAATACACTGCAGGTTAGAAAACAAGTTAGTTTACGAGTATATCGGCCAAGGCTAATACGCAAAAAAGTTAAAACATACATAATTTATAAGTTTATTTTAAAAGGTTTATTACAAAATTGTAAAAGGTATGATGTGTGGTACGTCGCTTTGTGTATTTATAATGTTTCTAAAATGAAAATTTCCACAAAAAATTATGTCATCACTTTATAATGAAGTTCTTAGCACACCTGTCACGGGCTCCGACACACATACAAATACAAAGTGAAACATAACATAAATTCTTGTTTCATTTGAAAAGTCTTTCGAAATCTCGTTGTTGTCATTCATTGCCAATGTTTACTTACAAAGTTTTCGCCACATTTCAAATGGAAAATGTTTAATTTCCCCAAAGACGCAACGAAAGACTAACACATACGTGATGGTTACGACTTCAGCACGAGTTTTTGCTATGGCATCCCTGAAATTTCCCACAACTCCAAGAAAGTTGTTGCCTCAAATATTTTGTGTTTCATTTTAAAGTTGCATCCATCGGCACTAAGGAAAGGAGAATGGGCTTGGGTTCTGATGCAACAATGTCTTTCAATTGTGCATAGTGTTTAGTGTAACTAGCTTATGAAGAAGAAGTAGAAGTACAGTATTGAATGGTTAACATGTTTTCACAAGGCAGTTATATTGTTTACTAAAGTTTTCAATAAATGATGTCAAGCATATGCAGCTGCGCAGAGCAAACACATTGTTCCATGTGCCCCCATATGTGCTCGTATCAATCAATTGCTTGAAAATATTTAAAAGGCACCCTGCAGGCATTAAATACTAACATTTTGCGTCATTTTTGGGGTTTGTTTGGGAAAAGATTGCATAACAATATTAAGATGCGTCATAATTATTAATTTCTGCATGTTGGAGATATGAGTTTACAGTGCACAAGTTGATATTACATCGAAACCATATTCAAACTTATAATAAAAAAATATGACATGTACTGATTTCTGGGTTGAATATGGTTCTAGTATCCCAGATACACTCTAAATGTAGAATTATGTGTTGGCCATCTTAGGACTGAAATAATGAAATTCTATGGGTTTTAAAAGAAACTTTCTTTAAAAACTTGACTTGAGGCTTAGCACTGTGATAAGGGATTTAATTTTTTCTATCGATTTTGATAAATCAAATCAAATACCGGCTACACAATCGAAATCCTCTTTATGTAAGGTTTAGGGAACTTTTTTTACCAAGGTTTACCTCAGGCCCTCCAAAAAATCAATATCTCATGAAAATACGAGCTTTTACTTAAAATCTCCAAGACCTTTGTGTGGATGTCTTGGCACCCTCAGTCTTCACTTCCACGAGTGCATTAACCTCTCTTACCCTTACAAATATGGACAAGGACAGTGATTCGGCCACTACTTTCGCCAGCAGCTCAAGCTCCTATGTAGCACAAAAAATTGTAATTATGGGGGGGCGACATTCCGGAACTCCACGACATAAATGGCAGATTAAAGAGACAGAGCGCGGTTCTCCGCATCTCATCGGGGAAAAAGGGCCTCAAAGTTTCAGGGAAGATACCACCACGAACCACCTTTAGGATAATTTATAATTCACGGAACTCCAGTCAAGATACTTCAACCCAAACCCTCGCAAATGACTCTGAACCAAGCTTAGGACTTATTAGCGTCCAAAACCCCATTAAAAATATGGATGATTTTCCATTAGCTCTGCCCACCAAAAATACCAAACCAGACTGAGGAGGAGTCAATGCCGTCGGTTTTCCAATCCACCTCAATAGGGAATCCATATGATGATACCATAGTCTAAATGTGTGAAGGTTCAGAAGAAGATGGAATCATTAGATCCCTAATGTGGCTAGTCACAGTCTTCCATGAAGAAGACAAAGTAGGTCAAGACCGCACAAAAAATCTCTAAGACAGTCAAGGAAATTAGTGGGAAGTCCACTTCTTGGCAGGAACATTGTTCGCCTCCTTAAGCTGTACGACGGATGGTCCTTAATGATCTGTAGGTTACGATCACTGACAAGGTTGATACGATAAGTGTATCGGTTATAGCTTTTGGTTGTTAATCGAGGGTCATCTCAGAACCATCCTCATTTCAGATGATGTAGATCCGATTAACGATCGGCTCGATTATTTTGGCCCTGTAAAAAGGAGTCAAAGTCTTATGCTAGCAGTTAATGATATTGGCCACTTTGGTAAGGCAATTATTGGCGGCCGTACCTGTAGCTGCGATCCTGTGGGCCGATAGCTCTCGTATGTATATATCCTGCTTCTAAGGAACTGGACAGGATACTAGAGTTAGTGTCCAGATTCAGCTGGCTAACAAACCGAATGCAGGGTGTCGTGCGGAGCCAATTTATATGCCGGGCATATGTTGGGTATCGTAACATCAATTCGGGTCCAATGCGAATTGTGGCGGCTACATCGTAAGGATCAAAACTATCTAAAACCACTCGTGTTTGCATTGGCACCCGAAATTCTATATTGCTTAATAAAATGTTAAAAATGTTTCTTTGTCAGCACCCCAAGTGCTCCCGGGCAGCGAATTAAGAACATAGTTCCTACTTCTGTTCTTGTCGCAAATAGATGCAGGTTGCGCGGACGGCTTAAATATGCGATCAATATCTTGTGGTAGTTAATGGTCGAACCCGGACACCATCGACCAATATTTTTAGCGGGAGCCTCATTTCAGCCGTCCAGATGATTTACAGTGGGGCAGTCATTTAGCGACGGATATTTCCATATTCCACTAAGTTCACTAAGTCAGCAATGCAGATACTTAACCTCAACATATGTCATCGACGATAGGAGCCTGGCATTCAATCTAGAGGGTGTGGAAGTTCAGAAAGGTAGAGGTTAAATAGCTCATATTTCCGAATTTCCCAACCGACTAGAGACCATGCATATAGTTTATAGATTATCCCACGTTCAAATTCTACTATAGGGAAACCTTCTCTATATAACCGAATGGTTGGTTGGTTTCAAAGGCTTTCGATAGGTCAAGAGCCACCATAGCTGTTCGGACTTCTCACAAAGTTTGCCACCGATCAGATTAGGAAGGATGTGCTTCGGAATACGTCGGAATGATGGCTTATGCTGCTGATCTTGTGGCTCTGACAAGTGGTACATTTTTACCCACAATTGCATACTTTCTGATTTCTAACCCCAGTTTTGGATGCAGTTACATTAGAACTTTCAGTACTTGTGTCTGGCCTGCCCCTGTCTTCGTCACGGAAATGCTGTACATCCGCGGATATCAGTGTATTTTGTGGTAGGTCACAAAATCCCACAAGAACAATGAAAATTAAATTACTGATTATCCAACAAATTAACAATTTCGGAAGCAAAATCGTTCAGATTTTGTTCCGATTTCTATACGATTTTCTTCCGATTTCGGTACGAATTAGGAGCAAAATGCCGTAAACAAATTTCCCTTCGCACAACAACCACCTTTTGTATGTATCTAACAGTAAGGGGTTGATTTCATTTCAGTTTGTTGTCGAAAAACAAAGTGGTTGGTTATAAAATTCCCATATACAATTTTTAGATATTTACATATTGCATGTAATAATTCAAGCTAGTGCTGATAGACTCAACATATTCTTACACAAAGTTTACATTGTTCTACTGTAACGACAAAATGATAACAAATCATAAGAAACGTTTGAAATTATCTTCCAATTAAAAAAAAAACATAACAAAGAACATTTGATCAATAACAAGTAAAAAGTCGTTAAGTTCGGCCGGGCCGAACTTTTTATACCCTCCACCATAAAATAGTCTTAATTAAAATGGAATAATTAGGGTCCTTTTACAATTTTAGGTGGAACAACATTTCGACAATGGTTAGACTCCTACTGCCTTCCACTATTGCTTAAATTACACTGTGAACACAAATGTTGGGACAGAGATAATTCCTTTTGGAGATAAAAGCCCTTGGTGTGTGTATATTAAAAACCCCGAAGGACAGATGCGCCGTGATTCGAACTTCCGCGTTATGGCGTGATGAAGTTTTTGCAAGAGACCCTGTAAGCCATCATGAATTAGCATTATATCTTTGTTTGTTGTTTTTGTAGAGCACTTAAGCAACAGTGAACAAAGATATAACGCTAATTCCTGATGGCCCACAGGGTCTCTAACAAAAATTTCATCACGCCATAACGCGGAAGTTCGACTCACGGCGGATCTGTCCTTCGGGGTTCATAATATACTCACCAATGCCTTTCCGTGCCCCAGACTTTCACCTCCATTTTGTTGCACAGTGTTATCTGATCTAATCTAAAAAAATGTGTTCAGCTAGGGGAAGGTACCACCTACGGGGCTATATCAAAGAGTCAACCTATCTTTAAATTTTTTGGCGGAAAAGTTTTATAGCTGCAGGGAACTTCAAGAGTCAAATTGAGGGTAGTTTCATCAAAACAATGTAGACCCCCAAAAATGGACCCATATTGACGAATTTTAGTGAAGAACTTTCGTGACCACTGAAAATTCCCGAAAATCGGGAGATACAGTTATATGCGGGGATATACCAAAACATGGACCTATATTGACGATTATTTTTGAATAGACAACATTGTACCTAAAATTCTCAAAATACCGATCATTACAGCTAGTTCGGTTAAAAATTGCACTTAAAATTCTCAAAATACCGTAAATGGGGAGATACCGTTATATGGGGGCTATACCAAAACATGGACCTATGTAGACGATGTTTCGTTGGAGATGTTTTATGACCACTGAGAACTTAAAATGTCAAATTACAGCTATTTCGGTTAAAAACTGTAGCTAAAATTCTCAAAATACCGAAAATTGGGAGGTACCGTTATATGGGGGCTATACCAAAACATGGACCTATGTTGACGATGTTTCGTGGAGATATTTCATGACCACTGAGAACCTCAAATGTCAAATTGCAGATAGTTCGGTTAAAAATTGTGGTTAAAATTCTCAAAATACCAGAAAATCGGGAGGCACCTTTATATGGGGGCTATACCAAAACATGGACCTATGTTGACGATGTTTGGTGGAGATATTTCATGACCACTGAGAACCTCAAGTGTCAAATTACAGCTAGTTCGGTTAAAAATTGTAGCTAAAATTCTCAAAATACCGAAAATCGGGAGGTACCGTTATATGGGGGCTATACCAAAACATGGACCTATGTTGACGATGTTTCGTGGAGATATTTCATGACCACTGAGAACCTCAAATGTCAAATTGCAGATATTTCGGTTACAAATTGTGGTTAAAATTCTCAAAATACCAGAAAATCGGGAGGCACCTTTATATGGGGGCTATACCAAAACATGGACCTATGTTGACGATGTTTGGTGGAGATATTTCATGACCACTGAGAACCTCAAGTGTCAAATTACAGCTAGTTCGGTTAAAAATTGTAGCTAAAATTCTCAAAATACCGAAAATCGGGAGGTACCGTTATATGGGGGCTATACCAAAACATGGACCTATGTTGACGATGTTTGGTGGAGATATTTCATGACCACTGAGAACCTTAAATGTCAAATTGCAGATAGTTCGGTTAAACATTGTGGCTAAAATTCACAAAATACCGAAAATCGGGAGGTACCGTTATATGGGGACTATACCAAAACATGGACCTATGCCCATATCCTTTGGGATATAAGTTTGTTGATCACTTGGAACCCTAAATCCCAAATTATAGCTAATTCGGTCTGCAAATGTGGCGAAGAACGTCAAAATACCTCAAATCCGGAGGTACCGTTATATGGGGGCTATACCAAAAAGTGGACCGATATAGCCCATCTTCGAACTTGACCTGCCTATGGAAAAAAGACCTTCGGGTGCAAAATTTCAGCACTCTATCTCAATTATTGCGGACGCTAGAGTGATTACAACAGACGGACAGACGGACAGACAGACGGACATGGCTAGATCGTCTTAGAATTTTATCCTGATCAAGAATATATATACTTTATAGGGCCGCAAATGATTAGTTCGATGTGTTACAAACAGAATGACAAACTTAATATACCCTCCATACTATGGTGGAGGGTATAAAAAGGCGTCAGAGAAAAAAATTTTCCTTCGATGTTCATACGAGATTATTCCGAAATCGTTCAGAAATCTTTACGAAGATTCGGAAGGTACCTCCGATTTCCATACGAGATTATTCCGAAATGGTTCAGAAATCTGTACGAAAATTCGGAAGTAAAAATTCGACTTCCGAATTTTCCAAGGATTTTCTTCCGATTTCATTCCGAATTGTAACCGAAATCGATCCGATTTCGCTCCGACATTTCGTTCCGAAATTATGTCAACCACATCATACAACATTAGTTAAGATATCGCTACGATTTCGGATCCGACATCGGACGTAGCGTCCGAATTTTTTCCGATTTCGTTACGATGTCGGTACGATTGGTTTGCTGGGTTTGTTTGTAGTTATTTGGTTAGCAAAAGATAATACTCAGCGATCCCACTGAGTTGTCTTTGCATTTGGTTTTCTCCCTCAGGCACACTATGCGTGAACAAAAACAAACAAAAATCATTTGTTTGTTTCTTTTTTCACTCATACATTCACGCATGCATTCGTTTTGTTGGTATTCCTGTGGTCGGCGCTGCTTTTGTGTAATGATTAACAGCTCCAACATTGCTCCGAAATCATAAATCAATTGAAAAAGAATCAAAAGATAGTAGCTTCAAAGCTTGGAAACGGACAAAAATAAAAAAATAAGGCATGATGTTAAAGACTTTTGTGTGTTCCTATCACGAATCCTAATTATGTCGTTCTAAACATCTGTGCTCCACCAACTTCAGGTGTTTAAATTCAACTTTATTTTAGAAGATATGACGAACGGACATTAGTTTTTCAGGAGCTCTGTATGTTGCTAAGAACAGATCTAGATCTAAGTAGCATTTTCGTAGACAAGGAAAGAAGTTTTTGAAGTTTCGTAAATATTTTGTTATTTATATAAATATTTGGACGTTTGGAATAATTAGGTCACAGTTTCCTACCCAACTGTGGCCTAATTATTCCACTGACAGACCCATTCAACACAGTATACACATAATTTTTCACATTTGCATGTTTTTTTTTAATATTCAAGCCATTATCGGACGACTACACAGCGTACGAAAGACTTTAGTACGAGAAGTGTAAAGAAGTGCCCTAAATATTGGGTCGTTTCGGAACTCATATCCCAGAAAATATTGGTTGACCTAGAAAAATATAATATTGTAGACAATATCAGAATGGATACCCGCTATAAGGGCCAAATAAAAACGATACGAGACATGTCTTTATACAGTCTAGAAATAGTTAGAGGGTTTTACAAATATCCAGGGTGGTGTATTTGTAGGTGTGACGTAAGACATAATATAGTCTGCGCCGTCCGTCAATCTCTTCATGTCCTTAGTGTAATTCACAATACTTCGATAAAATTGTCCAAAATTTGTTTAATAATTCTCATTATGTTACCACCAAAGATCTTTCTTCTTCTTTACTTGCCTATTCGTTTTACGAATTTTTGGCCATCAATACAATTACATAAAATATATTACATTGTATTAGGTATATATGTATGTGTATTTATAAATTGTTTATTATTTCACCAAAGGATTGTCTATTTCTGAAAAGATCTTTAGTTTAGACTAAATTCAAATTTCCTAGAAACCCTTTAACCCAAATTAACGCAAACACAAAAAACTGGAAACTGTTTTACCCCCATTTCCTTGTTGTCAGTTCTTAAGAGCAGTTTTACCAGCCAATTAAATATTAAAAAACCCACTTCGAAAACAAAAACCTTGCTAATTATAAACGAAACCCTTCGCTTTGGCCATGAGCGGAATATCATTGCAGTTAAAACTTTCACCTTGATTGCAATGTACGAGGGCAGTTCGGAAACTTCTTAGCCTAGCACAAAAAGCGCGGTATAAACAGAAAAAAGTTAAGTGTTTTGGAAACTTCCATCTCTGTTATGAACACATTTTAATTTTGTTTCGATCTGGCAACTCCTTCATATAGAAACAGGTGTTCAAAAAAGACGCATCCGCAATTTTTTTTACAATGGAAAAATTAGAAATGCGTGCTGTAATTAAATATTTACATAAAAAAGGTTTATCGGGACAAGAAATTCATAATGATATGGTGAATGTGTTAGGTGAAAGGGCTCCTTCATATGCAACAGTAAAAAATTGGGTTGCTGAATTTAAAGCATTGAAGATGAACCTCGTAGTGGACGTCCAAAAACAGCAACAACAACAGAAATTTTTGGCTACAATTGCATGATATGGTATTAAATGATCGACGAATAAAAATGCGTGAAATTGCTAATATCATGGGCATCTCAAATGATCGAGTCCATTTAATTTTGCATGAAGAACTACAGATGAAAAAGCTTTCTGCAAGAAGTGTGCCGCATTTGTTAACAGTCGATCAAAAACGCATAAGAATGAACATTTCTCAAGCTTGTTTGGATCGTTTTAAGCGAAATAAAATTTTAAGCGTCGTTTCATAACTTTTGATGAGACATGGATCCACCACTATACTCCAGAGACAAAAGAACAATCCAAACAATGGACTGAAGCTGGAGGAAGTGCCCCAAAGAAGGCAAAAACAATTCAATCGGCTGGTAAGGTTATGGCAACGGTTTTTTGGGACTTCATTTTATTGATTGACTATCTGCAAAAGGATCAATTAAATGTACAAATTCGAGAAAAACGTCCTGGCTTGCAACACAAAAAAAATAATTGTTCATCAAGACAACGCACCAGCGCACAAGAGTGTTTTAACAATGGCTAAAATCAACGAATTAAAGTACGAGTTGCTTGACCACCCACCTTATTCTCCTGATTTAGCTCCCAGTGACTTTTACATGTTCCCAAATCTAAAAAAATTCCTTGCTGGCAAGCGTTTTATCTCAAATGAAGATGTAATTACAGTTGTAAACCCCTATTTTGAAGACCTTGAGGAAAACCATTTTAATCAAGGTATAGAATTGCTAGAAAAGCGTTGGACTAAGCGTATTGAAGTTTCAGGAGATTATATTGAAAAATAAAAATATTTTTGAAAAACGAACTCTTCTCTTTCATTAATAGGCTAAAAAGTTTCCAAACCGCTCTCGTAATGCTGTCTGCTTGCCATTTTTGAGCAAAAACTGAGTAGTTCTAGGTTGCTGTTGTCGATGGTAGTGTAGTGGTGGTCGTGGTGGGGACGATGCTCGTGAAGTCTAAGATTGTAGAATGAAAGTAGTACACGTACTTGCTGCCAGTCATTCTTTTAAAATCTGAATATTAAATTGAAAAGAACATGCTGTGTCACCTTATTACATTGAGCTTGGGACCATTCCAAGTATTCCGTCACATTGAATGGGGAAACTCTGAGGAGCAATATGAAAATTGTGTGGCACAATGAAATTAGATAATTTAAATTAGAAAATCTTGGGATCCTAGAGATTTTATGATTCCTTTCCCAATATCTGATAGATTGGTTGTATTATATTTATTCACATTTTCGTATTGTCCATAATATGGATAGGTAATGGAAAGCAATAATCGATTTTTTGACTTTTCGATTTTGGTCTAAAACTAAAAATGCGATTTGTCGGTCTGGCGATTATTTCAGTTGTCTTATAACTCGACTTTCGATTATAATCGACTATTCGTCGGTTTGCTAGTTTTCTTTTAGAACTGTAAAACCTCAAAAAGTGTAAAACCGCCAAGTCAACAATCTATGGGCAAACTCGAAAATCGACCGCAAGATAATCGATTATGGGATTTTCCCTCTAGACAAAAGTCGACTGCGATTCTTAGACTTTTGACTTCAAAAAATCGATTAATCGAAAGCCGACTTACCTATCCCTAGTTCATATAAATTCTTTAATAGTGATATATCAGCACCAGTGACAACAAGCAATATTAGTTCCTATTTCATTTATTTTGGATCGCTCAAGGGAGTTACCTCATTTCCCGATTGTGTTTCATTTACACTTCGGTTTTTGTATCTCTGTTTTTTGTGATTACCACCTCTATTATAAGATTAGCTTTGTAGTCTGTCTTTGTTGTATCTGCGATTACCTCTATCTAGATTTCTATTTTGATTTTTGTTTTGATTTCTACTACTATTATTTCCACGAAATTTACCTGTACCTCTTTGGTTATAATAAAATATCGAATTGTAACTGTCTGTTGCCTCGGTGCAACTATTGAATGTTCCCGCTATTCTATTTTACTTTTGACTTTGCTATTGAACAATTCTTTGTCATGGCTTTTATAGCATGCTCTGTACTGTACTTTCTTATCGGTCCGGTAATTCAATTATAAAGGTAAGATCAAAGAAATTCAATATTTTTCTCTCAGATAGCTTATTTACTATCACTTCAAGCACATTTTTTGTAAACTTTTGGAAAAACATTTTTTCCCGAAATTTTGAGTTTGGCCACATAAAACTCATTGACGCAACATTAAACTCACCGGCATTATCTACAAATACCTCGCAAAAAAATTGAATAAAAAATATTTCAAATAATTAAAGGGGTGATGATTGTTTTTCCTGTAAATTCGTTTACATCACTTGTTTATATCCAACAGTGCTCTTCTTAATCATCATTTGAATATATGGCAAACATAACTTTTCTCATTAACATTCAGTCCTGTATCACCCTGAAGATAGAAAGACACAGCACACATACTTACACATAAGCTTAAAAAAACGACGTAATCCCCATTAAGCTTACGAATTCGAAACAATATGAAACTTTTTCGTTTGTTTCTTTATTTCTTTGGTGTGTGATATTTGCTTAAGTATTTACCAACAAAATATACATTATTTTTTTGCATTATCAGAAGTCAGGTAAAACTACTCAAATCCATTTAAATAAAGCTGTTTTGATATACACAACTACATACAAACACTGTTACATAGAATATTAAAACACTCGTTTTTCTGTGTGACAAAAATTCACAGTTATGTGAATCTAGCTTTAATTTGATTTATTAGCATTTGCGATTTGTTGGAATTCTTTGAAATTATCTAGTTGGTTAGATTGTGGTAGATGGAAGGGGCAGAAGGACAAGGCCCAAACTTCTAGGAAAAGTTCTATGAGCTGATTTAAACCACTAGCGAAACTATCTTAGCATATTGGTTGGATGTGTGTGGACTTCGTTTTATTTTCTGTTTTACCCTATTCCCCTAATTTCGTCATTTGTACTTAAAAGGATTAAATTTTCCTTTTACTGTCTAAGAGCAATATAAACGATTAATTCGTGGAGGATCATTTCATTGTAAATTCAAGGCAAGGATTTTTTTGGGGTTAGTTGGGACTTTGTTATGGTTTCTAAGTGTTAAGTTCATGAAGACATTTATGATTCTCATAAAAGAAATATCTGCTTTATTTTGTCCATGACAATGTAAAATAAATTGTGATAACAAATGCTGGAAAGAAATATAACCGAACAGCAGCTATTGGTATCAACCGTGTTACAGTGACAGTTCGTTCTTACAATCCAAAACTACCGTAACCTTGATAGAGTTATTAGTGATTCAATGGCCGCTTGATCAATCTAGAGCTGGCAAAAAATCGTTATCACAATCGATAGTATCGATTCATTATTAAAAATTCAATATCGATATATAGTTTTGTCTATCGTTATTATCGCACTTAAAACTCCTAACCTAAAATCCATTCAAATGAATAGATATTACGCGGCTTTTCGCTTTTGTGGATATGAGAAAGTATTTGTGAAAAAGCAGTAGTGGTAGTTTTGAAAAATAAAAAGGTTTTCTTGCAGTTTTGTGTCTTCTTATTCTTGTTCTTATTACAACAATATAACTTGCGCCTATAAAACCGTATCTAGCTGTTGAAAGATTTTTACCCTTTAAATATGTACACTATTGCGTATAATTATTGCCAACATGCATACGCTTTTAAAATTCTGATTGATTTGGCATTGTTAAATAGTCATATATCAATAAAGAAAATATGAGAGATATACACTTTTTGTTGCTCTTAATATCGATTTAAGAGCCAGCTTCCATATATGCGTATTAGATTTGCTGTCGTTATTCCCCTTTTCCCTCAAAATAGTGTATTTGGGAATAAAAACAAAATCTGCTTAAACTAGAGTCTGTAATTCAAAGTGAGAACGAAGCATTAGAATACAATAGAAATTTGCCAAAAGACAATACTTGCACTCTTACAAATGGTACATATTAATTACGCACCGTTCAACCAGAAGGCCTAAAATTCATGATTTATTGCTCTGTAGTAGAGCTTTTACTATTGCCTACAACTAGACTGATGTGACTGACAATAACAGCATACACACATACATAAAAAAGGGGGAAAGTGATGAAGAAGTATCAAAGCATTGCCAGTGGAAGATGTGGTCATTCAATGACTCAATTTCAATTTTCAAACTTAAATGGACCACAAATGTAGGCATCAAATGTACAATGGCTTCAATTATAAACACACACACCGACATACATAGTTACAAATACATATATTCAAATGTATTCATAGCTAGCTGGTGATGTCTTTCTCAGCATTGACAGGAAAGACACCATTTAATCTGTATTTAAAATTCATTGTTGCAACTCAATTCAATGCCGTTCGAACTTTGTGTGGTGAGTGTCTATCTGATTGATTGTTGTATAAAAGAGATCTCCATTATCTGCATCCTTTTTATATTGGGGAAATTGAGTAAAATTCTGAGTTTTCGATGCATCAACTCAATAAATCATTGTTTTCAAAATGAAATAACCGAATGATTTGTGCGTATGTGTTTCCATTATGCTTTCCTAGTGTTCTTGATTTGTTTCTTGTACAATTTCAGTATTCTAATAATGTCATTCTGGATATTGTTGTTTAGTTACCATAGGGGTTTTAGGTTTTTAAAGTAGTTAATGAAAACAAAACAAGTAAAATAGTATCAGTTGGCTTTCACGACAGAGATATACCCTTGGCCTATGTGAATTTAAACTTTCATAAACGGACAGATCGACACAATTTGGAACGTTGTGGGGAGGTACCATAAAGAGAAGATCGATATCGGCCATTTTAGAAGTTAAACTAAATTTGGACAAAATATTAGGGATATCGTGCATACCATTTTAGTGACATTTTTAAATATTGGAGGGAAGTACAGGAAGTTGTTGCCAATCGTCGAACTGGCCGAATCATGGGCGCTATGAACTTTTTATAATATTTATTTGAATACTGGACTATAAATTAGACACCCTAAGCATAACCGGTATGCCATATGAAGATCCTATGACTTCCCCCGATTACGTAATTACAGCTTAAAATAGTCAAAATATGCAATTTGTACAAGGTCCGTCGTATGTTTTCTATATTTTTTTGATATATATTCACCATAATTACTTCAAAAAAATGTTGTATCAAGCGTACAACATCTCCTTGATATATTAGTGTCGAAACTCCCACAAAAATATTTGTTTGTATCCGAAAATAACGAAAAACTGGGTAAAACGATTTTGAGCTACATCTCAAGAACAAGAACTGATAGAGAAAAACCGAGACCGGATTTGAAAATAACTCGCCGATATCAGTAAGAAACAAAAAAAAATCGGATGAAGCAAAAGTGGTGTTGAGCAGTGTAATCAACGCCCAGGCTAGGTGTCAGATAAGGCTGGGTTTTTGGAAATTCCAACTAGAACGATACGAAAAGTACTGAATTTGGTACCATTTGTATAGTCTCGATAATCCAGACACTCGATAATCCGGACAACGCGATGATCCGGACACTAGAATTTTTTACATTGTAGACTCGGTAATCCGGACATCTCGTATTTTTCGTACCTCGTTAATCCTGACATCAATATTGTTTCCTATCTTGAGCATTAGATTTTTATTATTTCATCGACGTTTTCGTTCTTAGCAATAGCAATTGGTGTATAAATAAGAAAAAATAAGCCCACTGTTGACTCAGTTATACAATCAATATGGAATTACCTATAGGCAGAACTTAAAGACCACTTTTTGTAGTCGCCAACTTACTGAAAAATATCATTAATTACCGAAATTATAAGCAATTTAATTTCAACAATTTTTTTCGGTCACTCAAAAAAAAATAGTTGGAGAATCGCACTTCTTGTATAGAAATTTCAGTAAATTATTTAAAAATCCTTTTATTTTCAATCTTTGATATACAAAATCACCGGCAACTTCGGATTGTTGTATTGTATTCTTGTAATTGTGCGACCAATAGATTTAAATTTCATTGTGTTATTCGAAGGCTGTAACAATTAATACAAACAATACAAAGTTTATATCCTTAAATAAAAATAGGTAAAAAAAACTTTTTAAGTTAAACGGTATTATGTTAAACATACATTGCAATGTTTAAGATAAATGTACTAAAAACAAAAAAATAATAAAATAGATACAGTCGTGGGAATTATAAACATATGCATAGACTAGACTAAAATAAAACCGTGGGGCACGTCAATTGTCTACAAATTATTGACTTAATGTGCGATAGAAGAATCGTTTAATTCGTCGTTAGGCAGTTGGCCCGCAGACGGTGAGGAAATTACTTACTATTTTCTTGCTCATGGAAATTCCAATAGTTATACACTCCATGTAAATAAAAGAGATGTTTCAACTAGTTTATCGTTGGACATTCACACTGCTTGCTGGCGAGGAATCGTTTCACTGCTCGTAATTTGTCTTTAATCGAAAAAGTACTACTCGCTCACCACTATGAAACCCTAAAACTCGCTTATAATTGAGCTTGTTAGCTTGTTTCCACATTCTAGCCCTACTTATCACACGTCCATCTTTGTCGGTTGAACAACTGCCTAATTATAGTGTAACATTACAAAACAAACATTTTAATCAACGATTGTAGACAATTGACGTGCCCCACGGTTTTAACTTAAAAAGTTTTTTTACCTATTTTTATTTTCTAGTTTTTAGTTTTTATTTCGCATTCTGTTTAATTCATTTAGTGCTTCATTATTGCAAGGTTTCTTGCCCGTTAGTTTATTGCAGTCCAACTCCTCTATACGTAGTCCCTACAAAGATCTTACTCTACCAAGAGCCACGTAGGCTTGACCTTCTTCAAACAGTTTCGCACCTAAGTCCCTACACCTACACCTAAGTCCCTGGCCTGCATTTTATGTATTCTAGAAGCCCATGATAGTATTAAAGGCAACACATATCTGTGTGTATCGCTCCCGTTGTTTTGTTAACCTGGCTTCATATTCTTCAGGCGTTTCTGACGCTATCATCTGTGTGTATCGCTCACGTTGCTTTGTTAACCTGGCTTCATATTATTCAGGCGTTTCTGACGCCGTCATTTGTGTATATCGCTGACGTTGCTTTTTTAATCTGGTCTCATATTGCTTAAGTGTTTTTGAGGCTAATTGTTCCCGTCGTTCCTGTAATCTACTATTTCTATCACCTTCACTTTCTTTAGCTCGTTTCGCTTTATACTTTTCTTTCGCTTTTTGAAGCCTTCGTTTACGTTGTGTTGCAGTTTCTGTTTTATATGTGTTTGTATTTTTTTATATATTTTTTTACCATTTTGTTCCCACGAGTAATGGATATTTAAACGGTCGACCCCCCAGAGGTCCAATAAGGGGGAGGGGGAAACGCTAACGAGGGGAAAACGCAAACGACATATTATTTTTATCCACCCTAATGCCATACAGTTCTCGGCGCGTTTTAACCTTTCACCTTAACTTGGGTAGTGTACCGCTAACGACGTATCGTTTTTAGCCACCCTAACGCCACACAGCCCTCAACACGATAAAAGATCTTGACTTGGGTGGTGGATTCAGGCTGGATTAATCAGATACCTAAATTACAGATTCAATTTCTAAATTTAAATCTTAATTATACGCCATTTAGTGGCTGCGCCCATCTTAAATGTTTAGGTTGTACAGTGCACTGTATTCTTCTTGTCAAGCCCTTTTATTTGATACCCATATTGGTGGGATTGATAAAAAATTGTTATCAGCCATTTGGTAGCGGCGGCCATCTTAGATTTCAATTTTGATAGTAAATTGTATTCTAATTGTTGAGACCTTTCATTTGATACCCATGTTGATGGGATTGATAAAACCTACGTTATTCGCCATTTGGTAGCGGCGGCCATCTTAGATTTAAATTTTGCATAGTAAATTGTATTCTACTTGTAGAGACCTTTCATTTGATATCCATGTTGATGGGATTGATAAAACCTAAGTTATCCGCCATTTTGTAGAGGCCGCCATCTTGGATTTTAATTTTATATAGTACATTGTATTCTACTGGTTGAGCACTTTCATTTGATACCCATATTGATGGGATTGATAAAACCTACGTTATCCGCCATTTTGTAGCGGCCGCCATCTTGGATTTCAATTTTTTAAAGTATATTGTATTCTGCTTGTTGAGCCCTTTCATTTGATACCCATATTGATGGGATTGATAAAACCTACGTTATCCGCCATTTTGTAGCGGCCGCCATCTTGGATTTCAATTTTTTATAGTATATTGTATTCTGCTTGTTGAGCCCTTTCATTTGATACCCATATTGACGGGATTGATAAAACCTACGTTATCCGCCATTTTGTAGCGGCCGCCATCTTGGATTTCAATTTTTTATAGTATATTGTATTCTACTTGTTGAGCCCTTTCATTTGATACCCATATTGATGGGATTGATAAAACCTACGTTATCCGCCATTTTGTAGCGGCCGCCATCTTGTATTTAAATTTTTTATAGTGTATTGTATTCTGCTTGTTGAGCCCTTTCATTTGATACCCATATTGATAAAACCTACGTTATCCGCCATTTTGTAGTGGCCGCCATCTTGGATTTCAATTTTTTAGAGTGTATTGTATTCTGCTTGTTGAGCCCTTTCATTTGATACCCATATTGATGCGATTGATAAAACCTACGTTATCCGCCATTTTGTAGCGGCGGCCATCTTGAATTTATAATGATAATGAATAAACATAATTGTATTGTCACCAAAATCCAAAGTGTATACAAAATTTCAGATTAATCGGTTGACAGGAAGAGGGTGAAATTTCAATTACTAAATTTGACCCAAGAATAAATAATAAAACAAACGGGGTGAGCTAAATAAAACCATTTAAAAAAACTATGAAAAAATATACACCAATTATAGAGAAGTTTTAGACAACCTGTGTATTGGAAATGTCACCTAAATTACGCGGGAGGAGTAAAATTAAGAAGTAAATTTGGTAGGAAGGAAATCTACTTAAAATGATCGCAAGCCGTGATATTTGCTTAATATGAATTCGTTTACTTAAGATGTCAGGATATTATCTAGTAAACGTCCGATATTTGTGATTTTATCTTACAAAATTATGTGTCTTTGTGACTACTCGGTAATTCGGACAATCATGTGGTGTCCGGATTATCGAGACTATACTGTATTTGGAGCTAGAATTCTGAAATTCGGAATGAGAGTCACTTATGGAATGAAGGATAAGAGTACCAAACGGTTTTAAGAAACTCGAACTATAAGTGTACGAAATTTACTAAAATGTACTAAATTTGGTAACATTTGGTATTATGTGAACAGATAGAGCTAAAAGGTATCTCTAACACTTGGAATGGTAATCGAGGTTGAGAACTCATGTGTACGAAAATTTCTAAATGGTAGTAAATTTGGTATAATTAGGATTTGGGCTAACCTGGTACAGTTGGAATTCTGAAATTTGAACATAAGATTACAGTCGGTGTCGGTTCAAGATATGGACGAAAAGTACCAAATGGTTCCAAATTTGGTACGATGTGGATATGGATGATTGGATAGGGCTGGAATCCTGAAATTTGGAATAAAGACTGCTGTTGGAGTGGGTGATTGAGATAGTTTTAGAAATTCGTATATATGGGTACGAAAAGTACTAAATGGTACCAAATTTGGTACAATTTGGATGTGGAAGAACGGATGGAGCTGGAATCTGGAGATTTGGAATTAAGATTACTGTTGGAGTGTAGTATTGTGGTAGTTTTGGAAATTCGTACTTGTGAGTACAAACGTATTGACAAGAATGAAACAATGAAGAGAACACGTAGCTACAATCAAAAAACGAAAATCCTCATAGCAAATAAAGAAGAAGAGTACAAAAGTTACTAAATGGTACCAAATTTGGTACAATGTGGATTTGGGCGATCGGATACAGTTAGAATAATGAAAATTGGAATTAAAATTAATGTGGAGTGTGAGACTGAGTTTGTTTTGGAAATTCATACTTACATATCGTCGGTGTCATGCTTAAGTGTTCCATATGCCATTATTGACTTTCTGAGATACAGGTGGTTTTCCGGTATGCTCTTTCTGAATCTAGTTTCCGAGATATCCAAGCATTGACACGAAAGCTTAAACTTATTGCAATTATGAAATTAATATTTTAAAAACTTACAAGTTTAAAAACACATTTCAAAAATCAGAACTTTAATTTTCGATTTAGAAGTATTTTATTTATAGAGGCAAAGATGAAGAATTTTTTTGTCACGTTGTTCCATGCGATTTACAATATTTCACATTTGTATCATAAGTGTGGATATGGAACAAATCGACAGAAATTCTTTATTTAAAAAAATCTCTATAACATTATAATTCCAATACATATTCCTCTATATTTTTGCAAATATGTTCTATATACTACTTTTAATATTTTAAGTAAAAAATATTTTCTTTAGTCAGCTCCACGCAGTTGTGGCGCAAAACATTAAAATGCGATTATCTCCAAACGGGTAAATGGCGTATGGAACACTTAAGCATGACACCGACGATATTTATACGGAAATTATTCAATTTTACCACATATGGTACAATTTAGGTTTGGGTGATCGGATAAAGCTTGAATCCTTAGATCTGGAATTACGATTACTGTTGAAGTGTAGGTTTGAAATATGGATATAGTTTTAGAAATTCGTACATTTTGGTACGAAAAGTACTAAATGGTACTAAAGTTGGTACAATTTGTATGCTGAACGAACAGAGCTTCCATCCTGGGATTTGGAATTAAGATAGCTCTTGGAGTTTAGGATTGAAGAAGTTTTAGAAATTCGTTTCAAAAAGTACTACATTTTGTACAATTTGATTTGAGTGAACGGAATCCAGAAATTTGGAATTAAGTGTAGGATTGAGGTATAGAGGAAGTTTTGTATATTCGTACTTGCAGAATTGTTAAATGTAGAATTGCTATGAATTTTGCCATAAAAATCACTGTTGCTTTGCTAGTCTGTGTATATTTGAGAAGTCGTGAATTAGTGTACAGTTATTTTATTATTCAACTTTTTGTTTTGATTAATTTGCAAATTTGTACAACATCCGAAACCTTCCTAAGGAGAAGATGAAGAAAGGAAAATAAACTAAAAACTACATGTCCTCCTAGTTGTCACAGGAACTGTTACCTACACACATACCGTTTAAAAACGCTCTAATTTACAATGTGAAAATGCAAAAGACAAACTTCCGACAAATTGTTGCTCCAGTTTCACGTTTTCGTTTCGTTCGTTTTATTAATTCAACTACGAAAACCGAAATGAACTGAACATCCAGCATAGTAGAATTTTTATTTCTTTGTAACCTAAGTTCCAACGATTTGTCTATTTGTACAAGTTGTTGTTGATGCTGCTGTTTTCGCGGTTATACCACTAGCCGCAAGAAGAAAAATGGTGGCAAACAACTATGTAGGTAAAATGTAAATGAAAAATACACATTCCAGCACAAACTCTGGAATTCAACAGCAATTTAACAGAACTGCTGTAAACTTTAGGTCACCGAACCACAATTTCGATTTTGCTACGTGGCTGCTACCCACCAAAAATATAAACATATTGTTTGTAACCGTAAACTGCACATGGTACACATTTCTGCAGTTTAGTTGGAATTGGCATAAATAAATATGTATGTCTTTGCGAGAGAGTCAGAATAATGTTATAATCTCACAAGATATTCTGATACCGCCAAATTGTAAGATGTGCGTGTTGTATGGGTATGCCACAATGGATCAGTTGAGAGATACGTTAACGCGATTAACATCAGTCAAATCTGCATCCGTGCCTCAACTTAAAGCTGAGGGATGATCTGCGACCTGACGTTGGCGAATGTAAAACCAAAAAAGAAGCAAACACAGTGATTATGGCGTACATAAAATATATTGATTTTGTATCACGAGTTTGCTTCAAAACAAGTGGAATTTGTAGGTACCATATTGTTGGCCTATGCCAAATCATTGACATATAGTGCAAAAATCTGATTTACATTCTGATTCTTCTGATTTACATATGGGAGCTATATCCAAATCTGAACCGATTTTCACCAAAAGCAATAGCCTTCTTCCTATGGCTAAAAAGTTGTAGTCCCCAATTTTCAGCTGAATTGGACAAAAAATGCGACCTGTACGTTGCGAACAAAAATACATGGACAGACAGACAGACAGAAAGTGATATGTATATAGGAAAAATAAAACAGTTCTCGTGTAAAAGCTACGGTAATTTATTTTACTTTTGTTAAAGATGAACCGACCTTCCTAATAAATATATTTGCTATAAATCGGTAAGAATTTTCGTAGAAATGACGAAAAAATACTGACATTATTTTAAGCATCTCAAACACAAGGAATATTTTCAATTTAGAAAATTTCAATTGAAACATATGTGTTCGTGGTTCATGTTCTGGTGCATCTGAATGCGAGACACACACATATGTATTTGCACAGTATCGAAGTCTTTTAAAAATGTAATCTTACGTGTCACATCTTCCCTTTCATCTTGGTTTGTTGTTCATCTTATCGAAATGTTGTGTTCTCAGAGTCATTTCTTGTCCATGTAGTTGATTTCCTTTTACCTGTATCAAGCATTCCTTGAAGCGCAACAATATCATGGAACCCATTTTCATTTATTTTAATTAATTGCAATTTGTTTGTATAACTATTGGTCGTTTGAAATAGAGTGCATCGGTGAATGCCCAGCAAACCAAATGTCGGATGTCCGACACATCTGAACAATTTCGGAAGCAAAATCGTTCAGATTTCGTTCCGATTTCTATACGATTTTTTCGTAGGGGAATTCGTTCAGATTTCGTTCCGATTTCGGAGAGAATGTCGGAAATAAATTTCAATACGAATATACCAATGCAGGGTTTTAAAGCCAGCATCTAAAACCATTAGCATTAGCTGTACATTTCAACTGCTACACACCATTGACACACACGGCTAAATAAGCGACCGAAAGCATATTTATTTTTGTACATTTTTGCTTATTTCGTTTTTTACGCCTAATCTTTTTTTCGTTAGGCATAATCGACAACCACGCTACATATTTAGCAGTCGGCTGACCATTTGTCGCAGCGAATTAGCCAGAGAGGGTGTTTTTTATGACTAGGGTTGCCAACGCAGTAATAATAAAAATAGGTAAAAAAACTGTTTAAGTTAAACAGTTTTATGTTGAACATACATTGCAATGTTTAAGATAAATGTACTAAAAACCAATAAATAATAAAATAGATACAGCCGTGGGAATTATAAACATATGCATAGACTAGACTAAAATAAAACCGTGGGGCACGTCAATTCTCTACAATCGTTGATTAAAATGTTTGTTTTGTAATGTTACACTATAATTAGGCAGTTGTTCAACCGACAACGATGGACGTGTGATAAGTAGGGCTAGAATGTGGAAAGAAGCTAGCAAGCTCAATTATAAGCGAGTTTTAGGGTTTCTTAGTGGTGAGCGAGTAGTACTTTGTCGATTAAAGACAAACTACGAGCAGTGAAACGATTCTTGGCCAGCCAGCCAGCAGTGTGAATGTCCAACGATAAACTAGTTGCAACATCTCTTTATTTACATGGAGTGTATAACTATTGGAATTTCCATGAGCAAGAAAATAGTAAGTAATTTCCATGAGCAAGAAAATAGTAGTAATTTATTTTAGTCTAGTCTATGCATATGTTTATAATTCCCACGACTGTATCTATTTTATTATTTTTTGGTTTTTAGTACATTTATCTTAAACATTGCAATGTATGTTTAACATAAAACCGTTTAACTTAAAAAGTTTTTTTACCTATTTTTATTTTCTAGTTTTTAGTTTTTACTTTGCATTCTGTTTAATTCATTTAGTGCTTCATTATTGCAAGGTTTCTTGCCCGTTACAGTATTGCAGTCCAACTCCTCTATACGTAGTCCCTGCAAAGATCTTACTCTACTAAGAGCCACCTAGGCTTGACCTTCTTCAAACAGTTTCGCACCTAAGTATACGACTGCGTAATCCACAGCGCTGCCCTACATTTTATGTATTGTAGAAGCCCATGATAGTATTAAAGGCAACACACATCTGTGTGTATCGCTCCCGTTGTTTTGTTAACCTGGCTTCATAATCTTCAGGCGTTTCTGACGCTATCATCTGTGTGTATCGCTCACGTTGCTTTGTTAACCTGGCATAATACTCTTCAGGCGATTCTGACGCCGTCATTTGTGTATATCGCTGACGTTGCTTTTTTAACCTGGCCTCATATTGCTCAGGTGTTTTTGACGCTAATTGTTCCCGTCGTTTCTGTAATCGACTATTTCTATCACCTTCACTTTTTTTAGCTCGTTTTGCTTTATACTTTTCTTTCGCTTTTTGAAGCCTTCGTTTACGTTGTGTTGCAGTTTCTGTTTTATTTGTGTTTGTATTTTTTATATATTTTTTTACAATTTTGTTCCCAGGAGTAATGGACATTTAAACGGTCGACCCCCCCAGAGGTCCAATAAAGGGGAAAGGCTATGTACAACAAGATGCGCCTGAGTCTTGTACCGCTAACGACGTATCATTTTTAGCCACCCTAACGCCACACAGTCCTCAACACGATAAAAAATCTTGGCTTGGGTGGTGGATTCAGGCTGGATTAATCAGATACCTAAATTACAGATTCAATTTCTAAATTTAAATCTTAATTATACGCCATTTAGTGGCTGCGCCCATCTTAAATATTGAGGTTGTATAGTGCACTGTATTCTTCTTGTCAAGCACTTTTATTTGATACCCATATTGGTGGGATTGATAAAAAATTTTTATCAGCCATTTGGTAGCGGCGGGTATCTTAGATTTCAATTTTGCATAGTAAATTGTATTCTACTTGTAGAGACCTTTCATTTGATACCCATGTTGATGGGATTGATAAAACCTAAGTTATACGCCATTTTGTAGAGGCCGCCATCTTGGATTTAAATTTTTTATAGTATATTGTATTCTGCTTGTTGAGCCCTTTCATTTGATACCCATATTGATGGGATTGATAAAACCTACGTTATCCGCCATTTTGTAGCGGCGGCCATCTTGAATTTATAATGATAATGAATAAACATAATTGTATTGTCACCAAAATCCAAAGTGTATACAAAATTTCAGATTAATCGGTTGACAGGAAGAGGGTGAAATTTGAATTACTAAATTTGACCCAAGAATAAATAATAAAACAAACGGGTTGAGCTAAATAAAACCATTTAAAAACAAAACATTTAAATTTAAATTAAAATTTTTTTCATTTCATACATTTTTTTAAAATCGATTTGTGCGTGAACTTTTTTTATATTTCAATGGAATAAACGATAGCATAGTGATTAATAGGCAAAAGTTCATTCATCCCTGCTACAGGAAATAATTTTTGAGGAAAAATGTCAAAAAGTCATAACCCTAGTCGACATCTACTTGCTACTGATTGAAAGCTTTGCTGGTCTTCTTGATTAGCATTTAGTATGTCTTTAATACACCAAATAGAAGCAGAGGTATATGTCATTAAAGTAAAAAAATTCAAAATATTAAAATTGTGATAGCTTAGTCAATGCCTCAATTTGTATTAATTTAAAGCTCAGATGGTTTAGTTTCCATATCGAGCTCTCTTCTTGGAATCGTCGTCTTTTTCAACATCACAAACATTTCACCAATTTTGGTAGCGCAATTCGGAACATATTAAAGCTCAGAATTTCGTCATTGTTCAAACGCATCCAACCAAAGCTGAGATTCCATTTCCATTGACGGGCTTTCCTTTTGGAATACTGAAGCGGAGATATTCGCATATGAATAAAACTTTGAATGTTCTCCATATAAGTTTTTTGCCCATTCCGACCCCAGATTATTATCCGACTATTACCAAAATCAATAGGCTTCTTCCTATATGGGACCCCATTAACCCCCAAAATTTCGTGATGATTCGATCAAAATTGCGAAATGAAAAAATGGAATGTTTTACCGACTTTTGCGATATCTCCTTTATTTGTATGATGGGATTTTCTACTTTCATAGCAACACTTCGCTTTTTGAAGGCACCCAACCAAAGCTGTGATATTCGTCATTATAATTAAAATCGCAAAAAAAATCGTTGGGTTTCATTAGAGACTATTGCGATATATTCGTTGTTTGACCACCTACGACTATTTTTCTACTTTCATTGTCAGGTCTTGCTTTTGGTATACCCCTTATAGACGCAGAGATATTTGCTTTGAATTTTTCTCCAAATAAGTTTTTTGCCAATTCCGACCCCTGAATATTATCCGGCCATCACTAAAATCAGTAGTCTTCTTCTTCTCCGGGAACCCCATTAATCACCAAAATTTCGTAACGATCCGATCAATATTGCGACCTGTAGAGTGATTTCAAAAAAGTGGAAAAAGGGGATGTATTACCGACTATTGCGATATCTCCACCTACGACAACCTTACATCGTTTGAAAGGTGATATTTTCTACTTTCATTGTCAGGTTTTGCTTCTGGTATATCCCTTAAAGAACCTGAGATATTCGCTTATATAAGTTTTTTTGCCCATTCCGACCCCTAAATATCATCCGACCATCACCAAAATCAATAGGCTTCGTCCTCTGTGAGACCCCCATTAACCTTCAAAATTTCGTCCGATCAAAATTGCGACCTGTAGCGTGATTTCCAAAAAAATGGATAAATGGTATGTATTACCGACTATTGCTATATCTCCGTTATTGTGTCACCTACGCCGATCTAGTTTACAACATTGTAAAGATGGGATATTTTACTTTCATAGTCAGGCTTTGGTTTTGGAAAGTCCCCAACCGAAGCTGTGATATTCGTCATTATAATTAAAATCGTAAAAATGAAAGTTTGGGTTTTATTTGCGACTATTGTGATATCTTCGTTGTTTGATCACCTACGGGAACCAACTTCACATCATTAGAAAAGTGATATTTTCTACTTTCATTGTCAGGTTTTGCTCTTGGTATACCCCATATAGAAGCTGAGATATTTGCTTTGGACAAAAACTTTGTCTTTTTATCCACATACGTTTTTTGCCCATTCCGACCCCTAAATATTATACGACCATCACCAAAACCAGTAGGCTTTTTCTCCTTCGGGACCCCCATCAACATCCAAAATTTCGTGACGATCCGATCAAAATTGCGACCTGAAGCGTGATTACAAGGTTTAGATGGACAGACGAACGGACGGATACACATATCCAGATCGACTCAGCTCGTCGAGGCATTCATTTTGGTATATATAAGTATGTCTCTACGACCATTATTTCGATGCGTTACATACTTTTTGGCCAAAACCTATTATAAGTTGGTTTTGGCCAAAAAGTTTGTAACGCATCACACCACATAGTGGTGTAGGGTATAAAAAGAGACGTCGGAGAAGAAATTTTTCCTTCGATATTCATACCACATTATTCCAAAATCCGAAATCTTTACGAAGATTCGGAAGGTACCTCCGATTTTTATACGACATTATTCCGAAATCGTTCAGAAATCTGTACGAAGATTGGGAAGAAAAATTCCCCTTCCGAATTTCCCAAGGATTTTCTTCCGATTTCGTTTCGAGTTCCAACCGAAATCTATCCGATTACGCTCCGACATTTCGTTCCAAAATTATGTCAACCACTTCATACAACTTTCGTTAAGATATCGTTACGATTACGGATCCGACATCGGATGTAGCGTCCGAATTTTGTTCCGATTTCGTTACGATGTCGGTACGATTGGTTTGCTGGGCGCATGTGTGTATGTGTGGTTGTAATTTGGTGTATATTTTTAAATGAATTAGATTTTTAACATTCTGTTACCCAACACCCGCCCAATGACAAATTTTACATCCCCCAAGACCAAGACATACATACATAAATATATTTGGATGAGTTCAATGTTATTGAAATAGCAAGAATCTCAGTTCTCACCAGCGTAAAACCACAAGGAATATCACGTACAACGACATGTATGCATATCTATATCGGTTGCTATTCACAATCAAAATACTTCAAAGAAAAATTGTATTTGTATCTTCTGTGGCGCATACACTCACCACTAACACATCCACAGTCAAGGAGTAGAAAATCTATCGGGTAACTAACAACAAAACATAATAAGGTAATACCTTCAGAAAAGGAAGGGCCTTCGTTTAGGTCAAGAAAAGAAATCAGCTAATAAACAAAATAAATTTCCGTGTTAATTGTAATGAAAACCAGTTTTGTCGTTTCAAACAATGAACGGAAACAAACAAAATGGTTCCCATACGATTCGCACACAGCCACAAACTTTTCAGCTTCTCTGAATCGTTTCATTCCCACAACCAAAACAAAAACACAAACTTTTCAATGTAAAAAGATGGAAACCGTACGATTGCTGAAATGTAACTTCGGCTATGCTTTGCCGAGTTGTTTCATTCACCATCGAAACAAAAAGTATTTTTGGGAAACGTTTGCCGTGCGTATTGTCAATGACACACTCAGACACCTAACAACCCTATAAGTTAGCATCAGTATACCACAGTGATTTTTATCAACCACCAAACGTTTTTGATTTATTCACATGTGTTTAGTACTATTCCGTTTCCTATCTGCTCTTGTGGAGTTGAGTACTTTTCGCTTTTCGTTTTGTTCGCACTCACGAATGCAAACAAAATAAAACTAAACAGCGAGCTCGGCCAACGTGGGTTATGTTTCGCTTTGTATTGTTCCTATGGAAAATACGAAACGAAACGATTGGAAATGTTATTTAAAGTATTTTTACGTACGCTGGTTTCAAATATTAAAACATATTTTTTTTTTTTGTTAAGTTAAGAACTAAGAATTTCGACACAAATACTCATCACTTCTATTAATTCGTCCGAGCAGATCTTCTGTGTTATTGCCAAAAATTCCGACCCAATTGCACCAATCGGATCTTAATTACACCAAACCGTCTCCTTCGTTTGTTGAGGCAGCTGTTGTTCATCCCCTGCCAGGGATGGTGGGTAATCTCCGAGGCTATATTCATATGGTTCTCTTTGATAGCCTTCGCGAATGCATCAGTATGAATACTATTTAAACCTGCTATATACATCGGGTGACCTAGGGGTTCTTTTTTACATCTATTGACCTCTTACTCTCTAGATCGTGAAGATCTTTCCTGACATACCTGCATGGTTTTGTTTATAGCACCCATGCAGATACTGCACAGACCACATTGTGTTCCGACCCACCGGCAGTATCTTTACTTCCTTATGAAAGTGGTCTACCGAAGACATGAGGAGACACATTATTACAGTTCTCAGGGCTACATTTTGGCAGGTCTGTAAATTATTCCTTTGTATATTACTTACATAGGCATACCACACTGGTGCTTACATCAGACCAACATATCGCGTTGTTTGTGTTTAACAAGGTTTATTTATATGTTCACCAAGTGGTGCCGCCTAGGGACTAGAAGACCTTTTTCCTACTTCTTTGTTATCTCTTCGCCCAGGCGCCATCAGGTTGCTCAATAAATTGTCCTGAAATACGGTCTCATTTCTGGTATTCGGCCAGCATAATATGCCGATCGGCTGCAGCATTGATGATGTATCGGATTTTCCTCTCTGCTACCCGATCATCAGAGGGATTGTGCACTTCTCAGAAACACTGGCTAGTGACCTCCCTGAATATCTCCAAATTAACTTTCCCATGGTTCAGATGATATGAAGTCGGGTAGTCTATTGATGAAAATGTGGTGATGAGGCGAAGTATGACAAAATGTGTAGCTTCTATGCCTCTCTGGTCATTGCCTAGGATGGAATCAATAGCTCATAATGTACATTAAATAGTGGCTTGATGTCAGGCGAACAATGCGGGTCACAGCTGTTAGTCGACGATATATACAAATTCAGCAGTTCTATATCGGCGGTTCCACACTTGACCGCTATCTCCATATACTCCAAGTATGGGACACTAGAGTTCAGCGAGATATTTAACAAAATGTTAGCAAATTTTGCGATATAACACTTCTGCTATCCGAAAATCAGTTACCTGGTGCACTTAAATTACGCTTACTACAATTTCAGCAGTTGTGAATATATGAAGACGGGTGGTCCACTGTTGCACACTTTTATGGATAGACATGATTCTGCTATTGATTCTGCTGCTATTCATCCTCATGGACTGTATATGAAACTCCCCCTACCGCAGTGCCAGCCGCAGTCTTTAACACTTCGTATTATTGCACCGAATCCGAAAAACGTGACCTAGTTGCAGTTAAACTGCGATGTCGTTTGTGGGGTAATAGCAATCGAGCGTAAAAACCAACCAGAAGAAGCTGGATATGTCACATCTATCTATAAAAATATTAGGTATGTACTATTCTATACAACACGCAATGGAAGAACATTCCGGAATAAACCCCTGAGAACTGCGACAAATTGTCATCTCCTGTATTTAGTTGATCACTTATAGCAGAAGTCAAAGGTCTTGCATCAACACAACAAGAGAGAATAGTATTGTGCAAGAGAATTTTTATTGATGGCACAATGTGAAAGGCTGCATCTCTAAAAAACCCAAACAACAGAACTCAACTAACTCCGATATTTTTATAGACGAAAGCCATCTATGTGGCTTCTTTAACGAATTATGCTTCTATGTGTACCTCCCATTCACAAATCTTTTCATGTAACCCTCGTTTAATACGTCATGGGAGTTTTGTGTTAGTCTTAGTGTCATAAAAATTCTTCAAGAGATTTTTGAAAGCGTAAAGCCATTGAAACTCAAACCACGCTACATATTAGTTAGACAGACAAAACAAACACGAAAGTATCCTTTACATTGTATTCGTTAACGACGAAACACTATGAGCGTAGCGTGTGTGTTTTCAACGCTACAACGCAAAAGATCGACACTAAAGGGTTGTTTACACCATCTATCAATGTCGTATGAGATGCCAAATTTTCTACCTGCGAATGTTGTACACATAGTGTAACCACTATGAAAATTTTCATCTATCAAAATGATTTGGCAACTCATATGTAATTTTTTCATTTAGGGAGCGCTCTATTTGATACGGCATTCTCGTATGTAAACATAAATTTATCAGCTGTTTTCTGACATTCTCAAACAAAAAATGAAAAACAAAATCTTTTAAAAAAGAAAATGGTAAGGTATGTATATTTAAATATTCAGTAAAGTAAATAAATGGCGTTTATAATGTTATTTTCAGATCGATTGGTCGAAAGAAGCAGTCTTTGAAATGATTGTTTGGTGGCAAAAACATGAATGCCTCTATAACTCCAAACACCAATTCTACCAATTCAGTTTCCTTCAACCAAAATTAAAATTTGCGCAAAATTGCAACTCAACAATAAATGTAAATAATGACAAAAACAGCTGTTTTTATATTTTTAGGTTATGTCATACGAAAATAACACTTGCAGGTATGAACGCACAAATTGAAAATTGTATGGATGACGTCAATTTTGACAAACATAGAGAATGTCGAATGGGTGAAATAAATGGCAGCTCATATGACATTGATAGATGGTGTAAACAGCCCTTAAGCTGCTTGAACTTAGGATATCCTGCGACCTGTTTTTTTGTGTCTGCCGTTGCATGAAAGAATGATTGTTGATTCTGCTATATTTTTTCAGTGTTTGTGCAGCCATGCGAAGTGTTCGCCTTAAAATTCATTGTGACTAGTTGAAAAGGGACTTTTGGAAGCAGGGCGACAAATAAGAACATAAATAACTGCAACAGCACCCACAACTCAAACATAGGACAATTATATGGTGTGGTACTTTCCAGAAAAGTGCATTTTATCATTGTTAGCGGTTGGAAGGAAAAATTAAATACTCAACTACATTTGAGTTGAAAAAATTTGTAATTTACATTTGAAATAATTTGTGGAATTCTGAGACAAAATATTCCATTAAAGGACAACCAGAAAATATTCAGCCATACGTTTGGCTAAAAAGTTGATGTTGTCATTGTTTGGTTGCGTGGGGAAAGTTCGTTCATGCCCAAGTTTTTTTAATACCAACAATCATACACACACACATACATACATATGTTCCCACAACCATTCCCGACGGACACTAAAAAAAAAAAAAAAAAAAAAAATTCCCGACGGAATAAGGGAGACTTCTCCCATATGTATGAGGGCACCCTGATTCATATTAGCCAAATGATAGACACCACTTGTGGAGATGTTTTACATGGCTGAAATATTCAGGAAATATCGCCAACATTACGCCGAGGAGTGTTTTTGCCACCGTTGCAAATGCGATGATGTTTTTATAAAATATTGGGTACTAATCCAACGATTAGAACCATGAAGTTTAACTTTCTAATAGGTACACGATTTTAAGATATTCGATGTTCAAGGTCTGTTAAAGACTAAAAAATAATTACTTAACGAAACCTCGCGGGTCAATCTAATCTGACCTCATCAAATCTCTTTCTATATCAAAAAAACTTGCAACACACTTTTTTGTTTCCTAGTCTAATTGTCACGTTTTTTTCCTATCCATTCACAGTCATCCTTCATGGTATTCATTTCAAATTTGTTTGTTTTTTTCATACATCTATGGTTGTCTCAGTCTCTATGAATGTCATGTCTATGAGAAATGTGTATGCGGCAATTATGTTGCACACAACAGATAATTGTTGCAAAAACAAACACAACAAAACCCCCAACAAGACAGCATATAAATGGCTAAGCGGAAACGGAAAAAAATAACAGCAATACAAACAGCAAAAAAGGTTTTTTTCAGCCAACCAAGAAAAAACCAACCAAGCGTTAGTAATATAAACCGTTAGTTCAGTTGAGTTGGCAGTTTGTTTTACTCTTCAGAAGTGTGAAATACAATGATTGTATACCCTATAGTTTAAAATGGTAGCATAGAGTGCCGGTATGTATGATATGGATATTGGGGTGTTATAAAGTAGAAAGCTTAGAAGCTTCTAAGCTAAATTGCCACAAACATCTGTAGGCAAGACTTCTCTTATATTAATACTTTTGTTCCTCAATGATAAATGGTTTGTTTTTTATTGTCGTCGTTGAAAAATAATCTTTTTCAATTCTTAAGGCAATATTCTGACGAGTTACACTAGCGCTTCCTAGCTTCGCATATCTCAACCCAGGTCAACCTAGCGCAATATTAGGGGACAATAATGTATCTTCGTCTTCTTCGTAATTCCTGCGACTTGCATTGGAACACACTATCAAATGTGACACCAGTGATCGGAATTATTCTAACGTCAATCACATTTAGCGGCATTCGCATATCTACAGTCCATGCATGTTATAATTCTGGGGTGAGCTCTCAGCCTGTTTGGCAAGATCAAACGATATAGATCTATACTAATAAGCAAGCTGATCTCAAATTTATTAGGAATGTTGTTGGAGTCAAATAATCTGTTTCGTCAAATAAATATATTTGTTTTTGATTCACCTCACTTTACTCATGCCCATTACGACTACACTCTTAAATGAAACAAAATGCATTCCAGGGAAAATAATAATAACAGAAGAAACATCCGAGTTCTGACCGAATTCGGTACGAAAATCGGAAGAAACATCCGACTTCGGATGCGAGTTCGGTCTGAACTCTGACCAAAAGTCATATGTCGTTGTTGACGTGTTCTCTGACCGAATTTCGGATGAAAATCCGATGATTTTGCTGACTTTCGGGCTGAATTCGGTCCGAACTCTGATAAATTTCTGATTTATTAACAGAAATTCGGACAGATATCGGTCCGAATTGGGAATTAAAATCTTATAAAATTCGGAAGTTTTTAGCGACTTTCGGACCGAATTCGATTTGAACTCTGATGAACTATTGTATGAATTTCTGATGTCGGTAAGTGAATATTCGGAGAGAATTTGTTTTTATTATTTTTATACCCTACACCACTATGTGGGAAGGGTATTATAAGTTGGTTTTGGCCAAAAAGTTTGTAACGCATCGAAATAATGGTCGTAGACCCATACTTATATATACCAAAATGAATGTCTCGACGAGCTGAGTCGATCTGGCTATGTGTGTCCGTCCGTCCGTCCGTCTGTCCATCTAAACCTTGTAATCACGCTACAGATCGCAATTTTGATCGGATCGTCACGAAATTTTGGTTGTTGATGGGGGTCCCGGAGGGGAAGAAGCCTATTGATTTTGGTGATGGTCGGATAATATTTAGGGGTCGGAAAGGGCAAAAAATTTAGGTGGATAAAAAGACAACGTTTTTTTCCAAAGCGAATATCTCAGCTTCTACATGGGGTACACCAAAAGCAAAACCGGACAATGAAAGCAGAAAATATCACCTTTCTACTGATGTAAAGTAGGTGCTCGTAGGTGATCAAACAACGAAGATATCACAATAGTAGCAAATAAAACCCCAATTTTCATTTTTGCGATTTTAATTATATTGACGAATATCACAGCTTTGGTTGGTAACTTTCCAAAAGCAAAGCCTGACTATGAAAGTAGAAGATCCCGTTTTTACAATGATGTAAACTAGGTCGGCGTAGGTAATCAAATAACGGAGATATCGCAATAGTCGGTAATACATCCCATTTATCCATTTTTTGGAAATCACGCCACAGGTCGCAATTTTGATTGGATCGTCACGAAGTTTTGGGGGTCAATGGGGGTCCCACAGAGGAAGAAGCCTACTGATTTTAATGATGGTCGGATAATATTAAGGGGTCGGAATGGGCAAAAACTTATTTGGACAATGGTCAACGTTTTATTTCAAAGCCAATATCTCTGTTTATTTAAGAGGTGTATCGAAAGCAAAACATGGCAAGGAAAGTAGAAAATATCACTTTTACAATGATGTAAAGTAGGTTGTCGTAGCTGCTCAAACAACAGAGATATCGATTTTTTGTAATCACGCTACAGGTCGCAATTTTGATCGGATCGTCACGAAGTTTTTGGAATTTTATGCGGGTCCCACAGAGGAAGAAGCCTATTTATTTTGGTGATGGTCGCATAATATTCAGGAGTCGGAATAAGCGAAAAGCTTATGTGGAGAAAAGTCAACGTTTTTTTCTTATGCGAATATTTCCACTTCTAGTAGGAGTATTCCAAAAGGAAAGCCCGCCAATGGAAGAAGAAAATATGTCCTTTACATTGACGCAAGTATGTTGGCGTAAGTGGGCAAACAACCGAGATATCGCAAAATATATTATAAAATATAATATATCCAATTTTTCCATTTTTTTAATCACGCTACAGTTTGGAATTTTCATCGGAGAGTCACGAATTTTTGGGGGTTGATGGGGGCCCCACAGAGGAAGATGCCTATTGTTTTTGGTGATAGTCGGATAATATTTAAGGATCGGAATGGGGAAAAACTCATGTGGACACAAATTCAAAATTTTATTTTTTGTGAATATATCGATTGCTAGAAGGGTTATTTCAACGGCAAAGTCTGTCAATGGAAAAAGAAAATATTACCTGTACATTGGTGTAAAGTAGGTTGGCGAAGGTGGTTAAACAAGGGATATACCACAATAGTCGGTAATGCATCCAATTCTTCCATTCTACAGGTCGAAATTTTGATCGGATGGTCACAAAATTTTGCTTGCTTGTGGGGGTCCCAGAGAGAAAGAGGCATATTTTTTGATTAAAAACCAAAATATGTTTGGTGGTAGTCGGATTATGTTCCCTAAAATAAATGTTTACCAGTGAAAAGCTTATGCACAGGGGTAGTGGTGTAGGGTATCACATGGTCGGCCCAGTCCCGACTATAGCCTTTGCTCACTTGTTTATTATAAAACTAGTAAGCCAAGGCTATAGTCGGACGGGGCCGACCATGTGATACCCCACACCACTACCCCTGGGAATTAGCTTTCCACAAATCAAAATTTCTTTATGGAACAAATAAACTTGTTGTAAGAAATAACTTTGTAAATGTAAATGTAAAATGTAAAATGTAAATGTTTCACAAGCATCCCAGAAGGAAGACTCCTCTGATATCAATGGGTGTACTCCGAGTGTACCCCGATTCATATTCGCTCAATGATATTGGACCCACAGCTTATCTTCGAGTCGGAACGGCGTGTCCTAAGACACCACTTGAAGAGAAGTTTTACATTGCTGAAATACTCAGAAAATGTCGCCAACATTACTGAAGGGTATTTTACCAACGTTGAAAAATTTATGTTGCCTGGCTGGGGGAACGTTTTGAAAAAGGTGGCAAAGAGTCCCATGCTGCAATGTATGTATAACAAGAAAGCAAAGGCTATAGTCGGTCGGGGCCGACCATGTTTCAACAAATCGAAATTCCTTTATGGAACAAATTCTCTTCTCTCACATCAATGAGTGTACTCCGATTGATATTGGTTCAATGATATGCGACCTACAGTTTATCGCCGAGTACGAACGGCGTGTCCTAAGATACCACTTGAAGAGAAGTTTTACATGGCTGAAATATTCTAAAAATGTCGACAACATTACTGTGGGGGGATGAAAAGTTGATGTTGCCTGGCCAGGAAATATTTGTGCAACAATTATATATGATACATTTTTTTAAATAGTATAAAATTGGAAAATTGACATTGTTTGGCCCCTTCTGCAGCATCATTACATTTTCTTTGAATATCAGGTTCCTTTTTGGAATACAAATATTCCCAGTTACAATGGCACTCCTCCAATTTATTGAACACTGCAAATGCTATATAAAAATTGTCAAAGGGAAAATAGTAAAATTATTGAAGATCTATCGTCCAAAAATTGTGCACTTGTGCCATACTTATGCTTGATAATGCAGGGGATTTGTGCTTTTCAGGGTGATATCATTGTGGTATAAACTTATATATGAGTGAAAGACAAAAAAAAAAGTTTCAATGAAGCCAAGGGTTGCGCCATTATAATACGCGAACTATTGTAGTTTACCAGTAATTATGACTATTGCTTGACCAAATTAAGTGTTTTTGAAGAAAGCTCAAAAATTTAACAAAAAGTATTAATTTGCGTGGAAGTTATGACCGCGTAAATGAATATAAATAGGTAAAAACACGTTGTAGCTAGCAAGGTTTTTTACGTTGATTTTCGATTACTGGTTAAACTATTCAAATTACGGAAATCTGTCCAAAGTAAAATTAGAAGAATGCAAAGTGAAAATTACACTTCTGATGTATCACTTTGCAAAATTAACACTGCATCCACCTTTTAATGATGCTGACATTTTGATTTTAGGTGTTTTTTCTATTATTTTTTTAAATTCGATGCGTATTCGGTTATTCCAAAAAACCAATAATATGATTGAAGTATTCGCGATTACGCATAATTTGATATGTTTATTTACTATGTAGTCCACACAGCATCACATTAATTCAGTGCCAAAGCCAACATTTAGTGCAATATTTATACCCTATACCACAATGTGGAAAAGGGTATTATAAGTTTGTTTTGGTAAAAATTCATGTAACACCGCGAAATATTCGTCGGAGACCCCCAATGTGGTATACCATTCTTCATATCTCGACGAGATAAAGCGATTTTGAGATGTGTGTCCGTCCGTCCGTCCGTCTGTCCATTATAAATTGTAAACACGCTCCAGGCCGCAATTATGGACCGATCGTCACGAAATTTTGTATGGATGTCGGGTTCAGATCAGAACAGATCCCTATTCTTATTGGTGATGATCGTGAAATATTTAGCGGGTGAAATGGACTAAAAACATAATATTTATCCAATTTTGTAGCGGCTCTGTAGGTCTCAATAATAGTCCGATCAACGCGTAATTTTAAATAAGGTAAGCTTATATCACAAAGGAGAAGCTTGCAATTTGAGATGGCGATCGGATAATATTTAGAGGGTTAAATGGACCAAAACTTTTGTGTGAAAATTGTTAATATACAGATTATATCATAATTCCTGGAAGTGACATTCCGGACAAGTGAGATATACTTGAAAGTGGAACGCTTGACCTTTCAATTGATGCCAATTATGTTGGTGTGCATGATCAGATAACAGAGTTACAGCCTAATATATCCCGTTATTTGTTTGTAGTGTAATAATAAACTCGCTAGAAGTCGCAATTATACATCAATAGTCACGAAATTTTGCATCGGGTAAGAGTATAGGTCGAAAAAGATGCCTACAATTTTGAATGATGATCTGATATTCTTTAGCGGATAAATGGACCATTACTTTTGTATGAAAAATAAAAATTATTTTTGGTCGATATTTTAATTCCTTGAGGACATATATATTTCGGAAAGTAGCCTATATATGAAAAAAAAAAACTACTGACCTTTCCTCTGATGTAAATTGCAATAGTGTTTGCTAGAAAACGGTCCTACTGCCTAATATATAATGGGTTCTGTGTAGAGAACCACATTTTTATCCCATGCTACATATTGTCTCTCCAAATGTTTATGTAACACCACGAAATATTCGTCCTAGACCCCTTTATTTGGTATGCCAAAATTCATATCTCGACGAGATAAAGCGATTTAGCGATGTGTTTCCGTCCATTAAAAATTGTAAACAAGCTTAAGGCCGCAATTATGGACCGATTGTAACGAATTTTTTAAGGAGGTTGGGTTCGGGCCGGAATGGAAATGATTAGTTTTTGGTGATGATCGTGAAATGATCAGGGGATGAAATGGACCAAAAACAAAATTTTAACCAATTTTGTAGCGGCTCTGTAGGTCAAAATAATAACCCGCAAAATTTTAAACAAAGTCTGAGTTTATGATGAAGAAGAAGCGTACAAACCAACGTGAAGATCAGATAATACTTAGCGGGTCAAATGGACTGAAACTTTTGTGTGAAATTGGTAAAAATTTCAATAACGTAGCAATTAAACAACGGAAGTAGTAGTACTTCATAAGTGGGTTTCATTACATTTTAGTTTGTGTGAACTAAATTTTCCTTTCCTGCTACAAAAATGTCTTTGTCATGCTAGATAACTTTTTGGTTTCGGTCATAAGTATTATACATTACATCTCTGATATTTGATAATTAAATTTTCACAATCATTGAAAAGAAGTTCCGGGGAGAGCGATTGTCCAGGGATAGTGATATAGGGTATCCCATGGTCGGCTCCGTCCGACTATAAGCTTTTCTTACTTGTTTTTTATAAAAACCTATTTTTGGGTACAGTGTTTACAATATTCTTTTGAGTGTGCTTGTATCCCGCGTTATTATAGTTCCAGATCATATAAATCATAGATCGTAAAAATTCATCCACTAGGACGGAAAAATTAAAAAAATTGTGAAAAATGTTTTTGAAAATATAGCAGATTAATTTCCGTTTCCTGTGGATCGTTTCCGATACAGAAACAAAGTTTTAAAAAGTTAAGAGGAATGGAAGCTGTATCCGATTTATCCCAAAAATTGTTTGTGAGTGTACATCTATGGTACTTGATATATATTATTAAACTTGGTTGGTTAAAATTGGTTTGAAGTATTAATTTTGGTGAAGGCAAACCAAAATTAATACTTCAAAAAAAATCTTTAGCGGTAGCGACGTCGAGAACATTTTGAAAAAACGGTGGCGAAGCGACCCACAATGTCGCGAGTTCATATTAACTGTGGCCAAAAATAGAAGGAGTTGTTGTAGGTGCATCAATTTTGGTACACGTACCTATTATTGACTTACAATCTCCAGGACAAAAAACTGGGATGGTTGGTCCACGTTTTGATGCAGCTCTCATAGAACCGTACCTCTCCATTTTCAGTATTTTGAAAATTTAGTCATAACGACCAACCGAAATTACTGAAATGTGGTGGTTAGTCTTCAGCATAGGTATGAAACATTCCAACTGATAATTTTAGACGTAGGTCTACATTTTGATATAGCCCCCATAGAACGGTACCTCCCGATTATAGGTATTTTGAAAATTTTTGCCTCATTATTACACCGAAATTGCTGAAATTTGGTATTTAGTCTTCGTTGGGGGCATAAAACTTTCACCTTGGAATTTGTCTGCATAGGTTCACGCCTTCATATAGCCCCAATACGACGGTTCCTCCAGATTTTCATTATTTTGGAGGTTTTAGCTTGATTTTCACACCGAAATGGCTGAAAATTGGTATTAAGTCTTCGATGAGGGCTTATACCTTTACACAGGAATCTGTAATGTCCACGTCTGCCTATAACCCCCATAGAACCGTACCTCCCCATTTTCGGTATCTTGAATATCCACCCGAAGTTACTGAAATTTGGTGTTCAGTCTTCATATTTTTTGTGAGCTTATCGAATACTTCAAACTCTTCACCAAGAGAAATAACATGGTCGCCCGCAAACCCCTGCAGCTCGAACCTTTATACGTTTGAAGTACTCACTTTTCCTAACTCAAAAAACAAATAATATCGATATACAATTTTTCCCACTTCTCTAATTTTAAAATTTGGTTCACAAAATCGATGTACTAAGTACCACAGACTTGGGTAGCTGTAAACACCATATGATCAATATTTACTTTCAAACAAAATTAAATCCATCCAAATCAACGTAAAAAATTATTCTAGAACGATAAATTACTTTAAATATTAAAATTTTGGAGCATAATACAACTTATTAATTTTAGTAAAATAAGGAAAAAATACATATTTCCAAGAATTATCGTTTTTGAACCTTCCCATTGTAACGACCAAAAATCCCGGAGGTCATTTTTGTTCACACCTAAACCATCTCCATATCCCAGTATAATCATACTCCTTAATAAACTACTTAGCTTAATAATATAACTACTTGCTTCTCTTCTGGTGGGCATCACTACCTGTAGCGTTGTTATTGTAGTAACAAATTTTGGTAAACAAGTTACCGTTACTCCATCGCCAGATCCCACAGCATCATCACAACAACATCAGCTCATCACTGCCATTGGTGGAGATGATCACTTGCTATGTTGTTGTGATGACAAATTGGAGTAAACAAGTTCCCGTTACTCCAATAAGAAAACCCGTTACTCCAATAAGAAAACACGTGGTGGGAGCTAGTATAAAAGGGCGACCGAAACTAGATTGCCTTGAATATCCTTGTAGTGCTTGAGTACTTATTAAGGTCTCTTGCAACCGTAGCCTTGAATATCCTTGTAGTGCTTGAGTACTTATTAAGGTCTCCTGTAACCGTAGCCTTGAATATCCTTGTAGTGCTTGAGTACTTATTAAGGTCTCTTACAATCGTAGCCTTGAATATCCTTGTAGTGCTTGAGTACTTATTAAGGTCTCTTGCAACCGTAGCCTTGAATATCCTTGTAGTGCTTGAGTACTTATTAAGGTCTCTTGCAATCGTAGCCTTGATTATCCTTGTAGTGCTTGAGTACTTATTAAGGTCTCTTGCAACCGTAGCCTTTGATTATCCTTGTAGTGCTTGAGTACTTATTAAGGTCTCTTGCAATCGTAGCCTTGATTATCCTTGTAGTGCTTGAGTACTTATTAAGGTCTCTCTCAACCGTAGCCTTGAATATCCTCGTAGTGCTTGAGTACTTATTGAGGTCTCTTGCAACCGTAGCCTTGAATATCCTTGTAGTGCCTGAGTACTTATTAAGGTCTCTCGCAACCGTAGCCTTGAATATCCTCGTAGTTCTTGAGTACTTATTAAGGTCTCTCGCAACCGTAGCCTTGTATATCCTTGTAGTGCTTGAGTACTTATTAAGGTCTCTTGCAACCGTAGCCTTGAATACCCTCGTAGTGCTTGAGTACTTATTAAGGTCTCTCGCAACCATAGCCTTGTATATCCTTGTAGTGCTTGAGTACTTATAAGGTCTCTTGCAGCCGTAGCTTTGAAAATCCTTGTAGGTCCTGCGTGAGTACTTATCCAGGTCTCTCGCATATCAGCGGATCCTGTAGCCTTAGCCGATCCATCCCATATCCTGGAGATCCAGAGTACTTATCCCGGTCTCGAAGTGATGAGCTTGGTGGCTTAGAATTCCTGTGCGGACTGAGGACCGAATTATCACTTTCTTTATATTAAGTAGATTAACTTAACTTTAAAGAGAAACGCTCTATTTACGAGCACAATAAAAGTGCATCAAACGATAACAACTATCTTTTCCTTTCTGTCTCAAATAAATAAATTATCTGTAAGGATCCTTGGACCCCGACTAGCTACTCTAGCCATAGGGGGAAAACCTGTCGTTACACCATGGACAAAACTACTTGACAAATCTATACCATAATTCAAGTTCCTTCAAATTCCTATAAATTCTCATCAATAAATTTGTATTCCGAAGTACTTGATTTTGACCACTTTTGGCCACATTTTTGGCCATATTATTGCAATTCGCATCAGGGGAAGTCAGCAGTTCTTTTTCCATATGTAGTCTACTTTGGCGGTATGTGCCCTCCAAGAATCCAAATATTGACGAAAAGTAAAATTTTTTTATTTTTCATACAAAGTAATTGTCCATTTCACCCGCTAAATAATATCATATCATCATCAAAATTGTAGTAATCTTCTTTTACCTAACCTTTTACCTCGTGCAAAATTTCGTGCAAGTAATGATAGTATTATCATTATAAATACATATATCAATATGATTTATCATAGTATTTTTAATAGCTAAATATCATTCCCTCTTCCCATTTTATCAATTTCTTAATTTTCTGTTTATTGTTTGTTAACATACATTTTTATTATATTGACTAGCAAGTGCCCGCTACTTCGTTAGCGGAGAATTCACACGAATATAAAGGAGGATAATAAATAAATAAATTAAAATGCAGAGTATAGTTTCACGCTTCCTATTTACATATTATTTAACCAGTAAAGTACGACAGTTTAAGGTATTACCACATATTCTTTCGGTAATTACCGAAATTATAAGCATTTTATTTTTACCGACACTTGTCGGTAACTCACAAAATTAGTTTGTGAATCGCACTACTGAACAGATTTCATTACACATTTGTTTTAAAATAGTTGTTTGGTGGATAGAATATACGGAATCGGGAGAATATAAGGGAGCTATATCCAAATCTCAACCTATTCTCGTCAAAAGCAATGGCTACAGTCCTTTTGTCAAAATTGCGACCATCATAAATTTTAACCCGGATAGGATAATAAATGCGACAAAAGTGCATTAACGGATGGACGGGCACGTATAAATGGACTCAGAATGTGATGCTATGTAGATCATCGAAAGGAACCATTGACCTATTTCGTTTCCTTTTGCATGTTACATACAAATTCACAAATTGATAATACCCCTTAAGCTACTTTGCTTCATCAAAAAAGTCATCCCAATGAGCAGTGGGAAAACAAATATGATCGGGAACTTTGTTTCGCAACTATTTCTTAAACTGTTTTTATTATATTGATAGACTTATAGATTTTGTTCTCATCACTATTGTAATTTTAATACCACTTTGTACAATTTCCCTGTCGACATATTTGAATTTACTGTTATTTCATAATTTTCATTTCCTGTTAAACATATTTTTCAAGGGTATTTGTACCCTCACCTCTGAGTATTTCGGCTATGAAAAGCTTAATTTTCGTCTATTTAATGTTTAATCCTTGTTCAATAACTCTATTTTGTTAGCTGAGAATAATATTTAAAATCTTGTTATTTATTGTTAACAAGAACTGCAGTGGCACACTCCATAGTGTGAGCTTTTCTTTCCCAATAATAACAGAAATAATATGCGACAACTAATACATATGTACAATGGCTTTATGTCCTTTGTTATGATACTTTGAATAAATTTACACCATTTACTTGGTCATTGTTTCGTTGAACTCTCTCTTCTCTCTTTTTATTTGTTTTGTACATTCTGTTATGCTTCTGCATTGTGACGTCATTCATTGCTACCCCTGCTCCTTTTCGTTATTTATTACCTCTGCCCCATTAGTTGTTTACATTAATTCGTCTGTTTGTATACGAGTATATGCGTATGTGTATTTGCGAATCCACTACCATGTCGCGTGATCATTTTGGAACATTCTACGTTAAGGAGACTAGAACAGTATATGTATCAGCGGATACGTATAAATACGGGAAAGGAGCGGCTGGGCAGTTGAGTAGTATTTCAGACCGCGACTTAAACTCGTCAGATTGAACTAAAGAGGTAAAAAGTAACTTGACTAGAGTTAAGCTGTGTGCTTACTAGTTACTAGAGGTAGGCTTTGTGCTTAGTAGATAAATAAAGTAAAGAATAAGCGAATAACGTCAATAAAGTATTGTACTATTGTAATCCAAAACGAACCCTCGTTTTATTTGGTACAAATCGTATCGCGGAATAAAACATCGTCTACACGGTATTAAGTTAAACCCTAATTCCGTAACAATATTAAAAACAAAAGTGTTCAAAACAGAATTCTACTAAACAGCGATGTTCATGTCTCGGGAAACCGTACAGAAATCGTCCTAAAAGCACTTGGGAAATAACAGAACGAACTATTATCCAAACATTCAAAAGTCGTGATGGCCGACTACTAGTACCGGTGAAGGTCGCATCCCAATGTATAATTCGCTAAAAAATATTATGTTGTCAATTAATATTTTTATTGCATATTCAAATTCAAGCAGACGCTGGCTATTGCCTATATTCCCTGTTTGGTGAAATTTTTCAGGTTCACCTCCCTGTTGGAGAGCATTAACACATTTTTATACCCTCCACCATAATATGGAGGGTATAATAAAATTTGTCATTCCGTTTGTAACACATTGAAATATTCATCGGAGACCATATAAAGTATATACATATATTGTTGATCAGGGTAAAATTCTAAGTCGACATAACCAAGTCCGTCTGTTGAAATCAAGATACAGCTCGCAATTTTTAAGGTAGAGCTTTGCAATTTGGTATGCAATTTTATATTTGGTCTTCGTTGGGGTATAACTTTCCCCCAGAAATTTTTCAGTACAGGTCCACGCTTTAATATAGCCCCCATAGAACGGTACCTAACGATTTTCGGGATTTTGCAGGTTATGGTAACAATAATCCATTGGCTGAAATTTGGTATTTAGAGTTCGGTGGGGGTATTTAACTTTCCCCCCTAATTTTGTCGCTATAGTTTCACCCCTCTTGATTTTTGGTATTTTTTTTTTGTTTTTCCAACATTATCTTACGGAAATATCGGGAATTTGGTATTTAGTCCTCTTTGAGTCTAAAGTACTTAGCCTTCCAAACTTGCATTTCTATATCAACAAACAAAATTTTTCATTCAATTTCTACGATAAGGAATTTCTAAAAATAATGCTAAAAATGGTGCATTAGAAATTGGCTGTAGCTTGTGAGTGGCACTAGCTGCTTACAACGACTACATCATTTAGTCAACTAACGTTGTTGCTTTGGATTTCATGAAAAAGAAAAAGATCATGACTTCTCATAGATGAAGATCACGTATCCTCATAGAAAAAGATCACGTCTTCTTATTGAAGAAAACCATGTCTTCTTATTGAAGAAGACCGTGATTTCTTATAGCAGAAGAACACGTCTTCGTATAGGAGAAGGCCACGTTTTCTTATAGAAGAAAACCATGTTTTCTTATAGAAGAAGACGACGTCTTCTTATTGAAGAAAATCATGTCTACTTATAGAAGATCACATCTTCTTATAGACCACGTCTTCTTGATCACGCATTTTTGTAAATACTACATATTTTTATAAAATACCCGGACTATTTACAGATGGCTGAAATATGTAGATGTTCTGGCTAGAGGTGGCAATTAAAACAACGCTTGCATACATTGCTAGTTTAAATAGGCACATAACATATGTATATATGTATTTTAATATAAATTGGCTAATTATAATGCACACACATACACCCTCGCAACAACTGCAACTTTATTTAAACTATAAAAACCAAGACATTAACTACAATTATGCCTAGCTTCTAACCAACAACTTCTCGTTTTTCCTCCTCTCCTCCTAATGGTCGTATGTGTCAAGAAGGTTATAATAACCTAAATTTCATTATTATATATGAACTAATTTTGTGCTCATAAAACTTCAACTGCTAGATGTTATAACTGATGACTACATACATATATAAATACATGGTGCATAGTAAAGGCAACAAAAATGAGAGCAAGTACCAACAAGCATTTAACGTTAACCCAATGAAATAGTTCAACGTTGAGATGGCACATTGGTTCTTATTAGCCTAAGAAACTTCATGGGTCTATGGTGATTACATTTAAGTGTAATATTTGAAAGAAACCATAATCTTTAATATATTAAACATGTATTTTAGGCCGACCCAAAAAATGTTTAATTTTGATCCGAAAACGTTATGTATGTAATTTTATGGCGATCGGTTAACGTTAACCCTTTATTTCCATGTTTGGTCCCATACAAATTACAATGGAAACAATGATCGATCGGGTGGGACGCGTTAAGGTTACCGATCGCCTTAAAATTGCATATATAAGGTTTTTGGATCAAATGGAAAAAACTTAGGGGATAGGAGTTTCAAACAAAAATTTTGTTTTTTGCGTCGACCTACGAACGGAAGTTCATTCACTACATTTAATAAAATAAATATTTTTTCATGGATCACCAAACAACCAATCGTGGATATTGTAAATAAATGTTTTCCTAATACCGCCCGACCAATAATCGTAGATTCACAAAGAAAAAATACTCAAGGACCACCAGACTAATATCAGAAAATTGTTTTTAAAGATTTTTCGAAAGACCAATAACCGCCGAATTTTTAAAGAATATTTTCCCAACGACCACCAGCCCAATAATCGCGGATTATTTAAAGAATATTTTTGAAGAGACCACCGGGCCAATAATATTTTTAATAAGACCAATAATCGTGGATTTTTTTAAGAATATTTTTCCAAGGACCAAAGAATATTTTTAAAGACCAATAATCGTGGATTTTTTAAAGAATATTTTTCCAAGGACCAACAGATATTTTTAAAGACCAATAATCGTGGATTTTTTAAAGAATATATTTCCGAGGACAAAAGAATATTTTTAAAGATCAATAATCGCGGATTTTTTAAAGAATATTTTTCCAAGGACCAAAGAATATTTTTAAAGACCAATAATCGTGGATTTTTTAAAGAATATTTTTCCAAGGTACAAAGAATGTTTTTAAAGACCAATAATCCTGGATTTTTTAAAGAATATTTTTCCAGGGACCAAAGAATATTTTTAAAGACCAATAGTCCTGGATTTTTAAAGATTATTTTTCCAAGGACCAAAAAATATTTTTAAAGACCAATAATCCTGGATTTTTAAAGAATATTTTTCTAAGGACCAACAAATATTTTTAAAGACCAATAATCGTGGATTTTTTAAAGAATATTTTTTCAAGGACCAAAGAATATTTTTAAAGACCAATAATCGTGGATTTTTTAAAAAATATTTTTCCAAAGACCGAAGAATATTTTTAAAGACCAATAATCGTGAATTTTTTAAAGAATATATTTCCGAGGACAAAAGAATATTTTTAAAGATCAATAATCGCGGATTTTTTAAAGAATATTTTTCCAAGGACCAACAGATATTTTTAAAGACCAATAATCGTGGATTTTTTAAAGAATATATTTCCGAGGACAAAAGAATATTTTTAAAGACCAATAGTCCTGGATTTTTAAAGAATATTTTTCCAAGGACCAAAAAATATTTTTAAAGACCAATAATCCTGGATTTTTAAAGAATTTTTTTCCAAGGACCAAAGAATATTTTTAAAGACCAATAATCGTGGATTTTTTAAAGAATATTTTTCCGAGAACCAAAGAATATTTTTAAAGACCAATAATCGTGGATTTTTTAAAGAATATTTTTCCAAGGACCAAAGAATATTTTTAAAGACCAATAATCGTGGATTTTTTAAAAAATATTTTTCCAAGGACCAAAGAATATTTTTAAAGACCAGTAATCGTGGATTTTTTAAAGAATATTTTTCCAAGGACCAAGGAATATTTTTAAAGACCAATAATCGTGGATTTTTAAAGAATATTTTTCCAAGGACCAAAAAATATTTTTAAAGACCAATAATCCTGGATTTTTAAAGAATATTTTTCCAAGGACCAAAGAATATTTTTAAAGACCAATAATCGTGGATTTTTTAAAGAATATTTTTCCGAGAACCAAAGAATATTTTTAAAGACCAATAATCGTGGATTTTTTAAAGAATATTTTTCCAAGGACCAAAGAATATTTTTAAAGACCAATAATCGTGGATTTTTTAAAAAATATTTTTCCAAGGACCAAAGAATATTTTTAAAGACCAGTAATCGTGGATTTTTTAAAGAATATTTTTCCAAGGACCAAAGAATATTTTTAAAGACCAATAATCGTGGATTTTTAAAGAATATTTTTCCAAGGACCAAAGAATATTTTTAAAGACCAATATTCCTGGATTTTTTAAAGAATATTTTTCCAAGGACCAAAGAATATTTTTAAAGACCAATAATCGTGGATTTTTAAAGAATATTTTTCCAAGGACCAAAGAATATTTTTAAAGACCAATAGTCCTGGATTTTTAAAGAATATTTTTCCAAGGACCAAAGAATATTTTTAAAGACCAATAATCCTGGATTTTTAAAGAATATTTTTCTAAGGACCAAAGAATATTTTTAAAGACCAATAATCGTGGATTTTTTAAAGAATATTTTTTCCAAAACCAAAGAATGTTTTTAAAGACCAATAATCGTGGATCTTTTAAAAAATATTTTTCCAAGGACCAAAGAATATTTTTAAAGACCAGTAATCGTGGATTTTTTAAAGAATATTTTTCCAAGGACCAAAGAATATTTTTAAAGACCAATAATCGTGGATTTTTTAAAAAATTTTTTTCCAAGGACCAAAAAATATTGTTCCAAGGACAAGCAAACCAATGTTCGTAGATTTAAACAAAATAATTTTCTAATGACTATATTCCAAAATAAAAAAAAAAAAATCAATTACCACCAGACCCATGGCCGAACTTCAAAAAGCTATGATCGAACAAGAAGCCATGTTCGATCTTAATAATGAAGACGTCACTCAGGTCAACTTAAATATTGATAATGATAATATCTACCGTCACTCAAAAGCTCCAAAGCGCGATAGAGACAGTTTTTCACAGCGTACCCTCGGAAACTACTCTAAAACTCCAAGGTCGTGTGACTCGCCTTTCCGACTTATGCAAATACTTGATGATCGAATTACTAAATTAAGTGACCGCCTCCTTGATAAATTTCAATCGATGTTAAAAGAGACTGAGAATCGTATTTTAAACGAACTCGACAGACGCATGTGTGAGGTGAGAACTGACCTCAATGAACTCAACGACCGTGTCCAACACTTAGAAAAAGGCTCGGAAAAGTGTTCTGAAGAGGCAAAACTATTGAAATCAGAAATAGATGACATCAGAATTCAACAGCTGAGACAAGAAAATTCTTTTGTTGCGTCAGAAATACGTGTGAATGGAATACCTTACCAACATAATGAGAACCTGATTGAAATTTTCAGCAAAATTTGTAGTTCCATAAATGTCGCAAAACCACGAGTTGAGTCGATTCATCGCCTGCAAAACAGGAATAATACCAAAAGGTCGAATTCCCCGGATGGGGTTATTCTTGTTAAATTTATGTCTCCATACGACCGAAACTTCTTCCTAAAATCGGTTTCTGCTTTCAAATAACAAACAAATAATGGCCTGTTGCTTGATACAATTGGATTTAGCTCTAAGTCCCAATACTATATCAATGAAAATTTGTCGAACACCAACTATCAACTTTTTCAGGATGCTATACACCTGAAGAAAAAAGGACTTATCAAAGCGGCGTATACATTTCGTGGCCTGGTATACATCAAAAACCTCGATTGCAACGAGCCCATATGCGTTTTTCATCCTAAAGTCATTGATGTATTTCGGACTCCGAGAGATGGATCCAGTGCGGTTTTACAAAGCTATAAATGTCAAATTAAATATCTCTAATTAATTCACTTGTTTATGGACCTTTTTTATATATCATTATATCCTTTTTCGTTTACTTTCATATTTTATTGTAATATTTAAAAACTCATATTTATCAATGTCATCTATTCGCGTTGCTGATGCTTTAAACCCATACCAATCTTCATTTTTAAATGACTATGGGTAACAGCGATACATCTTCCAGAGACGTTACTAAAAACCTCGTTAGAATATTGGCCAAACAGAGATATGGGCTAAAATTGTGTCATTTCAATTCTCAAAGTTTGGTTAACAAATTAGACGAATTTAAATACATATTCGAAGACTCGGCTCTTGATATCATTTGTATTTCGGAAACTTGGCTTCACTCCTCTATTCCTGATAGTTTGATCCATTTAAATGGATATACCGTTTTCAGATCTGATAGGGAAAGACGGGGCGGGGGCGTTGCAATTTTTGCTAAAAAGAACTTAAATGTGAAATTGAAGCTAAAATCATTTGTTGGTGATTCTATTGAATACGTTTTCGTTGAACTAACATCAAATACTAAAAAAATTCTCATTGGTTGTGTTTATCGACCCAATAACAGAGTTGATACGCAAAAGTTAATGGACATTCTAAATAGTGTTACCGTGGGATATCATGATGTAGTTATTTCTGGAGACTTAAATTCCAACGTTCTTGTTGATACCTCCTTATTAGACAAAATGTCGACCCTAAGCCTTTTCAACACTAATAGTACGTATCCAACACATTTCGCGCCATATGCCAATACTCTTTTGGACCTTTTTTTTGTAAATAACCTACGTAATATTCTTCTGTATGATCAAATTTCTTTTCCAGCTTTTTCGAAGCACGACCTTATATTTCTGGCCTACAACTTCTCCATACATGATAATGTAGAGCCTGACACATACACTTATCGCGACTACAAAAATCTGAATTATACAGAGTTAAATGAAAAGATCTGCGACGTCGACTGGAGTATGATTTTCAACCTCACCTCTGTGGACCAGAAACTCGAATTTCTTCAACAAAATATTGTTTGCATTTACAACCAAACTATCCCCATCAAAAATAAAAAAAGCACATCTTGCATCAAACCATGGTTAAATTCCACGATTAAGCAGAAAATAAATGACAGAGAATTGGCATATTCCAGATGGAAAAGGTTTAAAACACCCGAACTCCACGAAGAATATCGCTTAGCAAGAAATAGTGTGAACAACCTCATAAAAGCTGCTAAAACTGCATATTATGCCGATAAATTTTACAATGCTATGGGTACTAAAAGCACTTGGAAAGTCGTACGTGATATTGGCATTGGAAAATCAAAAACCTTTCATCAATACCCCGGAGATATTGATGATCTCAATAAAAACTTTGTGGACATTCCTACCATACCAATAAATACATCATTTTATGGTAATAACAATGGGACACTGGAGAATACTAATACTAGCTCCTCTTTTGAATTTCGATGTGTAACCATAGATGAGGTTCTCAAAAGTTTTCTACAAGTGAAGACGAATGCTATTGGACTGGATGGTATTGATCCAAAATTTTTAAGGATAATACTTCCAAAACTTCTGCCTTACTTTACACATTTATTTAATACTATTTTGACCACGAGTGTATATCCCACCATATGGAAATACGCAAAAGTCATTCCAGTTCCAAAGTCCAATCAAGATTTTCGGCCAATCTCAATTCTTTGTTACACGTCAAAAGTATTTGAAAAAATTCTTCACTCACAAATGTCCGAATATCTTCACCGAGAGTCGCTACTCACAGAAAATCAGTCAGGGTTTCGACCTAATCACAGTTGTATTACTGCGTTAGTAGAGGTTTCAGAATCGATACGTAAGGATATTGATGAAAATAAGATTGCTTTCCTTGTTCTTTTAGACCATTCTAAAGCCTTCGACTCTGTCGATCACACCAATTTATGCATGAAACTACAGCGTTTCTTTAATTTCTCAATAACTGCTGTGAACTTAATTCAGTCATATCTCAGCAAAAGGTCACAATCGGTGTGTACAGGCACGAAGCTATCAAAACCACTATCTGTTTCCAAAGGTGTTCCTCAGGGTTCAGTTATTGGTCCTTTATTGTTCTCTCTTTATGCAAACGATCTACCTCAACAATTATTGCATAGCCAAATAAAAATGTATGCAGATGATGTGCAACTATTTCTAAGTGGACCCGTTAATAATGCTAATGAAACAATTGACAAACTCAATGCGGATCTCTCGCGTGTTTTCAACTGGGCTACCGCAAACGGTTTGCTGCTAAACCCAAAAAAATCTAAAAGTTTAATCATTCACAAAAACAAAAATTTTAAACTACAAAATGTCAATATTTATATTAATAATCAGAAAATTGAGGTAGTACCTAAGGCAAAGAACCTAGGAGTTATCTTTAATAGCTCTCTTCGCTGGACTGATCATGTAAACTCTGTTGTTGGTCAAACTTATGGGAAACTTCGAGTCTTATGGATTTCGCACTCCTACACACCTATTAACATCCGCATCATGTTAGCGAAAACTTGCCTTGTGCCTGGCTTGATATATGGTTGCGAACTATTTGCTAACTGCGACTCCTTAAGTATGCGAAAGTTAAATGTTGCCTTTAATAACATCAACCGCTATGTATACGGCTTAAATAAAATGCAGAGTGTCACACACCATGTGTTATCCCTTTACGGTTTTACTTTTAATACCCTCCTCAATACCAGAGCTTTATTTCTCTTGCATAAAATCATTGTGAATCGAAAACCAAAATGCTTATATGACCAATTAATTTTCTCGCGTTCACCTAGAGGAAAAAGATTAAAACCTTTTAGAAGGAGAAGCCTCGTTTCTGAATGGCAATTTTTCATTTGCACCACACGTCTCTGGAACACATTACCCCACGAAATCCAAAGCATCAGCAACGTTTTTACCTTTAAAAAACGAATTTTACATTTCTTCTTGAATAACTGATCATTTCACCTAAACCCACTTTAATATTTTTCTATATGTAATGATTTTTTACTACAAAACCTTTCTCAAAGATCTTTCCCTTAGTTAAGATGGATATCTCATGTCAATTAATAATTCTACACTGTAATTATAAGATATTATCTTGTTGTGTAGAAAAATAAAATAAATAAATAAATAATCACGGATTTTTAAAGAGATTTTACAAAGGACTACAAAAAAATAATCGTGGATTTTTTTAAAGATCATAGTGGATTTGAAAAGAGATTTTTCAAAGGACTACAAAACAAATAATCGTGGATCTTTTAAAGATTAAAGGGGATTTTTAAAAAGATTTTCTAAAGACCACCAGACCAATTATAGTGGATTTTTAGAGAGATTTTCCAAGGACGACCTGAACAAAGTTGGTGAAATTTTTAAATAGATTTTATCAAGGACCACAAGACCAACAATCGCGGAATGTTTAAAGAGATTTTTCAAGGACTATCAGACCAATAATCGTGAAGATTTTTCAAATGACCATCAGACCAATTATAGTGGATTTTTCAAGAGATTTTTCCAAGGACCACCATGGAGATTTTTCAAAGGACCATCAGACCAGTTATAGTGGATTTTTAAAGAGATTTCTCCAAGGACCACCTGCCAAAGTTGGTGGAATATCACTATGCAACACTGAAAATGCAAACAACTTCTAGTATGCATTTTTTGAAAGTACATATTTAGACTACAAAAACCCTAGTAGGGTTTTGTCCTGTCAGATCCAGTTCGGATTTTATGGCCTTATCTAAACCGGGCTAAATCTACACTTTATTGCTTTTATCAGGCCTTTGTCTCAGAAACGAATAGGAATTTGGCTTGCTGTCTTTAGGAATATTGTAGCCCTAAACTAGTAGAACTTATCTTTTGAAAAAACCAGGGTTTCGGAGTCGGAGTCGGAGTCTACGAGTCGGAGTCGAGCGATTTTGCTGGAGTCGGAGTCGGAGTCTGAGTCGAAAAAAATAACTCGACTCCGACTCCGGGCAAAATTTTTTTCCACGTTATCGAAATATAACATTAAATTTGAACAAGAAATTTTTTTTAAACATCATTATTTATTTTGAAAGAAATGTATAAGAGAACATATATGCAAACGGTATATTATACCAAGTTAAATGACAATTCACAGGATATTTACTATCCTCAGAAGTGTTGTCTATTCATCCCTAATTTGTTGATCCAATTGATTCTTTAAATTTTTGCAAACAAAAGTAAAGTTCTATGACAATCGAATTAGGATTGGACCTATAACCTCTTTCGTCAGAAGTCTTACTGGTCTTCTCACAAAGGTCTGTTGGTATTCTCTTCTTGTTTTTTATGAGAAGTCATCTTTAAAGACATTGTGGTCTCTATGGGAAATCTTACTGAATACCCTGTGACACAAAATGGAAGTCAAGATATGGGGGTGGAAAATTTCTTTTTCGGAGTTATGACATAATACATTTTTTGATTGACCTCCATCAATCATTGAGAAAATAGCTTTATATCTCTGTTTGGAGATATTGTTTCATCATTTTTAGATGACATGTTTTCAGTTAAATAGCATGGGGAACATTTCTGTCGAATATGCTGTCCTTCTAGCTCAGTTCCTTCCATGTCCTTTTTGTTCTTGAACTCAAAAAGTAAAACAAAATGAAATTTTCTACAAAAATGTTCGACCGAAATCTATATGTAGGTTTCCCATATCCAAGAAACCGATATTGACACGTTTTCATTGTCCTTTATTAGTTTTATCAGTTACTTTCTCAAAAAAAACCTATGTTTATGTTTTTCGGTAAATTTCGCATAATCTATTAACTGTATATTCAATTCGGATGGTTACGCTTCATAAGGTATCATAAATTCGTTGTTCGTCAACGACAGATTCATCCCGCCATAACTCAGAAGTCTGACAAACGGCGAATCTTTCTTCTAGGATTCAGTATATACTCAATGAGGGCTTTAGATGTAGACATCCAAATAACAGGATCTGTCCGCCAGGAACAGATATAGTGCATGTGTATCCGAGTTTTCTGCACAATCAATAGCATATACGAAATTCAATGAAATATATAATCATTAAGTTTTCATGAGAAAGATCGGGTAAAATTGATAAAGGACAAGAAAAAATGGCAATATCGATTTCTAGTCCTAGTGGACCGACCCTACATAAAATTTTCCTAGCAACAATTTTTTAGAATATTTTCATGCACGAAATCTCATCATGTGCTAATTTTTCAGATCTAGGAAACATCCATCTGCCTCCGTGCTAGGTGGTGTACACAATATATTTCAAATACTTCAATAAAATTATCCTCTCAAAATGTGAGCGCTGAATTTTAGTTTAACGGGTGATCCCTACTTATAAATTTCAGAAAAAAAGTAGAAATTGTAAGTAGCATAGTATATGTGGTCAAATTTTTAAGTCGATCGGAACAATATTGCCTCAGTATGAGCGTTGGATGGGAACAATTTATTTTTTTTTTGTATGCACCATATAAATTTTGTTTTTCTCGAAATCGGCCACAAAAATATATGACAATTGGTTTATTAGTTTTCCAGATAGAGTTGACACCTCAAAATGCTTTAATAAAAACAGGATTTCGTAGATGAAGAAAAATATCTAGATCCATCTAGAATATACTCGTGCAAAAAAAAGGAAAACCGACAAAAACTGTCTAACTTGCTATTTTTCAATGCAAGATTCGGCAGAAACAATATTGATATGTTCGAATGTATACGAATGAATACCCTTTCTAATGAATATGTAAGGAAAAACTAACACATTAACCTATATAGGCCAACATAAAGGAAAAATTTAAAAAATTGTGCACATTTTATTAATTTTAAGTGGTAAAGGAATTCACTCTCGGAGTCGGCCCGGAGTCGGAGTCGCAGCCGGAGTCGTGAAAAAAACTCGTCTGGAGTCGGAGTCGGAGTCGAGCCAAAAATACCTCGACTCCGAAACCCTGGAAAAAACCACACAAGAAAAACTTCATCTAGGGCATCAGAATCTATAAATTATAGAAAATTTTACATAATTGTTGAAATTCAAGTCAGTATCGGCTAAACTATTGGGAGTTGAACCCAGTAACCCTTCGCAACAATCTTCCAAATAAAGTTCTCAACAATTCTTTAGAACATTCTGAAACTCTAAAATGCTCACTTCATGTTGTTTCAGTGGTATTTTGCATCATATCTTTTACAACACGTATTTCAAACACAGTTCACACCTAGAGTTTATTCTCGCAATTCGGATTTCACTACATTATTGACATTTTTATTAAATCGTCGTTGAAAAATGTACTGAAAACAACGGCATAGAGGCATTTTACAACAATGACATGTTCTGAAGAGTTGTGTATTACATTCCAGGGGATATTTTTCCAAAAGAAAATATTCAGACAAACTTAACGGTTTTGGAGATACGGTACGAAATGTATACAAATTGTGGAATTTTTGCATATATTTTGAAATTGAGTTCATTATTTCATCAAATATTTTATTCTTGTCTTTATCCGCAAATTTGCTTCAGAGGTCAGAAGAAGATTCGCATTGGTTTCAGAGATATAGCCCCGAATTTCTTTAAAAACTCAATATATAACCATGTTTAGATGGGGCCATAAAATCCGAGCTGGATCTGACACAACAAAACCAAACTAGGGTTTCTTGTCGTTTGGGTCTGTACTTTCAAAAAATCCTCAGTTCGAATTGTTTGCACAAGATCACCTTAAAAATTTTGCTCAGTGAATTTAAAGAGGTTTTTTAAGGACCACCAGACAAATAATCGTGGATTTTTAAAGAGATTTTTTCAAAGACCGCCAGCCTAACCAGACTTATTATCAGAATTTTTAAAAACTATTTTTCAAATATTACATACAAACGTAATACATTTGTATTTAAAATTCATCAATTTGTATTTGTATGCCATTATTATGCGTTCTAACAATTCAACCGCCATTATTTCTGCAACATTGAAAATATTTGTGAATGGGAAAAAATTCTTGAATTGTTGTTTTCTTCCTGATGCATATTTGTTTGTCTATGTCATACACATGCATATTTCACGATTTTGGGATAATTCTGTTTAAACAGAAATAATGCCTTTTATGACCGGACATATTTCATGTGACCACACAAACACATACACACATTACCCATTTTAAACGCACACATTTGTGAATGGTGAAAACATGGGTATGTGCGTATACATTCCAACCATTAAAAGATTTTTTTGTTTGGATGATTGAGTGAATGAATATTTAAAATATTTTGTGTGAATTTAATTGCAAAATATTTAACGATGTTTCACCATATTTGTAGAAAAACGTAATAAACCATGTGAAAATGAAAATATGTGCGAACGAAAACGTTTATAAAGCGATCGGTATTTTGACTAGAGAATACATGAAACATTTTTCATACGTTTTAGGAGATTTTAACAAGGATAAAGTAATGTAAATTCTATGAGCTGGCATAATGATTTGAAAAGGATGGTTGATAATGGATGGATGATAATACGCAACGCTATTTCAAGTTGGTATGTTTGTCGGATGTAATATTAACGCGATATGAATTATGGTGATGCTTATCACGCCACAAAATTTCCCATTGTACCTCCAATGGAAAATTTAGTGGAACTTTATAGAAATTAAAAGTACATAACATTAATTAAATTTAATGGCATCACTTGAGAACGGATGGTCCGATTTCGGTAATTCCTTCTGCAAAATGTGGGCCATAAACCGACTTGGGTTTTAATGCAAAAAAAAAAAAAATTACCAAGCCCACTTTTACTCCCACTTTTGACCACTTACTTACACTTTTTTCAATTTTAAATTTTTATCATATCTACAAAAACTACCGAACCAATTTTCCTGAAATTGCCAAGGAATGTACAGGGATGGGCCCCGGTTAAGATAGGTTACAAATTTAGTTGAATTTCGGAATGGGCGGGTTACTTCCCCTATACCCTATTTCTTTAAAAATGCTATATCTATATAAAAAAAAAATCAAATGCCGTTCGTTGGTAATGGCATCAGTTGAGAACGGATTTCTATAATTTTGTCTGTAAAATGTGCGCCATAACCCGAATTGGGTTTTTATGCAAAGAAAATTTGACCACGCCCACTTTACGCCCACTTTTTTCAATTTTTATCATTTCTACAAGAACTACTGTACCAATTTTCCTGAAATTGCCAAGGAATGTACAGGGATGGGCCCCGGTCAAAATAGGTTACAAATTTAGTTGAATTTCGTAAGGGGCGGGGTATCTATATAAATAAAAATCACGACATTTGCAAAATTTCATATTTGCAAAAATTACGAATGTTGAGGTTGGGTACCTTTCTCACGCCTTTCTTTAAAACGCTATATGTATAAGCCAAACATTTGATTTGGGGCCAAAATAAATAAGTTATATCTAGAAAACTGATTACCACTCTTACTCCTTTCAATATATATTTTTCCAAAACAACTGAACCTAATTTCATGAAATTCTTAAAAATTTGTTCAGGTATGTCCCGTGGTCCAAAATGCTATATATTTGTAGACGAATTTCGGGGGCCTATAGTTTTCTAATCGCTATATTTGCTAAACCTATGAGTGCATCGGCTTGCAAATTGCGATGGTTACGCCCTCGATCTAGAATAACGATATATTTACAAATTTCCTTAAATGATGAGGTTCAACGGTCCATCAGGCATGAAAAACTAAAACATATAAGTCTCAATAAGCGGGAGAATTAGACTTAATTTTTTTTTTTAACTTTTATAATTAGATTGCTTTATTGTAAAGACATGGGACGTTGGCGATAATAAATCCTAAGCAGCATCAATGGGCACAAAATTCGACAAAGTCCATAAGAGAGAAGAAAGGCTAAAGACAAAATCTGTTGATAAATTTAAAATCCTCCTCGGTTTGACAATAGACCGAAGAAGTGAAGTAGAAAATATCTATTTTTAAATTGTCAAGCATTTAGTCCATAAAAAATTGTCAATAAAACTAATTGCGACGGGCCAGCAACGCGGACCTTGGTTTGCTAGTAATGTAAATAAATGTTTTCCCAACACCGCCAGACCAATATCAGAAATTTTTTTTTAAAGATTTTTCGAAAGACCTATTATCGCCGAATTTTTACAGAATATTTTTCCAACGACCACCAGCCCAATAACCGTGACATTTTTAAAGAATATTTTTCGAAAGACCACCGGACCAATAATCGTGGATTTTTTAAAGAATATTTTTCCAACGACAAAAAAATATTTTTCAATAATCGTGGATTTTTAAAGATTGTTTTTCAAAAGACCAAAGAATATTTTTCAAGACCAATAATCGTGGATTTTTAAAGATTGTTTTTCAAAGGACCAAAGAATATTTTTCAAGGCCAATAATCGTGGATTTTTAAAGATTGTTTGACAACAACGAATATTTTTCAAGACCAATAACCGTGGATTTAAAGAATATTTTTTAAGGACCAACGAATATTTTTCAAGACCAATAATCGTCGATTATTTAAAGAATATTTTTCCAAGGACCAATAATGTTTTTCAAGAACAATAATCGTTGATTATTTAAAGAATATTTGTCCAAGGACCAACGAATATTTTTCAAGACCAATAATCGTGGATTATTTAAAGAATATTTTTCCAAGGACCAACAAATATTTTTCAAGACCAATAATCGTGGATTATTTAAAGACTATTTTTCCACGGGGTGCCACCGTGGTGCAATGGTATGCACGCCCGCCTTGCACGCAGAAGGTCGAGGGTTCGATTCCCCGGCCAGTCAACATCAAACATTTTTCAACGGTGGCAAAATACCCCTCAGTAATGTTGGCGACATTTCCTGAGTATTTCAGCCTTGAAAAACTTCTCCACAAGTGGTGTCTTAAGACACGCCGTTCGGACTCGGCGATAAACAGTAGGTCCCATATCATTGAGCTAAATATGAATCGGGGTGCACTCATTGATATGAGAGAAGTCTCCCTTGTCCCTTATGGGATGTTGTGGAACAATGTTTTGTTTTTATGTTTGTTTTTCCAAGGACCAACAAATAGTTTTTCAAGACCAATAATCGTGGATTTTTTAAAGAATATTTATCCAAGGACCAACAAATATTTTTCCAGACCAATAATAGTGGATTATTTAAAGAATATATTTCCAAGGACTAACATATATTGTTCAAAGCCAATAAAGAATATTTTTCCAAGGACAACCAGACCAATGTTCGTATATTTAAACAAAATAATTTTCCAATGGATATGTTCGTAAATTAAAACAAGTGTCCGGATTGCGATTCTCGAGGAAGAATCCAAGAATACTCATACGGAAGATCTTCAGGAAGATCAAAATATAAAGAAAAACAAGTAAGGGAAGGCTATAGTCGGACGGCGCCGACCATGTGGTACCCTACACCACTTCCCCTGGGTACCAGTTTTCCACTGATTTAATTTTATATGATTGCGATATATTTTTAACGTCCGGTAATACATACATAAGTTGATATACACGATAACATATCAGAGATATAGCACATATGTACATACACCGTCATTACTGGAAACGTTAGGTGTTATTTTCTTTATTTAATAATGGACACATATACTGTTTTGGCATACAGTATAATCTCGATAATCCGGACACCACATGTTTCGGCGGTGTCCGGATTATCGAATTGTCCGGATTACCGAGTAATAACAAAAACATATCATTTTGTACATTTAAATGATTTATAATATACTAGCAAAATGCCCGCTACTTCGTTAGCGGAAAGGAGCAAAATATAAATAAACAATATTTAATATGGAAATAGTGAACACTGGAGATTCTGCTGTACTAAATCCTATTTTAATTACCAATATTTAATTGATATAATTCATTTTAGTACTGACACTGTATTTAGAATTTCAAAAAGGCGGTTCCACCAAGAACCTGAATAGTTCCGTGAAATTTTCGGTATTCAAAATGGCCATAAAAATCCACCTTTTCATATATTTGAAGGATTTTAGGAATTTGTGGCATGAAAGGGTAGAAAAACTTTTATGGCATACCCCTATATAACACTTTTTTGAGGCATTTCAATTTAGGCCTTTTTATTCCCTGGGGGTAAAAACCTTCTAGTTAATAAAATTGTCGCATAGGACCACGTTTTCGAATTAACATTATTATTATTTTTTTTTTTTTTGAAAATATACTTCACTTTTTACTACTTGATTTATGTTCAGTGTTGCCGAATTTGACGATTTATCGTCATTTTGACGATTTGACGATTTTATGCCCTGAAATGACGATTTTTCATGTTAGCCAAAATTGCATGAAATAACACAGTATAACTATATTTTAACCAACATTTATTAATTGCTGTATTGTTGCAAACTCGATAGCCATAGTGGGAACTCTCATCTGGTGAAAGATTTATTATAGCGGTATTTAAGTGAGATTAAGTCAGCTTTACTGCTGTGGGTTATATCTTATGTAGTCAGTCTCAATGTCATAACTATAAGCGAAAAATTCACATTAAGCGGCAACCAAACCTATTTTTGGACTATGTTGACGATTTTTCAAATTTTTTTGACGATTTCCGAACAAAAACTGTCGGCAACGCTGTTTCAGTTCATTATTAAGAAAACGCCTTTACTTTAGCACAAAATCAATGGTACAATATTCAATATAATTTTTTTAAACTCGGAACTTTATCTCAAATTTTATACTGATTTTCATAACAAATTTTTGTCATTTGGTATTTTTTGTATAAATAGCGTATTTCCAAGTTATATAATCCCAGCTTTGTTCCTCTACCCAATACCAAATTTAGTACTATTTAGTACTTTTCGTTCCCCTATAGTGATATTTTCTATACCAACTCCATAACTCGGCCCACAGCGATCTCCATACATTACTTTAGATTTCATACGCATTTCCAAAAACTTCTTACCTAATACAAAGATTCGGAATACCGAATTTATAAATTCGCGCTCTACCCCAATCTATCACAAATTGTACCAAATTCTGTACTATTTAGCAAATACCAAAAGGTACAAAATTTTGTAGCATTTACTACTTTTCATACACTACTTTCCAAAAACTACTAACTAAACTAATCCAAATTATAGCGAATCTAGTTTCATTTAGCACTTTTCCATAATATGAATTTTCAATACTACCTCAGTCCAAAACTCCAACAGTAATCTTAATACCAAATTTAGGGATCACAGCTCTATCCGTTCACTCAAATACAAATCGTAGCGAACTTAGTACTGCTTCGTGCACATAACAACGAATTTCCAAAGCTACCTCCATATCTCAATTCTACATTCCAACAGAAATCTTGATTTCAAATTTTAGGATTCCAGCTCTATCCCTTCACCCAAATCCAAATTTACTACCATTTCGTACTTTTCGAACATTTATAGTTTGAATTTCCGAAAATCCTATATTGCATCTTGCTTACTCTTCATCAGTTACCCTCATTCCAAATTTCAGGATTCCAGCTCTATCCGTTCACCCAAAACCTACTTGTACTAAATTTAGTACGTTTGTACCCTTATAGTTCGAATTTTCAAAAACCTTTATTGTTACTCTTCACCAGCGACTCCAATCCAAATTTCAGGATTCCAGCTCTATCCAAATTGTACTAAATTTAGTACTTTACGTACCCTTATAGTTCGAATTTCCAAAAACCTTTCATTGTTTCTCTCCATCAGTAACCCTCATTCCAAATTTCAGGATTCCAGCTCTATCCGTTCACCCAAGACCAAATTGTACTAAATTTAGTACCATTTAGCACTTTTCGTACGGTTATAGTTCGAATTTCCAAAAACCTTTCTTTGTTACTCTCCATTAGTGACCCTCATTCCGAAATTTCAGGACTCCAGCTTTATCCGTTAACCCAAAACCAACTTGTACTAAATTTAGTACGTTGTGTACCGTTATAGTTCGAATTTTAAAAAAACCTTTCATTGTTACACTTCACCAGTGATCCTCATTCCAAATTTCAGGATTCCAGCTCTATCCGTTCACCCAAATTCAAATTGTACTAAATTTAGTAACTTTTAGTACTTTTCGTACACTTATAGGTCGAATTTCCAAAAACCCTTTGGTACATCTTTATAGCTCTCCATCAGTTACACTCGTTCCAAGTTTCAGTATTACAGCTCCTACCGTTTGCCTAAGTACTTTTCGTACACTTCTAGGTCGAATTTCCAAAAACACAGCCTTATCTCACCACTACACACCAACAGCAACCTACACCCAAAATTTCAACTTTCTAGCTTCAGCGGTTTCGTTTGAATACTTCACCTCACTCCTCTTTTATATCTACAGATTTATAATTTTCAGTGTACAAAACCCCAATTATGACGTTGTCGATTAAATAATTTTTCAATGTTTCCTCCGAAATACCAAAGCCCTTGCTTTATATACAACCCCATGCCACAGAAAAGCGGATTGTATAGACAAAGGACTGCTCTCACCACAACTGAACAACTGAATTAAAAATACAATTGTAATAATATTTTGCTCAAACAAAAACTGTATGGGGTTAGTTTGTGACGAAATCTACATCCTCAGATAAATGTATAAATGAAAATCTTGAATTTTTTTAAATCGCCTTCGAAAAACGTTGAGTATTTTTGTTTGGGTCGGTTAACAGCATATAACATGATGCGGTGCTCTTGAACCAACATTAAATGAAAGGAGCTTACACCTGGGAATAAAAAAAAATCGCCTAAGCGCTCTTTAAATAAATCACGGTCAAATTTCACATTTTTTGGGGGTTTTTAGGTTTTCACGCTCTATCAAAATGGAATAAAGAAAATGTTGTAGCATCGAAAATTCTCTACAAAATTGTCCTTTATGATATTTTTGTAGGTTTTACCATTTTTAAGATATAGATGTTCAGATCAGGACAATTCACTGACTGTATCGTCTCCATATGAAACAATGTCATGACTGCAATTTCCCTACTTTAACTTATATATCCCAAAAAAGGTACAACCTAGGAAAAAATTACGAAATTTTCACAGCTATAAGATTTTTTAGTCCCATTTTGACAATACTTGCCGTTTTCAAGCAAACTCGCGAAAACCTAAGAAAAAACCTAAAACTGTGACCTGAATTTCTATATCTCAAAAATGGTAAATCCTAGGAACAAATCGTATGAGTAATCCTTTGTCTATAGGATTCATTTGTCTATGCCCATACCATAACTTACAGTTCTCCGAACTTTACAGTATGTATTGCATTTTTATTTTCCAGGGCTGTGAGAGGGTTGCGCCATATTTTTTGGGTTCCGTCGTAATAGTGCAACATAATTACTTGTTATGTAATACTTTTCTGCCTTTTTCACGTAACACACATACTCCAAAATCGTTTTCAATTACAGAACCAATCTTTGGTCTCTGCTTTGGGGCCTGTTATTGATTTCATTAATTTTTTAGCGATTTCTTCAAATTACAGATTTTGAAATTGAAAATTGAATAGTTATGACTGTACATCTCCATATACGATAAAATTCTTAATTGCAAATAAATCGTGGTAATATGCACAATTTTATTGCACTTTCATTGATTTGCAAACATTTAGTTATTACCAAAAAGTCAGGTCCATACAGTTTTTAGTTGTTGTTATTTCTGGCCGATTTCTGAATTTATTCCCCTAATGTTGTCTTCAACAGCAACTCATTTGTTCAAAAAACCCAACATCATTTATTGAAAGAATTTTTGTTTTAATTTTAAATTGAAAATAAACATTTTTACAAATGCATCGTTTGTAATCATTTTTTCTAACAGGATTTTAACGAATGAAAATCTTTTGTGCGACAACTGTTATGTGAAAACTAAATCAGGATCGGTTTGTATCTTTTGCGTAATTGATGTTTATACTGTTTATACCATTATCACCAACTGCGGCATCTGTTGCAATGGAAGATAACAAATGTCTTGTCTTTCTATTATTTAGTGGTTTACGATAAAATAAGTGCGCCTAGAAGTAAACTACAAAATTTGAAATTATGTGTGATCGTTTACGGTATCAAGAAGTTATAGCATTGTTAATTTGACACATGTCTTGCAGAGGGCCAACTAAGTAAATAAGTACGTAATAATAATGAAAAAATAGGGATTTTTGTTGTTGTTATTTTTTGTGGTTCCAGGACGAATTTTCTAAAACCCGGCCTTATCTCGCACATATGCATCAACAGTGACCCACTGGTAAAATTTCAAGCTCCTAGCTTTAGCCGTTTTGGCTGGGCGTTGATGATGAGTCAGTCAGTCAGTCACTTATCACCAAGCTCATTTATATATATAGATATATAATTGTTCCACAAACATCCCTGAAGGGACAAGGGAGACTTCTCTAATATCAATGAGAGCATTTTAGCTCAATTATACGGGACCTACTGTTTATCGCCGAGTCCGAACGGCGTATCTTAAGACACCACTTTGTAGAGAAGTTTTACATGCCTGAAATACTCAGGAAATGTCGCCAACATTACTGAGGGGTATGTTGCCACCGCTGAAAAATGTTTGATGTTGCCTGGCCGGTGAGTCGAACCCACGACCTTCAGCGTGCAAGGCGGGTGTGCATACCATTGCACCACGGTGGCACCCAAAAATGACTAGATAATAACCTGGCATATAAGGTAAACAAATACATACTTATTAAGCAAATATTAACCGAATATTTTAAGTTCGCAAGCATCTTTCCTGGATACCAAATTTACGTCTTATATTCCTCCAGCGTAATTTAGGTGACTTTTGCTTATTACTTTTGTTATATTAAACTTCTCTACAACTGGTGTATACTTATGCATAGATTTTTTTAAGGATATGAACTTGTAGCCTATGTACATACTTATATTGATGTCCCTTGTCCATGGGACATGAGCCTCTTATGACTCGCGATAGAACTCCAGAATTCAAATGCACTCATAAAATTATTTAGCGATCTCAATGAACATCATAATATGACTTCATCTCGTCGACGAAATCAAAAAGAAACATTGTTATATATAAATATTATATTATATATATAAAATGTAATTTAAATCTATTGGTTGCATAATTAAGGGAATGCAATACAACAATCCTTAGCTACCGGTGATTTTGAATGTCAAAGAAAGAGAAATAAAAGGGCCATAGTACGAGTACTCTGTTTTAAATTGATTGAAATTCCTATGTAAGGACTCTACTCCCTATAAATTCCAATGAAAACTAACCGATTAATTCCAACCCTTTAAATGATTTAAATATTTCTAGGTAAAATATGTGCATTTGACCAAAGGTAACACAAAAATTTCAAGACTAGTATATCATTGCAATTTGCATCAATTTAAATTGTGGGAATTTCGCTCGACATTTTGTAGCATACCAGCTTAATGTAGTTCGTTACAAACAAACTAAAACAATAAGGGAACCCATTAAGATGTTAGGCAGTGCTTTCGTCATCTAACTGCCACATTGATATAATTTGCATCAAGAGAGAGGCCACGAGTTAGTTTTCTAGTTTCGTTAAATATTATCCGATCATTATCCAATGTAATTGGCATCTTCCTTGACCAAACCTCTTACCTCGTGCATAAATTTTCACAGTATTGAACTATAACTGCTACCTTTAGCCTGAATGTAATTACACTACACACAATTAAAACTGTGGGATCCTTGAAAATAATAGAGTGTAACTCTGTTATCTGACAACTTACATCAACTAAATTCACATCAATGGAACGGTTAAATTATCGTCTTCCAAACATAACTGAAGTTGTCGTTCAGGGTATAATACAAATTTTAAACAAAAGTTTTGATCCATTTAACCCGCTAAATATTATCTGATCATCATGTAAAATAGCAAGCTTCTTCTTCGTCGTAAACACAAGCTTTACTTATATTGCAAATTTGTAGCTTTACTATAATTGCAAATTTGTAGCATCGGAGGAAAATATGCTTCTCTACACAGAACCCATTATATAATAGATAGTAGGCTTGTTATGTAGCAGACACATTATTTGCAATTTGCATCAGGGGAAAGGTCAGTAATTTTTCTTTCATATGTGCCGGTATATGCCCTCCAGGAATTCAAATATGGACCAAAAATAAAATTTTGTTATTTTTATACCAATCAGATCATTATTGGATAATGATTGCAGGCACCTTATTCGACCTAAACTCTTACCTCGTGCAAAATTTCGTGACTATTGAGCTATAATTGCGACCTCTAGCGTGTTTATGATTATACTACAAGCAAATAACTGGATATATTAGGATGTCACTCTGTTATATAATCATGTACACCAACATAATTAGCATCAATGGAAAAGTCAAAAGTTCCTTTTCCAAACATAGCTTAGGTTAGGTTAGGTTCAGGATGCGCAACTGCCATGTTGGCAGCTACTCCACTCGGAGACCTTGAGGTCCATTGTGATCATCCAAACTATTGAATTATGTGTGTTGTAGAGGTGAAAGATGTTGTAGTGATGTGTGATTTGGGCTATTTGATTGTAGATGATGGATATGGCTATGTGTGTTGATGTTGATTTGGTTGTAGATGGTGATGATGTGTAAAAGATGGCTATATGGTGATTTGTGCATTCAGGTGATGACTGTGCAAAGAGATATGCTATATATCTGTAGATGATGATGCGTGGCTATTTAGATGATGATAGTGTTGTAGATATTGATGGTGTGGAAGTAAATATTGGTTGTGTGGAAGACAAGTGATGTGGTGCCTGTTGTGGATAGAGATATATGGTGCTGTGTGACTGTGGGTGATGATATATGTCTGTTGATGTGATGTGCTGTGTGGGAGGAAGATGATTAGGTTGGAAAGGTTGGACAGGAAGGGAAGCGGAAGTTGGTATGACAAGAGAGAAGAGTAAGAATAATTAGAATAATTAGTGACTGTATTGGAGAAGTCAGGTTATTTAAAGAGGGAAGATTGTTTAGTAGCTAACTACGATTTAATTACTAATGGTTTTAGGTCTGTGCTGGCCTGCCCCAGAGCATCTTAAGGCTCTTGCAGTAAACCACCAACACTGTAGGGTCAATAGAGGCGAAGTAGGAAAGAGATTCAATCATATGTTCACCAAATAGTCTATGTCTTTTGACCATCAGTCTAGGACATCTACATAGAAGGTGCTCGATTGTCTCTGTTTCCTCCTCATCCTCACATAACCTACAGTACTCAATGTTATTGCCATCCCACTTGCAAGTCATGGATCTTATTCCGCAGTGACCGGTTATTACCCCCACAGCGGTTTTGATTTCTGATTTGCACAGCGAGAGGAGGAACGAAGTTCTACGCCATGAGATAACCAGCCAGATTGACTTAGATACCTTACAACCAGGCACATCTTGCCAAACTTTAACGGTTTTCTCTGCGTCGAGCTTACTGAGTTTGTCGAGGAAGAAGCAGAGAGGTGGCTTGACACTATCCTCTACCGTGAGGTCCGAGGATTGGGATCCTCTTCTAGCCAATTCATCAACTATCTCGTTTCCCTCAACATTGCAATGCCCTGGAACCCAACAAAACCTAACAACTATGTTACATGTTTTTGAGACCTGCATCTTTAAACAATCCTGGATTTAATGCTGTATGACCCTAACGCTTTTAGGGCAGCCTGACTGTCCACATAAACAGTGACTGCCTTATCTATAAGGTCCGTCATTCCCACTGTTAATTCCAAGGCTTTCAAAACCGCAAAAACTTCTGCCTGTAAAACACTACAATTGTCATTAAGCTTATATGAGTTCCTGATGTCTAGTTCTTCACAAAACACACCAGATCCCGTGCCTTCTTCCATCTTCGACCCATCGGTGAAGATCGACAGACTGTCGGGAAGTGGTCTGCCTCGTGTCCACTCACTCCTTATATATTAATACTTCAGCTGTGTCAAAGTCCAGGCTTGATGAGATGTAGTCATGTAGTCTCCTGCAGATGTAGTCCCTGATGTAGATGTAGTCCCCTGGCTCTTAGTCCAATCTGGCTACATATCCGCTGTAGAACACTAGCATGTCCAAGATGTGAACCACGCCACAGTTTACTTGCCCGGAATGTGTCTTCCTGTATATAACAAATTTTCACACAAAAGTTTACCATCTCAAATCTGCAATCTTCTTCTTTGTAATATACTTTATCTGATTTAAAATTTCGAGGCGATCGGACTACAGAGCAGCTACAAAATCGGTTAAAAATTTAGTTTTTGGTCCATTTCACCCGCTAAATATTTTACGATCATCGCCTATAACAATAGGTGTCTATTCTGTTCTGAACCCGACCACCATGAAAAATTTCGTGACGATCGGTCCATAATTGCGGCCTGGAGTTTGATTACAATTTATAATGGACAGACACACATCTCAAAATCGCTTTATCTCGTCGAGATATGAATTTTGGTATACCACATGGGGGTCTACGACGAATATTTCCCGGTGTTACATGAATTTTTCGAAAAACAAACTTATAATACTCTTTCCACATATTTGTGTAGGGTATAAAAATCCAATTAAAAAATAAACACCGCAAAGACAAAGCTTATGAGATTAGGCACAACAAGTCAAACGCCACTCTCAATAAACGGGCAAATTATCGAAGACGTAGAACACTTCTGTTACTTAGGTAGCAAGATTACCAAAGACGGCGGATCAGAAGCAGATATCAACGATCGTATTAACAAAGCTAGAAATGCGTTCCGATCACTCAATAAAGTCTGGAGGTGTAGTGCTATATCAATCACAACTAAAATTAGGATATTTAACTGCAGTGTCAAATCTATTCTACTGTATGGTTGTACGACTTGGAGTTTTACGCAAGCGACCACTAGAAAGCTCCAAGTATTTATCAATCGGTGCCTACGCCAACTTCTAAGAATCTTCTGGCCTAATAAAATATCAAATTCGGAACTACTACTCCGAACCAATTGTAGCCCTGTCGAGGTAGAAATTCGAAGGAGGAAATGGACTTGGATAGGCCACATCTTTCGGCGACCACACAGTGACATCGCCAGAACAGTTCTAGACTGGAATCCGCAAGGACAACGTAAGAGAGGACGCCCAAGAAACACATGGATCCGTTGTACAAAAAGAGAGCTTGAATCAGCCCATATATCCTGGGGCCAGGCAAAACATCTGGCCAATGATAGAAGGAGATGGAGAGAGCTTGTCGATGCCCTATGTTCTACCTGAACTTTTTACATCTGTCTTTTATGTAATTAATGCAATTTTTTTATGTAAGATATACTGATGTAAATAAAGGACATATATATATATATATATATATATATATATATATATATATATATATATATATATATATATATATATATATATATATAAATCCAATTACCCCCAGACCCATAATCATGGATCTTTAAAGAGATTTTTCAAAGGACTACAAATCAAATAATCGTGGATTTTATTATATCAATTATAGTGGATTTTTAATGATCGGGTTTTGGAAAATCGTGGAATTTTTAATCAAGGACCACCAGACCAACAATCGGGGAATTTTTAAAGAGATTTTTTCAAGGACCACGATACCAATATAATGGTGGATTTTTAAAGAGATTTTTCCAAGGACCACCTGAACACAGTTGGTGTAATTTTTTTTTTGTAAGGAGCACCAGACAAATAATCTTGGAGATTTTTTTAAGGACCGCCAGACCAACCAGACTTATTATCAGAATTTTATAAAGACTATTTTTCAAATAACACATACACAATACATTTGTATTTAATTAATTAATTCATAATTCATTTAATTTTGTTGCTTTGCTGTCTATATATCCTTTGAAATGACCAATTCTTTGAATGTCATTATTATGCGTTCTAACAATTCAACCGCTATTATTTCTGCTACATTGAAAATATTTGTGAATAGGAAAGAAATCTTAAATGGTTCTTTTCTTCCTGATGCATATTCATGTGTATGTCATACACATGCATATTTCACGATTTTGGGATAATTCTTTTTTTGTTTAAGCAAAAATAATGCCTTACACATATTTCATGTGACCGCACAAACACATAAACACAAACACATAAACGCACACATTTGTGACTGGTGAATACATGGGTATGTGCATACCCAGCAAAATGTTCGATGACAAATCATGAGTTGAATCATGGGTGCAAGTGACATGTCATAGGTGAAAATTTAGGTGAATCACCAATGACATTTACAAGGGAGTGACACACACTTTCACCAATTCATTATCTTAGCATTTTGCAACAGTTCATTGTCATAGCATCCTGCACCAGTTCATCATCACAGCATCTTGCACCAGTTCATTGTCATGGCATTTTGCACCAGTTCATTGTCATAGCATCTTGCACCAGTTTATTGTCATGGCTTCTCGCACCAATGCTTTGGATCCGGATTTTCGCCAATCAAAAATAAAATTTCCAATCCTATTATGCAATTTGTTTAATTAATAAGAATGCAATGCACAGATGATTTGTATCACCAGATGTTATTTTTCTTTATTTTTTATGTAATTTCCAAAATTATAATTAATATTATAATCTGCAATATCATATTTGTCTCTTCTGATGGCTGCTAGATATTTCTTTCAACTTGGGGGTTCCGTTTTTCCAATATTCGCTAAATTATGTGACAATCGCTGAACCAAGCTCATCATTTGGGAAAGAATCCAGCCCATCGTCTCTTTTATACTTAGTTTACCGATCTTCTACTTTGCTTCTCTATATCAAAATGTGGACTGATATAATAACTTTTCAATACCAAACATGCTACCAGTAATAAATAGAAACTTCTGTACCAATTTGAAGAGTTCTATGTTAAATATCGCGAGCTGTATCATGATTTAAACAGATAGACATTATATCGACTTATTTTTTATGTTGACCACAAATTTATGCATACTTTATAGTTTCTCCGACGAATATTCCGATGTGTTGTAAACAGAATCACAAAGTTTATTATAACCTTAAACATCGTATGGTGGAAGCTATAATTTAACTAACTTTCTATTCTACATCTGGAAATACCATTGTATGAGCGTTATACCAAAACGTCGACATATCGTCAATTCGGCTCGAAAATCTAGAGGTATCAATATTAGATAGATAAATTGATGATATACTACTAATGCTTCCATGGAAATTCAAAACGACGGGCCAGCAACGCGGAACCGGGTCAGCTAGGTCCCTAGGTGAGCAGGTCTTCTTTACGAACAATTATGACGGAGAAAACCAAATATTGCCAAGGACTACAGTCGAACCTCTAATCCCAATGTAATTTTTCCTTTTAACAATTTTAAGAAGTAACCCATTATTATTCATCTTACTGGTAATGCAGAAAGTAGGGACTAAATACCAAATTCTAGCGATGACGGTGGGAATCGTCCAAACTCTTCTATGGTACCTATATAAGAACGTTGACTTATACCGACAAGTCTCTGCAGGTATGTTTACGACCCCCGAAATTCATGAGGTATCGTTCCATGGGAGCCTTAACAAAAAGTGCACCTGATGCGACTATATTCTGCAGAAGTATTTACGACCCCAATAAACCAAATTTTAGCCATTTCAGTTTAATAATTTGGCATAAATATTGCAAATACCCAACATCGGGTGCTTTATCAAAAACTGGACACAGAATGGGAATGCTTATACCCCAAGGATGACTAAATTCCATTTAATGGCGAATACCGAAAATCGAGTGGTACCGTTCCATGGGGTTTATATCAAAACGTGGACCGGTATAACCCATTTCCAATACCAAACATCCTAAGAGAAATTTATTACAAAGTTCAATGTTAAATATTGCGGGCTGTATCTTGATTTCAGCTGAAGAACATCGCTACATTAGCTCATTATTATTCGAAGTGTTAGAAAGGGAAACAAGAAGTAGAGGGTATAATTAAAAGAATTTCCTATTTTAAATCTGGAGATACAATTACATGAGAGTTTTGCTAAATATTTATTTTATGAAGTTTTAAGAGGAATTCATAGTTACGTCAATTCGGTTCGAAAATCACAACATTTCATTCGTAATTCGATTATTCTATTTGTAATTCAAATTATTTATTTGTAATTCGACTATTATATTTGTAATTCAAGTTGTTCCATTTGTAATTCGAATTATTCCATTTATAAAAAGGAAAGGAACAAAAAGGAATAAATGGAATAATTCGGATTACAAATAAAATAGTTCGAATTACAAGTAAAACAAGTCGAATTACAAATCGAATAATTCGAATTACAATTGAAATGTTTCGAATTACAAATGCAATTATCGAATTGCAAATAAAATGTTACGAATTAAAAAAGGAATTCTCGAATTACAACTAAAGTGATTCGAATTGAATCTGAAAAGGTGTGGATATATAAATATGTACATGGGTTATAAATGTTTACACGGAAAACTAAAAACGGGCCAGCAACGCGGACCGGGTCAGCTAGTCTATTATATAAAACTCAAATGACGTTCGTACGTGAATCAAAAACTCGACCAATTTACAACCGATTTGTTTCGCGTTTGTCTTTAAATGTTCGTACTTATCCAAGGAAGGATCCGACGTATTTTATTTTTGAGATATCGCGAAGAATCCGCGAAAATTTGCAAAAATAAATTTTGAAGAAAGTTAATTGTTTCCTCACATTTCGTTGGAGGCTTTTGTTGTCGACTTGCTTATTTCCACCTTTTTTACATTTTTTATGGCGAAAAATCCGCTAAAATTTGCAAAAATATATTTTGAAGAAAGTTAATTGTTTCCTCACATTTCGTTGCAGGTTTTTGTTGCCGACTTACTTATTTTCACCTTTTCCAATTTTTTAGAGCGAAAAATGCGCTAAAATTTGCAAAAATATATTTTGAAGAAAGTTAATTGTTTCCTCACATTTTGTTGGCAGCTTTTGTTGTCGACTTGCTTATTTCCACCTTTTTAAAATTTTTAGCGAAAAGTGTATATGACGAAAAGTCAAAAATATTTAACATTGATGAAGCCAAGTGCAAACTATTATAATTCGCGAAATATTGCAGTGTACCACGAAATATGACCATATTTGCATCAAACGAAGTGTTTTTAATCAACTCTCAAAAATATGTCTAAAAAATTAATTTTCGCGGACGCTATGACCGTGTAAATGAATAATAACATGTAAATGGCAAAAACACGTTGAAGCAAACTAGTTTTTTTAAGTTGTTATTCGATTGACGGTTAAACCGTTTAAATAACGAATATCTGGACCGGATTTGAAAATAACTCGCCGATTTCATCTAGAAACATTTGCAACTTCGTCTGAAACATTCAACTTTTTCAATTTTTTTGAATTAATTCTCTTTCGAGTTGAGCTATTTAGATTTTGTTGAGCATTGTTATTAGTGGTTTCGAGAGAGGCAATTATTATTACTGGTTTAGTTAGAAAATACCTACATTTCCGAAAGTAAATATATTTCGGTGTTAATTTTGTAAATGTAAGTAACGACAAAAGCTTATTATGTGGTTGCTACATGATCTATCATATTTCAATGCCGCGCCTTCTATTATATAAAACTCAAATGTCGTTCGTACGTGGATCAAAAATTCGACCAATTTACAACTGTTTTTTTTTTTCGCGATTGTCTTAAAATGTTTATATTCAAGTTAATTTTTTTTTTGTTTGGGAAAGCAAATACATTCCGATGTTAATTTTGTAACCGTAAGTAACGACAAAATATCTTTTATGCGGTTGTGTTCACATTCCGGTACCACGAGTCTGAAAATTCGAAATTACCGCAATTAATGGTATATAGGTGATCAAGAATACCCGCAGAGCAGTGATTGATGCTCAACTCCAAAAATACCGCTTTCGGTCGGTGTCGTTCTATGGGTGCTATGTCAAAACGTGAAGCTTCGCCGAACATTTTCATCAAGAAATGTTTGTACCTCGACGGAAGACCAAGATAAAAATTGCACACGCTTTTATTGTACAATTTGCCTAACACCAACAAAATATCCAAAATATGTAGGTATTGTTTTACGGACACTATGGGTCTATACCAACAAAATTCTACAACATAGTGGTATACATCTAATTTCCGAACCTTGGTATTGTCATAGACTAATAAATTCTTTTTTGTAGGTGTCGCCGGTATGCAAAGTACCTAATCTTTTCACACAGTTGCACAATGTTTTGGGGCAAATTACAATATTTTTTTGGATTTGTTTATATGAGGATGTTGATCTGGCCAAAGATTATCCATATTTTGTCTTTTATCAGAATAAATAGTTTAAAATCTATAGTAACTTTTAATAAAACTACTAACGCCATCTACCAATTTTCGAAAATTTCGAAGATAAATGCTGAGAGCAAATAAATGTCTATGAATTTATTAGTCTATGCTATGGAGTCTATTTTAAAACAACGACCGATAAAATCATCTTCAATAACAAAATCACCTCTTCTTCTTCATCTGCCAATTTGTATTCGGATGTTCCCGATTATAGAATTACAATTTCGTGTTACTATAAATAACTTAACTAACTGTTGAGAGCTTTGTCTACTTTTCTACAGACGGGCAGACTGAGGCACATCGAATTGGCATTTTATGCACACCAACACGCTATGAATTTCCAATTTCAAATGAAGTTTTTAAGTGTGAAGGTATGGGGACTATATATTAATTATATTGAAATCGGTCGAGATTTGTAAATTGTGTGCAGAATTTGGACTAAAAAATTTTCGAAAAAATATTTTGAAAACCGTTCAGATTTAAGGTCATTCTTTTGTTAAAAAATATCACATGAGTAGAGATAAGGAATAATAATAAAATATTAAATCTCTGATTCATTGTTTAAGGAAGTGTCTTTGAAGTCAGTAGAAGTCATCATTGCGTGTACTTTTAGTTAGAGGAAATAAAGGCTAATATGTATTATTAAATATCATATATTTGAGAGGCTTCTTAGGTGGGATGGGCGAAGGGGAAACAGTTACCTATATTTACTTAAGACATGTCCTTATCCTCATTTTTATTATTATTGGATTAAAAATTGTCAATGCATGTGGGAGTTACCCAAATAGTAATTTAAGGTGTCACAACAGCTTGATATATGTCCTTGGAAAAACGTTCTCAATTTAATTCTCTTCTTTAAAAGGGACATTTATGGTGACGATATGACATTTCCAAATGTCACCCACTTAGGTGTAGTTATAGTAGGAAAAGATTTAGCAGGAGTCTTACTACCTGCACCATACAAAAATACCATAACATTAGCTCCATACGCGGCACTGAATGTGTAGAGAAAGCCTTCAAATCTGCTATATTTATGTATTAAAGTATTTTAAAGAATAATTTCAATATAAGTACAGCATTCCATTATATTTTATCTTGGTCGGGGTAGCGAAAAACCAAACATAGTTTTTTTCTGAACCAAGACCGACTAAACATGAAAAAGGACAATGAAAACGGGAAAATATTGATTAGTTGCCAAACAGAGCCGTACCTTAAATATTCTGAGCAACATTTTTGTAGAAAATTTGGATGTTAAAAAATCTCATCTTGTATGTATATAAATCTTGCCACTATCGATCACTTTCATCTGACTTTTATTTTCATTTTAGCAATTACTTTTGCAAGTACACAATTATTCGGTTACATGAGTATTTGATAATTTATTGTGCGGGTACTTATCAATTTATTTAAACTCATGACATTATTATGACAAAGATCGGATCTTTCACCACTTCAATTTCACTCATTAAAATTCGATGAAAAAGATAGGATTATTCACGACTTCAACTGCACTCATGAAAATTCGATGAAAAAGATCGGATCTTTCACGACTCCTTTCGCACTCATGCAAACGAACCAGTGAAATCATGATTTCACATGGAATCACTTCCATTTAATTTTGCTGGGTATGCATTCCAACCATTAAAAGACATTTTTTGTTAGGATGAGTGAGTGAATGGATGATGGGTGAATGAATATTTAAAATATTTTGTGTGAATTAAATTGCAAAATATTTAACGACGTTTCACCATATTTGTAGAAAAAACATAATAAACCATGTGAAAATGAAAATATGTGCGAACGAAAACGTTTATAAAGCAACATAATAAACCATGTGAAAACAAGTAAGCAAAGGTTATAGTCGGGCAAGGCCGCCCATGTGATACCCTACACCACTGCACCTGGGAATTAGCTTTCAGCAAATCAAAATTCCTTTATAGAACAAATAAGCCCACTGTAAGAAATAACTTTGTCGATTCTGCCACCTTATCACATTAAGCTTAGGACCTACAGTTTATCGCCGAGTCCGAAAGGCGTTTCCTAAGACACCACTTTAAGAGAAGTTTTATGTGGCTCAAATACTCAGAAAATGTCGCCAACATTACTGAGGTGTATTTTGCCACCGTTGAAAGTTTGATGTTACCTCGCCGAGGAATCGAACCCACGACATTCTGCGTACAAGGCGGATCTGAAGTTGAAATATAGCTCCACTCTATACAATAATATTAGAAACGAAGATACGTAATGATTTTTTGTTTTGAGCATATTAAATGTATCAGAAGTCTATTCTTCAAAAATCAAAAAATGTAAAATGTCCATGTTTTGACATATCTAATAGGGTGCCACCGTGGTGCAATGGTATGCACTCCCGCCTTTCACGCTGAATGCGCGGGATCGGTACCTAGGCCAGGCCACATGGAATTTTTTAACTGTGGCAAAATACCCCTCAGTAATGATGATGAAATTTTCTGAGTATTTCACCCATGAAAAACTTCTCTACATGCGGTGTCTTAGGACACGTCCTTCGAACTCGACGATAAGGAGTAGGTCCCTTATCATTAAGGTAGTATGAATCAGGGTGCACTCATTCATACTGGGAAGTTTGTGGAACAATTATGTATATCATTATACATTTCTATTAAAAGTTCCAAAATTGGAAAATTGACATTGGTAGCCCCTTCTGATACATCTATATATTTTCTTTGAATATAAGGTTCCTTTTAGGAATACACCTAGTATAAATAAATTACACTGTGCAACAAAATTAAATTTTTTTCAAAATGATGGGAAAAATCGAGTAGATTATGAAAGTAGAGCTAAAAATATGAGATACGTGTATCGGCGTTTTAAAAGTTTACGTCGGAAAGTAACCAAAATAGGCGGGGCAAGTTCCGCCCATTTTTAATTTTTTCGAAATATTCGAGTTAAGATATCTTTGAATCCTTGCATTTCAGGTATATAGTGTCTTTGGCAATTTTACAGAAGAGTATGTGGGCAATATTTTTGTTAAAAATTTTAACCCTCATGCGGTTCATCAAAGGGGTCTTTTTTGTCCTTTTTTCAAAAATCTTTCAAAAACTCCTTAAAACTGTGATTGTATCAAATCCAAATATTCTACAAAATTGTTCGCCATAAAATTTTACTATAGGTCTCGGAATACACCAAATCTGTAAAACACGTTTTAGGGTTAAAGTCGGACTTCATCTGAGTTTATTTAAAATTGTCCCACAAAACATAATTTCAGAGAGATGATGTCAGAGACAAAAATATTCTTCGTCAAATTTCACTATGGGTCACCAAAGAAATGAAATGTCTATTTACATTTTATAGCATGAAAATATCAGTATCAATTTTGCTGAAAAAACATGAAAATATTTCCCAATTTTTTTGATGAAAAATTTTTCCTTCTTTTTTCGAGTTGATACATGGAAGTAATATAAAACTTGGTTATAGGTTAAAAGTGTCAAAAGATGAAAAATTCTACACAAAATTTCACTATGAGTTTCAAAATAAACCATAAATCTATGTACACTATTTCCTTAAAAAAATTAGATTACAAATTTATATATATTAGGATGAAATTATATGTTTTAATTTTGGACTGTTAATTTTACATAATTCCATACTGGATCAAATTCAAGAAAAATCCTTTACTTTTTGGGCTTTCACATGCACAATTTGGTGTGGCCCAAAATACTACAAAGATGGGACTACGTCCTACTTTGGTGGCATTTACGGAATTAACACTAGCATTTGACATAAATAGCTGTATCATGAATGGACATAACTAACTCAGTTACGATATAGTGATTTATGTCAATTTCTAAGGTTTATTTCGTAAATGTCACCAAAGTATGAATTAGTCCCATCATTGTAGTATTTTGGACCGCACCAAATTGTGCATGTGAGAGCCCATATGACACCTATATTTTCACTTGACCATAGCCGTAGACCTCTAATGTATTTTCACTTACAATATAAGCAACCAATGGCTTATCCAAACTACGGAATTTAAGTTGAAAGTACTAAAAATACGCAATTTGGGCAGGTCCAATGTGGGTTTTTTATATTCCAAATATATATGCACCACAAAGCATTATGAATGGAACGCAGAACATCTTCTGTATGAATTCACAACGAAAAACCATCAATATGATATTTACAGTATCCAATCACAACGACAATCTGTATGAAAATTGGGAAATATAGACCTAAAACATATATATATATCAAAAACAAGTTCTGCTAAGAATGTTATATGCTATGGTTACAGATTTCTTTTATTCAGAGACCCATAATGAAATTTAATTTGGAACATTTCTTTCTTTAACAATATTCCCAAAAAGTAAAGGATTTTTCTTGATTTTGATCCAGTATGGAATTATGTAAAATTAACAGTCCAAAATTAAAACATATAATTTCATCCTAATATATATAAATTTGTAATCTAATTTTTTTAATGAAATAGTGTACACAGATTTATGGTTTATTTTGAAACTCATAGTGAAATTTTGTGTAGAATTTTTCATCCTTTGACACTTTTAACCTATAACCAAGTTTTATATTACTTCCATGTATCAACTCGAAAAAAGAAGGAAAAATTTTTCATCAAAAAAATTGGGAAATATTTTCATGTTTTTTCAGCAAAATTGATACAGATATTTTCATGCTATAAAATGTAAATAGACATTTCATTTCTTTGGTGACCCATAGTGAAATTTGACGAAGAATATTTTTGTCTCTGACATCATCTCTCTAAAATTATGTGTTGTGGGACAATTTTAAATAAACTCAGATGAAGTCCGACTTTAACCCTAAAACGTGTTTTTCATTTTTAGAGATTCCTGGCGATTAGACAAGAGTTACAGATTTGGTGTATTCCGAGACCTATAGTAAAATTTTATGGCGAACAATTTTGTAGAATATTTTGATTTGATACAATCACATTTTTAAGGAGTTTTTGAAAGATTTTTGAAAAAAGGACAAAAAAGACCCCTTTGATGCACCGCATGAGGGTTAAAATTTTTAACAAAAATATTGCCCACATACTCTTCTGTAAAATTGCTAAAGACACTATATACCTGAAATGCAAGGATTCAAAGATATCTTAACTCGAATATTTCGAAAAAATTAAAAATGGGCGGAACTTTCCCCGCCTATTTTGGTTACTTTCCGACGTAAACTTTTAAAACGCCGATACACGTGTCTCATATTTTTGGCTCTACTTTCATAATCTACTCGATTTTCCTCGTCATTTTTTTTTTTGTTGTCGCACAGTGTTATAAGCCGCTGCAAATATACACAATTACTATGCAATTTGCCATAGCTGACCGTGAAATTTTCGACAGACGGACACAGCTCCAATTTTATTGAACACTAAAAATGCTTTATACAAGGGAACATTGTGAGTTTATCGAAGATCTATCGTCCAAAAAAGTACACTTGTATGCTTGGAAATGCGATTTTGTGCTTTTTAGGGTATTTCGAAAATAGCTCATTGTGGATATATGAATATTGTGATATCAAAAACTATATTTTAACCGGCAAAAAACAACTAATAATGAGTAGAAATTCAAATAATTTGCATGCAAGCAAATTTATGACTCCCAAAAGTATTCCTATTTAATTATACGCCAGGAAGGTTTGGGTGCCTTCACCAAAATTAATGTTTCAAAAAAACTTTAACTGTAGCGACACCGAGTGCTGCAAAATACATATTATAAAAAGTTCAATTGGACAATTAATATGCTAGGGCTCCACGTTGCAATGATGATAGAGACAAATTGTAGCATGGGAATGTTGTATTCTACACAAAACCTACAAATATTAGGCAGTAGGCCCGTTAGTTACCCCGGAGACACATTGCATCAGGGGAAAGGTCAGTAGTTATTTTTCCACATGTAGGCTACTTTGCTGAAATACATATATAAGCTATATATTAAAAATTTTCACAATTTTCACCCAAAAGTTGTGGTCCATTTAACACTCTAAATATTATCTGATCACTATTTCATATTGCAAGCTTCTTTCGTGTCAAATACTCTTACCTTATTTAAAATTTCGAAGCGATCGGACTATTACTGCGACCTACAGAGCAGCTACAAAATCGGATAAAAATTATGTTTAGGGTCCATAAATATTTCACGATCATCACCATCAACAATAGGTGTCTATTCTGCTCTGAACGCGACCTCCATGCAAAATTTCGTGACGATCGGTCCAAAATTGCGGCTTGGAGTTTGATTACAATTTATAATGGACAGGCGGACGGACGGACACAAATCTCAAAATCGCTTTATCCCGTCGAGATATGAAGATTGGTATACCACATTAGGTTCTAGGACCGATATTTCGCGGTGTTACTTGAATTTTTCCCAAAACAAACTGATAATACCCTTTCCACATAGTGGTGTAGGGTATAATGAAAATACGTGCGAACAAAAACGGTTATAAAGCTATCAATATTTTGGTTGAAGACTACATGAAACATTTTACATACGTTTTAGGAGATTTTAACAAGGCACTATAGGCCCAATGGCAGGTTTCTGAGGCAAAAAGTCTATTTTTGAAGTCATATATTTGGATAAAATAGTAACGGGATTAGATTCTTAACACTTTGAGCCACTTAGAAACAAAATCATTTCAACCTGGCAACTTTTCATGACCACATACCGGCCTGTCAAAGATATTGCATCTTACATTGTAAGATTTTATAAAAATCTATCAAACGAAGAACAAATTTGTTTCGCTCGACAATTAAAAACCGCTAACATAATAAACAGTTTTTTATACCCTCAGCCTTTAGTCTAGAAAGCGTATATACACTTTCATACGGGCAAAATGTGCCTCATCGAAATAATGGTTTTGGACCCCAATATATCGGTCCACTCCTTCCGGTACCTCAACCACAAAAGTTCCAAAATGTTCGGAAAATTTGTGGACACAATAAATCTTGAAGGGAGTAACCGATTTGGTCCATGTTTTGCACATCGTAAAATTTCTACCAGACTTAGATGAGGTTCCAATATGGACTTAATCGGGCTACTCCTTCGGGTACCTCCCACACAAAATTTCGGATAAGTTCAGTTAGGACCTGCTCTAGAATCACTTTGATTTTTGTTGCAGCAATTTGTATTCACTTCCCCCCATACGACGGTACAAGTTTCATAAGGGGCAAGTCCATACTTCCTGAGAAAATTTTCGGAAAGGTGCAAAAAAAAACCCCTATGACACCTTGTGTAGTGGTTGGAGCGCAAGATAACCCTCGAACGGATCTGTCGATTCGGTCCAAAATTTGGCCTTTGTAATATTTTATCAAAACATAGTTTAAGTTCGAAGTTGGGTTATATCGGTCCACTCCTTCAGGTACCTCCCCACAAAACTTCAAAAATGTTCGGAAAATTTTTGCGCGCGATAACTCTTGAATGAGATGTAATCCATACTTTGCACATCCTAATATGTATACCAGATATAGATCAGGTTCGAATATGGACTATAATTGTCCACTCCTTCTGGTACCTCTCACACAAAATTTCGGATAAGTTCACTTTAAGACCTGCTCTCGAATCACTTTGATTTTTGTTGAAGCGATTTGCATTCGCCACCTCCATCACGACGGTAAAAGTTTTTTCAGGGGCAAGTCTATATTTCTTGGGAAAACAGTCCAAAAGTTGTAAAAAAAACCCCTATGTCACCATATGTGGCGGTCGGAGAACACAATTACTCTCGAACTGTTCAACCGATCTGGTCCAACATTTGGTCTTCGTCTTAGTTTCATGGGCAATACCGGTCCACCACTTTCGGTACTTCTCCCCAATATTTAAAAATGTCACTAAAATGCTAGGACGATATCACTTCAACGGGGCAACCAATTTGGTCCAAACTTTGGATCTCCTAATATTTTATCAAAATTTAGTTTAACTTCTAAAATGGCCCATATCGGTCCTCCCTAATGCTACCTGCCCTACAAAAGTTCAACAGTTGTGTCTTAGTTCAGTTAATTCCTAATCCACATTTTTGTCGGCAAGTTCAAATGTCCAAAAAGGGCCACAAAAATCTGAAGAGATCTTAAATATATTCGATCTGTCCGTAGGTGAAAGTTTCTCTTCACATTGGCTGACTGACACTTTTTTAACTGTTTTTAATGAATAACACGTGTAAGGGTATGTAAATAATATTCTGATTAAGAATAAAAAAAAGTTAGATTTGGTAAGGAATATTTGATGTTGACTTGTGGTGTATTTTTGTGTAGTTTATGTTTTTGGAATAGAACTCTCGGTATTGTGACGTATTCGCGAAACTATATATATATATCTATATATATAAATGAGCTTGGTGATAAGTGATTGACTGACTGACTGACTCATCATCAACGCCCAGCCAAAACGGCTAAAGCTAGGAGCTTGAAATTTTACCAGTGGGTCACTGTTGATGCAAATGTGCGAGATAAGGCCGGGTTTTAGAAAATTCGTCCTGGAACCACAAAAAATAACAACAACAAAAATCCTTATTTTTCATTATTATTACGTACTTATGCACTTAGTTGGCCCTCTGCAAGACATGTGTCAAATTAACAATGCTATAACTTCATGATACCGTAAACGATCACACATAATTTCAAATTTTGTAGTTTACTTCTAGGCGCACTTATTTTACCGTAAACCACTAAATAATAGAAAGACAAGACATTTGTTATCTTCCATTGCAACAGATGTCGTGAATAACTAAATGTTTGCAAATCAATGAAAGTGCAATAAAATTGTGCATACTACCACTATTTATTTGCAATTAAGAATTTTATCGTATATGGAGATGTACAGTCATAACTATTCAATTTCAAAATCTGTAATTTGAAGAAATCGATAACTAATTAATGAAATCAATAATAGGCCCCAGGAATATAGGAATTTGGTATGGAAATCAAGGTTGGGAAGTGGTGCTTCTAAAAGGAAATGGTTTGGAAAATTACCAATCATGTGTACGAAAAGTATTAAATGGTACTAAATTTAGTACAATTTAGATTTGGGTGAACGTAAAGAGCTGGAAACATGAAATTTGGAATTAAGGTTACTGTTGTAGTGTAGGATTGAGATATGAGGGTAGTTTTGGAAATTCGTTCTTATGTGTATGAAAAGTACTAAATGGTACTAAATTTGATACAATGGGGATTTGGGTGAACGGATAATAGCTGGAATCTCGATATTTGGAATTGAGATTACAGGTGGGGTGTAGGATTGAGGTAGTTTTGAAAATTCGTACTTATGGGTACGAAAAGTACTAAATGGTACTAAATTTAGTACAATTTGGATTTGAATGAACGGATAGAGCTGGAAACCTGAAATTTGGAATTAATATTACTGTTGAAGTGTAGGATAGAGATATGAGGGTAGTTTTGGAAATTAGTACTTATGTGTACGAAAAGTACTAAATAGTACTAAATTTGGTACAATAGGGATTTGGGTGAACGGATAGAGCTGGAATCCTGATATTTGGAATTGAGATTACTGTTGGAGTGTTGGATTGAAGAACTTTTGGAAATTCGTACTTATGTGTATGAAAAGTACTAAACGGTACTAAATTTGATACAATGGGGATTTGGGTGAACGGATAAAAGCTGGAATCTCGAAATTTGGAATTGAGATTACTGGTGGGGTGTAGGATTGAGGTAGTTTTGAAAATTCGTACTTATGGGTACGAAAAGTACTAAATGGTACTAAATTTAGTGCAATTTGGATTTGGGTGAACGTATGTATGTAGCTGGAAACCTGAAATTTGGAATTAAGATTACTGTGAAGTGTAGGACTGAGATATGAGGGTGGTTTTGGAAATTCGTACTTATGTGTTCGAAAAGTACTAAATTTGGTACAATAGGGATTCGAGTGAACGGACAGAGCTGGAATCCTGAAATTTGAAATTGAGATTATTGTTGGAGCATAGGATGGGGGAAATTTTGGAAATTCGTATTTATGTGTACGAATAGTACTAAATGGTACTAAATTTAGTACAATTTAGATTTGGGTGAAAGGAAAGAGCTGGAAACCTGAAATTTGGAATTAATATTACTGTTGAAGTGTAGGATTGAGATATGAGGGTGGTTTTGGAAATTAGTACTTATGTGTACGGAAAGTACTAAATGGAACTAAATTTTGTATAATGGGTATTTGGGTGAACGGATAGCTCTGGAATCTCGAAATTTGGAACTGAGATTACTGGTGGAGTTTAGTATTGCGGAAGTTTTGGAAATTCGTACATAGGGTACGAAAAATACTAAATAGCACTAAATTTGGTACAGTTTCGATTTGGGTGAACGGATAGAGTTTGATTCCTCAAATTTGGACTGAGGATCACTGATGAAGAGTAAGAAATATGCACCAAAGGGTTTTTGGAAACTTGAGTGTACGAAAAGTACTAAATGGTACTAAATTTAGTACAATTTGGATTTGGGTGAACGGATAGAGCTGGATTCCTGAAATTTGGAATTGATATTACTGTTGGAGTGTAGGACTGGGGAAGTTTTGGAAATTCTTACTTATGTTAATGAGAAGTACTAAATTTGGGACAATGGGGATTTGGGTGAAGGGATATAGTTGGAATCTCGAAATTTGGAATTGAGATTACTGGTGGGGTGTAGAATTGAGGTAGTTTTGAAAATTCGTACTTATGGGTACGAAAAGTACTAAATGGTACTAAATTTAGTGCAATTTGGATTTGGGTGAACGTATGTATGTAGCTGGAAACCTGAAATTTGGAATTAAGATTACTGTGAAGTGTAGGACTGAGATATGAGGGTGGTTTTGGAAAGTCGTACTTATGTGTTCGAAAAGTACTAAATTTGGTACAATAGGGATTCGAGTGAACGGACAGAGCTGGAATCCTGAAATTTGAAATTGAGATTATTGTTGGAGCATAGGATTGGGGAAATTTTGGAAATTCGTATTTATGTGTACGAATAGTACTAAATGGTACTAAATTTATTACAATTTGGATTTGGGTGAACGGATAGATCTAGAATCCTGAATTTTAAGTATTTTAATTTTATTTATTTTAATTTAAAGTATGAATTTTAGTAAACGGAAAGAGTTAGAATTTGAAACCCGTTCGCGGTAGGCTATAGAGTAGAATTTGGATTTGGGTGACGGATAGTGTTTGAGTCCTGAAATTTGAAATTAGGATAACTATTGGAGTGTAGGACTGAGGTAGTAAGGGTACGAAAATTACTAAGTGGTACTACCTGTGATACAATTTGGAATCCTGGAATTCGGTCAGACTGCTGTTGGAGTATAAGATTGAGATGAAAGTAGTTTTTGAAATTCGTACTTATGGGTACGAAATGTACCAAATGGTACAACTTGGATTTGAGTGCACGGATAGCGCTGGAATCCTGTTATTTGGAATTATGGTTACTGTTTAAGTGAAGGATTAAGGTTGTTTTGGAAAATCGAATTGTACAGAATTTGGTACAATTTGTTTTTGTGTAAAGGGGTTTTTGGAAATTCGTCGTAGAAAGGTATGAAAAGTGCTAAAGTGTACTAAATATGGAATCCATTGTATTAGGCAAACGCGAAGAGCTAGAAATCTGAAATTTTGAACGAATGGTCATTGATGGAGAGTTAGGAAGATGTACCAAAGGGTATTTAGAAACTCGACCTATAAGTGTACGAAAAGTACTAAAAGTTTCTAAATTTGGTACCAATTGCATATTTTTAATGGATAAAGCTAGAATCTTCAAATTTGGTATGGGAATCAAGGTTGGGAAATGGCGTTGAAATAAGGATATGGTTTTGGAAGTTCGTTTTTATGATTACGAGCAGTAATAAATTTGGATTTGGGTGAACGGATAGAGATGGAATCCTAAAGTTTTGAATTAAGATTACTGTAGGGGTGTAGGATTGAGATAGTTTTGGAAATTCGTACCTTTGGGTACGAAAAGTACTAAATGGTACTAAATTTTGTACAATTTGGATTTGGATGAACGGAACTAAGATTACTGCCGGACAGTGGAATTGAGGTAGTTTGGAAATTCGTACTTATGGGTACGAAAACCACTAAATTTGGTACAATTTGAATTTTAGTAAACGGATAGTGTTGGAATTAAGATTACTGTAGGAGTGTAGTATTGAGGAAATTTTGAAAAGTCGTACGTATGGGTACGAGAAGTACTAAATATGGTACAATATAGATTTGGGTGAACGTGTAGACCTGGAATCCTGAAAATTTTGTTTGGGAATGAAATGGTACTAAATTTGATACAATTTGGATTCTGGTGAATTAATAGAGCTGGAATCCTGAAATTTGGAATTACGATTACAGTCGAAGAGTAGGATTCAGGTTGTTTTGAAAAAGCAAACTTATGGTACTAAATTTAAAACAATTTGTATGTAGGTGAACGTATAGCGGTGGAATCCTGCAATTTGAAAGTATGATTATTGTAGCCCTGTTGCGTTGAGGAAGTTTTGAAAATTGGTACGAAAATTCTAAATTGTTCTAAATTTTGTACAATTTTAATTTGGTTTAACGGATAGAGTTTGAATCCTGAAATTTGGAAGTAAGATTACTACTAAAGTGAAGGATTGAGGTAGTTTTGGAAAATCTTACTTATGGATACGAAGAGTTTGACTTGATACTAAGTTTGGTACAATTTGGAATTGGACGAACGGATACAGCTGGAATCTTGAGATTTGGAAATACTGTAATTATTATGGAATTTACTGTAATTATTTTGTATTAATGTCTGTGTATGGATGAGATATATCGTCGAAATACGTACCATAAGTATACGAAAATTATTTAATGGTACTTAATTTGTTTTTGGGTGTAGGGACAGTGCTGGAATTTTTATTTTTTGGAGTTAGGGTGTGTATTGGTGTGCAACGTTGATCTCGCTGTTAATGTGCAAGGGTGAGATACGGCTGATCTTTTTGAAAATCGAATTTAAAGGGTACGTACAGTACTAAGATAAAAATAAATATTGATTAAAATTGGTATTAGTGCGACCAAATTTTCAGTGTTTGTCATTTCCATATTATATATTGTTTATTTGTTTTTTATATGCTTTCCGCATACGAAGTAGCGGGCATTTTGCTAGTATATATATATATATATATATATATATATATATATATATGCGGTAGGAGGTAATAGTGAGTACTATATGTGTAGAACATTTTATCCCCGTATGGGTGACGTAGGGGATGGAAGATACCAAGGAACGGTCCTGACCGGTTTTAACATGGCAAAGCCCAGGATTTATCTTGGTCCCTCTTTCATCCCAAGTGGACACTGACCTCCCCGTGGTGTCACCTGGGGAACTGCCTTTAACACCCGTTAAAGGTAGTGAGCTAACATGTGCCGCGCGTTCACCCATAAGAACGTTAAAAACTTGGGTTTGGGCGTCGGGTTAGTAACCCTCCCCTAGAAAAAACAGCCTACTATGAAAAAACGAAAGAAAAGAAAAACAAACCCCTCTAAAGTTGACGAACCCCGCAAACGTTTAAGGACCATGATCTGCGAATCTGCACCTGGAATGTTCGCACTCTTTATAGAGAAGGTGCAGTCTTCGCATTGGCAGACGTACTTGAAAAGTACAAGACCGATATTACTGCCATACAGGAAATACGATGGATTGGGAAAGGCGTCACAACAACACCTAAAGGTGACGCACTGTATTATAGCTGCCATGACGTAAAGCATGAGTTTGGTTGTGGATTCGTAGTTAGTCGGAGACTAAAACATCTTGTATCCAGCTTCACTCCAGTGAATGAAAGACTTGCTGCAATTCGAATAAAAGCTAAATTCTTCAACATCAGCTTTATCTGCGCTCATGCTCCCACTGAAGAAAAGGATGAACAGACCAAAGATATATTTTACGAGCGCTTAGAAGAAACATATGACCGTTGCCCTGCCCATGACATTAAAATCATTCTAGGCGATTTTAATGCCAAAATTGGAAAGGAGAATATCTTTGGCCCAACAGTCGGGAAATTCAGTCTCCACAGTGAAACATCTGACAATGGTATGAGACTGATAGACTTTGCAGCTGCAAAAAACATGGTAGTTAGCAGTACCAGATTTAATCATCTCGATATTCATAAGGGCACCTGGCTGTCTCCAGATCAGAAAACAAGAAACCAAATTGATCATGTTGTGATAGATGGAAGACATTCATCGAGCGTGTTGGATGTACGATCGTTCCGAGGCGCAAACATTGATTCGGACCACTACCTTGTTGCAGCAAAGGTACGCACCCGCTTAAACGTAGCAAACAAAGTACGAACAGACACAACACGAAAGTTAGACATCGGTAAGCTGCAATCACAACAGATAGCCACAGCATATTCCACTCAACTAGCCCAATTGCTTAATCAAAGCCCTCCTCATCCCGATAACATATCAGCGCAATGGCAAAGCATTGCCCACTCCATGCAAACAGCCGCAAAATCCATACTTGGATACCAGAGACCTCCACCAAGGAATCCATGGTATGATGAGGAGTGTCGTGCTGCCACCGAAGAGAAAAATGCGGCATATAAGGCTACTTTACAATCCGTAGCAACGCGTAGCGCACGAGAGAGATACAGGGAGAAGAGGAGAGAGGAGAAACGTCTTTTCCGCAGGAAAAAGAGAGAGATGGAAAAGCGGGAGTGTGAAAAAATCGAGATGTACAGGAGCCAGAATGAAGTCCGAAAATTCTACCAAAGAGTCAAGCATCAAACTGATGGCTTTGGTACAGGCACATCCTCCTGTAGAGACCAGCAAGGTAATTTGGTAACTGATACAGATAGTGTACTCAGGATATGGAAAGAACATTTTTCAAATCTGTTGGTATCCAATAGCAGCGAAGACGACGAAGATACCACAGTCCCAATCCCAGAAGATGGTATTGAATGTATACCGCCCAGCCAAGATGAGGTAAAGACAGCAATAAATCGGCTGAAGAATAATAAGGCAGCAGGGGCCGATGGCTTACCAGCCGAGCTGTTCAAAACCGGAGGCGACACGCTGATAAGGTGTATTCATCAGCTAGTTAGCACCATCTGGCAGGAAGAACGAGTACCCGACGATTGGAACCTGAGTATCCTGTGCCCCGTCCACAAGAAGGGAGATAAGACTGTATGCTCTAACTATAGGGGCATAAGTCTACTCCCTATTGCCTACAAGATCGTGTCAGGGATATTGTGCGAACGACTAAAGCCAATGGTCAACGAGATTATTGGACCATACCAATGCGGCTTTAGACCTGGCAAGTCCACCATTGACCAGATATTTACCCTGCGGCAAATCCTGGAGAAGACCCAAGAGATGCAGATCGACACCTACCACCTTTTTGTCGATTATAAAGCAGCCTTCGACAGTCCGCTGCGCTCAAAGGTATTCCAAGCCATGTCTGAATTTGGTATTCCCGCAAAGCTCATCCGGCTTTGTAAAATGACTTTAACTGACACGAGGTCCTCAGTTAAAATAGGAAAGAACCTCTCCGAAGAGTTTGGTACCAAAAGAGGTTTCAGACAAGGAGACAGCCTTTCGTGTGACCTCTTCAACATCCTGCTAGAAAAGGTTATACGAGAGGCAAACGTCAAAAGAAGTGGCACAATCTACACCAACAGTCACATGTTACTTGCTTATGCTGATGATATAGACATCATGGGTCGATCAGTAAAAGAAGTAACTGATACCTTTATAAAGGTCGAAGGAGAATCTGCTAAAGTGGGTCTGGCGGTAAACGGTGAGAAGACCAAGTTGATGGTGTCGACGCGCAATGCGTCCATTGAGCTCGGACCGACTGTGGAAGTTGGTTCCTATAATATTGAGGTAGTATAAGACTTCGTCTACCTCGGCACCTCCGTCAACACAACAAACGACATCAGTTGTGAAATAAAAAGAAGAATTGTATTGGCCAACAGATGCTACTTTGGATTAAGTAAGCAGTTTAAAAACAAAGCCACATCTCGTCAAACAAAAATAACGCTCTACAAAACACTGATACTACCCGTGCTGATGTATGGCTCCGAAGCCTGGGTACTTGCGCAAGCAGACATGGCAGTGCTTGGTGTGTTTGAGAGAAAAATTCTTCGAAAGATCTACGGACCAATCTGCGTTGACGGTGAATATCGACGTCGCATGAACCACGAGCTGTATCTGCTATACAACGACATCAATATTGTTAAACGTATCGAGATGCAGCGATTGCGTTGGCTAGGCCATATCATAAGAATGAGCGATGATGAACCCGCTAAAAAGGCGTATGAATACATGCCACATGGCGGTGCACGCAGAATTGGCAGGCCAAGGAATAGATGGCGCAAACAAGTGGATGATGAGATGACAAGGCGCGGTATTCCAGTGTGCAAAGCAACAAATAGAGAGGAATGGAGATCTCTTCTTAGTTCGGCCTATAGAACAAATGTTCTGTAATGGGCCAGCTAAGTAAGTAAGTAAGTATGGATCCGTAAACTTATAGAAAAATACTTACAGATAGCGTGACACTAAAAAATTTGGATATTTTTTAAGTATTGGGCTTTGCTGGGAGTGGGACTTGTCAATGTGACACAAATCTTAACCTGTAATTATAATGTAATTATAAAGTATTAAAAAATCGGATGCGATCGCGGTATTCTACTTCCAAATCATCAATTAATGATGGAGGTCACAATAACTATTTTTTTGTATACCAATACGTCTAATAATCTCTGAGATTTCGCGTTTGGCTAAAACCCGTTGTGGGGGAGGTCCCCCGTCCCCTCCATTTTTCGGTATAAAAACTACCTTACGATCAATTCTAAGACCTAATGAATCTACAGTCAAAGTTGTATCCAGCCATTTCAGAGGATTTATATTTCGTACATCATGGCAGACCTGAATAATTTTCTTTATATACCTGAACCGATCAGAACCAACATTTCCGGGCGTGATTCTAAATGGAACAGGATTTACCATATCAAATGTTAAAGCGATCGGATGCAAATTGTGAACTTAGTGCGCCTTAAATATAAACTCGGATAAAATCGGTAGAAACATATATATGAAAGCTATACCTATATCTGAACCGATTCCTTCCAAATTTTTCAGATGTATTTTTATGCTCATTATAAACATCGGGGCTAAATTTGAAAGGTCCAGCAGCTGCCAGTGACTTTTTGCCTCAAAAACCTGTCATTGCGCCCATAGTGCAAGGATAAAATAATGTAAATTCTATGAGCTGGCATAAAGATTTGAAAATGATGGCTAATATGCACCGCTATTTCAAATTGGTATTTTAGACGGATATAATATTTACATAGAATATGTGAGTTTTCACCTGCCTTCAAGATTAACGCGATATGAATTATGGTAATGCTTATCACGCCAGAAAATTTTCCATTGTGCCTCCAACGTCGTCGTCGCAGCACGTTACAACCAACGTTATTTTCAGCTTACAACAGTATGCAATATGGAAAGTTTAGTGGAACTTTAAAGAAATTAAAAGTATATAACATTAATTAAATTTTTGTTGAATTCGTAAGCTAAGTATTCCACCGCAAATGGCCCATATTAAGTTTGGTGATTTACTCCACGCAACGACTTAAAGTTACACTTAAAAGTTCCACTTTTGTTATAACTGTATGTACGCACAGGTGCGTACTCATAGCACAAACAATAACTTATACAACGAATTCAACATTAGCTATTTGTGTAACAATAGTCGTTGTTAGCCTATATGCATTGGTATTGAAAACCCCTGAATATGAATACAAAAACTACATACATGTTTATACCAAGCAACTTAACATTTGGATACATTGACCATTGTTTAGTCACAGCAAAATCAGTGTTGTTGTTGCCATTTTAGTTATGGTCTACAATTCTATTTCACATCTTTATTTTTGGCACAACACTAAAATTTGTTGGTCAAATTAAATGCGTACATACATATATAAATGGAGTTGCTGTCTGGAAAGAGTAAATTATTACATTTTTGAAATATATAAATTGTATTTTTGTCAAAATGAAACCTAAGCACAAATAATACAAATATCAAACTATTGCAATAATACCGCGCACATTTTTTTACAAACCTATAATTAAGAAACTATTCAAACGTTCTCTTAATTGTAGGACGTAATGTGATATGCGTGTATCATGACTACGAAATAATTCTTACATTTACGAGGGCGGTTCGGAAACTTCTTAGCCTATCAATGAAAGAGAATAGTAAGTTTTTCAAAAATATTTTTATTTTTCAATATATTCTTCTGAAACTTCAATACACTTAGTCCAACGCTTTTCTAGCAATTCTATCCCTTGATTAAAATAGTTTTCCTCAAGGTCTTTAAAATAGTGGTTTACAACTGTAATTGCATCTTTATTTGAGGTAAAACGCTTGCCAGCAAGGAATTTTTTTAGATTTGGGAACAAGTAAAAGTCACTGGGAGCTAAATCGTATTTGCATTTGTATCGAAATATTTTTTATTTGTATCAATGAAAATATTTTCAATAAATTTTTACTGTTCTTATGTTCTCGAGTAAATATGAAGATCAAAGTTTGGGGAGCGATAAAAGCCTATAAATATAATGTGATGAATCAGGAAGGACAGTTATGCCATAGGTCAAACTTCTGACTTATGGCGTGATGAAATTTGCGTTATGTCTTTTTTGCCATGCACTTAAACTTCATCAAGAATGAATTAGCATAGCCAAAATTTAGTTTGGCCTTTGGCATAACTGTCCTTCCGAATTCATCGTATTGTCTTTATAGACTTTCATCGCCAAACAATTTTTCACCTTCCAAACTTTGATCTTCTGAGCACCATCTTTGTAGAATAGTTTGATGTTGTAAAATCTCTTTTGGGCACTTTTACTGCGGTTGAAGAAAGAAAGGAAGAAAAGGACATGGAAGAAATTGAGTTAGAAGGATAAAAAGTTATACAAAAAGATCCGCCAGTCGATTTGACTGAAAACATGTCGTCTCAAAACGAAGCTACAATAACGTCTAATAGAAATATAAAGCTATTTTCTCAAGTATTATAGTTGAAAAATAAAAAAAAAATCATCACGCGATATCTTTGAAACTTGTTCTATGGCGAAAACTTCCTTTGGGGTTCTTTATGTACTCACCAAGAGCTTTCATCTTAGGTTTAATAGTCTTGGTTCGGTTTATGGAAAATTTGTGTAGCATCAATTCCATGATGGATATTGTTTGAAAAGGTTTCCCCACAGATTCGCGCAGCAGTCGTGGCAATCAGATACTTTAAATAACCTCCGCAAATTAGTCAGCAAAAAGTTGTTTAAAGATATTAATACATTTTGAAGCATTGTGGCGTTTTTTTTTTTTTATTGGGATAGCGTTTGCAATTTTGTTTTTTCAAAATAGTCTGGCTTAATCCCATTGTTGTTGTTTTAATATTTTAAAACAACTATTTTATTAGTGGAAAAGATTTGGCATTGTTCGCCAAGGGGTAAGGCAGGGAATACTATAGTTTCGATCCACGCCACTGGATCTCATCAGTTCCCTTGTTTCTTGTTTGTGGATATTCTCCACCGAAGTTATTTTTCAATAACTTCTTCAACAAGAAACTTTTTATACCCAAACATCAATCGTCAGCTCGAAGTATAAAGGTAAGCAAAGAAAAAAGTTCAATGAGAAGTTTTTCCTTGGCAACCTCATACAACTCCGACGAAAGTGTCTGCGAAAACAATTCAAACCTCTTCCACTTATGTGTGTCGTCGAATTTCGACAAATGCACACACCAAAATTTGGTTGGTCTGCTTTACAGCAAAAACAACACACGTCGTGCCAGTGTCTTCAATTTGAAGCATTGTGGCGTTTTTTTTTTATTGGGATAGCGTTTGCAATTTTGTTTTTCAAAATAGTCTGGCTTAATCCCATTATTGTTGTTTTAATATTTTAAAACAACTATTTTATTAGTGGAAAAGATTTGGCATTGTTCGCCAAGGGGTAAGGCAGGGAATACTATAGTTTCGATCCACGCCACTGGATCTCATCAGTTCCCTTGTTTCTTGTTTGTGGATATTCTCCACCGAAGTTATTTTTCAATAACTTCTTCAACCAGAAACTTTTTATACCCAAACATCAATCGTCAGCTCGAAGTATAAAGGTAAGCAAAGAAAAAAGTTCAATGAGAAGTTTTTCCTTGGCAACCTCATACAACTCCGACGAAAGTGTCTGCAAAAACAATTCAAACCTCTTCCACTTGTGTGTGTCGTCGAATTTCGACAAATGCACACACCAAAATTTGGTTGGTCTGCTTTACAGCAAAAACAACACACGTCGTGCCAATGTCTTCAATTTGAAGCATTGTGGCGTTTTTTTTATTGGGATAGCGTTTGCAATTTTGTTTTTTCAAAATAGTCTGGCTTAATCCCATTGTTGTTGTTTTAATATTTTAAAACAACTATTTTATTAGTGGAAAAGATTTGGCATTGTTCGCCAAGGGGTAAGGCAGGGAATACTATAGTTTCGATCCACGCCACTGGATCTCATCAGTTCCCTTGTTTCTTGTTTGTGGATATTCTCCACCGAAGTTATTTTTCAATAACTTCTTCAACAAGAAACTTTTAAAATATTAAAACAACAACAATGGGATTAAGCCAGACTATTTTGAAAAAACAAAATTGCAAACGCTATCCCAATAAAAAAAAAAAAAAAAAAAACGCCACAATGCTTCAAATTGAAGACACTGGCACGACGTGTGTTGTTTTTGCTGTAAAGCAGACCAACCAAATTTTGGTGTGTGCATTTTTCGAAATTCGACGACACACACAAGTGGAAGAGGTTTGAATTGTTTTCGCAGACACTTTCGTCGGAGTTGTATGAGGTTGCCAAGGAAAAACTTCTCATTGAACTTTTTTCTTTGCTTACCTTTATACTTCGAGCTGACGATTGATGTTTGGGTATAAAAAGTTTCTTGTTGAAGAAGTTATTGAAAAATAACTTCGGTGGAGAATATCCACAAACAAGAAACAAGGGAACTGATGAGATCCAGTGGCGTGGATCGAAACTATAGTATTCCCTGCCTTACCCCTTGGCGAACAATGCCAAATCTTTTCCACTAATAAAATAGTTGTTTTAAAATATTAAAACAACAACAATGGGATTAAGCCAGACTATTTTGAAAAAACAAAAGATATTAATACAAGATATGTCTTTGTCCTTGGAAGGAAGCCAATCCCGTATGATGTGCACGGTAAGGAACATTGAGTCAGAAAAGGTGATATTCGGGTTTTTTGTCATCAGTAACAATTTTGGATATTTTGGATACTTGTTTAAACGCTTCCATTGATCATTGAATCATAATGCAATGGAAAACGGATTTAATTTGTTGCTTCACTCAGATAAATACAGTTTTTTTAATTTTCTTGTAAGGAATGCTTTTAACTTGATTTTAGTATAAATAATTGGCAGGTTTTATCACTATTTAGTTAGTACAGGGCCACCAACTAACAATGGCAGAAATCTTCCATGGTGATGAAATACAACCCACTAAGTCAACAAACCACCGCCACCAGACATGAAGTGTGTGCTAGTAAAGTCGCTGAACCATCCATCTGCAGGTGGTTTGGTAGTGATGTATCACAATACAGCACATTATACCACATAAACAATGTATACTTTATAATAAACTAGACACTGCGGTTTTGGAAAGATACATAGTATTTTTCCGAATGTCTAACAAGAAGTGAAGACGAGAGAAGCTTGGCAAGAAGAAGTACAATATATGGCCAAGAGAGACTACAATGACTGAACGATTTCCATTCTCGCACTTTTGTTTAATGCTAAAAACTAGAATCATTGCTTTGGTTGGGGATACGTATAATCAGCGTTACGAATATACGTAACGAATACGCCACCAGGGCCAAGCATTGGAGAGATCTAATGTGAAAGTTTGAAAGGTGTAAACATTTTTGATGCTAATGTTCACCATTTAAAATTGTTGGTAAATTAAATAATGTCGTAGGTAATGAATAGACATATTTTTGAAATATTTACCAATTGTAACTACGTTATTTTATAGAATTATATCGTTCCAATGATAGAAATTCGATGTCATATTGAAAATAATCAATTATACGTACAAAACTTCATCTTCTATTGTTTAATAAACGAATTATTTGCATTAACATTTTCAAAAATGTTTAAAAATCCGATGTCTAGTAATGAAGCACATTAAATGGATCACAACAATCACTTATATGGGGATTACTGAGTGAAATCGGACAACTTTTCAAAAAGTGGTCTTTGATTTCCTATATTTTTGCTGTGTTTCTGCTGCTCATCACCAAAACGTTTTGGTATATTTTCAGTTTTTTTTACTTAGGGTTCCAAAGATATCGCGCCTAGAAAAAGTCGAATTCTGTAAAAACTATGTGCCAAGAAATACTTATAACTTCTTTATTTTTTTGGTGTTGTATCTGCTATCTAACAAAAATAATAATAATAATAGTAATAATAATAATAATAATAATAATAATAATAATAATAATAATAATAATAATAATAATAATTATAATAATAATAATAATAATAATAATAATAATAATAATAATAATAATAATAATAATAATAATAATAATAATTTTCACATCGAAATGGATGAAATGTGGCATATAGTTTCTGCTGGTGGTACAGAACTTTCCACTTAAAAAAAAATGTCGGTATAAGTCCACGTCTAGATATAACCCACATAGAAAGGTCTCTCCCCACAATAGGTATGAAGATTTCATTGTTATTATCGAACCGAAATGGATAAAATTTAGAACATTACCACCCGATTTTCGGTATTTTGTAGGTTGTGGCCTCAATGGATGAAATTTGGTGTTTAGTCTTTATTGGGGGTAAATACCTTTCCATCAACAATTTCTCGATATAGTTCCTAGTCTTCATATAACCCCTATAGTCCATCAAAATGACTGAAATTTGGTATTTAGTCTTTTCTAGGTGTACAAAACATGATAATGAGTACAAAAACATCTCTTGTAAATTACAGACAGTATAGGTCCACGCTTTTGTGGTCCCAGAAGATGGAAAACATACTCGCAAAAAATTATGCATATACATTAGGTTTATAACTTTTTTACAATTTTTGCAAATATCAAAAATACCACCGCACAGCCACGAAGAGCATGTCATTTTTCTCTATCGCGAAAAAGTTTCCGCACCAAATGCATTGAAGTTCAGTAATGTATTATTTAATTTTATTTGTTATAATGACATATACGCTTTTCGTAATAACTTATTAATAGTTTCTCGATTCTGGACCAATTTGTTATCTAATCGCGACATTTCAGAGCATTTAATGCACCTTTGGCAATATTGCAGTTTTTTGTTTTTCATTATAAGCTCGCGAATTTTATGTTTATATTTATTGTACCTATCTGACAAGAGGTTATGTGGTCAGTTGCTACGAATTCGCGGAAATTACAGACTATTTTGAATGACTTTGCCTGTGAGCATCGTATTCGTTTTCTATAAAAAATACCATAACGTCTTTAGTAATCGCAGTCGGTGCGGAAACTTTTTTCACCGAATCGGACTAAAACACACGTTTTCGTTATCAGGACAATATTTCGCACATGGCACTGGCGTGGTATTTTTTGGTTATATCCCTAATACACATATGTCCAGGTTTTAGTCTAGTCCCGATAAAAAGGTATTGTATAATTTTATGTATTTGAAGTTTTTTTTTTATACCCGCAGCCTTTAGCCTAACGAGGGTATATACACATTGATACGAACAACAAGTGCCTTATCGAAATAACGGTTTTAGAAAAATGAAAAATGGTGTGAACGATAGCTCTCGAAGGGGCCAATCCATTTCGTCCAAACTTTGCATATCATATTATTCCTTCAAGATATAGATCGTGTTTGAATTTGGACTATATCGGTCCACTGCTTCGGATACCTCCCACACAAATTTCGGGTAAAGTGATGTTTAAGAGCTCCTCTCGGATCGTTTTAAATTTTATTTCAGTAGATTGTCCTTGTGACTCCCTTTAAGACGGTACACCTTTTCTTCGTCGCATGGCCATACTTCCTGGGATAATGACCTAAAAGCTCCAGGAAACCTTAACGGCATCAACTAAAATGGCTAATCTGCAAGACTACTCTCGCAGGGAGATTCTGATTGGTCCCAACTTTGCACATCGTATTATTTCATCTAGTCATGTATCAATCAGGTCGGAATATAGACTATGTTGGCCCCATTCTTCGGGTACTTCCCAGACTAAATTTGGGAAAATTTTACTTTAATGAGAAAATTGTACTTTAATTAGCCATTGTGACGTCGTGTTTACACTTTTAAGCTGGGATAGGTTCAGTGGGGGCCAGGGTCGTTACAAGAATTTATTTTTGCTTAGAGACCATAAAGAGATAGAGAGAGAGGGAAACACATATGTTATTTTTTATAAAACGTTGTTAACATAAATAAAAATTGATCGTTTTGAATTTTTTTGCAAAACGTTCCTTCGAAGAAAGCCTGTCGGTACTACCCAGTTTAGTTGGTAAGATAACCTCGAAGGGAGAAACCGATATTGTCCAAACGTTGTCCATCGTATTGTATCCTACATCCTCGAATTATATCCGACTATTGACTACATAGGACCATTCTTTCAAGTACTTCCCACACAAAGTTTGGAAAGAATGCAGTTTAAGGACTCGTCTGGTTGTTTTTAAATTTGTGGTAACATGTTCTATTAAGATGGTACAATTTTCTCTTGTGTTGTCAAATTTACTAACCGAAATTGATTAATTTCGTATTGCGTGTTCCCACAGGATTCAAAAGCTCAATTCGGAAAATTGTAAATATTGGTCCATGTTTTAGAAAGAACAACAATGATCCACCATGTTTTAAAGGGTTTTGCTATATATTTTTCTTCTGAAGTGGATGTAACTTGGTAATTTGTTACCTTAATGGGTAGAAAACTTGGACCCAGAAAATTATCAATATAAAGTAATTTTCATTAAATAGCATATTCTGTTCATCCAAGAAATAAGTCTTACCATAGAGGAAGAACTTAGTACTTTCATACACGAAAGGAAGCTTAGTGTTCCTATTTACTTCAATTCAGTTCATGGTGGAGGGTATAAAAAGTTCGGCGCGGCCGAACTTAGCACCGTTCTTACTTGTTTGAATTATGCTTATAATCGATTTCAGTTTTCAGTCAGTTTATTTTTAATTTATTTTTATTTAATTTTCTATAAAGACGTAGTTCCTGTAATACATAGTTTTAAGCACGCTTGTATATAGGAATATTAAACTTTAACACAACACTTTTATTGGATTACTTTACTATCAACTAAAGCAGTTAAAGCAATTACATCTTAGCGAGCTTAGTAATGCAATTTCTACATAATATTACTGCAGCTACATACATACCTACATAGTCCGAATATCAATTACAAAATTACTAGTTGCACTACAACAACAACAATAATAAATTACATCAGAATAAATATCAGCTGAGCCATAACATCTTGCATTCTTTTTAAGTACATAATGACCTTATGGCGGCCATCAAAATATTTAATCCGATTTACGACAATCTATCCAAAAACTAATGGAAAACGATAAAAGTTATTGGACGTAAAAAAGAAGAAGAATAAAAAATAAATAAATGCTTAGTAAATCCATTTACTTAATCGTTATTTATATCGATGATAGTGTACTTTTTTGGTGCAATGAAATCTTTTAAGTTATAGAATGGACGACGAATAGACGAGTAGAAACAAAGATGATAATTTCAATCGAATAAAATTGAGTAAAGCACCGTTGCATGAACTTTTGCACCAAATGAAGAAGTTTGTAGTATAAACCATTATTTGATAAATCAAAATAAAAACTCAAATTTTTGAAATAATTTTTGTGTTTTAATAAATTAATTAAACAGTTACATACATTTAAGTTATTCATATGCAATTGAAACATCTTTTCAGTGGTTTAGCGGATTGAACGGATTTCAAGTGCAATTGACAGATGAAAGATTAAAAAAAAAAAAAAACAAAAAAAAATACCATAATAGTTAGAAATAATATTGATACATCATCAATTTATGAATTCATAATTGATTGAATAATAGTTTGTGAGACAAACACATTTTGTCAATTTATAGCAAAATATTTTGTGTACAGTTTTAGGCGTCTGTGGTAGACACAACAATTAATGGACCAGATTATTCCCCTGACAGACCCAATCAACACAATCCACAAAAAATATAAACGTCCTTATAGTGTAAGAAAACCACAGTATGAAGTAGTGACCTTAGTAAAATGTCAAAACGGTCCGAGAAGTGATCTTAAATAATTGTACCAACCAGTCACTTTAGTTTGCCCTTAGGACTTTTTAAATCTTGTGGGTCGTTATGTCGGAAAGCATGACCTTGCCCACGAAGCAATGAAAATTTCGAAATATCTCTCCAGCACTTCTTAAAATGCACTTAAGCGATAAGATTTAAACCTTCCATTTAATTTTTAATTTAATTTTATTTCAATACATAGTTGCTAAAATTAGCTCTCAAAGCCAATGGTCTTAATTTATACAACAAAAAGTACTCTCCAGAAGACACTTTTATATTGAAACTTTTTATACCAGCGATGGCCACCAACAACAAATCTTCTATGCTCGTGGGCATACGAACTACGAACGTAAGCACACGTACACTATAAACATGTTCTTATCACTTCGTTAGGTTTACGCATTGTTTATATTTTGCAAATTTGTTGATGTGGAGCACTTGTGTAATATTAATAATATTATATAATATTAATAATATTAATAATAATATTATTTATAATACGAAAATGTGTGTTTTTGGCCATCGCTGTTTTGTACAAAACAGAAGTGGCTAAAAATAATTATTAATTGATGAAGTGACTAACACACGCTTACGTACATACAATATGTTTCATAAATTCATAGGGATTTCATAATTTTCCCGTGGCGTTTAACCTACAATATCGAAATTTTAACATTTCTTTTTAAAATATTTTTTATTTTTATTTTCTTCGATAACGAGTGAAGGTAATATTGCCACAGGACATATGCCATTCACAAAGAAGCCCACACGTACTCTTTGAGATAAGAATGCAAATGAAAGCATTAATAGAGATGACGGCAAAATCAAACAAGTCGACGTAGAATTGATTTCTTGAGGGCTTTTGTGGTAAGTATCAAGTATGCTGCAAGACACATTACAGTGCTTTTTATGCCTTACACCACTATGTGGAAAGGGTATTATAAGTTTGTTTTGGTAAAAATTCATTTAACACCAAGAAATATTCGTCGGAGACCCCCAATGTGGTATACCAATCTTCATATCTCAACGAGATAAATCGATTTTGAGATGTATTATAAATTGTAATCAAACTCCAGGCCGCAATTATGGACGATCGTCACGAAATTTTCCATGGAGGTCGGATTCAGACCAGAATAGGTCCCTATTTTTGTTGGAGATGGTCGTGAAATATTTAGCAGGTGAAATGCCCTGTACGCAGTGTTGCCGAATTTGACGATTTATCGTCATTTTGACGATTTTTTGGCCCAAAATTGGAAAATGACGATTTGACGATTTTATGTCCTGAAATGACGATTTTCACGTAAGCCAAAAGTGCATGAAATAAAACAGTATAACTGTATTCTAACCAAAATTTAACGAAAGTATTTAAGGTAAACAATGTTGCAAACTCGATTTTATGAGCTTCTTAAAGTTCGTAGCAATTTCCAGGCAGATTGGCTATATTTAGGTACATACATATCTGGATACAAGTAAGAAAGTATCAGTCAACTGTTCTGACAATAATTATGCCGTATATTAAATATATCCATTTTGAATCAAGTATCACTGATACCAAACATTTTTAGTAACCAAACTTCTCCATAAAGGACTCGAAGTATTAAATTAGTTTTAGAGTTGTCTTACACAATAGCCATTATAGTATGGGCCGGCAGGTTCTGGAGCTTTTGGGTCATTATCTAAGGACGTATTGACTTACTCCATATACAAATTTTACCGTTATAAATAAGGCCAGTAGAACAACCTACTGAAAAAGAAATCAAAAGGAGCTCTTAAACTTAACTATTTCCTAGGGATGTATACGAAGGAGTGGACCGATATAGTCCATATTCCAACTTGATACATGACTGGATGAAATAATAATGTGCAAAGTCTGCTCCAATCAGAAACTCCCTGCGAGACTTATCTTGCGGATTTGCCATTTTGGTTGGTGCCGTCAGGATTTTTTGGAGTTTTTAGGCCAATATCTCAGGAAGTATGGACTTGCGCAAGAAAAAGATTGTACCGTCATAAAGAGAGCCGCAAGGACAACCTACTGATAAAAACGATCCGAGATGAGCTCTTAAACTTCACTTTATCCGAATTTTGTGTGGGAGGTATCCAAGGAGTGGACCGATATAGTCCATATTCGAACCCGACATATATCTATAAGGAATAATACGATGAACGAAGTTCAATTGCTCCCTTAGATAGCTATAGTTTACACCATTTTGCAGGAAAATTTTGCACTTTTGTGGGGGAGGTACCGGACGGAGTGGACCGGTACCTAAAATTTGTTTCGAATTGGTTAATCCGTTCGAGAGTTATCGTGCGCACCAGCCAGCCAGACAGACATGGCTAAATCGACTCCAAACTGTCTGAAACGAATTTCGACCAAACATACTTGATGTCTAAAACCGTCATTTCGATGAGGCACTTTTTTGGTCGTATCAAAGTGTATATACCCTTTCTAGCTTAAAGGCTGAGGATATAAACATGTGGCTATTTGGCTTCACAATATAATTATATTTATTTGGCTTCACAATATAATTATATTTATTGAACAAATTCGTTTCGTACAGTTTGGAGTCTATTTAGCCCTGTCCGTTCATCTCTTAATGCCTAGCTGGTAAGTGCGCACGATAACTCTCGAACGGATCTACCGATTAGAACCAAATTTTATACTTCGTAATACATTGCCCAAGCTTTGTTTAAGTTCGAATGTAGGCTATGTCGGTCCACACCTCCCCCCAAAAAGCTCAAAATTGTTTTCGAAAAATTGTGTGAATGATAACTGGCGCGGTGAGCAATCGATTTGCTCCAAACTTTCCACGTATTATTATTCCTCCCAGATATATATCGGATAAGACTATATCAGTCCACACCTTAGGGTTCCTCCCACACAAATTTCGGAAAAGGGAAATTAAAGAGTCCTCTCGAATCGTTTTGAATTTTTTCAGCAGATTGTACTTGAGCCGCAAATCCGCAAGATAACTCTCATGGGGATTTTCTGATTGGTCGAAATATTACACATCGTACTATTTCATCCAGTCATGTGTCAGGTTGGAATATGGACTATATCGGTCCGTCTCTCGTACCTCCCACACAAAATTTGGGTAAAGTGCAGTTTGAGGGCCCGTATCGGATCTATTTGATTTTTTTTTTGAAGAAGGTTCTTTTTACGGTCCCTATTCTGGTCCCTTTTCCGGGGTAAGTCATACTTCCTAATATAATAATCTAGAAGCCTCAACATCACACTGAAATGGCTGACATTTTGTATTAAGTATTCGTTGGGAGTATAAAACTTTCAGTATAAGTCCACGTCTTCATATAGCCCCCATAGAACATTACCTCTGGATTTTTGATATTTTGAAGTTGCGGCCTCAATATCCCTCCGAAATGCCTGAGATTTGGTACTAAATCTTCCTTGGGGGTCCACGTCTTCATATAGCCCCCATATAACGGTACCTTGCGATTTCCGATATTTTGAAGGTTGCAGCCTCAACATCACACTGAAATGGCTGACATTTTGTATTAAGTATTCGTTGGGAGTATAAAACTTTCCACCTGAAATTTGTCAGTATAGGTCCACGTCTTCATATAGCCCCCATAGAACATTACCTCTGGATTTTTGATATTTAGAAGTTGTGGCCTCAATATCCCTCCGAAATGGCTAGTACTAAATCTTCCTTGGTACTAAATCTTCCTTGGGGGTACAAAACCTTCCACCTGAAATTTCTCGGTATAGGTCCACGTTTTCATATAGCGCCCATAGAACGGTACCTCCCGATTTCCGATATTTTGAAGGTTATAGCCTCAACATCACACTGAAATGGCCGACATTTTGTATTAAGTCTTCGTTGGGAGTATAAAACTTTCCACCTGAAATTTGTCAGTATAGGCCCACGTCTTCATATAGCCCCCATAGAACGGTACCTCCGGATTTCTGATATTTTGAAGGTTGTGGCCTTAATATCCCTCCGAAATGGCTGAAATTTGGTACAAAGTCTTCATTGGGGGTATAAGACCTTCCACCTGAAATTTCTCGGTATAGGTCCACGTCTTCATCTAGTCCCCATAGAACGGTACCTCCAGATTTCCGATATTTTGAAGTTTGCAGCCTCAACATCACACTGAAATGGCTGACATTTTGTATTAAGTATTCGTTGGGAGTATAAAACTTTCCACCTGAAATTTGTCAGTATAGGTCCACGTCTTCATATAACCCCCATAGAACATTACCTCTGGATTTTTGATATTTTGAAGTTGTGGCCTCAATATCCCTCCGAAATGGCTGAGATTTGGTACTAAATCTTCCTTGGGGGTATAAAACCTTCCACCTGAAATTTCTCGGTATAGGTCCACGTCTTCATATAGCCCCAATATAACGGTACCTTGGAAAGTTGTATTTGGAAAGTTGTAGCCTCATATATCCCACCGAAATGACTGAAATTTGACATTTAGTCTTCGCTGGGGGTATAAAACTTTACACCTGAAATTTGTTCGCATAGGTCCACGTCTTCATATAGCCTCCATAGAGCGTTACCTCCCGATTTTTGTTATTTTGAAGGTTGTGGATATACATTTCTCTATTTTATTGACTTGTCTGAAGAGAATTTTAAACAGAACAAGTAAAAATGTATTAGTCGGCTTTGCCGACAGAGATATACCCTCAGCCCATGTGAATTGAAACACTTTTTGGACATTTGGACTTGCCGACAAAAATGTGGATTAGAATTAAAGTTCAAAAGTGTTGCGGAGCAGGTATTTAAAGGAATGGACCGACATAGTCCATTATCGAAGTGAATCTTATTTTGGGAGTCCTATTTTTTCGATAGATTATCGCGTCCACTAGTCATCTCAGTGGGTAGTCGTATAGCCTTTGGGCCAGTATGCCAGGAAGCATGGACGTGTTCACGGAAAACATAATATCGCTGTAAACAGGACCATATCGAACCGTATCGGTATGCATTTCCAAAGGATTTCGAACAGACCCTAAACTACACTTGGGCACAAATGTTGAACTTTTGTGGGAGAGGTGTCCTAAGTGGAGGACCGATATGGGCCATTTTAGAAGTTTAACTAAATTTGAAAAAAATGTTATGAGATCCAAAGTTTGGACAAAATTGGTTGATCCGTTCAAGATACATAGTGCATACCATTTCAGAGACATTTCTTTAAACATTGGGGGAAATACCGGAAGCTGTGGGCCGGTATTGCCCATCTACCAACTAAAACTGAAGTTTGGACAAAATATGACGAAGGCCAAATTTTGGACCAAATCGATTCATTAGTTCGAGAGTTATAGTGCTTTCCAGCCACAACATATGGCGCCATAGGCGTTTTTAGACTTTCGGGCAGTTTTCTCATAAAGTATGAATTTGTCCCTAAAATAACTTTTACCGTCGTAATTGAGGAAGTGAATGCATGTTGCTTTAACAAAAATCAAAGCGATTCTAAAGAAGGGCTTAAAGTGAACTTATGAAAAATTTTGTGTGATAGATACCCGAAGGAGTGGACAAATAAATTCCATGTTCGAATCTGATCTATATCTAGCAGATATATTTGAATGTGTAACGTATGGACCAAATTGGCCCTCCCTTCAAGAGCTATTGTGCGCACAATTTTTCCGAAAAGTTTTGAATATTTGTGGGGGAGGTACCTGAAGGAGATCGGTCCACTCCATGGCTTACAATGTGTGTAATTTTTTGAGTCACGGTTTATTAACCATATTCTGACACAGTGGCGTGATAGAAGTGCAAAAATAAGAATATATGTGTCCCGACGTTTTTCCCTATCACTTCAACTTTCGCGGTTATGGGCCCCCAAAGACCTGAGGCCTTGATGTCTTAAGGAATCATTTTGTCAGGCACATATCTTCTAAACCGCTAAGAGTTTGGATTTACTCTTAGAGGAAAAGTTGTAGCCCTCGTCTTAAGGAATAATAATTGTGAACACATAAGATCCATTCAACCTCACCTTCAAGATCAAAATCGTCAAAATCAAATTTCCCTTTTAAATTTTCTCGGATTTTAGTCTACAGATATCAAACCGATCAAAATTGAAGTAAACAACCAACTAGAAAAATGTATCTTAGATCTTAAGTATAGTACACATTGACAAGCAAAACTGACAGTCATCGGGGTCTATTTCGTGAATATCAAAGCCTAACTGAAAATTTTCTTTTGTAATATCTAAACAAGTAAGAACGGCGTTAAGTTCGGCCGGGCCGAACTTGTTATACCCTCCACCACAAGCTGTATTGAAGCAAAATGGAATAATTAGTTTCCTTTCATGTATGAAGAAGACTTAATACTAAATTTCAGCAATTTCGGTAAAGCAATGTGAGGCACCATTCTACGGGGGCTATTTCAAAACGCCGATCTTTACCGACGGAAAGTTTTATATTTCGGTAAGAGAATGTGGCTAAAACTTAAAAAATACCGAAAATCAAGAAGTACGCTTCTATGGGGATATAGGAGGACGTGGACCTATACTGATAATACTCTTCTGGAATATTTTATAAATCTTGGAAAATGAAATAACGAAATTCAGCCATTTTGGTTGGATATTGACGTCATAAACTTCCGTATTACGAAAATCGGGAGGTACCGTTCTATGGGTGCTATATCGAAACGTGGACCTATACCGACGAATTTTCGTCAGAAATGGGGCAATATGAAAGCGTGGACTTGTACAGACATATTTCTGTCGATCAGTTTTATATCACATTGAAGACTAAATACCAAATTTCAACCATTTTGGTGGAATATTGAAGACACAACCTTCAAAATACGAAAAATCTGCAGGTACATTTCCATGGGGGCTATATGAAGGCGTGGACCTATACCGACAAATTTAAAGGGGAAGTTTGAGTACCCCAACGAAGTCTAAATAACAAATTTCAGCCATTTCGGTGGAATATTGAGGCCACACCGTTCAAAATACCAAAAATCGGGAGGTGCCGTTCTATGGGGGCTATATGAAGACATGGACCGCTACCGACAAAGTTCTGGGGGAAAGTTTTATACCACAAACGTAGACTAAGTACCAAATTTCAGCCATTTCGGTGTGATAATGAATCTAAAATCTTCAAAATACCGAAAATCGGGAGGTACCGTTCTATGGGGGCTATATGAAGGTGTGGACCGATACCGACAAAATTCTGGGGGAAAGTTTTATACCCCTAAAGAAGACTACGTACCAATTTTCAGCCATTTTGGTAGGATAATGAAGCTAAAACCTTAAAAATACCGAAAATCGGGAGGTACCGTTCTATGGGGGCTATATGAAGGTGTAGACCGATACCAACAACATTCTGGGGGAAAGTTGTATACCCCTAAAGAAGACTACGTACCAAATTTCAGCCATTTTGGTAGGATAATGAAGCTAAAACCCTAAAAATACCGAAAATCGGGAGGTACCTTTCTATGGGGGTTATATCAAAACGTGGACCGATATATCCCATTTTCAATACCAACCATCCTGGAAGTAATAAAAACTTCTGTACCAAATTGTAACTCTCTATCTTTAAAATTGCGAGCTGTATCTTGATTTCAACAGACGGACGGACTGACGGACGGACTGACGGACGGACGGACGGACAGACGGACAGACGGACATGGTCAAGTCGACATAGAATTTTATGCTGATCAATAATATATATACTTTATAGGGTCTCCGACGAATATTTCGATGTTTTACAAACGGAATGACAAATTTAATTATACCCTCCATATGGTGGAGGGTATAAATAATACCGTATATGGTAAATAATAAAAATGTTTTGCAATCGATGAATCCGAGTTTCACCCTATCAGAATCCGCGAACTGTTTACATATTCTATAAAGTATCACTACAATTTATTAATATTAAGTGTTTTAGGAGGGATCCCATCATTTCAACCATTAAAATTAATTTTCATGGAAGCTGTGTTGGAATCAATGTAGAAAAATGAGTAAAAATGGGTTGAAGCCAACAAGTTTTTTTTTTGTTCCCATACGATTTCTGGTTTAACCTTACATTTTATAGACCTATCCCCAAAGAAAGAATCACAGAATACTCCATGGGCAACAAGTTTGTAGTGTATGATTGATGCTGACATTTTGAAGCCGGAATTTCGGGATTTTTTGAATTTTTTTAATAATCCGGACGCGCAAGAAGATAATATTCCAAACTCTTAACACGATTATAGAACTCGTGATTTTACGTCGTTTGATGCATATCTCATGAGTGTGCTCCATACAGCATCCTAGTAATTGGAGTCGAAAGGCCAAAATTTGATGCGTGAATTTTCTTACAAAACCTGTTTTTTGCGTGTAAAATTTACAACTGTCATTCAATTTCCTTTGAAACCCGCGTGAATTTAGTTTTTTTACGCGACGGTTCTAATGAAGCCTTCCGAGATCGAATCAATCTACTAAAACCGCGGATATAGACACCTTGAAAATCGGAAAAACAGCAAAAATATATTTTGACAAATCCGCGCACTAAACCGCTATTTTCTTTAAAATTTTTTACATGAATGGAATCCTTTACTGGCGATTATAATATTTGCGGAAACGTGTGTCATAAAAGAAAAGAGAAACGCGAGTAATATGGATCTTTCACAAAAAATTGAATGTGGAGGCACATCCGCGGTTCTTGAAGAATCTAATTAAAATTGGTATATTTTGACGTATTTTTGATAGGCGCTGATGAAACCGGATGCGCATCAAAATCGTATGCACATTGCGCGACTTTTACCAACTTTAAGGTTTTTTGCAGTGTATGATGCAACTGGCGGCACACAATGGCCCCTGAGTGAAACATCGAAATATGCATAAATTTTGAAAGAGATTGATTCGCTTTCTCCAAAATCGGATGCGCATCAACCATAGTATGGAGGGTATATTAAGTTTGTTTTTCCGTTTGTAACCCATTGAAATACTCATTTGCGACCCTATAAAGTATATATATTCATGATCAGGGTAAAATTCTGAGTCGATATGTGCTCGTCCGTCCGTCCGTCCGTCCGTCTGTGGTAATCACTCTAGCATCCATAAAAATGGAGATAGGACGCTGAAATTTTGGGAAAATGCGTCTTTTGTTTGCAGGCAGGTCAAGTTCGATGATGGGCTATATCGGTCCACGTTTTGGTATAGCCCCATATAACGGTACCACCCGATTTAAGGTATTTTGACGTTTTTATCCACATTTTCAAACAGATTTAGCTATACTTTGACATTTAAGGTTCTTAAGTGTCAACAAACTTATATAACGAAAGTTGTGGACATAGGTCCACGTTTTGGTATAGCCCCATATAACGGTACCCTCCGATTTACTGTATTTTGACATTTTTAGCTACATTTTCAGACTGATGTAGATATAATTTGACATTTAGGGTTCTTAAGTGCCAATTAACTTATATAGGAAAACTTGTGGACATAGCTCCACGTTTTGGTATAGCCCACATATAACTGTACCCCCCGATTTACGGTATTTTGACGTTTTTAGCTACATTTTCAGACCGATTTAGCTATAATTTAACATTTAGGGTTCTTAAGTATCAGTAAACATATATATCAAAATTTGTGGACATAGGCGCACGGTTTGGTATAGCCCCCATATAACGGTACCCCCCGATTTACGGTATTTTGACGTTTTTAGCTACATTTTCAGACCGATTTATCTATAATGTGACATTTAGGGTTATTAAGTGTCAATGAACTTATATAAAAAAAATTGTGGACATAGGTCCACGTTTTGGTATAGCCCCCATATAACGGTACTCCCGGATTACGGTATTTTGAGGTTTTTAGCTACATTTTCAGACCGGTTTAGCTATAAATTGACATTTAGGGTTCTTAAGTGTCAATAAACTTATAAAACAAAGCTAGTGGACATAGATCAATGTTTTGTAATAGCCCCCATATAACGTTACCGCCTGATTTCAGGTATTTTGACGATTTAAGTCGCATTTCTAGACCGAATTAGCTATAATTTGACATTTAGGGCTCTTAGTGACCAAACAACTTATATTCGAAAAAATTATGAACACAGGTATATGTTTTGGTATAGCCCCACATAACGGTACCTCTTAATTTTCGGTATTGTGAGATTTTTACCTACAAGTGTTAACCGAATTAGCTGTAATTTGAACATTTAAAGTTCTTAGTGGTTCCCACACCTCACCACCAAAATTGTCTGAAATTTTGGGTAAATGCGTATTTGTTTGCAGGCAGGTCACTTAAAGTTGGGGACAGGAATGAAAACTAATTACAGTCGAAATCGCTTATAACGTCGTCGTTTATAACGTCATATCAGTTATAACGACCATATCCAAAAGTCCCAAATCTCTGGGGCCCTTTATAGCCTTATCGCTTATAACGACATATCGGTTATAGCGACGAATTCCGTCGTTCCCTTGACCGACGTTATAAGCGATTTCGACTGTATTCAATTTTAGTTCAGAATATTTTATGGTGGAGGGTATGAAAAGTTCGGCCCGGCCGAACTTAACGCTTTTTTACTTGTTAATTTTCATATCTTTTCAATGATAGTAATTTTAATATTACTCTTAATTTCCTATCCTTATAAGAAATCACAGTAAGCAGTTAAGCTTTCACGATGGTAAACCATATATTTTGATAAAGTTTTAGCAGTATACTTTAATTTATGTATTAGATGTAAGCGAAATAGTTGGATAACTCTCAAATATTTTTTCTAATTTTTCGAAACAAACCAAAAAATATATTTGTAACAATATTTTCCAACATGGAGTTGTTTCTTTTTTGTTGTTGTTATAATATGCAATTTATAAAGCCAATGTTTATAATTTTGGTTTCACATTTTTTTACGCGTTGTCTAGTGTCTGTACGTATTTTTAATTTAGTTTTTAGAGGTTTATACGGACTCTGAGTTAGTATAATTTGAATTTATTGCCAGATTTTTTTAATTTTTTGTTGATTTTCCGCGAAAATAAAAACACATTTTGGGAATTTTGGTGCATTTACGGATGGATATCAAATCCTGTTACTGATATATGCTTACATTTTCTCAATACAAAAAATAAGAAATTTTAAAATATTTTTTCTTTATAAGAGGATGAAAACCGCTATAACTTTTGCGCGCATCGGCCAATTTCGTGAACGCGAGCAGATTTGAAACCAGATTTTTTTTCCTTTAGCTCTATACCAAAAATCGTAGAAAAATTTTTTTAATTTTTTTCAAATGGAATTGCAAAGGAATTTTGTTATTTGCCATATATTGTATTTAAAAGGTTTTTCGCTAAATAAAAGTTCTTATTTGCCGGAAAATTGTCCTAAAAGTACGTTGGCTGTCATTTTTGATTGATAGTGTGTACTCCCCTTTAGTAAACAACTTTCTAGAACATACGGTTTTTAATGGTCGAAATAGCAAATCAAATGCGATTTTTATCCTCTCTTCTCGGTTCCAGCTCCATAGATACTAAACCGTTCAAAATTCAAGAAAACAATGGACCACAATAATGTAGCTGTCAGTAATGTAGATATCAGCAAACAACTTTCTGGAACATACGAAATGCATATGACCGGTTCATAAATGTGAAAATAGCCAAAAACTTTTGAAAATATTTGATTTTTATACTTTTTTCTCCGATCCCGGTCCACAGTCAAAAATTAAGGATACAGTCAACTACAAAAATTTACCTACGATTTCAATAAACAACTTTCTAGAACATAGAATATGGTTAATAATTTTCGTGTCGCACAGTGTTATCTTCGAACTTAAAATATGTTTGGAGGAAATATTACGAAGGCCTAATCTGAACTTATCCGAAATTTTGTGAGGGAGGTACCCGAAAGAGTAAACCCATTGAGTCCATTTTGGAACCTCATCTAAGTCTGGTAGAAATTTCAGGATATGCAAAGTTTGGATCAAATCGGTTACTCCCTTCAAGAGTTATGGTGCGCACAATTTTTCCGAACATTTTCCAACCTTTGTGGGGGAGGAACCGAAAGAGTGGACTAAGTTTGGACAAAATATTATGAAAGCCAAAGTTTGGACTAAATCGGTTGATCCATTCGAGAGTTATCGTGCGCTCCAGCCAGCTAGACAGACAGACAGACAGACAGACAGACAGACAAACATTTTGTTCCATATTATTGAAATATTTGTTGCGTATTATTTTTTGCATATGCAAAATTTATGCATTTTACATAATTTTTAATATATATCATATGTTCCGATTGCAATTTAATCAGAAGCCAAAAATATGCCCAGTCGCAAAATTTGACATATATCGGACCAATAATAGGGGTTACATAAAATTCCGCTGCCTAATAGTAAAGCAAGAGTACATTGTTCGATAAAGGACCATTCTATAGCACTATAGCACACTGGTTGTGCCAGAAATAGTTAAGCTGTGTGTGAACGGATAATGCAAGATCGCCATGTTATGTACCGTATGTAGAGGCATTCTTGGCATTTATTCCACCAACTAACATTTGATATTGCATGAACACTTGGCGGTATTCTTGTTGGATACCACGATTATCGGTGCAAGAAATTTTGAAAAAATATGATCGCGGTGCTTTGAAGAACGTTTATAAGATGTATCCTGGTGAAAAATCATGGAACTATGCGTATGAACCCGAAAAATAGCAGCAATCGCCAGAAGATGCTGTAAAAGCGTTCAAAAACCATGTTTTGGAGGTGTTTAAATCAAGCCATTGTAAACAACCCAACACATAGTCGTATGTCAAACAGTCCTGAGTACGCTTAGGCTAAAAACTGTCAAATTTCCAAAAAAAAAACAATGTAAAATGTTTTCTAGTAACCCGCGTACGATTAATAGGTTAGGTTAGGTTATAGGATGCGCTGTATGGGCAGCCACTCCACTCGGAGACCTTAAGGTCCATTGTGTTCATCCTGGATATTGAAAAACTGGTTGAAGATGTTATGGTATGATGTAGATACATATGTGTGACTGTAGTTATGTATAGATGAAGATTGAAGGTGATGTGGTTGTGGATGTAAATTCTGGAGGTTCTGGTCTGGTGTCTGTACGACTGTTCGGCACCTTAGTTAGTGGTGGTGATTGTTGATGGATTGATGGTTATGGATGCGATTTAGATGTGCATATGGATTTAGATGTGCATATAGATGTGCATATGTTAGAGAGAAGTTGAAGATGTAGACTATGGGTGTGTAGATGAGACCATAGGTGTAGTGATGTGGTGTGAAGGTGTTGCCTGTGGATGAGAAGCAATTAGCGGTTCGTCTGTAAAGGTAAGAAGAGGTTGTTGAAACTATAGTTGTAGTGATGTTGTTGATTAGATATGGATATATGTAGTGAATATTGTTAGTATTGAGATAATGAAATTGGGCTAGAGATGTAGCTGGGATGCGTTTGACGATGCTACTGTGTAGAGGTGGTGCTTGTCGCATTCCCAGTACGTTGGAGCCATTTCAGGCCTTTAGCAAGGTGTAGTAGATACGACGGCAATGCTTGGCTAAATGCTGTTAATGATTGGATGGTATGTACCCCCATGGTACACAGTCTTCTGGAAATGAGCATAGGACAGCGGCATAAAAGGTGCTCAATCGTTTCTATTTCTTCCTCGTCCTCGCAAAGCCTACAGTAGTCGGCCAAGTCTTCTTCCCATTTACTCGTCATGGATCTTGTTCTGCAGTGACCCGTGATGATTCCCACTGCTAGTTTCAGGTCTGGTTTCCTCATTGAGAGCAGGTTCTTGTCTTCGACGGGATTGGCCAGATTGCCCTTGATGTGCTGCTGCTGGGCAAGTTTTGCCAGTGTTGGCAGAATTTTTCTCGACATTTTTGTATTATCTCTCTCCTGAAGGGGCACAATGGTGGCTTGATGGAGTTGTCGATTTCAATATTTTGTGACTCCGATCCGCAGCGTGCCAGTTCGTCGGCTGCCTCGTTTCCCTCGATGTTGCAATGCCCTGGGACCCAACACAAGGTGACGATTGATTTTTGTGGCTCCAAAGCGTGTTTGCAATCCAGAACTGCCGCGGACTTGATGTAAAGGGACCTGAGAGATTTTAGGGCCGCTTGACTATCAACATAAATAGTCACCGGTCCAGATATGTCCCTCTCATGTTGTTAATCAGTTCCGCGGCCTTCCTGATCGCAAAAATTTCAGCTTGGAAGACACTACAATATTCGTTCAGCTTATACGCGTACGATAAATACTTCTCGGTGTTACATTCATTTTCGGAAAAACAGACGTATAATGTCCTTTCCACTTTGTGGGGTAGGGTATACAAATTTCATCACAAAACTTAACATTTCACTTTTTGAAGGCATTTAATTCTTTGTTTCTCTAGTTCAAGTTTACTTTATGATTGTATTTCTAATAAATACACATTTGCAGTGATATACAATCTGCGAGTGATTCGCTTTGTCTTCTTTTCCGAAATTATTTTAATTTATACATTTTGCTCAGACATTGTGGCGTTGACGCAACCAAAATATTTTATTAAGCATCTTTCATACGCATCAGAGCTCATGTCTTACTAAGTGCTCGTGTCTTACTAATGATTATTTACTATGAATATTAAAATTTGCCCTTGAATAATTCCTGTTCACGTTTTGAAAATTATTAACACATACTATATAATAAATTTAAATCTAATAATAGAGGTATGAGGCAGGGAAAAATGTCCATAATCTTTTGCTGATCTAAAAAAATCATTTGCAGGAAACTTCCCGACTTATTTATGGGCTTATGATATGTGATTTCCTTTTATAGGATAGCGTGAACGACATTGCCGACGTAGTAAAAAGTGTGCAAATGTTAGGCTAAATTCACCAAGCATTTCATTTAGCAACATTGTGAATATGAGTGCTAGTTGTTGTAGCATAATAAATATTTTCCCAAAACGTTTTTATAAATTATTCAAATTTGTAAAAGCAAAAAAACGCCATTCAAATACAGCTGGACCTCGATTATCCGTGATGGTCGGGATCGGAAGCATCATGGATAATCGTTTTTCCCGGATAATTGAGACAATGTTTTTATGCAGCTTTTGAACATATTTTTAAGTAAAATGGCATAGTATTGTACAATAATAATAAAGTCTGCAGTTTTTATTATAATTGTTAAGGTAGTCCAACAAATTTTAGAAGGATATATAATATCATCATCATTAGATTTATCTGAATTGACTAATTGTCCTATGGTTTTTGTGATACAATAAACAACTTGTGAAATATGGAAGAATTTCCAGTTTTCTTTTGTTTACCTTATGTTTGCTTAATCAAATTAATTGAAAATTTTTGCGTTTACTCCCGTATAATGAAGTTTATAACGAAAAATAGAGGAAATGGAAAAAATACCAACATTTCTTATCTATATGCGATAATGAAGGTTCCCGGATAATCGATTCGCGGTTTCAACTGTATAAGTTTTATTTATTGGAATTCATTTTATCGGATTATTTCAACCTTAACAGAAGATTTATAAGTAACATCAATGTATGTGCATTTTAAGCCGATGACAAATTTTTATATTGATAGGCACAGATTCTATTTAGTATTTCAATTTCATATTTGTCACTGGATCGTGTTGGCGTAAAATTGCAAAATACACTATTCACCCTACTTTTATGTTATTGAACCGTGTTGAACATGACAAAGCACTCTATTTTCAATAATGTCTAAATGATATTGATATGTAATCTTCAAAAGGCTCTTTCTCTTTCGTTCTCTACATCCGCCCTACTGTTTCGATTCACACAATAACTTCTCAATATGTTAAATCCGCATATTTTATATTTTTCAAAATGAATTCTAAAATGTTTGAATTCCCATTGCAAATTGAAGTTGGTTGACCAACCAGGAGATGTATTGGAGAGTGATTGAATATGTTTGCAAAAATAACTGGTAACAGATGCGATACAGCCAGAGACACGCTGTCCACATAGAAACCAATTCAAACCAACACACATATGTTGATCCGTCAATTCATCATTTTGATGGCCCAAATAGGATTGGTTATCAAAAGAACGAATATGCGTAAAAGCGAGTGTGTTTGTGTCATCATTTCAAATAGAATATCTATTCTAAAAAACCCAATATGTGTGCATGTCTGGGTTGAATTTTATATATTGATTAAAATAGAAGTTTGACAAATCCTTTCAATAGCGAGAATATCATTTGGTTTTACTCAATAATGCAGAGAATTGACAATTTTTATACCCTCCACCATAGTATGGAGGGTATATTAAGTTTGTTTTTCCGTTTGTAACGCATTGAAATACTCATTTGCGACCCTATAAAGTATATATATTCTTGATCAGGGTAAAATTCTAAATCGATCTGAGCACGTCCGTCCGTCCGTCCGTCTGTGGTAATCACTCGAGCATCCACAAAAATGGAGATAGGACGCTGAAATTTTGGGAAAATGCGTCTTTTGTTTGCAGGCAGGTCAAGTTCGATGATGGGCTATATCGGTCGACGTTTTGGTATAGCCCCCATATAACGGTACCCCCCGATTTACGGTATTTGGACGTTTTTAGCTACATTTTCAGACCGATTTGGCTATAATTTGACATTTAGGGTTCTTAAGTGTCAATAAACATATATAACAAAACTTGTGGACATAGGACCACGTTTTGGTATAGCCCCCATATAACGGTACCCTCCGATTTGCGGTATTTTGACGTTTTTAGCTACATTATCAGGCCGAGGTTGCTATAATTTGACATTTAGGGTTCTTAAGTATCAATAAATATATATAACAAAAGTTGTGGACATAGGTCCACGTTTTGGTATAGCCCCCATATAACGGTACCCCCGATATACGGTATTTTGACGTTTTTAGCTACATTATCAGGCCGAGGTTGCTATAATTTGACATTTAGGGTTCTTAAGTGTTAATAAACTTATATATTAGAAGTTGTGGACATAGGTCCACGTTTTGGTATAGCCCCCATATAACGGTAACCCCGATTTGCGGTATTTTGACGGTTTTAGCTACATTTTCAGACCGATTTAGCTATAATTTTACATTTAGGGTTCTTAAGTATCAATAAACTTATATAACAAAAGTTGTGGACATAGGTCCACGTTTTGGTATAGCCCCCATATAACGGTACCCGCCGACTTACTTTATTTTGACGTTTTTAGCTACATTTTCAGACCGATGATGCTATAATTTGACATTTGAAGTTCTTAAATGTCAATAATCTTATGTGACAAAACTTGTGGACATAGGTCCACGTTTTGGTATAGCCCCCGATTTAGCTATCAATTGACATTTAGAGTTCTTAAATGTCAATAAACTTATATAACTAGTGGACATAGGTCCATGTTTAGGAATAGCCCCCATATAACGTTACCGCCCGATTTCAGGTATTTTGAGAATTTTACCAACAAGTTTTAACCAAATTATCTGTAATTTGAACATTTGACCAAAAATTGTCAAGAAAGCCCCCATATAACGGTACCTCCCGATTTTCAGTAATTTGATGATTTTAGCTACAATATTAAACCGAACTAGCAGTAATTTGACATTTGAAGTTCTTAGTGGTCACAACACCTCTCCATCAAAAATTGTCAACATAGGTCCATGTTCGGATATAGCTCCCATGTAACGGTACCTCCCAATTTTCAGTAATTTGGTAATTTTAGCTACAATTTTTAACAGAACTAACTGTAATTTGAGATTTGAAGGTTGTAGTGGTCACCACACATCTGCATCAACAATTTTCAACATAGCCCCAATATAACGATACTTCCCGATTTTCGGTACTTTGAGTATTTTACTTAAAATGTTTAACCGAACGTAGGTCCATGTTTTTGTATAGCCCCAAAACAAACCTCCCGATTTTCCGTACCTTAGCTTTATTTTTTGGACGAACTTTCTGTAATTTGAAATTTAAAAGTCAACAAAAATTCTGCAACAAAAATTGTTCATTTAAGTTCATATTTTCGTATAGCCCAGATACCTCCGAACTAGCTGTTAATGACATTTGAAGTTCCCACGTTATGTACCGATTTTCGATATTTTGATGATTCTAGCTAATTTTTTAACCGAATTAGGAGTTATTTGACATTAAAGGCTCCCATCAAAAACTGTCAACATAGGCCCATGTTTTATTATAACCCCTATATAACAGTACCTCCCAATTTCTAGCCCACCAAAAATTGTCAACAGTTAGATATAGGCACCATAAAAAAGGGCTTCCCGAATGAAGCATTTTATGTACATTATCTGACATTTTAACGTACTCACTTAAAGTTGGGGACAGGAATGAATATTTTATGGTGGAGGGTATGAAAAGTTCGGCCCGGCCGAACTTAATGCTTTTTTACTTGTTTTAATTCAAATGCAGTATGGGCATGTGTCTGGTTTAGTTTAGTTTGTCTCCCATAACGAGTATAGCATTAGTTAGACAAACGAACATGTATTTATAAACTAAAATGACAGCTTGCAAGTTTTTTGTTCTGACTTTTTGGGGTAAGGTGAGAAGTAAGTATCGTTCTCATTTACTTGACAATACTGGATACTTAATGAGCTATTTCTTAACCAAAAATCATCATATCAAAAAAACTGTAAAAGCCAAGTAACCATTCCCTTCTCGAAGATGAAATCGTCATTATTCAACAATCTATATAAATAAAAATCAAATGTCTTTCGTTGGTAGTGGCATCAGTTGAAAATTTGATCACGCCCACTTTTTTAATTTTTATCTTTCCTACAAAAACTGCTGAACCTATTTTTCTGAAATTGTCAGGGAATGTACAGGGATGGTCCCCGGTTAAAATGGGCTACAAATTTTGTTGAATTTCGGAGGGGGTGAGGTACTTTCTCTGTACGCTATTTCTTTAAAAATGCTATATTTACAATAATTACGATTGTATCGGTTTGGAAATTAATTTGCGAGACAGTTGCGGCTTGTCTCCAACATTACCTACTTTTTTGGGACCCAAAAATTTGACCACGCCCACTTCTTAAAATATCTTACATCTACAAAACTATTGAACCGATTTTCTTGAATGTACAGGGGTGGCCCCAAAAGGGCTACATATTTTATTGAATTCCAGAGGTGGCGCGGTACCTCCCCTATGCGATATTTAAAAAACGCTATATTTGCAAATCGTACGAATGTATCGTTTTGAAAATAACGAATAAATCTACAATCCAGGTACTTCTTTGGGGCTTAAAGACCCGATAACGCCTTGTCTTTAAAAATGTTATATCTTCAATACTACTGAACCAATTTCCATGAAATGTTGCTGCAAAAGCTCAACGTTTGCCGTTGTTATGTATATTTTATAAATTTCGGAGGAGGTGGGGTACCTTCCCCATGCCTTTCTTTTAAAAGCTATATGTATAATCCAAACCTATGATTATATAAGTTTCAGCATAAATTTTGGGAGACAATGGGGTTGTGTGTATGCTAGGTACATATTTGGATACAAATTTCCTGGCCACGCCCACTTTTTAAATATGTTATATATTGGAAACTAATGACAACGCCCACTCTTTTCAATACATAATTTTTTTTAAAAACTAATGAACGTAATTCGAGACGAGATTATTTATAGAAATTACGAGTGCATCGGCTTGCAAATTAATTTTCGAGACAACGGTGGTTGCTCCTCCGACCAAGAAAAACGATATACATATTCACAAATTTCCTTAAATGGTGAGGTTCAACGGACCATCAGTCATGAAAAACTAAATCATATAAGTCTCAAGAAGCGGGAGAATACGACATGGACGATAATAAATAGTAAAGAGCATCCATGGGCGAAAAAATTCGACAATGTCCGTATGAGAATAGAAATTTTACAAACAAAATCTGTAGATACATTTAAAATCCTCCTCGGTTTGACAATGGACCAACGAAGTGAGGTAGAAAATAAAAAATTTTGAATTGTCAATCATAAAGTCCTTAAAAAGGTGCCTTAAAACTCATTACTACGGGCCAGCAACGCGTACAGGGGTAACAAAATAAATATAAACTAAAACGTATTTGTATTAGTCCTAAAAGTAATCCGACACCGCCCATTAATTGCAAACACTTGTTTGTATTTCAATGATATCAGCAATGTTTGGTCCTCATTTTTCGACTTTGTTTTTTTGTCATTGAAGAAAAACAACATTACGATGTTACCAAAGAAAAAAGTGGATGACAGCTTCGTTCACATGATGACATTCCTCCATTCTGAGTTTTTCCTTATTCTCCTTCATTGGACAAAGTTGTTTGTTTTACGGACTTACACCCATTTTTTGCTCCAAGTATCACTTGGCTGATTTCCCAATGAATAATTCATGTTGAGTAAAATTGTGTTGTCACTTGACATTGATGACGGACAAGCTCGCCAAGTAATCAATCTATAATGTTCAATTCATGCAATCAATTCAGCTGGTCAGCTGATATTTTTCGTCAGACTACAAAGATTCATGGAATGGTTAGTATATTAAATGTCTATTTCTTAAATACTTTTGCAGACCTGTCATGAACGCAGAAGGTCAGCGATGCAACCGCCTATTAGAACAGTAGCGTTATATTTTATTTCACATCTGTATAAAAAATAAATTTATTGATATTGTTAGAACCCTTCCAACCAAATTTGATTACATATCTTTCCAGCCTTGTTCTCAGAAAAATAATCTTTAACTCATTGCCAACCAAAGCAAAATTAACAAAACGAATATTTATTTCAATCTAATTGGCATTCAGTTAATACATCTCTACTTATCGCCAATGAAGGTAATTAAGAACATTTTTAAGTAAATTATATGTGTATATATGGCATAAATGCACAGTTGAAAAACTAAGACCACAAATTAGTGGTGTTAATAATTCGTAGATTGTGTCAAGAATAATAATGCGATATTAACTGAAATATTCCCACTCAAAAAAATAAAACAACAAAAAAAAAACGTATTATTTAAAATTATCTAAAAATAGTTATGGTATAGCTGTTTTTGGGACCACTCATGGCCCTACAGGCTAGGTTACTGTATTTGTCAAATAAATTAAAATTATTATAAATAATGTCATTTAAATTGTTGCTGTTATTTACAGAGACGTAACCTATGGATTCCTTATAAAAGTACTACAAAACGGAATAAATATAAATTTAGAAAAACTAGCAAAATGCCCGCTACTTCGTATGAATAATATGATACTGTTTAGCCAGCAACTTAAAACCAGGAAAAAGGACTTGTCCACAAACAAATTGTAACCAGAACCGCAAGTTCTATCTTCGGTAATATTGAGCAGGCTGTTCCCTATTAAGTTGAGGATATAATCTAAAGCTGGGTACACATTGTCAGTTTTGAGTGACAGTTTTGTTGTTGTTTGATAGTGTGACCGTTCATTTTTGTCATTCATCATACAACCACAAAATATTTTGTGGTTGCTGGACGGTTGGACAGTTATCGATAACTGCGAAATATCGACATACAAAACTGACAATGTGTACTGCTCATAACTATGAAAGAAAAAAAAAAAAAAACAAATATATAAATATATCATAGAATGTAAAAATGTTACAATTTTTATCTGCAACCTCTTTCCATTCAGTCATTACAATGCAATTCTCGTTGTAGGCTCCATTTTCTCGCTAGTGTTGGAAAAATACGTAAGAAGAGAAAATGGCTTATCTTCATGGTTGGAATTGTTGTTGGAATTTCATTTTTGTTATTTAGAAATTATAGAAAGAAAAGAGTAGAAGATTGCTCAACAATCTCTTCTTAGTTGTGCTTGTTCTAAATAAAAGGTTGACTTTTGTCTGCATTGTGTGGCTGGCTGTAGCCTTGAATGAATGGATTAATAAAAGTCTAATGAAAAAAATAAATAAATAAATAAACAAGCTATTTTATATTTAAAGTTGGTATGAGGCACATTGTGACAAATGATGAATTTATATAAAATTTAACTCTACAGACTTTTTTTAAAAATTAATAAATAAAAATTCCCATACAATATGGAAAATTTTAAATATACAAAATATCAAGTAGGAATTTAATTTACTCAAGAGCTAAAGATCCAACATAAAAGTCTTTGGTCGACACATTGACAAACTTAACAGTCATATATACAAAGATAAGAGAAACACAAAGCACATACGACTAAACCTAAGGAACTATTTATAGATTTTTTAAAGCTGTGTATTAATGATACAAGATATTTAGAAGTTCGATTTTGCAGGTCGCTGTTATTATAAATTAATTTAATTAGCAAATTTATCCATCGTTTATCGTTCAAATGTGTTCATTTAAATGGCACATATGCATACATATGTATGTTTATGCATCCCCCCATACCAAGTGCGGATATTATTCGAATGTCCGGCGCAACTTTCGAAAACGATATCACTGTCGAAATGTTTTTCGGGTGTACACAAGCACGTTGTTCTTTTGTTCGTCAAAAGTTTAAAAACGATATAATTTTCGAACATATTGCGAATGTTTTTATCTTCATAAGAAAAATTGTTTCGAGAAACATTTTTTACATCGGAAATTTTTTACGTTTTAAAAAATAATTTTATGTAGTTCGTAAAAAATTCTCATTTGCTTTTTTCAAATATTTTCGATATAAATGCTACTTATAATATTAACAAGAAGTGATGATAAACGCAACATATGGCTAGGATACAAATACAAGACAACAATGTTTATAAACAGTTACACGCATTGAATCGCAAACATTACGAAGAAGAAAAAAATAACAGAAATATCACAAGACGTCAGATAAAGTTACCCCCCATACCATTGCTATCATAAAATCGTAACTCCGCCAAAAAATGCTTTTTCGGCACTATCGTAAAAACTATCATCTTTCCTTCGCTAATAATATTATTGACGATATTCGAATTCGAAGGTTTTCCTGCCACAAACGGAGCGACGGATGAATCGTTTTCAATTCGTTCTCGTGTGTCGTTTTCGAACAAAATATCCGCAAAACTATCGAAAAACTTTCGAAAACGGATCGTTTGCGATAATAGCAATGGTATGGGGGGATATTAATACATGTACGAGTATTGTGATGTAAATCAAAAATCTTTATTAGCATATATTTTGATTACACACAAAAATTGTAATCATGCTTTCAAAATGCTGAGTTCGAGTATCATTGCTGAAAGTCCGTAAAAATGCACAACCAAAGTTTTAAATTGTTAAGCACTTGAAAAACGTTTTATCGGCTGATTATATAAAAGTAAGTACTGTGGCCGTGTGCGTGGGAATACGTTGCCACAAACCATTTCAACATAGGATTTAATACAATGATAAGAAAATTTGCATATATGTACGTACCAATATGCATAGTCAAGTAAGAAAAAATACGCAGGCAGAGACTTGTTTTTGACCTAAATGAGAAATTTTATTCTCACAAACATTGCTGGTGTCGATAACACAGCTATCGTTCTGATTATTGTGGAAGTGAAAATTAAGCTTACATCCGGGCTCCCGTCTGGTTGGGTAACTGCTATAATACATTGCTACACCTTTGTGGTTTTTGTGTAGCAGCCTTTATCCTTTCGTAGCACTTCCTATAAGGCAGCAAAATCAACTTTGTTTTTTCCACATATTAAGTCTAATATAAAATAAAAAATTCAAATAAAAATAAAATCAGCTAAGCCAGGCTGGGGTTTGAACCCACGTTCTTGAAAAACACAGGAAAGAAGTGTTGTCACGGCGCACAGTGGGAAAAAATACAGATCTAGCGTGCAGAAAATAAAGGTCGATGTTTTATTGTATGTTTATTCATTATTTAAATAAGAATAGCTTTAAAATGACTATTTTACTTCATTTATTGATATTTTGGGCAAATTTGTATTTTTATATACTTTTTATACTTTTTCTGGTTATAGCTCCGATATAACAGTACCTCACGATTTTCGGTATTTTGAAGATTTCTGCCATAATACCCAATTGAAATGGCTAAAATTAGGTATGTAGTCTTAATTGGGGAGACAAATTATTCCGACAGAGAATTGCCGGTACCGGTCCACGTTTTGACATAGTCCCCATAGAAAGGTCCCATAGGTAGGTTTTGGCCACATTATCCAACATTAGATCATATCTAAAAAGCTGAGATTTGGGATTATCGGTATAGGTCCACGTTTTGATATAGCCCCCATAGAACAATATCGCCCGATTTTGGGTATTTTTAAAGTTTCAGCCACATCATTCAACCGAAACGGCTGAAATCTGGTTTGAATATACATAATTTGTGGTGGAGGGTATAATAAGAGTTCAAAATCACCCCCTTGTTTCCTTTTTAGTAATAACAAGTAAGAAAAGCGTTAAGTTCGGTCGGGCCGAACTTTTTATACCCTCCACCACAAATTGCAGCCATTTCGGTGGATTAATGTGGCCACTACCTTCAAAATACCGAAATTCGGAAGGTACCGTTCTATGGGAGCTATATGATGGCGTGGACCTATACCTACAAATTTCTGGGGGAAAGTTTTATACGCCTAAAGAAGACTAAATACCAAATTTCAGCCATCTCGGTGTGAGGCTAAACGTTCAAAATATCGAAAATCGGGAGATATTGTATTATGGGGGCTATATCAACACGTGGACCTATATAAACATTTTATGATAGAAATGTTTCTTAGCCTCTGGAAACACAAAATATAAAGTTACAACCGATTCGTAGGTCAAATGGGTCTAATACATTCAAAATATATTAAAATGACGCGTACTTTATAAGGGGCCTTATGTGGGGGCTATACCAAAACGTGGACCTATATAACCCAACTTTGGTAGGAATGTTTTCTGGCCTCTGAAGACACAAAATACCAAATTACAACCAATTCTGTGGTCAAATGGGTCTAATACATTCAAAATATATTAAAATGACGCGTACTTTATATGGGGCCTTATATGGGGGCTATACCAAAACGTGGACCTATATAACCCAACTTTGGTAGGAATATTTTCTGGCCTCTGGAGACACAAAGTACCAAATTACAACCAATTCGGTGGTAAAATGGGCCAAATATCTTAAAAATTCCTTAAAACGACGACGCGTCACGCGTCATTTTGTATGGGGGCTATACGAAAGCGTGGACCTACATAGCCCGCTTGCAATACCAAAAGTCCTACATAAATATAACATACTTTCCCAAAATTTCATCAACCTACGTCAATCCGTTCGGACGCTAGAGTGATTTCCACAGACGGACAGACGGACAGACGGACGGACATGGCTATATCGATGTAGAATTGCACGCTGATCAAGAATATATATACTTTGTGGGGTCTACAATGATTATTTCGAGTAGTTACAAACGTAGTGACAAACTTAATATACCCCCATCCTATGGTGGAGGGTATAAAAACTTGTATTTATCAGTTTGTTTGGAGACGCTTTACTACTTTCATTTTCGTAATTCCCCTTATTTCCTAGGAAACGCCATCTACCTACTCAGCACCGACGTTTTCAATTTAGATTTTCTTATCTGCTATGCTGTGGTCCAAGTGATGTATGAGATTTTATATCAACATTTGTATACCCTACACCACTATGTGGTAAGGGGTATTATGTCTTTGTGCATTTGTATGTAACATACAAAAGGAAACGAAATATACCCATAGTTCCTTTTGGGGATATACATATAATCACTTTCTGAGTCGATTTATGCATGTCCGTCCGTCCGTCTGTCTGTCTGTCCGTCTGTCCATGTATTTTTGTTCGCAACGTACAGGTCGCATTTTTTGTCCGATTCAGCTGAAAATTGGGGACTACAACTTTTTTAGCAAGAGGAAGAAGGCTATTGGCTTTGTTGAAAATCGGTTCAGATTTGGACATAGCTCCCATATATATTTTCGCCCGATTTGAAGTATTTGCTGCACCAAACACGCTATATACGTCCGATTTTGATGAAATTTGGAACGTTTGACTGAATTCGGTCTAAAAATAAGTGTGCAAAATTATATAGAAATCGGTTCAGATTTGGATATAGCTCCCATATATATTTTCGGCCGATTTCACGTATTTTCTGTACCACACACGCTATATATGTCCGATTTCAATGAAATTTGGAATGTGTGACTGAATTCGGTCTAGAAATAAATGTGCCAAATTATTTCGAAATCGGTTCAAATTTGGATATAGCTCCCATATATATTTTCGCCTGATTTGAAGTATTTGCCGCACCAAACACGCTATATACGTCCGATTTTGATGAAATTTGGAACGTTTGACTGAATTCGGTCTAAAAATAAGTGTGCAAAATTATATAGAAATTGGTTCAGATTTGGATATAGCTCCCATATATATTTTCGGCCGATTTCACGTATTTTATGTACCAAACACTATATATATTTCCGATTTCGATGACATTTGGAATGTGTGACTGAATTCAGTCTAGAAATAAATGAGCCAAATTATATCGAAATCGGTTCAGATTTGGATATAGCATCCATATATATTTTTGGCTGATTTCGCGTATTTGCTACTCCAAACACGCTATATAAGTCCGATTTCAATGAAATTTGGAATGTGTGACTGAATTCGGTCTGGAAATAAAAGTGCCAAATTATATCAAAATCGGTTAAGATCTGGATATAGCTCCGATTTATATTTTACATATTCACAGTGGTGTAGGGTATCATATAGTCGGCCCCGCCCGACTTTGATCCTTTCCTTACTGGTTTTTATTTGAACTAAACTTTAAAAAGCATTCTGCGCTAAATTGGCATATTTCCTTAAAAATGACAATAAGTCAAAAATCGCAAAAAGTCGCAGGAAATAATTTGAGAGGTTATTCTAGACAATTTATATAAAAAATAAAAATAAAATATCTCGATCCGATCTGATCCGATTTTATACTTTACCCCTATTTTAATTGCAGAAATGGAATAAATTTGACGTTACATAGAATTAACCAGTAACATCTAAATTAACATAACATATGGCTTATAAACCTGTTTAATTTAGTTAAAAATCTTTACGATAAACCAAAAATACAAAAGATTCGACAATAACATGTTCACAGACAGCACACGCCTATCGCAATTTTACAACTAAAAATAATACCCCTTACCACATAGTGGTGTAGGGTATATATATGATCGTGAACACTATAACAAATATCTATGTTATCTATGTACCGACTAATCAATTCCAATTATTGTATATGCCGTTAAGTACAGTCAACCCTCTAGTTTAATACTGTACTATAGTTTCATAGCTTCTTTGAATTAAATTTTTCGATTTTCTGCACGTTAGAGCGGTACTTTTTCCCACTGTGCGGCGTGTTAGCGTTCAGAGCCAAACTCATTAATTTCAAAGGCAGTGCTAAGCGTGTGTCATGAAAGCACAACCAAATGGGAAAATCCCCATTGTTGTTGTAAAAAACATGCATTTGAGAGAAGAAAAGTTCGAGGACAGCGAAGCCGCTCCACATCCGATATGTTTGAGGAGACTTTACCAAAGTCGAAACATGTCATATCACATAGTGGTGGTCGTCGTCGGCATTCCTTTTTCACTTGCATTATTAATAATAAATTAATACTAAAAATGATCTTCGCCTAAAAATGCAAATTTTTCAAATAAAAAATCTGAATTATCGAGATGTAAACGAGTTATACGTACCCAAAAAGTATTACAATGTGTAAAGTTTAAAACGAGTCAGGTATCCTTGCGACAGTTATAGGCTATATTTAAGCTAAGACACAATTTTCCCATATATACCCTCTGTAGTTATGAGACTGAGACAATAAATAATTATTTTTTCATCTATGTATATCTACAGAAGATCCAGGTTTGTGCTCGTATTCTTACTTAATACGAGCACAAACCTTGATCTTTTGTAGGTATAATATTGCGAACCTACATATGTATGTGAAGAAATATATGTTTAACTTGTAGTGTTGGGGAAATAAATCATTTGGTTAAATCCAAAAATCACAGAACGCCTTTCGCAACAATTCATATCCTCCTACAAAACAAAAATGATAACATATTGTCTAGAGGAATTTGGTTAAATGTCCCCAGGATTACAAGCATTATGCTGCATCATCAGCATCCTTTAGCATCCAACCTACATACCTCTTTCAACACATAGACAAATGAAATCTCTCTTCAGAGTTTTTCTGTGATTTTGAATGTTAATTGTGCATGTTTTCAATTGTTGTTTTATTTTACGGTTGTTATAATTTTTTGTGTTTTTCTAGGTTTCTCTACATCAATGAATCTTTCGTTGCAGTAATTTTATGTCGGGTTTTTGTGTAACACAAAAACTTATTTATTTTGTTACCAACAATTAAACTTTGGTCTTGTATAATAGCAGCACAGAGAGGAAACAATAACAGTGTCAGCTAAGTTTCTCAACTGGAAAGTTTATGAAAAATAATCTTTGTATAAACATTTAAATGTAACCGTATTTTATATACATATAACTACATATAGTATACCATGGTAAGTGAGCATAAATTTCAATGCATTATTTACACTCACTTGCTCTCAATAAGAGCTCACTGCCGGTCGCTGGAGCAAATACTTGCCTAGGTCATATTAGGCTTTAAGAAACATATTATAATTATAACTCATATTGTTGCAAGAGCTGCTGACGAGGAACATTTCGGTTTACTTCCAGAAATGAATATTTCTCTTTCGCCGAACGCCCTTGGTGAGTATTTTAAAAACCGATAGGTCAATTTTCTAAGTTATTTCGTGATGAGTTTTTTGATTATTCGCTCATTATGCTTAAGAAAAAAGAGAAGACATGACTTCAGTCGAATCGAATGGATTTTTATACCCTCCACCATATGAAAAAAAAAACATTGTTCCACAACATCCCATACGGGACAAGGGAGACTTCTCTCATATCAATGAGTGCAGCCCGATTCATATGTAGCTCAATGATATAAGACCTACTGTTTATTGCCGAGTCCGAACGGCGTGTCTTAAGACACCGCTTGTGGAGAAGTTTTTCAAGGCTGAAATACTCAGGAAATGTCGCCAACATTACTGAGGGGTATTTTGCCACCGTTGAAAAATGTTTGATGTTGCCTGGCCGGGGAATCGAACCCCCGACCTTCTGCGTGCAAGGCGGGCGTGCATACCATTGCACCACGGTGGCACCCCTCCACCATATGAAGGGTATAATTAAATTTGTCATTCCGTTTGTAACACATCGAAATATTCGTCGGAGACCCTATAAAGTATATATATTATTGATCAGCATAAAATTCTATGTCGATTTAACCATGTCAGTCCGTCCGTCTGTCTGTTGAAATCTAGATACAGCTCGCAGTTTTAAAGATAGAGAGTCAATATTTGGTACAGGAGTTTTTATTACTTCCAGGTTCACGGTCCACGTTTTGATATAGCCCCCATAGAATGGTACCTCCCGATTTTCGGTATTTTTAAGGTTTTAGCTTCATTATCACACCGAAATAGCTGAAATTTGGTACTTAGTCTACGTTTGTGGTATAAAACTTCCCCCCCAGAACTTTGTCGATACCCGACCTCCCGATTTTCGGTATTTTGAAAGTTGTGACCTCAATGTTCCACCGAAATGGCTGAAATTTGGTATTTAGACATCGTTGGGCGTACTCAAACTTCCCCATTAAATTTGTCAGTATAGGTCCACGCCTTCATATAGCACCCAGGGAAAGGTTCCTCTCGATTTTCCTTATTTTGAAGGTTGTGGCTTCAATATTCCACCAAAATGGCTGAAATTTGGTATTTAGTCTTCAATGTGATATAAAACTTTTCGGCAGAAATTTGTCTGTACAGGTCCACGCTTTCATATTGCCCCATTTCCGACTAAAATTATAAGACCGAATAAAGAACACACTAAAGGCCTCGACACATAAGAAGCATGGCATTCTTGCTGAAGTCATATCTGATAAAAGACTAAAGACCAAGTTGGACCTAATAAAAAGATTTCAGGTTTACATTTGAATTAGGTCGAATTTGGTCTTTAGTCATTTACCAGATATGACTTACGCAAGAATGCCATGCTTCTTATGCGTCGAGGCCTTTAGTGTGTTCTTTATTCGGTTTTATATTTTTTTCCACAAATGGGTTAACAAAATTTATTTACGTTGTGTCGAGGCCTTAAGGGACGACGAACATATTTTGTATACAATTTAGAATTTATTTGAAAACAGAAAATGACAGATTGTTCATATAACCTTATCTTTGCTTGCATGTGAAAATTATTTGCGATTGTGTGGGTGTGAGCAATAAGAAGAGCCACAACAATTAAAAAGGACTAAAACCTAAATTGCGTCCTTGACATTTGATTGTTTATGCTTATAATAATGATGCTGCTGTTGTTGGAGGATGAAAAAGAAAGTTGTTGGATTTTAATTACCTTCCATGTTATTAAGCCCTTAAATGGCCAATCATATGCTTTAAGGTTTATTTACCCGTTGTTGTTTTAAAAGGGGAAACGTCTTGAAGTATTTTAAAAATATACAAGGCTATATTTATTTTAGGGGATTTCATTCGCTCAATTAAAAGTTGTAATTTCTCTGGCAACTTTGAAAAAAAAGCTGTCCTTTTCAAAATTAGTTTATTTGAGCTTTGCAGATGCTGTGTATTCCCCATACTCTATAGCATCGGTTTACATCAATGTACTACTTTAAAATTAAATACTTCTACTTTCCTCGATGAATAAAAATTTCTTTTGGATATTTTCCTATACCTGTTAGTGTGTTTGCAATCTAAGTGCAATTTTACTTATTGGTAATGTTGATGTTTTAGTTTTTTTAGAATAAGCCAATATGATGATATGTAATATAATTGAAAAAGTGCTTGCCATAAGCCACATATCAATTGCAAATGCATAACATTCACTGAACAAAATGTGTTGCACGACTGACATAAAGTGACAAACTTCGACCACAGTTATCATTCACCATGAAACGAGCTAACCGAACTAACATGCACCTACAATGACCAAATGGAGATAGCCCTAAGGATTGAACTGTTCACAAAGAATGCATTTCTATTGGTATCTGACTATCAAATCTATTCGGCCTTTCGAACAAGCCATTATTTTACCATAAATGTATATGATCTGTTCGTTATGGAATTGTGTGCAATTTCACTTACCCTATTTACATATGAACTGAACCCTAAAGGATTTTTATTGGATTATTATTCCAATGGTTTTGCGATTTGTTATTCATGCTTTAAAATTCACAAAACATGCTTAAAAGCTATTATTATTTTCAATCAATGAATGTGTATTATCAGGGGGTATACAATTTTTGTGAATGTTAAAGTTTTCTTAGAAATAGAATTTTGGAAGACATAACTAAAAAGAAATAAAATATTTTTAAGAGTATCCTAATATTTCGGTTATAAACTTAATACTTAGAATATATAAACTTAAAATATATAAAAACAAGTAAGAGAGGGCTATAGTCGGACCGGCCGACCATGTGGTACCCTACACCACTTGCTCTGAGCATTAGTTTTGTACGGAATTTATTTTATATTATTGCGACACGTTATATTTTGTTTTAAAAATTGCATTAAGAACGAGATTAAAATCATTAAAAAATATCACTAGATGACTTTTACCGAATTGACCAAAGAACAAGTAAGAGAGCATCAGTCAACTGTGCCAGCGAAGATATGTATATCTTCAGCCTCTGACCAAAAAAGAAGCAAACACAATAGTTTTACAGTATACAAAATATGTTAATTTTGTATCACGAGTTTGCTTCAAAATTCGTGTGAATCTGTAGTACAGTAATACCAAATCACAGAGGTGCACCAAAAATTTTTTGTAAGCAAACTTCTAATTCATAGAGAACTCTAAATACTAAATTACGTTAAATTAAGTTTGGATGCAATTTATTGAAAAAGTTTGAGAGTTATCTTGTATATCAGACACTTTAGTATGTGCCGGCAGGATTTTTTGAAGCTTTCAGAAAGTATGGACTTATTACGGAAAAAATTGTATCGTTGTAACAGGGAGAGTGAAAACAAAAGAGAGCATGAAAACAAATTGCCTTTTTTCCAAATTTTGTGTGGTTAAAATAATACAATGTGCAAAGTTTGCACAAATCAGAAACTCCCTGTGAGAGTTATCTTGCGAATTTGTCATTTTAGTTGGTGTCGTCAAGGTTTCTTGATGCTTTTAGGCCATTATCTCAAGAAGTATTACCTTAACTTGTACCGTCGTAATGTAGGCCGCAAGGACAACCTCTTGAAAGGAATCGAAATAATTTTCTCCGAATTTTGTGTAAAAGGTACCCGAAGGTGTGGACCGATGTAGTCCATATTCGAACACTACGTATATCTGGAGGGAATAATATGATGTGCAAAGTTGGGACCAAATCGACTGCTTCCTTCAAGAGCTATCGTTTAAACCACTTTACAGAAAATTTGTGAACTTTTGTGAGGAAGAAGGAGTGGGTCGATATGGGCCATTTTCAAACTTAAAATAAAACTCAAAATTTGATTGTACCAGCAAGACAGACGGACAGACAGGGCTACATAGACTCCAACTTGTCTGAAACGAATTTCCGCCAAACATACTTGGAGTTTAAAACCATTATTTCGATTACGCACACATTTGGTCGAATCAAAGTGTATAAACTATCGTTAGCCTAAAGGCTGAGGTATATAAATACTAATATTTCGAGGTATTGTATTGCTTTTTAACAAAGGTGGTACACAAACTTCAGACCCATTTTTAAGCATGCGGTAAATATAGTTCCTTGCAAGCCAACCAAAACGATAAAGGAACCCACTTATATGTTCGACATTAGTAGTTTTGTTATTTAACAGCATATTGCTACAATTTGCATCAACGGATAGGTCAAGAGTTAGTTATCAAATTTGGCGTTCCTAATTTGTCGGAAGGTGCCCGGACATAACTCCCACGGACATAACTCACATCGCGCGACTTTTTTTTTCAAAAATATTTTTGACGTTTTATCTCCTTAAATTGTGAAAATATTTTTGAATACTTTTACAAAAAAATTTTATTTTCTTAAATTGTGAAAATATTTGTTTAAAAAACGCTCGATTTTTTCAAAAAATGTTTTCGCCTGCATCGCTTTTCGTTTTTCAGAAAGTATTTGAATATTCTTACAAAACAAAAAAATCGCGCGATTTTTTTCAAAAATATTAAATTGTGACAATATTTTTGTAAAAAATCGCGCGATTTTTTCAAAAATATTTTCGCCTGCGGCGCTTTTCTTTTTTCAGAAAGTATTTGAATACCTTTACAAAAACTTTTTATTTTCTTAAATTGTGAAAATATTTTTGTAAAAAATCGCGCGATTTTTTTTCAATAATATTTTCGCTTGCGGCGCTTTACGTTTTTCATAAAGTATTTCAATATTTTTGCAAAAACTTTTTATCTTCTTAAATTGTGAAAATTTTTTTGTAACAAATCGCACGATTTTTTGCGAAACCAAGGAGGACATAACTCCCAAAATCGTTTTGGGAGTCCGTTGGGAGTTATGTCTAACTACTATCCTATTATTATCCAAGTTGATTGGCATTCTCCTTGACCAAAACTTTTACCTCGTGCAAAAAAGTGGCAGTATTGAGCTATAACTGCGATATCTAGCGTGATTATTATTACACTACACAATAAAAACTGTGGGATCCCTGTATAAAATAGGCTGTAACTCTCTTATCGGACCACGCACATCAACATTATTTGTATCAATGGAAAGGCCAATAGTTCCACTTTTAAATATAACTTACGTGGGAGGAACATGTGTTTCAGCAGAAAAGATATATTCATTAGACTAAAAATTTTATAAATTTTCACACTAAATATTATCTGACCATTATCTACAATTGCAGGCATATTCTTTATCGCAAATCCAAACTTTACTTCAAATTTCGCCGATCAGACTACCATTGCGACCTACAGAGCCGCTACAAGATTGGATAAAATTTTTGTTTTTCACGATCATAGCCAAAAACTATAGGGGTCTATTCTGGTCTGAACCCGACCTACATACAAAATTTTGCGGCCTGTAGCGTGCGTACAATTTTTAATGCACGGACAGACGGACGAACACACATCTCAAAATTGCTTTATCTTGTCGAGATATGGATTTTGGAATACCACATTCGGGGTCTACGACGAATATATCGCGGTGTTACATGAATTTTTCGAAAAACAAACTTATAATACCCTTTCCACATTGTGGTGGTATAAAAAGACCCCTATCACAACATGTTTTCAGAAACATATTTTCGATTTTATGTGGCTAAAACCACAATAACCACGTTTCAGCAAGATAATCAGGGTGATATCCAAGTATGTATACAATCACTCCATATCCTTGCTATTCAAACCTTCCTGATAAGTCCAACAGACACACAGATAGACTTGTTCGTGACGAGAACACCCAAACAGGTACTGCATCGACAGAATATCTTGTTGTGCTGATGGACCGTTATAATCTAAATCTTTTCAGAAAGATGATTAAACTCATTTCAGCAGTCCACGTGGTGAACAGTGCGTTTGATGGGTAAATATTTTTATCGAACAACCTTGTATGGTTGACAGTATCAAAAGGCTTTTTTAGGTTATGAGCTACCAAGACAGATTAAGACCTCGACTGATATCTGCGAATATAAGTATCACGTACATAACACTATGCAACACTAAAAATGCAAACAACTTCTAGTACGCATTTTTTTGAAGTACATATTGAGACTACAAAAACCCTAGATGGGGTTTGGGGAAAAGATTAAAAAAATCACGGTTTTGGAGATATGGTGCGAAATGTATACAAATTATGGAAATTTTCGATATTTTATAAAATTTGAGGCAATAAATGTAGTTTTTCGAGTACTTTATTTCTAAAAATATTTTACTCTTGCCCTTATCTACAAATTTGGTTCAGAGGTCAGATGAAGAATCACATAGGTTTCAGAGATATAGCCCAGAATTTTTTTAAAAAGTCAATATTTAACAATGTTTAGATGGGGCCATAAAATCCAGGCTGGGTCTGACACAAAAAAAACCCAACTAGGCTTTTTGTCGTTTGGGTCTGTAATACAACAACACATAATAACTATTTCCAAGAGTCCCCTACAAACAGACATCCAATAAAAAACACACACTGCATTATTACTATCCGCCCGGATTGACCAACATGAGGAGAATCCTTCGTCCATTGCATACCTAGACAAACAGTTTCCGAATGCCGAGTACATTGAGTTCCCGATTATCTACTCCCAAAACGCAATACGTTTTCCAGATATTCTAAGCCCGACTGGTTAAGTGGTTACTGAACAAAAGGATTCATTCGGTATTCTTTTGTTCAGTAAGCACTTAAATATCCGAGTCGTCAGAGCAAGTATAACCATCAACGTATCGTCCATAACAGAGTCTTCCTGCTCTACACGAATTTTACAGTTACCAAACACACACTTAGTCTTCCTGGTCATTTGAACATGAATCTACTCATGTAAGCTAATACTTAATCAAAAAAAACCTGATTTAATCCTCAGAAAAGGAAGAATACTAGTCTATCATTCCGTAAGGTTTAGTGGGTTCTTATGGTGAGCCTGTACGTTAGGCAGATTCTGATTTTTGGGATTGTACTAAGCAAAAAAGTCTACTAGCCCATATGTCTAAATTGAAAATCGGCTTGAAGTTTTCTTATCCAGGTTTTTGTTTTTGGATATTTTGGCATATAACAGCCAAACTTCTGAGATTTTCGATCCAACAGAATGATATAAATTGTAGCCAAGACAATAGTTAAGAACTCTCTAGTATATTGCAAAAGCACTGAAACGCTCCCTCAGGCAGTTATGGCCTCGAGAAGGTGCACATTTTACGGAAAATATCGATAAATGACACTGTGCTACAAAATGGGACTCAAAGTCAGTGGGTGGAAACTTGGTGAGTGTACTAAGAACCCAAAAGGAAATTTTCACCATAGATCAAGTTTCTGAGATTTCGCGTGATTAATGGTTTAATTTTGGGGCCTTATTTTGTGAGAAAATAGCTTTATATCTCTGTTAAGCGTTCTTTTAGCTTAATTTTGAGATTACATGTCTTCAGTCAAATCGAATTGCGAATCTTTTTGTAGAATATTTCATCCCTCTAACTCAATTCCTTCCTGAAGACATGCAATTTCAAAACGAAGCTACAAAAAGGCTTCACAGAGATATGAAGCTATTTTCTCACAAAATAAGGGCCCAAAATTAAGCCATTAATCACGCAATATCTCAGGCCTGAAGGAGCGTTCCAATGCCTTTGCGATGCACTAGAGAGTTCTTAACTATTGTATTGGCTACAATTTTTGTTTCTGTGTTGGATCGAAGATCTCAGAGGTTTGGCTGTTATATGCCAAAATATCCAAAAAACCTTGAAAAAAACTTCAAGTCGAAATCCGGGGGCTCGATTTTCACCGTAGACATATGATCTATTGGACTTTTTTGCTCAGTAAAATCCCAAGAATCAGAAACTCCAGGCGCCCGTGCTGTTGTTCAAATCGCTCCACCCTACTGTACGTGGCTAAATTACCCGTGCCGTTGACAAAACAACGTTACAATGACATGTAAAGTTGTTGAAGTACGGGGCAATTGCCAGACTCGAACTCGACAGTACGAACGTCACAAGTTAGATGTAACCTTAGCTTCCCAGTAATACAATTATATATTATTAAATATTTTATTGTGGTGTTAAAAGCAAAATTGCTCGCTTATTTATTCCGCTTCAATATATGTATTTTATTTAATCCAGCGTCAGGCAGGAGAACGCACGCGTGCAATTCAACTAATTGAAACAGCATTCACTCACACAATGGCACCCCCAAAAGTATGCAATAGAAAAAGATGTTGCCTATCGCTGGTTTAATCAAATTCCATCGCGTTTGGGAGATAATTGGATGTCTTTGGACTTACGACCTTTTCCATGTACAGTTTTGTATTTTTGAAGGGACTTCAGACATTTTCCTACAATTTACGAACTTTTTAAATAAATTTTTTTACTTTACTCAACAATGTGGAAAGGTTATTATAAGTTTGTTTTGTCCAATATTCCCCTTGCCATTTTTTAAATCTCGATGTGATTAAGCGATCGTACCATTTGTGTCCGTCCGTCCATTAACCCTCCGTTGGACACCTGAGTCTGACCAGGCATTTTTCATATTATTTTGCATTTTAAACTGGGTTACGATTAAGCTATGGACCTAAGATTCCATGTAGCTTCATTACATTTTCTTACCTTTCAAACGAAAGAAACATGAGGTCAAAAGGATCAACAGGAAAGGAGCTACAAGGATTTTTTGACATACATATCTCATTCGTAACAAATGATTTGAGTTTTCGGAAAATTTTCCTAAAATTAGATTTCTTCCATCATTATTTGATAAAATTAATACTATTTTATGAAATTTGTCGCATTTCACCCTACCATGTCATCAAAATTGCACATAAAAAGGTCGCAAAAGTAAGAGATGGGTTGGAAATCAGTGAATTTACCACAACCTACAAAAAATCGCTTGCAAAAAGGGTTAGACTTTTATTTTAGACAATTATACACATAACTGGACAAATAAAACCCATTACATAGCCCTTCTGCACTTTTTGTGGACTGGATTGGTTCAAATTATTATTATAAAATGCTAACGCCATATTAGCAAAAGCATCGAATATTTGCAGCTTTGTCTGCTAAAATTTCTTCGAAATATGTTTAGCAACAATGAACAACGGCAACATGTGGCAACAAATTTCACAAAAATATTGCTAGCGATGCTGATGCTATTTGATATTGTCGCTTTAATAAAATAGCATCAGGCACGCATACTCATATTTTACAGCACACATGATCAACACATATCAGAAAAGAGAATAAGCAACAAAGTGTCAACGGCTTAGCCATGTTTTCAGCAAACAATTGTTTTTGAGATCAGGGTTACCAGTGTAATGCATTAAAAATCACGATATAATTAATTCCACTTTTTCGTTCAAAGGACATGTGAATTTCAGGTGAAGCTGTTCAATATATATTTTTTTTATTTTTAAACAATAATAATTAGTATTCTTTGCGTTCTACCATATGATGGAGACATTTTGACATTAAATTACACCTTTTTTATTACTGCGTTGGCAACTCTAATAAAAAAACCCTCGGATGCTAATTTGTTCTTACGAATGGTCAGCCGACTGCTAAATATGTAGCGTGGTTGTCGATTATACCTAACGAAAAAAAGATTAGGCGTAAAAAACGAAATAAGCAAAACTGTACAAAAATAAATATGCGCTCGGTTGCTTATTTAGCCGTGTGTGTCAATATTGTGTAGCAGTTGAAGTGTACAGCTAATGCTAATGTTTTTCGATGCTGGCTTTTAAACCCTGTCCATATGAATTAGAAGATAATCCTCAGGATATATACCTTCATTTACCTATTGATATTATCGTTATTGCAATGCAATAAGGATTATTTATGTAAGATAAGAATCTTTTAAACATATTCTTCAACTTTTTATACGAAAATGTTAATTAAGTTTACTAAGAAATATAAATAATTATATAGGTCTGGCCAGACTCATGTGTTACGAATGTGACAAACAATATGGGTGCCTAACGAGGAGTTAAAAATTTTAATTTTTTAGATAGGTCGAGTTCCGACCGGAAGAGACCCCATTAAATATTGGTGATGATCGTAAGAGGTGAAATGGACCAAAACCAACATTTTTAACCCGATTTTGTAGCTTTCCAGTAGGTCGCAATAATAGTCCATCCGGAGCGAAATTGAAAGGATGATTTGAGTTTAAGACAAAGAAAACGCTTGCAATTTATCATGGTGATCAGATAACATATAGCGGGTTTAATGGACGAAAATTTGTGGGTAGTTCTGTCAAAAAATATATATGTAAGTAATGGAACATTTTTTTCAAACACGGAAATGTGATAGGGAAAGCTCTCAAAAAGTACAACTACGTGGTAACTCGAAATTTACATAAGCCGAAAATTTTGTTTTGTTTGAAAACCACAGTTATAATTTTAACTAGGATATACGACAAAAAATTAAATTTTTCACAAATTTTGCAATATGCGTGCTATTTGAACACATACCCATCCCAATTGGCATCAATGAAAAGGCCGGGAGTCCATCTTTGCGCTTATAAAACAAAATAGCTGTCAAGTATACATTTTCGTGGCAAACTAAATAATTAAATTATTAAATAGAAATGATCAGATTTTTGTTCAAAAGTTTGGTCCATTGGCTCCGCCAAATATAATCCGTTTATCATTCAAAGTCTACTAGTTCCTTGCAATGTATCCCAACCATGAATGACTTTAAACATTATATCTTAACTACAAAATTCTACGTTTTGTGGACTTACGACCTTTTTCGACAAGGGCAAACATATAGAAAAACGCGACATACTACCATTTTACAGTCGCATAATAGACTGTTACAAAACGCGATTTTCAAGAAAGTGGACTTACGACCTTTTCCGACGAGGCAGACGACCTCACTTAAAACAGCCAATGTAACTCGTGGGTCATGAACACAGTTGAGTCAAAAATACCCACTGAACTGGGTCTGGTACTGGCTGGAATTTGCTGAAGCTAAAACTTGTCTTCAAAGTCTTTATTCTAAAAGGTCTTCCTAGAGCAAATTTAAGAACATGTACAGGTTGTTTTTCTTTAAATTTGTTATTTAGTGTTACAGTCAGTGTTTTTATATTTGATTAAAAAATAGTTATTTAAAATTTTGTTTTTTTTTTTCAAAATAGTCTGGCTTAATCGCATTGTTGTTGTTTTAACATTTTAAAAAAACTAATTTATTAGTGGAAAAAGTTTGGCATTGTTCGCCAAGGGGTAAGGCAGGGAAGACTAGTTTCGATCCTCGCCAATGGATATCATCAGTTCCCTTGTTTCTTGTTTGTGGATGTTCTCCACCGAAATTATTTTTCAATAACTTCTTCAACAACAAACTTTTTATACTCTCAGCCTTTAGGCTAAAGAGGGTATTTACACTTTGATACGACCAAAAATGTGACTCATCGAGATAATGGTTTTAGACCCCAAGTATGTTTGTACGATATCCGTTTCAGACAATTTTGAGTAGATCTAGCAATGTCCGTCCGTCTGTCTGTCTGTCTGTCTGGCTGGCTGGTGCGCACGATAACTCTCGAACGGATCAATCGATTCGGTTCAAATTTTGGGTATCGAAATATTTTGTCCAGATTCGATTTAAGTTCAAAGATGGCCCATGTAGGTCCACACCTTCAGGTACCTCCCCCACAAATGTTCAAAAATTGTAGCAAAACTTGTGCGCACGATAACTCTTGTAGGGAATAACCGATTTGGTCCATACTTTGCACATCGTGTAATTTCTACCAAACTTAGATAAGGTTCCAATATGGACTCAATCGGTCCACTCCTTCGGGAACCTCCCACACAAAATTTCGGAAAAGTTCAGTTTAGGACCTGGTCTCGAATCGCTTTGATTTTTGTTTGCACAAGCTGTATTCGCTGTCCTCTATACGACACTGTAAGTTTCATTAGGCACAAGTCCATACTTCCTGAGAAAATAGCCTGAAAGTTACACAAAACCCTATGACACCGTGTGCAGTGCTTGGAGATGAAGATAACTCTCGAACGGATCTGCCGATGTGGTCCAAAATTTGGCTTTCGTAATATTTTGTCCGAACTTAGTTCAAGTTCAAAGATGGATTATATCGGTCCACTCCTTCCCGTACCTCCCCCACAAAAGTTCGAAAATGTTCGGAAAATTTGCGCGTACGATAACTCTTGAAGGGAGTAACCGATTTGGTCCATACTTTGTACATTATGAAATTTCTACCAGACTTAGATGAGGTTCCAATATGGACTCAATCGGTAAACCCTTCGAGTACCTCCCACACAAAATTTCGGGAAAGTTCAGTTTAGGACCTGCTCTCGAATCGCCTTGGTTTTTGCTGTAACATCTTGTATTCACTGTCCCCTATACGAAGGTACAAGTTTCCTCAGGGGCAAGTCCATACTTCCTGAAAAAATAGCCTGAAAGTTGAAAAAAAATCCTATGACACCATGTTTATGGGTGGAAGCGCAAGATAATTCTCGAACGGATATGCCGATTCCTGCCAAAATTTGGCCTTCGTAATATTGTTTCCAAACTTAGTTTAAGTTCGTAGATAAGCCATATCGGTCCACTCCTTCAGGTACCTACCCCACAAAAGTTCAAAAATATTCGGAAAAATTGTGCACACGATAACTCTTGATGGGAGTGACCGATTTGGTCCATACTTAACACATTCTCATAATATCTACCAGATATAGATCAGGTTCGAATATGGACTATATTTGTACACTCCATCCCGTACCTCCCACACAAAATTTTGGATAAGTTCACTTTAAGACCTGCTATTGAATCACTTTGAAGCAACTTACATTCGCTGCCTCAATTACGATGGTAAAAGTTGTTTCAGGGGCAAGTCCATACTTCGTGAGAAAACAGCCTGAAGGTTGTAAAAACCCCCTATGGCACCCCCAAGGTCTATGTCGGTCCATTCTATTAAGTATCTTTTCCTCAAAATTTTTTAACTTTAATCCTAATCAACATTTTTGTCGGTTCATACGACCAAAATTTTGAAACCCCCCTAAATACATAAGTTTTTTGTGAAAAAAGTGTTTCAATTTGCACAGGCTGAGGGTATATCTCTGTCGGCAAAGCCGACTGATACTTTTTTACTTTTTATACTCAAACATCAATCGTGAGCTCAAAGTATAAAGGTGAACAAAGGAAAACTTCAATGAGAAGTTTTTCTTTAGCAACCCAACAAAATGTTGTTGGTAGCTTGTCAAAGCCATAACCAACCATAAACCGTGCCAGTGTTTCTTAAATAGAACATTCGTGTCGTTTTTATTAATACAGTGTTTTATTTAACGTGCCTTGGTGTGTGTTTAGTTCAAATCTGGTAACTCATTTTTAACACGGTTGCAGTTGACCAATCGAACTAAAACTTTGCACACTTCTCAGATTTGGATGACAATACACGAATATGAAATCAAAACCAATATTGGTCCATTTTTACACTGTTTTACAGTGTTTTATCTAATTTGCTTTTCAAATCTGGTAACTCATTTTTCACATAGTTGCAGTTTACCAATCGAACGTAAAATTTGCACACTTTTTAGATTTGGATGACAATACATGAATATGAAATCAAAACTAATATTGGTCCATTCTTTCAGTGTTTTTACGGTTTCTAACTTGACCCCCTTTTCAAATCTGGTAACTGATTTTTAACACGGTTGCAGTTGACCAATCGAACTAAAACTTTGCACACTTTTCAGATTTAGATGACAATACATGAATATGAAACCAAAACAAATATGGGTCCATTGTTTCCTATAGCCCCCATATAACGGTACCACCCGATTTCCGGTATTTTGCTTTTCAAATCTGGTAACTCGTTTTTCACGCAGTTGCAGGTGACCAATTGTACTTAAACTTTGCACACTTTTCAGATTTGGATGACAATACATGAATATGAAATCAAAACTAATATTGGTCCATTCTTACAGTGTTTTTACGGTGTCTAACTTGACCCCTTTTAAAATCTGGTAACTGATTTTTAGCACGGTTGCAGTTGACCAATCGAACTAACACTTTGCACATTTTTAAATGGTTTTATTTAGCTCACCCCGTTTGTTTTATTATTTATTCTTGGGTCAAATTTAGTAATTCAAATTTCACCCTCTTCCTGTCAACCGATTAATCTGAAATTTTGTATACACTTTGGATTTTGGTGACAATACAATTATGTTTATTCATTATCATTATAAATTCAAGATGGCAGCCGCTACAAAATGGCGGATAACGTAGGTTTTATCAATCCCATCAATATGGGTATCAAATGAAAGGGCTCAACAAGCATAATACAATATACTATAAAAAATTGAAATCCAAGATGGCGGCCGCTACAAAATGGCGGATAACGTAGGTTTTATCAATCCCATCAATATGGGTATCACATGAAAGGGCTCAACAAGCAGAATACAATATACTATAAAAAATTGAAATCCAAGATGGCGGCCGCTACAAAATGGTGGATAACGTAGGTTTTATCAATCCCATCAATATGGGTATCAAATGAAAGGGCTCAACAACAGAATACAACATACTATAAAAATTGAAATCCAAAATGGCGGATAACGTAGGTTTTATCAATCCCATCAATATGGGTATCAAATGAAAGGGCTCAACAAGCAGAATACAATGTACTATATAAAATTAAAATCCAAGATGGCGGCCTCTACAAATTGGCGGATAACTTAGGTTTTATCAATCCCATTAACATGGGTATCAAATGCAAAATGCAACATGGTTATCAAATGCAAAATTGAAATCTAAGATGGCCTCCGCTACAAAATGGCTGATAACAATTTTTTATCAATCCCACCAATATGGGTATCAAATAAAAGGGCTTGACAAGAAGAATACAGTGCACCATACAACCTCAATATTTAAGATGGACGCAGCCACTAAATGGCGTATAATTAAGATTTAAATTTAGAAATTGAATCTGTAATTTAGGTATCTGATTAATCCATCCTGAATCCACCACCCAAGTCAAGATTTTTTATCGTGTTGAGGACTGTGTGGCGTTAGGGTGGCTAAAAATGATACGTCGTTAGCGGTACACCACCCAAGTTAAGGTGAAAGGTTAAAACGCGCCGAGAACTGTATGGCATTAGGGTGGATAAAAATGATATGTCGTTATCGTTTTCCCTTCAAGACTCAGGCGCATCTTGTTGTACATAGCCTTGCCCCTTTATTGGACCTCTGGGGGGTTGGCCGTTTAAATGTCCATTACTCGTGGGGACAAAATGGTAAAAAAATATATAAAAAGTACAAACACAAATAAAACAGAAACTGCAACACAACCTAAACGAAGGCTTCAAAAAGCGAAAGAAAAGTATAAAGCAAAACGAGCTAAAGAAAGTGAAGGTGATAGAAATAGTCTATTACAGAAACGACGGGTACAATTAGCGTCAAAAACACCTGAGCAATATGAGGCAAGGTTAAAAAAGCAACGTCAGCGATATACACAAATGACGGCGTCAGAAACGCCTGAAGAATATGAAGCCAGGTTAACAAAGCAACGTGAGCGATACAAACAGATGATAGCGTCAGAAACGCCTGAAGAATATGAAGCCAGGTTAACAAAACAACGGGAGCGATACACACAGATGTGTGTTGCCTTTAATACTATCATGGGCTTCTACAATACATAAAATTCAGGCCAGCACTGTGGATCACGCAGTCGTATACTTAGGTGCGAAACTGTTTTAAGAAGGTCAATCCTACGTGGCTCTTAGTAGAGTAAGATCTTTGCAGGAACTACGTATAGAGGAGTTGGACTGCAATAAACTAACGGACAAGAAACCTTGCAATAATGAAGCACTAAAAGAATTAAACAGAATGCGAAATAAAAACTAAAAACTAGAAAATAAAAATAGGTAAAAAGACTTTTTATGTTAAACGGTTTTATGTTAAACATACATTGCAATGTTTAAGATAAATGTACTAAAAACCAAAAAATAATAAAATAGATACAGTCATGGGAATTATAAACATATGCATAGACTAGACTAAAATAAAACCGTGGGGCACGTCAATTGTCTACAATCGTTGATTAAAATGTTTGTTTTGTAATGTTACACTATAATTAGGCAGTTGTTCAACCGACAACGATGGACGTGTGATAAGTAGGGCTAGAATGTGGAAACAAGCTAGCAAGCTCGATTATAAGCGAGTTTTAGGGTTTCATAGTGGTGAGCGAGTAGTACTTTGTCGATTAAAGACAAACTACGAGCAGTGAAACGATTCCTCGCCAGCCAGCAGTGCGAATGTCCAACGATAAACTAGTTGAAACATCTCTTTTATTTGCATGGAGTGTATAACTATTGGAATTTCCATGAGCAAGAAAATAGTAAGAAATTTCCTCACCGTCTGCGGGCCAACTGCCTAACGACAAATTAAACGATTCTTCTATCGCACATTAAGTCGATAATTTGTAGACAATTGACGTGCCCCACGGTTTTATTTTAGTCTAGTCTATGCATATGTTTATAATTCCCACGACTGTATCTTTTTTATTATTTTTTGGTTTTTAGTACATTTATCTTAAACATTGCAATGTATGTTTAACATAAAACCGTTTAACTTAAAAAGTCTTTTTACCTATTTTTATTCTTTAAATTTGTTATTCAGTGTTTCAGTCAGTGTTTTTATATTTGTTTAAAAAATAGTTATTTAAAATTTTGGTTTTTTTTTCAAAATAGTCTGGCTTAATCGCATTGTTGTTGTTTTAACATTTTAAAACAACTAATTTATTAGTGGAAAAAGTTTGGTATTGTTCGCCAAAGGGTAAGGCAGGGAAGACTAGTTTCGATCCTCGCCAATGGATATCATCAGTTCCCTTCTTTCTTGTTTGTGGATATTCTCCACCGAAATTATTTTTCAACAAAAAACTTTTTATACTCAAACATCAATCGTCAGCTCGAAGTATAAAGGTGAACAAAGGAAAACTTCAATGAGAAGTTTTTCTTTAGCAACCTCACACAAACCCAACATAAACCGTGCCAGTGTTTCTTAAATAGAACATTCGTGTCGTTTTTTAATATGATAGCTGATACAATTTTTTTTTCAAAATAGTCTGGTTTAATCCCATTGTTGTTGTTTTAATATTTTAAAACAACTAATTCGTTAGTGAGGTTGCCAAAGAAAAACTCCTCATTGGAGTTTTTTCTTTGTTCACCTTTATACTTCGAACTGACGATTGATGTTTGGGTATAAAAAAAATTTTGTCGAAGAAGGTATTCAAAAATAACTTCAGTGGAGAATATTCACAAACAAGAAACAAGAGAACTGATGAGATCCAGTGGCGAGCATCGAAACTAGTCTTCCCTGCCTTACCTCTTGGCGAACAATGCCAAACTTTTTCACTAATAGATTAATTGTTTCAAAATATATAAAACAACAAGAATGCGATTAAGACAGACTATTTTGAAAAAAGTATATCAGCTACCCCAATAAAAAACGCCACCAATGTTATTTAAAAATATTGAACAAACTTTAGGCTTTCGGTACAAATAAATCTGTGCATTCTTTTATTTATAATTTTTCAATTTACAATTGCTTCATAAAAAACTTTAAAAGGCTTTAAATTGCAACGCACGAGCAATGTCCATACACAGAAAAACATGTCCACATACATATGCATGTATGTATGTACATTAGGGCTATAACGAAAAGATACCAAAGAAAGAACCATGTGCAGAATACTGTCCTGATAACGAAAAGGGGTTTTTAATTAGATTCGAAGAAGGAAGTTCCCGCTTCGACAAAAATTTCTATTGGCCTTTGTATACATTTTCTATTGCAATAATTTTGATTTTATTATTATTATTATTATTATTTTTTTTTTTTTTTTTTTGAACGAAGAATTTTATACGTGGATATGATTTATTTAAGTTAAAATACAGCTTAATTATAGCAATTTGGCTAAAATTCAATATTAGACTTATGGAGAATGGTCCGATATTAAAGATTACATCCAATTTTAATAAGAAATAAGCTATTTCTTAAGAACGATCGTCTGTCGCAATGAAGGAAATAACTTCAATGGAATATTTGTATGCAATCGGTACGGGAACTTTTTCAAATGTACGACCAAAGTGCTAACGCATTTTGAAATATTTTCAATGCTCTACATGGCAATGTATTTTGATATTTGCAAAAAAAGTAAAAACATAATGTACATACGTACATCTACATATATGTAGATTTGTATTTGCGAAATAAATTTTTTCTAAAGAAACCCGATTGTAATCCTCTTTGTTGTTTGATCAAAAAATGTCTAAAAACATACAGTACACAAACACATACAAGCGTGCAACTATTGCCAGTAACCCTGCCAGCAAATGGAAGTGAGTTTCGCACTCCCTCGCCTAAGAGGTCACTCCGGAGACACGCCAAGGAAGATCGTTGGTGAATTACACAAACAATTTCTATAGCCTTATTGTGATTACGTTTTATCGCATATGCCGACACTTCGGAGTGACTTCTGAGTGACTTCCAAGGCGATTGTTTGCATTTATTTAATGATTCAACACATTTGAACAAATATAGAACATTTTCTATCTGATGATTATATGAGGCGGTGGTGCAGTGGTAAGCATACTCGCTTTACACTCTGAAGGCACGGGTTCGCTTCCCAAGTCAGGCAACAGAACATCACATTTTTAAAATGACACAATTAATGTAGGCGGAAATTGCAAAGAATAATTTTTCTAAAAGAGAAGAAAAATGAAAAAATAAATAAAAATAAAAAAATAAATAAAAATAAAAAACAAATAAAAAAATAAAAATAAAAACAAAAAGGAAAAAAATATTTTTTTTAATTTCTAGAACTATCGCGGAAATTATCTTCTAGAAGTGTCGCTGGAGTGACTTCCAAGACGACACGCCGGCGTGGTTCATTTCTTCACAACGGAGGTCACTTCAGGGTGACTTCTGCGACTATCGCCGCGACTGTTTTCATCGCCCTTGGCGACACGCCTAAGTCACTTCCGCGATAGTTTTTGCTTGCAGGGAAGTTTATGCTCTGTAAAAAACCCATGCCACAATTCAACACCACCTGAAACTCTGATGTTCAATTGCATTGTTATCGTTCGTTTTTTGTTTGAATCACAATAAAAAGGGAAATGGTTAAGTTTTAAATCCATTTCAGTTGTGAAAATTCAGAAAGTAGAATTTTTTAGCATTCATCTAGGAATTTTAATGTGTATATTTGGGACGTTGAATTTTTTGGTTTTGTTGAAAACAGCTATATTGATCTCAGGTTCCACCACAAAGAAAGTGAAATCCTCCTTCTCTGCCATGTGGGCCTTTATCTCTCTGTTGTTAATTGCAATTTGTCCGTGTTCGTATCATTGACCATTTTCTCAATGTTTTTCTGATTTTCCTAATGTAGCCTGCCAGACTCGCTACTTGTGTCGATCTCCGCATAACACTGTTCTACTCTGTATTGCTTGTGGCTAATGTGGCATAAATATATGTCGGACCGTTTCCTCTCTCCGAGGCTATCTTCCTTTACTGAAAAGTCAATGTATCCTGCTGTCCATTCGGGTGTTGTACGAAAAAAGGCGGTTGCATCGTCCTGATCTTACTTGACCTAAAGCCACTAGAGATCGCCTTGTGTGGCTGCTGTCTTATGGGGAGGTTTTCGAGTTTGATTTAATAAAATTTACATAGACAACGAACGCTATCAATATGCTAATGTGATTATAGCCTGCCATGCGTACGGATATATGTACTTACAAATGTCGAGCGAAATTCCCACAATTTAAATTGATGCAAATAGCATTGATATAATAGTCTTGAAGTTACTAGCTTTTATTCAAAATTAATGTAATACCTAAATAATTTATTTATTTTTTTGGGTGACTGGGTAAAAATCAGCGAAAACTACTTCTAAATGTCTTTTGATATTTCTTTCTTTACACAAATGTTAATTAAAAACAAGTAAGAAAAGGCTATAGTCGGACGGGGCCGACCATATGATACCCTACACCATTACCCCTGGGAATTAGCTTTCCACATATCAAAATTTCTTTATGGAACAAATAAAATTAATATAAGAAGTAACTTTGTGTATTCTGGTTCCGTATCCCACCAAGCTTAAATAATAATATAGTAATTGTTTCACAAACATTCTAGAAGGGACAAAGGAGACATTTCTCATATCAATGAGTGAGTGTACCCCGATTCATATTCGCTCAATGATATGGGACTCACAGCCTATCTCCGAGTCCGAACGGCGTTTCCTAAGACATCGCTTGTAGATAAGTTTTACATGGCTGAAATACTCAGAAAATGACACAAACCTTACTGAAGGATATTTTGCACCATTGAAAATTTCATTTTGCCTGGCTGGGGAATCGTTTTGAAAAAAGGTGGTAAAGCGACCCACGCTGCGATGTATTTATAAAAATCCAATTGAACAATTAAAACCTTAGGGCAAATGTGGTTCTCTACACAAAACCCATTATATAGTAGGCCCGTTATCTAGCAGACACGTTATTGCAATTTGCATCAGAGGGAAGATCAGTAGATCTGTTTCCGTATGTAGTCTACTTTGCCAGTATATGTCCTCCAAGAAATAAAATATAGACCAATTTTTTTTGTATTTTTCATACAAAAGTATTGGTCCATTTTACCCGCTAAATATTATCATATCATCATCCAAAATTGTAAACATCTACTTCGCCCTAAAGTTTTACCTCTTGCAAAAATTCGTGATTATTGAGCTATAATTGCGACCTCTAGCGGGTTTATGATAACACTACAAAGAAATAACAGGGTATATTAGGCTGTAACTTTGTTATGTGATCACGTACATCAACATAATTGACATCAATGGAAAGGTCAAGAGATCGTCTTCCATGTATAGCTTAGTTGCCCGGAATGTCTCTTCCAGGAATAAAGATAAAAGCTGTATATTAAAATTTTTCACAATTTTCACACAAAAGTTGTGGTCCATTTAACCATCGCAATATTATCTGATCGCCATCTTCAATTGCAAGCTTCTTCTTTGTCATATACTCTTACCTTATTTAAAATTTCGAGGGGACCTACAGAGCAGCTACAAAATCGAATAAAAATTATGTTTTTGGTCCATTTCACCCGCTAAATATTTCACGATCATCACCAATTAATATAGCGATCTATTCTGATGTGAAACCGACCTCCATACCAAATTTCGTGACGATCGGTCCATAATTGCGGCCTGGAATTTGATTACAATTTATAATGGACAGACGGACACACGGACGGACGGACACACATCTCAACAGCGCTTTATCTCGCCGAGATATGAACTTTGGGGGTCTCCGACGAATATTTCGCGGTGTTACATGAATTTTTACCAAAACAAACTTATAATACCCTTTCAACATAGTGGTGTAGGGTATAAAAAATATGTATGAATGTATATAGCCAAAACAGTATATGTGTCCATTATAAAATTAACGAAAATTACACCTAACGTGTCCGTGGGTGCCACCGTGGTGCAATGGTATGCACCCCCGCCTTGCACGCTGAAGGTCGTGGGTTCGATTCCCCGGCCAGTCAACATCAAAATTTTCAACGGTGGCAAAATACCCCTCAGTAATGTTGGCGACATTTCCTGAGTATTTCAGTCATGTAAAACTTCTCTACAAAGTGGTGACTTAAGACACGCCGTTCGGACTCGGCGATAAACAGTAGGCCCATATCATTGAGCTAATATGAATCGGGGTGCACTCATTGATATGAGAGAAGTCTCCCCTGTCCCCCTGTTTGTGGAACAATTATTATTATTACACCTAACGTTTCCAGTAATGACGACGTATGTATGTGCTATATCGCTGGTATGTTATAATGTATATCAACTTATGTATGTATGACCGGGCGGCAAAAATATGTCGCAATCATATAAAATTAATTCAGTGGAAAACTAGTGCCTAGAGGAAGTGGTGTAGGGTATCACATGGTCGGTCCCGTCCGACTATAACCCTCTCTTACCTGTTATACCCTTTAGGCTAAAGAGGGTATTTACACTTTGATACGACCAAAAATGTGCCTCATCGAAATAATGGTTTTAGACCGCAAGTATGTTTGTACGATATCCGTTTCAGACAATTTTGAGTAGATCTAACAATGTCCGTCCGTCTGTCTGTCTGTCGGTCTGGCTGGCTGGTGCGCACCATAACTCTCGAACGGATCAATCAATTCGGTTCAAATTTTGGGTACCGAAATATTTTGTCCAGATTCGATTTAAGTTCGAAGATGGGCCATATAGGTCCTCTACTTCAGATACTTCCCCCACAAATGTTCAAAAATTGTCGCAAAACTTTTGCGCACGATAACTCTTGTAGGGAATAACCGATTGGGTCCATACTTTGCACATCGTGTAATTTCTACCAATCTTAGTTGAGGTTCCAATATGGACTCAATCGCTCCACTCCTTCGGGTACCTCCCACACAAAATTTCGGAAAAGTTCAGTTCAGGACCTGGTCTCGAATCGCTTTGATTTTTGTTTACGCAAGTTGTATTTGCTGTCCTCTATACGACGCTGTAAGTTTCATTAGGGGCAAGTCCATACTTCCTGAGAAAATAGCCTGAAAGTTACAAAAAACCCTATGACACCGTGTGTAGTGGTTGGAGCGCAAGATAACTCTCGAACGGATGTGCCGATTCGGTCCAAAATTTGACTTTCATAATATTTTGTTCAAACTTAGTTCAAGTTTAAAGATGGATTATTCGGTACCTCCCCCACAAAAGTTCGAAAATGTTCGGAAAATTTGTGCGTATGATAACTCTTGAAGGGAGTAACCGATTTGGTCCGTACTTTGCACATTATGAAATTTCTACCATACTTATATGAGGTTCCAATATGGACTCAATCGGTAAACTCCTTCGAGTACCTCCCACACAAAATTTCGGAAAAGTTCAGTTTAGGACCTGCTCTCGAATCGCCTTGGTTTTTGTTGTAACGTCTTGTATTCACTGTCCCCTATACGAAGGTACAAGTTTCCTCAGGGGCAAGTCCATACTTCCTGAAAAAATAGCCTGAAAGTTGAAAAAAACCCTATGACACAATGTTTATGGGTGGAAGCGCAAGATAATTCTCGAACGGAAATGCCGTTTCCGGCCAAAATTTGGCCTTCGTAATATTGTTTCCAAACATAGTTTAAGTTCGTAGATAAGCCATATCGGTCCACTCCTTCAGGTGCCTACCCCACAAAAGTTCAAAAATATTCGGAAAAATTGTGCGCACGATAACTCTTGATGGGAGTGACCGATTTGGTCCATACTTTACACATTCTCATAACATCTACCAGATATAGATCAGATTCGAATATGGACTATATTTTTCCACTCCATCCTGTATCTCCCACACAAAATTTTGGATAAGTTCATTGTTGCTATTGAATCACTTTGATTTTTGTTGAAGCAACTTACATTCGCTGCCTCAATTACGATGGTAAAAGTTGTTTCAGGGGCAAGTCCATACTTCTTGAGAAAACAGCCCGAAGGGTGTAAAAACCCCCTATGGCACCCCCATGGTCTATGTCGGTCCATTCCCTTAAGTATCTTTTCCGCAAAATTTTTGAACTTTAATCCTAATCAACATTTTTGTTGGTTCATAAGACCAAAATTTTAAACCCCCTTACTACAGAAGTTTTTTGTAAAAAAAGTGTTTCAATTTGCACAGGCTGAGGGTATATTTCTGTCGGCAAAGCCGACTGATACTTTTTTACTTGTTGTTTACAAAATTACAAAAACATGTTGATGTACATGGATGAGTTTAACCAACCCTTGCTGTTCGAGCGAGTGGCCTAGTGTGTAGTGTGTTTGACTACAAATCAGAAGTTCGTGTGTTCAAAACTAGCATGTATCGAATGGAAAAGAAAAAAACAAAAAATGTGTAGTGTTGAATTTGAATATAATTTCACCTCAATTTTTTCTAAAAATAGAACTATGCTTTTTAGCTTCTTTTCGACTGCCGGTATGTGGTTAAGTATGTACTTAAAAATATATTTAAGGAAGTACTTCCGCCCTATGACATCCCCATGTAAAAATAATGACTTTTACGGTATATTTGTAAGTAGTTACTACTGCCAAATTTTACTGAATAAAGTCATTACTTAGTAATGACTTTTTTGCTGGGTGTGCATTCTTTTATTTATAATTTTTCAATTTACAATTGCTTTATAAAAAAACTTGAATGGCTTTAAATTGCAACGCACGAGCAATATCCATACACAGAAAAACATGTCCACATACATATGTATGTACATTAGGGCTATAACGAAAAGATACCACTAAAGAACCATGTGCAGAATATTGCCCTGATAACGAAAAGGGGGTTTTAATTAGATTCGGTGAAGGAAGTTCCCGCTTCGACAAAAATTTCTATTGGCCTTTGTATACATTTTCTATTGCAATAATTTTGATTTTATTTTATTATTATTTTTTTTAACGAAGAACTTTATACTTAGATATGATTTATTTAAATTAAAATACAGCTTAATTATAGCAATTTGGCTAAAATTCAATATTAGACTTATGGAGAATGGTCCGATATTGAAGATTACATCCAATTTCAATAAGAAATAAGCTATTTCTTAAGAACGATCGTCTGTCGCAATGAAGGAAATAACTTCAATGGAATATTTGTATGCAATCGGTACGGGAACTTTTTCAAATGTAGGACCAAAGTGCTAACGCATTTCGAAATATTTTCAATGCTCTACATGACAATATATTTTGATATTTGCAAAAATGTAAAAACATAATGTACATACGTACATCTACATATATATAGATTTGTATTTGCGAAATCAATTTTTTCTAAAGAAACCCGATTGTTATCCTCTTTGCTGTTTGATCAAAAAATGTCTAAAAACATACAGTACACAAACACATAAAGGGTGTTTGTTTAAGCCCGATAGAACTTGAAATTGTAAAAAATAACACAAAAAATTAAATTGTAATCAAAAATTTTTTTATTCGAAAGATCAATACGTCGCATTAACATTTGAAAATGATTTCGGGCATATGGGCACCGCGGCTGTTCTTGACGAAGTGCATTCTGGACGTCCAATTTTTGGCCACTTTTTCGAGCACTGCTGGCCGTATGTCACGAATAACACGAACAATGCTGGCCTCCAAGGCATCAATTGTTGCTGGTTTATCAGCATAAACCAGTGACTTCACGTAGCCCCACAGAAAATAATCGAGAGGTGTCAAATCGCACGACCTTGGAGGCCAATTGACAGGTCCACTTCTCGAAATCAACTTATCGCCAAATTTTGATTTCAATAAGTCGATGGTTGCATTCGCCGTATGGCACGTAGCGCCATCCTGTTGAAACCACATCTCCTCCGGATCAATGTCATCCATATTTTCAAACAAAAAATCATTGATCATGGTGCGGTAACGATCTCCATTGACCGTAACGCGAGCTCCGGCCTCATTTTTGAAGAAATAAGGTCCGATGATGCCACCAGCGTGAAAACCGCACCATACGGTGCATTTTTCTGGATGTAATGGAGTCTGTAGGGTCTCTTGTGGATTGGTCTCACTCCATATGCGGCAATTTTGCTTATTAACAAACCCGTTAAGCCAAAAATGCGCCTCGTCTATAAGTTGCGCGAATCGACGACTGATTTTCATAGTAAATTTGGATAATTTCGTAGCGTTGTTCAAGCGTGAGTCTATACATGATGATTTGTCAGAGTGTACTGAAACAAATAAAAAAAAGTTTAATCAAAATTTAATTTTTTGTGTTACTTTTTACAATTTAAAGTTCTATCTAGCTTAAAAAAACACCCTTTACAAGCGTGCAGCTATTGCCAGTAAATTTATGCTCTGTAAAAAACCCATGCCACAATTCAACACCACCTGAAACTCTGATGTTCAATTGCATTGTTATCGTTCGTTTTTTGTTTGAATCACAATAAAAAGGGAAATGGTAAGTTTTAAATCCATTTCAGTTGTGGAAATTCAGAAAGTAGAATTTTTTAGCATTCATCTAGGAATTTTAATGTGTATATTTGGGGCGTTGAATTATTTGGTTTTGTTGAAAAAGCTATATTGATCTCAGGTTCCACCACAAAGAAAGTGAAATCCTCCTCCTATCTCACTGTTGTTAATTGCAATTTGTCCGTGTTCGTATCGTTGGCCATTTTCTCAATGTTTTTCTGATTTTCCTTATGTAGCCTGCAGACTCGCTACTTGTGTCGATCTCCGCATAACACAGTTCTACTCTGTATTGCTTGTGGCTAATGTGGCATAAATATATGTCAGACCGTTTCCTCTCTCCGAGGCTATCTTCCTTTACTGAAAAGTCAATGTATCCTGCTGCCCATTCGGGTGTAACATGAAAAAAGGCGTTTGCATCGTCCTGATCTTACTTGACCTAAAGCCACTAGAGTTTGCCTTGTGTGCCTGCTGTCTTATGGGGAGGTTTCCGAGTTTGATTTAATAAAATTTACATAGACAACGAACGCTATCAGTATGCTAATGTGATTATAGCCTCCTCTTTTACATGCGTACGGATATATGTACGTACAAATGTCGAGCGAAATTCCCACAATTTAAATTGATGCAAATTGCAATGATATAATAGTCTTGAAATTACTAGCTTTTATTCAAAAGTAATGTAATACCTAAAAAATTGTTTTTTTTTTTTTTTTTTGGATGATTGGGTAAAAATCAGCAAAAATTACTTCTAAATGTCTTTTGATATTTCTTTCTTTATACAAATGTTAATTAATTGGGAATTAGCTTTCCACATATCAAAATTTCTTTATGGAACAAATAAAATTTTTATAAGAAGTAACTTTGTGTATTCTGGTACCGTATCCCACCAAGCTTAAATAATAATATAGTAATTGTTTCATCAACATTCTAGAGACAAAGGAGACTTCTCTCATATCAATGAGTGAGTGTACCCCGATTCATATTCGCTCAATGATATGGGACTCACAGCCTATCTCCGAGTCCGAACGGCGTTTCCTAAGACATCGCTTGTAGATAAGTTTTACATGGCTGAAATACTCAGAAAATGACACAAACCTTACTGAAGGATATTTTGCCACCGTTGAAAATTTCATTTTGCCTGGGGAATCGTTTTGAAAAAAGGTGGTAAAGCGACCCACGCTGCGATGTATGTATAAAAATCCAGGGCAAATGTGGTTCTCTACACAAAACCCATTATATAGTAGGCCCGTTATCTAGCAGACACGTTATTGCAATTTGCATCAGGGGGAAGATCAGTAGATCTTTTTCCGTATGTAGTCTACTTTGCCAGTATATGTCCTCCAAGAAATAAAATATAGACCAAATTTTTTTTGTATTTGTCATACAAAAGTATTGGTCCATTTTACCCGCTAAATATTGTCATATCATCGTCCAAAATTGTAAGCATCTACTTCGCCCTAAACTTTTACCTCGTGCAAAAATTCGTGATTATTGAGCTATAATTGCGACCTCTAGCGGGGTTATGATAACACTACAAAGAAATAACAGGGTATATTAGGCTGTAACTTTGTTATGTGATCACGTACATCAACATAATTGACATCAATGGAAAGATCAAGATATCGTCTTCCAAGTATAGCTTAGTTGCCAGGAATGTCTCTTCCAGGAATAAAGATAAAAGCTGTATATTAAAATGTATCACAATTTTCACACAAAAGTTGTGGTCCATTTAACCATCTAAATATTATCTGATCGCCATATCCAATTGCAAGCTTTTTCTTTGTCATATTCTCGAGGCGAACGGACTATTATTGCGACCTACAGAGCAGCTACAAAATCGGATACAAATTATGTTTTTGGTCCATTTCACCCGCTAAATATTTCACGATCATCACTGATAAGAATAGGGATCTCCGTATCCGACCTCCGTACAAAATTTCGTGACGATCGGTCCATAATTGCGGCCTGGAGTTTGATTAAAATTTATAATGGACAGACGGACACACGGACGGACACACATCTCAAAATCGCTTTATCTGGCCGAGATATGAAGATTGGTATACCACATTGGGGGTCTCCGACGAATATTTCGCGGTGTTACATGAATTTTTACCAAAACAAACTTATAATACCCCTTCAACATAGTGGTGTAGGGTATAAAAAACATGTATGAATGTATATGGTAAATTTCAAATTTCTTTTGCAATTCCATTGGAAGAAATTTTAAAAAATTTTTTGCGAGCACATCCGCAATTTTTGGAACATAGATTACGAAAAAAGTCATGGTTTCAAATCTGTTCGCGTTCACAAAATTGGATGCTGCGCTCCAAAGTTATGGGGGGGTTTTATTCCCTTATAAAGAACAAATATTTAAAAATTCCATTTTTGCTGTAATAAGAAAATGTATATATAAAGCGTTAACAGCATTTAATATCTATCCGTAGATGCCTAAATATTTACTAAATGTATTTCTGTTTTCGCGGAAAATCAAGAAATACTAAAAAAATCTTGTAGTAAATTTAATTTATTATAATTTAGAGTCCAAATAAAACTCGAAAAAATAAATTAAAAATACGTACAGATTTTAGACAACGAGTAGAAAAATATGAGACCAAAATTTTAACGATAGGATTTATAACTGCCATATTACAGCAACAACAAAAGACGAAAACTTATCGTTGGAATATTATTTCAAAAATATATTTTTTGTTTAAACATTTTTGGGAGTTATTCTACTCTTTCGCTAAATTTCGATGCAAGGACAGACGGACTTCGCTGTAACTTCTTCAAGGAAAATGCGATGACAAACCCGAAAGTGTATTTGCTTACTTTGATAAACAATAGGATTATGAAATAGAAAGTAATATTGAAATTACAACCAAAGAAAAAATATAAAAGTTAAAAAACGTATAATTCGCGAATTCGTTAAAATCAGTTAAGGCGCATGCGCTTTTCAGATACAGCGAGTGCATCTCTATCAATATGTAGCGATTTTTCCACTTTTCATTCAGCGGCCAAAGTGTGCCGTCAGCTGCATCTTACTGTTCAAAAAACCTTTATGTGGGTAAAAATTGCGCGATGTACATAAGATTATAAGGCGCATCCGATTTCAGTGACCGCCTATAAAAAATACGTCATTATAACAAATTTTAAACAAATTCGTCAAGAACCGCGGATGTGCTACCAAATTCTATTTTATATGAAATACGAATATTACTCCAGAATATCGGTAATTTATGCCACACGGTTTTGGAAAATAATATAATCGCGTATGAAGGATTCCATTTATGTAAAAATAACCAAAGAAAATCGCGGTTCAATGCGCGGAATCATCAAAATATAATTTTGCAGAATTTCCTACTTTCAAGGTATCTATAACCGCCGTTTTAGTGGACGGATTTGAACGCGGAAGGGTTCATTAGATCCGGCGCGTAAAAAAACTAAAATCACGCGGGGTTCAAGGGTACTGAGTCACAGTTGTACATTTTGAAGCCAAAAAATATGTTTTTAAAGAAAATTTACGCACCAAAATTTCGACTTTGGACTCTTATTACTAGGGAGCTGTATGAAGCACACTCATGAGATATACATCAAACGACGTGGAATCACGAGTTCTACAATCCAATAAATAGTTTGGGAAATTATCTGGTTGCGCCCTCCAATTACAAGAAAAATTCAAAAAACCCAGATTTCAAAACTTCAAAATGTCAGCATCGATTTTAGGGGGATGCAGTGTATATATCGAAAAGTCATACATTAGAACCATGTTGCCCAAGGGATATTCTTCAATTCTTTCTTTGAGCTCAGGTCTGAATTTTCCGTGGTTTTACCAGAAATCAAGAAAGAACACAAAAAAACTTGTAAACTTCAACACATTTTTACCCATTTTTTAATATTACCACCAACACAGCTTCCACATAAATTATTTGTTATGGTTCATTTTATGCGACCCCGGGTAAAACACTTCAATTAATATAAATATATTCATATTATATAAATTATATTGACAGTTCGCGACTTATTAAGTGGTGAACCTCAACTTCAACGATTGTAAAACATTTTTGAATATTACCATATAGCCAAAACAGTATATGTGTCCATTATAAAATTAACGAAAATTACACCTAACGTGTCCATGGGTGCCACCGTGGTGCAATGGTATGCACCCCCGCCTTGCACGCTGAAGGTCGTGGGTTCGATTCCCCGGCCAGTCAACATCAAAATTTTCAACGGTGTTGGCGACATTTCCTGAGTATTTCAGTCATGTAAAACTTCTCTACAAAGTGGTGTCTTAAGACACGCCGTTCGGACTCGGCGATAAACAGTAGGTCCCATATCATTGAGCTAATTTGAATCGGGGTGCACTCATTGATATGAGAGAAGTCTCCCCTGTCCCGTATGGGATGTTTGTGGAACAATTATTATTATTACACCTAACGTTTCCAGTAATGACGACGTATGTATGTGCTATATCTCTGGTATATGTATTATCGTGTATATCAACTTATGTATGACCGGACGGCAAAAATATGTCGCAATCATATAAAATTAATTCAGTGGAAAACTAGTGTCTAGGGGAAGTGGTTTAGGGTATCACATGGTCGGTCCCGTCCTACTATAGCCCTCTCTTACTTGTTTTTACCTAAATTATGTTCAAAGTAACTCCCTTCGAGATACCGAATTGGTCCAAACTTTGAATCTGTATCGGTCCTGTGCTTGACAAAAGAGCAGTTTAAGGACATGTCAAGGGTCGTTTCATGCAACAGGTTGTCCTGTGGTTCTATTACGACGGTATAATTTTGTTGGGGGCAAGTTAAACTTTCTGAGATATAGTTCAAAGCTCTAAAAAAAACTTGACGGCACCATCTAAAATGAACGATGAGCATGATAACTTTCGAATTTAGTAGAGATTTTTCACATTTTAAAATTGTTTACGAACCCACATCAAGTTCAAAAAAGCTCTTTCAAAAAGTTCAATTATTATTATGTTATTGAAATTCATGTCAATATCATTGAATCTTCAAAGAACGCCTCTCAACATTTGACATTGGTCTATTTTGTTTTAACTTTGAAATACCTCTTCACTTGTTAGTAGCACACATTAGTACATAATTATTATACAAAATAATTAACATATTTAACACGAACGTATACATTTTCAAACAATCTGCTTGTACGAATGTATGTCGGCAGTGATTTTTCAATTTTGTAAAAGCATACGACTCCAACAGAATCTTAACGTCTTTATCTTTGTTTTGCTGCCTATCTCTGGTGATTGGAACGCTATACCTACTCCGTTGTGTGTAGGTGTGCGTGAGTGTTTGTGCAATGTACTTTAATTAGTCAATTAGTATTATAAGACATCATATGCCTGGTTTAGCTTACAATAAATAAAACTCTCTTACATGTTTTAATTACCAACATCATTATGGGTAAAAATCTGCAAAAAGCGTCAGGACCCTAACCACCCGCTTGGTATCATCACATTTAATGTATGCACCAGATGATGACATTCCAAAGGGTTGAGATATAAATAAATATTAATTCTGTACAAGCTATTTAAAAATGTTTAAACATGTTATAAACATGTGTAGGCTTAACGCGTAGATAAAAGGATTTTTTGATTGGATTTTTGTGTTAAATACATTGGAATGAAAGTCTAATTGGTAAAATCGTTTGAAGTCAAAAACATAATTTAAAGGTCTGTATGTAAACCAAGGGGCACGAATTGAAGCCTGGAAATACTAAATAAACTGAAATCCTTGTGGATGTTATCAGTGCGAAGCTGTCAAAAAAGGAAAATATAAAACCACAAAGTTAATTTTTACATTCCATGGTGTATTCTCCACTTAATATAGACTTGTTCAGCTGTACGTATACACGCAGTTTGCTTTCATTGTTTTTGTTCACCATGAAATTCTACACATTTTCATGCACAGCAAAACTACTGGTATATGTATATATTTTCAGGTTTTATTTGTTTTCATTGGTATTTGTTGTTATCCATTTGGCGTTATTCTTGTTGTATTCGTCGGTTTAGAAACGATTATCTATTTTACGCTGCATATTTGCAGCAATGCTATTCTTTTTCTCTTTCATTTCCAAACAATGGTATACGCGAAGATATGGAGATAGAAATTCCAGGAAAACTATTCTAAACACAGACAAAATATTTCAAGAATTTTTACATATTTTCGTTCGTGATGTAGCTTTTCCACACTGTACAAGTATCACACATAAGATGCATGTGCAGTTTCTTATACCAAAACGAAAGCCACTATTTTTTCAAAACTATGTAAGATTTCCATGTGATGCAAAATCACTTTCCTGTTATTCCCTACATTTATTCCGAAAACTGACCTTATGTTATATGGAAATAATTAATGGCGTCCTGTTCTAAACATCTTGCGGCACCCGAAAACAATAAACATTTTGTATTTTATTGTAGTTGGCTGTTATAGCGGTACATACATTGGGAGTTTTTATTCGTGATTGCTAAATCGAATTTTTTGGTACTTGTTTTGATCGTCAAAAATTGTGGTAAAAAATAAAGTAAAGAGTGCATAATTGAATTTTTTCCAACAGTTTGGATGTGCTGCTTTAAAAAGAAAGTGATTGCTTAATTATTTACTGTTGTAAATATTCAAAAGAATAATCTTTAATTATTAAGACAAAACTTTTCGACTTTAAGTATCTTATATAAAGTACAACTAACCGGGGATAACCGGAGATCACTTCCGACTATTGTTTTTCTTAAAATACATACTCCGAGGTAATTACTCCGAAAATTCCGACTGCTACTATTTGCAACTCTTCATTTTATCGCCATTTTATTTTGAAGTAAAAAAGTCGTTTAGTTTGGATATCATTACATGGAACCTATACCAAAACGTGAAGCTATGCCTCCACTTTTTTGGGAGAAGTTTTTCACTGGTTACCCTAAATGCCAAAATACAGCTAAGTCGGTCAGAAAAATTTGTTAAAAACTTTAAAATAAGTAAAATCGGACAATATCTATATATGGAGGCTAAACCGTGGATCTATGTCCCCAATTTTTGTGGAGAAGTTTTTTGACCTCAGGGAATCCGAAATGTCAAAATACAGTTGATTCGGCCAGAAAATTTAGCAAAGTTATTCAAAACGCCGAAAATCGGGCGGTACCGCTATATGGGATCTACACCAAAATGTGGGCCAACAAACAACATGGGGCCTACGGTCATAAAAAACATATGATCAAAATTTCAATAGTCTGTCTTAACTAGTTAAAAAGTTATTAATTTTTCCCCGCTAGATTTGGATTTCACCCACAGTGCATCGTCTCACCATCACATTGAGACTATCAAGAAACCACACACACAACAACAACTACCGCTGTCGCAACAATTGTTGTTAGTTAACTGACAAACCAAAAAACTACAGTGCGTTTGGTGTCGAAAAAACAAAGTTCGTATAGTCAAATACTTCGCAACTACAAATTTGCAATTTCTTTAATATAAAGGCAACATCTAATATCTCAACCTAGTGCTGATAGACTCAACATGTATGTAGTATAAGGAGGCGATACAGTCAAACCACTGTTCTAATTTGAACTTCTATATCTCAATAGCGGTAAAAACTACGAAGATATCGTAAAGTCAATCTTTTAGAGAATTTTCATAGCTACAACATTTTTTAGTCCCATATCGATAGGATTTGCGGTTTCCAAGCAAAGTCGTGAAAAAAAACCTTAAAAATGTCAACTTTAATCGCAATTTATTGAAAAAGCGCTCCGGCGATTTTTTGTTTTTTGATTTTCTCATCTTTGAACATTGTAATTTCAGAATCCGCAAAAACTTTCAAGGTGAAAGCATCAAGTGAAAGCACAATTTAACTTCTTAAAACTAAATGATGATCGTTTTGTTAATCTTTCCACATGAATAAATAATGGAGGAGTCAATATAACCCAACACTCCAACCAGTTGTTTCATAATTCTAGCGTTTTTCCCATAATAGTTTTTAGCATTTTTGTGGTATAAGTTAACCACTTTATACAGACACAAACTCATAAACATTCATTCGCATAATTGCAGTTTCAATTAAAGTAGAAATTGTCCCCTTTATCTGATGTGTAGCATTAACACTTCTCGTCTTTTTACCATCACATGTCATGATCCTTTCCTTAATTTTGTATACCCTCCACCATATGGAGGGTATAATTAAATTTGTCATTCCGTTTGTAACACATCGAAATATTCGTCAAAGACCCTATATATTATATATATATATATATATTATTGATCAGCATAAAATTCTGTCGATTTGACCATGTCCGTCTGTCCGTCTGTCTGTCTGTTGAAATCAAGATACAGCTCGCAATTTTAAAGATAGAGAGTCAAAATTTGGTACAGAAGTTTTTATTACTTGCAGGATGGTTGGTATTGAAAATGGGATATATCGGTCCACGTTTTGATATAGACCTCATAGAACGGTACCTCCCGATTTTCGGTATTTTGAAGGTTTTAGCTTCATTATCCTACCAAAATGGCTGAAATTTGGTACGTAGTCTTCTTTGGGGGTATAAAACTTTCGCCCAGAATTTTGTCGGTATCGGTCCACACCTTCATATAGCCCCCATAGAATGGTACCTCCCGATTTTCGGTATTTTGAAGGTTTTAGCTTCATTATCCTACCAAAATGGCTGAAATTTGGTACGTAGTCTTCTTTAGGGGTAAAAAACTTTCTCCCCGAATTTTGTCGGTATCGGTCCACACTTTCATATAGCCCCCATATAACTGAAATTTGGTACGTAGTCTTCTTTAGGGGTACAAAACTTTCCCCCAGAATTTTGTCGGTATAGGTCCACACCTTCATATAGCCCCCATATAACGGTACCTCCCGATTTTCGGTATTTTGAAGGTTTTGCTTCATTATCCCACCAAAATGGCTGAAATTTGGTACGTAGTCTTCTTTAGGGCTATAAAACTTTCCCCCAGAATTTTGTCGGTATCGGTCCACACCTTCATATAGCCCCCATAGAACGGTACCTTCCGATTTTCGGTATTTTGAAGGTTTTAGCTTCATTATCACACCGAAATGGCTGAAATTTGGTACTTAGTCTACGCTGGTGGTATAAAACTTTCCCCCAGAACTTTGTCGGTATCGGTCCAAAAGTTATAAAATATTCCAGAAGAGTATAGGTCCACGTCTTCCTATATCCCCATAGAAGCTTACTTCTTGATTTTCGGTATTTTTTTAGTTTTAGCCACATTCTCTTACCGAAATATAGGAAATTTGGTATTTTGTCTTCTTTAAGCCTAAAAACTTTCCGTCAGAAATTTGTCGGTATAGATCGACGTTTTGAAATAGCCCCCGTAGAATGGTGCCCTACATTGTTTTACCGAAATTGCTGAAATTTAGTATTAAGTCTTCTTCATACACGAAAGGAAACTAATTATTCCATTTTACTTCAATACAACTTGTGGTAGAGGGTATAACAAGTTCGGCCCGGCCGAACTTAACGCCGTTCTTACTTGTTTTTAGTTAGTTTTTCTGACCAGTCTACGCTAAAGTTTTTTCTGTGTTTTTCCTTTTTATTTTAGTTCCCCATTTTTCTGCTGCTAAAAACTATTCAGAGTTGCAAGTTGCTGTGCTTGTGCTGTACTGAAGTGAAGAAAAAAATTAAAATATTTTACATAGTAGTACTCATAATATTAACAACGGAAACAGAATGACAGGACATCCCTAAGAGCTACGAATTAGTAAATGTGATGCGAATGGAAATTTACATGAAAAACCAATTGTGGAAGAAGTGGAAACATAACTAAGTCCTTCTCAGTTTTCGAAAATAGTAGCATGTTGGACGGAGAAATTTCACCATAATTATTAAGATTTAAGCCTGATATAATGATGTTTTGTGATGATGATTGGTTTCTAGAAAAAAATAAAAAAACATAAAAACGTTAATCCCTCAAAGAGTGATTTTATAAGTATAATGTACACATTATTGATTTTGAAAGTTTGTCATAAGCTGACACGTAAAGATCTTCATGCTGTCGGTCTTATCCGTAATTTTTAAAGCAAATGGCGAGCAACAGCCATAATCTCAATACAACAGACACAATAATGGTCCTGGAAGAAGCAACAGTGGCAGTGTCAACAGAATAAAAGCAAACAACAACAGCAGAAACAGCTAACCATCAAATGGCAAACGGTAAGAGTAGAGTATCACGACAATGCATAGCAAACATACTCGGGGGGATATTCATAATCAAAGCAATCAATGACGTTGGACGTTTTTAATACTTTTGTTTTATCCCTTTGAGTGTAGTGTCAAGTGTCCTGTGTTGCTTGCTTCACTTACTGTTGCTGCATTTGGTGCCACGGTTGTTGATCCTTTCTCCTGAAGTGAATAAAACAAGAAAAACGACAACAGCAAAATGATAACATCAACCACAATCGCACATTTCCACACACAGCCACAACAACTAAAGCAAGATATCCAAACCAAAATTCTCTTTCATCTGGTGTTCTTGTTTTTCATTTCTTATGTACCAAGTTAAGCTCAGCGAATCCACGTTGAAATATATCCCTGCGTTGGCGATTATGAAAACAACACCAACAATTCTGTCAAAAAGTTCAACAACACATAAAGCTCTCTGGAGAGATAGATTCGTATTATTATGGCAACGATACTACTACGACTGGGTTACAAATGACTAACATGCTGGCTAGTGGAAGTGAAAGAAATCACAGTGTGTCCCTACATAATTGAATTACTAAAAAGAATATGTTAACAGGTTATATATGAGCAGAAAAAGAAGTTAAGGATGGTAGCTACCAAGAAACGGTTGTAATTGGCATTAACATGATAAATCGGTCGGCTATAACCCAGTGACGTAATATGGGGAGCTAAAATAAACAGCATGTCAAGGTTTATTCATGTGTTTAGTTTCACCGAGACCTCGGCTTTTTCTTTACAATGAGGCTCTGTTATATAAAGCCTATGTTGATAGTTTCAATTGAGAATCCGAAATACAAAGCAGTACTGCTTTATTTTCCATCAAAATAACTCATATCGGACAGTATCATCCCTACCGAAACATAACATTACAATTAAAAGTTTCAAGATTGAACTGGTGTAACCACGTTTCGATTCTATAATATGGTAAAATTCTTAGAAATACATCGTTTACCTTAGCGTATACTTCACGACAATAAATATACATGTGGCCATACTCAACATACTCGTATAAGTAGTAACAGAACTCATACGCATAATAGATTATTACATTAATATCCCATAATTTGATTTGTATCATATTGTAACGACCCCAAACACTGTGTCGCTTAATATTTTCTTCATGTCATGCCAAGGTGATAGAGCTGATGATGGTACGTCATCGCTTTACAAAAACGAAAATTGAAATTTATGCGTGTGATTTTTTTAAAGTTGAAACAAATTTAATAAATATGGAAGTTGAACAAAAACATACGACCGAAGTGATTCTTGAATCATCTTTTTGCCATTGACCAACAACATCGACAAAAAGTACTTTTGTTTCCTCAGGATATTGCAGGCTACAAACAGCAGTCTTCGTGATGATGATTGTAACAATGACCATGCTAATGACTACAATTATAGTGGTGTTGATGTTTGTGGTGGAATTGACCCTTTCATTGATACCATTACGGGTTTCAATTAGACCTCTGAGTCGAGTGTCGAGTTGGCATTATTAAAGCTATAAACAACACAAACAACAAGTGTATCTACTACACACAGAATCCTTCTTCCAATGTCTTCCAAATAAATCGAGGTAAAACTTCACATTTTTAGTTTTTAGCTTGGAAACCCCAAGTCCTATCGAAATGGGACTAAAGAAAATGTTGTAGAGAATTTTCACTGCTACAACTTTTGCCGTTTCCAAGCAAAATCGCGACAACAAAAAATGTGAACTTTGACCGCGATTTATTCTTATCTATTTATTATTATTTTTCTCATCTATGAGCATTGTAGTTTCAGAATCCGCATAAACTTCCCAGGTGTAATCACCTTTCATTTAAAGTTAGTTCAGGCGTACCGGGCGAATCGATCATTGTAAAATACAATATTTCGAGGTATTACATTGTGGAGTAAACAAACAACAACAAACAAACAAACATTGTTCCACAACATCCCATACGGGACAAGGGAGACTTCTCTCATATCAATGAGTGCACCCCGATTCATATTTAGCTCAATGATATGGAGTAGGGTATAAAAATTGCGCATCTTTGCGCCATTCGGAAAAAACTATATTTTTTTCAAATTAAGCTCCAAGTATACAAATTAAGGTAAGGTAAGGTATTTTTAAAAATGTAAACAGATTTTTTTGGTCTACATCTACATTTTTGTAATATGTTTGCGCCATTTCTTCCCATGAAAAATATGAATAATGAAACCAGTGGGAATTTAAAATATTTTGGAAACGTTAAGCAAAAAATCAATTTTACTCAGATAAAATAAGGACTATAAATGCTTTTACGAAAAACTGTTTGTATTATTTAAATTTGTATATTGACGTTTACCCCTGGCATCCGATGTCCCCGACTGTACATAAGATAATGAATCACGCTCCTGCAGTATTATCCAACGCCTGTGTGAACCAGAGCCGGGTCAGTTATCGATTATTAAATTGTCTTAATTATATACATAGTTTAAATATGTATGTATTTATAGCACAATCATAATAATTATTATCAGCATTATGATTAGTTAACTATGAAATGGGCTGAAACATATATGTATGCATATTGAAATATATCCTGACTAAAACAGTTTGAACAAACTTTGCCTCAGGAACAAAATTATTAGGATAAAATCAATATTTTTTAACTTTGTTTAAAAAATATACATATGTAAGCAATATCTACATCTGAACTGATTTGATGTAAGTCTTACCGAAAAAGACTTAGCAAAAATGTTGGGTACATTTTATCAAATATATTCGTGATCTGAGGTATATTATGGAATTACAATATGTACAAGGTGGCGCCAAAGTAATCCTCCTATCAGAAATTGCTATAAATTTTGCGATTGGCCCTTAATGTAAGTTCTGTTTTGACATTTGTGTAGTTAACACATGGGAAATACACGTTAATAAACAATGATATGCTACACTGCCCCAGAACGCGGAATATTGGTGACTATTTATTTGACCAATAATCGGTCGGTGACTTTGGCACAACGTAAATTTCGTCGCCGATTCGTCCAGACTTCTTTTTGCGGGACTTTTTGAAGTCGCGTGTTTATGTCAACAAGCCTCAGACTCTTTCAGCTCTTAAAGAAAATATCCGTCAAGAATGTGGGGACCTATTGCCGGAAGTTTTGGCCCAAGTGATGGGAAATGCCATAAAAAGGGCTCAAATGACAATAAACTGTGGCGGCGGTCATTTATCTGACATCATATTCTCTACTTGATGTAAAAAATTAGAAGACCAAATAAAAAAAATCCACACGAGAAATCAAAGTTTTTCATTCTTTTTTAAATTACAGCCAAAAAACATCGGAAGTGTACTTTTGCGCCACCTTGTGTATTGGGATTACATATACATCAACTGATTTGAACCAAATTAGGCATACTTTGACATCGGTTAAGTTTCGATGCATTATTTAACATTCCGCTTCTATCAAATGTATATAGCGCTTTTTGTGTATGATTTATCTAAACTCGGATGTCAATATATGTATATGGGCTCTGTATATAAATCTGGACCATTCTCACTATTGTCTATAGAGTTAGTCTTTAGACCGAAATTATGATTTGTGCCAAATTTTACGTCAATAGGGCTATAAATGAGCTTGTTAGGAGTGTTAATCAACGTTTAACATACATTTCCCCTCTGTGGATCGTTTCAATTTTTTTTTGCAGCGGGTTGTCCTTGCAGAAACAGGGAGGACCCGTGGTGAAAAAAATTTTATATATTTTGTTGAATTTCGGAGGGGCGAGGTACCTCCAATATGCCCTATTTTTTAAAAACGCTATTTTAGCTAAACTGACGGACGCATCGGTGAGAAAATTAATTTGCGAGGCAACGGTGCTTATTTCTCCGACCCGAGGAACATATATGGGGCCTAATGACCCAAACACTTCCTCTTTTTGGTGAAAATAGGCTCTTTAGTTTGTTGAATTTCGGAGGAAGAGCGGGCAGAGAGGAGGTATACCCTATTTGTAAAAATTCAATATTTGCAAACTCACGAACGTATGGGTTTGAAAATTATTTTGCGAGACAATTATTTTGGGCAATAAGAACCGACCACGCTTAAATTTTTAAATATCCAATTAACAGATTTTCAGGAAATGTCCCGGAATGTGCCGTGCTTATTAAAAATGGCATATCTGTAAAACGTATGCAGGCATTGATTTACTAGGACACTTCTATATGTGGAAGTCCCCACTATAAACAAACAAAACGCGCTGAGTGATATCCAAATCTACTTTCTTCCAACGCACTTGACAGGTTCTATGCAGTTCTTGCTTGGAACGCAGAATTTTTTATCTTCGCCTACTTATAATCATGTTCGAGGGTCAATATTACATCAACGTCTTCGTACATCGATCGATTGGTAGAAATAGGGAAACAAGATTGTCAGAATCTTCAGCAAACTTATCTTAAAATTAGGACTCTATTTACGATAATATTGCCAAAAAGCTTCCCAACAAACTCATACCCTGAAAGATCCGACAAAAACAACAACAGGAATGATTTGCGAGAGTATGTATCTACAAATGTAGGCCCAAAAGTTAAGTATATATAACACAATAACAACAGCTATGAACAACGATTCTGTAGGATTCTTTTTTTCGGACGCCCAAGGAGGTACTGGAAAAAGTTTCTCAATTCATTAGTTTTGGCACGAATTAGGTAGAAAGGTAACATTGCGATAGTTATAGCTCCATCTGTATATCAGCTAGATTATTGGAAGGACGAACGACGGCACAGCTGCCTCTTAAGTTAACTGAACATTCATTTGATAGAAGGTACACATGCAACTTTAAACTATCTAAACTTATCAAATAGGGCAAATGTACGATGGTAGATAAAAATTCCTTAGAAGCGTTTTATTGGTCCTTAAAGGTTTTAAGAAGGAATTCCGGCAGCTAAAAAAGTGATGTGAATTCAATCAACAAAATCAGTTTAAAAACAAGTAAGAAAAGTCTATAGTCGGACGGAGCCGACCATGGGATACCCTATACCATTATCCCTGGACAATCGCTCTCCACGGAACTTCTTTTCAATGACTGTGAAAATTTAATTATCAAATATCAGAGATGTAATGTATAATACTTATGACCAAAACCAAAAAGTTATCTAGCATGACAAAGACATTTTTGTAGCAAGAAAGGAAAATTTAGTTCACACAAACTAAAATGTAATGAAACCCACTTACATATGTAGTACTACTACATCCGTTGTTTAACCGCTACGTTATTGAAATTTCTACCAATTTCACACAAATTTTCAGTCCATTTAACCCGCTAAGTGTTATCTGATCTTCACGTTGGTTTGTACGCTTCTTCTTCATCATAAACTCAAACTTTGTTTAAAATTTTGCGGGTTATTATTTTGACCTACAGAGCCGCTACAAAATTGGTTAACATTTTGTTTTTGGTCCATTTGGTCCCCTGAACATTTCACGATCATCACCAAAAACTAATCATTACTATTCTGGCCTGAACCCAACCTCCTTCAAAAATTCGTTACAATAGGTCCATAATTACGGCCTTAAGCTTGTTTACAATTTTTAATGGACGGACACACATCGCTAAATCGCTTCATCTCGTCGAGATATGAATTTTGGCATACCAAATAAGGGGTCTAGGACGAATATTTCGTGGTGATACATAAACTTTTGGAGATACAATATGTAGCATGGGATAAAAATGTGGTTCTCTACACAGAACCCATTATATATTAGGCAGTATGCCCGTTATCTAGCAAACACTTTATTGCAATTTACACCAGAGGAAAGGTCAGTAGTTTTTTTATCCATATGTAGGCTACTTTGCGAAATATATATGTCCTCAAGGAATAAAAATATCGACCAAAAATTAAATTTTTATAATTTTCATACAAAAGTAATGGTCCATTTCACCCGCTAAAGAATATCATATCATCATTCAAAATTGTAGGCATCATTTTTGACCTATACTCTTAACCGGTGCAAAATTTCGTGACTATTGATGTATAATTGCGACTTCTAGCGAGTTTATTATTACACTACAAACAAATAACGGAATATATTAGACTGTAACTCTGTAATCTGATCATGCACACCAACATAATTGGCATCAATTAAAAGGTCAAGCGTTCCTCTTTCAAGGATATCTCACTTGTCCGGAATGTCACTTCCAGGAATTAAGATATAAGCTGTATATTAAATTTTTCACAATTTTCACACAAAAGTTGTGGTCCATTTAACCCTCTAAACATCATCCGATCACCATCTCAAATTGCAAGCTTCTCCTTTGTGATATACTCCTACCTTATTAAAAATTACGCGTTGATCGGACTATTATTGAGACCTACAGAGCCGCTAGAAAATTGGATAAATATAATGTATTTGGTCCATTTCACCCGCTAAATATTTCACGATCATCACCAATAAGAATAGGGATATCTTCTGATCTGATCTGAACCCGACCTCCATACAAAATTTCCTGACGATCGGTCCATAATTGCGGCCTGGAGCGTGTTTACAATTTATAATGGACAGACGGATGGAACGACAGACACACATCTCAAAATCGCTTTATCTCGTCGATATATGAAGATTCGTATACCACATTGGGGGTCTCCGACGAATATTTTGCGGTGTTACATGAATTTTTACCAAAACAAACTTATAATACTCTTTTCCACATTGTGGTATAGGGTATAATGATAAATGAAAATGCCGCTGTATTCATGATGATGGACTGCATAAAGTATCCCGCTGAATTTTCAATTTCGTTGGACATGCATAGGATTCCCAATACATTATTTAAAATCGAAAATCGGTGCCTAGGATCCTATTGCGAGGTCTGTCTCCCAAGTCTTTGTAATTGGACTCTACTGACAGTCAACAAATTAGAAGGCAATGTGATAAAGTCACCATCATCACCGTAAAGATTAAGGGAACTAAGCCAGAATCAGTAAAAAAAGTATGACAAGTAAAAGAGGGCTATAGTCGAACGACCATGTGATACCCTACACCACGCGGAATTTATTTATATTATTGCAAAGACTCCATTGCTCCTGCGGGGATGTTGTGGAAATATATGTATGAATGTATGATTGCGACACGCTATATATTATTTTGATTATTTCGTAATAGACAGATGGATAATTTTGGCTACATATACGAGGGCAGTTCCGAAACTTCTTAGCCTAGCACAAAAAGCGCGGTATAAACAGAAAAACTTTTGGAAACTTCCATCTCTGTTATGAACACATGTTAAATTTTGTTTCGATCTGGTAACTCCTTCATATAGAAATAGGTGTTCAAAAAAGACGCATCCGCAATTTTTTTTACAATGGAAAAATTAGAAATGCATGCTGTCATTAAATATTTACATAAAAAAGGTTTATCGGGACAAGAAATTAATAATGATATGGTGAATGTGTTAGGTGAAAGTGCTCCTTCATATCCAACAGTAAAAAATTGGGTTGCTGAATTTAAACGTGGTCGTACAAGCATTGAAAATGAACCACGTAGTGGACGTCCAAAAACAGAAACAACAACAGAAATTGTAGCCAAAATGCATGATATAGTATTAAATGATCGACGAATAAAAGTGCGTGAAATTGCTAATCTCATGGGCATCTCGAATGATCGAGTCCATTTAATTTTGCATGAAGAACTACAGATGAAAAAGCTTTCTGCAAGATGGGTGCCGCATTTGTTAACAGTCGATCAAAAACGCATTAGAATGAACATTTCTCAAGCTTGTTTGGATCGTTTTAAGCGGCTGGTAAGGTTATGGCAACGGTTTTTTGGGACTTCAAAGGTATTTTATTGATTGACTATCTGCAAAAGGGTAAACAATAAATTCTGAGTAATATTGCAACCTTTTGGATCAATTAAATGTACAAATTCGAGAAAAACGTCCTGGCTTACAACGCAAAAAAATAATTTTTCATCAAGACAAAGTACCAGCGCACAAGAGTGTTTTAACATTGGCTAAAATCAACGAATTAAAGTACGAGTTGCTTGACCACCCACATTATTCTCCTGATTTAGCTCCCAGTGACTTTTACTTGTTCCCAAATCTAAAAAAAATCCTTGCAGGCAAGCGTTTTACCTCAAATGAAGATGCAATTACAGTTGTAAACCACTATTTTCAAGACCTTGAGGAAAACTATTTTAATCAAGGGATAGGATTGCTAGAAAAGCGTTGGACTAAGTGTATTGAAGTTTCAGGAGATTATATTGAAAAATAAAAATATTTTTGAAAAACTAACTATTCTCTTTCATTGATAGGCTAAGAAGTTTCGGAACCGCCCTCGTGCATACATATTTTTTTCTGAAAAAATTAAAAATTTCTATTAAGAAAGAAAAAATACCAAACGTATTTAGAAATAGCTTTTGAAAGAGATCAGTATTTCGAGGTATTACATTAATCAAGGTAGCATAAATACTTCAAAACCTCTTGTAGCATCGTTATTTTGTATCAATTTAAAAAGATGGGAATACCTCTATCATGATTTTAATACTTTTCTATCATGGTTGCGAAATGTTGTAGCATGGAAGATAAACGTAGTTCTTTATAAGTAAATCAAATTTATAAAGAAAAACACACTTATATGTCACGGTGCGCCTGAACCAACTTTAAATGGAGGGTGCTTACGCCTAAGATGTTTTTGTGGATTCAGAAACTACAATGGTCATAGATGAGAAAAATGAAAACAAAATCGCTGGAGCTTTCTTTAAAACAATCGCGATCAAAGCTCACATTTATATGGTTTTTTGGGTTTTCACGATTTTGCTTGGACACCTATTCAAATATTGTAGCTGTGAAAATTCTCTACAAGATTGACCTTTATGACTTTTTCCTAGGTTTTACAATTTTTTAGATATAGAAGTTAAATTTGGACAACTGTATTGCCTCCTTACAAAACAATGTCATGAGCGGTGCGCCTTAACTAACTTTAAGTGGAAGGTGATTCCGTTTAGGAAGTTTGTGCAGATCTATGAACATTGTAGATTCAGAATCTGCAAAAAATTCCCATGTGTGAGCACCATCCATATAAATATGGTTCGGGCGCACCGTAATGTTATATAGTAATTAGTTAATTAAGGTTAATTAGTTAAGGTTAAGCGTTCTTCTTCAAAAATGAACTTATATTAAATATAGCCGTTTCACTAACAACTTTACCAATTTTCACACAAAAGTTCTGGTCAAATGAACCCGCTAAATATTATCTGATCATCACGTTAAATTGCAAGCTCTTTCTCTGTCATAAACCCAAACCTTACATAAAATTTCGCGCCGATCAGACTACCATTGCGACCTACAGAGACGCTACAAATGGGATAAAAATGTTGTTTTTGGTCCATTTCACTCCGATCATAACAAAAAACTATAGGGTTTTTTTCTGATCTGAACCCAACCTTCATACAAAATTTAGTGAAGATTGGTCCATAATTACCGGATGTAGCATGCGTACATTTTTTAATGGACAAGCAGACGGACGTACGGACACACATTTCAAAATCGCTTTATCACGGTGAGATATCAATTTTGGTATACCACATAGGGGGTCTACGACGAATATTTCGCGGTGTTACATGAATTTTTCGAAAAACAAACTTATAATACCCTTTCCACATTGTTGTGTAGGGTATAAAAATCTAATATTTTCTAAAGTGCTATTTCGAGCTTTATGAATCTTTCACAGACTGGACGAAAATCCCATTTGCTTTGCTATTATCAGAGTTCTAAAAAGTTGTTTATTGCGATATAATATACTTTTTTGTAGTGGTTGTTAGCTTCCTATTTGATTTTGACGATTATAACCTGAAAGACGAAGTTTGATGGAGTTTATGTGTTCACAAATTTTTATACCCTCCACCATAGTATGGAGGGTATATTAAGTTTGTTTTTCCGTTTGTAACGCATTGAAATACTCATCTGCGACCCTATAAAGTATAAATATTCTTGATCAGGGTAAAATTCTAAGTCGATCTGAGCACGTCCGTCCGTCCGTCTGTGGTAATCACTCTAGCATCCACAAAAATGGAGATAGGACGCTGAAATTTTGGGAAAATGCGTCTTTTGTTTGCAGGCAGGTCAAGTTCGATGATGGGCTATATCGGTACACGTTTTGGTATAGCCCCCATACAACGGTACCCCACGATTTACGGCATTTTGACGTTTCTATCTACATTTTCGGACCGATTTAGCTATCAATTGACATTTAGGGTTCTTAAATGTCAATAAACTTATATAACTAGTGGACATAGGTCCATGTTTTGGAATAGCCCCCATATAACGTTACCGCCCGATTTCAGGTATTTTGAGAATTTTACCAACAAGTTTTAACCGAATTATCTGTAATTTGAACATTTGAAATTCTTAGTGGTCACCACACCTCTCCACCAAAAATTGTCAAGAAAGCCCCCATATAACGGTACCTCCCGATTGTTAGTAATTTGATGATTTTAGCTACAATATTAAACCGAACTAGCAGTAATTTGACATTTGAAGTGCTTAGTGGTCACAACACCTCTCCATCAAAAATTGTCAACATTGGTCCATGTTCGGATATAGCTCCCATATAACGGTACTTCCCAATTTCAGTAATTTGGCAATTTTAGCTAACTGTAATTTGACATTTGAAGGTTGTAGTGGTCACCACACATCTGCATCAAAAATTTTCAACATAGCCCCAATATTTTACTTAAAATTTTTAACCGAACGTAGGTCTATGTTTTGGTATAGCCCCAAAACAAACCTCCCGATTTTCCGTGCCTTAGCTTTATTTTTTGACGAACTTACCATATTTTGAAATTTAAAAGGCAACAAAAATTTGTTCATTTAACTTGATATTTTCGTATAGCCCAGATACCTCCGAACTAGCTGTTAATGACATTTGAAGTTCCCACGTTATGTACCGATTTTCGATATTTTGAGGATTCTAGCTAAATTTTTTAACCGAATTAGGAGTTATTTGACATTAAAGGCTCCCATCAAATACTGTCAACATAGGCCCATGCAGGGACGTACGCAGGGTGGTTTGGTCAAACAAAAACAAAAACAATTTTTTTAAGCTACTGTAACTAGTTATTATATTTTTTTTCTCATAAAAATGTTTGTATATTTGAAGATTTCAAATTAAAACTTATATTTTCTTAAGTTTCTGAACAGAAATTGTACATCATTAACAAGTTTTGTAAGAAAATATTTTAAAAATTTTTGTTTGTAAGCTGTTTTTGAGAGAAACCTTCAATAAAATCTGAATTACTTCTTCATGTCATATCATACCACCATCAAATGTTAATTCCTTAATGAATATACCCCATGTCTATTATTTATTCGAACTGTATAGAGCTCTCGATGCTTAAAACTCATTCGGTTATAACAAAAATAACGAGTTCAGTATTATGGGAATGGAAATATATAAAAAAAATCTATTGAATAAAATGTATGAAGGGTCGCTCCTTCGTGGACTACATATTGAAAGCCAATTAGAAATTTGTTTTACTGCCATCGCCAAAATTTTGTTATTCTGTTTTAGACAAATTTGCTGCTAAACAGTATGAGAAAATAATGAAGACAAATGAATTTTTGTGCTTCACTTGATTTTTACTTATCATTACCGAAGTATAATTGTAACCTCTGACTTTAGATTACGAGATTGTATACACTAGGATTGTATCGTATAGATTTCATCAAAATAATGATTTAAGACTTCACATATGTTTGGACGATATTCGTTTCAGCCAAGATGGAAGTACCTACCACCGTCCGTCTGTATCTCTGTTTGTCTGGCAGGTTGGAACTCATGATAACTCTCGGTCCAAGTTATGGATCTCGTAATGTTTTGTCCAAATTAAATTTAAGTCATATCGGTACCTCCGCCATAACAGTTCAAAAATGTTCACTAAAATGGTCGAAGGGACTAACCGATTCGGTCTAAAATCGAACCTAATATGGTTCGCAAGATTACTTCCAAAAGTACATCAAGGTCCAAGAGAATATGTTTGGACAACATTTTCAGGTCTCTTATACAAGTCTAACATAACTGCAGTTTAAAGACTGTTCGATGATTTTTTGGACATTTTGTAGTCTTGTTTACAGCGATATCCTACTTTTCTTGGACAAGTTTATGCTTCCTGACAAAGCTCTAAATACTACGGTGGCCAACTAAAAAGCTTATGGGCGCGGTAACTATCGAGGGGAGTGTCTCTCAAATAATTATTAGTGAATAATTATGTGGGGTTCAATAAGGATCGATTGTTATTTGTCAAAACTATGTAGTACTAAGTCCATCAAAGTGTTTGTCATCGAGTCCAAAAACTTCTAATCGTACAATTAAGAAAACAAATTATAACGCTTCTTTTGTAACATAATATTAAAAGTAAAAATAATCCTGGTATCAGAATCTATCTCTTTCGGTAAATAACACTGTGCAACATTTTTAAGGTAATCTTGTGCAAATAATTTGAAGTGAGGATTTTTTGAAAGTACAGACCCAAAGTACAAAAGCCCTAGTTCCGTTTTGTTGAGTCAGATACAGCTTGGATTTTATGGCCCCATCTAAACATTGTTAAATATCGACTTTTTAAAAAACTCGGGGCTATATCTCTGAAACCAATGCAAATCTTCTTCTGACCTTTGCAGCAAATTTGTAGATAGGGCCAAAATAAAATATTTGGAGAAATGAAAAAAAAAATAAATTTTATAATACATCTAAAAATTCCATAATTTGTATACATTTTGCACCATATCTCAAAAACTGTTAAATTTTTCTTAATGTTTTCATTTGGAAACATGTATGATTAAAAACTTCAATATACTTCAATAAATTTTACATGGCGACATTGCCGAACGTGACCCGATATTGTCTATTTTCAATTCTAAATATCCTACTCTGTAAATATTTAAAATTGTATCCTTAGTCTCAATTTACATTAAACGATTTTTCTTGCGGCACTTTTTATCGTTCTCTTTTAAACTTGCCTCTTGCGTTTATACAGGCAATTCTGTTTTCAAAACGAAAAATATAAAAGGAATTGCCTGAAAATTGTAGGTACGAGCAATTTTTTCCACTTCCATACCCTTTACGTGTCTCTCCTACAAACTGAGACTTGACGCAAGTAAACTCGCCTAATATAAATTGGGACTAAATATTATGAATTCTTTCTATTGAATTTATATACTTAGTACCATTATTTCATATAAAATATAGAATAGAATATGTGCCAAAATTTCCAGTCCATCGGACAAAAATTTACCGAGATATGAGCATTCGAAGGGAAACATTTATTGTGTTTCCCGTCTTTTCCTCGAAGTTGCACTTTGTATGTTTTTGTGGGACTATTGTACACATAAATCATGTGCTTAACCGAGAGAGTCTGTAGTGGCACTTGCGACGTTCATCGCCTCATTTGAAACATTATTTTGAAAATTCTGATTTGTAACGTCTTTCTTTGCGCCACCTCGTGGTGAAGTCATTGTGCGGTAGATACTTTTACCTATCAGCGTTTCTTCGTTCTATTGCATGTTCTAGGTGGAGTTTTAACTCAATTATTGGAATAAATATTTTAATTGCAGCCATTTTTGAGGTATGAAGTCAATGATGAATATGCTAATTCGTCCATTTTGTCGATCTTGCCTCCTCTGAAAGGAAGTTTTTTCCCATTGTCGGTGTTAAAGATTAATAAGTCCATTACGTAAAAACATAAATCTTTTCAAAAGGAAAATAAAAATTAAATTCAAAGTTTTTCTCTAATTTTTATTTTTTTCCTTCGAGTAATTCAGAGTTTTTGTGTAAGTAAAGCAAGCGCTTTTTATATCGGTATTTCATATTTTTGGTAAAAAAAAAAAATTAAATCCATTTAGATTTGATTTTCTGAACGTATCTGTCGAGGCAACAATTCCTTTCTATTCGACTGCCAGATTTTGCTGCGATCAATCTAAAGGTAAATTTAATCACATCCACAAATAGTCGTAGGGTGCCTTAAATCCATTCTCTCATTAATTTGATTTTGTTTTATTATTAGATTTGCCTTTGATCATTGATCTGCATTTTATTGCATTTTATATGGGAAGAAGGAAGAACAGACAAGAACTTTTGCTCTCACCTAGCCTGTACCAAACACATTGGATATGCACAGCAACTCAACGTATGGCTGTTCTCTAAACCTGATTTTTATTCTGCCTACACACAGTACACATCAATTAAATCTATTTCATCAAATACCCTCTGCAGTCTGTCAGTAGAACGAGAGATCAAAAACGTGGCGTGCAAAATTTAGTCCGAAGAACACATTTTATAAATCGAAAGAATTGTTGAATTTCTCGTTTATAAAAACAGCCGATTCTTGCCTTGTGAAACCAGCAAAATCGTTGGTGCTTTCAAAATGTGTGGTATGGTTAATATTTATTTAATCGCGTGTTTAAGACCTTGTGTCAATACTTAAAAAAAAAAACACAGAAAATCAATCGTCAGAAGTGTGCCTCTAAATGAGGGGTAAACGCAAGAAAAATACAAAAAAAAAAATCATAGCCCTTGAGTAAACCTAATAATTATAAAATATTAAAAGAATATAGTAATATGTTGCACTTTTAAGGCATAAATTCGAGTGATATTATTTGAAGTGAATATTTATTGCCATTGAATCGTTAATTCTACATTCGAAATATGATATTTGACTATTTCAAAAGTGGTACAGTTTTTTGTTTCACCAAAGGTTGTCATCTATATTGAACACGCCCTTAAATCAATTACGCCATTCTTTAACATAATGATCATTACGAATTGTTCATTTGTCGTTCCTTATAAATGCATGTGTAATGAGAGAGACAACCTCTGATGAGACAAAAAGTCGCTTACAGAATACTATATGTAAAGATCCAAATATCTCCGAAACATTCCAGCAACACGTCTCTTATACATAATTGTCCATTTTTAGCAGCACATTAACATTATCAAGCTCTCGCCAACACATCATAAATATTTGCCAGCACCTGTTCACAGAGCGCCACTCACCGAAAATACTTTCTGCGAGAAGCCGAGAATTAAATCAATGTAAGTGTTTTCATTTTGTTTTGGTTATTGATTTTTAATAAAATGAAATCTCAATTAGTGTTGAAAAGGAAAAAAAGGAATGATCAGATGTTTGCAAAAGAGGGCATTGACCCCGAAATCATATCAAATTCATTTGTTTGTTTCAGTCAATAATTTATTGCTCTTGGAAAATATTGTTGCTAAATTCGATCAATAGTTTATCCTATGAAAAATTAAGAAAAAAAAATTTAAAACATTCACTCGAACTTTTGCAAAATATTATATTAAGTATTACTACTGATTCCATAAACTAAAGGTGTCACATACAATACCCAATGAGTTCCACTACATTTATCATGTTAATTAATTACATGAGTTTTGATTCACGTTATGATCAGTGCTCATTGTAAAGAAATCATCTTAATTGTTGCCATTTTTCTATAATAAATTGTTATACCATTGGGAAATGTTTGCTGACTCAGATTATTATAGGATAAGTTTATTATATTAGAATCTAATGAATTGTTATTTATACCATGACTTTGTCAAATTTTCTGATTGGTCATTGTTGCTATTCTTAATCTATAATTCTGTTGAATATTTATCAAATGTATATGTCGAATTTTATTTGGGTGACACCCCATATTCACAACTTTTGCTTTCTATCCTTAATGTTTGTGTTAAGCAATCAATTTACATGAGAATAAATATCACAATGAATTCCGAGTAGACATAACATGACTGTTTGATTCGCTCCTGGTGCAAGAGCTTGCTAAAATATATTTGGGGGTTACAGCTTCTCGTTGTAAAATTGTAATGGGTTTCTTTCACCGCTGTGACCACGGTAGGGTGGGCAGTAGAGCACATCAACATCTGTCGCTCTGTATCGTTTAAAAAGTTTTTATTTTATCTACACTTCTTTCTCTTGTTCCAAATGTTTTCTAGACTTCAGTTTCAAGCTCGTTCTATAATGATCTTACTGTACTATGTCCCTATCTTGGACTACACTCAAAAGAAAATGTTAGTGCACGCATGATAAAAATATGTATTTATAGTAGCACAGTGGCAAATTTCAGCTTGGCAGTCTTCCGAACCCATCCCACCGACGAGCTCCAAGGCCGTGTAAATGCGTGCGACTGTTCAGTTAAAGTTGAAAACCTACACCAGCCTCAATATGCCTTCGTTGTATGCTACAAGTCTTTAAAAAAACTGCTGACGGAGTCAGAAAAATATCAATTTTGTACAGTGTTTTGTTTTTGTTAAAATCGAAATTTTGATTTTAACTGTTCAAAATTTTTAAAAATGTTTTTTTTTTCCTTTTCGATAATGGACAAGATTATTAGGTTCGTAATGATCCCACAAAAATATATGCTGATCGGTTTATTCTTTTTCAAACTACAGTGGGTATCGCAAACTGCTTTAGTAAAAACAGTGCATTATAAGCGGGCATTTAAATGTAAGATTTTTCAAAAAAAAAAAAAAAAAAAATAGAAGGTAACTTAAGGTTTAATAGATTTTTTATAAAAGATGCATGAAAATGGCTTTTCGCGTGCTTATAAGTGGCCATAACCCCTTAAAATAGCTTTACGTAACGCTACACAACATTTGAATTTTTCATGATTTTTGGTCGAGTTGTGCCCCCCCCGAAATGAAATCCTGCGTACGTCACTGGGCCCATGTTTTATTATAACCCCTATATAACAGTACCTTCCAATTTCTAGCCCACCAAAAATTGTCAACATTTAGATATAGGCACCATAAAAAAGGGCCTCCCGAATGAAGCATTTTATGTACATTATCTGACATTTTAACGTACTCACTTAAAGTTGAATATTTTATGGTGGAGGGTATGAAAAGTTCGGCCCGGCCGAACTTAATGCTTTATTACTTGTTTTTTGTTGAGAAGTACAGCTTTGCCTCTAAGATTAAATCAAATTTCCTAGCGGTTTGGAAGATACAGTCCTGAAAAAAATACACCTTTTGACATCAAAACCTCAAACCTTTGGAGGCTTATAACCACGAAGTTAAATGAGATAGGAAAAAACGACGAAAAAACAATTCTTCTCTTTTTCGTCTTCTATCACTCTGCGGTGTCAGAATATGGTTAATAATTTTCGTGTTGCATAGTGATATTCAAAAAATTGTATGTTCTTACATTAAGCCAAGTTAACGCATGAATAGAGCTCTAAACATTTAATGGGCGCAAAGGTTAAAGTATTTCAAAAGCTTTTCGCTTTAACTACATTAAATTCTAATACTAATCGGGTTATAACACTGTTTACACTGTTGTTATTGTAACAATTGAAACATGAAACGGATGTAACAGTTCTTTATATGACCTCATAAACAACGTTTTCTACTCACACCTTCCATGCTCTACGGGAAATCGACCTTCTTTTCAACATTTGTATTAGTTTTTTTATTCGTTAGATGTAGTCCTGTATCCGGCAAGAGAGATATTTAAACCATTTTTCTGTTGTTAAATTCATACCATTCACCATTTAAATCGTAGATAAGTAACCAGACGTGTATGGTGTTGGGCAAAGCAAATGATGGCATTATTTGCAACTACGAGTAAACCTGTATTTCCGATTCATAATATTGAATTTTATTGTTGTATTTTAGGTCACGTCGCATACTTAATGACAACATTCACACATATTCTCCGTCCATTGAGTTGATTTTTGTTAGTCGTAGTAATATTTCATTTTCTCAAGTTATGTGCAATAAAGTCAAACGTTTGTGCGTGCCAAGTGTTAACGGAAGTTGACGGATACTTTACAAAAAAGGTGTGCTAAATACAATTGTTGGGGTTGAAATATTTCTCAGACGTTTCAAAAAGGAAAAAACCTTTTTGGGCATTGTGATTTGTTCTAAAGTGACTTGAAGTATTTATACCCTATACCACAATGTGGAAAAGGGTGTTATAAGTTTGTTTTGGTAAAAATTCATGTAACACCGCGAAATATTCGTCGGAGACCCCCAATGTGGTATACCATTCTTCATATCTCGACGAGATAAAGCGATTTTGAGATGTGTGTCCGTCCGTCCGTCTGTCCATTATAAATTGTAAACACGCTCCAGGCCGCAATTATGGACCGATCGTCATGGACCGAAATTTTGTATGGAGGTCGGGTTCAGATCAGAATAGATCCTTATTCTTATTGGTGATGATCCTGAAATATTTAGCGGGTGAAATGGACCAAAAACATAATATTTATCCAATTTTCTAGCGGCTCTGTAGGTCTCAATAATAGTCCGATTAACGCGTAATTTTAAATAAGGTAAGAGTATATCACAAAAGAGAAGAGGGTTAAATGGACCAAAACTTTTGTGTAAAAATTGTGAAAAATTTTAATATACAGCTTATATCTTAATTCCTGGAAGTGACATTCCGGACAAGTGAGATATGCTTGAAAGTGGAACGCTTTACCTTTCAATTGATGCCAATTATGTTGGTGTGCATGATCAGATTACAGAGTTACAGCCTAATATATCCCGTTATTTGTTTGTAGTGTAATAATAAACTCGCTAGAAGTCGCAATTATACATCAATAGTCACAAAATTTTGCAAAGGGTAAGGTTTAGGTCGAAAAAGACGCCTACAATTTTAAATGATGATCTGGTATTCTTTAGCGGGTGAAATGGACCATTACTTTTGTATGAAAAATATAAAAATTTTATTTTTGGTCGATATTTTAATTCCTTGAGGACATATATATTTCGCAAAGTAGCCTACATATGGAAAAAAAACTACTGACCTTTCCTCTGATGTAAATTGCAATAAAGGGTTTGCTAGATAACGGGCATACTGCCTAATATACACGTATAATGAATGGGTTCTGTGTAGAGAACCAAATTTTTATCCCATGCTACATATTGTCTCTCCAAAAGTTTATGTAACACCATGCAATATTCGTCCTAGACCCCTTATTTGGTATGTCAAAATTCATATATCGAAGAGATAAAGCGATTTAGCGATGTGTGTCCGTCCATTAAAAATTGTAAACAAGCTTAAGGCCGCAATTATGGACCGATTGTAACAAATTTTTTAAGGAGATTGGGTTCGGGCTAGAATAGAAATGGTTAGTTTTTGCTGATGATCGTGAAATGTTCAGGGGATGAAATGGACCAAAACCAGAATTTTAACCAATTTTGTAGCGGCTCTGTAGGTCAAAATAATAACCCGCAAAATTTTAAACAAAGTTTGAGTTTATGATGAAGAAGAAGCGTACAAACCAACGTGAAGATCAGATAATACTTAGCGGGTTAAATGGACTGAAAGTTTTGTGTGAAATTGGTAAAAATTTCAATAACGTAGCGGTTAAACAACGTAAGTAGTAGGACTACATAAGTGGGTTTCATTACATTTTAGTTTGTGTGAACTAAATTTTCCTTTCCTGCTACAAAAATGTCTTTGTCATGCTAGATAACTTTTTCGTTTTGGTCATAAGTATTATACATTACATCTCTGATATTTGATAATAAAATTTTCACAATCATTTTCATCATCCGTGGAGAGCGATTGTCCAGGGATAGTGGTATAGGGTATCCCATGGTCGGCTCCGTCCGACTATAGACTTTTCAAACTTGTTGTATATATGTACATAAAGGGGAGTATAATGTACTGTTGTATTCAAAATTAAATCAGTTATTCAGTCATCCGAAGTGGTCTATGCCTTGGAAATTCTCTTTGGTTGTTTATGCAATTTAGAATATCTGACGGAATTGATTCTAGAAATAAGTTTGCCAAATTATATTGAAATCAGTCCAGATTTGGATATAGATAGCTCCCATATACATATATTTTACATATTCACAGTGGTGTCACATATGAGTTAAGTAAAGGGTGTTTTTTTAAGCCCTATAGAACTTGAAATTGTAAAAAATAACACAAAAAATTAAATTGTAATCAAAAATTTTTTTATTCGAAAGATCAATACGTGACATTAACATTTGAAAATGATTTCGGGCATATGGGCACCGCGGCTGTTCTTGACGAAGTGCATTCTGGACGTCCAATTTTTGGCCACTTTTTCGACCACTGCTGGCCGTATGTCACGAATAACACGAACAATGCTGGCCTCCAAAGCATCAATTGTTGCTGGTTTATCAGCATAAACCAGTGACTTCACGTAGCCCCACAGGAAATAATCGAGAGGTGTCAAATCGCACGACCTTGGAGGCCAATTGACAGGTCCACTTCTCGAAATCAACTTATCGCCAAATTTTGATTTCAATAAGTCGATGGTTGAGTTCGCCGTATGGCACGTAGCGCCATCCTGTTGAAACCACAACTCCTCCGGATCAATGTCATCCATATTTTCAAACAAAAAATCATTGATCATGGTGCGGTAACGATCTCCATTGACCGTAACGCGAGCTCCAACCTCATTTTTGAAGAAATAAGGTCCGATGATGCCACCAGCGTGAAAACCGCACCATACGGTGCATTTTTCTGGATGTAATGGAGTCTGTAGGGTCTCTTGTGGATTGGTCTCACTCAATATGCGGCAATTTTGCTTATTAACAAACCCGTTAAGCCAAAAATGCGCCTCATCGCTGAACACAATTTTGCGATAAAACAACGTCTATAAGTTTGCGATTTTCAAAGTAAATTTGGATAATTTCGTAGCGTTGTTCAAGCGTGAGTCTATTCATGATGATTTGTCAGAGTATTCTGAAACCATAAAAAAAAAGTTTCATCAAAATTTAATTTTTTGTGTTACTTTTTACAATTTAAAGTTCTATCTAGCTTAAAAAACACACTGTAAAAACTCATCAAAATATGCTACCGCGATACAAGGTTGTAAAAAGTCGTAACCCTAATATACATCCATATGTGTAGATGCATATATTGTGGAAAGATTTGAATTCTTACTTTAAAAGTTAATGTTCCAACGAATAACACGTATGAGTATTTCAAAATACAACAAAGTATGCAATGTATACAACAATGTTAGTTGCTAGCATTTCAATTATACAATGATGGGCATTTTGATGTGCAGCTATTGCTGCGACATATGCTAAGGGTGCAATGTAATATATATGTATGTATTGGGATGGATCGAACATTTTAAAACATAAAATTCAATAAGACGATCCCACAAGAATAATAGGAAATTACCACAGCTAGCTAGATGTCACCATTGCGGCATTATAAATTGTGTTTCTTGGAAACACGATATCTTGCTTGGGTCAGACAAACTTCCTATAATTGTCTCCGTGAACAGACCACCCGACTTCATAACTCTAACTTCCGTACTTGTTTCAACCATGGGCAAGCTGTCAGTAGTGAAGCACAAGCGGGAAAATGATTATATCAGCATTGCACAGGACTAGGTATATTGTTTATTCACCGTCGAATCCGCGAAATAAAAATAAGGGGCTGTTAATATCAACGACGTAATAGTGACAGATCCAAAGAGGTGCACGTTTTATTTTCACCAATATCTTATGGAAAAACCCTAGAGTGACAGGACAAAGCGGAGTTGGCGGCTTATGGAGCATCCCCAGTAGGAGGAGTAGAAGTTTAGTGTACACTTAAGATTAGTACACACCACCCCAATGTTTGATAAGCACCTTAATGTACCTGACTGCTTTTCATTCTTTGGAATGAATTTCAATGTTTGGACATTGTCGGTAAATTAAATTTTTCTTCAACAGCATTCCATGGACAAATGTTTGCTAAAAAGTTTAGTTAAATAGACAAAAAAGGAACCACAAACATGTAAATCTACCACAGAAGCGGTGAAACAGCAGCAGAAGTATAACCACCATCATCAATGTTAAACAACAATCCCATGAGGAAAGAGGAGACTTTAGAATTTTCGTTTTATTTTCGAATTTTTGTACGTAGATTGAGTGGAAGAGTCCATTGTTGGCATTTTTGTTTGGTATACCACTGTATTTGTTGTAGGTGGTAGTTGTTGAAGAAATAAAAGTACACTTGCCTCATGGACATTCATGCACTTTTATTACCACATACACAATTGTTTTTTCTGAACTCTTGCCAAAGTAGTCTTGTTGGAAGACTTCTGCAATTGGCAATAAAGGTCTATTGTGTTGGCTATTCTCAATCTTGAGTATTTTTTCGTGCGGGTTTAAGTCGATCTATTTGGTGGCGTTTGGATTTTTCTTGGTGTTTGTTTTCATGGTGTGAGTGAGAAAATCGGTTTTATTTTAAATTCCCAATGTTTCTTTGATCTCCATCCCCTTTAACAATGCTGCAGCAACTTTGATTGAAATTATTTTTAGTTATTCACATTTCATTTTAATTTGGTATTTTCAACATCATTGAAATAGCTTCAATGCCACCAACAAGAGCAATAACAACAACAAAATTTCGGCCATTCTCCTTCAGCTCCTTTACAAAGATTAACAACTTTTCATATAAAAACATAAAGTGGACTACAGAGCATATACTGTTTGGCGGCCAAGCGGCTAAGACCTCTCAATAAAACCTACTCGCCGCACAAATGGACGGAACTTGAAGTGTCATTACCAGTTTTCTCTATTCTGATGTTTTCCTCTTGCTACCACACACACACAGAGCAAAGAACGCTGTTGATGATTGTTGAATTTTTGTAACTGAGTGGCAAACTATGTGTTGATGCTTCTGTTTCTGGACGACAGTATAAGTAAGCCTTTGTTGTTAAGCATAATTGTTACTTTGTTCAGATGAGTCCTTTAATTATACCCTCAGCCTTTAGGCTAAAGAGGGTATTTACACTTTGATACGACCAAAAGTGTGCCTCATCGAAATAATGGTTTTAGACCCCAAGTATGTTTGTACGATATCCGTTTCAGACAATTTTGAGTAGATCTAGCAATGTCCGTCCGTCTGTCTGTCTGGCTGGTTGGTGCGCACGATAACTCTCCATTCGGTTCAAATTTTGGGTATCGAAATATTTTGTCCAGATTCGATTTAAGTTCGAAGATGGGCCATATAGGTCCACTCCTTCAGGTACCTCCCCCACAAATGTTAAAAATTGTCGCAAAACTTGTGCGCTCGATAACTCTTGTAGGGAATAACCGATTTGGTCCATACTTTGCACATCGTGTAATTTCTACCAAACTTAGATGAGGTTCCAATATGGACTCAATCGGTCCACTCCTTCGGGTACCTCCCACACAAAATTTCGGAAAAGTTCAGTTTAGGACCTGGTCTCGAATCGCTTTGATTTTTGTTTACGCAAGTTGTATTCGCTGTCCTCTAAACGACACTGTAAGTTTCATTAAGGGCAAGTCCATACTTCCTGAGAAAATGGACCTGAAAGTTACAAAAAACCCTATGACACCGCGTTAGTGGTTGGAGCGCAAGATAACTCTCGAACGGATCTGCCGATTCGGTCCAAAATTTGGCTTTCGTAATATTTTGTCCAAACTTAGTTCAAGTTCAAAGATGGTTTATATCGGTCCACTCCTCCCGGTACCTCCCCCACAAAAGTTCGAAAATGTTCGCAATATTTGTGCGTACGATAACCCTTGAAGGGAGTAACCGATTTGGTCCATACTTTGCACATTATGAAATTTCTACCAGACTTAGATGAGGTTCCAATATGGATTCAATCGGTAAACTCCTTTGAGTACCTCCCACACAAAATTTCGGAAAAGTTCAGTTTAGGACCTGCTCTCGAATCGCCTTGGTTTTTATACCCTCAGCATTTATGCATACGGGCAAACTGTGCCTCATCGAAATAATGGTTTTAGACCCCAAGTATGTTTGGACGAAATGTGTTTCAGACAATTTGGAGTCGATTGAGCAATGTTCGTCCGTCCGGCTGGCTGGAGCGCACAATAACTCTCGAACGGATAAACCGATCCGGTTAAAATTTTGGCTTTCGTAATATTTTGCCCAAACTTAGTTTAAGTTTGAAAATGGGCTATATCGCTACACTCCTTCCGGTACCTCCCACACAAAAGTTCGAAAATGTTCGGAAAATTTGTGCGCACGATAAGTCTTGAACGGAGTGACCGATTTGGTCCATACTTTGAACATCCTGAAATGTGTACCAGACTTAAATAAGGTTTCAATATGGACTTAATCGGTCCACTCCTTCCGGTACCTCCCACACAAAATTTCGGAAAAGTTCAGTTTAGGGCCATCTCTCGAATCGCTTTGATTTTTGTTTTAGAAACTTGTATTCACTGTCCTCCGTACGACGGTACAAGTTTCGTTAGGGGCAAGTCCATACTTCCTGAGAAAATAGCATGAAAGTTGCAAAAAAAACCCTATGACACCGTGTGAGGTGGTTGGAGCGCAAGATAACTCTAGAACGGATCTGCCGATTCGGTCCAACATTTGGCCTTCGTAATATTTTGTGCAAACTTAGTTTAAGTTCGCAGATTAGCCATATCGGTCCACTCCTACAGGTGCCTTCCCCACAACAGTTCAAAAATGTTCGGTAAATTGTTCGTACGGTAACATTTGAAGGGGGTGGCCGAATTGGTTCATACTTTACACATCCTAATATATCTACCAGATATAGATCAGGTTCAAATATGGACTATATTTGTCTACTCCATCCGGTACCTCCCACACAAAATTGTGGATAAGTTCACTTCAAGACCTGATATCGAATCACTTTGATTTTTGTTGAAGCAACTTACATTCGCTGCCTCAATTACGATGGTAAAAGTTTTTTTCTGAGGCAAGTCAATACATCTTGTTTCAATATACACAGGCTGAGGGTATATCTCTGTCGGCAAAGCCGACTGATACTTTTTTACTTGTTAAAATTAATATGGATCCTTTTAATAAATGTATTGGTTATTATTAACCGACATTTTTAAAAGTAGGTTGCAATAATGAGGTAGTGAGAAAAATGAGAGTTCTTTTATCCAAAAGGGTTTTACAGAAAAGCAATGTGTTCACACACAGGCATATGCTATTTTTCGTAATTTCCAGGGACTTTTATAATATATATATCTGAAGTTTAACTCATATATTTGCATATATTAAACCAAGAGCTATTTGACATATCGAAATTTTCAGTGGCAAGAAAACTTATCTATTAACAATAGAACCATATTTGTACATAGGGAACTAGAAAAGTTTCTGGCCTAGGCAGAACGTAGTGTTGCCAGACGCTACTTGATATCTTTTTTTTTTTTTTTTTTGAAAGTTTGACAGTATTTAGCCTAAACTTACAATTTGATACATAGGGAACTAGAAAAGTTTCTGGCCTAGGCAACACTACGTCTGCCAGACACTACTTGATATTTTTTGGAAAGTTGGACAGTTTTTAGCCTAAACTTACAATTTGATATAATATTATGTGTTGTGTTAATTGTAGTGACTTAAAAAAATCATTTTGCAAGAAAAAAAAGAAATTTATATGTCCATTTTCTTCCGACTATTTTTCACAAATTTCGACGTGGATAACTGCGGCAAGAGTGGATCGATAAAAAAAAGGTGAAAACTGGTTTAATAAATTCAATCAAGGCCGACACTCGCGAAAGTCGTCCAAAAGCCACCGTTGTGCCAGAAAAAAATTAACAGTGCGTGAACGGATAATGCAAAGTCACCATGTTATATACAATGAAATAGATACATCTTAGGCATTTATGCTACCAACTAATATTTGATATTGCATGGACACCTGGCAGCAGAAGAAGTTGTGACTCAAATTGTCGTCCTTGGTCTGTTGATATTTTAGCTGGAACGCCGAAACGAGAAATCCAACCACGATTAAAAGCTTCAGGAAATGTAGATGCTCGCATGTCTTCCATCGGTATCGCTTCGGGTAAACCGATCAATACAGGTTAGAAGGTAAGTATAACAACCTTCACTTGGTGGTAAAGGACCCACAATATCAATATTTACGTGATGAAAACTTTGATTGGTAACATAATACGAACAAATTTCACTGCGTGTGTGCCTATGGATCTTGGAACGTTGACATTCTTCATGTTTGGCCATACGAAGTGCTGTTGTTTTAGTTTCGTCGAAGCTATTACTCCATGTGACAAATTAGGCAATGAGTAAAACACACATTTTCGCATATTTGATGGGATAAAAGGTCAAGAACTTTCCGTTGAAATATAACAGTAAACAGGCTGAGTTTCGGGCGATATCTGGAATAATTTCAGAGTCATCGATGATGATTCGGTGTTGTTTAACAGTGACTGTAAATCAGCGTCAGACTTCTGTTATTCAGCCAATTCATTATAATCAATCGATGTTGGCACTGAGATTGTGGAAATGCGTGAAAGTGCGTCTGCGACGACATTATCCGCTCCGCTGTTATGACGTACAGTGACTTTCACTAACAATTATGCAATCTGAAATAAAAAATGTAAACGTTGATAACATGCAAACGAGTTGAGACTTTTTAACAATTCAAACAACAATTTTGTAGGCTGAAAAGTTGTCTTTAAGATGGCATACAAAAAGGTTCCGATTACAGTACCGTTATACTAAAATTTTTCCAAAAAAAAAATAAAAAAGGACATTTTTAAATTGAGCATTAAAAAGGACGCACCACAATAGTCAATTAATAATTTTCAAATTTTTCGCTTTTTATGCCATTTTAGTAATCAGAATGGTGGAATAGTTGGTTCCCTATCGCATTCAGTAGTATTGTCATTGATTCCGATAGAAAAAAATAATGTTCCTGACGTAATTTTGGCATGATTGTAATTAATGACCCTTTGTAGACAATTTGGCTAGAAATTTCTAGTTTTTGAAGTTGTTTACCAAAAATTGACTATGAAAAATCATTAAGGGTTATGTCCAGAGTACGTACACACAATCTAATGATATATAGACAGTCCTATATTAGCCAGGCTTGCCCTATATTAACTATATTAAGTCTTTAACGACGTTGCCCTGATAGAAGTAACAAGTCAGAGAGGGTTATAGTCGGACAGGGCCGACTATGTGATACCGTACTCCACTACACCTGGGCACTATTTTCGAAGGAATTTATTTTATATGATTGCGACATATTTTAGTCGTCCGGCCATACATAGATATAGAAAATACATACATATATATGTACACCGTCATTACTGGAAACGTAAGGTATTGTTTTCCGTATTATATAATGACCAATCGGCCCTTTTTCCCTACATTTTTTTGTTTTTTTTTTATTATTAAAACAAGTTAAAAAGAATCAGTCATCTGTGCCGATGGAGATATACCCTCATCCTCGTACACAAAGAATATAAGTAAACTCAATATTTACAACGTATGTATATATGGTTTTTTATACCCTCCACCGCAGTATGGAGGGTATATTAAGTTTGTTTTTACGTTTGTAACGCATTTGCGACCATATAAAGTATATATGTATATATATATATATATATATGTATATATATATATATATATATACGCTGATCAAGAGCGTAAAATTCTAAGTCTGTCAATCTATGTCCGTCCGTGGAAATCATTCTAGCATTCACAAAAATGGAGATATGACGCTGAAATTTGCAGAAGATGCGTCTTTTGTTTGCAGGCACGTCAAGTTCGATGATGGGCTATATCGGTCCACGGTTAGGTATAGCCCCTACATAACGGTACCGCCGGATTTCAGGTATTTTGACGTTTTTAGTCACATTTTCAAACCGAATTAGCTATAATTTGACATTTAGGGTTCCTAGTGATCAACAAACTTATATCCCAAAGTATATTGACATAGGTCCATGTTTTGGTATGGCCCCCATATAAAGGTACCTCCCGATTTTCGGTACTTTGAGAATTTTAGCTAAAATTTTAACCCGAACTAGCTGTAATTTGACATTTTAAGTTCTCAGCTACAATTTTAACCGAACTAGCTGTTATTTGACCTTTGAGGTTCTCAGTGGTCACGAAATCTACACAGAAAAAATCGTCAACATAGGTCCATGGTTTGGTATAGCCCCCATACAACGGTAAATCCCGAATTTCGGTATTTTGAGGATTTTAGCTGCACTTTTTAACCGAACTAGCTGTAATTTGACAGTTAAAGTTCTCTGTGGTCTCGAAACGTCTGCACCAAAAATCGTCAATATAGGCTAATGTTTTGGTATATCCCCCAAATAACGGTACCTCCCGATTTTTGGTACTTTGAGAATTTTCGCTATATTTTTGACGTAACTAGCTGTAATTTGATATTTGAGGTTCTAAGTGGCCACGAATCTTCTCCATCCCATATAACGGTACTGCCCGATCAAAAGTTTCATTTGATTTCATATACGTGTGTGGGCGTCAATGAAATTTTAAAGGAAAATGACAAAGAATTTTCCTAGTCTGGCATAAGACATTTTTTATTTTGGAAGCTTTTATTGAAAAATGTCCGGAATTTTCTTTACAAAACAATGCGAGGTGATATTAAATTCATATACGTCTCATTTCATTTAATGCCAAATGGCAACATGATGTTTCCAAAGAAGTGAGATTATAAGTTATAACTTTTTTCTTATAACTATTCAAATCTTCTTGTCTTTTTTAAGGAAATTCATATATTCTGGTTGGTCGTCGTCTGGTTTATAAACAACCAAAAGAAGCCTGGAAGCAATCGTGTGTACGTGTTTGGAGGAAAAAGAAAAAAAGACATTTCACCGGATTCTTTCCATTAAGGAGAAGCAATACATCATAGCCGGTTACCATAAAGTGTTTTTAAGCTGGCTCTCGTCACCATGATCACAAAAATATGCAGATATTAAGGGCCTGTTTCTCTAAAACGGTACAAAACCAAATTCATTGGAAGTACTATCAAACTCCTTTTATTTTGAAATGTTTGGTTTGATTGAAAACAAAATAGAATCAAATATTTTCAAGAAACAGAAGTTTGTCTATAGGGGTTATCATGAATGAAATTTCCCCTTGAGTTTTGTCTTTCTGCCGTTGCAACTTAAGGGAGAAAGTGAAAAAATTCACGGGGAATTGCATTGGTACCCATATTATCAGTTCCAAAATTGCGAAGTGATATACAACGGAATGTTCAGAACTTCTGGAATAAATTAGTCTGTTCCAGTACTGCAAGAATCTACTAATTTTTACAATAATATTAGGAGTGTTTTTTACTCACTAATTTGCATATTGGAAGCTGATGGAATGCTTTGCAAAACACTTATACTGCACACACGTACAGAAGGAGGTCATCGGCTGGACAAGCCAATTTGATAGTGTATGAGCTGCTTAAAAATAATAAAAAAAACAATTTAATATTTTTTCATTTGTAAAGAGATTTAGATAAAGTATAAACAAGTCGAATGTAAAATATTAATGTGATAATAGCCACATAATAATCTCCACTGACTTTCATTTGGGAAAGTCGAGTTAAAAATGAGTAAATTTTAAAAAGTCACAATCATAATGATTATCTTTTAAAGATCTTTAACATTCCGAATGCTAAAGTGATGCAAAGAGCTTATTCTGTCTCTTTTAGGAAGACCCCCCATTTCACATAACATCCCTCTAGAAAAACTATTTTATATCAAACTAGCAGACCCCGGTCCGCGTTGCTGGCCCGTCGTAATGAGTTTTAATTCAAAAGTAGGTATTTTCTACCTCACTTCTTCGGTCCATTGTCAAACCGAGAAGGATTTTAAATTTATCAAGAGATTTTGTCTGTAACCTTTCTTTTCTCTTACGGACTTTGTCGGATTTTTCGCCAATTTGTGCCTTTTAGGATTTATTATCGTCCATGTCACTGTCTTTATCCTAAAGCGATCTAATAATAAAAGTTAAAAAAATGATTAAATCGAATTCTCCCGCTTATTTAGACCTATATGTTTTAGCTTTTCATGGCTGATGGACCGTTGAACCTCACCATTTAAGTACATTTGTAAATATATAGTTTTTCTTGATCGGGGGACAACCACCGTTGTCTCGAAAACTTCTTTGCAACCTGATGCACTCACAAGTTTAACAAATACACCGATTATAAAATAATAGGCCCGAAATTCGTCTACAAATATATAGAATTTTGGACCACGGGACATTCCTGAATATTTTCTGAAAATTAGGTTCAGTAGTTTTGGAAAAATAATGTTTTGAAAAGAGTGGGCGTGGTCATCAGTTTTCAAGATATAACATATTAAAAAAGTGGGCCTGGTCCGGTCCTAGGGTGCACACAACTTCATTGCCTACCAAAATGTATGCTGAAACCGATATAATCATAAGTTTGGCTTATACATATAGCGTTTAACAGAAAGGCATGGGGAAGGTACCCCACATAACAACGTCAAACATTGAGCTTTTGCTGCAAATTTTATGGAAATCCCTTCAGTAGTATTGGAGTTATGACATACTAAAAAAACAGGCTTGGTCGGGCCTATAGGCCCCAAAGAAGTACCTAGATTGTAGATTAATCCGTAAATTTTTATTCCGATACATACATAATTCTTGCAAATATAACGTTTTTTTAAAAAATGTCGCATAGGGGAGGTACCCCGCCCCCTCTGGAATTCAATAAAATATGTAACCTGTTTTCGGGGGCGTGGTAAACTTTTCTTTCCAAAAAACCTAAGTTGGGTTATGACAGCATTTGATTTTTATTCATAAAGGTAAGGCGTTTTTTAAATATGCCCTCTTCAAAATTCAAGAAAATATGCCTGTACATTCCCTGACATTTTCACGAATATCGGTTCAGTAGTTTTGTAGATGTAACATATTTTAAAAAGTGGATATGGTCAAGTCTGTGGTTCCTAAAAAAGTAGGTAAGGTCGGAGACACAACCACAATTGTCTCGCAAATTAACTTCCAAATAGATACATTCGTAATTATTGTAAATATAACATTTTTGAAAAAGTAGGGTATAGGGGAAGTTCCCCGCCCTTTCCGAAATTCAACTGAATTTGTAGCCTATTTTAAGCGGGGGCCATCTCTGTACATTCCCTGTCAATTTCAGGAAAATCGGTTCAGTAGTTTTTTTGAAATGATAAAAATAGAAAATTGAAAAAATTGGGCGTAAAAGTCGGCATGTTCAAATTTTCTTTGCATAAAAACCCAGGTCGAAAATCGGTCCAGCTGTTCTCTACTGATGCCATTACCAACGAACGATATTTGATTTTTAATTATACAGATTTAAAAGTTTAGACAAATCGCGATTTTCTTGAAAATCCCCTGTAGATATAACCTAATTAGAAAGTGAGCGTGGTCGGATCTTAAGTCACAAAATAAGTACGTAAGGTTGGAGACACAATCGCCATTGACTCGCAAATAAATCCCCAAACCGATACATTCGTATTTGTTGCAAATATTGCATTTTAACAAAAATAGGGCATAGGGGAGGTACCCGCCCGATCCGAAATTTAAAAATATGTAGCCTATTTTTATCGGGGACCAACCTTGTACATTCGCTGAAAGTTCCAGGAAAATCGATTTAGTAGTTTCGTAGATATAAAATATTTAAAAAAGTGGGCGTTGTCCAGTCTTAATGCCCCAAATAGGCACTCGGAAATTAATTTTCAAGGCGATAAATTTGTAATTGTTGCAAATATTGCATTTTTACAAAAATAGGGCATAGGGGAGGTACCCCGCCCGGTCCGAAATTCAACCAATTTTTCTTTGCATAAAAACCTAAACTGGACTATGACTAACATTTCCACAAAAAAATTATCCAAATCGCTCTAGCCGTTTTCAACTGTTTCAATTACCAACAAACGACAATTGAGTTTTATATATAAAGATTAATTAAATTTATTTTGATATATGGTAATATTCAAAAATGTTTTACAATCGTTGAAGTTGAGGTTCACCATTTAATAAGTCGCGAACTGTCAATATATTTTATATAATATGAATATATTTATATTAATTGAAGTGTTTTTGCCGGGGTCGCATAAAATTAACCATAACAAATAATTTATGTGGAAGCTGTGTTGGTGGTAATATTAAAAAATGGGTAAAAATGTGTTGAAGTTTACAAGTTTTTTGTGTTCTTTCTTGATTTCTGGTCAAACCACGGAAAATTCAAACCTGAGCTCAAAGAAAGAATTGCAGAATACCCCTTGGGCAACATGGTTCTAATGAATGACTTTTGGATATATACACTGCATCTCCCTAAAATCGATGCTGACATTTTGAAGTTTTGAAATCTGGGTTTTTTGATTTTTTCTTATAAATGGAGGGCGCAACCAGATAATTTCCCAAACTAATTATTGGATTGTAGAACTCGTGATTCCACGTCGTTTGATGCATATCTCATGAGTGTGCTTCATACAACTCCCTAGTAATATGAGTCCAAAGTCGAAATTTTGGTGCGTAAATTTTCTATAAAAACCTATTTTTTGGCTTCAAAATTTACAACTGTGGCTCAGGTACCCTTGAACCCCGCGTGATTTTAGTTTTTTTACTCGCCGGATCTAATGAACCCTTCCGCGTTCAAATCCATCCACTAAAACGGCGGTTATAGATACCTTGAAAGTAGGAAATTCTGCAAAATTATATTTTGATGATTCCGCGCATTGAACCGCGATTTTCTTTGGTTATTTTTACATAAATGGAATCCTTCATGCGCGATTATATTATTTTCTAAAACCGTGTGGCATAAATTACCGAGATTCTGGAGTAATATTCGTATTTCGTATAAAATAGAATTCGGTAGCACATCCGCGGTTCTTGACGAATTTGTTTAAAATTTTTTGTAATGACGTATTTTTTATAGGCGGTCACTGAAATCGGATGCGCCTTATAATCTTATGTACATCGCGCTATTTTTACCCACATAAAGGTTTTTTGAACAGTAAGATGCAGCTGACGGCACACTTTGGCCGCTGAATGAAAAGTGGAAAAATCGCTACATATTGATAGAGATGCACTCGCTGTATCTGAAAAGCGCATGCGCCTTAAATGATTTTAACGAATTCGCGAATTATACGTTTTTTAACTTTTATGTTTTTTCTTTGGTTGTAATTTCAATATTACTTTCTAATTCATAATCCTATTGTTTATCAAAGTAAGCAAATACACTTTCCTGTTTGTCATCGCATTTTCCTTGAAGAAGTTTCAGCGAAGTCCGTCAGTCCTTGCATCGAAATTTAGCGAAATAGTAGAATAACTCCCAAAAATGTTTTTTCTATTTTTCGTATTAAACAAAAAAATATATTTTTGAAATAATATTCCAACAATAAGTTTTCGTCTTTTGTTGTTGCTGTAATATGGCAGTATAAATCCTATCGTTAAAATTTTGGTCTCATATTTTTCTACGCGTTGTCTAGAATCTGTACGTATTTTTAATTTATTTTTTCGAGTTTTATTTGGACTCTAAATTAGAATAAATTAAATTTACTCCATGATTTTTTCAGTATTTCTTGATTTTCCGCGAAAATAGAAATACATTTAGTAAATATTTAGGAATCTACGGATAGATATTAAATGCTGTTAACGCTTTATATATACATTTTCTTATTACAGCAAAAATGGAATTTTTAAAAATTTGTTCTTTATAAGGGAATAAAACCCCCCATAACTTTGGAGCGCAGCATCCAATTTTGGAACGCGAACAGATTTGAAACCACGACTTTTTTCTTAATCTATGTTGCAAAAATTGCGGATGTGCTCGCAAACATTTTTTTAACATTTCTTCCAATGGAATTGCAAAAGAAATTTGAAATTTACCATATGCTTATTTATATTTCACAAACAGTTTCAATTGTTATTTTTTTTTTTTGGAACTACTTTACCTTCAAAATTTTCTCTAAAAGAAGAAACGTGTACATTTGTTGAAAATGTATTTAGAAAAAAAATCGAATTTTAAATGTTTCTGGTTAAAACTTTAGATAATTAGGAAAAATTATTAAAAATATTAACTAGAATACACATTAAGTAATGACATGACACACTGTTTCAGATGATATTTTTGATTTAAAGCTTTATTTTCTTAGATTTACTTTTTAAGGTGTGTTTTATGAAATGAAATGTGAATGCGTTACTTAAATGAAATATTAATTCGTAACGTAAATAAAATTTTTGAATTACAATTAAGATAATTCGAATTAGATCAGAACAGGTTTTAATTTGTATGTTTTTAAATTTTTTAATATTTGTATAAAATATAAATTTATCATTTGTATGTTTTTTATACATTTGCTTAAAAGGGGTTTATTATAAAAATCATTTGTATGTAATTTGATTACACATTTGTTTAGAAAAAGTTTAATTATTATTTTTTCAACAGATGAAATTGGTCTGTTGCTAGGTAATTCTTTCAGGCTCTATTAATTCGTAGTGTTACAGTTTTATATAATTTTATTACACATTTATTTGTTCAAAGAGTTTTTATAAACAAATTCCTTTGGGTTTTTATAGCTTTACTATTTGTATATAATTATAATTTTAAATAATAAGAGATTCTTATTATTTAAAATTTGCATTATAATATATAAATTCATTTCAATACAATATAATATTCTCAGTCTTGCTTTGTAAATAATATATGTATTTTTTAAATTATAATTTTAAAAAATTATTAAAAACATTAAATTGAACACTCGTGGTTTTTTTACATTATACCCTTTTTAGTTTAGTGCAATTCAAAATATTTTAGTTGTAATTCGCAGCATTTAATTTGTAATTCGAATTATTCTATTTGTAATGCAAATTATTTCAATGTAACTCGTATTATTCCACTTCTAATTCGAATTATTCCTTTTGTTATTCGAGTTATTCTATTTTTAATTCGAATTAAATCCTTTTGTAATTTGAATTATTACATTTGAAATTGTAATTATTTCATTTGTAAATCAAATAATTTTTTTTTTGAAATTCGAACAAAAGATTTGAAAATATTTTTGTATTGATTTTATCTGGCTTTTTCGAATTGTAAATGAAATAATCTGCATTTAAAATAACATAATTCGAATTATAAATAAAATAATTCTAATTACAAAAGGATTAATTCGAATTACAAATGGATTAGAATTATAAATAAAGTAATTCAAATTACAAAAGGATTAATTCGAATTACAAATAGAATAATTCAAATAACAAAAGGAATAATTCGAATTACAAGTGATATAATGTGAATTACATTGGAATAATTCGAATTAAAAATATAACAATTCGAATTCAAATGGAATTATCAAATTACAAATATATTCTCGAATTACAATTAAAATAATTCGAATTAGATCTTAGCGTGTTTTGTACGTTTTCACAGTTTTATGTAATTTTATTACACATTTGTTCAAAGAATTTTTTATATTTATACCCTATACCACAATGTGGAAAAGGGTATAATAAGTTTGTTTTCCCAAAAATTCATGTAACGCCGCGAAATATTCGTCGTAGACCCCTCATGTGGTATACCAAACTTCATATCTCGACGAGATAAAGCGATTTAGCGATGTGTGTCCGTCCGTCCGTCCGTCCGTCTGTCCGTCCATTAAAAATTGTAATCAAGCTAGAGGCCGCAATTATGGACCGATTGTCACGAAATTTAGTATGGAGGTCGGGTTTGGACCAGAATAGAACTGATTAGTTTTTGGCGATGATCGTGAAATGTTAAAGGGATGAAATGGACCAAAAACAAAATTTTTGCTCGATTTTGTAGCCGCTCTGTAGGTCGCAATAATAGTCCGATCGGCGCGAAATTTTAAACGTAGTTTTGGTTTGAGATGAAGAAGTAGCGTGCAAGTCAACGGTATGATCGGATAATATTTAGCGGGTTAAATTGATCAAAACTTTTGTGTGAAAATTGGTAAAATTTCTAATGCACATCTTATAACAGCTAGCCCGGAAAGCTAGTGCACAGGGATAGTGGTATAGGGTATCACATGGTCGGCCCCGTCCGACTATAGTCTGTTCTTACTTGTTTTTTATATAAATTGTTTTGGTTTTTTATAGCTTTACTATTTATACAAAAAGTTTTAGCAAATTTATTATTAAAACAAGTGAGCCAAGGCTATAGTCGGGTCAGGGCCGACTATGTGATACCCTACACCACTTCCCCGGTGCATAAGCTTTTGACTGGTAAAATTCAAAATATTAAAATTGAGATAGCTTAGCGCCTTTGCTCTGAATGTCTTCATTAATAAAGGTCAATTTTATTGAAACGCGTTTAAGTGCATCGTCAGAATAACTCAAATAAAAAAATGGAAATGTTGGATGTATGGCAACCATCCACCATACAAAAAATTAAAAAATAGGACGTATTACCGACTATTGCTATATCTCCGTTATTTGGCCACATACGCCAACATGCTTTACATCATTGTAAAATGGGATTTTCTACTTTCATAGTCGGACTTTGGTTTTGGAAGGTCCCCAACCAATGCTGTGCTATTCGTCATTATTATTAAAATCGCAAAAACGAGAAGTTGTGTTTTAATAGCGGCTATTGCAATATCTTGATTGTTTTACCACCTACGACAACCTACGTTACATCGTTGCAAAGGTGATATTTTCTACTTTCATCAGCAGGTTTTGCTTTTGATGTACCCCTTATAGAAGCGGAGATATTCGCATTGAAAAAAACGTTGACTTTTTCTCCAAATAAGTTGTTTGCCCATTCCGACCCCCTGAATATTATCCGACCATCACCAAAATCAATAGGCTTCTTCCTCTGTAGAACTCCCATTAACCCCCTAAATGTCGTGACGATCCGATCAAAATTGCGACCTGTAGCGTGATTACAAAGAAATGAAAAAATGGGATGTATTAACGACTATTGCAATATCTCCGTTATTTGGCCACCTACGCCAACCTACTTTGCATCATTGTAAAGATGGGATTTTTTACTTCCATCGTCAGACTTCGTTTTTGGAAGGTCCCCAACCAAAGCTCTCATATTCGTCATTATAATTAAAATCGCAAAAATGAAAAGTTGTGTTCTATTAGCGGCTATTGCGATATCTTCGTTGTTTGACCACCTACAACAACCTACTTTATATCGTTGCAAAGGCGATATTTTCTACTTTCATTAGCAGGTTTTGCTTTTGGCATACCCGCTACAGAAGCTGAGATATTCGGTTTGGAAAAAACATTGTCTTTTTCTCCAAAACAGTTTTTTGCTCATTCCGACCCCTAAATATTATCCGACCATCACCAAAATAAATAGGCTTCTTCCCCTGCGGGACCCCCATCAAATCCCATAATTTGGTGACGATCCGATCAAAATTACGACCTGTAATTTCTTTAAAAGTGGAAAAATGGGATGTATTACCGACTATTGTGATATCTCCGTTATTTGGCCACCTACGCTAACCTACTTTACATCATTGTAAAGACAGGATTTTCTACTTTCATAGCCATGTTTTGTTTTTGGAAAGTATCCAACAAAAGCTGTGTTATTCGTCATTAGAATTAAAATCGAATAAATGAAAAGTTGGTTTCTATAAGCGACTATTGCGATATCTTCGTTGTTTGACCACCTACGACAACCTACCATACATCGGTGTAAAGGTGATATTTTCTGCTTTCATTAGCAGGCTTTGCCTTTAATATACCCATTAAAGATACGGAGATATTCGCTTTGAAATAAAACGTTGACTTTTTCCGCAAATAAGTTTTTTGCCCATTCCGACCCCTGAATATTATCCGACCATCAGCAAAATCAATAGGCTTCTTCCTCTCCGGGACCCTCATCAACATCCAAAATTTGGTGACGATCCGATCAAAATTGCGACCTGTAGCGTGATTACAAGGTTTAGATGGACAGACGGACGGAAGGACGGACACACATAGCCAGATCGATTCAGCTCGTCGAGACATTCATTTTGGTATATATAAGTATGGGTCTACGACCATTATTTCGATGCGTTGCAAACTTTTTGGCCAAACCCCACATAGTGGTGTAGGGTATAAAAATGGAAAAGTTGGATGTATGGCAACCATCAACCATACAAAAAATTAAAAAATAGGACGTATTACCGACTATTGCTATATCTCCGTTATTTGGCCACATACGCCAACATGCTTTACATCATTGTAAAATGGGATTTTCTACTTTCATAGTCGGACTTTGGTTTTGGAAGGTCCCCAACCAATGCTGTGCTATTCGCCATTATTATTAAAATCGCAAAAACGAGAAGTTGTGTTTTAATAGCGGCTATTGCGATATCTTGATTGTTTTACCACCTACGACAACCTACGTTACATCGTTCCCACGACAATTGGATCTTCGTTCCGGAACGACCCGGGAACATCCCGGCCAGAGATTGTCAACCCAGCGACAGCTGTATCAACCGGAAGTTTTTTCCACAGGTGAGCAAAATATGCCGGCAACTTTGCTCGCCATCCTTCTAATTCGAGCCGGCATTGAGCAAAACCCCGGTCCATCGATCTGGATTTGTTCAGTGTGCAATAGGCGTATTGCGGCAAACTCCCCGTCAGTTAGATGTAACGTCTGCAGAAACTGGTGCCACCTGAGGAGGTGCTCAGGTCTCACCACACACCGCCACTGGTCACAACGATACATTGCCAGCTGCTGTCAGCAGCCAACAACATCGAGCACGCCGTCCCCTGCACCTCAGAGCAATTCCAACCGCTCGCAGCAAACTGTTCAGCCTGTTCAATGGTTCTGTTCAGTATGCAGAGGTGTAATCCGGGATAATATAACATCCGTTAAGTGCAATGGCTGCAAAAACTGGTGCCATATGAGGAGAGAGATTGTCAACCCAGCGACAGCTGTATCAACCGGAAGTTTTTTCCACAGGTGAGCAAAATATGCCGGCAACTTTGCTCGCCATCCTTCTAATTCGAGCCGGCATTGAGCAAAACCCCGGTCCATCGATCTGGATTTGTTCAGTGTGCAATAGGCGTATTGCGGCAAACTCCCCGTCAGTTAGATGTAACGTCTGCAGAAACTGGTGCCACCTGAGGAGGTGCTCAGGTCTCACCACACACCGCCACTGGTCACAACGATACATTGCCAGCTGCTGTCAGCAGCCAACAACATCGAGCACGCCGTCCCCTGCACCTCAGAGCAATTCCAACCGCTCGCAGCAAACTGTTCAGCCTGTTCAATGGTTCTGTTCAGTATGCAGAGGTGTAATCCGGGATAATATAACATCCGTTAAGTGCAATGGCTGCAAAAACTGGTGCCATATGAGGAGATGTACCACCTTGCGTAATCACAGGGACTGGAGTCCCAGGTTCATAGCCGCATGCTGCTCCAACATCCGTGCAGCAAGGACTAGCACTTCCGCTAGGTATTCATCCAGTACTGCGACTAGCACTCCGTCTAGTATTCCATCCAGCAGTGCCAGTTCTAGTGTCCAAACTAGTAGCGCATCTAGCTATTCAACTAGCTATTCTTCCAGTGCCACACTTCCATCCAGTGGCGCATCTACTAGTTATTCTACTAGTATTCGTTCCGGCTCCAATATTCCATCTAATGGTAGCCATATTCCAGCTAGTTATTCTACTAGCAGTTCGTCCAGTACCACTATTCCATCTGTTGGTACATATACTAGTTTCCAATCTAGTATTTCTGCTAGTTCTCCTGCTATTCCTTCCCGTGGTACTACAGCTAGCATTCCGACTAGTTTGTCATTCAGTAGTATCCCTACTAGTATCCTCGCTAGTAGTGCGACTAGCATTCCGCCTAGTCATCCAGATCCAGTGAACCGCGCCAATCTCCATTCCAGACAACAGCAAAGCAGTGATCCTTCCATCCAACAGTCTCAGCAAAGGCACCCACAGCAGCAATTAGTGCAGGGTGGTGACTCGATGGCCTCATTCCAAATCATGCAGTTCAACTGCAATGGTTTAAGGAATAAGGTTATTGACATCACTAATTTCATGCACGACAATAACATCTTAATTGCTGCTCTCCAGGAGACGAAGTTGACCAGTAATTGTTCCCTCTCGTCCTCAGGGAATTATAACATCATCAGACGAGATAGGGAAAGGGATCATGGAGGTGGCCTCGCATTTATCATCCAGCGAGACGTCAGATACACTCTGACGCCGCCTCCTGTTCCCCCCCGTTTCGATCCTTTCCTTGAGGTCATGAGCATCTCAGTTCATTCCGATGATTCTGATATCGAGATCATCAATGTATACATTCCGCCCGTCAACAGCATTGGGGCAAGTTATCACCCTAGCATAATTCATCTGCTTCAAGGGGATAACCGAATTGTTCTTGGCGATTTCAATGCTCATCACGAGATATGGCACTCCCAGTTGCCGAACGATCCACGCGGTATTCGTATTGCGGACCAGATAGACGAATCCGACTTCGCATCCATCAATGAGGAATCCTCCACTAGAATTACAGCCAGATGCTCGAGTTCTCCGGACATTTCCATCGTTAGTCCCTCGCTCCTTCCTTTCGCATCTTGGCAAACAAAAGTCGCGCTAAATTCCGACCACATTCCAATCTTGGTCACAGTGGAGAAACCTAGCGATTTCGTTGAGCCCGACAAGCGCACATTCGTGAACTACAATAAAGCCAACTGGCATGGCTTCACGAATTTCATTGACGACTCCTTACGTCACTTGCCGCCGCCCTCATGTGCCAGAAAGGGTGAGAGAACACTAAGGGAAGTAATCCTCAAGGCGGCAAAGCGCTTTATTCCAGCGGGCAGAATTCCTCTCATGAGACCAAATTATCCATCCAGGGCATCCCGTTTGGCACAACAGCGCGATCAAATACGTGTCGATGACCCAGCTGACGAACGAATTGGGCAATTGAACGCGGAAATTGAGAACCTGGTTCTCGAACACAGGCGTTCCAAGTGGATTCAAGATCTCGACCACTGCTCAATTAATTCCAAGCAACTTTGGTCCACAATTAAAAATCTATCTGGTTCCAACAAGAATAGAAATCTCCCTGCTATAGCCTTCAATAACATTACATATTCCGATGCCAAAAAGTGTGCAACACAGTTCTGCCGCCAATTCATTGAGCATCCATCTTCGCAGAGCAGGTCCAGGCGAGCCGTTTTCCGGAGATGCAAGTCACTAAAGCGTGATTCGCAGCCCATCTCCTTCACATCCAGTGAAGTCGAGAGAATTATCTCCAAATCCAAACCATCTAAAGCCCTTGGGCCAGACGGCATATCCATGGTAATGTTAAAGAAGTTGGGAGCAGTAGGTTTGAGCTACTTGACAAAGGTCCTGGAACTATCAATTTCCCAATTGGTAATTCCTGACGTTTGGAAAGTGGCTCGCATAATTCCTATTCTAAAGCCAGACAAATCCGCTACAAATGGGGAATCCTACCGCCCGATCTCCATGCTTTCACCAGTAGCAAAGGTTTTAGAGTCCCTATTGCTCCCATCCCTGAAACAGCATTTCCACCTTGCCTCCCACCAACATGGTTTCAGGGAAGCTCATAGCACAACCACGGCTTTGCAAGAGATAACCACAAAGATTGCGAACGGCCTAAATCAGCTACGACCACCCAAACGGACCATTGTGGCAGCGCTTGACCTGTCCAAGGCGTTTGACACGGTCGACCATTCCATGCTGATTTCTGACGTCATGAATTCCACCCTTCCCAATGACGCCAAGCGTTGGATTGCCAATTACCTTAATGGTAGGCAAGCCTTCGTTGAATTCCGAGGCCAAAAATCCAAATTCCGCAAGATTAAAATGGGAGTACCCCAAGGTGGAGTGCTATCCCCCATTTTATTCAACATCTATCTTGCTAATCTCCCTCCTCCGCCAGCAGATATTTCGGTGGTATCGTATGCTGATGACTGCACCATAATTTCATCTGGTGTTGACATCGACGACGTAAGCGCTAGAATTTCCAACTACCTAGCCACCATCACAAATTTCTTCCGGGAGCGCAATCTTCAGCTATCCCCTACAAAGTCCTCAGTGTCCTTATTCACTTCCTGGACGAAGGAAGTTAACAACCAGCTTGATGTATTTGTCGAAGGCAGGCGTATCCCCACTGTTCATAGTCCAAAGATCCTTGGGGTAGTTTTCGACAATCTTCTCCACTTCTCTTCGCACGCCACCTACATCAACCAGAAAGTGAAATCCAGGAACAAAGTCCTTAAAGCTTTAGCTGGCACCTCCTGGGGCAGAGATAAGGAGACATTGATAACGACCTATAAGGCCATCGGTCGGTCTGTCTTCAATTATGCTGCCCCGGTTTGGACTTCCTTCCTGAGTGACACCCAATGGAGAATCCTGCAGACGACGCAAAATAATGCTCTCCGAATTGCTACGGGTTGCGTCCAGATGTCACAGGTGGATCATCTTCATGAGGAGACCAGGATGCTGTCAGTCAGGCAACATAATGTGTTGCTGACTAGACAGTTCCTGCTGGCTAGCCATCAGCCGAGTCACCCCAACCATCACGTAGTGATGGAAGATCCACCACCTAGACGCATCCGTAAGGACTTCAGGTGTTACCGTGATGACATCCAAGACGTCATTCCATCGGACGTCAACCGATTGTCTTACACGGACTCCCTGAGCATTGTGCACCAACGGGCGGTCTCCGAAGCCATAAGTGTGTACAAAAACAATAAAGTCCTAAATCAACATCCTCCAGCAATTTCGGATAGTGAGAGGCTTCTTCCAAGGCAAACTCGTTCCATACTGGCACAACTTAGGTCTGGTTACAGTAGCATTCTCAATTCCTACAGAGAACGCATTGTTCCCGGTACCATAAACAGGTGCCCCTCCTGCCATCAGAGCCCTCACGATACTTCACATCTATTCAACTGTCCGTCCGCCCCCACAAATCTAACTCCTGTTGATTTGTGGTCACATCCAATTGAAGTAGCACAATTCCTTCAATTGCCAACATCAAATCCTATTCACACAACTGATTAATAATATATTCCATTTCCTTTTCTCGTTCCATTCTTCCTTTATAATTTTCAGGAAAGAGCTTCCGAATACAACCGAACTGTTACAATAACCTACGTTACATCGTTGCAAAGGTGATATTTTCTACTTTCATCAGCAGGTTTTGCTTTTGATGTACCCCTTATAGAAGCGGAGATATTCGCATTGAAAAAAACGTTGACTTTTTCTCCAAATAAGTTGTTTGCCCATTCCGACCCCCTGAATATTATCCGACCATCACCAAAATCAATAGGCTTCTTCCTCTGTAGAACTCCCATTAACCCCCTAAATGTCGTGACGATCCGATCAAAACTGCGACCTGTAGCGTGATTACAAAGAAATGAAAAAATGGGATGTATTAACGACTACTGCGATATCTCCGTTATTTGGCCACCTACGCCAACCTACTTTGCATCATTGTAAAGATGGGATTTTCTACTTCCATCGTCAGACTTCGTTTTTGGAAGGTCCCCAACCAAAGCTCTCATATTCGTCATTATAATTAAAATCGCAAAAATGAAAAGTTGTGTTCTATTAGCGGCTATTGCGATATCTTCGTTGTTTGACCACCTACAACAACCTACTTTACATCGTTGCAAAGGCGATATTTTCTACTTTCATTAGCAGGTTTTGCTTTTGGCATACCCGCTACAGAAGCTGAGATATTCGGTTTGGAAAAAACATTGTCTTTTTCTCCAAAACAGTTTTTTGCTCATTCCGACCCCTAAATATTATCCGACCATCACCAAAATAAATAGGCTTCTTCCCCTGCGGGACCCCCATCAAATCCCATAATTTGGTGACGATCCGATCAAAATTACGACCTGTAGCGTGATTTCTTTAAAAGTGGAAAAATGGGATGTATTACCGACTATTGTGATATCTCCGTTATTTGGCCACCTACGCTAACCTACTTTACATCATTGTAAAGACAGGATTTTCTACTTTCATAGCCATGTTTTGTTTTTGGAAAGTATCCAACAAAAGCTGTGTTATTCGTCATTAGAATTAAAATCGAATAAATGAAAAGTTGGTTTCTATAAGCGACTATTGCGATATCTTCGTTGTTTGGCCACCTACGACAACCTACCATACATCGCTGTAAAGGTGATATTTTCTGCTTTCATTAGCAGGCTTTGCCTTTAATATACCCATTAAAGATACGGAGATATTCGCTTTGAAATAAAACGTTGACTTTTTCCGCAAATAAGTTTTTTGCCCATTCCGACCCCTGAATATTATCCGACCATCACCAAAATCAATAGGCTTCTTCCTCTCCGGGACCCTCATCAACATCCAAAATTTGGTGACGATCCGATCAAAATTGCGACCTGTAGCGTGATTACAAGGTTTAGATGGACAGACGGACGGAAGGACGGACACACATAGCCAGATCGATTCAGCTCGTCGAGACATTCATTTTGGTATATCGACACCTCCAAATAATAGTATGCTAAGTCTAAAAAGTGAGTTTTGCAGGAGAAGCTCTCAAAGTGTGGACATTTTTTTGAACTTCAGTACTATGCTAAGTCAACATTTGTTTATAACTTCTGTTCGGATTGTCCGATTATTACCAAAATTTGACAGAATTTAAGTTAAAGGACGTTCGACACCTCCAAATAATAGTTTGCTAATTCTGAACAGTGAGTTTTACAGGACAAGCTCTAAAAGTTTGGAAATTTCTTTGACCTTCAGTACTATGCTAAGTAAATATTTGTTTATAACTTCTGTTCGGATTGTCCGATTATTACCAAAATTTGACAGAATTTAAGTTAAAGGTCGTTAAATATAAAAATGTAAAGAACTCGAAAACATGCTAAGTCGACTTAGCATACTATTGTTTGGAGGCGTCGATATATAAGTATGGGTCTACGACCATTATTTCGATGCGTTGCAAACTTTTTGGCCAAACCCCACATAGTGGTGTAGTCCGGAGTCCCCAACAAATGCTGTGCTATTCGCCATTATTATTAAAATCGCAAAAACGAGAAGTTGTGTTTTAATAGCGGCTATTGCGATATCTTGATTGTTTTACCACCTACGACAACCTACGTTACATCGTTGCAAAGGTGATATTTTCTACTTTCATCAGCAGGTTTTGCTTTTGATGTACCCCTTATAGAAGCGGAGATATTCGCATTGAAAAAAACGTTGACTTTTTCTCCAAATAAGTTGTTTGCCCATTCCGACCCCCTGAATATTATCCGACCATCACCAAAATCAATAGGCTTCTTCCTCTGTAGAACTCCCATTAACCCCCAAAATGTCGTGACGATCCGATCAAAATTGCGACCTGTAGCGTGATTACAAAGAAATGAAAAAATGGGATGTATTAACGACTACTGCGATATCTCCGTTATTTGGCCACCTACGCCAACCTACTTTGCATCATTGTAAAGATGGGATTTTCTACTTCCATCGTCAGACTTCGTTTTTGGAAGGTCCCCAACCAAAGCTCTCATATTCGTCATTATAATTAAAATCGCAAAAATGAAAAGTTGTGTTCTATTAGCGGCTATTGCGATATCTTCTTTGTTTGACCACCTACAACAACCTACTTTACATCGTTGCAAAGGCGATATTTTCTACTTTCATTAGCAGGTTTTGCTTTTGGCATACCCGCTACACAAGCTGAGATATTCGGTTTGGAAAAAACATTGTCTTTTTCTCCAAAACAGTTTTTTGCTCATTCCGACCCCTAAATATTATCCGACCATCACCAAAATAAATAGGCTACTTCCCCTGCGGGACCCCCATCAACACCCATAATTTGTTGACGATCCGATCAAAATTACGACCTGTAGCGTGATTTCTTTAAAAGTGGAAAAATGGGATGTATTACCGACTATTGTGATATCTCCGTTATTTGGCCACCTACGCTAACCTACTTTACATCATTGTAAAGACAGGATTTTCTACTTTCATAGCCATGTTTTGTTTTTGGAAAGTATCCAACAAAAGCTGTGTTATTCGTCATTAGAATTAAAATCGAATAAATGAAAAGTTGGGTTCTATAAGCGACTATTGCGATATCTTCGTTGTTTGACCACCTACGACAACCTACCATACATCGCTGTAAAGGTGATATTTTCTGCTTTCATTAGCAGGCTTTGCCTTTAATATACCCATTAAAGATACGGAGATATTCGCTATGAAATAAAACGTTGACCTTTTTCGCAAATAAGTTTTTTGCCCATTCCGACCCCTGAATATTATCCGACCATCACCAAAATCAATAGGCTTCTTCCTCTCCGGGACCCTCATCAACATCCAAAATTTGGTGACGATCCGATCAAAATTGCGACCTGTAGCGTGATTACAAGGTTTAGATGGACAGACGGACGGACGGACGGACACACGTAGCCAGATCGATTCAGCTCGTCGAGACATTCATTTTGGTATATATAAGTATGGGTCTACGACCATTATTTCGATGCGTTACAAACTTTTTGGCCAAAACCAACTTATAATACCCTCCGCACATAGTGGTGTAGGGCATGGTAGAACAAATACAAGGTAAAGTTAATACTACAACAAATACAACTCGAACAACAACCACAAAGGAATTTGTTTTTGTTTGTAACGTTACTGCCAGTTGTATTTGTAAACAAAACAAGGAAATGTCTATAAATTATTGGAATTTAAAAAACTAATAATTTTTCACATTTGGTTGAATATTTTGGAAAACATGAAAGAAAATTCGTTACATTTTCAATTTTTATGTTTCCACATCATTCCACTAAAAGCATAAATTCTCGCAGAAAGTAGAATTCTTGCAGAAAAGTTTGGGGTCGCTGGAAATTCATAGAAAAAGGAGAAGCTGTTTCAATGGTTTGTTTTAGAAATCAAAGAAGCACATGTTTATTAGGGCTTTATTTTTTTAAATTTTAACAAAATACCTCACATATTAACAAACGTTGTATCGCCTCTACAAGCGGTGATTTACTGCGCGGCTTATCGTCTGAACTTGGAGGAGGTTACATATCATTGATATGAAGAAGTCTTTCTGGGAAATGGTTTTTTCCGAATGATATATTTTTTTTCTCAAAAAATATATGTCCCTAATGTACATCGAAATAGAAATGAATGTATAAAATGTCATATAAAATTTGACACTAACACTACAACCCAGTTCAGTCAGCTGGGTATTGCTGCTACCTTTTCTTGTTCTACCATGGGTGTAGGGTATAAATATGCATTTTAATATATTTAGGATTAAATCCATTTCACTGCAATAGAATATTCTCAGTCTTGCTTTGTAAATTATATGTTTATGTAATTCGTATACACTTTTCTTTAATACGATTATTGAAAATGTTTTGATCTGTTTGATTTATAAAATATATTCCGTACAAATTGTATTATAAAATATTCTACTTTAAAAAAGATATTCTGATATTGTACATTTTAGTTTCTGGCAGGACTAGTACGAATCGGAAAGTAATTTTTTTACAAATTACTTTTAAAAGATAAATAAATTGTAAACGCCATCAAAGTGGGATGATATCAACATTTGGTTCTTATTGGGTGGAGTCCATAGTTTTGCGGGTAGACTTTCTGCGTTGGTTGTCTATCCAGGTCTTCAACTGTGGTCCTGATCTGTTCCTTAAAACAATGTTGCTTTCTACAGCTTGTTTGCACATTTTAAGTGATGGTAAAGATGACAATGCATGAATATCTCCAAAATATGTACTAACAGCATCGATTTCATCTTGGCTCCACCTCGTGCGTTTTGTTTTTCCAAAAGGAGATCCTGCAAGGAGGAAGTAAAATTGTTATTTTAAATTATTAATATACTAATACTAATATCTACTATACTAATATACTAAATTAATATTATATTGTTACGGAATTAGATTTAACTAATCTCCGTGTAGACGTTGTTTTATTCCCCAGTACGATTTGTACCAAATAAAACAGGGTTCGTTTTAGATTACGTTTCTACAATGCTTTATTTACTTTATTACACTTATTCGGAACCGACTTTAATTACTAAGCACACAGCAAGTCTCTAGTTAGCACACAGCTATTCTTTAACCGATCTGTTCAGCTCAATGCTTAAAACACAACTCAACTCATCATTGCCAGTTTCCCTGTATTTATACCCCAAAATCTCCCTGTTCTAGAGTCCTCTAGAACACATATGGCAACACCTCGAATCTGTGCAGCGAACACACAGACGCACATTCGCACTAAGCGAACAACCATACTCACATAAATACATGGGGGGAATACAATTGGACGACAAGCACAGTAATGACGTAACTACAACAACAAACAAATGCAAGAAATAAAGAAGTGACAAACTAAACAATAATTACATGACTATGGAAAAACAAAATAAAAGCACATTAATGAAAGGTAAAGAACTAGAATGATGAAGAGAGTTCTACACGGTAGTTGTTGTTGCTTAAATAAAGTAACTGCGTAATAAAAACTTTACGTTACAATTCAAATTTTTAAATTAACGGAAATTAAACTAAACTACATTACATTCGTAACAATATTCTATTCTACCTCCATATCTAAATTAGGAAATTTTCCTTGCCGAAATTGTCAGTTTGTTGGTTAAATGAAAATTGTCGAAAGGAAAATATGGACTACCATTCTCGAGCATTTTACTTACTGCTTCTACGTTTCTTCTTTACTTTAGCAACATCAGTTTCCCAGTTTTCAAAATTATCTTCATCTTTGCTAGAAGTATCTGATTCTTCGCTTAAACTGTTATTATCATGAATAGCGGAGGTGCCAGCTACATTGCTTATATTTAATCCATCCAGAAGTACCTGATTCGTCGTTTATATTATCGTGTCGTATTGAGTCACTAGAAGTACCAGCTTCATTGTTTATATTCTTCCCATCAAAAGTACCTGTATCGTTTATGTTATGGAGTTGTTTCTTGCATCCAGAAGCGGATAACAAAAGTTTTGATACTGTAGTGATTTCAGCAACAGGTACGGCAACTCGGTAGATATTTTTGTGGAATACTTTGTGATGCCCCGAAAAGTTCGCCAGCCTATCAACTGTGGACTCTTCTACATTTAACAACGCGGCATATGTTGCCAATCTTGTGTAGAGCCCTTTGCATTGTGGACAACAAATGTAGTCATCAGGATCTCGCTTTGAGTTTTTCTGCCGCCGTCTTGCTACAATCAAAACCCCAGTGTTTAGCTCATTGCTCGTCTACACAACACGATGTTTTCTGATATTTTTAATCGGTTTTTGTTTATCTTAGGAAGAGCCATAGCTTGTCTTACTAGATTTTCATTTGAATGTTTAAGAAACAAATGTCTAGATATTTTTGTTTGTAAGGTTTTACAATACATGCAGAAGTTCTTTTTACGTTTTTGTGATGATGGTGGAACATGTAATAAGCCAACTTGTAAAGGGTCAACGTTTGATTGTATAGTGGAACTTACGTTTTGGCTGACATTTTACAAGGATGTATCATCCGGCCGATATTCAGATACAGATGTCTCATTGTTTTTTGTTTCAGTGGAATTCAAAGTGTTTTGTACGTCCTTCGAATTTATAAAGGTATTTTTACTCAAAGAGTTTGTATCATCATTTTCGCTAGAGGAATGTTCCTCACTTGAGGATTCATCACTGCTGTTATTATTTAATAGCTTGTCCCACGATGACTCCGATGTGTTGTGAAGATCTGCAGGTGGATGAATTGTACTGCTAGTTATAACATCTGTTACCGCTTGTTGCGATTCTCCTAGAGGTGATTGGTCTTGACTATTATTTAGGGAATTAAAGTTGTCTGGAGGCTGGTGCTTTTTATTTGAATGTCGCAAGACTAGAATTTTTAACTCCTTGTTTTATTGCAGAAGTTATGTAAAGCAAAAGATTCATCACTAAATTCATCATCATTGCAAGAACTTTCTGGAGGACAAATGGCACTACTTGTTGTATCCGTGGTGGTTTGTTCCGTTTTTTCTGGAGGGATGTGGCCAATGTTTTTTAAACGTTCAATATTTTTTTGACGATGAATTATTTTTAGTGATTATATCTTAAGAGTGCGGAGCATCTTTTGTAGGTTTTAAAATGTTATCATTTTTGTTTGCTACATTTGTAATAATTTTGTAAGATAAAGGTACTACTGCCGGCTCATTATTGTTAAATGTTAATTTTTAATTTTCTCCTGGAATATTGATATTATTTGATTTTTCTGTAGTTTCAGGCAAACTTGTTGAACTTGTTTGATATATATCTGACTCACAGTTAAGATGTTGGTCGATAATCGTTGAGTCAAGTTGTTCTTTTTTCTTTCTTTTTAATTCAAGGAGTTCTACTTTATTATCTAGAGAAAAAAAGTTCGTTATTTTTGTATCAATATTTTCATACAAACATAAGCCCTGTTCCTGAACTAAAAAGTTTTTACAATTTTTACCACTTTTACACATTTTGCGTTCCCGTACACAAAATTTGTATGAAAATCGTTTACGACTTTTACAACTTTTACCACTTTATAAAGTACGGGAACAGACCAATACAGTGAGTGTCAAAAATATTGGTTTTAAGGTTACCAATATCATATCGAAATTCATTATAAAAAATTTTAGGCTACCCTAAAATATATACACTAATATACAATCGATAACGAATTTGAATATGTAGAACCAAATCTTAAATTCAAAGACAATTTGAAGTGAGCTTACCATTAGTTGTTATCAATTCTGCTGCATACGTGCCACCGTTGTATTTTACAACGCATTCCCTGCCATTGATGTCTCATATGGTTTTTGAGTTAACCACATAAAATTCGTCGTCGTAAAATGTGACTAACGAAAACATTGTAGTGCTGAAAAAATTGTGAATATTATTAATCAGACAAAACACATTTGTGATATTTCACACAAAGGACAATGCTTTTATAAATAACACTTCATCTTAAAATGTTTGATTATGAAATTATTTTTTACATTTCCATAACTAAAACAAACATATTAAGATGAAATATTCTTTATAACAGCATTGGAATACGTGGCAAAATTGCAAGACAATCATTTGTTTTGTCATACGGATTTTGCAATCGATGAAAATATCAGTTAAAATGTTGTTTTGGATTAAAATGTTTACATACTTACAGGTTATAATTACGTAAAACAAACCAGGACCAATATGTAGGACAAATCCAATTGATGAAACACCCAATAATTCTTCAAAATTTCCACTGTTTGCAATTCGCATGTATAGCTTTATAAAATGTTGGCCACTTTCAACTGATTTAAATTGTTGTTAATAATAAAATTGCTGAAAAAGAAAAATAGTAAATTAATGAACTATTTTTAAATATCTAAAATAAAATACTTTATGTGTGCTTTACATAAAATTTAGTAACTTATCGATTGTTTTTTTTAATTAATTGGTAACTCCATCTCCAACGCATGTAGATTTTTAAAATTCGTACAATGAATGAATGAATGAATGATTATGAAATTATTTTTTTACAGCAATTCCATAACTAAAACAGTTTCAATCGTTCATCTTTGCCAATTTATCGAGTTGTACGAATTGTAAAAAATCTACATACGTTGGAGATAAAATTAACAATTAATTTTTACAACATATTCCAATGCTTTTATAAATAATACTTCAACTTAAAATGTTTGATTATGAAATTATTTTTTATAATTCCATAACTAAAACAAACGTTTTAAGATGAAATATTCTTTATAACAGCATTGGAATACGTGGCAAAAATGGCAAGACAATCATTTGTTTTGTCTTACGGATTTTGCAGTCGATGAAAATATCAGTTAAAATGTTGTTTTGGATTAAAATGTTTACATACTTACAAGTTATAAATACGCAAAGCAAACCAGGACCAATATGTAGGACAAATTCAATTGATGAAACACCCAATAATTCTTCAAAATTTCACTGTTTGCAATTCGCATGTATAGCTTTATAAAATGTTGGCCACTTTCCACTGATTTAAATTGTTGCTAATAATAAAATTGCTGAAAAAGAAAAATAATAAATTAATTAACTATTTTTAAATATCTAAAGTAAAATATTTTATGCGTGCTTTACATAAAATTTAGTACGTTATCGATTGTTTTTTTTTGTATATATATAATTGGTAATTTTATCTCCAACGCATGTAGGTTTTAAAAATTCGTAAGTGATTTTTTAAAGTACACCTCCCAATGCCAGTTACCTTTCCACCATCACACATGATAAGCAAAAGGCTAACGGTACTATAACGATCGAAATGCCGGAGTATGTGTGTGGGCTTGCGCGCATTATTTCAATTTGTTCGTTTCTGCACCGTTATCGTTTTTTCTACTGCATGTGTGGTGGAGGAGGGGTAGCTGGGATTATATAGCGTCCCTTACAATTCACACCTTGACAAACTTCTGTTATCCAACCAAAATATCTGTATTCCAAAAAAGTGGACTCTTGCAGGTTTAGGGAAAGATAAATAAATGACAATTACGCACAATGTGACTATTTGTTCGTGTGTAGCTGAGAATTTCAACGACAATTAAATTTTGAAGACTGAAAAAATTGCCAGAGTGTGTTAATAGTAAGGCGCCCTAAAACAATTCTTCTACCATCTCCTTCCCCTACTCACCGCAACCACCACATATTATAAAAAAAATGCCAACGGTTTTACAACGATCAAATTGCTACAGTATATGTGAAGGTTTGTAGAAGATTCCTGATCAAATTAAGCTTTACACCAAGGAATATTCTACAGGCTTCTAACATATTGTATCACTTTGTTTCTTTAATTGCCGCTGGCATTTTTTATACCCTCAGCCTTTAGGCTAAAGAGGGTATTTACACTTTGATACGACCAAAAATGGTGCCTCATCGAAATAATGGTTTTAGACCCCAAGTATGTTTGTACGATATCCGTTTCAGACAATTTTGAGTAGATCTAGCAATGTCCGTCCGTCTGTCTGTCTGTCTGTCTGGCTGGCTGGTGCGCACGATAACTCTCGAACGGATCAATGGATTCGGTTCAAATTTTGGGTATCGAAATATTTTGTCCAGATTCGATTTAAGTTCGAAGATGGGCCATATAGGTCCACTCCTACAGGTACCTCCCCCACAAATGTTAAAAAATTTTCGGAAAATTTGTGCGCACGATAACTCTTGTAGGGAATAACCGATTTGGTCCATACTTTGCACATCGTGTAATTTCTACCAAACTTAGATGAGGTTCCAATATGGACTCAATCGGGCCACTCCTTCGGGTACCTCCCACACAAAATTTCGGAAAAGTTCAGTTTAGGACCTGGACTCGAATCGCTTTGATTTTTGTTTACGCAAGTTGTATTCGCTGTCCTCTATACGACGCTGTAAATTTCATTAGGGGCAAGTCCATACTTCCTGAGAAAATAGCCTGAAAGTTACAAAAAACCCTATGACACCGTGTGCAGTGGTTGGAGCGCAAGATAACTCTCGAACGGTTCTGCCGATTCGGTCCAAAATTTGGCTTTCGTAATATTTTGTCCAAACTTAGTTCAAGTTCAAAGATGGATTATATCGGTCCACTCCTTCCGGTACCTCCCCCACAAAAAGTTCGAAAATGTTCCGAAAATTTGTGCGCACGATAACTCTTGTAGGGAATAACCGATTTGGTCCATACTTTGCACATCGTGTAATTTCTACCAAACTTAGATGAAGTTCCAATATGGACTCAATCGGTGAACTCCTTCGAGTACTTCCCACACAAAATTTCGAAAAAGTTCAGTTTAGGACCTGCTTTCAGATGGCTTTGATTTTTGTTATAGCAACTTGTATTTACTTCCCTCCATACGACGGTACAAGTTTCATCAGGGGCAAGTCCATACTTCCTGAGAAAATAGCCTGAAAGGTACAAAAAAAGCCCTATGACACCGTGTGTAGTGGTTTGGAGCGCAGATAACTCTCGAACGGATCTGCCGATTCAGTCCAAAATGTGACCTTCGTAATATTTTGTGCAAACTTAGTTTAAGTTCGAAGATAAGCCCTACCGGTTCACTCCTTCAGGTACCTCCCCCACAAAAGTTCAAAAATGTTCGGAAAATTTTTTCGCACTATAACTCTTGATGGGAGTGACCGATTTCGTCCATACTTTACACATCCTAATATATCTACCAGATATAGATCAGGTTCGAATATGGACTATATTTGTTCACTCTTTCGGGTACCTCCCACTCAAAATTTTGGATAAATTCTCTTTAAGACCAGCTCTCAAATTACTTTGATTTTGTTGAAGCAACTTGCATTCACTGCCTCAATTACGACAGTAAAAGTTTTGTTTTTCAGTGAAAAGTCTATACTTCTTGAGAAAACTTGCATTCACTGCCTCAATTACGACAGTAAAAGTTTTTTTTTCAGTGAAAAGTCTATACTTCTTGAGAAAACAGCCTGAAAGTTGTAAAAAAACCTCTATGGCACAATAGGTAGTGGCTGGAGAGCTCGAATACTACGTTCGTCTACACTTTGGATATCGTAATATTTCTTTGAATATTATATGGAATTCGAAGGTGGTGCTTGTAGGTCCACTCCTTCCGGTACCTCCCTATCTATCGATATCCCCGCAAATTTTTGAGCTTTAAACCCACCCATATTTTTGTCGATTCATACGCCCAAAATTTTGAAAACCCCCTAAAATACATACGTTTTTTTTGGCAAAAACCCTATTTCAATCCACACAGGCTGAGGGTATATCTCTGTCGGCAAAGCCGACTGATACTTTTTTACTTGTTACTATCATATGAATGGTTGGTAGAACTGCAGCATTTCTTTGGTTTCACACACTGTGCCAATTTTTTTGGTTTTCCAATTTTTTACATTTCTAATATTTTTACAAAAAAGTTTATTGTAAAAATATCAATATTGACACACTACTACATTTAGTACTTACCGTGTTTTTTTTATTTTCCACAAAAATTACTGCTTGCAAACAACACACTTTCCGCTTTTTTTAGAATGATGTCGTTTGGAATAAGTAGTGACGCCGAAAATGAATTTAGCTTTGCGAATACCTACTTCTATTAGTCGGTATTCGTTTATCCCTTAGGCAACCTAAATGAAAGCGGAAAATGCGAACAATCGTATTGCAATGTTTAGACCAAACGAATTTTGTAAATGACGTAGTGTAAATAATAATTTAGTGACGAATCTTAAGTTTTTTGACACCGGCGTCAAATTCAAACATTTTTACCTTTGTCCCGGCATTTGTTGTTGCAACGCGACACACAAAGGAACGTATACCCTTGCTCAAACGTTAAATGAAATCCAAATGGTTTCGGATGAGTTTTCATTTGACGTATACGCAAAGGAATTTACAGGAATATATGTAAATGCCGCTTAAGTATTCTTATTTGAAACACCGTCAAATACAACCCTGAATGAAACATCTTTGTTTTTGTTATAGAATGACAACACAAAAACAAAATCTGATTATTTATATTTTATTTTTGTGCGTTTTTTGTGCCTTTACATCAAAATGTATTTGTAATTTTTGCAAAAAATTGCAAAGAAAACTTTTAAGCAGTACTCAGCATACAGAAAGAAATATCGCGGTCGTGTAAAAGTGTAACGAAATGTTGCGTTTCTCGGTCTTCAAGACTGCAAAAGTAAGTTGTGGAATATGTGAAAGTATTTACCACAGGTAGATCTTTTCGTGCTGATTACAAAAACATAGGGAGCCTTATACTTCCCAAGATAGACATCGTCGCGACTTAATAAATGTCACGCGACATCTCACATTGCGCAGTGATTGACAAATTTGTGCAGAGTTTCCACTTCTGCTGCACAACAATTGACATTTGTTTATTACAGTTGCGCCAACTGGCATTTGCGAAGAAAATAAGAGAAATACATAAGAAGAAATGGCGGATTTGTGGTAATATTTTAATATAATAAATTTATTGTCAAAAAAATCTAATTTTACAAAAAGTAAAGTAAAAAGCAGTATTTACATTGCAGATATTGGCAGCATCATAAATAGACGAAGTAAATATGTGTGGCGGCACTGACATTGTCAAAGAGGAGACATGTCATTTAGTTGCATTTAAGAACGAACACATCATTTAATTTTTGTAATAATCGGTTTTTTTGAAAACAAATTTATTCCATTAAATAATTTCCGTCATTTCTAATTGCTTTTTATGTATTGTTGTAAATTGTTGTGAAGCTGTGATGTGTCGCGTAACATTTTTGAAGTCGTGACGATGTCATTTGACGCATCATACTACATTTATGAAGTCGGCCATTATCTCTGCTGGAGTTAACTCTCTATGCCAAAATGTCATAGCCACTTTTGAAACATGTTTTAAGGCAAAATACTTATGGGTACATTCATGGTGTAAGAAATAAGGTGATACAAAATAGCAACCTATGTCTTCATTTGCTGTCAAAACATATTTTTAATCAAAAATAAATAACAAATATTTCGCTTCTATAAAAAATATCTGTGTACAACATCTTTGTTTAAGCTTCGCGAATAATATTTTAACGTTTTCTTCTAACTTTTGTGGATATTTCGCGCAAAAAAAATTTGACAGCAAATGAAGACTACAACCTAACGTCAACTATTGGATCACCTTGTTAAATTCGCCTTGGGTACATTTTTATTAATTTTGTATTTTTTTTTAAAGCGTTATCAATAAATTGGAATCAATTTACAAACAAATTTCAAAAAAAACAAATTGTATACTTCTATGCATGGTAGAATAAATATAAGGTAAAGTTAATACTACAACAAATACAACTCGAACAACAACCACAAAGGAATTTGTTTTTGTTTGTAACGTTACTGCAAGTTGTATTTGTAAACAAAACTAGGAAAGGTCTATAAATTATTGGAATTTAAAAAACTAATAATTTTTCACATTTGATTCAATATTTTGGAAAACATGAATGAAAATTCGTTACATTTTCAATTTTTATGTTTCCACATCATTCCACTAAAAGCATAAATTCTCGCAGAAAGTAGAATTCTTGCAGAAAAGTTTGGGGTCGCTGGAAATTCATAGAAAAAGGAGAAGCTGCTTCAATGTTTTGTTTTAGAAATCAAAGAAGCACATGTTTATTAGGGCTTTATTTTTTTAAATTTTAACAAAATACCTCACATATTAACAAACGTTGTATCGCCTCTACAAGCGGGGATTTCCGCGCGGCTTATCGTTCGAACTTGGAGGAGGTTACATATCATTGATATGAAGAAGTCTTTCTGGGAAATGTTTTCTTTCCGAATGATATATTTTTTTCTCAAAAAATATATGACCCTAATGTACATCGAAATAGAAATAAATATATAAAATGAGATATGAAATTTGGCACTAACGTTACAACCCAGTTCAGTCAGCTGTGTATTGCTGCTACCTTTTCTTATTCTACCATGACTTCTATGTATATATCTTTTAATGAAAACTGTTTAGTTTTTAACTTGGTCCGATTTAAATTAGGCGAGTTTACTGGGGGCAATTTTTCTCGATGCTTTTTATACCCTCCACCATAGTATGGAGGGTATATTAAGTTTGTTTTTCCGTTTGTAACGCATTGAAATACTCATTTGCGACCCTATAAAGTATATATATTCTTGATCAGGGTAAAATTCTAAGTCGATCTGAGCACGTCCGTCCGTCCGTCCGTCTGTGGTAATCACTCTAGCATCCACAAAAATGGAGATAGGACGCTGAAATTTTGGGAAAATGCGTATTTTGTTTGCAGGCAGGTCAAGTTCGATGATGGGCTATATCGGTCCACGTTTTGGTATAGCCCCCATATAACGGTACCCCCCGATTTACGGTATTTTGACGTTTTTAGCTACATTTTCACACCGATTTGGCTATAATTTGACTAATAGGGTTCCTAAGTGTCAATAAACATATAAAACAAAACTTGTGGACATAGGTCCACGTTTTGGTATAGCCCCCATATAACGGTACCCCCCGATTTGCGGTATTTTGACGTTTTTAGCTACATTTTTAGACCGATTTAGCTATAATTTGACATTTAGGGTTCTTAAGTATCAATAAACTTATATAACAAAAGTTGTGGACATAGGTCCACGTTTTGGTATAGCCCCCATATAACGGTACCCCGATATACGGTATTTTGACGTTTTTAGCTACATTATCAGACCGATGTAGCTATAATTTGACATTTAGGGTTCTTAGGTGTTAATAAACTTATATATTAGAAGTTGTGGACATAGGTCCACGTTTTGGTATAGCCCCCATACCCCCGATATACGGTATTTTGACGTTTTTAGCTACATTTTCAGACCGATGTAGCTATAATTTGACATTTATGGTTCTTAAATGTCAATAAACTTATATAACAAAAGTAGTAGACATAGGTCCACGTTTTGGTATAGCCCCCATATAACGGTACCCCCCGATTTACGGTATTTTGACGGTTTTAGCTACATTTTCAGACCGATTTAGCTATAATTTGACATTTAGGGGTCTTAAGTATCAATAAACTTATATAACAAAAGTTGTGGACATAGGTCCACGTTTTGGTATAGCCCCCATATAACGGTACCCCCCCAATTTGCGGTATTTTGACGTTTTTAGATACATTTTCAGACCGATGTAGCTATAATTTGACATTTATGGTTCTTAAATGTCAATAAACTTATATAACAAAAGTAGTAGACATAGGTCCACGTTTTGGTATAGCCCCCATATAACGGTACCCCCCGATTTACGGTATTTTGACGTTTTTAGCTACATTTTCACACCGATTTGGCTATAATTTGACTAATAGGGTTCCTAAGTGTCAATAAACATATAAAACAAAACTTGTGGACATAGGTCCACGTTTTGGTATAGCCCCCATATAACGGTACCCCCCGATTTCCGGTATTTTGACGTTTTTAGCTACATTTTCAGACCGATATAGCTATAATTTGACATTTAGGGTTCTTAAGTGTAACTAAACTTATATAACAAAAGTTGTGGACCTAGGTCCACGTTTTGGTATAGCCCCCATATAATGGTACCACCGATTTACGGCATTTTGACGTTTTTAGCTACATTTTCAGACCGATATAGCTATAATTTGACATTTAGGGTTCTTAAGTGTTAATAAGCTTATATATTAGAAGTTGTGGACATAGGTCCACGTTTTGGTATAGACCCCATATAACGGTACCCCCGATTTACGGTATTTTGACGTTTTTAGCTACATTTTCAGACCCATATAGCTATAATTTGACATTTAGGGTTCTTAAGTGTAACTAAACTTATATAACAAAAGTTGTGGACCTAGGTCCACGTTTTGGTATAGCCCCCATATAACGGTACCCCCGATATACGGCATTTTGACGTTTTTATCTACATTTTCAGACCGATTTAGCTATCAATTGACATTTAGGGTTCTTAAATGTCAATAAACCTTTATAACTATTGGACATAGGTCCATGTTTTGGAATAGCCCCCATATAACGTTACCGCCCGATTTCAGGTATTTTGAGAATTTTACCTACAAGTTTTAACCGAATTATCTGTAATTTGAACATTTGACATTTTAAATTCTTAGTGGTCACCACACCTCTCCACCAAAAATTGTCAAGAAAGCCCCCATATAACGGTACCTCCCGATTTTCAGTAATTTGATGATTTTACCTACAATATAAAACCGAACTAGCAGTAATTTGACATTTGAAGTTCTTAGTGGTCACAACACCTGTCCATCAAAAATTGCTAACATAGGTCCATGTTCGGATATAGCTTCCATGTAACGGTACCTCCCAATTTTCTGTAATTTGGCAATTTTAGCTACAATTTTTAACAGAACTGACTGTAATTTGACATTTGAAGGTTGTGTGGTGACCACCACACATCTGCATCAACAATTTTCAACATAGTCCCAATATAACGATACTTCCCGATTTTCGGTACTTTGAGGATTTTACTTAAAATGTTTAACCGAACGTAGGTCCATGTTTTTGTATAGCCACAAAACAAACCTACCGATTTTCCGTACCTTAGCTTTATTTTTTGGACGAACTCTCTGTAATTTGTTCATTTAAGTTCATATTTTCATATAGCCCAGATACCTCCGAACTAGCTGTTAATGACATTTGAAGTTCCCACGTTATGTACCGATTTTCGATATTTTGAGGATTCTAGCTAAATTTTTTAACCGAATTAGGAGCTATTTGACATTAAAGGCTCCCATCAAAAACTGTCAACATAGGCCCATGTTTTATTATAACCCCTATATAACAGTACCTCCCAATTTCTAGCCCACCAAAAATTGTCAACAGTTAGATATAGGCACCATAAAAAAGGACCTCCCGAATGAAGCATTTTATGTACATTATCTGACATTTTAACGTACTCACTTAAAGTTGGGGACAGGAATGAATATTTTATGGTGGAGGGTATGAAAAGTTCGGCCCGGCCGAACTTAATGCTTTTTTACTTGTTGTACTTGCCTTTGTATGGGGCGCATAAAAAACCAGTAAGGAAACTATAAAATCGGGCGGGGCCGACTCTTTGATACCCTACACCACTGTGAATATGTAAAATGTATATGGGAGCTATATATAAATCTGAACCGATTTCGATATAAGTTGGCACATATATGTTTATATCAAAATCAGTCTCTCATTCCAAATTTCGTTGAAATCGGTGGAGCAAATATCGAGATCTTATCCGATTTTCACCAAAATCGGCAAATCTATTTCTAGTCTAAATTCAGTCTATTATACCAAATTTCATTGGAATCGGACGTATATAGCGTGTTTGGTGAAGCAAATACGTGAATCGGCCGAAAATATATATGGGAGCTACATCCAAATATAAATATAAAGTCAAAATTTCATCAAAATTGGACGGATATGGCGTGTTTGGTGCATTAAATACCTCAAATCTGAGGAAAATATATATTTGGGAGCTATATCCAAATCTGAACCGATTTAGACCAAAAACGTTCTTTGGACGGCTAAAAAAATGAACTTCCTCAATTTTCAGCCAAATCGGACAATAAATGCGACCTGTACGTTGCGAACAGACGGACGGACATGCATAAATCGATTCAGAAAGTAGCGCATAAATAGCTATTGAACTATTATATATATATAGCTGCCCGATTTTTATACCCTATACCACTATGTTGTTAGGGATATTATTTGTGCATTTGTATGTAACATGCAAATGGAAGCGAGATATACACATGTTCGTCCGAGATATACATTGTTCGCAACGTACAGGTCGCATTTTATATCGGATTTGGCTAAAATTTGGGAAAAGAGTTTTTGTTAGCCATAAGAAAGGCGCTATTGACTTTGGTGAAAATCGGTTCAGATTTAGATAATAGCTCTCATATATCTTTTCGCCCGATTTAGCTATACCCATATATATTTTACATATTCACGGTGGTGTAGGGTATTATTCCTTATTCTATGCCATATGTAATATGTAATATGTACATTTTTCCCAACCAAATCAATACATTTAAATTTTCCATGAAATTTATAGTAATGGGAGTATGTCTTCCTGGTCTCATGGTCTTCTATAACAAGTGTTCCTGCTCTTCTAGGAAAAGTCCTCCTGCTCTTCTTTGAGAAGGCCTCCAGCTCACATTATAAAAGTCGCGATATCTCCGAAACTAGGATAGATATAGCAAATCTGGCAAAAATTCGAGTTAATTTTTATTAAAATCGTGATATCTCCGAAACTAGGATAGATATAGCAAATCTGGCAAAAATTTAAGATAATTTTTATAAAAGTCGCGATATCTCCGAAACTAGAAGAGATATAGCAAATCTGGCAAAACTTCGAGATCATTTTTATAAAAGTCGCGATATCTCCGAAATTAGAAGAGATAGAGCAAATCTGGCAAAAATTCGAGATCATTTTTATAAAAGTCGCGATATCTCCGAAACTAGAAGAGATAGAGCAAATCTGGCAAAAATTCGAGATCATTTTTATAAAAGTCGCGATATCTCCGAAACTAGAAGACTTAGAGCAAATCTGGCAAAAATTCGAGATCATTTTTATAAAAGTCGCGATATCTCCGAAACTAGAAGACTTAGAGCAAATCTGGCAAAAATTCGAGATCATTTTTATAAAAGTCACGATATCCCAGAAACTAGAAGAGATAGAGCAAATCTGGCAAAAATTCGAGATCATTTTTATAAAAGTCGCGATATCTCCGAAACTAGAAGAGATAGAGCAAATCTGGCAAAAATTCGAGATCATTTTTATAAAAGTCCCGATATCCCGGAAACTAGAAGAGATAGAGCAAATCTGGCAAAAATTCGAGATCATTTTTATAAAAGTCGCGATATCTCCGAAGCTAGAAGAGATAGAGCAAATCTGGCAAACATTCGAGATCATTTTTATAAAAGTCGCGATATCCCGGAAACTAGAAGAGATAGAGCAAATCTGGCAAAAATTTGAGATCATTTTTATAAAAGTCGCGATATCTCTAAAACTAGAAAAGATAGAGCAAATCTGGCAAAAATTCGAGATCCTTTTTGTAAAAGTCGCGATATCTCCGACACTAGAAGAGATAGACCAAATCTGGCGCAAATTGCAAATAATTTTAATAAAAGTCGCGATATCTCCGAAACTAGAAGAGATAGAGCAAATCTGGCAAAAATTCGAGATCATTTTTATAAAAGTCGCGATATCTCCGAAACTAGAAGACTTAGAGCAAATCTGGCAAAAATTCGAGATCATTTTTATAAAAGTCACGATATCCCAGAAACTAGAAGAGATAGAGCAAATCTGGCAAAAATTCGAGATCATTTTTATAAAAGTCGCGATATCTCTAAAACTAGAAAAGATAGAGCAAATCTGACAAAAATTCGAGATCATTTTTATAAAAGTCCCGATATTCCGGAAACTAAAAGAGATAGAGCAAATCTGGCAAAAATTCGAGATCATTTTTATAAAATTCGCGATATCTCTAAAACTAGAAAAGATAGAGCAAATCTTGCAAAAATTCGAGATCATTTTTATAAAAGTCCCGATATTCCGGAAACTAGAAGAGATAGAGCAAATCTGGCAAAAATTCGAGATCATTTTTATAAAAGTCGCGATATTCCGGAAACTAGAAGAGAAAGAGCAAATCTGGCAAAAATTTCGAGATCATTTTTATAAAAGTCGCGATATCTCCGAAACTAGAAGACTAACCCCCTGTTTATGTATTTCGAAACGATAATGTGTGCGCATGAAAGACACCCAAACTTTAGTTTTTGAAATATTATTTCATTTTTTTTTCAATTCAATTTATTTTCCAAAATTCGTTACAAAATATCTTATAAATAGACTCTTATTCTACTTTGTATCTAACGTATTTTCATACTTATCTAAATTTATATCAATTTATTTGTTGTTTTGAACTATGTGGTAGGCCAGCCCATTCAGAAAATTATGTGTTAATAAAAAGACATTTGTTACTTGAATCTTGTGAAAATGGAAAAAACACAAGTTGTACAATTACTTAAAAATAAAAGAGAAAAAGGAAATATTTACAATGACTTTTATAAAGTCTTCTGTTACTGGTTAGTTTGATATACTAGATCCTCGGTGTTATACGATTTATACCTTCTATGATAGAATACTAGTTGTCCTGAGGAGCTATATAAACCTCCTGTGTTATTAAGATGTAGTAAACACATGGCTGGAAGATATTTATTGGCGTCTTTTAGGCTATAAAAGTCCTCAATAGATATCGCTAAATTTTGCATCATTTGGTTAGAATGGGTCCACATTTCTGTAAGCAATTGATGGCTGTTCTTACTGTGAACCTGTCAAATCTATCTAGTTTGTATTGTTTGCTAAGTTCATATATTTTCTTAGTTGAGGGGTTTTTGTAATAACCCTCTTCGGTTAGCCGTCTACGAAGCCCAAGGCAATGAGACAAAATCTTTCTTTCAAATACTCTTATCCTCTCCATTTGGTGGGAGGAGATAAATGCCCATACAGGGAACGCATAGCTCATTGATGGCCTAACTAATTGTTTATACATTAACAATTTTACCTTTCGATTTAGTCCTTGTTTTTTCCCTAGCAACCATTGGTAGCTTTGATAAGCTATCCTACCCTTTTTAATGACTAAATCCACATGCCTAATGTAGTTCATGTCTTGTTCAAAAATAACTCCTAAATATTTTAATGTTTCTGTATTTGCCAATGTCGCACCTCCTATTGATACATTTGGTATGTACCTTCTAGCGTTTTTGTACAAATTACAGCCCTTTCCTTTAAATATTATAGCTTTACTCTTTTCAACATTTATAGAAAGGTTCCATTTTTCAAAGTAATCCCTGAGAAGTGTAAGTTATCGATTTACTTTATTGTTAGCTGTTCGAGCTCTAGGGTGAGTAGCTGCTATCAATATATCGTCAGCATATATTAAAAGCAGCATATCATTTTCTGGTTGTGGGATATCAGCCAGGTGCAAGTTATAGAGAACTGGACCCAAGACAGATCCCTGGGGAACTCCAGCTCTTACAGTTTGATACTTAGATTTTCCGTCATCAAAACATACATAGAATTTCCTATCTTGAAGGTAGCTATGGATGAGTTTTGTAAAGGATGTATTGAATCTATACACATTCTGCATTTTATTGGTTATCCCTTCTCTAGAGACCGTGTCAAAAGCTTTATTAAAATCTAAGCTAACGGCAATAGTCGCGCTTCGCTTGTTAAGCCCAGCAATAATTTTATCGTTAAGCGCTAAAAGTGCGTGAGTTGTTGAATGGTGTTTTTTAAAGCCAAATTGACAGTCTTTTAAAATATTGTTGTCTTCAATGTGTTCATTAAGACGACTCAATATTATTATTTCAAATAACTTACCCATGGAGGATAATAAAGATATTGGTCTGTAGCTTGAAGCCTTAGTGGGATCTTTTCCCGGCTTCAATATGGGAATAACCATTGAAGTTTTCCATTTACTAGGATAGTAACCAGTGTTTATACAATGATTAAACAAAATGGATAAAAAACTCTGTTGTCAAGTTTTCGTAAAATAAAGTTTGGGATTTTATCATCTCCAGTCGATTTCTTGTTGTTGATACATTTTAATAAACTACCTATTTCATTTGGAGTTGTAAGACGTATGGGAATTGTATTATTGGAATTCAGGTTAGTGCCATCAGGTAAATAGTCTATTCCGAATTGGGTCATATGGTTTATTGGAGTATTTATATTTGATGTAATTATATTGTTTGTTGCAGAGATTTGGATGTTAGAAAAGGTTTTTGCCATTAACTCAGCCTTTTATATTATTTCATTTGCTTTTGCTTCAAAACAAAAAACAAATTTGAAATACACACTCTAATTTGGTAGTTTTTCTTCCGCATTCGGTTTCTTATCGACATACATAAACAGGCCCTTAGAGCAAATCAGGCAAAAATTCGAGATCATTTTTATAAAAGTCGCGATATCCCGGAAACTAGAAGAGATAGAGCAAATCTGGCAAAAATTCGAGATCATTTTTATAAAAGTCGCGATATCTCCGAAACTAGAAGAGATAGAGCAAATCTGGCAAAAATTCGAGATCATTTTTATAAAAGTCGCGATATCTCCGAAGCTAGAAGAGATAGAGCAAATCTGGCAAAAATTCGAGATCATTTTTATAAAAGTCGCGATATCTCCTAAGCTAGAAGAGATAGAGCAAATCTGGCAAAAATTCGAGATCATTTTTATAAAATTCGCGATATCTCCGAAACTAGAAGACTTATAGCAAATTTGGCAAAAATTCGAGATCATTTTTATAAAAATCGCGATATCCCGGAATCTAGAAGAGATAGAGCAAATCTGGCAAAAATTCGAGATCATTTTTATAAAAGTCGCGATATCTCCGAAACTAGAAGAGATAGAGCAAATCTGGCAAAAATTCGAGATCATTTTTATAAAATTCGCGATATCTCCGAAACTAGAAGAGATAGAGCAAATCTGGCAAAAATTCGAGATCATTTTTATAAAAGTCGCGATATCTCCTATGCTAGAAGAGATAGAGCAAATCTGGCAAAAATTCGAGATCATTTTTATAAAAGTCGCGATATCTTTGAAACTAGAAGAGATAGAGCAAATCTGACAAAAAATCGAGATCATTTGTATAAAAGTCGCGATATCTCCGAAGCTAGAAGAGATAGAGCAAATCTGACAAAAATTCGAGATCATTTTTATAAAAGTCGCGATATCTCCGAAACTAGAAGAGATAGAGCAAATCTGGCAAAAATTCGAGATCATTTTTCTAAAAGTCGCGATATCTCCGAAACTAGAAGAGATAGAGCAAATCTGGCAAAAATTCGAGATCATTTTTCTAAAAGTCGCGATATCTCCGAAGCTAGAAGAGATAGAGCAAATTTGACAAAAATTCGAGATCATTTTTATAAAAGTCGCGATATCTCCGAAACTAGAAGAGATAGAGCAAATCTGGCAAAAATTCGAGATCATTTTTATAAAAGTCGCGATATCTCCGAAGCTAGAAGAGATAGAGCAAATCTGGCAAAAATTCGAGATCATTTTTATAAAAGTCGCGATATCTCCTAAGCTAGAAGAGATAGAGCAAATCTGGCAAAAATTCGAGATCATTTTTATAAAATTCGCGATATCTCCGAAACTAGAAGACTTATAGCAAATTTGGCAAAAATTCGAGATCATTTTTATAAAAATCGCGATATCCCGGAATCTAGAAGAGATAGAGCAAATCTGGCAAAAATTCGAGATCATTTTTATAAAAGTCGCGATATCTCCTATGCTAGAATAGATAGAGCAAATCTGGCAAAAATTCGAGATCATTTTTATAAAAGTCGCGATATCTCCGAAGCTAGAAGAGATAGAGCAAATCTGACAAAAATTTGAGATCATTTTTATAAAAGTCGCGATATCTTTGAAACTAGAAGAGATAGAGCAAATCTGACAAAAATTCGAGATCATTTTTCTAAAAGTCGCGATATCTCCGAAGATAGAAGAGATAGAGCAAATCTTGCAAAAATTCGAGATCATTTTTATAAAAGTCGCGATATCTCCGAAGCTAGAAGAGATAGAGCAAATCTGACAAAAATTCGAGATCATTTTTATAAAAGTCGCGATATCTCCGAAACTAGAAGAGATAGAGCAAATCTGGCAAAAATTCGAGATCATTTTTCTAAAAGCCGCGATATCTCCGAAACTAGAAGAGATAGAGCAAATCTGGCAAAAATTCGAGATCATTTTTATAAAATTCGCGATATCTCCGAAACTAGAAGAGATAGAGCAAATCTGGCAAAAATTCGAGATCATTTTTATAAAAGTCGCGATATCTCCGAAACTAGAAGAGATAGAGCAAATCTGGCAAAAATTCGAGATCATTTTTATAAAATTCGCGATATCTCCGAAGCTAGAAGAGATAGAGCAAATCTGGCAAAAATACGAGATCATTTTTATAAAAGTCGCGATATCTCCGAAACTAGAAGAGATAGAGCAAATCTGGCAAAAATTCGAGATCATTTTTATAAAATTCGCGATATCTCCGAAACTAGAAGAGATAGAGCAAATCTGGCAAAAATTCGAGATCATTTTTATAAAAGTCGCGATATCTCCGAAACTAGAAGAGATAGAGCAAATCTGGCAAAAATTCGAGATCATTTTTATAAAAGTCGCGATATCTCCGAAACTAGAAGAGATAGAGCAAATCTGACAAAAATTCGAGATCATTTTTATAAAAGTCGCGATATCTCCGAAGCTAGAAGAGATAGAGCAAATCTGGCAAAAATACGAGATCATTTTTATAAAAGTCGCGATATCTCCGAAACTAGAAGAGATAGAGCAAATCTGGCAAAAATACGAGATCATTTTTATAAAAATCGCGATATCCCGGAATCTAGAAGAGATAGAGCAAATCTGGCAACAATTCGAGATCATTTTTATAAAAGTCGCGATATCTCCGAAACTAGAAGAGATAGAGCAAATCTGGCAAAAATACGAGATCATTTTTATAAAAGTCGCGATATCTCCGAAACTAGAAGAGATAGAGCAAATCTGGCAAAAATTCGAGATCATTTTTATAAAAGTCGCGATATCCCGGAAACTAGAAGAGATAGTGCAAATCTGGCAAAAATTCGAGATCATTTTTATAAAAGTCGCGATATCTCCGAAACTAGAAGACTTATAGCAAATTTGGCAAAAATTCGAGATCATTTTTATAAAAATCGCGATATCTCCGAAACTAGAAGAGATAGAGCAAATCTGGCAAAAATACGAGATCATTTTTATAAAAGTCGCGATATCTCCGAAACTAGAAGAGATAGAGCAAATCTGGCAAAAATTCGAGATCATTTTTATAAAAGTCGCGATATCTCTGAAACTAGAAGAGATAGAGCAAATCTTGCAAAAATTCGAGATCATTTTTATAAAAGTCGCGATATCTCCGAAACTAGAAGAGATAGAGCAAATCTGGCAAAATTTTGAGATCATTTTTATAAAAGTCGCGATATCTCCGAAACTAGAAGAGATAGAGCAAATCTGGCAAAAATTCGAGATCATTTTTATAAAAGTCGCGATATCCCGGAAACTAGAAGAGATAGTGCAAATCTGGCAAAAATTCGAGATCATTTTTATAAAAGTCGCGATATCTCCGAAACTAGAAGACTTATAGCAAATTTGGCAAAAATTCGAGATCATTTTTATAAAAGTCGCGATATCTCCGAAACTAGAAGAGATAGAGCAAATCTGGCAAAAATACGAGATCATTTTTATAAAAGTCGCGATATCTCCGAAACTAGAAGAGATAGAGCAAATCTGGCAAAAATTCGAGATCATTTTTATAAAAGTCGCGATTCGAGATCATTTTTATAAAAGTCGCGATATCTCCGAAACTAGAAGAGATAGTGCAAATCTGGCAAAAATTCGAGATCATTTTTATAAAAGTCGCGATATCTCCGAAACTAGAAGACTTATAGCAAATTTGGCAAAAATTCGAGATCATTTTTATAAAAATCGCGATATCTCCGAAACTAGAAGAGATAGAGCAAATCTGGCAAAAATACGAGATCATTTTTATAAAAGTCGCGATATCTCCGAAACTAGAAGAGATAGAGCAAATCTGGCAAAAATTCGAGATCATTTTTATAAAAGTCGCGATATCCCGGAAACTAGAAGAGATAGTGCAAATCTGGCAAAAATTCGAGATCATTTTTATAAAAGTCGCGATATCTCCGAAACTAGAAGACTTATAGCAAATTTGGCAAAAATTCGAGATCATTTTTATAAAAATCGCGATATCCCGGAATCTAGAAGAGATAGAGCAAATCTGGCAAAAATTCGAGATCATTTTTATAAAAGTCGCGATATCTCCGAAACTAGAAGAGATAGAGCAAATCTGGCAAAAATTCGAGATCATTTTTATAAAAGTCGCGATATCTCCGAAACTAGAAAAGATAGAGCAAATCTGGCAAAAATTCGAGATCATTTTTATAAAAGTCGCGATATCTCCGAAACTAGAAGACTTAGAGCAAATCTAGCAAAAATTCGAGATCATTTTTATAAAAGTCGCGATATCTCCGAAACTAGAAGACTTAGAGCAAATCTGGCAAAAATTCGAGATCATTTTTATAAAAGTCGCGATATCCAGGAAACTAGAAGAGATAGAGCAAATCTGGCAAAAATTCGAGATCATTTTCATAAAATTCGCGATATCTCCGAAACTAGAAGAGATAGAGCAAATCTGGCAAAAATTCGAGATCATTTTTATAAAAGTCGCGATATCTCCGAAACTAGAAGAGATAGAGCAAATCTGGCAAAAATTCGAGATCATTTTTATAAAAGTCGCGATATCTCCGAAACTAGAAGAGATAGAGCAAATCTGGCAAAAATTCGAGATCATTTTTATAAAAGTCGCGATATCTCCGAAACTAGAAGAGATAGAGCAAATCTGGCAAAAATTCGAGATCATTTTTATAAAAGTCGCGATATCTCCGAAACTAGAAGACTTAGAGCAAATCTGGCAAAACTTCGAGATCATTTTTATAAATGTCGCGATATCCAGGAAACTAGAAGAGATAGAGCAAATCTGGCAAAAATTCGAGATCATTTTTATAAAATTCGCGATATCTCCGAAGCTAGAAGAGATAGAGCAAATCTGGCAAAAATTCGAGATCATTTTTATAAAAATCGCGATATCTCCTATGCTAGAAGAGATAGAGCAAATCTGGCAAAAATTCGAGATCATTTTTATAAAAGTCGCGATATCTCCGAAGCTAGAAGAGATAGAGCAAATCTGACAAAAATTTGAGATCATTTTTATAAAAGTCGCGATATCTTTGAAACTAGAAGAGATAGAGCAAATCTGACAAAAATTCGAGATCATTTTTCTAAAAGTCGCGATATCTCCGAAGCTAGAAGAGATAGAGCAAATCTTGCAAAAATTCGAGATCATTTTTATAAAAGTCGCGATATCTCCGAAGCTAGAAGAGATAGAGCAAATCTGACAAAAATTCGAGATCATTTTTATAAAAGTCGCGATATCTCCGAAACTAGAAGAGATAGAGCAAATCTGGCAAAAATTCGAGATCATTTTTCTAAAAGTCGCGATATCTCCGAAACTAGAAGAGATAGAGCAAATCTGGCAAAAATTCGAGATCATTTTTATAAAATTCGCGATATCTCCGAAACTAGAAGAGATAGAGCAAATCTGGCAAAAATTCGAGATCATTTTTATAAAAGTCGCGATATCTCCGAAACTAGAAGAGATAGAGCAAATCTGGCAAAAATTCGAGATCATTTTTATAAAATTCGCGATATCTCCGAAGCTAGAAGAGATAGAGCAAATCTGGCAAAAATACGAGATCATTTTTATAAAAGTCGCGATATCTCCGAAACTAGAAGAGATAGAGCAAATCTGGCAAAAATTCGAGATCATTTTTATAAAATTCGCGATATCTCCGAAACTAGAAGAGATAGAGCAAATCTGGCAAAAATTCGAGATCATTTTTATAAAAGTCGCGATATCTCCGAAACTAGAAGAGATAGAGCAAATCTGGCAAAAATTCGAGATCATTTTTATAAAAGTCGCGATATCTCCGAAGCTAGAAGAGATAGAGCAAATCTGGCAAAAATACGAGATCATTTTTATAAAAGTCGCGATATCTCCGAAACTAGAAGAGATAGAGCAAATCTGGCAAAAATACGAGATCATTTTTATAAAAATCGCGATATCCCGGAATCTAGAAGAGATAGAGCAAATCTGGCAACAATTCGAGATCATTTTTATAAAAGTCGCGATATCTCCGAAACTAGAAGAGATAGAGCAAATCTGGCAAAATTTTGAGATCATTTTTCTAAAAGTAGCGATATCTCCGAAACTAGAAGAGATAGAGCAAATCTGGCAAAAATTCGAGATCATTTTTATAAAAGTCGCGATATCTCCGAAACTAGAAGAGATAGAGCAAATCTGGCAAAAATTCGAGATCATTTTTATAAAAGTCGCGATATCTCCGAAACTAGAAGACTTAGAGCAAATCTGGCAAAAATTCGAGATCATTTTTATAAAAGTCACGATATCCCAGAAACTAGAAGAGATAGAGCAAATCTGGCAAAAATTCGAGATCATTTTTATAAAAGTCGCGATATCTCCGAAACTAGAAGACTTAGAGCAAATCTAGCAAAAATTCGAGATCATTTTTATAAAAGTCGCGATATCTCCGAAACTAGAAGACTTAGAGCAAATCTGGCAAAAATTCGAGATCATTTTTATAAAAGTCGCGATATCCAGGAAACTAGAAGAGATAGAGCAAATCTGGCAAAAATTCGAGATCATTTTTATAAAATTCGCGATATCTCCGAAACTAGAAGAGATAGAGCAAATCTGGCAAAAATTCGAGATCATTTTTATAAAAGTCGCGATATCTCCGAAACTAGAAGAGATAGAGCAAATCTGGCACAAATTCGAGATCATTTTTATAAAAGTCGCGATATCTCCGAAACTAGAAGACTTAGAGCAAATCTGGCAAAAATTCGAGATCATTTTTATAAAAGTCGCGATATCCAGGAAACTAGAAGAGATAGAGCAAATCTGGCAAAAATTCGAGATCATTTTTATAAAATTCGCGATATCTCCGAAACTAGAAGAGATAGAGCAAATCTGGCAAAAATTCGAGATCATTTTTATAAAAGTCGCGATATCCAGGAAACTAGAAGAGATAGAGCAAATCTGGCAAAAATTCGAGATCATTTTTATAAAATTCGCGATATCTCCGAAACTAGAAGAGATAGAGCAAATCTGGCACAAATTCGAGATCATTTTTATAAAAGTCGCGATATCTCCGAAACTAGAAGAGATAGAGCAAATCTGGCAAAAATTCGAGATAATTTTTATAAAAGTCGCGATATCTCCGAAACTAGAAGAGATAGAACAAATCTGGCAAAAATTCGAGATCATTTTTATAAAAGTCGCGATATCTCCGAAACTAGAAGAGATAGAGCAAATCTGGCACAAATTCGAGATCATTTTTATAAAAGTCGCGATATCTCCGAAACTAGAAGAGATAGAACAAATCTGGCAAAAATTCGAGATCATTTTTATAAAAGTCGCGATATCTCCGAAACTAGAAGAGATAGAGCAAATCTGGCACAAATTCGAGATCATTTTTATAAAAGTCGCGATATCTCCGAAACTAGAAGAGATAGAGCAAATCTGGCAAAAATTCGAGATCATTTTTATAAAAGTCGCGATATCTCCGAAACTAGAAGAGATAGAGCAAATCTGGCAAAAATTCGAGATCATTTTTATAAAAGTCGCGATATCTCCGAAACTAGAAGAGATAGAGCAAATTTTGGAAAAATTCGAGATCATTTTTATAAAAGTCGCGATATCTCCGAAACTAGAAGAGATAGAGCAAATCTGGCAAAAATTCGAGATCATTTTTATAAAAGTCGCGATATCTCCGAAACTAGAAGAGATAGAGCAAATCTGGCAAAAATTCGAGATCATTTTTATAAAAGTCGCGATATCTCCGAAACTAGAAGAGATAGATCAAATCTGGCAAAAATTCGAGATCAGTTTTATAAAAGTCGCGATATCTCCGAAACTAGAAGACTTAGAGCAAATCTGGCAAAAATTCGAGATCATTTTTATAAAAGTCGCGATATCTCCGAAACTAGAAGACTTAGAGCAAATCTGGCAAAAATTCGAGATCATTTTTATAAAAGTCGCGATATCTCTGAAACTAGAAGAGATAGAGGAAATCTGGCAAAAATTCGAGATCATTTTAATAAAGTCGCGATATCTCCGAAACTAGAAGAGATAGAGCAAATCTGGCAAAAATTCGAGATCATTTTTATAAAAGTCGCGATATCTCTGAAACTAGAAGAGATAGAGCAAATCTGGCAAAAATTCGAGATCATTTTTATAAAAGTCGCGATTTCTCCGAAACTAGAAGAGATAGAGCAAATCTGGCAAAAATTCGAGATCATTTTTATAAAAGTCGCGATATCTCCGAAACTAGAAGAGATAGAGCAAATCTGGCAAAAATTCGAGATAATTTTTATAAAAGTCGCGATATCTCCGAAACTAGAAGAGATAGAGCAAATCTGGCAAAAATTCGAGATAATTTTTATAAAAGTCGCGATATCTCCGAAACTAGAAGAGATAGATCAAATCTGGCAAAAATTCGAGATCATTTTTATAAAAGTCGCGATATCTCTGAAACTAGAAGAGATAGAGCAAATCTGGCAAAAATTCGAGATCATTTTTATAAAAGTCGCGATATCTCCGAAACTAGAAGAGATAGATCAAATCTGGCAAAAATTCGAGATCATTTTTATAAAAGACGCGATATCTCTGAAACTAGTAGAGATATAGGAAATCTGGCAAAAATTCGAGATCATTTTAATAAAGTCGCGATATCTCCGAAACTAGAAGAGATAGAGCAAATCTGGCAAAAATTCGAGATCATTTTTATAAAAGTCGCGATATCTCTGAAACTAGAAGAGATAGAGCAAATCTGGCAAAAATTCGAGATCATTTTTATAAAAGTCGCGATATCTCCGAAACTAGAAGAGATAGAGCAAATCTGGCAAAAATTCGAGATCATTTTTATAAAAGTCGCGTATCTCCGAAACTAGAAGAGATAGAGCAAATCTGGCAAAAATTCGAGATCATTTTTATAAAAGTCGCGATATCTCCGAAACTAGAAGAGATAGAGCAAATCTGGCAAAAATTCGAGATCATTTTTATAAAAGTCGCGATATCTCCGAAACTAGAAGAGATAGATCAAATCTGGCAAAAATTCGAGATCATTTTTATAAAAGTCGCGATATCTCCGAAACTAGAAGACTAAGAGCAAATCTGGCAAAAATTCTAGATCATTTTTATAAAAGTCGCGATATCCCGGAAACTAGAAGAGATAGAGCAAATCTGGCAAAAATTCGAGATAATTTTTATAAAAGTCGCGATATCACCGAAACTAGAAGACTTAGAGCAAATCTGGCAAAAATTCGAGATCATTTTTATAAAAGTCGCGATATCCCGGCAAATCTGGCAAAAATTTGAGATCATGTTTATAAAAGTCGCGATATCTCCGAAGCTAGAAGAGATAGAGCAAATCTGGCAAAAATTCGAGATATTTTTTATAAAAGTCGCGATATCTCCGAAACTAGAAGACTTAGAGCAAATCTGGCAAAAATTCGAGATCATTTTTATAAAAGTCACGATATCCCAGAAACTAGAAGAGATAGAGCAAATCTGGCAAAAATTCGAGATCATTTTTATAAAAGTCGCGATATCTCCGAAACTAGAAGACTTAGAGCAAATCTAGCAAAAATTCGAGATCATTTTTATAAAAGTCGCGATATCTCCGAAACTAGAAGACTTAGAGCAAATCTGGCAAAAATTCGAGATCATTTTTATAAAAGTCGCGATATCCAGGAAACTAGAAGAGATAGAGCAAATCTGGCAAAAATTCGAGATCATTTTTATAAAATTCGCGATATCTCCGAAACTAGAAGAGATAGAGCAAATCTGGCAAAAATTCGAGATCATTTTTATAAAAGTCGCGATATCTCCGAAACTAGAAGAGATAGAGCAAATCTGGCAAAAATTCGAGATCATTTTTATAAAAGTCGCGATATCTCCGAAACTAGAAGAGATAGAGCAAATCTGGCAAAAATTCGAGATCATTTTTATAAAAGTCGCGATATCTCCGAAACTAGAAGACTTAGAGCAAATCTGGCAAAACTTCGAGATCATTTTTATAAATGTCGCGATATCTCCGAAACTAGAAGACTTAGAGCAAATCTGGCAAAAATTCGAGATCATTTTTATAAAAGTCGCGATATCCCGGAAACTAGAAGAGATAGAGCAAATTTTGGAAAAATTCGAGATCATTTTTATAAAAGTCGCGATATCTCCGAAACTAGAAGAGATAGAACAAATCTGGCAAAAATTCGAGATCATTTTTATAAAAGTCGCGATATCTCCGAAACTAGAAGAGATAGAACAAATCTGGCACAAATTCGAGATCATTTTTATAAAAGTCGCGATATCTCCGAAACTAGAAGAGATAGAACAAATCTGGCAAAAATTCGAGATCATTTTTATAAAAGTCGCGATATCTCCGAAACTAGAAGAGATAGAGCAAATCTGGCACAAATTCGAGATCATTTTTATAAAAGTCGCGATATCTCCGAAACTAGAAGAGATAGAACAAATCTGGCAAAAATTCGAGATCATTTTTATAAAAGTCGCGATATCTCCGAAACTAGAAGAGATAGAGCAAATCTGGCACAAATTCGAGATCATTTTTATAAAAGTCGCGATATCTCCGAAACTAGAAGAGATAGAGCAAATCTGGCAAAAATTCGAGATCATTTTTATAAAAGTCGCGATATCTCCGAAACTAGAAGAGATAGAGCAAATCTGGCAAAAATTCGAGATCATTTTTATAAAAGTCGCGATATCTCCGAAACTAGAAGAGATAGAGCAAATTTTGGAAAAATTCGAGATCATTTTTATAAAAGTCGCGATATCTCCGAAACTAGAAGAGATAGAGCAAATCTGGCAAAAATTCGAGATCATTTTTATAAAAGTCGCGATATCTCCGAAACTAGAAGAGATAGAGCAAATCTGGCAAAAATTCGAGATCATTTTTATAAAAGTCGCGATATCTCCGAAACTAGAAGAGATAGATCAAATCTGGCAAAAATTCGAGATCATTTTTATAAAAGTCGCGATATCTCCGAAACTAGAAGACTTAGAGCAAATCTGGCAAAAATTCGAGATCATTTTTATAAAAGTCGCGATATCTCCGAAACTAGAAGACTTAGAGCAAATCTGGCAAAAATTCGAGATCATTTTTATAAAAGTCGCGATATCTCTGAAACTAGAAGAGATAGAGGAAATCTGGCAAAAATTCGAGATCATTTTAATAAAGTCGCGATATCTCCGAAACTAGAAGAGATAGAGCAAATCTGGCAAAAATTCGAGATCATTTTTATAAAAGTCGCGATATCTCTGAAACTAGAAGAGATAGAGCAAATCTGGCAAAAATTCGAGATCATTTTTATAAAAGTCGCGATTTCTCCGAAACTAGAAGAGATAGAGCAAATCTGGCAAAAATTCGAGATCATTTTTATAAAAGTCGCGATATCTCCGAAACTAGAAGAGATAGAGCAAATCTGGCAAAAATTCGAGATAATTTTTATAAAAGTCGCGATATCTCCGAAACTAGAAGAGATAGAGCAAATCTGGCAAAAATTCGAGATAATTTTTATAAAAGTCGCGATATCTCCGAAACTAGAAGAGATAGATCAAATCTGGCAAAAATTCGAGATCATTTTTATAAAAGTCGCGATATCTCTGAAACTAGAAGAGATAGAGCAAATCTGGCAAAAATTCGAGATCATTTTTATAAAAGTCGCGATATCTCCGAAACTAGAAGAGATAGATCAAATCTGGCAAAAATTCGAGATCATTTTTATAAAAGTCGCGATATCTCTGAAACTAGTAGAGATATAGGAAATCTGGCAAAAATTCGAGATCATTTTAATAAAGTCGCGATATCTCCGAAACTAGAAGAGATAGAGCAAATCTGGCAAAAATTCGAGATCATTTTTATAAAAGTCGCGATATCTCCGAAACTAGAAGAGATAGAGCAAATCTGGCAAAAATTCGAGATCATTTTTATAAAAGTCGCGTATCTCCGAAACTAGAAGAGATAGAGCAAATCTGGCAAAAATTCGAGATCATTTTTATAAAAGTCGCGATATCTCCGAAACTAGAAGAGATAGAGCAAATCTGGCAAAAATTCGAGATCATTTTTATAAAAGTCGCGATATCTCCGAAACTAGAAGACTTAGAGCAAATCTGGCAAAAATTCTAGATCATTTTTATAAAAGTCGCGATATCCCGGAAACTAGAAGAGATAGAGCAAATCTGGCAAAAATTCGAGATAATTTTTATAAAAGTCGCGATATCACCGAAACTAGAAGACTTAGAGCAAATCTGGCAAAAATTCGAGATCATTTTTATAAAAGTCGCGATATCCCGGCAAATCTGGCAAAAATTTGAGATCATGTTTATAAAAGTCGCGATATCTCCGAAGCTAGAAGAGATAGAGCAAATCTGGCAAAAATTCGAGATATTTTTTATAAAAGTCGCGATATCTCCGAAACTAGAAGACTTAGAGCAAATCTGGCAAAAATTCGAGATCATTTTTATAAAAGTCGCGATATCTCCGAAACTAGAAGACTTAGAGCAAATCTGGCAAAAATTCGAGATAATTTTTATAAAAGTCGCGATATCTCCGAAACTAGAAGAGATAGAGCAAATCTGGCAAAAATTCGAGATCATTCTTATAAAAGTCGCGATATCTCCGAAACTAGAAAAGATAGAGCAAATCTGGTAATAATTCGAGATCATTTTTATAAAAGTTGCGTTATCTCCGAAACTAAAAGAGATAGAGCAAATCTGGCAAAAATTCGAGATCATTTTTATAAAAGTCGCGATATCTCCGAAACTAGAAAAGATAGAGCAAATCTGGTAATAATTCGAGATCATTTTTATAACAGTTGCGTTATCTCCGAAACTAAAAGAGATAGAGCAAATCTGGCAAAAATTCGAGATCATTTTTATAAAAGTCGCGATATCTCCGAAACTAGAAGACTTAGAGCAAATCTGGCAAAAATTCAAGATCATTTTTATAAAAGTCGCGATATCTCCGAAACTAGAAGACATAGAGCAAATCTGCAAAAATTCGAGATCATTTTTATAAAAGTCGCGATATCTCAGAAACTAGAAGAGATAGAGCAAATCTGACAAAAATTCGAGATCATTTTTATAAAAGTAGCGATACCTCCGAAACTCCGAAATTCGAGATCATTTTTATAAAAGTCGCGATATCTCCGAAACTAGAAAAGATAGAGCAAATCTGGTAATAATTCGAGATCATTTTTATAACAGTTGCGTTATCTCCGAAACTAAAAGAGATAGAGCAAATCTGGCAAAAATTCGAGATCATTTTTATAAAAGTCGCGATATCTCCGAAACTAGAAGACTTAGAGCAAATCTGGCAAAAATTCGAGATCATTTTTATAAAAGTCGCGATATCCCGGAAACTAGAAAAGATAGAGCAAATCTGGCAAAAATTCGAGATAATTTTTGAAAAGTCGCGATATCTCCGAAACTAGAAGACTTAGAGCAAATCTGGCAAAAAATCGAGATCATTTTTATAAAAGTCGCGATATCCCGGCAAATCTGGCAAAAATTTGAGATCATTTTTATAAAAGTCGCGATATCTCCGAAGCTAGAAGAGATAGAGCAAATCTGGCAAAAATTCGGGATCATTTTTATAAAAGTCGCGATATCTCCGAAACTAGAAGACTTAGAGCAAATCTGGCAAAAATTCGAGATAATTGTTATAAAAGTCGCGATATCTCCGAAACTAGAAGACATAGAGCAAATCTGGCAGAAATTCGAGATCATTTTTATAAAAGTCGCGATATCTCAGAAACTAGAAGAGATAGAGCAAATCTGGCAAAAATTCGAGATCATTTTTATAAAAGTAGCGATACCTCCGAAACTAGAAGAGATAGAGCAAATCTGGCAAAAATTCGAGATCATTTTTATAAAATTCGCGTTATCTCCGAAACTAAAAGAGATAGAGCAAATCTGGCAAAAATTCGAGATCATTTTTATAAAGGTCGCGATATCTCCGAAACTAGAAGACATAGAGCAAATCTGGCAAAAATTCGAGATAATTTTTATAAAAGTCGCGATATCTCCGAAACTAGAAGACATAGAGCAAATCTGGCAGAAATTCGAGATCATTTTTATAAAAGTCGCGATATCTCAGAAACTAGAAGAGATAGAGCAAATCTGGCAAAAATTCGAGATCATTTTTATAAAAGTAGCGATACCTCCGAAACTAGAAGAGATAGAGCAAATCTGGCAAAAATTCGAGATAATTTTTATAAAAGTCGCGATATCCCGGAAACTTGAAGAGATAGAGCAAATCTGGCAAAAATTCGAGATCATTTTTAGAAAAGTCGCGATATCTCCGAAACTAGAAGACTTAGAGCAAATCTGGCAAAAATTCGAGATCATTTTTAGAAAAGTCGCGATATCTCCGAAACTAGAAGACTTAGAGCAAATCTGGCAAAAATTCGAGATCATTTTTATAAAAGTCGCGATATCTCCGAAACTAGAAGAGAAATGATCTCGAATTTTCGCCAGATTTGCTCTATCTCTTCCAGTTTCGGAGATATTGCGACTTTTATAAAAATGACTTCGAATTTTTGCCAGATTTGCTCTATCTATTCTAGTTTCGGAGATATCGCGACATTTATAAAAACGAAGTTGAACTTGAATTTTTCATAAAAATGATCTCGAATTTTTGCCAGATTTGCTCTATATCTTCTAGTTTCGGAGATATCGCGACTTTTATAAAAATGATCCGAAATTTTGCCAGATTTGCTCTATCTCTTCTAGTTTCGGAGATATCGCGACTTTTATAAAAATGATCCCGAATTTTTGCCAGATTTGCTCTATATCTTCTAGTTTCGGAGATGTCGCGACTTTTATAAAAATGATCTCGAATTTTTGCCAGATTTGCTCTATATCTTCTAGTTTCGGAGATATCGCGACTTTTATAAAAATGATCTAGAATTTTTGCCAGATTTGCTCTATCTCTTCTAGTTTCGGAGATATCGCGACTTTTATAAAAATGATGTCGAATTTTGCCAGATTTGCTATTTCTCTTCTAGTTTCGGAGATATCGCGACTATTATAAAAATGATGTCGAATTTTGCCAGATTTGCTATTTCTCTTCTAGTTTCGGAGATATCGCGACTTTTATAAAAATCTCGAATCTCGGATTTCTGCCAGATTTGCTCTCTCTCTTCAAGTTTCGGAGATATCGCGACTTTTATAAAAATGATCTCGAATTTTTTTCCAGATTTTCTATTTCTCTTCTAGTTTCGGAGATATCGCGACTTTTATAAAAATGACTTCGAATTTTTGCCAGATTTGCTCTATCTCTTCTAGTTTCGGAGATATCGCGACATTTATAAAAACGAAGTTGAACTTGAATTTTTCATAAAAATGATCTCGAATTTTTGCCAGATTTGCTCTATATCTTCTAGTTTCGGAGATATCGCGACTTTTATAAAAATGATCCGAAATTTTGCCAGATTTGCTCTATCTCTTCTAGTTTCGGAGATATCGCGACTTTTATAAAAATGATCCCGAATTTTTGCCAGATTTGCTCTATATCTTCTAGTTTCGGAGATGTCGCGACTTTTATAAAAATGATCTCGAATTTTTGCCAGATTTGCTCTATATCTTCTAGTTTCGGAGATATCGCGACATTTATAAAAATGATCTAGAATTTTTGCCAGATTTGCTCTATCTCTTCTAGTTTCGGAGATATCGCGACTTTTATAAAAATGATGTCGAATTTTGCCAGATTTGCTATTTCTCTTCTAGTTTCGGAGATATCGCGACTATTATAAAAATGATGTCGAATTTTGCCAGATTTGCTATTTCTCTTCTAGTTTCGGAGATATCGCGACTTTTATAAAAATCTCGAATCTCGGATTTCTGCCAGATTTGCTCTCTCTCTTCTAGTTTCGGAGATATCGCGACTTTTATAAAAATGATCGCGAATTTTTGCCAGATTTGCTATTTCTCTTCTAGTTTCGGAGATATTGCGACTTTTATAAAAATGACTTCGAATTTTTGCCAGATTTGCTCTATCTCTTCTAGTTTCGGAGATATCGCGACATTTATAAAAACGAAGTTGAACTTGAATTTTTTATAAAAATGATCTCGAATTTTTGCCAGATTTGCTATATCTCTTCTAGTTTTAGAGATATCGCGACTTTTATAAAAATGATCTCGAATTTTTGCCAGATTTGCTATATCTCTTCTAGTTTCGGAGATATCGCGACTTTTATAAAAATGATCTCGAATTTTTGCCAGATTTGCTCTACCTCTTCTAGTTTCGGAGATATCGCGACTTTTATAAAAATGATCTCGAATTTTTGCTAGATTTGCTCTATCTCTTCTAGTTTCGGAGATATCGCGACATTTATAAAAACGAAGTTGAACTTGAATTTTTCATAAAAATGATCTCGAATTTTTGCCAGATTTGCTATATCTCTTCTAGTTTCGGAGATATCGCGACATTTATAAAAACGAAGTTGAACTTGATTTTTTTATAAAAATGATCTCGAATTTTTGCCAGATTTGCTATATCTCTTCTAGTTTCGGAGATATCGCGACTTTTATAAAAATGATCTCGAATTTTTGCCAGATTTGCTATATCTCTTCTAGTTTCGGAGATATCGCGACTTTTATAAAAATGATCTCGAATTTTTGCCAGATTTGCTCTATCTCTTCTAGTTTCGGAGATATCGCGACTTTTATAAAAATGATCTCGAATTTTTGCTAGATTTGCTCTATCTCTTCTAGTTTCGGAGATATCGCGACATTTATAAAAACGAAGTTGAACTTGAATTTTTCATAAAAATGATCTCGAATTTTTGCCAGATTTGCTATATCTCTTCTAGTTTCGGAGATATCGCGACTTTTATAAAAATGATCTCGAATTTTTGCCAGATTTGCTCTATCTCTTCTAGTTTCGGAGATATCCCGACTTTTATAAAAATGATCTCGAATTTTTGCTAGATTTGCTCTATCTCTTCTAGTTTCGGAGATATCGCGACTTTTATATAAATTATCTCGTATTTTTGCCAGATTTGCTCTATCTCTTCTAGTTTCGGAGATATCGCGACTTTCATAAAAATGATCTCGAATTTTTGCCAGATTTGCTCTATCTCTTCTAGTTTCGGAGATATCGCGACTTTTATATAAATTATCTCGTATTTTTGCTAGATTTGCTCTATCTCTTCTAGTATCGGAGATATCGCGACTTTTATAAAAATGATTTGCTCTATCTCTTCTAGTTTCTGAGATATCGCGACTTTTATAAAAATGATCTCGAATTTTTGCCAGATTTGCTCTATCTCTTCTAGTTTCTGAGATATCGCGACTTTTATAAAAATGATCTCGAATTTTTGCCAGATTTGCTCTATCTCTTCTAGTTTCGGAGATATCGCGACATTTATAAAAATGATCTCGAATTTTTTCCAGATTTGATCTATCTCTTCTAGTTTCCGGGATGTCGCGACTTTTATAAAAATGATTTCGAATTTTTGCCAGATTTGCTCTATCTCTTCTAGTTTCTGAGATATCGCGACTTTTATAAAAATGATCTCGAATTTTTGCCAGATTTGCTCTATCTCTTCTAGTTTCGGAGATATCGCGACTTTTATAAAAATGATCTCGTATTTTTGCCAGATTTGCTCTATCTCTTCTAGTTTCGGAGATATCGCGACTTTTATAAAAATGATCTCGAATTTTTGCCAGATTTGCTCTATCTCTTCTAGTTTCTGAGATATCGCGACTTTTATAAAAATGATCTCGAATTTTTGCCAGATTTGCTCTATCTCTTCTAGTTTCTGAGATATCGCGACTTTTATAAAAATGATCTCGAATTTTTGCCAGATTTGCTCTATCTCTTCTAGTTTCGGAAATATCGCGACTTTTATAAAAATGATCTCGAATTTTTGCCAGATTTGCTCTATCTCTTCTAGTTTCGGAGATATCGCGACTTTTATAAAAATGATCTCGAATTTTTGCCAGATTTGCTCTATCTCTTCTAGTTTCGGAGATATCGCGACTTTTATAAAAATGATCTCGTATTTTTGCCAGATTTGCTCTATCTCTTCTAGTTTCGGAGATATCGCGACTTTTATAAAAATGATCTCGAATTTTTGTCAGATTTGCTCTATCTCTTCTAGTTTTGGTAATATCGCGACTTTTATAAAAATTATCTCGATTTTTTTCAGATTTGCTCTATCTCTTCTAGTTTCGGAGATATCGCGACTTTTATAAAAGTGAAGTTGAACTTGAATTTTTTATAAAAATGGTCTCGAATTTTTGCCAGATTTGCTCTATCTCTTCTAGTTTCGGAGATATCGCGACTTTTATAAAATGAACTCGAATTTTTGCCAGATTTGCTCAATCTCTTCTAGTTTCGGAGATATCGCGACATTTATAAAAATGATCTCGAATTTATGCCAGATTTGCTCTATCTCTTCTAGTTTCGGAGATATCGCGACTTTTATAAAAATGTAGTTGAACTTGATTTTTTTATAAAAATGATCTCGAATTTTTTGCAGATTTGCTCTATCTCTGCTAGTTTCGGAGATATCGCGACTTTTATAGAAATGATCTCGTATTTTTGCCAGATTTGCTCTATCTCTTCTAGTTTCGGAGATATCGCGACTTTTATAAAAATGATATCGAATTTTGCCAGATTTGCTCTATCTCTTCTAGTTTCGGAGATATCGCGACTTTTATAAAAATGATCTCGAATTTTGCCAGATTTGCTCTATCTCTTCTAGTTTCGGTAATATCGCGACTTTTATAAAAATGATCTCGATTTTTTTTTCAGATTTGCTCTATATCTTCTAGTTTCGGAGATATCGCGACTTTTATAAAAGTGAAGTTGAACTTGAATTTTTTATAAAAATAATCTCGAATTTTTGCCAGATTTGCTCTATCTCTTCTAGTTTCGGAGATATCGCGACTTTTATAAAAATTAAGTTAAACTTGATTTTTTTATAAAAATGATCTCGAATTTTTTCCAGATTTGCTCTATCTCTTCTAGTTTCGGAGATATCGCGACTTTTATAAAAATGATCTCGAATTTTTGCCAGATTTGCTCTATCTTTTCTAGTTTCGGAGATATCGCGACTTTTATAAAAATGATCTCGAATTTTTGCCAGATTTGCTCTATCTCTTCTAGTTTCGGTAATATAGCGACTTTTATAAAAATTATCTCGAATTTTTGCCAGATTTGCTCTATTTCGGAGATATCGCGACTTTTATAAAAATGATCTCGTATTTTTGCCAGATTTGCTCTATCTCTTTTAGTTTCGGGAATATCGCGACTTTTATAAAAATGATCTCGATTTTTTTCCAGATTTGCTCTATCTCTTTTAGTTTCGGGAATATCGCGACATTTATAAAAATGATCTCGAATTTTTGCCAGATTTGCTCTATCTCTTCTAGTTTCGGAGATATCGCGACTTTTATAAAATGAACTCGAATTTTTGCCAGATTTGCTCAATCTCTTCTAGTTTCGGAGATATCGCGACATTTAAAAAAATGATCTAGAATTTTTGCCAGATTTGCTCTATCTCTTCTAGTTTCGGAGATATCGCGACTTTTATAAAAATGTAGTTGAACTTGATTTTTTTATAAAAATGATCTCGAATTTTTTGCAGATTTGCTCTATCTCTGCTAGTTTCGGAGATATCGCGACTTTTATAGAAATGATCTCGTATTTTTGCCAGATTTGCTCTATCTCTTCTAGTTTCGGAGATATCGCGACTTTTATAAAAATGATCTCGAATTTTGCCAGATTTGCTCTATCTCTTCTAGTTTCGGAGATATCGCGACTTTTATAAAAATGATCTCGATTTTTTTTTCAGATTTGCTCTATCTCTTCTAGTTTCGGAGATATCGCGACTTTTATAAAAGTGAAGTTGAACTTGAATTTTTTATAAAAATTATCTCGAATTTTTGCCAGATTTGAAGTTAAACTTGATTTTTTTATAAAAATGATCTCGAATTTCTTCCAGATTTGCTCTATCTCTTCTAGTTTCGGAGATATCGCGACTTTTATAAAAATGATCTCGAATTTTTGCCAGATTTGCTCTATCTTTTCTAGTTTCGGAGATATCGCGACTTTTATAAAAATGATCTCGAATTTTTGCCAGATTTGCTCTATCTCTTCTAGTTTCGGAGATATCGCGACTTTTATAAAAATGTAGTTGAACTTGATTTTTTTATAAAAATGATCTCGAATTTTTTGCAGATTTGCTCTATCTCTGCTAGTTTCGGAGATATCGCGACTTTTATAGAAATGATCTCGTATTTTCGCCAGATTTGCTCTATCTCTTCTAGTTTCGGAGATATCGCGACTTTTATAAAAATGATCTCGAATTTTGCCAGATTTGCTCTATCTCTTCTAGTTTCGGTAATATCGCGACTTTTATAAAAATGATCTCGATTTTTTTTTCAGATTTGCTCTATCTCTTCTAGTTTCGGAGATATCGCGACTTTTATAAAAGTGAAGTTGAACTTGAATTTTTTATAAAAATAATCTCGAATTTTTGCCAGATTTGCTCTATCTCTTCTAGTTTCGGAGATATCGCGACTTTTATAAAAATGAAGTTAAACTTGATTTTTTTATAAAAATGATCTCGAATTTTTTCCAGATTTGCTCTATCTCTTCTAGTTTCGGAGATATCGCGACTTTTATAAAAATGATCTCGAATTTTTGCCAGATTTGCTCTATCTTTTCTAGTTTCGGAGATATCGCGACTTTTATAAAAATGATCTCGAATTTTTGCCAGATTTGCTCTATCTCTTCTAGTTTCGGTAATATCGCGACATTTATAAAAATGATCTCGAATTTTTGCCAGATTTGCTCTATTTCGGAGATATCGCGACTTTTATAAAAATGATCTCGTATTTTTGCCAGATTTGCTCTATCTCTTTTAGTTTCGGGAATATCGCGACTTTTATAAAAATGATCTCGAATTTTTTCCAGATTTGCTCTATCTCTTCTAGTTTCTATAAAATGAACTCGAATTTTTGCCAGATTTGCTCATTCTCTTCTAGTTTCGGAGATATCGCGACATTTATAAAAATGATCTCGAATTTTTGCCAGATTTGCTCTATCTCTTCTAGTTTCGGAGATATCGCGACTTTTATAAAAATGTAGTTGAACTTGATCTTTTTATAAAAATTATCTCGATTTTTTTCCAGATTTGCTCTATCTCTTCTAGTTTCGGAGACATCGCGACTTTTATAAAAATGATTTCGAATTTTTGCCAGATTTGCTCTATCTCTTTTAGTTTCGGAGATATCGCGACTTTTATAAAAATGGTCTCGAATTTTTTCCAGATTTGCTCTATCTCTTCTAGTTTCGGAGATATCGCGACTTTTATAAAAACGATCTCGTATTTTTGCCAGATTTGCTCTATCTCTTTTAGTTTCGGGAATATCGCGACTTTTATAAAAATGATCTCGAATTTTTGCCAGATTTGCTCTATCTCTTCTAGTTTCGGAGATATCGCGACATTTATAAAAATGATTTCGAATTTTTCCCAGATTTGTTCTATCTCTTTTAGTTTCGGAGATATCGCGACATTTATAAAAATGAAGCTGAACTTGAATTTTTTATAAAAATGGTCTCGAATTTTTTCCAGATTTGCTCTATCTCTTTTAGTTTCGGAGATATCGCGACTTTTATAAAAATGATTTCGAATTTTTTCCATATTTGTTCTATCTCTTTTAGTTTCGGAGATATCGCGACATTTATAAAAATGATGTTGAACTTGAATTTTTTATAAAAATGATCTCGAATTTTTGCCAGGTTTGCTCTATCTCTTCTAGTTTCGGTAATATCGCGACTTTTATAAAAATGATCTCGAATTTTTTCCAGATTTGCTCTATCTCTTCTAGTTTCGGAGATATCGCTACTTTTATAAAAATTAAGTTGAACTTGAATTTTTTAAAAAATACATTTAACACAGATATTTGCTACAGTGTCAATATGATGTTTGTTTAGTTGGAAAATTGCTATAGGCGTGTGCTGTCTTTGAACATATTATTGTCAACAAAAGACGCATCTTCCCAAAATTTCAGCGTCCTATCTACATTTTTGTGGATGCTAGAGTGATTACCACAGACGGGCGGACGGAAATGCATAGATCGACTCAGAATTTTACGTTGATCAAGAATATATATACTTTATAGGGTCGCAAATGATTATTTCAATGCGTTACAAACGGAAAAACAAACCTAATATGTATAAAAATTTAACAGTATTAAACGATAACTGCGAACTCTAGCGTGGTTATGGTTACTATAGACACAATTAAAACTGTAGAATTTCTATATATACTAGGCTGTAACTGTGTTATCTGAGCACGTACGTCAGATAACAAATATCAAAAATAATTCACGAAGGCGGAATGTGTCTACCAGGAATAAAGATTTAAAATATATATTAGAAATTTTTCCAATTTTCACACAAAAATTTCGGGCCAATTTACCCGCTAAGAGCTATCTAATCATCATGTAAAATTGCATGCTTCTTTTCCGTCATAAGCTCACACCATGTTTAAAATTTCGCGCTGATCGGACTATGATTGCGACCTACAAAGCAGATACAAATTTGTTTCTGGTCCATTTCACCACCTAAACATTTCACGATCATCACCAATAACAATAGAGATCTATTCTGATACCATACCAAATTTCGTGACGATCAGTCCATAATTGCGGCCTGGAGTTTGATTACAATTTATAATGAATAGACGGACACATGGACGGAAAAAATTGTTTGCACTTTTCTTTGAAAATGGTTTTCAGAAATATTGTTTCGGTCTATGGGTGTTTTGTCATTTTACTTTTTTCCCTTTTAACACGCTTTTAGTGGAAGTGTATTGGCTGCAGCTCCAGGAATAAATCTACCATAATAGTTTACCATAGCAACAAATCGATGGAGTTCATATACGGATTTCGATACCTATACCTTCTGATTCGACAAGGTGTCCAAGAAATGAAACTGATTGTTGACCAAATTGCACTTTGACAGATTAATTACATGGCCGTACTTTTCCAGTCGAATGAATAATTGTTCGAGGTGTAGTAAATGCTGTTCTTCGTTTTCGGATACAACCAAAATATCATCGAGGTATGGGAAGCAAAATTCCAGATCGCATAACACATCGTGCATGAACCATTGAAATGTTTGTCCGGCATAACATAACCCAAATGGCATGTAATCGAACTCGAAGAGTCCAAAGGGCGTTATGATAGCAATCTTTTGGACATCTTCGGGGGCAATTGGAATTTGATTATAAGCACGTAACAGATCAATTGTTGAAAATGTGTTCTTTCTTCGAAGGCCGTGCACAAAATCATGGATATGGGGCAGAGGGTATTTGTCCGGGACTGTCTGTGCGTTCAAAAGACGGTAGTCGCCACAAGGTCGCCATTCTTTTTCGGGGCCATATGCAGCGGACTTGCCCAGCAGCTGTTTGAAGGGTGACTAATAGAGCTGGCAAACCATCGATGGAAATATCGATATTATCGATACTTAATTTTTTACGCCAATATCGACGAATAGTTTTTTATATCGATATTATCGGCCATTTTGACATCACTAAAGAAAAGCCATAGAAGGAATAGCCAGAAATTGTTATATCCTCAGCCTTTAGGCTGACGAGGGCATTTCAGGTGACGATATATACTTTGATACGACCAAAAATGTACCTCATCGATATAAAGGTTTTAGACCTCAAGTATTTTTGGACGAAATTCGTTTCAGACTATTTGGAGCCGATTTAACATTTAGAGTCCGTCTGTCTGTCTGATTGTCTCGCTGGTGATCACGATAACTATCGAACGGATCAAGCGATTGGAACCAAATTTTGCATTTCGTAATATTTTGCCCAAAATTAGCTTAAGTTCGAATATGGACCATATCGGTCCACTTCTTCCAGTATCTACCCCACAAAAGTTCAAATTTTTTCTGTAAAATGGTATGAACGATAACTATCGAAGAGATCAATCGATTTGGTCCAAACTTTGCACATCGTATTCTTCCTTCCAGATATAGATTGGCTTCGAATATCAATTATATCGGCTTACTCCTTAGGGTAGCTCCCACAGACAATTCGGAACAAGTGAAGTTTACGAGGTCCTCTCGGATCGTGTTTTTCTGCATTTTCTTATACATGTGTTTTAAATAACCGCGAACGTATTTTTTCGAAATTTCTTGCACCGATCAACGCGGGATCCGACGAGAAAAACCGCATTTTTGGCGCCAAGTGTTCATGCAATATCAAATGTTAGTTGGTGGAATAAAAGCCCAAGGATGCCTCTCACGGTACATAACATGGCGATCTTGCATTATTCGTTCACGCGCGGCTTAATTTTTTCTGGCACCACGACCGTTTTGTGGACAGTCTTCACGAACTTCGTTTTTTGGCGAATATCGGCCACGATTGAATTCATTAAACCAGGATGGTCCTTTATTGACATACTACAAAGACTTAATTTGATCGGTGCACTCTTTCCGTCGAAATTTGTGAAAAATTATCGGACGAAAATGTTCACAAGTAAATTCCAATTTTTTCGCAAAGTGATTTCTTCAAGTCACTGTAAACAACACAACACATGGTCGTATGTTAAACTGTCGTGAGTACGCTTAGGCTAGAAACTGTCAAACTTTCCAAAAAAAATGTCAGATGACGACTGCCGACACTGCGTGTTGCCTAGGCTGCAAAATGTAAACAAAACACATTTGTCGACCATTTTGGATTCTAAATAAGTAGGAGAAATCAACGATAGTATCGATTTTATCGATATTTTGAAACGGAAATATCGAAAAAATCGAATGGGGCCGATATCGATAGTTTGCCAGCTCTAGTGACTAATTCCTCGGTTGATATTCTTGCTTTGCACTGGCTAGTTTATCAGGAGGAAGTCTCTGTGGTTGTCGGCACTTATTTGTGTTTGAGTTGGTACGTTTGTTGCTTCGAGACTTACTTCTAGAAGTTTGTCTTGAACGGGTTTCGTGCAACTGCTGGACCGCTGCAGTAAGGGTTTCAATCTGTTTAGACATCGATGAGAGATCAGACGATGTGCTTCTGACTGCAGCACTTGAAATGCCGGTAGGCGTTGATACGTCTGCGATTTTGTCTGTCATCTTTGCAAGTGATCACCTTTCAAGTGATTCCGATGATGTAGACAGGATTGCTTGGGTGTATGCTGGTAGTCGCTGCATGTGCATTGCACGCATGAAATCGTGGCAGGATGCTCGGATTCTTATCACCAATTTCCAAATTTTTGAGAAGTTGCTTAATGCGCTTTTCCTCAAACACGGAAAAATATTCGTTTCTTCAACGATGTCACTTACACGAGTCAGCAAATCTGTATCCAATTAGGCGATTATTATGTAATACTTGCTCGGAATCAATTCCATTCAAAGCAATTTGCGCTTCCACCTGGACAAACCAAAGAGATGGATTTTCTCTCCAAAATCGTGGAGTTTTAATGACATGCTGCATCGAACTAACAGATGAGATTGCATTCTGTTGAGATACACCAGTCGCTGTTCCGGATTTGTTTGTCATTTTTGGAATTTGGGCACAAATTAGGCTGCTTGAAAAAATATTCATCGTCGAGGGTCATCAATTTATCGGTCAATAGAATTAACACCCAGCCGATAATTTGAAAAACTGAATTTGAATTTTCCATATGTATTCACAAAACTTATATTATAAAATCATAAAATGAAAGCATACTATATTATTTTTATATGTAAACAGCAAATTACGTTTTGGCTAAAGTATATATTTATAGCTAATGTATACTCCTACAAGTTTAAAGCAAAATTATTTGGGAGGAACCACTAGATCATATTCTCTAGTCGCTCCTCGAACATCACATAAAAATGGCGATTTTAATGCCAAAATTGGCCCAACTGCAACTATGCAAGTGCTTTGTGAAAGTCCACCTCGTATTGGGAATTTTTTGCATTGACGTTGGCGTATACGTTACGACAGCTTTATACGCAACATCGTACAATAATTTTAAATAAACTACATAATAATTCCAATATTTTCTCCGAAAGGAAAATTTAAATTTACCTCAAAAACTTCATTAAACTAAAATTTGTTTTCCCCCTCACATTCTAATTTTTTGTAAATTTTGAAATGATGATCAATTAAACTCTATACTTGTTTGTTCATTTACTTTCTATAACTTTTAATCTGTTAAAAGCCAAGAATGAAAAGGAGGATTGTACAGTTTAATGAACAATGCAATCCAATCTAAATACCATATGAATAGTCATGAATGAAAGTGCTCAAATAATCCTTCGTGTATTAGCACTCCAAAACAAAATGGACAAACCGAACCGAAAGAGAACAAACAAAACCTCACAGCAAAGTGTTAACAGAAAGGACAAATTCTATAGCAGAGATAAAAACAAAACATTTGCAATTCAAGCAAGCTGTCGCTCTAGCAGCTGCAGCCGCTAGTTGGGTGGCAATAACAATAATCACTACCCGTTGACAATAAATGCAATAATAAAAGTAACAATAAACATTAAAGAGAATGTGGCAATAATAGCAATGAATACCCAAGTGGTTAAGCTGGTGCAACATTACGAGCTTTGATGGAGGGGAGTTATAATTAGCTAAAGTGACATATTAAATTATTTCGGTTTGCTTCTTTAGTTATTTCTATTTTTAAAAATTTAAATAATGAAGATGCACAACAATTAAAAAGATACTGTCTTTTTAGAACTGAATAACACCAATCATAAATAGCATTATCGTAGATGACATAGGTAGATTTGAAAGTTTTCAGATAAAATTTTAAGGCGTTTGCGGTCATTAACAGTGGACCTGATAAAAAATATAAAAACATAGTAATTCGTATTTATATTTGCAAGAATACCACTTGGACAGGGCTTTTGAAGTATTCGGGTTAAAAGTATCCGTGCTTTTCATGTCCGAATTACCGCGTGGTCCGTGTGCACAGTTTGTGTCAAAGCGTTCACTCACTTCTAGAGTTTTCGTTTGCACAATTTAAGCAAAAATTTTGATATTTTGTGCAACATTTACATACATATATTACGAGGTGCAATGTTTGGAACAAATTTCGAGGAACCGTAACAACGAGACAGACCGATGGACGGCCAGGGCTTTAAATTGTCTGATACGAATTTAGTCTAATAATACTAGAGATCCGACACAAGTATGATGAGGAACATTTTTATACCCTACACCACTATGTGGGGAGGGTATTATATGTTGGTTTGGCCAAGAAGTTTGTAACGCATCAAAATTATCGTCGTAGACCTATACCTTTATGTATCAAAGCAAGTAAAAGAGGGTTATAGTCGGACAGGGTCGACCATGGGATACCCTACTCCACCAACTGTGGGCACTAGTCTTCCAAGGAATTTATTCGGTATGATTGCGACGTATTTCAGCCGTCCGGTAATATACATATATATAGATGATAACATACCAGAGATATAGCACATACATACGCCGTCATTATTGGAAACATAAGTTGTTAGTTTCACTATTTTATAATGAATAATCTGAACATATTATAAAGAAAACAATATAAAAAACTTTTACAAATAGTTTTCGCTGATTTTTACCGAATAAGCCAATGAAAAACGACCAATATTTGGAGTTTTTTCATTACTTTTGAGCAAAAGGTAGCAGAAAAACTTCAAGACTCATCACAACGTTGTAATTTACATCAATTTAAAAACTGGGAGTTTTCTAATTTAGCAAACTCTCTATAATGACTGCGACATTTAGTAGCGTGAAACGTAAAAGCTGTTTTGTATAGAACAAATCAAAGCTATAAAGGAACTCACCTTTGCATATGCTATACAGGAGTTCAGTTTTCTCACCGCTACATTGATATAATTTTTATCAAGTGAGAGGTCAAGAGCCGGTTTTCAAGTTTCGTTTTCGCAATATGTCCCCTACACATTAAAATATGGACCAAAAATTAAATTTGAATGTTTTTCCCACAAATACTATCCGATCAATATCCAAAATTATTGGCATCTTCCTCGTGCAAACAATTTTCAGTATTTAACTATAACTGCGAACTCTAGCGCAGTACAAACTCCACGTACATCAACACATTTGGTATCTTCGAAAAGGTCGAGAGAACGTCTTCCAAAAATAAATCACGTGCGCTGAATGTGTCTGCCGCGAACAAATATATAACATATTTACTAAAAATTTTACTAATTTCACATAAAATTTACGATCCACTTTACCTGTTAAATACTATCTGATCATCATGTTAAATTGTAAGCGTCTTCTCTGTCAAAAACTCAAACGTTATTTAAAATTTCGCCGATCGGACCATTTCACTACAAACAGAGCAGCTACAAAATTGGATAAAAAATTTGTTTTTGGTCCATTAAACATTTAACAAACATCACCAATAAAAGTAGGTGTCTTTTCTGGTCTGAAGCTGGCCTCCAAATTTCGTGACGATAGGTGGCGTGAAGTTTGATTAAAATGTATAATGGACAGACGGACGGACACACATCGCTAAATGGCTCTCTTTCCTCTAGATATGACAAATTTCCTTTTCCCGCGTTGTGGTGTAGGGTATAATGAATGTCTAGACGAGCTGAGTCGATCTGGCTATGTAATCAAGCTATAGGTCGCAGTTTTGATCAGATCGTCACGAAATTTTGGGGTTGATGGAGGTCCTGGACTGGAGGGAAAGAAGCCCATTGATTTTGGTGATGGTCGGATCATATTCAGGGATCGGAATAGGCAAAAAAAAAAACTTATGTTGAGAAAAATTACAAGGTTTTATTTTAATGTGAATATCTCCGCTTCTATTAAGAGTATTCCTGACAATGAAAGTGGAAAACTTCAACTTTGCAACAATGCAAGGTGAGCAAACAAGGGAGATATCGCAATAGTCGCTAATCCAAACTATGTTTTAATTTTTGGAATTTCAATTGTAATGTCGAGTATCACAGCTCTGGCGAGTGGCCTTCCAAAAGTTAAGCGTGTCTATGAAAGTTTACAATTTCACCTTTATAATGATGAAAAGTAGGTTGACGTAGGTGGTCAAACGACGGAGATATCGCAATAGTCGATAATACATCCAGTTTTTCCATTTCTTTGTATTCACGCTACAGATCGCAATTTTGATGGGTTGTAATGAAATTTTGGGGTTGTTGGGGGTCCCATAGAGGAAGAAGGCTATTGATTATCGTGATGTTGGGGAATATGCGGGAGTCAGAATTGGCAAAAAAAAAAACTTACATATCGTCGGTGTCATGCTTAAGTGTTCCATACGCCATTTTTGACATTTTGAGATAAAGGTACCTTACAAGGTTTTGAACCATGCTCTTTCGGATTTTTTGGTCGGTTTTTCTCTATCTCTTATAGTTTCTGAGATATTCAGATGCCAGTATGTTCCATATCCGTTTTGTGACCCAAAAAATCTTGTCGTTTTGTTCCATATCCATAAAGACTGGCGTATGGAACAAAACAACTTTGAACTTTTTAGTTCCATATCCATGTCGTTTGGCGTATGGAACAAAAAGAGACAAAAACGAATTGTTCCGCACCAAAAATGATGGCGTTTGGAACAAAAAATTGCCCATTTTTGCCAAGTTACGGAAAAGTGTGGCGTATGGAACAAATTTTTATAAAGGACTTGGTTTAAAAACTGAAGAATAACAGTTTCTAAATTCAAATATTTTTGATTATTGTATTGTTATATGAAAACGAAAATTTATAAATCGTTTAAACAAAAAATCCCTTGTTTAAAGACAAAATTTTGATGTAAGTCCACAAAAATATACTCAAAAACGTCCATTCAGCTTGAAGCTAACCGACTACAAAAATGGTATTATAAGAAAATCGCGTTTAAATGTTTTATGTTACCTTAGAAATGCAAAATATCAATCCGTTTTGTCCGATCGAAATTTTTACCACAAAAAAGTAGTGATAAGTGGCGGCAATCCCTTAAATAAGTCTTAAGGAAACCTTTAATTATGGTCCTTATTGTGTTTATATGAGAAAAATAAATGTTTCATTTAAAGTCCTGATTTTTAAACTCCACAGTAGCACTTCATATAAGGGAGGTGGAACACGATTGATAAAAAGTGTTTTGGTTGAAATGTGACAAAATGTGTTCCATGTGACACAAACTGCCAAAAACATGAAAAAAAGATTCCATGGAACAATTCAGCAACTTTTTGCAATTATAAAAATTGACCATAACTTCTAGACTATCACAGATATCTGACTAAAATAAAATACTGATATATTCTATGAGTTTAGTTAAGTAGAACTGAGCTCTTAAAGTATTGGATTATTGCACCATTTTTATCTTATATGGCCTTAAACATTAACTTGAGTTTTTCTCGAATCAGGCAAATGGCGTATGGAACACTTAAGCATGACACCGACGATATGTGGATTCAAATTCAACATTTTATTCTTATGCTAATATCTCCGGTTCTAATGCGGGTATTCCGTCAATGGAAACAGAAAATATCACCTTAAAGCAGTGTTCGAAAAAAACACTGTGGTACTGTACGATAATGTTCTGTACCGTACCACTGATGGATAGGTACACTACGATAACGTACCGCTCCGGAACACAAACACTAAAAAATATTTGACTATTGAGTTATAATTGCGACCTCTAGCGTGTTTATTATTACACTACAAACAAATAATTGGATATATAAGGATGTAACTCTGTTCTCTTATCATGTACACCAATGGAAAGTCAAAAGTTTATTTTCCAAGTACGAGGGTGGTTCGGAAACTTAGCCTATCAATGAAAGAGAATAGTAAGTTTATCAAAAATATTTTTTTTCAATATAATCTCCTGAAACTTCAATACACTTAGTCCAACGCTTTTCTAGCAATTCTATCCCTTGATTAAAATAGTTTTCCTCAAGGTCTTGAAAATAGTGGTTTACAACTGTAATTGCATCTTCATTTGAGGTAAAACGCTTGTCAGTAAGGAATTTTTTTAGATTTGGGAACAAGTAAAATTCACCGGGAGCTAAATCAGGAGAATAAGGTGGGTGGTCAAGCAACTCGTACTTTAATTCGTTGATTTTAACCATTGTTAAAACACTCTTGTGCGCTGGTGCGTTGTGTAGAGGCTCATGTAGATATGATTGTCTGTTCACAAGTTTATTTATCTGCGGTACCCTCAAGTTGTATGTTTGAACGCCTCTGGTTATTTTTACATGTCTACTAATGTTAACTAACAGTTCTTGTTAGTTTAATATTCCACCGAAAGTTGAGCTATGTTGATTTATTTAAAGAATGTAATTCACCTATTTAAGTTGTTGTTGCTTTTCTTCCCCTGTTAAACGGTGTAACTTGCCTATGGTGATCTGTTCCAGCTGATGCAGTTTAGTTGGTCACATTGTTGATTGGTTTGTTACCTAGGCTGTAGCCTAGTGGAAACGTTCTGGATTCCGAGTTACGAGGCCCGGGTTCAAATCCCATGACTGGCGATTCATTATTTATTTTCTTTTTTTTTATATTTTCTAATTCTTTTATGAATTTTTACAATAATTAAAATTATTCATATCTATGTTTCTCTTCATTCCCATATTATTATGTAAAATCGGATCAATTATTGCTGATGACTGTCGTCGTCAGTAAAGTCTCCTTTTCCAAGGTGAACCCCATGAAGCAACTCGTTGCACTTGTCGAGTTGTGGATAGAATACTCGTTGTTCTTTTTTTACATGTATAAGTGTATGTTAGCAACTTTTATTTATCATTTTCTTTATGCATTTCAGTCAATTCGGTTTTGAGTGAAAATGGTAGGATGAAGGTAGCCATCTTTCAACTTGGAAGGGTGCAATTGTGTAGGTGATTCAGCTATTGATGCCTCATCTTGGCCAAGGTTACAAATGGGTGTGGCGAGGAAGCCATCTTTCACATTTTCATTCTCGTCATAAAAGAGTTCACTTCTATTATTAAAGGAATTCTTGTGCAATTTTATTTTTTTTTCTGGTCAGCTAAAGTTTGCCTTAATTGTTAAACAATTATCCAAGTTTATCTCCAAGTGGAGTTTGGTGTAAAGTAGAAGTGCAAACAATTAAATACATTTGTGTTTTTATACCGACTTCCTGAGTTGACCTCCACCAAAATAACAATCCCATATTGTATACTTGCTGGTGACCCTTGGATGCATTTCATTTCCTGGCCTGGAACCTATATGGTTGCCTACTGGCAATATTTTTTTCCTTTTGCTCTGGGACTTGTTGTTAATGGTAAGATCATTAAAAAGAACAAAATCGCTGTGTGATCTGAAAGCTGATGGTTTCTTTGGTTCGTTGTTTCTTTATTCGTAGACTTCCCTTTTCCCCTCTTCGAATGTCTAATCTCCGTAGTCCATAAGCCGTTGCGTTGGAGAAAATTACTCACAAAAGTTGGTGAATTCAGTTGCCTACAGCCATACGAACGATCGGTACTGTGATTGGAAGAAGTAGTGACAGAAAATCCGTCGGAAAGTGCGATTCAACCATATCAAATAATCCTTAAGTGATTTTGTTTGGCTCGGAAAAAAGTGAAAAAAGCACCCTAATGCTGTTAAAAAAATCATAATTTCATAAAGATTATTTAATGTGTTTGCCCATAAATTGCCCTTAGTCTATCGAAGAAAAAAATTTTTGTCATTCCATAAAATAGTGTGCTTGCTCATAAGGAAACAATTTGGTATTGTAACACGATCAGAAAAAGAGAAGATTTCGGTTGTTAAATCGTTTAATTGGCCGCGAATGCTAATTTTTACCATAAAACAAGGACATTATCAAAGTGAAATTGTGAACAAGATTGCTAAAAACTCATGTTTAATAATACAGACATTGTTAAATATTTAAACAAAAGGTTATTCAATTATAAACTGAATCAAATCTGTGATGCTGTGGCAGTTCTCACTTCTCTGAAAGGCCTTTCATCGTGGGATCCACACCGTTCACCAAGTAAGTGCCAATTTGTTTTTGTTTATTTTCTGCATCGAACGAACACGATAGATCATTTATTGAGAGAGCGGACAGACAACCCGTTATACCTCTCATAGGGATAACGTGAATTGAAACAAAATATAACTTTTTGATATTTTAAGATCAATTAAAAATATTTGTTGTTATCAAATATTAAAATACCTGAATTAATAAATTAAATTTGATCCATATCCTTTGCTTTCGTGTTCGTTCGTTGGCTTTTCATTTCCTGTGGATTTACTAGTTGCTCAGAGTTGGTAACGTTATGGTTGGGCTTAACAGACTTCATGCTGTTAACGATTCTGATTTTCTGTTAACCCATCCCATAGAAAGTCTACAGTTTTAAAAGCACCTGTTGACTCTGTATGTTGATAATTTTTGGTTTTTTATTCATTTTGGAAGAAAAATTAAATGAAATTTATATATGTTTGTTACCATATCCAGAGCAATTAGCTAATTTAACATTATCTATATTGAATATGAGTTTTAACTAAAAATAATGTGCAATCTTATTGAACAAAATTCGTAAAACAATTAAAAGTTGAAATTTTCGATTTGATAACTACGATTCCCACTTGTGTGTATGGGTGTGTATGTGAAAAAAAACTGATGTAAAGTTCAACGAACTATCAGCTGTTATTGAAAAGAAAGAAAGAAGTAATTTTAGAAACATTACCGTCACACGCACATGCATACTTGTTACAATTCGGCGTTTCAAGTGCATAATTAGCTGTTACAATATCAGTTTTTTTGTTTCTTTGTTATTATTCCTATTTATGACATTCTTTTGGTAAACCAAAAATTTTGGAGCACGATTTAATATTTAAGTCGAATATCTGATTCTTATTAGTTTTTTTGATTTCAACATCTGGTAGAAGATTCTTTGGTTATTTGGATTTCCTTTTATTGTAATATATTGGTAAATCAACTATCACGTTTGCTTAGGTCAGTTTCTTTTGAAATTCATTGGTCTTAACTATCCTTTGGGCAAACATTTACTATTATTTGATGCATTATTATTATTTCTTAGTGTTAGTTATTATTCATAACATATTCAGTTATGCTGATAGTTGAGTATTTATAGCTATTCTAAATTTTTGTATTTACAAATTTGAGTTGTTTTAATAAATCAATGAATTCATTAATCATGTTTTAAGAACGATTTGAATGTTTGATTTCTGAGGGCTCGGAAGGTTGGTGGGTGGGTGAGTGAGAGTGGGTTTACCATGATTTATTTTAGCTTCTTAATTTGGTTTGATATGGTAAACAGGTTGGGTGGGCATTTCATGCAGCCAACAACTGTGCATGATTCCTCCAATCCTTTAAGATGATGGATCCTTTCTATTTTTCCTCTTTTTTCGGACTGCGGGTAATATCTTCTTTCGGTTTCCTTCTATATTTTTCCCCTTTGACTTCTGTTTCTTTAAACAAGTAGCATGCATTTGAAATCTTAACCAGTAGTGACACCATTAAATGAACTTTTGGCAAGACCTCACCCCAGTACCACGAGTGATAAGGCCGGAGGATTATGCGTGCATGGCCTTAAGGATCATTTATAAATTAATTGAGTATCAATTTGATCATTCCAACTCGATGTTTACTACAGTTGTCATGATGACAAATTATTTTTTTGTGTTGTAAGCCAGGACGTTTTTCTCGAATTTGTACCAAAAGGTTGCAATAGTATTCTGAATTTAATGTTTTACCCTTTTTGCTGATAGTCAATCAATAAAATACTTTTGAAGTCCCAAAAAACCGTTGCCATAACCTTACCGATTAAATTGTTTTTGCTTCTTTGGGGCCCTTCCTCCAGCTTCAGTCCATTGTTTGGATTGTTCTTTTGTCTCTGGAGTATAGTGGTGGATCCATGTCTCATCAACAGTTATGAACCGACGCTTAAAATCCATTTTATTTCGCTTAAAACGATCCAAACATACTTGAGAAATGTTCATTTTTATGCGTTTTTGATCGACTGTTAACAAATGCGGCACCCATCTTCCAGAAAGCTTTTTCATCTGTAGTTCTTCATGCAAAATTAAATGGACTCGATCATTTGAGATGCCCATGATATTAGCAATTTCACGCACTTTTATTCGTCGATCATTTAATACCATATCATGCACTTTGGCTACAATTTCTGTTGTTTTTGGTGTTTTTGGACGTCCACTAAGTGGTTCATCTTCAATGCTTGTACGACCACGTTTAAATTCAGCAACCCAATTTTGTACTGTTGCATATGAAGGAGCACTTTCACCTAACACATTCACCATATCATTATGAATTTCTTGTCCCGATAAACCTTTTTTATGTAAATATTTAATGACAGCACGTATTTCTAATTTTTCCATTGTAAAAAAATTGCGGATGCGTCTTTTTTGAACACCTGTTTCCACATGAAGGAGTTGCCAGATCAAAACAAAATTTAACACGTGTTCATAAAAGATATGGAAGTTTCCAAAACACTTAACTTTTTTCTGTTTTTACCGCTTTTTGTGCTAGGCTAAGAAGTTTCCGAACTGCCCTCGTATATCTTACTTACCCGGAATATGTCTTCCAAAGTTGTGGTCTATTTAACCCTCTAACTATTATCTCATCATCATCTCAAATTGCAAGCTTCTTCTTCGTCATAAACCCTTACCTTATTTAAAATTTCGCGTTGATCGGACTAGTATTGCGAAATACAGAGCCGCAACAAAATTGGATAAATATTAAGTTTTTGGTCCATTTCACCCGCTTAATATTTCACGATCATCACCAATAAAAATAAGGATCTATTCTGGTCTGAACCCGACCTTCATACAAAATTTCGTGATGATCGGTCTATAATTGCGGCCTGGAGTTTGATTACAATTTATAATGGACAGAAGGACGGACGGACACACATCTCAACATCGCTTTATCTCGTCGAGATATCAATCTTCATATCCACATTGGGGGTCTCCGACGAATATTTCGCGGTGTTACATGAATTTTTACCAAAACAAACTTATAATACCCTTTCCACATAGTGGTGTAGAGTATAATGAAAAGAAAATGTGAAAACAAAAACATCTGATTTTGTTTTTGGACAATGCAGCACTAAAAATCGTAGTGTTCCGACTGTCGGAACACTAAAATTCGGAGCGTACCACGAGCCGAAATGCTAAGAATAACGTTAAGGTAATCGTCTGTTTATTATGATTTGTGAGGAAAATTAAATATTTTATTTTTTTGGGATAAATAAATACATATTAATAAATAAAAATTAGAAGAACATGTAAAAAACAAAAACATCTGATTTGATTTTTAGACAATGGAGCACTAAAAATCGTACTGTTCGACAGCAGAGCACTAAAAATCGTAGTGTTCCGATTGCGGAATAACTAAAAATCGTAGTGTACCACGTGCAAAACACTAAGGTAATGTACCATACATGAGTTTTTTTATGACTTGTGAGAAAAAATATCATATTTTATGTTTTTTGTGGATAAATATAAATTAAGAAATAAAAATTAGTAGGAAATGAGAAAAACATCTGGCTGGTTATTGGACAATAAGCACTAAAAATTGTACTGTTGGACTGCGGAGTACTTAAAATCGTAGTTTTCCGACTGCGGGTCACTAAAAATTGTAGCGTTCAACTACGGAGTACTAAAAATCTTAGTGTTCCGACTGTCGGATCTCTAAAAATCGTAGCGTACTACGAGTCGAAACGCTGTTTATTATGATTTGTGAGAAAAATTAAATATTTGATGGACTGTGGGACAAGTAAAAATTAATAAATAAAATGAACATGTTAAATCCATATGTTTTACATTAGTTACAAACGTTGAGAACATTAGTAGAAAATTTGAAAAAAATCATTTGGTTGTTGAACAATGGCGCACTAAAATTGTAGTGTTCCGACTGCGGAGCACTAAAAATTGTAGTGTTCCACGAGCCTCAACACTAAGAAATAACGTGAAGGTAATGAACCACACATATGATTCTTACGATCTGTGTGGAAATGTGAGATTTTTTTGATAGGCATTTTACATGCAAATGTATCCTGATATTATTTAGATCTGATATTATTTAGCTCGTGACATAGACCATTACCATGTATGAAAAATATACAAATTTTATATTTTAATTCCTGGAGGGCATATACCGGCAAAGTAGCCTACATCTATAATAATAATTACTGACCTTTCTCCTGATGCAAATTGCAATAATGTGTCTGCTAGATAACGGGCCTACTGCCTAATATATAATGGGTTTTGTGTAGAGAACCACAATTTCCTCCCATGCTACAAATTGTCTCTATCATGACAGAGAAATTTTCAGTTCAGTTGTCAAATTGGATTTTTCATACAAATATTGCAACATGGGATCGCCTCGCCACCTTTTTTATACCTCAGGATTTAGGGTAAGGGGGATACAAACAAAATACGACCAAAGATGTGTCTCATCAAAATATTGGTTTTAGACCCCAAGTATGTTTGGACGATGAATGTCAGACAATTTGAAATATATTTAGTCCTGTCCGTTCGTCTGTCTCTCTTAATGTCTAGCTGGCTGGTGCGCACGATAACTCTCGAACGGATCTACCGATTAGAACCAAATCGTAAGTTCAAATGTAGGCTATGTCGGTCCACACCTCCCCCATAAAGTTCAAAATTGTTTTCGAAAAATTGTGTGAACGATAAGTGGCGAAGTGAGCAATCGATTTGCTCCAGATTTCCATATATTATTATTCGTTCCAGATATATATATCGGATAAGACTATATCGGTCCACACCCTAAGTACCTCCCACACAAAATTCGGAAAAGGGAAATTTAAGAGTCCTCTCGAATAGTTTTGAAATTTTTTCAGCAGGAGATTTTCTGATTGGTCGAAACTTTACACATCGTATTATTTCATCCAGTCATGTTGGAATATGGACTATATCGGTCTGTCCTTCGAATACCTCCCACACAAAATTTAGGAAAAGTGCAGTTTGAGGACCCGTATCGGATCTATTTGTTTTTGTTTTTTTTTGAAGGAGGTTCTTTTCACGGTATCTATTCAGGGTCTCAATCCTTGTTCTATGAAAATCTGAAATGAAAATTTTTATAAAGAAAAAAAAATTTCAGATGAAAAAAATTATAAAGAAAATGTTTTTCATTTCGAATTTTCATGGAACGAGAATCCAGCTCCTGGTCCCTTTTCCGGGGTAAGTCATACTTCCTAAGATAATAGCCCAGAAGTTCCAAAAACCCCTGCCTGCTCCAACTAAAATTACAAATCTGAACAAATAATTTTCAAACTTTTCCAAACCTCAGAAGTTAGCTTACTAAAATTGATTTGGTATAGCACCATATTACGATACCTACAGATTCCACGTATTTTGAAGCAATATAGTGTTACAAAATAAATATATTTTTATACGGCAGTTAGCGCAGCTGACTTATACTATCTTCTTTGTTGTGTAATTGAAAATGAATAATTTTGGGATTTATATGTACATTTGTTTGCATGCACAGTTTTTTAATTTCTATTCATTGTTAGTTATTTCTACCGGTATAAAATATATTTTAGATATCACAGTATATGCCCACAATGAACTATTTTCGAAGCATATGTGAGGTTCAAGTGCACAATTTGAGACGATAGATCTTCAATAAACTCGCAATTTTCCAAATATACCAAATTACATGGTACATATATATTTATTTATTTATTTTAGGTGTATTCCAAAAAGGAACCTGATATTCAAAGACAATTTGAAGATGTAGCAGGAGGGGCTAATCAATGTGAATTTTCCAATTTTCGAATATTTTTTAGAAATGTATAATTTATATATTTTTCCACAAACATCCCAGTAAAGACAAGGGAGGCTTCTCTTATATCAATGGATACATATTAAGTTATTGATATGTGACCTAGTTTTTACCGCCGAGTCCGAACGGCGTGTCCTAAGTTGCCACTTATAATGACGTTTTTCATGACTGAAATACTCAGGAAATATCGCCAACATTACTAATGGGTTTTTTGCCACCGTTGACAAGTTGATGGGAATCGAACCCGGACATTCAGCGTGCAAGGTGTTTGCACATAGCTAATTCCTACAGGTTGTGTTGTAGGGTATCACATGGTCGGCCCCGTCGACTATAGCATTTGCTTACTTGTTTCTACTAAAGTTCTCAAATTTTGTAACTAATTTAAAGTATATGGATATAAAATGCTCATCTTAATATTTATTTATTAATTTTTACTTGTCCCAAAAGCCATAAAATATTTAATTTTCCTCACAAATCATAATAAACTCATGTGTGGGGTCTGTAGTCAGAACACTACAATTTTTAGTGCGCCATTGTAAACCAACCCTACCTTATTAATTAATATGGATACATACATGGATTCAAAAGGTGTATCTTTGTTTTTATGTCTTAATTTCTACTTATATCAAAAATCAGAAAATTTTTAATTTTCCAAAAATCAAATCAGATGTTTTACACATTTTCTTCTAATTTTTATTTGTTAATATGTATTTATTAATCCCAAAAATATAAAATATTTAATGTTCCTTACAAATCATAATAAACAGGCGATAACCTTAACGTTATTTTTAGCGTTTCGACTCTTGGTACCCTACGATTTTTAGTGATCCGGCAATCGGAACACTACGATATTTAGTGCTCCGCAGACGAACACTACGATTTTAATTGCTCCATTGTCCAAAAACCAAATCATGTGTTTTTCACATTTTCTATTAATTTTTATTTTTTAATTTGTATTTATTAAAAAAAAACATAAAATATATAATTTACCTCATAAATCATAATAAACTCATGTGTGGTATTTTTAGGGATCCGCAGTCAGAACACTACATTTTTTAGCGCACCATTGCACAACAACCAAATCAATGTTTTTCATATTTTCTACTTAAGTTCCCAACGTTATGAATTAAAACAAGTAGGAAAAGCGTTAAGGTCGGGCCGAACTTTTTATACCCTCCACCACAAATTTCAGCCATTTCGATGGATTAATGTGGCCACAACCTTCAAAATACCGAAAATCGGAAGGTACCGTTCTATGGGTGCTATATGATGGCGTGGACCTATACCTACAAATTTCTTGGCGAAAGTTCTATACCCCCAACGAAGACTAAATACCATCTCGATGTGATAATGAGGCCAAAACCTTCAAAATATATCAAAACGTGGACCTATATAAACATTTTATGGAAGAAATATTTCTTAACCTCTGGAAACACAAAATACTAAGTTACAACCGATTCTGGCGTCAAATGGGACTAATACATTCAAAATATATTAAAATGACGCGTACTTTATATGGGGCGTTATATGGGGTCTAAACCAAAACGTGGACCTATATAAACCAACTTCGGTAGGAATGTTTTTTGGCCTCTGGAGACACAAAATACCAAATTACAGCCAATTTAGTGGTAAAATGGGACAAATATCTTAAAAATTCCTTAAAACGACGACGCGTCACGCATCATTTTGTATGGGGGCTATACGAAAACACGGACCTACATAGCCCGCTTTCAATACTAAAAGTCCTACGTACAAATAATAGATTTTCCCAAAATGTCATCCACCTACGTCAATCCGTTCGGACGCTAGAGTGATTTCCACAGACGGACAGACGGACGGACATGGCTATATCGATGTAGAATTGCACGCTGATCAAGAATATATATAGTTTGTGGGGTCTACAATGATTATTTCGAGTAGGTACAAACGGAGTGACAAACTTAATAAATTTGAAAATTTCTTTGGAAAGTTTGATAGTTTTTAGCCTAGACGTACTCTTGACAGTCTGTCGTACGACCATGTGATGTGTTGTTTACATTGACTTGAAAAAATCACTTTGCAAAAAAAAAAATGGAATTTACTCGTAAACATTTTCGTCCAAGAATTTTTCACAAATGTCAACGTGAATAATCACGACAAGAATGCATCGATCAAATTAAATCTTTGTATGTCGATAAAGGACCATCCTATAGGACTAGGAAAAACTGGTTTAAGAAATTCAATCGTCAGGGTCGCCCAAAATCTACCGATGTGCCAGAAAAGAAATATGCCGTGCGTGAACGGATAATGCGATATCGCCGAGTTATATATTGTGAGGTAGAGGCATCTTTGGGCATTTCCTCCACCAACTAATTTTTGATATTGCGTAAACACCTGGCCGCAAAAATGGATTTTCTCGTTAGATCCAGCAAAATTGGACAATCGGTCAAAAAAGGCTATTGTGGATTGTTTCAAAGAAATTGTGCATAAAATCGATGACGGTGCTTCGAACGACGGTTATAAGACCGCCACAGACGACGAATCTAGGATCTATGTTTAGGAGCCCGAAAAAAAGCAAGAATCGGCCGTCTGGGTGCTTGAAAACGAGCCAAATCTAACGAACTATACGGCTTATGAAATGTAGGATGGTTAATTCTGAGTGTTACACTACTATTTGTTTGCCTTTTTCTTGGTGTCTTTTCATGGTTTTTGATGGAGATAAGTCGGTTTTATTTGAAACGAGATTTTATACTTCATTCGGAATATACATATGTAAATGGATTATTTTAAATATTACCAGCGACCTATTATTTTATCTTTTTTTGATTAAAACATTTTCAATCTCTCTTTGGTAATTCTATTACATAATACAAAACCCGGTTCCATTCACGATGCCTTCTTTGCAATTGAAGGAAGGCTTTAGCATTCACCTTTAACAATGCTGCAGCAACCTTGACCTAAATGATTTTTTGTTATTCACATTTCATTTTAATTTGAAATTTTCAACTTCGTTGAAATGGCTTCGTTTCTACCAAAAAGAGCAATAACAACAGCAGCAAAAACATTTCGACCATTGTTGTTTCATCGTTTACAAAGATTAACAAGTTTTCATATAAAAATATCGAGTGGACTCCAGAGCAACAACCGTTTGGCTGGCCAAACAAGTAGGACCTCTCAACAGAGACTAATCGCCGCACAAATGGACGAAACTTGAAGTGCCATTATCAGCTTTTTCTCTTTTCTGTTGTTTTTCCTCGAGCCACCGCACACACAGATAGCAAAGAAGGCTGGTACAAATTCTTGAATTTGTGTAACCGAGTGGCCAAGTAGGTGTTGATGTTTTCCTTTGTGGATGACAGAATAAGTGAGCCTTTGCTGTTAAGCATTATTGCTACTTTAGTCAGCTTTATTCTTAATTAAAATTAATATTGATTCTTAAAATATATTGTTTTTTATTGTTTTTTTCTTGACCGACATGTGCAAAAGTAGGTTGCTATAATGAAAAGTAAGAAAAATGAGAGTTTGTTTATGAATACATAGATACAATAACACAATAAAATAAATATACTTATTGAGTAGGATTTTGGGTAGGGAATTCCCGCAACGGGAATCCCGGAAAAATTTATATTTACATTTATCACAACTGATACTGAACCATAAGGAATTATTTGTCGTTTCTTTTATACCACGGAAACAGGATCCGATTATGTTTTTACATCAGGAAATAACAATAGGCAAAATTTTCCAATAAAAAAATCAGCTTGAGCCAGGCTGGGGTTCGAACCCACGTCCTTGAAAAACACATGGAAAAAAGTGTTGTCACGGCGTGTTAGTGTTCAGAACCAAACTCATAACTTTCAAAGGCTATGCTAAGCGTTTGTCATGAAAGCCATACAAAGATTTGAACAAAAAATTCAACTTTGTAAAAAAACAACTTGCATTTGAAAGAGGAAAAAGTTAGATGATAGCAAAGCCGCCCCACAATCGATGTGTCTGAGGAGCCTTCCTAAACCAAAGGCGAAAGATGTCATGTCACACAGTGGAGGTTGTGTGGGTTCGTATCGTCGGCTTTCCTTTTTCAAAAAAAGTATCTTGGTCAGTAAGCTCGTCTCTAACGAGAAATTAATTAAAAAAAGATTTGGAAATAAGTTAAATACAAAAAATGTTACTGTCGAACTTTTCTATAACGAACTACCCTGCAAAGAATACTTCTACATGTATGAAGAAGTGATTTTTAGGCCACAAGTGGAAATTCCCACACGAATCACTCTATAACGAATTTTCTGTATAACGTTGTAATTCGGCTCTCTTTCTCTCCAAGTGCTACCTTATATATAAGTTTGACTGTATAAATAAAACCCAGGAAATAATATTTTAATGATTTCCTTTTATCTTTAATTTTTTAGTGAATACATTTTTTGAGCACTGAGAACCACATAACCAAATCACATCCCATTTATGCCGAAAATGTAGATAAAACTTTGAAATACCTAAAATCGGGTTGTACCGTTATATGAGGCTGCAATAACACCTGGAACATTGGGAAATCCAAATGCCAAATTACAGCCAATTCGGACTAAAAATGTAGATAAGAATATCAAAATACCTGAAATCGGAGATGTACCGTTATTGGTTACTAGATTTGAACTAAACAGACACCAGAGCAAGTTATATAAAACACTTTAAAAGTAGATCCATGTTTTTACATCCCTGAATTTAAGATATACGATTCTGCTACCCGTTCCTCGTTTTGGTATAGCAAAACAAAAAAATCTCGAGTTCAGAGACCGGGTGAATAACATCCCTAACTAGACGGTCCCATTCATGTTTAAAACAAAATGATCTATGAGATATTCCAGGAATATTCGGAAAATTAAGTTTACGCAGTGGCGACATACTTGGAGATTACAAGTTTTATATTATCGCCCTTAATAAAGTGAGATGGAAAGTGGAAGGCGACACAACAACAATACATAACGTTCATGCACTTTACCAAATAAATTTAACTCCAGTTTCACTACTTTAGATAAAGCTTTAATAAGAATAGGGATAAAAACTAAATGCTTCAACTTCAGTTTTATATTCGCTCAAGCCCTTTACGGAAGACAAGTACGAACAGACCTGCTATTTACTTTAGGAATGTCTAGTTCATATTCTCTGGTCGCTGCTCGAATATCACATTAAAATTGTGACTTTAACATCAAAATTGGCCCAACTAAAACTACCCAGGAGCTTCGTGAAAACACTCCTCATACTGGGATTCCTTGCAATAAGGTAGGCGTATACGTTACGGCAGTAGTTATACGTAACAACATACATTTATTTAAATAAGTCATGGTCCACACTAGAGTGATTGAAATGAAATAATTTCATGAAATTAGGCGTTCTTTGATCGAGTTCCCCACTACAGCAATTTCGCAAAATTGCATTAGTATGGCCCCCGATCTAAAAACGCATAGTTTCATGAAATTTGTTCAATGAAATTACTCTAAACTACATAATAATTTCATTATTTTTTGTTCGAAAGGAACATTTAAATATACACCAAAAATATAATTAAACTTAAATTTGTTTTTTCCCCTCACACTCTCATTTTTGTAAATTTTGCAATGATGCTCAATCATATTCTATACTTACTCGTATTTGTTAATTTGCTTTGTATAACTTTTAATCTGATAAAAGCAAAGAATGCTTCAAAGCTGTAAAGGAGCATTTGTTCAGTTTAATGCAATCCAATCCAAGTATTATATGAATACTCATGAATGAAGTGTTCAAATAATCCTTGGTGTGTTAGCACTTCGAAAAGAAAAAAATAAAAAAAAAATACCCAAACCGAACCTAGAGAATACAAACAAAACCATCACTACGAAGTGTGAACAAAACAGAAACGACAATTTATAGAGCAGAGAAAAAAGTAAACATTTCCAGTTGAAGTTGCCGCTAATGCTGATCCCGCTGCCATTTGGGTTGGAACAACAATAATCACTACCCGGTGACAATAAATGCAATAATAAACATTAAAGAGAATATGGCAACAATTGCAATGAATACCCAAGTGGTTAAGCTGGTACTGCATGTTGGGATTTAATGGTTGAGTTGTGTTTTCCGGAATTGGAAGCAATGTGCAAGTGATGGGGGAGTTGTAATTATAATTAGCTAATATATAGTTTTAAACTGTTTCAGTAATTTCTTAACCCTAATACCAGGGGTATTAGGGTCATTTGATGACCCAAAATCGTATTTATCATTTAATTAAAAGTTCTAATACTCAGTGCATTAATTGTTGAGATATACTGATTTTTATTAGTTTCCTCAAATTTTATGCTTAGAATTCTTCATATTTAAAGTACCTACAACCTCGTGCCTCATTGCAAAATTTTATTTTGTTTATTTAGCATTTTTGTTATATATTTTTTTTTGTTTTTCATGACAACAAAACAACAATTAAAGAAAATTGGCATTAAATGTAATTTTTACATTCATAAGTAGACAGGGGAATTTATGCAACCCCTATTTTTGGTCCGATTCATGTCAAATTTTGGGACTGGGCATATTTTTGGCTTCTGATTACATTGCAATCGAAACATATGACATATACAAAATAATGCAAAATGCATAAATTTTAACATATGCAAAATGTATGCATTTTACATATTTTCTTATGCAACAAATATTTCAATAATAGATACAAAAATGTTTGTACGTAAAATTTTTCTGTTTAAAAATCTTTTCAGACAAGTCAATAAAGTAGAGAAATGTATAACCACAGCCTCAACCTTCAAAATATCGAAAATCGGGAGGCATTGTTCTATGGGGGCTATATGAAGGCCTGAACCTAAACTGACAAATTTTAGGTGGAAAGTTGTTTACCACCATTGAAGACTTAATACCAAATTTCACCCACTTCGATGGGATATTGAGGCCACAACCTTCAAAATACCAGAAATCCGGAGGTACAGTTCCATGAATGCTATATGAAGACGTAGACCTATATCGAGAAATGTCAGGTGGAAAGTTATATACCCCCCATGAAGACTTAATACCAAATATCAGCCATTTCGGAGGGATATTGAGGACAAACCCTTCAAAATACCAGAAATCCGGAGGTACAGTTCTATGGAGGCTATATGAAGACGTGGACCGATAGCGACAAATTTCAGATGGAAAGTTTTATACCCCCAACGAAGACAAAATGTAAATTTTAGTCATTTCGGTGGGATGTTGCAAAAAGAGGAAAATCTGTCATACTGCTGCTGATCTGACATTTATTTGACAAATAATGTAAAAGAAACAAATAAAGCAAAGTGAACTGTCAAAGCAAAATAAAAAGAAATAAAATAAATAATAAAAAATTTAAACCAGTGAAATAAAAAAAACAGTGAAATTTATTTTGTTTGTTGTTATTTTTTTAAGCAGCCATGTATTTTTTAATATTGTTTTTTCCGTTCCTTTACTTTTGTGCAAAACTTGTTTAGTGAGAGCAGTTTTGACAGTTCTCTCTTTTGCTAGTTATACTATTAAACAAGTAAAAAAAGTATCAGTCGGTTTTGCCGACAGAGATATACCCTCAGCCTGTGTGTATTTAAATACCTTTTTCCAAAAAAAAAAAAAAAGAAAAACTTATGTATTTAGGGGGGTTTTCAAAATTTTGAATGCAAGTGAATGCAAGTTGCTACAATAAAAATCAAAGCGATTCGTGAACAGGTCCTAAACTAAACTTTTCCGAAATTTGTTGTGGGAGGTACCCGAGGGAATGGACCGATTGAGTCCATATTGGAACCTCATCTAAGTCTGGTAGAAATTTCACGATGTGCAAAGTATGGACCAAATAGGTTACTTCCTTCAAGAGTTATCATGCGCACAAATTTTCCGAACTTTTCATGGGGGAGGTACCGGAAGGAGTGGACCGATATAACCCATCTTCGAAATTAAACTAAGTTTGGACAAAATATTACGATACCCAAAATTTGGTTCGAATTGGTTTACCCGTTCGAGAGTTATCGTGCGCACCAGCCAGCCAGACAGAGAGGTAGACAGACAGACGGACGGACATTGCTAAATCGACTCCAAATTGTCTGAAACACGTTTGGTCCAAACATGCTTAGGGTCTAAAACCATTATTTCGATGAGGCACATTTTGCCCGTATGAAAGTGTATATACCCTCGTTAGCATAAATGCTGAGGGTGTAAAAAGTAAAGGTACAAAACTAATCGATCACACAATATATTCTTAAGAAACTCATGTTTAAAAACCACCCAACAAATAATATTGGTGACCAAGGATAACGAAAATCTAAGTAAAAATCGTAAACTGGAGCTTTGATCTATATCTAAAGGACAAGAATTGATGGAAGAAAACTGCTTCTGGGTAACTCGACAATTTGTTTAAGAAAAAGTCGGATAAAACAACCAACTTTTTCATTTTGTTGACTAGTGTAATGTATGCATGTAATGAAATTATTATCTAACAGCAACATTGATTTATATCATGATCCGGCGCCTACAAAGTGCTTTGTTACTAAAACATTTTTACGTTATTTAAATGGAAATTACATTCAATTACATCATTAAAAGTTCAATGTAAATTACATTTACAACTGCATGCAGATGGCGTAATCGGACAGACATACACACACACATTCAATTCTGTTCATATAATTAGTTGGTTTGTAAAAATGTATTGTTCACAATGTCGTCGTTTGCAATACTTACATATTTACCTCCATCCATACTCGCCCTAAGCCGGTCTCCAAATTTCAACGCTAAAGTGTAAATGAGTACCCATATTAATAAATAATTGTGTTATGCGTTGATGAATCATCAGGATAGCACACAAATTTTTAAATTTCCATGAAATACAAATTAAATGGATTGAAAAATACGCACAGAAATCAACAGTGGTCGTTACACGAACACAAACAAACACATAATTGTTGAGGTGACGGCCCCTGGTCGAAGATTCCTCCGAGTCAATCCGGTGCATAGAACCGGCCGTCGCGTCCTCATTCTTTATGGACGCAACCAGTCCAGGTTGCAGAATTCTTGAGTCTGGATACAGAGGAACTTGATAACTGAAATAATACACGAACGAACATATATGCGTTGCTACAACAACAACAACAGTGGTCGTTATGACACAAAGGATACAAATTGAAATATTTTTTACAAGTCCCAATTTTATTGTATGATTGTATCGACAAATTTTGCATGTTGCAGATCTTACCAAGGATTTCTCGAAGTTTTTTTAGTGATTGATTCTGGGCTTCTCTTATGTAGTAGGGGGGTTGTATCGGAATGAAACATAATGTAACCAAACATACCACGTAAGTTGGAAATCGGCTGTAAGCACAGAACGAAAAAACACCCTTTGTACTGAAAACTCCTTGCAATTAGGTTTATATATGTACGTTACAATAGTAGTTATACGCCACACAATTGAACCAATTTTAAATGGAAAGTACTTACACCTAGAAAGTTTTTAGGATTCTGAAACAATGTTCATAGATGAGAAAAATCAAAAAACAAAAAAAATCATAATTAATTTAGTTAATTAATGACCTAAGGATACTACATTGAAAAATCGATATCTAGCGAAGTCCTACACACACATCAACCGCTACTCGACGATCGTTTCGTTAGCTGGAGCCCCTATTTAAACATCCAAGATTGCAAATTTGCATTTGTGAATTTCAAATTGAAGCTTTTTATTTCCAAAGACGACTCATTTGTCCCCCTTCTATTCCAGAAATCAATCAAAATCGCCGGAGTGCTTTTTAAATAAATTGCGATTCAAGTCAGTGACCTGCAACCGGTGCCAATTTTATGAATTGCGGTAGACACAAGAGAAAGCGATACTAGTACGCACCACCACTCTCTTTTTTGCGTTAGAATGTAATCAATATTCTGTTGAAAGTCAAACACAAACATTGCTGAATCATATTTAACGCAATGTATGTAAAGACTTTACTGCTTCGTACAAATTACTACCTCTTGCTCGAATTGTTCGTGTTGACTTCGTTTCGAGTATACTTTATGCATACAACTAGCGAAAAGAAAAACAATCGAAAACACATAAAAAATCTAAACGCATCAAATAAATCACAGTTATGTCCGCCTATGTACGTTGTCGTAACACCAAAACAAACGCATTCTTTGTTTAGCTAACACAGCCTTTGTATAACACAACAACACACCTCTCTCATAAATTCCCCATATTTGTAGACAGCTATGTTTAGACAACTGTGTTGTTTTTGTTTTCAGTTCTCTCATACTTTATGCCTTGTAGGATTACTACTCTCTCTTCATGTGGTGTTTGTTTGTACATAAACGATCACAGATTAGTAGTTCGTAGATCACACACATTTATGAATGAATCAAACCGATTGTTTGAGATAAGAAATGTATTCTTGTGGTAGTCATTGGCGTATGCTGATTTTTGGTAAAATGAATGATTTGTTTACGAAATGATGCGATACACTACATAGTTGCGTTGATTCAACGCAGGCCTCTGATTCAAGTTGACATTTTAGGGGTATTTTAGTTTTTCACGATTTTGCTTGGAAGTCACAAGTCCTATCGATATAGGACTTAAAAACATGTTGTAGACATTAAAATTCTCTACAAGATTGACTTTTGTGATATTTTCGTAGGTTTTACCGTTATTGAGATATAAAAGTTTAAATTAGGACAATGCATTGACTGTATCGCCTCCTTATACAACAATGTCATACATGGTGCGCCTTACCTAACTTTAAGTGAAAACCGCTCACACCTGGGAAGTTTTTGCGGATCTTGATACAGCAGTGTTCATAGATGAAAAACATCCAAAAACAAGAAAATATTGCTGGAGGGATTTTTAAATAAATAAATAAAATAAATATTTTAGGTTTTTGCGATTTTGCTTGGAAAACGAAATGTTCTATCGAAATAGGGCTAAAGAAAAAGTTGTAGCTGTGAAAATTCTTTAGACGACTGACCGTTATGATTTGTTCATAGGTTTAACCATTTTTGGGGTATAGTAGTTCAGCTCACATTTGAAGGCATTTTTTGTTAGGTTTTCACGATTTGCTTGAAAACGGTAAGTCTTATCTAAATGTAACTAGATAAATTCGTATAGCTGTGAAAATTTTCTACAATATTGGCTTTCGTAATTTCGTAATCCCTTGTACCGTTTTTGAGATATAAAAGTTTAAGTTGGGAAATTTCAGTCATGGCATAGTTTTATAAGAAGACGATACAGTCAATGCATTGTCCCAATTTAATCTTCTATATCTCAATAATGGTAAAAGCTACGAAAGTATCATAAAGGTCAATCTTGTAGCGAATATTTTCTTTAATCCTTTTCGATAGGACTTGCGGTTTCCAAGCAAAATCGGGAAAAGCTAAAAAACCCTAAAAATGTCAACTTGAAGCGCGATTTATTTAAAAAGCGCTCCGGCGTTTTTTTTTTTTTTTTTTTGTTTTTTGATTTTTCTCATCTATGAACATTCTATTTTTAGAATACTTTAAAACTTCCAAGGTATAAGCACCTTCCATTTAAAGACAAAAATGTTCGCCTAAACAAAATGTTCGCCTAATGTTCCCTTTCCAGATGCGCCAGTTGTTCATTATATATGTATTTTCCAAAGTCTGATATTCCAACACAAACAGTTCGTCTTTTGAGTTAATGTTCTTCTTTTGTTGTTGTTGTTCAGATCAGAGGTTAATTGTTAAGTAGATTCCTTTGCACCTGAAGCTTTGCGTCGCTGTCATCGTCGTGTGACCTTATTTGTTTCATGTACTTTTCTGCATTTTCTATCCTAATTAACGAACATTGCTCCCAGATTTTCTTCCTTTCGACGAATTAAACTACCTACAATGAGGCCAGAGCCGCCACAAATAACAAATTAATTAAAATTCAATTTGTAATGTTTGCTATTTTGCAATGTTGTGTTTTTGTGTGTGTGTTCATGTCCAACGTTCTCACCGTTGTCGCAATCGCAATTCGATGTTCAATATATAGCTGCAGTTGGTAGCAGCTATTACACGCGATATTACAAGCAACTGCAGACGGTGGCTGTGTGGACACAGCACGGGATACAGGACACATATTGTTCGTATTAAGTCAAGTAATTGTAAAATTTGACAGCCTTACTCGCATTGGTGTGTTACCAATAACCAGTTCGTGACCGACTGAAGTACTAATACTCACAAACATACATAGGTAGAGCCGGACAATTGAAGTGTTGAACAACCATGACAGTCTTCGGATGAAAAATGTGGCTTATTGTTGGAAAATTTGGATAGAAAAATTTAAAATGTAATTCTTCTACCTCTTAGCCGTAAAAACATTATAATAATTCAAATAAAACTTCCATAAAACAAAATGTAGAGATTATCATGTGAACACGATCGGTATTTACGTATAAATTTAGCATATCGTCACCTGAGATGCGCAAAGACGTAACCCTCAAAGAATTACGTTGAGGGCTACGTCTTTGAGCATTTCAGGTGACGATATGCAGGTTGAAGCTCATGTTTGGAGTATATTAACACACGAATTGTCAACACAACCTTTGAACACATTACGATAATATGAACTATATTTTTGCGGATATACCCCGTTGTGAAGAACACAAGGAATGCACCAAAATGGGTACTGCTTCGACAACTTGTTGTGTGCTGAACCCGTCTGAATGTTACAGTGGTTTCATAAGGAGGCATCATCATGCAATCCTCAGTGAGGCATTCGTTGGTTTCCTAAACATGTAATATCTAATAGCTTGCAACTGATTCATGAGGAGCGTTTCTTCCAGAGGCATCTATTTCGAAGTAGTCTACGATGAAGTAAATCGTATTTTGAAGCTTTCATTATTTGTCATATTTTAGGTAACATACCTCGTTATCAAATATTAAGCTAAACTTCCACTGCCATAACATCATCCCTCGATACTGTTACAAAACATCAAACTACCAATTTGGCACACACTGTAGGGGTAGTGTTCGTGTTATAATATCAACTGCTAGTGCGTGACTGTATGTGCGTGTGTTCACACACACATTGGCATTCATACTGGTTGTTGCTAATGTATGCAGGATCGTGCAGTGCGTACGTGAAGATGGGCTTGTCGATGCATTATATTGTCGAATTGATGAGGCGTTTCACTTTTTTTCGGATACGTTTCATTGATTATGTATTTCGAACAGGACAACATTGCCTACATCGACATTTTAGTTTGTTACCTCGTTCATCCACTTGCAGGCAGGCCTTCGACGCGATTGCTTTTTTGTGGGTGCTAGTTTTTTTTTCTTTTACATGATGCTATGCAATTACTTCGATTAAAATTGAGTTAACAGAGACTGTGACTGATTGCATTGAAATCATCAAACAATTAACAAAAAATTGGCCGAACAACAAAAAGCTATATAAGGCGGCTTGTGTGTGTAATGTACTTTTACAAAAACTTTGCAATTATAATGTTTTTCTGAGCAAAAGGAAAAACATGGAGATGAGATAGAGACATGGTATCCTCAATATGGTGGTAAACAACATACGGCCTACAGTGTAAACACATTGTCGATGTGTAAATTCCATAAAGCACCTTTAGCCAACAGTTGACTGTCGAGTGCTTTTCGAACTAGCATGAATACGAAATGTGTAAGCATTATTTGGTTGCGTAAGCATTATTTTGTTGAAGAAATGAAAATGGAGATGATTTTGCAGTTGTTTATATTCGGCAGCTGTGTTTTATGTGTTGTTGACCTGTTTTATAGAGATAATCAGTAAACAACTGAATAATTATTGCAGAAGAGTTGAAAAAAAAAGAATTGGAATACAAATTTGCACAACTAATTTGATGAGTTGCAACTAAAAAAACTTTCAGTAATTGAAACGCAGAATAAGGTCGAGACATCAAATATATAGTTCATTTTCAAAATTATACGGCTGACGGTAGTAGAATGTGCGACCATTTTAATATTTTGTTTCGTGTAAATTTCAGTTATCTGGTTCAGACTTTTCTATGTCCAAACTTAAAAATTCAGCAACCGAGATAGGCTGGTCACTAGCTGTTTCTTTAGCTTCGAGCGTCCCTTAGCGACATCATCATTGTGATGTATGATGATGAACCGCCTCCCCATTAAGATGATCCAGTGGTGTCATAAATGGCAACCTATTACAGTCCTCAAGGTGACGTTTTGGCATAATTGCATATTTTTTTTTTTATTGAATAAAAAAAGGCGTTGCACGAATGAGTTAAATAATTTTTCCTCCCGATTTCCTGACATTGACAATAGGGACCGCTACAACTAAAATCGTAATACCTAATTTAAAAAATTTATAAACAAGAACAAGTAAATACCAAGCCATTTCAATAAATTATTGTGGCCATAAACTTCAAAATACCGAAAATCGGGAGGTACCGTTCTATGTGGGCTATATGAAGGTGTGGACCTGTACCGACAAATTTCTGGGGGAAAGTTTCGTACCCCCAACGAAGACTAAGAACCAAATTTCAGACATTTCGAAGGAATATTTAGGCCACAACCTTCAAAATACCGAAAATCGGGAGGTACCGTTCTATGGGGGCTATATGAAGGCGTGGACCCATACCAACAAAATTCTGGGGAAAGTTTTATACCGCCAACGAAGACGAAGTACCAAATTTCAGCAAGTTCAGTGTGATAATGAAGTAATACCTTCAAAATACCGAAAATCGGGAGGTACCGTTCTATGGGGCTATATCAAAACGTGGAGCGATATAGCTGATTTGCAATACAAAATATCCTAGAAGTAATAGAAACTTCTATACCAAATTACAATGCTCTCAAAAAAATTAAAAATTGCGAGCTGTATCTTGATTTCAACAGACGGACAGACAGACATGGTTATATCGACTTAGAATTTTACCCTGATCAAGAATATGCATGTATAATTAATAGGGTCTCCGATGAATATTTCGATATGTTACAAACGGAATGACAAACTTAATTATAACCTCCTGGACGTGTCCTCACACCACACTTTTCCCAAATTCTGTGTGAGAGGTGCCCGCAGGTCGGGACCGATATATTCCATATTCCAGAATAATGCACGACTGGGTGAAATAATGCAATGTGCAAAGTTTACACAAATCAGGAACTCCCTGCGAACTTCAATATTTCATTGCATCAGCCAGACAGACCGACAGGCAGACTTTTCTATGTCCAAACTTAAAAATTCAGCAACCGAGATAGGCTGGTCACTAGCTGTTTCTTTAGCTTCGAGCGTCCCTTAGCGACATCATCATTGTGATGTATGATGATGAACCGCCTCCCCATTAAGATGATCCAGTGGTGTCATAAATGGCAACCTATTACAGTCCTCAAGGTGACGTTTTGGCATAATTGCATTTTTTTTTTTTTTTTATTGAATAAAAAAAGGCGTTGCACGAATGAGTTAAATAATTTTTCCTCCCGATTTCCTGACATTGACAATAGGGACCGCTACAACTAAAATCGTAATACCTAATTTAAAAAATTTATCAACAAGAACAAGTAAATACCAAGCCATTTCAATAAATTATTGTGGCCATAAACTTCAAAATACCGAAAATCGGGAGGTACCGTTCTATGTGGGCTATATGAAGGTGTGGACCTGTACCGACAAATTTCTGGGGGAAAGTTTCGTACCCCCAACGAAGACTAAGAACCAAATTTCAGACATTTCGAAGGAATATTTAGGCCACAACCTTCAAAATACCGAAAATCGGGAGGTACCGTTCTATGGGGGCTATATGAAGGCGTGGACCCATACCAACAAAATTCTGGGGAACGTTTTATACCGCCAACGAAGACGAAGTACCAAATTTCAGCAAGTTCAGTGTGATAATGAAGTAATACCTTCAAAATACCGAAAATCGGGAGGTACCGTTCTATGGGGCTATATCAAAACGTGGAGCGATATAGCTGATTTGCAATACAAAATATCCTAGAAGTAATAGAAACTTCTATACCAAATTACAATGCTCTCAAAAAAATTAAAAATTGCGAGCTGTATCTTGATTTCAACAGACGGACAGACATGTTGACACGAAGCGTTCGGCGGTGGGATTTCTTTATTTTTTAGACCTATAGATGTCTACAGCCAAAGAAACTGGGTGGAAGCCATCGATTCGCATTCTCTTTCCTGAGATAAAATGTCAATTTTTGGATTGGAAAGGTAAAAATTTTTGGGTTATCTTTACCATATTTCCTCTGTTTCGGACTCATAAACGTATCAAATGTGATTTTTTTTTTGTAATTTTATTGTAGGCTTGAACATTTTGAACATAATTCAGTATGAAATTTTGACTTTGTAAATTGTTTATCCGTGTGGAGTTTTTTTTTTTCTTTTTTTCTCCCATCGGACGCCTCCCCAGGTGGTGGATAGGGGAAAGCTCATCAGATATGACGGGTACCGCAAAAATAAAATATGTGGGGCGAACCAAAAAATAAAAGGAAAAAGGCAGCGTCTGATCGAGATTCGGCGGCAGCAAACAGCGTCTGTACTCCATTGGAGCGGCTGAATATATAGACGGAAAACTATAAACCCTTCAGAAGGCAACGGGAAACCACTGAAGTAACATCCCTTGAAAATCGTACAACATGAACAATACAACGCAAAATACACGGCCCTCAGTCTCCGGCCAAGAGAGGGTGCTAAGAATCCCCGGAGGTAAAACCAAACAAAAATTAACAATTGGGACATGGAATGTCCGAAGTCTCTATGAAACTGGAAAACTTAAAAACACCATCAGTGAAATGAATCGTCTTAAAATAGACATATTAGGTGTTAGCGAAACATGGTGGAAGGACAGCTGTGACTTTAGAACGGAAAATGTGGCTGTTTACCACTCAGGAAATCAGCACGGCATTCATAGAAATGGAGTATGTATCATTGTAAAAAACCACATAGCCTCATGCATAACTGGATATGTTCCACTGTCAGATAGAGCCATTCTACTTAAAATAATGGCAAAACCAATAAACATCAACATAATACAAATTTATGCTCCCACATGCGATGCAAATGCCAATGACATCGAGGAATTTTATAACAACATTGAGCAACTATTAAGAATGACAAAAAATCATGAAATTAATATTATACTAGGTGACTTTAATGCGAAGGTTGGTAAGGATGAAGTCAAAGACATCACTGGAAAATACGGTCTTGGAAACCGAAACGAAAGAGGAGACCGACTTATATAATTCTGCCAAGAAAATAATATGAAGATTATGAACACATTTTATCGTCTACACCCCAGGAGATTATACACATGGAAATCACCGCAAGATAACCATGGAAATATTGTAAGAAACCAAATAGACTATGTGCTAATAAACAAAAGATACAATTCCTGTGTTACGATGTGTACAACTTATCCAGGTGCTGATATTCCATCAGACCACAATCTACTGGTCTCAAAATTGCGCCTCAAACTGTCCCTAACACGGAAAAAGAAATCCCAGCCGAGAATCGATATCGGAAAACTTACCGATCCTATCATAAGGGATGAACTGCAACATCAAATAAACACAGAACTAGGAAATATCAATGAAGACAATTTGGATTTATTGTGGAACAACCTAAAAACTATTATAAATACAGTTACTAAGAGCACACTAGGAAACCGATCAATGGCAAGAACTGAAGACTGGATAACAGTCGAAATTCGAGAACTTTGGGAAGAAAGAAGTAAGCATAAAAATAAAAATTATGAAAAATACTGGGAAATAAACAAGGAAATAAGATCGGCAATCCGCGCAGCAAAAAATGACCAACTAAATAGAAAATGTCAAGAAATCGAATATCTGCAATCCATACATGACGACTTTAACCTACACAAAAAGTTAAAGGAATCTGTTGGGACGTATGGAAGAAAGTCTAACGCTGTCATATTTAATGATAAAAACGAAGCAGTATTTGATATAGAGGGTAGAAAGACCATATGGAAAGATTACATAGAAAAACTTTTCACGGATGACCAACGAGCACCTATTGAGAATAATATAAACAATTCTTTAACAGGATCACCAATAACACGATTAGAATTAGAACGTGCCATACAAACCCTAAAAGATAAAAAGGCTACAGGTCCAGATGAAATACCATCTGAAGTTTTAAAACTAATAGATACCAGCAATATCGAACTCCTCATCACTCTTTTCAACCATGTATACGACACTGGTCAATACCCAGCAGATTGGCTCAAATCTACTTTCATCGCCATACCCAAGAAAAACTGTGCCAAACGTTGTTGTGAATTCAGATTAATAAGTCTAATGAGTCACGTACTGAAAATATTTCTAAAAATTATTCATCAACGCATATATAGCAAATGCGAAAATGCTATGGGAAAAACACAGTTTGGGTTTAAGGAAGGGATGGGTACCCGAGAAGCTCTATTCTGTTTGCAGATTTTAATTCAGAACTGCCGAGAAGCCCAAAAAGATGTTTTCATCTGTTTCATTGATTATGAGAAAGCATTCGATACGGTTAAACACGATAAATTAATGGATATTTTGGCATCAATTGGAATACAAGGAAAAGAATTACGCTGCATCAAAAATTTGTATTGGAATCAAAAAGCACGAATCGACGTCAGTGGTGAACAGACTGAAGAAATTGTTATTTCAAAAGGAGTTAGGCAGGGGTGCATACTTTCCCCATTACTATTCAACGTGTACTCAGAAAAAATATTTCAAGAAGCGTTAGGTGGAGAAAACATTGGAATAAAAATTAATGGACAATATGTGAATAATATAAGATATGCGGACGACACCACATTACTAGCTGGGAGCATATCAGGTCTACAGAAACTTGTAGAAAAGCTGGCATTCATAAGTGAAAAGTTTGGGTTAAAAATTAATATGAAAAAAACTAAATATATGATCGTAAGCAGAAAGAACGAACATCGAAATGCGAAGCTTACTATACAGAATACCGAGATCGAGAGGGTACACACATTTAAATATCTGGGAGTTCTAATAAATGACCGGTGGGACTACTCCAAAGAAATTACCAGCCGAATAGAAATAGCGAGAGATGCGTTTTTCAAATACAAAAATGTATTAGCAAGCCACGAAATAAATGTAACAACAAAAATAAGGTTTATCAAGTGCTATGTTTGGTCAGTCCTCTTATATGCTGCCGAAGTCTGGACACTTAAAAATTCCGATGAAAGGAAATTGGCAGCTTTTGAAATGTGGACATTCCGCCGAGTACTGAAAATACCCTGGACATCAAAAATAACAAATGACGAAGTACTTAGAAGGATGCATGTGAACCGACAACTAATCTCAACAATTAAAAAGCGCAAAATATCTTACCTTGGACACATATTACGGAATAACAAATACAAAACACTACAAACAATACTTAAGGCAAAAATTGAAGGAAAACGTGGAAGAGGTAGGAGAGAAACAACGTGGCTCAAAAATATCCTGACATGGACTGGCTATAATGATGAATACACACTTTTACATGCCGCTAAGAACAGGGAGCTGAACATCATTGTGTAACAACAAATAATTATAAATATGTATTTAATATTATGCATATATGTAGCATTGAAATATTATTGTACGATCACCAATATCCGAATAACGGATGAGTAAATAAAGAAGAGAAATTGTTTATACCGATTTCTTCATAAGAATATTTGTTGGAGCTCTAAGCATCGATTTTCATCAAATTCCAAGACCCTAATACATTTTTTTGCACAATATTTGTTGGCAATAAACACTTACGGCCTTTATTTATAATAATAAATAGTTTTTTGTGAAAGTTTACCACATCTAACAAAGGATTTGTGTAAATTCTTAGTGTGGTTCTATCCTGGTGAACCATTAAAAAATGCTAATATTTTAGCATTTTTTTATAAAGCGAGTAAAAAGTACCGTTATAACGCATATGTGAAACATGTTAGGTATTGAAAATATCGGCTACTATATACTCTACATGTCCACAAAAATATAATTTACAATTCCTCTCCTATCGTCAGATATAACGGTAATTGCGGGTAAATATTGGTTGGTTCTATTCAGATGAACCGGAGTGTATATTCGACAATAGAAGTTCTGTTATTTAATTGGAATATTGCTAAAATTTACATCAGCGGATAGGTCAAGAGTTAGTTTTCAAGATTGGTGTTCATAATTTGTCGGAATATGCCCCAAGAATTCAAAATATGGAACAAAAACTAAATTTGAATATTTTTTCCACAAAAATTAGCGTCCATCTCTCCCGCTAACTACTATCCAATTATTATCCAAGATGATTGGCATTCTCCTTGACTAGAAGTCTTTCCTCGTGCAAAAATGTTTCAGTATTGAGCAATAACTGCAATATCTAGCGTGATTATTATTGCACTACATAAGTAAAACTGTGGGATCCCTGTATAAAATAGACTGTAACTCTGTTATATGACTTCTTACATCAACATAATTTGTATCAATGCACAGAGGGGAAATTTGTGTTAAAAGTTGATCAAAAGCCCTAGAAAGCTTAATTATAGTCGGATTGATATAAAATTTTGCACAAAGCATATCTTTTGTACAAGGATTAATTCTATAGAAAATAATGAAAATCGGTCCAGATTTGGATGCAGCTTCCATATATATTCGCATCTGATATGAGATAAAAATGAACCAAAATCACTGAAATTTGACACATGCAACCTGAACTGGCCTAACAAAACATTGAGCCAATTTTCAAACAAATCGGTACAGATGTATATATAGTCCCATATACATATATTTCATTCCAAATTTTATTTTTTGAAACTTACTTAATTTAAATTTTTCTCAATTCACCTGAGAAAAGCCGTGAATGTTTCTGAATAATGCAAACATATTTGATAGGTGTTGGTTTAGTCTGATATATAAGGATCCCGGTTATAAGGCGGAACAAAACTTAGTGTGAGTAAACCTTGCAATTCCATATAAAAATATTTCATATTTTAGTTGAGAAAAATTGGATTTTTTCGGAATGGCGCAAATATGCGCAATTTTTTATGATTGAATCTGATATTTGAGACTCAAGCGCATAAAACATTAGAAGAAACTATGGTCGGGAAACGACGGGGAAATAGACTTTTTCACTATTGAACTTGTAGTAATCTTAAAAATTATCATAAAAAATTTTTCATAAAGAGGCTATGTATCACCATTATTAAAGAGCAAAGATGTAAAATCAATCTGAAAATTTTAAATGCTAATCTTGTTCGGAGACTGTACAAAAACAATAAATCGTGAAAAATATAAATTTTCGCGAAAATAATGTCATTTTAATGTTCACCTAATTTCTTAGTTTTCGAAAATTTACTTTTTGTTTTCAGCATGGCTGAGTTTAATCGACTGCTGCATTGGATTGGTTAATCTTACAAAGTCGAGGATGGTTATAGCAAATGCAGAAAAGAGTCTGGTTGCCTTTAATCAAAATTTTTTTCATAAAAAAATTATTTTATATTTTGAGTTTTGAGCAACTTTAGGCCTATGTTTCCCCTCTGTGCAATGGAAAGGTCAAGAGCTCCACTTGCTAATATAACTTACGTGGGTGGAACGTGTTTTCCAGCAATAAAGATATAGTCATTATACTAAAATTTTTACAAATTTTTACCCAAAAGTTTTGGTTCTTTTAACCAACTAAATATTATCTGACCGTTATATACAACTGCAGGCATATTCTTTATCGTAAACCCAAACCTTACTTAAAATTTCGCGCCGATCGGACTACCATTGCAACCTACAGAGCTGCTACAAAATTGGATAACAATTTTGGTTTTGGTCCATTTCACCCCCTACATATTTCACGATCATCGCCAAAAACTATAGGGGTCTATTCTGGTCTGACTCCCACCTCCATTCAAAATTTCGTGAAGATTGGTCCATAACTGCGGCATGTAGCGTGCGTACAATTATTAATGGACGGACGGACACTCATCTGAAAATCCCTTTAACTCGACGAGATATGAATTTTGGTATACCACATGGGGGTCCACGACGAATATTTGGCGGTGTTACATGAATTTTTTGAAAAGCAAACTTACAATACCCTTTCCACACTGTGGTTTCTATATATATAAAACTAGCTGACCCGGTCCGCGTTGCTGGCCCGTTGTTTGGGTTCTCCGTGTAAACTTTAGTTATCTATCCAGCATTGATACAGCTATAATTAGGCATCCCTCTAGAAACTTCATAATATAAATCAATGTTTTGACATAAATTCCATGTAATGGTATCCCCCAAATTTAAGATATAAAATCTCTTTTATTATACCGTTCACCATAAATTGACAGTTTAAGCACTTTGTGACCCACATATAATGATCGGTGCACGTCAATTAACATTGCTATATATTGGATTGTTGGTCTCGGTTGGGGTCGTAATTATTACTGCAGAGAATTGTCAGTATAGGTCCACGTTTTGATATAGCACCCGTAGAACGGTACCGGCTGATTTTCGCTATTTTTGAGGATTTAACATCATTATCACACCGAAATGGCTAAAATTTGATTTTAATGTATTTTAAAGAGGAGAGCATAAATATTCGTATCGACCGAAAGACACGCCTTTTTATTTGCGCATGCAACAGTTATAGGTTCACGTTTTGATATAGCTCCCATAAAGCAGTACCTCCCGATTTTCGATAGTTTGGAGATATAGTCACTTTTGGGGGTCGTAAACAGTCTTGCAGAGAATTTTCAGTATACGTTCTCGTTTTGATATAGCTCCCATAGAAGGGTGGCTCCGTATTTTCTCTATTTTTGGTGGATTTAACCTGTGGATAGTGACATCTCAAGTTATCGGGATTTTACTGTATTCTAAAATGTGGAGTTGATCGCGCTATCCCACTTATTGTTTAGTGTTCAGCGTTTATAGCATTTTTTAGGCACGCAAAATTGTGTATATTATCTGAAATAATAAATGTTTGAACATTTTGTGATGACCGCGATATTTCACTTCGGCGAAGACCATTCAGGGTCAAGACGGTAATTACAGTAGTATTGCAAACAATCTGTAAACAATACGTTCAAAAATATCATGGACTTTAAAAAAAATTGAAGGAGAACCTCCGGTCACTACACTTAGCCATATTGTTCAAGCTAGTGTTCATATAATTTGTGTGTCACGCTTACTACAATTATGTATATTAATTGAAATAATACATTTTTGAAAACTTTGTGATGACCGCGATCATTCAGGGAAAACAATCTGTAAACAATACGTTCAAAAATATCAAAGATTTCTGATTTTCTTAAAAACATTGTGGGAAGGACCACCGGTCACTATTCTTAGCAGTAAAAAAACAGCTTATGACCGTTCTAATTAACTGAAATAATACATTTTTCAAAATTTTGGGATGAACGCGATATTTCACTTCCGCAACGACCATTCAGGGTCAAGACAGTAATTACCATAGCAATGCAAACAATTTGTAAACAATATATTAAAAAGTATATTGAATTTCGCGGTTTTCTTAAACAATTTGTGGGGAGGACAACCGGTCACTACACTTAGCGGGATAAAAAAAATAGATTACGACCTATTCTCAAACCTAAAAACTCCACATACAAAATTTCATCAGATTTCCCAATCGATAACATCTCATGTTATCGGGATTTTACTGTATTCCAAACTATGGGTATATGGTTTTAAGGGTATATTGATATATCGCCTGGAATGAAAAGAGCCTATATCATTTTTTTTAATTCCGCGTTGATCTGGAGATATAGGATCAAAACCGGAGGTACCTCCAAAAAATTTAGATTTTGTATGAAAATATATTTAGAACTGTCACAGATACAATCTCCAAATTTGGTATATGTGACGGAATTTGATGTAGAAATAAATTTACCAAATGATTTTCAAATCGGTTCAGATTTGGATATAGTTCCCATTTACACATATTTTCGGCAGACTTCTTATTTAATGCACTAAACACGCTATTTATGTCCAATTTCAATGAAATTTGTAATGTGTGACTGAATTTGTTCTAGCCATAAATGTGCCAAATTATATCGAAATCGGTTCAGATATGAATATAGCTCCCATATATATTTTCGTCCGATATCCTGTATTTGTTGCACCAAACACGCTATATATGGTCAATTTCGCTGAATTTTGGAATGTGTGACGGATTTGGTCTAGACATAAATGTTTCAAATTATATCGAAATCGGTTTAGACTTGGATATAGCTCCCATATATATTTTCGGCCGAGTTTATGTATTTTATGCACCAAACACGCTATGTATGTCCAATTTCAATGAAATTCGGAATGTTAAACGGAATTTGGTTTAGAAATAGATGTGCAAAATTATATTGAAATCGGTTCAGATTTGGATATAGCTCTCATATATATATTCAACCGATTTCATGTATTTTATGCACTAAACACGCTATGTATGTCCAGTTTTAATGAAATGAAGAATGTGTAACGGATTTTGGTCTAGAAATAAATGGGCCAAATTATATCGAGATCGGTTCATATCGAAGTATAGCCCCCATATATGTTTTCGGTCGATTTCGTGTTTTTGTTACATATGTTCAATTTCAATAAAATTTTGAAGAGACTTAAAAGTCATCATTATATACACAAGTACGTATGGTTGGAAAGGAATTGACCAAGGCTACAGCTATTAAATATCATATCTTATATAGACTTCTTAAGAGAAATGGTTTTTATTATATATCTAAATCATTATTGGAGTAAACATTTTAAGTTCAAGTGAGAGTTATCCTAAGAGTAATTTAAAATATCATAATAGGTTAATATGTATATGACTTGGAAAAAAAGTCCCATGTATAAAATAAATTACAACTTCCCTCAAACTTAAGCTTCTCAAACTTGGTTCTATTCTTATTCGTTGGAAGTGATACCAAACTCATGTTGTTGTAAAAAAGTTTTGTTTTTGATTGTATACGAAAATTAATCAAATATTTGTCAAAAAGCAGAAGTTTGGTAATAGTTCGAACGAATTTGTCTTCGAATTGTCTTAGTGAAACAGGTCATTAATTTATTCTACTCAGGAAGATTTAAATCCAATCAGTCGAAATAAAGAGAAATTAATAGTGTAAGGGTATATAACCTACGTAGGAATACTTATAGTCGAAAAGGCTTTAGGAGGAGTGTTACATCCTTCAACATACAAAAATACCATAGTAGCTCCATAAATAACGCCTTCATATCTTCTCTATTTATACGTAAAATATAAAAAAATATATATAATTATAGCATTCCATTATTTTTTATGTTAGTCGGGGTAGCGAAGCGCACCGGCTTCAGCTAGTAGGGTATAAAAATATATAAAATATGTTTCGTTTAAATCAGAAATACAACAAATAACTGTTGTATAGGACTTCATCATTTATCGTTAGAAATACCAAACAAGTTAAAAAGCGTTAAGTTCGTCCGGGCCGAACTTTTATACCCTTGATTTTCCTTCCTGTCCACAATTTTAAATAGAGATATTTTGTGACCACAGAAACCCAAAATGCCTACATTAGGCCAGAAAATGTATCAAAAAAATTCATATGGGGGCTATATTAAAGTGTGGACCCATATTGACAATTTTTGGTGAAGGAATGTTATGACCACTGGGAACCTCAAATGTTAAGTTACAGGTAGTTCGGCAAAAAATTTAGCTAAACCCTTAAAAATACCGAAAAACGTGAGGTAACGTATATGGGTTTAACCAAAATATGGAACCGATGCTCACGATTTTTGGTGAAGATAATTTGTGACCTCTAGTAACCTCAAATGTCAAATTACACGTACTTCGGACAGAAAAATGTTGGTAAAATCCTCAAAATACCGAACATTGAGAATTCATATGGTGTTAACAATGCAGATATTTTGTGTAGTTCGGTCAAAAAATTTAGCTAAAATACTGAAAATCGGGAGGTACCGTTATATAGGGGCTATACCAAAACATAGACCTATGTTAAAAGTTTTGGTGAAGACAATTTGTGACCTCTGGGAACCTCAAATGTCAAATCGGGAGGTACCGTACTATGGGGGCTACATCGAAACGTAGACCTATACCGACGAATTTCAGTCAGAAAACAAAGACTAAATACCAAATTTCAGCCATTTCGGTGGGTTGCTGTGGCCACAACCTTCAAAATATCGAAAATCGGGAGGTACCATTCTATAGGGGCCATATGAAGGAGTGGACCTATACCGAAAAATTTCTGAGAGAAAGTTTTATACCCCCCGCGAAGACTAAGTACCAAATTTCAGCCATTTCTGAAAAATATTGAGACAACAACCTTCAAAACACCGAAAATCGGGAGATACGTTCTATAGGGCTATATGAAGGCATGGACCTATACCGACAAATTTCTGGGGGAAAGTTTTGTACTCCCAACAATGACTAAGTACTAAATTTCAGCCATTTCGGTGTGATTATGAGGCTAAAACCTTAAAAATACCGAAAATCGGAAGGTACCGTTCTATGGGGGCTATATCAAAACGTGGACCGATATAGCCCATTTGCAATACCAAACATCCTAGGAGTAATAGAAACGTCTAAACCAAGTTACAAAGCTCTATCTTAAAAATTGAGCTGTATCTTGATTTCAAGAGACGGATGGACGGACGGACGGACAGGGTTATATCGACTTGGAATTTTACCCTGATCAAGAATATATATACTTTATAGGGTCTCCGATGATAATTTCGATGTGTTACAAACGGAATGACAAATTTAATTATACCCTCCATATTATGGTGGAGGGTATAATAAGTAGACATCGGATTTTAGCATGCTTTTTATTTCTTATCCGTTTGTACTCAAATTTTGGATCTAGACGTTTTGAGAGTCAATTTTTCGATATATGCAAAAAATATACAAAAATATGCTAAATTTGGAAAATCACTAAAAGTGTTCTAAATTACGTTTTTTGTCGATTAACGTAGATTTTTTGCGGATTATTATGTTACTGAGACTCTACAGACATTCCGCCACAGAAATAAATCTAGACTAATAAGACTTAAAAATAGACATACACAAAACCAGCGTTCCTATAACAACATAAGTTGCTTTCCAATACAAATTTCTTCAAAATGTATGAAAATGGAAAAATTACAAAAATTTCAAAAAACTCAATCAGAAATGTCAAAATCAACGTATCCAAATATAGTGATAGTTTCTACTTGGCCAAAATTGTCCAGCAGAAAATCGAAGGAGGTAGAGTTAAACATCGCCATTTTTGTTTAGAGAAAAGCTAAATTTTTTCTAGGTTTTGGAATAGGTACTGGAGTACCATTTAGTACATTGCATCATTTTGCAGATTCTGGAATATAATATAACTATACGCAGAAAAATATATGTTAGAAATATGTTTGGATCCAAGCAAATATTTGTTTGGGACTGATTGCAAACAAATATATGTTTGGATAATTTGTTTGTGTCCAAACAAATATATGTTTGCAACATTTTGTAACATGTCTCAATTTAATATGTTTGGGTACCAACATATTTGTATACCCTACACCACAAAGTGGAAAGGGTATTATAAGTTTGTTTTGGTAATAATTCATGTAACACCGCGAAATATTTGTCGGAGACCCCCAATGTGGTATACCAATCTTCATATCTCGACGAGATAAAGCGATTTTGAGATGTATGTCCGTCCGTCTGTCCATTATAAATTGTAAACACGCTCCAGGCCGCAATTATGGACCGATCGTCACGAAATTTTGTATGGAGGTCGGGGTCAGGCCAGAATAGATCCCTATTCTTATTGGCGATGATCGAGAAATATTTAGCGGGTGAAATGGACCAAAAATAAAATTTTTATCCAATTTTGTAGCGGCTCTGTATGTCGCAATTATAGTCCGAGCGCCTCGAAATTTTAAATAATGTAAGATTATATGACAAAGAAGAAGCTTGCAATTTGAGATGGTGATCGGATGATGTTTAGAGGGTTAAACGTACCACAACTTTTGTGTGAAAATTGTGAAAATTTTTAATATACCGGTAATATCTTTATTCCTGGACCACACATTCCGCCCACATAAATAATATTTGGAAGGACAACTCTTGCCCTTTCAATTAATGCCAAGTATGTTGATTTGTGTGGTCAGATAACAGAGTTACAGCCTAATATATCCAGTGTTTTGCTCGTAATGTAATCAAAAGCATACTAGAGGTCGCAATTATAAATCAATAGTCACGAAATTTTGCACGAGGTAGGGGTTTAGGTCGAAGAAGATGCCTACAATTTTTGATGATGATCTGATATTATTTAGCGGGTGCAATGGACCATTACTTTTGTATGCTAAATAAAAACATTTTATTTTTGGTCCATATTTGGATCCCTGGAGGCCATATACCGGCAAAGTCGCCTATATATAAAAAATTAACTACCGATCTTTCCTCTGACGAAAATTGCAATAATATGTGTGCTTGGTAACGGACCTACTACCTAAGATATAATGAGTTTTTTTGAAGAGAACTACATCTTCCTCCCAATCTACAAATTGTCTCTATCATGACAGGCAAATTCCCAGTTCTTACAAATTGCGTGGAACCCTATCTTATTACCTGTCCAATTGTCCAAAATTAAAAGATGCAGCAGAAATTGCTAAACAACGCCAATTTTCAAATTTAAAAATATTTCTTAAAATGTAATGTATATGATTGTTCCACAAACATCCCAGTAGGAACAAGGGGGCCTTCTCTCATATCAATGAGAGCACCCCGATTAATATCAGCTCAATGATATGTAGACATCGGAATTTTATGCAACACCTATTTTTGTAAAATTTGCATATTTTTGGCTTCTAATGAAATTCCAATCGAAATATATCACATATGCAAAAATATGCGAAATGTATAAATTAAGCATATGCATATATTATTTTTGCATATGGAAAATTTCTGTATTTCACATATTTTCGTGTGCTACATATATTTCAATAATATCTTCTAAAATTTTTATGTGTACATTTTTCTGCTTGAAATTCACTTCAGACAAGTCAGTATAATAGAGAAATCTGTAACCAGAACCACAATCTTCAAAATGTCGAAAATGGGGAGCTTTCGTTGTATTTGAGCTATATGAACGCCTAGACCCATACCGACAAATTTCAGATGCACGCAGAAAAATTTATGTTAGAAATATGTTTGGATCCAAACAAATATATGTTTGGGACCGGTTGCAAACAATTATATGTTTGGATCCAAACATAATATGTTTGGGTCCAAACAAATATATGTTTGCAACATTTTGTAACATATCTCAATTTGATATGTTTGGGTAAAACCTATTTTTTATGTTAGAACATTTTTTTCATGGGTGGAGAGAGGATGTTTGTCAACGAGAGTAATAACAGTGCTCTCGCGGCTGTGGAATGCTGTCTTATTATGAAGAGTTGTGTGTATTGTATAATAGAAGACGTAGAAGCGAAGAATGGGGCTTTTTGTGGCATGTATGCGTCAAACTCGTGTGTTTCTTGTTTTGTTGTTGTTAACCAACGTAGTGGGCGAAGAGGATAAGAAGAAATGGTAGGAATTATTTTGGTTTTTCTTTCTTCAGTGTTTTAGTTGCCAGCGTAGCGTCAAGACGGTAAAGTGAGTGAATTAATCAGTGTTTTGTGTTTTCTTAAAGAAATTGTGTTTTTAGTAAATTAAATGCCCAATACATTTTATAATTGAATCGGAAAGTTGAATGGAATTATTTTATTGGACAAGGAAGAAATCGCATTTAATATTGGTAATTACATACAGACTTATGTATATTTGAAATATGTCATATCCATATTTATTTAATACATTACATACTCATTTGATTCTAGATGCCGATTCCCCGCTGATGATTTCAACTATGGGGACAATTTGTTTTATTTCACAACTAAGGAGAAGCGTTCAATAACGTTTCTATATATTTTTCCTTTTTAAAAGTGTGACTATTTACAAATTATTTCAATCAGTTTTTCTTTTATTAAAGTGTGTCATGTATTTCTTTGGAATTTTGTATGTACCTATGTGTTTGTTGTTCTTTTTCCTTTCAATAAACAACCTCAACATTTGTGTGTATACTATAGAGATAGCCAGTGAGATTTTACTGAGAGCAAATGAGCGCACATTTCAAAGTGTTTTACATTGAATTTTACGCTCCCTTGCTCTCAGTAAGCGCCCACTGGTGCATGTGTTTGTTTTTTTGTGCCTTTTGGGTTTGTACTTTTTTGCACCCAAACATATAAAATGTTTGCACCCAAACATAAAATTGTTTCCACCCAAACATATCTTTGTTTGCACCCAAACATATATATCTTTGCACCCAAATATAAATATCTTTGCACCCAAACATATATATATATATTTGCACCCAAACATATATTTGTTTGCAGACCCAAACATATATTATGTTTGGGACTGTTGAAAACATATATATGTTTGCTGCAAAATATGTTTGGGACATATGTTAGAGAGGCCGTTTTTTTGCGTGTGGAAAGTTTAATATCCCCAATGAAGATTTAATACCAAATTTTAGCCTATTAGGGATATTGAGACCATAACCTTCAAAGTTTTGCATATGGTTTAGCATATACATATGTCAAAATATGCAAAAAATTAGGTCCAGACTAAATGTCCGTTCTAAAATTACTTATTGGTGCCACCATGGTACAATTGTTTGCACACCTGCCTTGCACGCTGAAGGTCGGGCGTTCGATTCCAGGCCAGCAAACATCAAATTTCCAACGATGGCAAAATACCCCTCAGTAAAGTTCTGAGTATTTCAACCATGTACAACTTCTCTACAGGTGGTGTTTTAAGACATGCCTTTCGGACTCGGCGATAAACAGTAGGCCCCATACTATTGCTGTAATATGAATAGTGATGTTTGTGGAACAATTATTATATTGTTATTTAAACTTAATGTGATAAGGTTGCAGACTCCAAAAATGTATTACTTACAATGAACTTATTTGTCCAAAAGAAACTTTGATTTGCTGAAAGCTAACTCGCAGGGTAGTGGTATAGGGTATCGTATGGTCGGCCCTGTCCGACTATAGCCTTTGCTTACTTGTTTTATGTTAGAATATATTTTTTATGGGTGGAGAGGATTTTTGTCAAAGAGAGTAACAACAGGGTTCTCACAGCTGCGGAATACTGGTTTATAATAAAGAGCTGTCTGCATGGTGTAATGCATAAAACACGTGTGTTTCGTGCTTTGTTGTTGTTAACTAACGTAGCAAGCGAATAGGAAAAGAAAAAACTGGTATTAATTATGTTGGTCTTTTTTCATCAGTTTTCTAAATAACATCTTTGAGTAAAGACGGTAAGTGAGTGAATAAATCAGTGCTTTGTCTTTTCTTAAAGAAAATGAGCTTTTTAGTAAATTAAATGTCCAATACATTTTATAATTGAATCAAAAAGGTGAATGGAGACATTTTATTGGACAAGGAAGAAATCGCATTACCCCCTGTTTTTTGTAAAAAATTATATTGTTCTGATACGAATCGTCAAATTTTGTAGATCTATTTACTCGCATTAGCGCAAATGTGGAACGCTGATTTTTATATGAAAAATAACTGTATATAGAACGTGTCTACGAAGAATTAGGTCTTTATGTCATCTAGGGGCTGAGTTATGGATCCCCAAATTATAACGAATATAGACGAACGAACAAAAAATAGTTACAAAAACAGAGGGTTAATATTGGTAATTACATCCATACATTTTTCATATACATACATACATACTTATGTATATTTGAAATATGGATGTACCTATTTATTACATTATATAAACATTTGATTCCAGATGCCGATATCCCGCTGATGATTTCAACTTTGAAGAAAATGTGTTTTATTTCACAGCTAAGAAGAAGCGTTCAACGATGTTTCTATATATATTTTTTATAAAAGTGCGACTTTTTGTAATTTATTTCATTCAGTTTTTCTTTTATTAATGTGTGTTATTTATTTCCTTGGAATTTTGTATGTACCTATGTGCCTTTGTTGATTTGCTTTTTTTCTATGCCTTTCAATAAAAACATCACCATTTATAAATGTGTTTACATGTTAGAAATATCCAGTGAGCGCTTGCTGAGTGCAAGTGAGCATACATTTCAATGTGTTTCACATTGACATTTACGCTCCCTTGCTCTCAGAAAGCGCCCACTGGTGCATGTGTTTGTTTTTTTGTGGCTTTTCAGTTTGTATTTGTTTGCACCCAAACATATATTTATTTGCAGGACCCAAACATATGTTATGTCTGGGACTGCTTGCAAACAAATATATGTTTGCTGCAAAATATGTTTCATTTCAAAGAAAACTCCTTATGCTATCGTTCACGCAATAACAAATGGTACCAATTTTAGTACTTTTCATACACATGGGTATAACCTTAAAAAATTACCTTCTTATATCAACCATTTATAACAACCGCGAAACTCATTTCCAGCTCTATTAGTTTTTCCAAACCCAATAATTGTAATTCACATATAAATACACAAGCATGAATTTCAGAAACCTCCTCCTAAAATGTCTGCTAACCACTTTACACAATAACAAATTGTATGAAATCATGCACCATTTTGTACCAAATTTTCGTACCATAAGTACCAATTTCCAATACTTCGTCAATTCTACACTCCAACATTAATTTTAATTCCAAATTTCAGGATTGCAGCTCTATCCGTTCACCCAAATCCAAATTGTACCAAATTTAGTGCTTACCATAAGTACCAATTTCCAGAACTTCGTCAGTCCTACACTCCAAAAGTAATCTTTGTTGGAGCAGAATATTGTGTATTTTTGTCTATTTGTATTAATTTTCATTTTATTGGGTCTTTGCACCCATTCATATTCGACCCACCTTAATGTTATTTGTAATCGTCAATTGTTCGTCCCACCCTAACATACGCAGGTACGTTGGGCACTTTGTGTCAAATTTGTTCGTCGCAACGAGAAACAACAACAATCCCTACATATGGTTTAGGCATTTGTATGTTCCCAGCTAAAAATTTTTTCCGATTTTTTTCCGAATTCGAACAATTGTTCGTCTTCTTCGTCCGTTTTGTGTTTGATGGGCAATGCCAACAACACTGTTGGTTATGCGTTTGGTCAGTTCTGTCTGTATGCTTATTCGTACATACAAATCAGTAACTGTGGCCCTTTGTATTGTTTTTGTTGCGATTATTTTTTTCGCTAATCGCTTTTAATGTTGATCGTTTATTTGTTTTGATCGTTTCGATTCGTTTTTGTTCCCTTATTTGTGTGGCCTAAGAAGGGATTAGAAAATAAGAACATTGTTAGTTGACAAATAACCGGCTTAACTAATGAATCAATAAAATGGTATATTTTTAAAACAAAACAAGTAGAAAAGCATTAAGTTCGGCCAGGCCGAACTTTTTATACCCTCCACCATAAAATATTCTGAACTAAAATGGAATAATTGGTTTTCATTCCTGTCCCCAACTTTAAGTGGGTACGTTAAAATGTCAGATAATGTACATAAAATGCTTCATTCGGAAGGCCCTTTTTTATGGTGCCTATATCTAACTATGTATATTGACAATTTTTGGTGGGCTAGAAATTGGGACGTACCGTTATATAGGGGTTATAATAAAACATGGGCCTATGTTGACAGTTTTTGATGGTAGCCTTTAATGCCAAATAACTACTAATTCGGTTAAAAATTTTAGCTAGAATCCTCAAAATACCGAAAATCGGTAATATTATAGCTAATTCGGTCTAGAAATGTGACTTAAAATGTCAAAATACCGTAAATCTGGGGTACCGTTATATGGGGGCTATACCAAAACGTGGCCCTATGTCCACGAGTTTTGTTATATATGTTTATTGACACTTAAGAACCCTAAATGTCAAATTATAGCTAAATCGGTCTGAAAATGTAGCTAAAAACGTCAAAATACCGTAAATCGGGGGGTAACGTTATATGGGGGCTATACCAAAACGTGGACCTATGTCCACAACTTTTGTTATATAAGTTTATTGATACTTAGGAACCCTAAATGTCAAATTATAGATAAATCGGTCTGAAAATGTTGCTAAAACCGTCAAAATACCGTAAATCGGGGAATACCGTTATATGGGGGCTATACCAAAACGTGGACCTATGTCCACAACTTTTGTTATGTAAGTTTATTGATACTTAAGAACTCCAAATGTCAAATTGTAGCTAAATCGGTCTAAAAATGTAGCTAAAACCTTCTAAATACCGTAAATCGGGGGGTACCGTTATATGGGGGCTATACCAAAACGTGGACCTATGTCCACAAGTTTTGTTATATATGTTTAGTGATACTTAAGAACCCTAAATGTAAAATTATAGCTAAATCGGTCTGAAAATTTAGCTAAAAACGTCCAAATACCGTAAATCGGGAGGTATCGTTATATGGGGACTATACCGAACCGTGGACCTATCTTGACAATTTTAGTGGAGCAATTTTGCGGCCATTGGGAACCTCAAATGTAAAATTTCAGCTGGTTTGGGCAACAAATGCGGCTAAGATCCTTAAAATACCTTAAATCGGGAGGTACCGTTATATGGGGGCTATACCAAAACTTGGACCGATATAGCCCATCTTCGAACTTGATCTTCCGACGGCTAAAAAAATGGTATTCCCCAATTTTCAGCGAAATCGGTCAACAAATGCGACCTGTATGTTGCGAACGGACGGACGGACATGCATAAATCGACTCAGAAAGTGATTCTATGTATATCCCTAGAAGGAACTATGGGTCTATCTCGCTTCCTTTTGTATGTTACATACAAATGCACTAACACATAATACCCCTTACCACATAGTGGTGTAGGGTAAAAAAACTATCGTGTTTTAATTAATTGATTCAGGCACAAATAAAAACTTTCTGTGCGAACATTTTGGCGACCGTGACAGGACGGTAGTCATAGAATTAAAGTAGATAATAAATAATTATTGTGCTTCAGTGCTTTTCGTCGTTGTTGTTGTTCTGAACATTCGGTGTAACAACAGAACCAATAATTCTCCGCTTTAATAGCCAATCGTGGTTTTTGATTAATTTTAATTTCTACCGTCGTTCTAAATTTATTGTTTTTGAAAAGGATTTTTATTATCCTTTAGCAGAAAGTGGATTTTTTGTTGCTCGAAGAAGTTGGTGTTAAGCAATCGTGGTAAACACATACAACCCTTGTCGTTCGTGGAAAGTGTTGAAATTAAACTTATACAATCAAGAAGTTTCTAATTAGTATTAGAAAATAAAATACTTTGACAAATATATCTCCATCTTGAGTGAAATTTTGTGGTTTGCATAAACATTTTTGGCGCCTTTATTTGAAAATAGAAGCCAAGTTCTCTTTTGTTGTTCGACTGTGATTCTCTCATAAAGTTTCTCAAAATGCCTAAAATCAATATTGACATAGTGGAAGAGAGCGCTAGTATTTCGGAACTAGCTTCTCTTAAATTGCAACGTAGCTCGATAAAGAAAAACATTGCAAACATTCAAAAGAAAATAGAAAAAGATGGTTCAAAAATGGACACAACTATTTTAGAATGTCGCTTGGACATTTTAGAGTCGTACTTTAAACAATTGTGTGTAATACAAACTCAAATCGAAGCTATTAATGCTAGTGGCAATACACGAATTGAATTAGAAGAAACATTTATTGTTGCCAAATCAAAAATATTAAAATTATTGAAGAAAAGCCGTTGTTCGTTGTCGATGGAATCTAGTTTAATGAATGTTTCTATGACTTGTGGTTCTAGTTCTCGGTTACCTTCACTTAAGTTGCCCAATTTTGATGGAAAATATATTGAATATCAAAAATTTATCACAGCTTTTAACAATATCGTGCATGATAACCCAACAATAAGTGTTATCGAAAAATTCAATTACTTGTTGAACTGTCTCTCGGGTCCAGCTTTAGCTGTTGTGCAACCATACCAAGTGTATGAAGACAATTACGAAAAAGCCTTAGAAAGACTTCGAGAAAGATATGACAATAAAGTGATCATATTCTTAGAACATATCGAATCGTTGTTCAATGTTTCACAAATGCTAAAGAGTGATAGTGTCTCATTACGCCATCTTATTGATACCGTATCTGCTGTTCGTGGTTCGTTGTTGTCGCTCGGATCAGAGGCTGATGTTATGAATGCAATTTTAGTGCATATGGTTCTATCAAAAGTGGATAATGAAACAAAAGACAATTATAATGGGAAACAAGAATTTAAACGTTGCCCTCATGGGAATTGTGCTATGAACTATTAAGTCGTCGTTGTCGGTTTCTCGAAAGTCATAGAAAGAGAACTGAACTTGTTGAAAATGTAATTCCAAACAAACCTAAATCTCCTAGATTCAATTGGTCGACTCATACGAACTGTTCATATTGTAACTCAATTGAACATAACCTCTCAACTTGTTCGTCGTTCGCAAATATCATCGTTTCTGAACGTTTTAATTTCGTAAAACGTAGTGGACATTGCATCAACTACCTTCGAAAGGGTCATATGGTGTCCAACTGTCCCTCTAAATCTCGATGCAGAGTTTGTGATTCTGCACATCATACACTGCTTCACATCTATAGTAGCTCAGGACAACCCAGTACTTCAAATAGCAGCTCACCGCAACCATCAACCAGCTCAAATCCAGTTTCGTTAGTGGCTCGTTCATTCACGAGAGCAATAATTCCGACTGCAGTGATTCTAATGAAGGATAATCGTGGATCGTTTCAGACGGTAAGAGCGTTACTTGATTCTTGTTCTGAACTAAATTTTATTTCGGAAGAAGCTGTAAAAAGGCTTAAGCTCAAATTTCGTCCATTCTCTCAAGAAATATCGGGAATTGGAGAGGTTCGAACAGCAATCAAATTTTCTGTCGATGCTACTATAAAATCGAGAAGTAGTTTATTCCAGTGGTCTTTAAATTTCGCCGTAACTAAAACCATTTCGTCTCGTCAGCCTAGTGAATTTCTCGATACCTCGCAATTGAAGATTCCGCAGAATATAGTACTTGCAGATCCATTATTCTACAAGCCTCAACACATCGACGTGCTCTTAAGTGCCGAGGTATTCTTTGACTTATTGTTGGATGGTCGAATTTCATTGGGAAATGTTCTACCGTGTCTCACAAATACTGTTTTCGGCTGGATAGTTGGTGGTTAGTCGCCCAGTCGTCCTAATTCCACATCGTTGACTTGCAATTTGACTGTAAGTATGCATGAAGATACAAATATTGATGAAACTTCAACACACACTGAAGAAGAGCAATCATGTGAAGATCAATTTGTCGAAAATAGTCGTTTCGATTCTTATGGAAGAGTACAAGTTCGTCTTCCATTCAAGAAATTACCCAATTATATTGGTAACTCATTGGAAATATGTCGTAGACGTTTTTTGTCGCTCGAAAGACGACTTGAACGTGACTCAACTTTGAAATCGATGTATGAAGCAATCATGCAAGAATATGTGTCGCTCGGACACATGTCGCCCTACAACAAATCGTCGAATACTTCGCCTTATATAATACCTCACCATTGCATTCTCAATCCTCCAAGTAGTTCTACAAAACTTCGAGTCGTATTTGATGCCGTCGCTCGCACTTCGTCGAATCATTCGTTGAATGATATATTGATGGTCGGTCCAACAATACAACAGGATTTGATCACCACACTCTTCTCGTTTCGTTTAAACAAATACGCTCTCACTGCTGACACTTCGAATGTGTATTGGCAGTTTCGCATTGAAGAACCAGATAGAAGGTTTCAATTCGTTTTGTGGAGAAGTTACACAGTTGATTATATAAAGGTATCCCAACTTATGATTGTTACTTATGGCTCATCGGCCGCCTCTTTTTTCGCAAATCGTTGTTTGTTTCTCATTACAGATAGATACAAAACACCTCATCCAAGTGGTTCGGAGGTCTTAAGACAAGATCTTTACGTCGATGACGTACCCATTGGCGCCGATAACATCGAAACTCTTGCCCTCAAGAGGGACGAGTTAATACAAATCTTAAAGTGGCATGGTATCGAATTGACTAAATGGAATATCAACCATGCGTTGCTCACACCGAATGATGATACTAAAATCATCATTAATACATCGGACAACGACGTTACCAAAACCTTAGGGATGTCCTGGAAACCTCTGGAAGATTATCTTATCTTATTTTATCGTTGCGAGTTACCCGATGTCACAAATCCTACAAAAATATCAATTTTGTGGCTCGTATTCAAAAATCTACAATTTTCTTGGAATTTTAAATTTTCGAAAGTTACTGCCAGTAAAGTTAACTTTTTACATCATCGTGCCATCATTTCTCTCAACGAAACGTGGCTCATATCGATATACAATATATTGAACTTCGCCTATTCGTCGCATTTTTGGACTGATTTCGAAACAGTATTTCAGTCTAAACTACATCCGTCTACTTTAAAAAGGTTTGTGACAAATCGTGTCACAAAACTCCATGCAAGAATTCGAAACATATTTTGGAGACATGTACCAAGAAGTAATCCAGCTGTTGTTGTGTTTCGTTGTTATTGTGTTCCGGATTCATCAGTCTTGGTTTTGTTTCGTAGTTACTTATTTTTCCAAGAAGAATGCTCTAATTGTCTTGTTACGGGAGAAGAATTTATCATAAATTTTTCAGAACACGTAAAGACTGACGTTTTTAAGAACAATATCTGTGGAAATAACGATTTTGAGGACATTATGGATAAGCATTTGGTTTATTTGAAATGTATTCGATTAATTGTTTTTGTGTTTTGTTTCTCCAACAGATGTCCAAAGAAGAAGACCAATAAAGTTGCCCACATCATTCCCCAAGAACTATCTCTTTGAAGGTGTATTTCACTAGTACAGGTGCCTTGTTTTTCTTATGAAAGCTGACGGACTGCCATTAAATGTTACTTGTTGCCAGAAAGGAACTACATATATAATTCCACCATATTCGACTATGTATCTCAAAGGAATTTGTTGTCAAACAACTACAAGTCGTTCGTTGCCTCACTATTAATGAATATTCGAATGGATTTTGCTGTCGCCCAATCCGCAATATCGCTCCTTTAACACAACAAGATGTTTGAACCTTGATGCTTCAACGGGCGGAGGATGTTGGAGCAGAATATTGTGTATTTTTGTCTATTTGTATTAATTTTCATTTTATAGTTATTGGGTCTTTGCATTTTATAAACTAATTTGAAATTTGTTAATTTTCAATTTTTTACATTTTATTCGACCCACCTTAATGTTATTTGTAATCGTCAATTGTTCGTCCCACCCTAACGTAAGCAGGTACGTTGGACACTTTGTGTCAAATTTGTTCGTCGCAACGAGAAACAACAATCCCTACATATGGTTTAGGCATTTGTATGTTCCCAGCTAAAAATTTTTTCCGATTTTTTTCCGAATTCGAACAATTGTTCGTCTTCTTCTTTGTCCGTTTTGTGTTTGATGGGAATGCCAACAACACTGTTGGTTATGCGTTTGGTCAGTTCTGTCTGTACGCATATTCGTACATACAAATCAGTAACTGTGGCCCTTCGTATTGTTTTTGTTGCGATTATTTCTTTCGCTCATCGCTTTTAATGTTGATCGTTTATTTGTTTTGATCGTTTCGATTCGTTTTTGTTCCCTTATTTGTGTGGCCCAAGAAGGGATTAGAAAATAAGAACATTGTTAGTTGACAAATAACCGGCTTAACTAACAAATCAATAAAATTGTATATTTTTAAAACAAAAAAACTATCGTGTTTTAATTAATTGATTTCGGGCACAAATAAAAACTTTCTGTGCGAACAATCTTAATTTCAAGTTTCCAGCTCTATCCGTCAAGATTTAGTGTCATTTAGTACTTTGCGTATACTTAAGTACGAATTTCCAAAACTACCTCCATATCAGTAATATAATATTCCACATTTCAGGTTTCCAACTCTATTCGTTCACACAAATTCAAATTGTACTCAATTTCGTACCATTTAGTACTATTGGTACACATATGTACATAAGTGCGAATTTCCAAAACCATATCCTTACATCAGTACCATTCCCCACCTTTGATACTCATTCCAAATATCAAGATTCTAGCTATATCCCTTAGAAAAACACAATTTATAACAAATTTAGTAACTTTTAGTACTTTTCGTATACTTACAGGTCGAATTTCCACAAACCCTTTGGTAAATTTTTCTAATTCTTCATTAGTGACCTTCATTCCAAATTTCCAGCTCTTTCCCTTTGCATAAACAAAGGGTACCATATTTAGTACCTAGTAATTTTCGTACCTTTCCAGTTCGAATTTCCAAAAACTCAGCCTTATCTCACCCCTACACACCAACAGCAACCCACACTCAAAATGTCAAGCTTCTAGCTTCAGCCGTTACGTCTGGGCGATGATCTGTCAGTCACTCATTCACTTATCACTAAGCTATTTTATATAATAAGATACACTCGTACAGACATAAATTTACAATTTTTGTTCTCTGTGGTAGTTTAATGCACTAAAAATACGTAATTTTATAATATCGTATTTATACGTAATTTTATAATAAGCAAAATGAAGAACACCCAATGAATAGTGCAAAATGACACTATGAATGAAACTACACATAGCTTGGTAGCGGTAAAAGAAGTCAACAATCTTAGATTTGTCTTAAACATGGCAAAACTACTCACATATTTCTTTTGGAAAAGCATTTGGAATGCAAAAAAGATTTAAATAAGCTTATGCGTGATTTTTTTTATTTAAAAAGAATTAACTTTATTTTAGTCAATAATATTCAAAAGTTCATTCATTCCTGCTACAGGAAAACAATTTTGATAACACAAAATAATAATAATAAAAGTTGAGCACAGTTTTTGTCAGATACTAAAAATTGACCATGTATCGTTATCAATTTGTACACGTTTGTGCTCAATTCGAAACCGCCGGGGTAAAAAAAAATTGACAACATACGTGGTTGATTTCACAACGTGTTTTTTTCGCTCATTGTACTGTTATCATATTATTCTTTATTCCATTAAATATCTTCTGTTTCAGAACTATATTTGTACCACATTTTTAGCTATCGTTTAAATCAACAAATTTCAGTTTTATAATTTTTTTTACATTTGAAGTTAAAAAGAAAAAAATTGAAAACAATTAGTAATGATATTCTAAAATCAAATCATCAAGTATTTATTATCGATTGAATTGGTGATAATTAAACAATTACACCTTCCGGAAAACTCCCTCGAGTAGATTTGCCTTAATTGCCACATAATAACCTAGCATGACCTAAATTGTTTTTAAATTTCCTTTACTTTATGTGTTTTTACAGCAACAGACAATTTGAAAGCCTCCGGTGTAAGCAAATGATTTAATAAAGTGAACCTTTGAACTTACACCTCATCACAAACAACAACACACATCTGCATCTTTGGATGATTGTTGCTGGTGTCACCTACACAGCATTACATTCCCGTAACCCCACAACTTCTTGGAAATGTCTTTAGTTCGCTTTATGGAGAGGAATAAAGTTATAAGCAGACAACGACGACGTTAAATGAATCCCTCCAGCCTTCAGGAAAACTACTGTGCTGTTAAACATTGGAGAGGAAACGACAAAGACATGCTGCGGCCACTTAATGTCATTTACATTAAAAACTTTCACGGTGGTTTCTGGAATTAGTGTTGATTATGATGTTTATTTCGTGCCCTTGGTGGCCTCCTTTGTCCAGGGATTTTGCCGAGTTTTAGAACATAAAAAAGATTTCAATTCGTTCAACTCACATTTAATGGTACGTGATACCCACAGAGTTTTGCGAAAGCATTTTGTTATGCACTGCTGATGCTGTTGTTGTCGTAGATGGTGTAAAAAGGGCTAAGAGAAAACTTTTCTGGAATGTTGTATTTATGTTGAGTTCTCTTATTCGTGCACTAAAATCTAATCAGTGATGGATAAAAGAGCAATTTGAAATTATTGTTTAAGGGATATTTAAAAAATGCATTTTTGCGTCGCAGGTAGGTAAATCAATTTACGATAGAGTTGGGAAATGCTTAGTAATGAAAATAGTAATGAAAACTGTTGGAACATATCCGAAAGGGCTAGAGAAATATCTCTCATATCAATAGCAAAAGTTGATGATTCGACGGGCATTGCCCTCTGAACTAGAAACAACTGTGAAATAATAAATAGAGCAGTACCGGATTTGGACTAAGTTACGACGTTACTACTACGTCTAACAAATACCATACTTTACTAAACACTTATACTAAAGATGGCTCCGGAGCATGGGTAGATAAGACAGCACTTAGTGTGGTCAGAATACAAATTTTTAGAAAGATCTATTGACCAATCAGTGTTGATAGTGAATATCAACGTAGTTGACTTGTTGTATGTCCCTTACCATTCGCAAAAAATGACATCTGTTTCATTTATAACAATTATCAATTCTGCTAGCCAAAAACTTACAATGTCATTGAAACCCCTAACTTAAGGCGATTAAAAAGACAACGAAATTTCCGAAACTATACGCATGTGTTTGTATAAGGTATTGTTGAAACCTATACTCCAATGTTCAAAACATTCTTGCAATTTTTTGAAAAGGGCCTGTTTATGTATGTATGTCGATAAGAAAATGAATGCGTAAGAAAAACTACCAAATTTGAGTGTGTTTTTCAAATTTGTATTTTGTTCTAAAGCAAAAGCAAAGGAAATAATATTTCCAAAACTAAAGTTTGGGTGTGTTTCATGCGCACACATTTTCAGTTCGAAATATATAAACAGGGGGTAAAAGTTTTTCCCAAAATTAATCTACAATATTCGATTGACAATCACATTAAAAATGTATATCGATTTCGACAACAACAACAAGTTTACACGTATTTTATCTTTGTTGCTGTTTCCGCACTACTTGTTTTTATTGTTGTTGCAGCTAAAGTATCTGCATCTTGAATAACACTGTTCAACACGACTTTTGTTTCAACCGAAGTTTTTGTTGTTTCTAAATTAAATCGGCGAGTTATTTTCAATTCCGGTCGAGGTTTTTCTCCATCAGCTCTTGTTCTTGAGATATAGCTCAAAATCGGTTTTTACGAGTTTTACCCAGAATTTCGCTTTTTTCGGATACAAACAAATATTTTTTATGGGATTTTCGACACTAGTATATTAAGCAGATTTTGTACGTTCGATACAAACTGTTTTTGAAATAATTATGGTGAATATATATTGTTACGGAATTAGATTTAACTAATGTCCGTGTAGACGTTGTTTTATTCCCCGATACGATTTGTACCAAATAAAACAGGGTTCGTTTTAGATTACGTTTCTACAATGCTTTATTTACTTTATTACACTTATTCAGAACCGACTTTAATTACTAAGCACAAAGCAAGTCTCTAGTTAGCACGCAGCTATTCTTTAACCGATCTGTTCAGTTCAACGCTTAAAACACAACTACTCCGTCCTTGCCAGTTCCCCTGTATTTATATCCCATAGTCTCCCTGTTCGAGAAATATCTAGAGCATATGGCAACACCTCGAATCTGTGCAGCGAACACACAGACACAGCACTAAGCGAACAACCATACTCACATACATACATGGGGGGAATACAATTGGACGACAAGCACAGTAATAACTAGACATCGGATTTTGCATATTTGCATATTTTTTATTAATAAAGATACGAAAATTCTGATTGGACCAAAATTCGTTTTGAAGAAAACTGAATGCAATGACAGGCTCATATTTTTTATTTTTTTGGATATTTGCATATTTTGCATATGCACAAAATATGCAAAAAATATGCAAAATATGCAAAAAATATGCAAAATATGCAAAAAATATGCAAAATATGCAAGTAATTTTTTTGACAAATATCATCAAATAAAATTTGGAAAGTCATCAAAAAGTGTTCTATATTGAGTTTATTGCCGTTAAACGTCGATTTCTTAGCAGATTATCATGTTATTAGTTATTATTCCGCCACAGCAATAAATCTGGACTAAAAGGCTTAGAAAATTTCCTATAACACAGCCTTCTTATTACAACATAAGTTGCTTTCTAATACAAATTTGTTCAAAAACTCAATCAGAAATGTCAAAATGTATGTATCCAAATATGTTGATAGGTTCTGCTCGGCCAAAATTGTCTGACAGAATAACAAATGAGCTAGAAATTAAGACTAAGGAAATATTGAATATTACATAAAATCTTTCATATTTAATTAAAAACATATAACAAATATATACGGTGCCATCATGAATATTTCCCTCTGAATTTTCCACACGGAAAATAATTTTTAAACGTGAAATTCTTTTAAAATCAATATTTGTTAAAAGTTTAAAAGTACTAGATTCGCTTCATTATGGCGTATACTAGTCGAATCGACAAAAATATTCCCTTTTTGAGCATAAATACGGAAATAAAAAATTGTGAAATTGGGGAAAGGAAACAAATTCTGCACGGAATTTTTATTCATGATTGCACTGATAACTATATTTTAATACCCTAAGGGTATTATGTCTTAGTGAATGAGTTTGCAACATGCAAAATGAAACGAAATAGACCCACAGTTCCTTTTGATGATCTGCATAGATTCGCACTTATCCATCTCGCCATGTCGTTTTGAAAATAAAGCACAGGTCACATTTATAGACCACTTCGCATAAAAATTGGGGATTTTTTGGCCCTAGGGCGATCCCTATTTTGGTAAGAATTGATTCAGATTTGGATATTGCTCCCATATATACAGTTGATTCGCGATAATCCCTACACCACAGGTTTCGGCGGTGTCCGAATTATCAAAATGTTCGGATTAACGAATTGTAAGGAAAATAAATTATTTTATATGATTAAATCACTCGTGGAAGTTATATAATAATACTTTTTTAAATTTTAACTGCTAATTACGAACACTTAAATGAAAGTGCTCTACGTGTAAAAACTAGTGAGATTTTTCTACTCGAAAATCCGGAAAAAGAAAAAGCCAATCAGATTGTGAAAGTAGTGCTAGAAATATGGCGTTTTTAAAGTTTACATCAGGATGTAAGCAAACCTAGAGACAGATGCATAATTTCATCGTTTTGTAAATTAATATTCCTTAAAATCTTTGCCTTTTAGGTGTATATTGCATTTGGCAACTTTAATGACAATATTGCGCGAATATTTTTCTTAATATATTTATTTATATCCTATACAACAAGACTAATGTGTCATGAAAGGTTTGTCCTTGTACTCGATAATTTTTACTATATGTTGCTGAAACAATTTTTTTACCAACTTCTCCATTAAACAACTGTCAAAATTCAAAGCATTGGTAATAATTAGTACAAATTATCGAGTACACGGACAGGTATATATTAAACAATTGTGTATACAAAAGGGTTATGACTTTTCGACTGTGTTATCAAACTTGTTTTCCTGTAGCAGGAATGAATGAACCATATTTTTTAGCATTCCAAATACTTTTCTAGCAGAAATATGTGAGTGGTTTTGCCATTTTAAAGACAATTCCAAGGTTTTTGACTTATTTTACCACTCTATTGTGTCTTTTTTCTAAGTGATGTCATATTGCACTAATAATTGGACGTTCTTCATTTTTCTTATTATTCATCGTGGATGGGTATAAAAATAATGCATTACTTTTCGCCGAGGAGTGAACATTTTCCAATTCTGCATTATGCGTACAATATAGACCGAAATTATAAAATTATGTATTTTTAGTGCATTAAACTGAAACCACTTCATCAATATTAAAGCGGCAGTTAGAGCATTTTTCCAAAGAAGCTTTTTGACCATAAAGAACAAAAATTGCCAATTTATGTCTGTATAAACTGAATAAAGGACTAAACACTATAACTATATTAAAATCTAATATGTGGATATTCAAAACGTATACTTCTAATTATAGTTATATTCCAGAACCTGGAATCGTAAATGGTACTTTAGTACTTTTTCCCATTTTTCGCTAAAAAACGAACCCTTTTTCCAAAAACTAGAAAAAATTGCGCTTTTATCTAAACAAAAATAGCGATGACTAACTCTAGCTCCTTTGTTTTTCTGCTAGACAATTTTGGCCGATTAGAAACTATCACCATATTTGGACACGTTGATTTTGACGTTTCTGATTGAGTTTTTGAAATTTTTCCATTAACTATCTACATTTGTATAGGAAGCAAATTATGTTGTAATAGGAATGCTGGGTTATTTGACATTTTCTTACCTTGTGAAAACTGATTTAAGTCTTGTTAGTCTAGATTTATTGCTGTGGCGGAATATCTGGAGAGTCTCAATAACATAATAATCTGCAAAAAAACTATGTTAAACGTCAAAAAACTTAATTTAGAAGGCTTTTTTGATGATTTTCCAAGTTTAATTGACGATTTTTGTCAAAAAAAACACTTGCATATTTAGCATATTTTTTGCATATTTTGCATATTTTTTGCATATATTTTGCATATTTTTTGCATATTTTTTGCATATATTTTGCATATTTTTTGCATATTTTTGATATGACCCCAAATATCGAAAAATTGACCCTCAAAACGCCTAGATCCAAAATTTGAGCCCAATCGGATAAGAAATAAAAAACATGCTAAAATCCGATGTCTAGTAATAACGTAATTACAACAACAAACAAGTGCAAAGAAGTAACAAACTAAACAATAATTACATGATTATGGCAAAACAAAATAAAAGCACATTAATGAAAGGTAAAGTAACATCTAGAATAATGAAGAGAGTTCTACATGGTAGTTGTTGTTGCTTAAATAAAGTAACTGCGTAATAAAAACTTTACGTTACAATTCAAATATTTAAATTAACGGAAATTAAACTAAACTAACTTAAACCTATCAGTTACATTCGTAACAATATCAAAAAATATAGAAAATATACGACGGACCTTGTAAAAATTGCATATTTTGAGTAATTTAAGCTGTGATTACGTCATCGGGGAAAGTCATAGGATCTTCATATGGCATACCGGATATGCTAAGGTTGTCTACTATATAGTCCAGTATTCAAATATATAATATAAAGTTCATAGCGCCCATGATTCGGCCATAACCTAAAAATCGCCATGAAGACTGCTAAAGTGATATCATTTACAAGTGATATCATTACAACATAAGCCATTTACTTTTCCTTAGCAATCTTCATGATGATTTTTAGGTTATGACCGAATCATGGGCGCTATGAACTTTATATTATATAGCAAGTGCCCGCTACTTCGTTAGCGGATACTTCACACGAATATAAAGGAGGATAATAAATAAATAAATTAAAATGCAGAGTATAGTTTCACCCGTTCCTATTTACAAATTCTTTATCCAGTAAAGTACGACAGTTTAAGGTATTACCACATATTCTTTCTAAAAATTATACCTGTGGTTTTCAAATAGAACTATATAAATCGATTAATCGATTTGTGTTAATTTTGCTTTATTGATGCCGCGTAGAAGTAGCTAGAAGCTATCAACGGCAAAATTTTGTTTTCAAAAAATGTGGGCCGTAGTATTTTTTAAACTATATTCTCTACGACTATTGTTAAAACTACATATTCCTTTAACATTTGGTACCCTACACTATTTCGAATATGGCATAACTTATAGCTCATTTAGACTAGTCATAAATCCTCGACTGGATTTAATAAATCCAGTACAAATCTCATTGCATTTAGATATACATTTTGGAGGATTTAAATGGCAGTCAGCTGATTTTTGTTCATAGCCCAATTACCAAGGTAGATGCATCAGCCCATCTGATCGAATTTGAAACGTCAAAAGAATTTTTTGTAAATTGAATTCTTCTCAAAAAACATACGTCAAATTACGAATTTATTGTTTAATACTGAAAATGTTTGCACATTATGCTACTAATGATAACTAAAGAGCAAAAAAATAATTATTTTACCGATGTTTGCCCATCTAAAATAAATAAACGAATTATTTTATCGTTTAGACATCGTAAATATTAGTCTTGGTTTATTAAAATCAACTTTGTACATCAAAACAAATTTAATTTTTCCGCCTTGTTTACAAATTTTTAAATTTTAAATTATTTTTAGTGTAGCAATTCACCGATGCATCTACCTTGTTTCTTGTGCCAGCTTGCAACTTTTTGTATTTTCTAGCAACATGTTACAAAAAACAGAGTTGTATACGAGGATTTATGCCGGATTTAAAACAAATCCACTCAATACGAGTATTCAACCGTCACTTCAATGTTCCTCGGAGGGGCAAAACAGTTGAATTGTACTACACTAAGCAGTATTTTATTAAACATGTCTCGATTATCTGCTCACTTACAGTATTATTGGCGTTACAAATAAGTGCAAACAATGACAATGTCTTAAACATATCAAGCAGTAATTAGGAAAAAGTACGCAAAATTATAAATGAAAAGTTAAAATAAAAGTTGACAACACTGTTGCTATCGGTATACCTTTACGACTGTTTTTTATTCATAGATTACTTACCGAAAAACATCGGTAATTACCGAAATTATAAGCATTTTAATTTTACCGACACTTGTCGGTAACTCACAAAATTAGTTAGTGAATCGCACTACTGAACCGATTTCATTACACATTTGTTATAAAATAGTTGTTTGGTGGATAGAATATACGGAATCGGGAGAATATATGGGAGCTATATCCATATCTCAACTGATTCTCGTCAAAAACAATAGCTATAGTCCTTTGGTCAAAATTGCGACCATCATAAATTTTAACCCGGTTAGGATAATAAATGCGACAAAAGTGCATTAACGGATGGACGGGCACGTATAAATGGACTCAGAATGTGATGTTATGTAGATCATCGAAAGGAACCATTGACCTATTTCGTTTCCGTTTGCATGTACATATACAAATTCGTTCAAACTACTACCAAACTTTTTTTTTTAAAAATATATACAAATTTATGAGTCATGTTTGTTTTCAGTCAAACAAATATTTTCTACAACAACAGGAGTTTGGTTGCTAGTAATTCCAACGGATTTGATTTCGAATCATCTTAGAGAAACAGGCCACTAATTAATTATTTTGTCTTAAAATATTCAGCGTTAATAGAAATCTACTATACTATAATCATTCAATAACCATTATTCAAAAACGCAGATTTTTTTCACTGAAAAGTAAGTGTATTGCAATTTTTCTGCAGAGCAAAAATGTATTTATTTTCGTTGTAATTTTTAATATGTAATGGATACTTTACACGATATGTTTTTACATATGTGTTGAAACTTTGCATATTTAGGGTTGGTCGTCTTTTGTCATTATTTTTCACATGAACATTGAGGATGTCCGAAGAAAGTATTCTGCGAAAAATGTATACATTTGACTGTTTTAGTTATCTAAATGTTATATTTTAGCAAAACTGACCCAAACTGATATATTTAGACCTAATAACGAATTGAGTACCACTCATTCATTTCTTTGATTGATTCACTAACAGCGAATTTAATACTAAATTACTGAATTTCACCCCTATTTGTACACCCCATATCAAGTTTATTACCATTGATAATTATAAGCACTAATTTCCTAAATTTTTTCTTTAATATTTTCGCAACTACCAAAAGGTATCAAATAAAATCATATACAGGGTAATCATGAATAAAAATTCCGTGCGGATTTTTTCCCTTTCCCCATTTTCACAATTTTTAATTTCCAAATATATGTCCAAAGTGTGATTATTTTTGTCGATTCAGCGAGAATATTCCATAATTAAGTGATTCGTTTTAAAATATTAACTTTTAAAAGAAATTCACTTTTCAAAATAATTTTCCATGGGGAAAATTCCGAGGGAATTATTCATGATTGCCCTGATAAAGAACTTTTCGAGTGAATGGGTACGAATTTCCAAAACTTCCTCCATGTCTTAATCCTACATTCCACCAGCCATGTTAGTTGACGACTCTTATTAAAATTTTACCAAATTTTGTACACATAAGTACGGATTTCCAAAACTACCCCAATATCTCAATACTACACTCAAATAGTAATCATAGTTCTAAATTTGATGATTCCACCTATTTTCGTTCACATCAAATCCAAATTTTCAACATTTCAATGCCTATTGGAGTACACATAATTACGATTTTTCAAAACTACCTCCTTATATCAATCCTACACTTCAAAGATAATCTTTATCCAAAATTTCAGAATTCCAACTCCATTCGTTAACACACACAATCTAAATTGTACCACATTTATTACCATTTACTACTTTTCGTACAAATGAGTTCACAACCAGGAAACACCTCCTTATATAAACGTTAGTTCTAGACAATAATTCTTCTTCCAAATTTCAAGCTTTTAGCTCTATCCGGTCACAAATTAATTCAAAATGCTGTTAAGATTTTTCATTATTTTTGTATTTATTTCTTTTGGGAATACAACAGAAAAATATAAATTCTTCTCGAGATTTCAAATCAATATTGCAAAATAAAATTGCATAATACTTTCATTTTTTAAGTTCTTAAATCTTGTTGTTTAAGTAGTAATTAAATTACTCATCTACTACATTTAATACATCATTTATAATATATAATATTAAAACAAGTTAAATATTTTTCCTGAAGTCTCATTTTGTTTAGATTTCTAATTAATATTGCAAAATAAAATTGCATAATACTTTCATTTTTAAGTTCTTAAATCTTGTTGTTTAAGTAGTAATTAAGGGGCCGATTATGGATAGCAACTCAACTCCCGTTGCGTTGCCTTCCATAATCGACCCCAAAATTACTCATCTGTTGCATCATTTAATGCATCATCTTTAAAATTAAAATAAATTAAAATAAATTAAAATATTTTTCCTTGAGTTTCATTTTGTTTAGATTTCAAATTAATATTGTAAAATAAAATTGCATAATACTTTCATTTATGTTCTTAAATCTTGTTGTTTAAGTAGTAATTAAATTACAGATCTACTACATTTAATGCATCATTTATAATATATAATATTAACACAAGTTAAATATTTTTCCTGAAGTCTCATTTTGTTTAGATTTCTAATTAATATTGCAAAATAAAATTGCATAATACTTTCATTTGTTATGTTCTTAAATCTTGTTGTTTAAGTAGTAATTAAATTACAGATCTACTGCATTTAATTCATCATTTCTAATATTAACATAAGTTAAATATTTTTCCTTAAGTCTCATTTTGTTTAGATTTCTAATTAATATTGCAAAATAAAATTGGATACTTTCATTTTTAAGTTCTTAAATCATGTTGTTTAAATAAGTAGTAATTAAATTACTCATCTACTACCCAGCAAAAATCCTCATTACAAAACCCTTTTCCCACACATTAATTTAACAACGGCATGTCGCGCGATATACAGTGTTATTTTGTAAACACTGAAATAAGTAGATACCGAGTAAATTCTGAGTACTTATTTCAGTGGTTACAAAATAACCCTAAATTCCGCGCGACATGCCCTTGTTAAAATAATGGGTGGGAAAGGGGGTTTGCAATGAGGTTTTTTGCTGGGTACATTTAATGCATCATTTTTAATACTAACATAAGATAAAATAGTTTTCTTTAATGAGTAGTTTCACTAAGACGATTCGAATTCAAATTCAAACGAACTATCTTTTGTTTTTTTTTTTTGAATAATATTTGATTCATTTTTTGTTTTCAATCAAACAAAAATTGTCTACAATAACCGCAGTTTGGTAGTATTTCGAAAGAATGTGTATTCGAATCGTCTCAGAGAAACAGGCTCTGAGTCTCATGTTTATGTCTTACGTACGGAACTTACAGCGTGTTTTTGTAAAAACTTTTTGCCCATTCGTTCGTCGATTTCATGAACGAAGACACAATTTGGTTTTCATAGCTGTTGATGTTTGTATTCGTGTGACAAACAAATGAAAGCTTTTTATTTTCGTAATTTTTTTGGTTTTCGTAACAAAATCAGACGAACGAATACGTCAAAAATAAACGAATGGAAAAGACCCATCGTTTTGAATGAAAATTAAATGATTTAGTTAATAAATGACACAAAACACACGAAAACTGGAAGGGAATGCAATTTTATTTATTTCCATAAAAGCACACGCGTATATGTACATCCGTTTCTTCATATTATCACAATTATTTTTGAACACATTTGATTACATTTTTTTCTTATTTTTTGTTTTTCATCTGTTTATCGGGGTTGCCATCAAGTAACACATTTTAAGTGCAGATGCCTATGCAAAATTCACAAAAGAAGTATAATGGAAACCCTGAAATATAAAAGCTTTTATGAAATAGACGAAAGCTTTCAGATAAAAACGAATGGTTCGTAAAATTTTACAAAAACCAAATTTAGAACGTATACGTTTTAGTACGAACGGTTCGTGTGACAGGCAAGCATTTTTACAAAAACACCCTGTTAACTGAACATTTTGTCTTCAGTAATGGTTAGGAACATTACAATTATACAATTGTCAAAATTTTGCTGTAGAAAAAGTGTTCAGTAGCATTTAGTACGTACAAGGACAAATCCATTCTTTAATTTAACATCTTGAATTATTGTTTTAACAAGCTTACTGAATATCTTGATAATTCAGATGACTTCTTGCTTATTGGTTTTTGGTTGATCTTTAACTTCAGCAAATTTCTTAAATGATTTCTGATTGTTCTGGCTGGTACGTTAAACTTTTCATGAGCTTCTCTAACAGACAACTGATTTAAGGCACAACATTTCACTGCCTGTTTCAAATTTTCTTTGGGGTAATTGCATCGTGGGCGATACCGTCTCGATAATTGTCTATTATCGATGGAATCATTTCGAGGGGCAATATCACTGACGTTCCCTTCCAAATCACCATCACGATTTCTTTGTGGTGATGGTGAAGAGGGTTGCGGCTGTGGTACAAGGGCTAGCTGTGGTGACTGTGGTGATGACGGAGAGGGTTGCGGCTGTGTTGAAAGTGATGGCTGCGGTGGAAGTGCTGGCTGTGGTGCTATTGCTGGCTGCGGTGGAAGTGCTGGCTGTGGTGCTACTGCTGGCTGTGGTATTGGTTGCGGTATATTAATAACCCTTTCGAGAACGCTGGCAGTTTTCGGAGACCCAATACTAGAAATGAAAGTAATCATATCTTCGTCATCAAAATGCAACGGCACAGCATTTGTTTTGTTTGCGACATCCTTCGAACAACTGGGCTGTTCGTTGTAGTAAATAATGATTGAATTTATCATGTTGTTGCCCGTCAATGTTGTCGAAGTTGGAATTGATGGTGTTTTTATAGCCATCTGCCCATCATTTAAACTTTCAAACAAGTAAAAAAGCATTAAGTTCGGCCGGGCCGAACTTTTCATACCCTCCACCATAAAATATTCATTCCTGTCCCCAACTTTAAGTGAGTACGTTAAAATGTCAGATAATGTACATAAAATGCTTCATTCGGGAGGCCCTTTTTTATGGTGCCTATTGACAATTTTTGGTGGGCTAGAAATTGGGAGGTACTGTTATATAGGGGTTATAATAAAACATGGGCCTATGTTGACAGTTTTTGATGGGAGCCTTTAATGTCAAATAACTCCTAATTCGGTTAAAAAATTTAGCTAGAATCCTCAAAATATCGAAAATCGGTACATAACGTGGGAACTTCAAATGTCATTAAAAGCTAGTTCGGAGGTATCTGGGCTATACGAAAATATGAACTTAAATGAACAATTTTTGTTCCAGAATTTTTGTTGACTTTTAAATTTCAAATTACAGAAAGTTCGTCCAAAAAATAAAGCTAAGGTACAGAAAATCGGGAGGTTTGTTTTGGGGCTATACAAAAACATGGACCTACGTTCGGTTAAACATTTTAAGTAAAATCCTCAAAGTACCGAAAATAGGGAAGTATCGTTATATTGGGGCTATGTTGAAAATTGTTGATGCAGATGTGTGGTGACCACTACAACCTTCAAATGTCAAATTACAGTTAGTTCTGTTAAAAATTGTAGCTAAAATTGCCAAATTACTGAAAATTGGGAGGTACCGTTACATGGGAGCTATATCCGAACATGGACCTATGTTGACAATTTTTGATGGAGAGGTGTTGTGACCACTAAGAACTTCAAATGTCAAATTACTGCTTGTTCGGTTTAATATTGTAGCTAATATCATCAAATTACTGAAAATCGGGAGGTACCGTTATATGGGGGCTTTCTTGACAATTTTTGGTGGAGAGGTGTGGTGACCACTAAGAATTTCAAATGTCAAATGTTCAAATTACAGATAATTCGGTTAAAACTTGTTGGTAAAATTCTCAAAATACCTGAAATCGGGCGGTAACGTTATATGGGGGCTATTCCAAAACATGGACCTATGTCCACTAGTTATATAAGTTTATTGACATTTAAGAACCCTAAATGTCAATTCATAGCTAAATCGGTCTGAAAATGTAGATAAAAACGTCAAAATGCCGTAAATCGGGGGTACCGTTATATGGGGGCTATACCAAAACTTGGACCTAGGTCCACAACTTTTGTTATATAAGTTTAGTTACACTTAAGAACCCTAAATGTCAAATTATAGCTATATCGGTCTGAAAATGTAGCTAAAAACGTCAAAATACCGTAAATCGGGGGGTACCGTTATATGGGGGCTATACCAAAACGTGGACCTATGTCCACAAGTTTTGTCACATAAGTTTATTGACATTTAAGAACTTCAAATGTCAAATTATAGCTAAATCGGTCTGAACATGTAGCTAAACCCGTCAAAATACCGTAAATCGGGGGGTACCGTTATATGGGGGCTATACCAATACGTGGACCTATGTCCACAACTTTTGTTATATAAGTTTATTGGCTTTTAAGAACTTCAAATGTCAAATTATAGCTAAATCGGTCTGAAAATGTAGCTAAACCCGTCAAAATACCGTAAATCGGGGGGTACCGTTATATGGGGGCTATACCAATACGTGGACCTATGTCCACAACTTTTGTTATATAAGTTTATTGACTTTTAAGAACCCCAAATGTCAAATTATAGCTACATCGGTCTGAAAATGTAGCTAAACACGTCAAAATACCGCAAATCGGGGGGTACCGTTATATGGGGGCTATACCAAAACGTGGACCTATGTCCACAACTTCTAATTTATAAGTTTATTAACACTTAAGAACCCTAAATGTCAAATTATAGCTACATCGGTCTGATAATGTAGCTAAAAACGTCAAAATACCGTAAATCGGGGGGTACCGTTATATGGGGGCTATTCCAAAACGTGGACCTATGTCCACAAGTTTTGTTATATATGTTTGTTGACACTTAAGAACCCTAAATGTCAAATTATAGCCAAATCGGTCTGAAAATGTAGCGAAAAACGTCAAAATACCGTAAATCGGGGGGTACCGTTATATGGGGGCTATACCAAAACGTGGACCGATATAGCCCATCATCGAACTTGACCTGCCTGCAAACAAAAGACGCATTTTCCCAAAATTTCAGCGTCCTATCTCTATTTTTGTGGATGCTAGAGTGATTACCACAGACGGACGGACGGACGGACGGACGGACGGACGGACGGACGTGCTCAGATCGACTTAGAATTTTATCCTGATCAAGAATATATATACTTTATAGGGTCGCAAATGAGTATTTCAATGCGTTACAAACGGAAAAACAAACTTAATATACCCTCCATACTATGGTGGAGGGTATAAAAAAAAAACATCTGAAACAGAAGTTTTTGTTGGTTGTGGTGGATCGCTCGGTCTGTTTTTGGTGGCATCATTTGTGTCCTTCTCGAAGACTGAATTGTTTTCAAAAGCAATCCATTTATGAATACGCACCTGCAAAAGTAAGCACACTTTATATTTGTACTAGCAAAATGCCCGCTACTTCGTATGCGGAAAGCGAATAAACAATATTTAATATAGAAATGGTTAACTCTCATAATTTTTGTACTAATATCTACATATGCATTTTAGTTGAAATTTATTACTTTTCGTACCCAAAAATATGAATTATCACAACTAATTCAATCATACACTCCAACACCAATCTTAATTTCAAATTTCAGCTGTATCTGATCACCAAAAGCCGAATTGTACCAATTTTAGTACCATTAAGTACTTTTCGTAGCAATAAGTACGAATTTCCAAAAGTATCCCAATACTACACTTCAATAGTAATCTTAATCCCAAATTGTACTATTCCAGCTCTATCCGATCAGTCAAGTTCAAATTGTACCACATTTGGTACCGTTTAGTACTTTTCGTACCCATAACTAAAAATTTCCAGAACTTCCTCAATCCTACATTGCAGCAGTAATCTTAACTCTAAATCTCTGGATTTCAGCTATATCCGATCACCGAAATCCAAATTTTACCAAATTTTTGAACATTTAATACTTTTTATACGAATTTCCAAATTGACCTCAAACCTACTTTCCAACAGTAATCATAACTCCAAATTTCAGAATTGCAGCTGTATCCGATCACCAAAATCCAAATTGTACCACATTTAGTACTTTTTGTACCCACAAGTACGAATTCCCAAAACTACCTCAATCCTACTCTCCAACAGTAATCGTAATTCCAAATTTCTGGGTTCTAGATCTATCCGATCATTTAAGTACAAATTGTACCAAATTTGGTACCATTCGTACCATAAGTTCAAACTTCCACTACTATATCAATCCTACTCTGCAATAGTAATCTTAATTCAACATTTCACTATTCCAGCTCTGAGATTTGGTACCATTTAGTTCTTTTCGTACCCATATTTCCAAAACAACCTCAATTCTTAACTCCCAAAAGTAATCTTAATTCCAAATTCTTTAATAAGTATAGGATTTTGTTAAAATTAATAATAAATAAAAATAAAATAAAATAAATAAATAACAAGTAAAAAAGTATCAGTCGGCTTTGCCGACAGAGATATACCCTCAGCCTGTGTATATTGAAACAATTTTTTCCCAAAATACGAATGTATTTAGGATGTCGAACAACCATTTGTAATCTCCATAAAATGAATTTATCTCGTACCCCGGCAGAAGAGACTGATGAACAGTTTCACAATCAGATATTATACACAGAAGTCTTGCACCAATTTTGTTTGTCTCATGCAACATTCTGGTGATCATATTCCTGACCACTTCGGGAGGGTACCTTGCATGGCTTTCTACGCCGATAAGGATTGTCCATGGACTGCATATTCCCTGCAGAAGGAAGGCGTACTCTGTACGACAATGTTCATCGTCAATTTGCATTGCATCTAGATGCAATGCACAAAAACAGCTCTTTTCATCCATATCACGAAATGAATTTTTGATTGCATTAAGTGTACTTGGAGTAAACTCCATTGGTGAATCCGTCATCCAAGATTCCACTTCAGTTGCACTTGGTATCTTTGAGGCATTAATCTGTTGGTGCTGTATGTATAAATTCTTGGAATGTAAATATTTGTTCATTATTGCGGCCCTCTGATGTGCGCTGTAAGCCGGTCTGTCGCTTCCAGATGCTACTTCGTAATAATTTAAATGATGTCCTTCCATTTCCGCTTTATTTTTGTAGTGATGCTATTAACGAATTTCTGCGGAAACAATTTTTGTTTTTATACCCTCAGCCTTTAGGCTAAGGAGGGTATATGAGGAAAAGTCAAAATTTTTTAGTTTCCATGAAGCCAAGGTTTGCACTATTATAATACGCGAACTATTGTAGTTTACCAGTAACTACGACTATTGCTGGATTAATTTAGATGTTTTTGTACAAAGCTCAAAAATTTAGCAAAAAAATTTAATTTACGTGGAAGTTACGACCGCGTAAAGGAAAAAACATAGGTAAAAACACGTTGTAACTAAACAGGTTTTTTACATTGCTATTCGATTTCTGATTAAACCATTCAAATGACGGACATCTGTCCAAAGTAAAAGTTGGAGAATACAAAATGAAGATTACACTTCTAATGTATCACTTTCCAAAATTTCCACTGCATCCCCCTTTTATGGATGCTGACATTTTGAAGCCGGATTTCAGGTGTTTTTTGTATTTTTTATGTAACTGTGACGCGCATTCGGATATTTCGAAAAACCAATTATAGGATTAAAGAACTCGCGATTTTGCATAATCTGATATGTATATTGAGTATGTAGCCCTTACAGCAGCAGAGTAATCTACTGCCAAAGGCCAAAATTTAGTGCGATATTTTTTCTAAAAAACCTATTTTTTGGGTACATTATTTACAATATCGTTTTGAGTGTGCTGGTACCCCGCGATATTTTAGTTTTTCGACGATCCGGATCATATGAATCACAGATCGTAAAAATCCATCTACTAGAACGGCGGAAATGGCTACTGCAAAAATTGAAAAATTTGCGAAAAATGTTTTTCAAAATATCGCTGACTAATTCGCGTTTTATGTGGATCGTTTCCATTTCAATGAAGAAAGTGAGTCATCACTCGCGTTTGTGCGAAAACAGCGGTTTGAAAAATTTAGTGGCATGGGAGCTGTATCCGATTTATCCAAAAAATACTGTGTTATGCTACATCCAGGGTTCTTGATGGAATTTATTGAAATATGTTTAGATCGATGTATTTTTTCACGGTTGATAGTGAAATCGGATGCGCATAAAAAGTGTATGCACTTTGTGCAAAATATAAGCATTATACAGTTTGTTGCACACTAAACTGCAGACGATGCTACATCTTAGCGGCCAAAGTAAATCCTGGCAAATGTGTACAAATTAAAAGAGAAGAATTCGCTGTATTGGTAAACCGCATGCGCATCAAGTGATTTTGAGGATTTCGCGATTTACACGCATTTCAAAATGAACATTATCCGATACAATTTTATTTTAAGATTATACCCCATTTAAAGGAACCCAACATTTATTTGAAAGATATCCATATCTTCTGCTAGATGTTAGCGTGTTTTCGAGAAGCGACTAGAATAACACATGTGATTTATTGCGTGAAATTTAACTAAAATAGAAGAAAAACTCCGACCTATGTTTCTTACATTTTGTTCAACTAACTCACAAAATAAATTTTAATAAATATTTTCTCTTACAATATATTTTTTGTTTTTTGCTATAATATGCAAACCGCTAAACGGATTTGTATAGTTTTGGTTTCATTTGAATCTTCGCGATGTTTAGATTACGAACATATTTTTTATATTTTTTCAGATGCATAAACAGCTTGAATTTTATAAGAACAAATTGTAAACTACCAATTGTTTTGAATGCTTTCCTTATTTCCGCGAAAATTCACAACTTTTTCACTAAAGTTATGGGACCTCAGTAAACATATAGTATGTAGGGAGCCCCTAATTAAGAGACTTTCTCAATATAATGATTAGAGTCTTTTAAAGATTTTTTTCTTTTTATCAGAATTAAAACCGCCATAACTTTTGCGCGCAACAACCAAAATTAGTATCACGAACAGATTTAAGAATGGCATTTTTTTCCCAATCTATGTACCAAAAATCTTTCATGTAGCTTAAAAAAATTTTTTTAATTTTTTTTTTATGGAAAACTAAAAAATTTTGTCTTTTCTTCATATACACTTTGATACGATGAAAATGTGCCTCATCGAAATAATGGTTTTAGACCCCAAGTATGTTTGGACGAAATGTGTTTCAGACAATTTGGAGTCGATCTAGCCATGTCCGTCCGTCTGTCTGTCCTGCTGGCTGGAGCGCACGATAACTCTCGAACGGATGAACCGATTCGGTTCAAATTTTGGCTTTCGTAATATTTTGCCCAAACTTAGTTTAAGTTCGAAGATGAGCTACATTGGTCCACTCCTTCCGGTACCTCCCCCACAAAAGTTCGAAAATGTTCGGAAAGTTTGTGCGCACGATAACTCTTGAAGGGAGTGACCGATTTGGTCCATACTTTGTATAGTGTAAACTTTCTACCAGAGTAATATGAGGTTCCAATATGGTTTCAATAGGTCCACTCCTTCGGGTACCTCCCACACAAAATTTCGGAAAAATTCACTTTAGGGCCATCGCTCGAATCGCTTTGATTTTTGTTTTAGCAAGTTGCATTCACTGCCCTCCATACGACGGTACAAGTTTCATCAGGGGCAAGTCCATACTTCCTGAGAAAATAGCATGAAAGTTGCAAAAAACCCTATGACACCGTGTAAGGTGGTTGGAGCGCAAGATAACTCTCGAACGGATCTTCTGATTCGGTCCAGAATATGGTCTTAGTAATATTTTGTCCAAACATAGTTTAAGTTTGAAGACAAGCCATATCGGTCCACTCCTTAAGGTACCTCCCCCACAAAAGTTCAAAAATGTTCGGAAAAATTGTTCGTACGGTAACTCTTGAAGGGAGTGGTCCAATTGGTCTATACTTTACACATCCTAATATATATTTACCAGATATAGATCAGGTTCAAATATGGAATATGCATCCGGTACCTCCCACACAAAATTTCGGATAAGTTCACTTTAAGACCTGATATCGAATCACTTTGATTTTTGTTGAAGCAACTTGCATTCGCTGCCTCTTTTACGATGGTAAAAGTTTTTTAGGGGCAAGTCCATACTCCTTGAGCAAACAGACTGAAGAGTGTTAAATCCCCCTATGGCACCATATGTTGCGGCTGGAGATCCACTTCCATTCCTTTTAATATCTCCTCCGCAAAACTTTTGATCTTTAATCCTAATCAACATTTTTGTTCATTCAAACGCCCAAAATTTTTAAAATCCCCTAAATACATACGTATTTTGGGAAAAAATTGTTTCAATATACACATGCTGAGGGTATATCTCTGTCGGCAAAGCCGACTGATACTTTTTTACTTGTTTAAAATAGAAAACAGTTTGTTTGCAAACATCAATTTTGTACAAAAGTGCATACGAATTGGTCGTTTATGGCAACAAAATACTTAAAAAACTATACGATTTTTGTGCATGGTCATCAAAACAATATTCAAAATATGCCAAGTTCATTTACGATTTATAATAAATTCAGTGCACGGCATAATTATTCCCATTATCTCGGAATATTTTGGGGATTTCGACTTTTTTATGAGTGCAAGAACTTTTTCTCATGCAAGAACTTTTTCTCATAGACCTCAACAATTAAAAATGTCTTATTTATACTTCTGATTATTATCATTGAAGGTAAAAATAATATATTTCACTCACTTCTGTACCATTATGGACTCCTTTTTTACGTATCAATGATATAGGGACATTTAAGATATTCATCATTAAACAACATTTACGATGGATTTTTCCCATTATCTCGGAATATTTTGGGCATTTCGACTTTTTTATGAGTGCAAGAACTTTTTTCTCATGCAAATGTGGTATTTGAAGGTAATAACTTCAATTTTGAACCAGAAATACGCTCCAAACATGTCACACAAAATTCAGGCTTACAATAGTAGCAGTGTTCTGCAAATGAATACATAACACTTTGACCAATTTACTACCAAATTGTTATGAAAGATCGTTCAAAGTGCCAAATATTCATTACTGTCCACAGCATTAACGATAAAAATCAGTATTTAAATGGTGGATAAGATTATTCTGATGCCTGGGATCATTTAGAAATGGTCATAGCATCAAAAGGACATTTATTTATTTATTTCATAAAAATACCCAACTATTTGACGGTATTTTGACTCAAGGGTACCGAAAAGCGAATTTTAAGATGCATTATATTCAAATATATTTTTTATCAGTCCACAATATGCTCTGCCACAGTGATTGTGGGTAGTAAATCATTTTCATTGAAAATCTAATTGACGATGTTTGCAGTACTGCACCTTATCAAAGGAGTGGAATAACAAAGTATTATTCTTTTTTTCTAATTTCACAGATTCTAGTCTTAGTACAGAACTTGTTTTGTCTTCGAAATTGCTCAGAAGATGAGGATTGTTGAGCATAAGTAAGATTAGATTTGAAATTCTGCTCTATTTTCCGGAGTGCAACGTCTGCAATTTCATATTTTCTGCCTGCATCGTGTATATTTACAGCGTTTTCAGTATTTGGATGCTTATTCGTTAAAAAATAAGCAGATAACTGCAGCATTACCTAATCAGAAATGAAGCCCGAATTTTTTTGGTCCATTAATTTTTATTTAGCTGAGGGGTCAAAGAAAACCCTTGAGTAGTTAATATCCCGTTTTATATTTAAGAACAAAAATTATATGCCTTTTAAGACAAATGTAGATTTTGCCATATTGCCAAGGTAAAAATAGTAAAATCTCAAGACCCATATCTCGGGAAGTATGGACTTCCCCCGGGAAAGATATATATAGTTGTGATCAGGGTCCCAAGAACTAACTATAGCGAAAATTTCAGCCCGATCCGAGAGGTGCCCCTAAACGAGACTTAAGCCTGTTTTTGCTTCAATATATTCTAACCACAGGTGAAATATCCATCATTACAATTAAAATGAAAGATTGGATGGATTGGCAGCTATTAGGATATCTCCGTTGTTTGAACGGCTACGCCAACACACTTTACATCATTGTAAAGGTGATAATTGTAATTACAACTAAAATATTACAAATGAAAAGTGGCATGGATTAGCGAATATTACGATAACATTATTGTAAAGATCATTTTTTCGGCGCTCATTAGCGGTATTCTCTTTTTGTAACATAATCTTTAATTTTTTGCACTTTAAATGTATCGATGAATATCCAGCTTTTGTGAGGTAAGAAAAGAGACATTTAATCAAGAAGACATTCTTAGCTTTAAATTGCTCCCAATTGCGTTGACGAAATTGGTCAAATACTGGAGATATAGAAAACGCAGTTATCACAATTTACAATTTGTGGAATTTTTATTTTTACTGCCGAACAATTAGTATGTAATTTTTTTACAAATTTGATTTTTGCAAATCATTTGTTGCGAAACTGTACGTGTTTTACTGAAAGCAAAAACTTGCGAAAAGAAACGGGGAAAGTTTAGTATAGTTCCACAGAACAAAAGTTAATTTTTGGGTAATTAGGCAGCCTCCAGCCGGCGATTTGAGACTTTATCATATGGACAGATTGAAAAAAGCAAATAGAAATAACTACATCCATCTTATGCAAAAGAAACTTACCCTTTTTATTTGTCAAATAATGCAGCATTTTTTTACAGACGAGGACAGTGACAGGAGCAAATTGCACAAATTGTTAACTCTAACGGAACACTCTTCACAACTTCACACTTAACAACTTATTTCTTTCTTTAAATTCAGGGAATTCTTGGTCCAGCAACGGGCACACTTAACAAGTTAACACAACGAACCACAATGAAGACAATGAAGCACAATTCAAGAAATGTAAATGAATACAGAGTATGACTTGAATTTATTGCCGCCGTCAATTTATCTGCAAATGCGCGGCGTTGCCACAGCGTTATTTTTTTTTTTTTTGGTGACATATTGGTGAAATGGTGCAGAGGCATATGGGGTATCTCGATTTCAAACAGGAAAAAGTTTAATAAAACACATTTGGAATCATATGAACCATACCAGTTTGTTCGTTAGCCACATAAAACCACTGGTCGTTTAAACGCCACAAAAATGGTTAATGGTTGTTATAGTATTGTCTGTTATCTGTCATTCTATGCTAACACAGATTCATTTGGCTTATGTATTTCCACGCAATTCGCCTAACCCGCAAGCAATTCAAAAAAGTCGATTTTTTGTAATTTTCAACATTTGATGAAAAATTTAAATCTGCGATATAGATTTTTTAGGAATTTAGTAAGAGTACTTTCTCAATCAAAAACTAAGGGATTGGCATTTAAGAATACACCTGTATTACTTTTCTAAGTTTTCGCCACTGTTTGTTTGGTTTAGGTTCAAGTTTCAATCTCATTTGATTCCTTTTAAGTCTGGAGTATTACCCCAATGCACAGTGCGAAATATGGGAACTTTAGTGGAACTTTACTCAAAAATTAAAGTACAAATAACTAAAGTACAAAGAAGCACCAGATGCTTTTAGGTGATATACTCATTTTCAGAACCGTGTAATAAGATAAACATATCCACAGTCGAAACGTTCAATTTGTAAAATTTATGTTATATCAATGCCACTATACTAAAAATAAAAAATCTCAAATTTGTTTTTATTTTCATTTACTAATGTAAGTGGATGCTTGGGAGAGGGGCCAAAGCAAGGATCTATGCTCTGAATTATTTTTAAGAATATTTTCTATTTAATGAAGACAAATTTTAAAGTAAACCAAACTCGGTGGGCTATAATTACCTAACACCATTTAAATATCCCAAATGGGGTGCCCCTTCATATTGGGGCTATTGCAACACGAGAAAATACGTTGCTAGTATTTCGCAAAACGGTTTTCTACCTACGGAGAACATAAAATGCCAAAATGCAAACAAATAGGTTGGTAAATGTGCTTGGAATCTGTAAAATATGTTATATTGGCTGGTACCCTTCAATGGGGGCTATACCAATACGCGAACAGATATTGACAATATTTTGTACATATGTTCCCGGTCCACTGAAACCCCAATATACCAATTTGCAGCAATATAGGTTGAAAAATGAACCAAATATCTAAAAATGGTCACCACCGATACATGGGGCTATATGAAACCGCGGATCGTTGTGGTCCATATTTATCCACATACGACCCACAAATATAGAAATATTTTTGGAAAATTTTAGTAACCTACGTCCTTTGCATCAAAAGTTATGAGTAAAGTTCAACTAAAGTGCCCATAATTCCTACTGTGCCATGGCTTAAACTTCATCATTACTTTCTGTTACAGAGAGTAATGTTTTTCAAAACGAACAGACAGTGTTGCAAATTTTTACTGATCGCTACCAGTATCATGATTTCAGCCCGGCGAAAGGAATTATCGATTGGCTTTTCAACTTTTTGAAATTATGTTTTTTAGCGAAAAACTGAACTCTTTAAGTGTCAAGTATTCTCAAACAAATGAGAATCATACTCACTTTTCGGCTTTCCCAAAAAATATCAGAACAAAAATATTTGCAAACAACTATCAGTACATATCAACTAAGTTGAAAAAACATCACAACAGTTCCCTGTAGGTGAGTGTTGTTGGAATCTATTTCAAGTTCCCCTGCGCATGCCATCCGCTGTTTATACCCTACACCACTATGTGGTAAGGGGTATTATGTGTTAGTGCATTTGTATGTAACATACAAAAGGAAGCGAGATAGACCCATAGTTCCTTCTAGGGATATACATAGAATCACTTTCTGAGTCGATTTATGCATGTCCGTCCGTTCGCAACATACAGGTCGCATTTGTTGACCGATTTCGCTTGAAATTGGGGAATACCATTTTTTTAGCCGTCGGAAGATCAAGTTCGAAGATGGGATATATCGGTCCACGTTTTAGTATAGCCCCCATATAACGGTACCCCCCGATTTACGGTATTTTGACAGTTTTAGCTACATTTTCAGACCGATTTAGCTATATTTTGACACTTAGGGTTCTTAAGTGTCAATAAACTTATATAACCAAACTTGTGGACATAGGTCCACGTTTTGGTATAGCCCCCATATAACGGTACCCTCGATTTGCGGTGTTTTGACGTTTGTAGCTACATTTTCAGACAGATTTAGCAATAATTTGACATTTAAAGTTCTTAAATGTCAATAAACTTATATGACAAAATTTGTGGACATAGGTCCACGTTTTGGTATAGCCCCCATATAACGGTTCATTTAAGTTCATATTTTCGTATAGCCCAGATACCTCCGAACTAGCTGTTAATGACATTTGAAGTTCCCACGTTATGTACCGATTTTCGATATTTTGAAGATTCTAGCTAAATTTTTTAACCGAATTAGGAGTTATTTGACATTAAAGGTTCCCATCAAAAACTGTCAACATAGGCCCATGTTTTATTATAACCCCTATATAACAGTACCTTTCAATTTCTAGCCCACCAAAAATTGTCAACATACATAGTTAGATATAGGCACCATAAAAAAGGGCCTCCCGAATGAAGCATAAATGTACATAAACATTATCTGACATTTTAACGTACCCACTTAAAGTTGGGGACAGGAATGAAAAGTAATTATTCCATTTTAGTTCAGAATATTTTATGGTGGAGGGTATGAAAAGTTCGGCCCGGCCGAACTTAATGCTTTTTTACTTGTTTTTATTTGTTTTGGTTGAAGTTTCAATCTCATTTGATTGTTTTTAAGTCTGGAATATTACTCCAATGGCTTAAACTTTATCATTACTTTCTGTTACAGAGAGTAATGTTTTTCAAAACGAACCAACAGGCTCGATTGCAGGACAACTATTCGTTCTAGAGAAAAAGTTATGTGTTAAAAATACTTAAAAAGTCTAAATAAAATATAATTTAAAAAAAAAAGTTTCAGTGTTTTATTTAGAAATGCACTTAAAACTAGGAAAAAATTTGTCGCTTAGCCTCAAAAAATATATTCTTTCTCATGATGGAATCTCTCAAATAAAACGCTTGCCGTTTAATTTTGCCACCATTTATAATTTAAATGCAAGCGTTTTATTTGAGAGATTCCATCATGAGAAATAATATATTTATTGAGGCTAAGAGACAAATTATTTCCTAGTTTTAAGTGCATTTCTAAATAAAACACTGAAACTTAATGTGGTAAGGGGTATTATGTGTTAGTGCATTTGTATGTAACATACAAAAGGAAGCGAGATAGACCCATAGTTCCTTCTAGGGATATACAAAGAATCACTTTCGGAGTCGATTTATGCATGTCCGTCCGTCCGTCCGTTCGCAACATACAGGTCGCATTTGTTGACCGATTTCGCTGAAAATTGGGGAATACCATTTTTTTAGCCGTCGGAAGATCAAGTTCGAAGATGGGCTATATCGGTCCAAGTTTTGGTATAGCCCCCATATAACGGTACCTCCCGATTTAAGGTATTTTAAGGATCTTAGCCGCATTTGTTGCCCAAACCAGCTGAAATTTTACTTTTGAGGTTCCCAATGGCCGCGAAATTGCTCCACTAAATATTGTCAAGATAGGTCCACGGTTCGGTGTAGTCTCCATATAACGATACCTCCCGATTTAAGGTATTTTATGGATCTTAGCCACATTTTTTGCCCAAACTAGCTGAAATTTTACATTTGAGGTTCGCAATGGTCGCGAAATTGCTCCACTAAAAATTGTCAAGATAGGTCCACGGTTCGGTATAGTCCCCATATAACGATACCTCCCGATTTAAGGTATTTTAGGGATCTTAGCCACATTTTTTACTTGAACTAGCTGAAATTTTACATATGTGGTTCACAGTGGCTACGAAATTTCGCCACTTAAAATTGTTAAGATAGGTCCATGTTTTTTTGTAGCCCCCATATGACGGTACCTCACGATTTTATGTATTTTAACGATTTTCCCCAAATATGGCTCCAATTTGCGTATTGGGATGTATACTAATTATTCCATTTTTACATATTTCGACTGCTGTAGGGTATTACTTTGTAGGCCCCGCCCGACTTTGCTCTTTTCCTACTGGGTTTAAATTATATTTTATTTTTAACTTTTTAGTAAATGCATTTTTTTTGACCACTGAGAACAAAATTATAATCAATTTAGGCAAAAAATTTAGATAAAAACTTAAGAATGCCTGAAATCGAAATATAGAGGCTATACCAAAACCTTGACATATGTCCATAATTTTTGGTGGGGAAGTTTCTGTACCATTCCAAATGCCAAGTTACAGCCAATTCGGCCTCAAAATGAAGATAAAATCCTCATAATACTTGAAATCGGGTGGTACCGGTATAAGGGGGCTATACCAAAACCTGGACCTATGTTCACAATTTTTGGTGGGGAAATATCTGTATCATTGGAAATGCCAAATGACAGCTAATAAAAATGAAGATAAAATCCTCAAAATACCTGAAATCGGGTGGTACCGATATATGGGGGCTGTAGGAAAAATTGGGCCCATATTCATGTATTGTCATCCAAATCTGAAAAGTGTGCAAAGTTTCAGTTCGATTGGTCAACTGCAACTGAGTGGAAAATGAGTTACAAGAGTTGAAATGCAAGTTAAATAAAACACCGTTATATAATATATATAATTGTTCCTTCTTCTCTCATATCAATGAGTGCACCCCCATTCATATTAGCTCAATGATGTGGGACCTACTGTTTATCGCCGAGTCCGAACGGCGTGTCTTACGACACCACTTTATAGAGAAGTTTTACATGGCTAAAATACTCAGGAAATATCGCCAACATTACTGAGGGGTATTTTGCAACCGTTGAAAATTTTGATGTTTCCTGGGCGGGGAATCGAACCCACGACCTTCTGCGTGCAAGGCGGTGGTCCATACCATTGCACCACGGTGGCACCCAAATAAAACACCGTTAAAACACTGAAAATGGACCAATCTTTGTTTTAATTTTATATTCATGTATTTGGTCTGTTCCTTTACTTTTGAAAATAGTAAAACCGGCAAAAGTAGTGAAACTTGCAAACTACTCCCATATGAATTGTATGGTGTCTAAAGTAAGGGAACGCTTTTCGAGTAAAAAGTGGCAAAACTTGAAGATTCTTGCACGTAAAGGAACAGGGCTATTGTCATCCAAATCCGAAAAGTGTGCAAAGTTTTAGTCCGATTGGTCAACTGCAACTGTGTCAAAATTGAGTTACCAGATTTGAAATGCAATTTAAATAAAACCCCGTAAAAACACTGTAAAAATGGACCAATATTGGTTTTGATTTCATATTAATTTATTGTAATCCAAACCTGAAAAGTATGCAAAGTTAAAGTTTTAATCCGAATGGTCAACCGCAACTGTGTCAAACTTGAGTTACCAGATTTGAAATGCAATTTAAATAAAACACTGTTAAAACACTATCAAATGGACCAATATTGGTTTTGATTCCATATTCATGTATTGTCATCTAAATCTGAAAAGTGTGCAAAGCTTCAGTTCGATTGGTCAACTGCAACTGTGTCAAAATTGAGCTACCAGATTTGAAATGCAATTTAAATAAAACACTGTAAAAATGGACGAATATTGGTTTTGATTTCATATTCATTTATTGTAATCCAAATCTGAAAATTGTGCAAAGTTTTAGTCTGATTGGTCAACTGCAACTGTGTTAAAATTGAGTTACCATATTTGAAGTGCAATTTAAATAAAACAGCGTAAAAACACTGTAAAAATGGTAAAAATGGACCAATATTGGTTTTGATTTTATATTCATTAATTGTCATCCAAATCTGAAAAGTGTGCAAAGTTTTAGTCTGATTGGTCAACTGCAATTGTGTTAAAAATGAGTTACCAGATTTGAACTAAACGGACCAAAGCAAGTTAAATAAAACACTGTAAAAAATTCTCCTGTCACGGTGTTCGTAATTGAACCCCTCCGAAACGGCTGGGCCGAATTTGATGAAATTTTGTATGTGGGGTTTGTAGGTCTGAGAATAGGTTTTTAGCTATTTTTTATACTGGTCAGTCGAGTGACCAGGGTACCTCCCTAACAACATTTGTTTAAGAAAACGTGAAATCAAAGTTATTTTTGAACCTCTTGTTTAAAAATTGTTTGCAATACTATGTTAATTACTGTCTTGATCCCGAATGGTCATCTCGGAAATGGAAAATCGCTTTCAGCCCAGTTTTTCAAAATTTTATAATTATAGATAGTATCCTTAATTTTAGTAAGCATGACAACAAAAATGTTATAAACACTGGCTTCAATAAGTGGGAAAGCGCGATCAATACCGCATTTTGGAATACAGTACAACCCCGATAATGTTAATGTCGCTTGACCAAAATTCCAAAAAATTTGTTAAGTTTGTCTGATTTCTCAACCGTTTTTTTAAAGATGGCTAAATAACTAAACCGTCTAAAAAGGGTGCATTCGTCACTAGAACGACGGCCCAACAATGCGGTGTATCTATAATCCATCTAAATGCATATAACGTTCTTTACGACTGACATGATGTTCTAAATTGAACTTCCGAATCGGCAGAAACGAAGTTGATGAAATTTTGTGTGAAGGTTCATAAGGTCTACCCAGAAAACCAAATGTCTGATGTCCGACACATCGGAATATTTTCGGAAGCAAAAACTTTCAGATTTCGTTATGATTTCTAAACGATTTTTCGTAGGGGAATTTGTTCAGATTTCGTTCCGATTTCGGAGAAAATGTCGGAAGTAAATTTCCCTTCGAATATGCTAATGTTTTTCTTCCGATTTCGGTACGAATTCGGATCGATATGTCGGAAACAAATGTCCCTTCGCACAACAACCCCCTTTTGAATATATCTAATAAGCAACATTTAAGTTTGTTGTCGAAAAACAAAATGGTTGGTAATAAAATTCGCATATACAATTACACTGTGTGTAATTTTTTGTGTCATGGAAAATTAACCATATTCTGACACCGCAGCGTAATGGAAGACGGAAAATAAGAAGACACGTGTCTCGGCGTTTTTCCCTGTTACTTCGAATTTCGCGGTTATGGGCCCCCAAAAACCTGAAGCCTTGACGTCGAAAAGGACCATTTTGTCAGGCTCATATCTTCTTAACCGCTAAGAATTTTGTTTGCTCGTGGAGACAAAGTTGTACCTCTCATCTTAAAGAATAATAATTGTGAAGACATAAAATCCATTCAACCTTACGAACCCTGCAGAAATGGTTCTTAAAGGTTTTTCGGTTTCTGCTCCATAGAAATTAAACCATTCAAAATTCAAGAAAACATTCAACCACATTAATGTAGCGAATATATCAGTATACAACTTTGTGGAACATCAGAGCCCACTACGAACTGTTCTTAAAGGTCAAAATGGCAAAAAACTTTAGAAAATATTCGATTTTTATACTTTTTTCTCCGATTCTGGTCCATAGATACCGAACTGTTTAAAATTCAAGAATAAAGCAACTACAAAAATGTACCTCAGATCTCAGTTAACAACTTCCTAGAACATATGAACATTCTAGGAACGGTCCTTCAGGGTTCGTATGTTCTAGAAAGTTGTTTATTGAGATCTAAGGTACATTTTTGTATTTGGTTGTTTGATTCAATTTTGATCGGTTTGATATCTGTAGGCCAAAATCTGAGAAAAAATTATAACGGAAACTTGACCTTAACGATTTTGACCTTGAAGATAAGGTTGAATGGTTTTTATGTCTTCACAATTATTATTCTTTAAGATGAGAGCTACAACTTTGCCTCCACGAGTAAACCAAAATTCTTAGCGGTTTAGAAGATATGAGCCTGACAAAATGGTCCTTTTCGACGTCAAGGCTTCAGGTTTTTGGGGGCCCATAACCGCGAAATTCGAAGTAACAGGGAAAAACGCGGAGACACGTGTCTTCTTATTTTCCGTCTTCCATTACGCTGCGGTGTCAGAATGTGGTTAATTTTTTTCGTGTCGCACAGTGTTATTCAATATTTTAAATATAATAATCCAAGCTGGTGCTGATAGACTCAACATTTTCGTACACAAGGTTTACATTGTTCTAGTATAACTAGAACAAGTAAGCCAAGGCTATAGTCGGGCGGGGCCTATCATCTGATACCTTACACCTTTACCGCTGGGAATTAGCTTTACACATATCAGAATGTACCAGAAAGGACAAGGGAGGCTTCTCTGGTATCAATGAGTGTACCCCGATTCATATTCGCTCAATCGTATGGGACTCACAGCTTATCTACGCGTCCGAACGGCGTGTCGTAAGACACAACGTATAGAGAAGTTTTACTAGGCTGAAATACTCAGAAAATGTTATTGAAGGATATTTTGCCACCGTTGAAATTTTTTTTTGCCTGGCTTGGAAATCGTTTAGAAAAAAGGTGGCAAAGAGACTCACGCTGCAATGTATGTATAAAAATCCAATTGGACACTTGAAACGTAAGAGCGCCATGTAAATTGCAATAATGCAAAAACTGGAAATGGGAAAATGTGCTTTCCTACACAAAACCCAATTTGGTGTGGTCCAAAAAAAAACTACAATGATGGGACTCACTCCTACTTTGGTGGCATTTACAGAATTAACCCTAGCAATTGACATAAATAGCTGTATCATGAATAACCATAACTAACCCAGTTAGGATATAGTCATTTATGTCAATTTCTAAGGTTTATTCCGTAAATGCCACCAAAGTAGGAGTGAGTCCCATCATTGTATTTTTTTTTTTGGACCACACCAAATTGTGCATGTGAGAGCCCATTGAAACCTATATTTTCACTAGACCATAGCCGTAGATCTCTAATGTATTTTCGCATGCAATATAAGTAACCAATGGTTTATCCTAACTACGGAATTTAAGTTGAAAGTATTAAAAAAATACGCAATTTTGGCAGGTCCGATCTGAGTTTTTTTTATATTTTTCAAATATATATGTTTTTAAAGCTGTTTAAATTGAACGCACAACATCTTCTGTATGAATTTATAACGAAAAAACATCAATAAGATATTTATATTTTTCAATCACAACGACAATCTGTATGAAAATTGGAAAATATGACCCAAACCTATATATCAAAAACAAGTGCTGCTAAGAATGTTATATGTTATGGTTACAGATTTCTTTTATTCAGAGAATCATAATGAAATTTCATTTGGAACATTTCTTTCATTAACAATATTCCCAAAAAGTAAAGGATTATGCCAAATTTTGATCCAGTATGGAATTATGTAAAATTAACAGTCCAAAATTAAAACATATAATTTCATCCTAATATATATAAATTTGTAATCTAATTATTTTAAGGAAATAGTGTACATAGATTTATGGTTTATTTTGAAACTCATAGTGACATTTTGTGTAGAATTTTTCATCCTTTGACACTTTTTACCTATAAACAAATTTTATATTACTTCCATGTATAAACTAGAAAAAAGAAGGAAAAACATTTCATCAAAAAATTGGGAAATATTTTCATGTTTTTTCAGCAAAATTGATACTAATATTTTCATGTTATAGAATGTAAATAGACATTTCATTTCATTGGTGACCTATGGTGAAATTTGACGAAGAATATTTTTGTCTCCGACATCATCTTTCTAAAATTATGTTTTGTAGGACAATTTTGAATAAACTCAAAGGGGTCTTTTTTGTCCTTTATCGAAAATCTTTCAAAAACTCATTAAAAATGTGATCGTACCAAATCCGAATATTCTACAAAATTGTTCGCCATAAAATTTGACTATATGTCTCAGAATACACCAAATCTGTAACTCTGGTCTAGTCGCCAGGAATCTCTAAAAATGAAAAACACGTTTTAGGGTTAAAGTTGGACTTTATATATTTGATACGATCACATTTTTAATTAGTTTTTGAAAGATTTTCGAAAAAGGACAAAAAAGACCCCTTTGATGAAACGCTTGAGGGTTAAAATTTTTAACAAAAATATTTCCCACACCCTCCTAAGTAAAGTTGCCAAAGACACTATATACCTGAAATGCAAGGATTCCAAGATATCTAAACTCGAATATTTCGAAAAATTTAAAAATGGGCGGAACGTGCCCCGCCTATTTTGGTTACTTTCCGACGTAAACTTTAAAAACGCCGATATATGTGTCTCATATTTTTAGCTCTACTTTCATAATCTACTCGATTTTCCTTGTCATTTTTGTTGTTGTCGCACAGTGTTATTATTGTGACCTACAGAGCAGCTGCAAAATCGGATACAAATCATGTTTTTGGTCCATTTCACCCGCTAAATATTTCACGATCATCACCAATTAAAATAGGGATCTATTCTGATGTGAGACCGACCTCCATACCAAATTTCGTGACAATCGGTCAATAATTGCGGCCTGGATTTTGATTACAATTTATAGTGGACAGACGGACGGACACACATCTCAAAATCGCTTTATCTCGCCGAGATATGAAAATTGGTATACCACACTGGGGGTCTCCGACGAATATTTCGCTGTGTTACATGAATGTTTACCAAAACAAACTTATAATACCCTTTCCACATAGTGGTGTAGGGTATAAATATGATTACAGTGAAAATAATTAGCTACGTTTGAAATTACAATCTTCCAATAAAAAAGAAAATTGATCAATAAACAAGTAAGCAAAGGCTTATAGACGGGACGGGGCCGACCATGTGATACCCTTCACCGCTACCCCTGTGCATAAGTTTTTCACTGGTAAACATTTCTTTTAGGGAATATAATCCGACTACCACCAATCATAATATACCTCTTTCTCTCTGGGACCCCCATAAGTAACCAAAATTTCGTGACCAACCGATCAAAATTGCGACCTGTAGCATGATTGCGGAAAACTGCAAGAATTGGATGCATTACCGACTATTGTGATATCTCCCTTGTTTGACCACCTTCGCCCACCTACTTTACGCCAATATAAAGGTAATATTTTCTTCTCCGTTGGCAAGCTTTGCCTTTGGAATACCTCTACCAGAAGCCGAATAAAGCTTTGAATTTGTCTTCACATGAGTTTTTCCCCATATCGACCCCTTAATATTATCCGACTATCACCAAAATCAATAGGTTTCTTCAACCCCCAAAATTTCGTGGCTATACGATAAAAATACAAAAATGGAAAAATTGGATGTATTCCACTTACGCCAACATACTTTGCGTCAATATATAGGAGATCTTTTCTTCTTCCATTGACTGGCTTTCCTTTTGGAATACTCCTACCAGAAGCGGAGATATTCGCATAAGAAAAAACATTGACTTTTCTCCACATACGCTTTTTGCTTATTGCGACTCCTGAATATTATCCGCTTACCACCAAACTTAATAGGCTTCTTCCCGCATCAACTGATAAAAAAAATTGTGACGATCCGATCAAAATTTCGACCTGTAGCGTGATTACAAAAAAATCGGAAAATGGGATGCATTACCGACTATTGCGATATGTCTGTTGTTTGACCATCTACGACAACCTACTTTACGTAGTTGTAAAGTAATATTTTCTACTTTCCTTGTAATATTTTCTACTACTTTGAAATAAAACGTTGACCTTTCCTCCAAAAAACGTTTTACCGATTCCGACCCCTGAATATTATCCGACCATCATCAAGATCAATAGGCTTCTTCCTCTGTGGGACCCCCATTAACGCCCCAAATTTCGTGACGATCCGATCAAAATTGCCACCTGTAGCGTGTTTTCGAAAAAATTGAAAACTGTGATGTATTACCGACTATTGCTACATCTCTGTTATTTAGCCACCAACTCCGAGCTACTTTGCATCATTGTAAAGGTGGGATATTCTACTTTCATAGTCAGGCTTGGCTTTTGGAAGCTCCCAACCAAAGCTGTGATATTTGTCATTATAATTAAAATCGCAAAAATGAAAAGTTGGGTTGTATTAGCGACTATTGCGATACCTTCGTTGTTTGACCACCTACGGCAACTAACTATACATCGTTGTAAAGGTGATATTTTCTACTTTCATTAGCATGTTTTGCTTTTGATATATCCCTTATAGATGGGGAGATATGCGCTTTGAAATAAAACGTTGACTTTTTCTCCAAATAAGTTTTTTGCCCATTCCGACCCCTGATTATTATCCGACCATCACTCAAAATATAGTCTTCTTCCCCTAAGGGACCCTCATTAGCACCCAAAATTTGGTGACGATCCGATCAAAATTGCGACCTTTAGCGTGATTACAAGATTTAGATGGACAGACGGACGGACGGACACACATAGCCAGATCGCTTGCCGTTTAATTTTGCCACCATTTCTAATTTAAATGCAAACGTTTTATTTGAGAGATTCCATCATGAGAAAGAATATATTTATTGAGGCCAGGCGACAAATTATTTCCTAGTTTTAAGTGCATTTCTAAATAAAACACTGAAACTTAATTTTTTTAATTTTTTATTAATTTTCTCGTTTAGAGTTAAACTTGATGATCGGAAATTTTTTGCAAGTGAAAAAGGAAAGCCAAGGACTCGAACCCACACAGTCGCCAAATTACGTGACGTTTCGCTGTTAGTTGAACAGCTCTTCAGACGTATCGACTGTGGAATGGCTTCTCTGTCATAGAACTTTTCGTTTTTCAAATGCAAATGTGTTTCTATACATTAACGGATATTTGGCCTTAACAGGCAAAATTTCAAACATATTTATTAAATTATATTTTATTCTTAACTTTTAGTAAATATATTTTTTGACCAGTGACAACAAAATTATAGTCAATTTAGGCCGAAGATTTAGATAAAAACTTTAAAATGCCTATACCAAAACCTGAACTTATGTCCATAATTTTTGGTATGGAAGTATCTGTACCATTGGGGACTCCAAATGCCAAGTTACAGCCAATTCTGGCTAAAAATGTAGATAAAATCATTAAAACAGTTGAAATCGGGTGGTACCATGTCAACAATTTTTTATGGAGAAGTTTCTGTACCATTAAGGACTTTAAATGCCAAGTAACAGCCAATTCGGCTCCAAAATGAAGATAAAATCCTCATATTACTTGAAATCGGGTGGTACCGCTATAAGGGGGCTATACCAAAACCTGGACCTATGTATGTTCACAATTTTTGGTGAGGAAATGTCTGTATCATTGGAAATGCAAATGTCAGCTAATTCGGGCAAAAATGAAGATAAAATCCTCAAAATACCTGAAATCGGGTGGTACCGCTATATGGGGGCTGTAGGAAAAATTGGGCCCATATTCATGTATTGTCATCCAAATCTGAAAAGTGTGCAAAGTTTCAGTTCGATTGGTCAACTGCAACTGTGTGGAAAATAATTTACTAGAGTTGAGATGCAAGTTAAATAAAACACCGTTAAAACACTATAAAATGGACCAATCTTTGTTTTAATTTCATATTCATGTATTGTCATCCAAATATGAAAAGTGTGCAAAGTTTTAGTCTGATTGGTCAACTGCAACTGTGTTAAAATTGAGTTACCATATTTGAAGTGCAATTTAAATTAAACACCGTAAAAACGCTGTAAAAATGGACCAATATTGGTTTTGATTTCATATTCATGTATTGTCATCTAAATCTAAAAAGTGTGCAAAGTTTTAGTCTGATTGGTCAACTGCAACTGTGCCAAAATTGAGTTACCAGATTTGAAATACAATTTAAATAAAACACCGTAAAAACGCTGTAAAAATGGACCAATATTGGTTTTGATTTCATATTCATTTATTGTCTTCCAAATCTGAAATGTGTGCAAAGTTTTAGTCCGATTGGTCAACTGCAACTGTGTCAACATTGAGTTACCAGATTTGAAATGCAATTTAAATAAAACACCGTTAAAACACTATAAAATGGACCAACATTGGTTTTGATTTCATATTCATGTATTGTCATCTAATGCTGCACTTTTTTGCTCGCTCAAATTTCTCGTGTAAAAAGTTTCTAAAGAGAGAGCCATTCAGCGCCATTTTTGTAAATGTGTAAAAACTTTTTAGTTCTGGAACGAAGCATAAATCTGAAAAGTATGCAAAGTTTCAGTTCGATTAGTCAACTGCAACTGTGTTAAAAATGAGTTACCAGATTTGAACTAAACGGACCAAAGCAAGTTAAATAAAACACTGTAGAAACGACGTTAATTTCTACAGCCCGAACTTTTATGCCCACCACCACAAAGTATATTGATATAAGGTTTCAACCATTTCGGTTGAATAATGTGGCTAAAACATTTAAAATCCCCAAAAATTGGAAGGTATCATTTTATGGGGTCATTTCACCCCCATAAAGCGATGGATGGAAACGTGGATTTATGGAAAGGTGTATTTATACCGACAATTCTCTGCTACGATCTTTGATGCCTCCAAGGGAGACTAAATACTAAATATGTATAGCCATTTCTGTTGAATAATGCCGCTAAAACTTTGAAAACACCGAAAATCGATGGAGGCTACATAAACAAATTCTACCGAATATTCTATACGGGAATGTTTATACCCCCCAATGAAGGCTAATTACCATACTGTAGCCATTTCGCTGGGATAATAAGACTAAAGCCTCCAACATATCGAAACTCGGAAGGTACCGTTCTATAGTAGCTGTATTAGAACGTGGACCTATGCCGATAATTCTCTGCAGAAATGTTTTATATCCCCAAGGGAGACGAAATAACAAATTATTGTCATTTCAGTAGGATAATGTGGCAAAAACCTCGAAAATACCGAAAATCGGGCGGTCAGTTCTATGGGGGCTATATCAAAATGTGGACTGATACCAAACATGCTACGAATAATAAATAGAAATTTATGTGCCTAATTGAAAAGCTCTATGTTAAATATCGCGAGCTGTATCTTGATATCAATAGTTAGATGGATATCGTTATATCGACATATTTTTTATGTTGATCACGAATATATACTTTATAGGTTCTCCGACGAATATTCCGATGTATTACAAATAGAATCCTAAAGTTAATTATAGCCTTCATCTTATCGTGAAGGCTAAAATTAAAGTAATTTTCAACTTTACATCTGCTTTGCCATTCCATGAGGGTTATACTAAAACATCGATTAATCGTCAAGTCGGTTTGAAAATCTAGAGGGATCAATATTAGATAAATTGTAAATAGTTACTAAGGCTTACACGGAAATCCAAAACGACGGGCCAGCAACGCGGAACCAGCTCAACTAGTTTTCATATAAAATTTTAAGTTTCCTTCCAAACAAATTTTTGGCGCTAAGTGGCTCCTGCACTTGATAGTTCATAGGTGTGTATGGTTACTAGTCCAGTCAAAATGGACATGCATATAAGGAAGAAATAGAAAAAATTCCCACAAAGCTGAATTTTGGTGAAGAGCTAGGGTTTGCCATTAGAAGTAACGTGTTAAAAGTCCCATCTATTCCATGTGTGCAAACGAAGTTATTGAGGATCAAAGGTTATATTCAGGGTCAAAGGTTATAACTGGCGAATCGGCTCCGCCGCCCATGAAAATTATACATTTCCGCAACAAACCCAACTTTTTGACAAAATTTCAAAAAAAAAAAACAAAAATCTGAGAGTTTTCGTTGGTCTTTCTATTGCACATGTGGGTTAAACCGACTATTTTTGCATAAAATGACATTGAATAACTCTACTAAATACACTCCGATTTTGTTGGAATTTTTTTAAAACATAGGTATAATTTTGGTCTTCAACGAAACATACATTGGTGTGAAAAATAATAAGGACACTTCAATCCATAACCAAGATTACATTGAAAACTGACTAAAGAAGTGAAAATTACATTCGTTTATAAAATTTATTGTTTTCTTAAAATGTTAAGAAAAGTATTATAAAAATATTTTGATTGCTTGTAACCATATTTTATTTATTTTTTTTATATTTTATGCGAATTGTCGTAGTTTGGTGTGTGAAAAATAATAAGGACACTACATGACATATTTTAATAAGGACTAAACTTGAAAGAAATTAATGCAGGTTTTTACTAAATAATGGCAGATAAAGTGTTTCAGTGTCATTAATACTTTGTAGGCGATCCTTTGTTTTCTAAAACGGAAGCGCATCGTCTGGGCATCGAGTCGACCAAATTTTGGCATTTCTCTACTGGTATCGCGTCCTACGCAACCTGTATAAGTTGCCAAAGGTCGCCATAATTTGATGGACGCTTTTCCCTGCTTGATTTTTTAACTTCATTCCACAACATTTTTCAATCGGGTTCAAATCAATTGATTGTATGGGCCATTCTAACAACTTAACTTAATTATCCTGGAACACCTTTTTTCATTTTGCCGTCATTTTTGGGTCATTAACCTTGCTGAAGATTCATTTGAGAGGCACACCCTCTTCAGCATACGGAAGAATTATATTTTTCAAAATTTCAATGTAATCTGGTGATTTCAAAAACATCTTGAATACTGTATAGAGACCCCACAACATAGTAAGAAAATGAGCCCCACACCATGCTGTTACCTCTGCCATATTTAGCCGCCTTCAGAGTATATTTTAGGTTATATTATTGATTTTTAGGTCTTCAACTCTGATAAACTCCTCATTCGGAACAAAAAATATATACTTGGTTTCATCAGACCAAAGAATGGTACGCAATTTTTCTTAGACCAAGCGATGTGATTTCTAGCAACCTGTATTACTTGCTGAATATTTTTGTACCCTACACCACTACCTGGGAAGTGTATAATTTTTCGATTAAAATGATACTTTTCTGACACTGTAAGCTCTAATGTGACCACCACAGAGTGTTTTAGTAGTTGTTGATGCATCAACATTAATATTTAAGTAGTTTTTTTATTTGTAAAGATGTGGTAAAAGGATCTTTTTAAATTCTGCTATTTTTGAATTTCTGCTACGACTTTTATCTTCGAAGATCACTTAGCTGCATCTTCCACCATTGTTTTTAAAGATTCTAAGCTTTTTATGTAATTTTTCTGTATGAATTTTCTTCTTTATGTAAACATTTAATGATTTCTCGAGTAGCGTGATAACAATGCGTATTTTTACCCATATTTGCAAAGAAAAACTAAAAAATACCAGTAGATTTAACATTTAATGAATATAAATTAATTCATTTTAAACTTTTTCCTACAGGAAAGAATCACAAAAAAATAATATCAATTTTGTTTTTTCAAGATAGTCTGGCTTAATCCCATTGTTGTTGTTTTAATATTTTAAAACAACTATTTTATTAGTGGAAAAGATTTGGCATTGTTCGCCAAGGGGTAAGGCAGGGAATACTATAGTTTCGATCCACGCCACTGGATCTCATCAGTTCCCTTGTTTCTTGTTTGTGGATATTCTCCACCGAAGTTATTTTTCAATAACTTCTTCAACAAGAAACTTTTTATACCCAAACATCAATCGTCAGCTCGAAGTATAAAGGTAAGCAAAGAAAAAAGTTCAATGAGAAGTTTTTCCTTGGCAACCTCATACAACTCCGACGAAAGTGTCTGCGAAACAATTCAAACCTCTTCCACTTGTGTGTGTCGTCGAATTTCGACAAATGCACACACCAAAATTTGGTTGGTCTGCTTTACAGCAAAAACAACACACGTCGTGCCAGTGTCTTCAATTTGAAGCATTGTGGCGTTTTTTATTGGGATAGCGTTTGCAATTTTGTTTTTTCAAGATAGTCTGGCTTAATCCCATTGTTGTTGTTTTAATATTTTAAAACAACTATTTTATTAGTGGAAAAGATCCAGTGGCGTGGATCGAAACTATAGTATTCCCTGCCTTACCCCTTGGCGAACAATGCCAAATCTTTTCCACTAATAAAATAGTTGTTTTAAAATATTAAAACAACAACAATGGGATTAAGCCAGACTATCTTGAAAAAACAAAATTGCAAACGCTATCCCAATAAAAAAACGCCACAATGCTTCAAATAATATCAATTTATTTTTACTAAAACGAAAAACTGTCCTTATTATTTTTCACAGCAGAAATCACGGATTTTACGAAAAATATTAGTTTTGTATAAAAACTAAACAGAAAGAAAACAAAATCGTAACGGGATTTCTTGTTGCAATACATGTACATTAGGGATATAACTTTTTGCACTTTTTTGCAAATATCAAAAATACCACCACATAGCCGTGTAGAGCATGAAAAACTATTATGAAAAAAGGTGTAATTTTTTCTCTATCGCGAAAAAAGTTTCCGCACCAAATGCATTGAAGTTCAGTAATGCATTTTTTAATTTTAGCTGTTATGACAACATATTTGCTTTTAATTAAATTTTTTATTTTTTTGTAATCTAATTTAAAATCATTATCAAAGCGTTCTGGACCAATTTGTTCTCAATTCGCGTCATTTCGGAGCATTTTAGGAATTTTTGACACTATTGCAATTTTTGTTTTTTCTTTATAAACTCGTGAATTTTATGTTTATATTTATTGTACCTATCGGACAAGACAATATGGTGTCATTTGCAACAAATTCGCGAAAGTTACAGACAGTTTTTATGACTTTGCCTGTGAAAATTGTATTTTTTCTATGAATATTTATTCAAACAAAGCAAATTTAAAATTATAATTAGAAGAAATATCAAAAGGGTTTTAGTATTTTCAGTCGGCGCGGAAACTTTTTTCGCCGAATCGATCTTAGAAACGCGTTTTCATTATTAGGACAAAATTCCCCAAGTGGTACTGGTGTTGTATTTTTGTAAAAAACATATCTGATCCTCACAGGCAAAGTCAACAAAAACAGCCTGTAACTTTCGCGACTTCGTTGCAAATGACCCCATATTCTTTTGTCCGGTAGGTACAAAAAATATGAACATAAAATTTACGAGTTTATAAAGAAAAAACAAAAATTGCAATAGTGTCAAAATTCCTAAAATGCTCCGAAATGGCGCGAATTGAGAACAAATTGGTCCAGAACGCTTTGATAATGATTTTAAATTAGATTACAAAAAAATAAAAAAATTAATTAAAAGCAAATATGTTGTCATAACAGCTAAAATTAAAAAATGCATTACTGAACTTCAATGCATTTGGTGCGGAAACTTTTTTCGCGTTAGAGAAAAATTGACGCCGTATTTCATAATAGTTTTCCATGCTCCACATGGCTATGTGTTGGTATTTTTTTGGTTATAGCCCTAATGTACATTTTCAAAAACAAATTTCCATCGCAAATTCTTCCATTTTACACATTTTAGGAGCGACCAAAAGTTGTGAATGTCGCTGTCCTTATTATTTTTCACACCACTGTATATTTTTTGGGGCGACATCCCCGATTACTCCGGTTATTTTAGTCGTTTCACCTGAATATGTGCGATTTTTCCTTATAAGTGCGTATAAATGATGTGTTTTTAGAACCGCTATATCTCAAACTTGTAGAGAATTTTTCTATCTACAATCTATGCTTTAGTCACATTTTGATTAGACACACCGTTTTCAAGAAAAAATCCGAAAACCTAAAAAATCCACAAATTTTGACTTTGACCCCAAATAACTGTTTTTGCACACATGGGATTGATAGGGACTTTTAGGACATTGCTTCTAATAACAACCCAGCAAAAAAGTCCTCCCAAAATCATGGGTTTCGTAAGGGATTTTTGGCAGCCGTAACTACTCTCAAACCCCCTTTCTTCCCCATTATTTTTACAAGGGCATGTCGCTGTTATGGCATGTTATGTTAGGGCATGAACTGTTATTTTTTAATTAAAAAAACTCGCGTGCCGACAGTGAGCGATGAACACACAACCCTAGGATTTATAGTCGGACACACACTCACTGTGCCACCGTCGTCATTACTTAGGGAGGAGTAAAGTAAGTATGTTTACCTTGTAAATTTTTTAAAAAGTAACCCATTACTTTTCAGATTACCTGTAATGCGAAAAGAAGGTTGTTTACATTACTTTGTAAACGGTTACGTAATGACTACCGGATCCAAATTTTTGCTGGGAAACCTTATCTCTCCACCAAATTCAGCTTTGTAGGAATTTTTGCTATTTCAATGTCTATTTTGACTGGACTATACGTATTCGATTTGTTTTTAACCATTAAAAATGTTATAAAATAGAAAAATTTTTTTGGCTAATTTTAATTTATTGGCGGTTTTCTCAAAATTGCATTTTGGAATGCGGTGCCCACTGTAGCTCGAAAACATATGATCCGATCTTCGTATGTTTTTGTGGGACTATTACACATATAAAAAGCTCGTACTTAAGCGAGAGACATAAGGAAAATTGAAGAATTTATGGCGAAAAAACTAGAAATTTTTATATCTTGACTTTGACAGTTCACATTTTATTAAATAGATATTTTTTAAAAGTTTCGCTTAAGTACAAGGCTGTTAGGTTCTTAATGATGCCACAAAAACATATGCTGGTCGGTTTATTCGTTTTCGAGTTACAGTGGGCACCGCAAACTGCTTTAGTAACTAGTGTTTCGTAGGCAGCCATTTGTCAGGACTGTGCAATATTTTTCAACAAAAAAAAATTCCGAAAGCAGCTCAAGGTGTGATGAAAAAAATTTTCCAAAAAATTTGGTAGATTTCATGAAAAATTTAATTTTTCGTGCTCAAAAATTTAATTTTTCGTGATCAGTAAAACAGATATATAGGCAAAACGTTTTCTTTATTTGTTAAGGGAGAACCATGCAATCGCCCATATTACCCAATTTATCGTAGTGCAATGCGTATTCACTGGTACACAAATGCTATTTACTTGAAACATATGCGTATTTATGCACACGCCGCTAGCTATGGCAAGATTGGATGATTTAATCTGTTTGTCATTTTAGAAAATTGTAGGACAACTGTGGACACAACTTCTGCCAATTTTGTGGATCTATTTTGAAAACAATGAGACCATTTATTTAAAATGCTATGATAAATGCCCTAGCTTTCGAAAATATATTGAATTGGGTGGGTCTGTAACGGAGAATATTGAGTACAAATGGATAATAAATCCTAAATAGGGAGGTGGTATTATATAAAGGCTGTACCCAAACGAGGAACTACGTTTACAATTTTTGATGCTTTATCTAAAATCAAAATATTTGATGCCGAAGACATTGCTACATGGGGCGATCTAAAGTAAATGACCAGTTTGGGTAAATAAGTGAATTTCAAAATGCCATATAACATTTGGTTTGATATATGTAAGTTTACGAGTAAAACCTAAAACATACCGAAAATAGAATAATACTTTCATAAGGGGTCGATAGCGAAATATCGACATATCCCTACAATTTTTTGATCACTTAAAATTCGAAATCGCAAAAATCTTGATAATTTTGGTGCCCCTAGAAGTCTATACTGAGTTCGTCTGCAAAAACAAAGGTTCTTCTTAAGACTTCTAAGTAGGTAATCAACTTTATCCCAGGTCAAAGACCTTATATTGTGTTCACTACAAAAAAAGAATCAAACCTCACTGTATCTATATCACACTCTTCATCTAAGCACCCATATCATATTGGAAAAAGTTTTTCATTGACCATTGTGTTGATATGGATAAAGTTTTTTCCTTTGGTTTTATTGTTGTAACTGTTCACCATTTACATATTTGTTGAAGTAAAACTTTAAAATAATGCATGCAAGTTTTATTTATAATAAGAAGGGCAAACACATACCCCCATTATTATAAGTCTTCTTTTATTATAGCTTGGATTTACCGAACAGATTTATAACATTCCAGCTAACTTAAAGTTGAAAGTAATGATTGAATTTCAAGGAGGAGCTTCTTGGCATTCACTTTCAATGTAAAAATTATATTTTTAATGTCTCCAAATTAGTTTATTTTGATTGTTCAAATCCATCAGATAGTAAAAGAACACATATAATAATGTCCCATAAACATACATACATGTTGGCCATGTAAATTGCTTTGGTATTTACAAACGAATTTTTATGTACATTTTTATGTAAAAGCTTTGGGGAATTAAGAAACATTTTTTCGGTAAAAGTTTTGCAAAGGTTTCAGGGGTGACAATTTGCAATTAGAGATATTTCAAACAATGACATAACCCAAAAAAAAACTAGCAAAGCGTTTTGAGTATGACCCAGTTTTAAAAGCTGGCATTTTGGTATTAAGTTGATTAAAATTGTGCATTCCTTTGGGCAAAACACTGAATGTGTAATTAATTATTATGTTTTCTAGGACTTGAATTTTATAATTCCTTATGTACAAACGTTTTTCGTTTAATTTGTTTCAGGCAAAGCTCTTTAATTAACAATGTAATATCATTATGAACATCACTACGTAGATCTTTTAATTTTAATTTGTATGGAGGGTATATTAAATGTGTTTTTCCGTTTGTTACGCATTGAAATATTCATTCAGGGTAAAATTCTAAGTAGATCTGTGTATGTCCGTCCGTCGGTCTGTGGAAATCACTCTAGCATCCACAAAAATGGAGATAGGACGTTGACATTTTGGGAAAATGTGCCTTTTGCTTGCAGGCAGGTCAAGTTCGATGATGGGCCATCTTGGTCCACGTTTTGGTATAGCCGCCATATAACGGTACCCCCCAGTATTTTGACGTATTTAGTCACATTTTTAGACTGATTCAACTATAAATTGACATTTAGGGTTCCTAGTGAGCACAGAACTTATATTAAAAAACTTTTGGTATAGCCCCCATACAACGGTACCGCTCGATTTTCGGTATTTTGACGGTATTTTTTAGCCACATTTTTAGACCGAAATAGCTAAAAGTTTACATTTCCTAGTGACCACAAAACTTATATTCAAAAAATTATGAACATCGGTCCATGACACTTGAAGTTCTTAATATTTACCACACCCGTCTATCAAAAATTGTTAACATCCCAGCAAAAATTCGGATCCATTAGTCATTACGTAACCCATTACAAAGTAATGTAAACAAGCTTCTTTTCCGATTACAAGTAATCTGAAAAGTAATGGGATACTTCTTAAAAAAATTACAAGGCAAACCTACTTACTTTGCTCCTCACTAAGTAATGAGAACGGTGGCACAGTGAGTGTGTGTCCGACTATAAATCCTAGGGTTGTGTGTTCACCGCTCACTGTCGGCACGCGAGTTTTTTTTAATTAAAAAATAACAGTTCGTGGTGCACATGTGCACTGCACATTTAAGTTCTTAAGCAACCCTTAATGTTCGTGTGCGTGGCATAGTATGTAGTGTCTTTGGCTAGAAATCAGAGGGTTCGTGTGTTCAACTCGCACAGCGAGCGAAAAAAAATAAAATAAAAGTAAGAAGTGTGATGAAATTAAAAAAATCTCTACATCAACTATTCTAAAAATAGAATTTTTTTCACCTTACTTTTCAACTTCTAGTGGCCACAGAATAACTAGTTATTCTAGTGGTCATAAAATAACTACAAACTGAGTGCGACATGCCCTTGTAAAAATAATGGGGAAGAAAGGGGGTTTGCGAGTAGTTACGGCTGCCAAAAACCCTTACAAAACCCATGATTTTGGGAGGACTTTTTTTGCTGAGATAGGTCCATGTTTTGGTAAAGCCCCCATATAACGGTACCTCCCTATTTTCGGTATTTTAAGAATTTAAGCTACAATTTGTAACCCAACTAGCTGTAATTTGACATTTGGGGTTCTCAGTAGTGTGACTTTGGTTAGTACCAAGTCCCGCATAGAAACCAACATTTTTATAATGCAGAACTTGTTCATTAGAACTGTAAAGTATAAATTAATTCAGTGGCATAGGAGGTTTTGTTGAAAAAGTAGGCTGAATGAAAACAATTGTGTGATATGAAAAATATATAAAAGGAAATATTTTGGTTTTTAAGGGACTTTTGTTGAATATATACCGACGAGAGCTCTGTCAGATATATCAAAATAAAAATAAAATAAAAATATATATTAATAAATATTCTGAAATTCCATATTGGAAAATATTCTGGTTATCCTAAAATCAAAATAAAAAGGATCGTTTCAAGAGCGACTTCTTTTACCATTTGAAATCCATTACCTGAAGTCACGTATGATTTTGACGTAAGATTATCCTGGAAGATAAAAATTGCATAATTTCCAATTGGGACAATAATTAGAATATCCTGGAATCATTATAATTTGAAGACCGAAACCTTACCAATTCTTGAATGTTTGATCTGAAGGCTCGTTATTATTATCCTGGAAATTAAAAGCTGGATTGCAATATTATAGAATATATATTTAAAGCAACATTTCGCAGTGATTGGCATTTCTAATTAAATTGAGTAATCCGGATGTTGAATATTCATCATTATTACTAAACCAACAAAAGGATCAAAATCTCCACTAACCATTTCTTGGAAGAATCTAATTTAAAAAGGAGTACTCAACGGCTGTATTCTTATTTATTATCATAAGTTCTCACACATATATCACATCATCATAATCGTGGCATTGAAATGAATTCTTTTTAAAATCTATAGTGATAAATTGGCATCCTCCGTCATCAGGCCTGGAGACTGCGTGGGATTTCTTGGGTAAGTCCAGAACGAATTATTTTTTTTTTGTTCATTCCACGATACACACATTTAACTTAAACAAAATCTAGTTTATTCATTCCTCATTTTTTTTTACTCAATAACTATCTTGTTTTGATCTTGAATTACACTATTTCTAAAAAACGCGATTTTTTTATCACGTTAAAATACCAATTTGAAAATATTAATACCTTTATTATAAATCATCATATAACTTATGAATCTTATTGTTAACCTAATCGAAGATAATCCATGTTTAGAAATATAAGCGTTTCTTCTTTGAATATGAATCAGTAAAGGTTTTCATTTTTGCCGCAAAAGGGGAAGGTACTCTTCTAGGAGGTACATAAGGGCTGGCATAAAAATGGGTTGTCAACAGGTAGGGTGGGTAAAGACCACAGAGTAACAAACGTACATCTAATGTTGCTCATCTTTAATTAACACCATTTCACACACACACACTTATAGACATTTATACTCACTCACACACATATACATATACTCACTCACACATACTCAATGAAAGCTACCTTAAAAACTTTACTTTTGTGTGAACGCATCCGAATCTATACCCCAAAGGAAAAGAACTGCCCCAGACTGAGCACGGCCGGGGCCAGAAGGTAGCGAACTCTGGAGGGGATAGAACCAGAAGGGTGGATCGTCACAGTAGCCACAAAACTTCTCCAACCACCATCGTCAACATAGGTCCATGTTTGAATATAGCCCCCATATAACAGTACCTCCCGATTTGCAGATATTTAAGCATTTTAGCTACAATTTTTAATCGGAACAGCTGTAATTTGACTTTTGAAGTTCGTAGTGGTCGCCACACCTACATATCCACCAAAAATTGTCAATATATGTTGATGTTTGAATATAGCCCCCTATGACGGTACCTCCCGGTTTTCAGTATTTGGATGATTTTTAACTAAAATTGTTAACCTCTCCACCAAAAATTGTCAACATAGGTTCATGTTTGGATATAGCCCCCATATAACCGTACCCACGATTTTCGGTATTTTGAGAATTTTTACCTATAATTTTTAACCTAACAAGCTGTAATGTGACATTTGAAGTACTCAGTGGTCACCATACCTCTCCACGAAAAATTGTCAACATAGGTCCATTTTTAAATATATAGCCCCCATATAAAGGTACCTCCCGATTTGCAGTAATTTAAGAATTGTTTCTACAATTTTTAATCAGAGTAGCTGTAATTTGACATTTGAAGTTCTTAGTGATCTCCACATCTTTTGTCTGATCTACCCGAAATTTGACATTTGAGGTTCCCTGCAGTCACGAAACTTCTCCATCAAAAAACAAGTAAGCAAAGGCTATAGTCGGACAGGGCCGACCATACGATACCCTACACCACTACCCTGCGAGTTAGCTTTCAGCAAATCAAATTTCCTTTTGGACAAATAAGCTTATTGTAAGAAATAACTTTTTGGGGTCTGCAACCTTATCACATTAAGTTTAAATAACAATATAATAATTGTTCCACAAACATCACAGAAGGGACAGGACGTGCACCACGATTCATATTACAGCAATAGTATGGGGCCTACTGTTTATCGCCGAGTCCGAAAGGCATGTCTTAAAACACCACCTTTAGAGAAGATGTTTATGGTTGAAATACTCAGTAAATGTCGCCAACTTTACTGAGGGGTATTTTGCCATCGTTGGAAATTTGATGTTTGCTGGCCGGGAATCGAACGCCCGACCTTCAGCATGCAAGGCGGGTGTGCAAACAATTGTACCATGGTGGCACCAATAAGTAATTTTAGAACGGACATTTAGTCTGGACCTAATTTTTTGCATATTTTGACATATTTGCTAAACCATATACAAGACTTTGTGTCCTAAATATCCCATCGAATTGGCTGAAAGTTTGTATTAAGTATTCGTTCATCACAATTTTCGACCTGAAATTTATCGGTATAGGTCCAAGTCTTCATATAGCTCCCATAAAACGGTACCTTCCGATATCCGGTATTTTGAAGGTTGTGGCCTCAATATCAAACTGAAATGGCTGACATTTTGTATTCAGTCTTCGTTTGAGGTAAAAAAACTTTCCACCTGAAATTTGTCGTTATATGTCCACGTCTCCATATAGCTCCCATAACCAGAACCTACCGATTTTCTGTACTTTGAGGGTTATGGTCTCAATATCCCTCCGAATTGGCTAAAATTTGGTATTAAGTCTTCATTGGGGGTATTAAACTTTCCATCTGAAATTTGTCAGTATAGGTCTAGGCGTTCATATAGCTCCCATACAACGAAAGCTCCCCATTTTCGACATTTTGAAGATTGTGGCTCTGGTTACAGATTTCTCTATTTTATTGACTTGTCTGATGTGAATTTCAAACAGAAAAATGTACACATAAACATTTTAGAAGATATTATTGAAATATATGTAGCATACGAAAATATGTGAAATACAGAAAATGTCCATATGCAAAAATAATATTTGCATATGCATAATTTATACATTTCACATATTTTTGCATATGTGATATATTTCGATTGGAATTTAATTAGAAGCCAAAATTATGCAAATTTTACAAAAATAGGTGTGTACATATCATTGAGCTGATATTAATCGGGGTGTTCTCATTGATATGAGAGAAGGCTCCCTTGTCCCAAATGGGATGTTTGTGGAACAATTATATACTGTACATTTTAAGAAATATTCTTAAATTTGAAAATTGGCGTTGTTTAGCAATTTCTGCTACATCTTTAAATTTTGGACAATTGGACAGGTAATACGATAGGAAGAACTGGGAATTTGTCTGTCATGATAGAGACAATTTGTAGCATGAGAGGAATATGTGGTTCTCTTCACAAAACTCATTATATCTTAGGTAGTAGGTCCGTTATCATGCACACATATTATTGCAATTTTTATCAGAGGAAAGATCGGTAGTTAATTTTTCATATATAGGCGACTTTGCCGGTATATGCCCTACAGGAATTCAAATATGGACCAAAAATAAAATAAATAAATAATATCAGATCGTCATCAACAATTGTAGGCATCTTCATCGACCTAAACCTTTACCTCGTGCAAAATTTCGTGACTATTGAGCTATAATTGCGACCTCTAGAGTGCGTATGATTACACTACAAGCAAAAAACTGGATATATTAGGCTGTAACTCTGTTATCTGACCACATAAATCAACATAATTGGCATCAATGGAAAGGGCAAAAGTTGTCCTTCCAAATATTATTTATGTGGGCGAAATGCGTGGTCCAGGAATAAAGATATTACCGGTATATTAAAAATTTTCACAATTTTTTACACAAAAGTTGTAGTCCATTTAACCCTCTAAACGTCTCAAATAGCAAGCTTCTTCTTTGTCATATAAACGTACATTATTTAAAATTTCGAGGCGATCGGACTATAATTGCGACATACAGAGCCGCTACAAAATCGGATAAAAATTTTGTTTTTTGGTCCATTTCACCCGCTAAATATTTCTCGATCATCACCAATAAGAATAGGGATCTATTCTGATCTGAACCCGACCTCCATACAAAATTTCGTGACGATCGGTCCATAATTGCGGCCTGGAGCGTGTTTACAATTTATAATGGACAGACGGAGGGACACACATCTCAAAATCGCTTTATCTCGTCGAGATATGAAGATTGGTATACCACATTGGGGGGTCTCCGACGAATATTTCGCGGTGTTACATGAATTTTTCCCAAAACAAACTTATAATACCCTTTCCACATAGTGGTGTAGGGTACAATAATAAACAAAGGTCCATGTTTTGGTATAGCCCCATAAAACGGTGCTTAGCGATATTGGGTATTTTGAAGGTTTTGGTTACATTTTTTGACTGAACTACCCGTAATTAGACATTTGAAGTTCCCTATAGTCACGGTACCTCCCGATTTTCTGTATTTTAACGGCTTTAGCTATATTGTTTAACTGAACTACCCGTAATTTCACTTTTGAGGCTCCCAGCATATACGACACTTCTTTACAACAATTTTTCAACATAGTTTTATATTTTAGTATAGCCCCCACATAACGGTACCTCTCGATTTTCGATATTTTAAAGGTTTTACCTATTTTTTTTTTTTGACTGAACTACCCGTTAAGGTTCCCTGCAGCCACGAAACTTCTTAACCAAAAATTGTCGACATAGGTCCATGTATCGGTATAACCCCAATTATCACTGTAAAGGTCCATGTTTCGGTATAGCCCCCTTAAAACGATAACTCCTTATTTTCGGTATTTTGAGAATTGTATCTACATTTTTTTACCAAAATAGGGGCAAATCGATATTTGAGGTTCCCAGTGGTCGCAAAACGTCTACACGGACGAACTAGCTATTTTTGACATTTGAAGTTCCCATTGATCACAATCCACTAGAAATATTCATCATAGGTCTATGTTTTGGTATAGCCTCCATATAACGTTACGTACCGATTTTCGGTATTTTGAGAATTTTGGTAAACATTTTAAACGAACTAGGAGTTATTTGACATTTAAGGTTCCCAGTGTTCGCAAAACTTCTCCACTAAAATTTTTCAACATTTGTAGGTCCGCGTTTTGGTATAGCCCCCATATAACGGTACCTCCCGAGTTTCGGTATTTTGAGTATTTTAGCTAAAATTTTTAACCGAACTAGCTAGAATTTGTCCTACATTTTTAACTAATTCAATTTTAATTGTAATTTGACATTTAAGATTCCCAGTGGTCACAACACTTCTCCATCGAAAACTGTCAACAAAAGACCATGTTTCGTTATAACCTCTTTATAACGGTACGTCCCGATTTTTCGTGTTTTGAGGGTTCTAGCTGAACTAGATGTAATTTGTCATTTGCGGTTCCCAGTTGTCACAAAGCTCCTACAAAACAAGTAAGAAAAGTCTATAGTCGGATGGAGCCGACCATGGGATACCCTATACCACTATCCCTGGACAATCGCTCTCCACGGTACTTCTTTTCAATGATTGTGAAAATTTAATTATCAAATATCAGAGTTGTAATGTATAATACTTATGACCAAAACCAAAAAGTTATCTAGCATGACAAGACATTTTTGAAGCAGGAAAGGAAAATTTAGTTCACGTAAAATGTAATGAAACCCACTTATGTAGTACTACTACTTCCGTTGTTTAACCGCTACGTTATTGAAATTTTTACCAATTTCACACAAAAGTTTCAGTCCATTTAACCCGCTAAGTATTATCTGATCTTCACGTTGGTTTGTACGCTTCTTCTTCATCATAAACTCAAACTTTGTTTAAAATTTTGCCAGTTATTATTTTGACCTACAGAGCCGCTACAAAATTGGTTAAAATTTTGTTTATGGACCATTTCATCCCCTGAACATTTCACGATCATCACCAAAAACTAATCATTTTTATACTGGCCCGAACCCAACCTCCTTAAAAAATTCGTTACAATCGGTCCATAATTGCGGCCTTAAGCTTGTTTACAATTTTTAATGTACGGACACACATCACTAAATCGCTTTATCTCGTCGCGATATGAATTTCGGCATACCAAATAAGGGGTGTAGGACGAATATTTCGTGGTGTTACATAAACTTTTGGAGAGACAATAAGTAGCATGGGATAAAAATGTGGTTCTCTACACAGAACCCATTATATATTAGGCAGTAGGCCCGTTATCTAGCAAACACTTTATTGCAATTTACATCAGCGGAAAGGTCAGTAGTTTTTTTTCCATATGTAGCCTCAAGGAATTAAAATATCGACCAAAAATTAAATTTTTATAATTTTTAACACAAAAGTAATGGTCCATTTCGCCCGCTAAAGAATATCAGATCATCATTCAAAATTGTAGGCATCTTTTTCGACCTATACTCTTACCCGATGCAAAATTCCGTGACTGTTGATGTATAATTGCGACTTCTAGCGAGTTTATTATTACACTACAAACAAACAACGGAATATATTCGACTGTAACTCTGTTATCTGATCATGCACACCAACAGCATCAATTGAAAGATCCAGCGTTCCACTTTCAACAATATCTCACTTGTCCGAAATGTCACTTCCAGGATTTAAGATATAAGCTGTATATTAAAAATTTTCACAATTTTCACACAAAAGTTTTGGTCCATTTAACCCTCTAAATATTATCCGATCGCCATCTCAAATTGCAAGCTTCTCCTTTGTGATATACTCTTACTTTATTTAAAATTACGTTGATCGGACTATTATTGAGACCTACAGAGCCGCTAGAAAATTGGATAAATATTATGTTTTTGGTCCATTTCACTAGCTAAATATTTCACGATCATCACCAATAAGAATAGGGATCTATTCTGATCTGAACCCGACCTCCATACTAAATTTCGTGACGATCGGTCCATAATTGCGGCCTGGAGCGTGTTTACAATTTATAATGGACAGACGGACGGACGGACACACATCTCAAAATCGCTTTATCTCGTCGAGATATGAAGATTGGTATACCACATTGGGGGTCTCCGACGAATATTTCGCGGTGTTACATGAATTTTTACCAAAACAAACTTATAATACCCTTTTCCCACATTGTGGTATAGGGTATAAATAGGCACCATATAAAAGTGCCGCCCGAATGAAGACATTTTAGGTACATTATCTGACATTTTAAGTACCCACTTGAATTTTGGAATGAAAACTAATTATTCCATTTTAGTTCAGATTTTTTTATGGTGGAGGGTATGAAAAGTTTGGCCCGCCGAACTTAACGCTTTTGTGCTTGTTTTACTTTATTTTTAATTTTGTCACTATGCTTTTCCTATCTCAGATTTTGATTCATAATCTCCATTATAGTCTGAAAATCTAGAACACAGATACATGAATTCATATGCTTAGATAACATCATTTATTATTCTCCCTCATAAGCTGAAAATAATAAGCTTATTACGAATCAGCATAAAGGAAAAAAAACAAACCAAAATCTTGTGCATTTTAACATGAACATAAAAATATTGTAAGATAATGTGCAACAGTTTCTATTCTAATAATAATAAACCATGAGCAGTTAAGATGGTAAGGCCAAGATAGAAAAAAGGCCCTCAAAAGTATCAAAATCTGGTGCATCAAATACCTCAAATAGGGCGACAATATATATATATCCAAATCTTAACCGATTTCGATATAATTTGGCACATTTATCTAAAGACCTCCAAATTGCATCAAAATTGGGCAGATGTAGGGTGTTAGGTGCATCAAATATCTCAAATATATGTATGGGAGCTATATCCAAATTTGAACGGATTTCGATATAATTTAACAAATTTTTGTTTCCATTTGTTCGGCTTAAGGTCAGAAAATTAAAAACAGAAAATTTTTCGGTTTTTAGTTTATGTTTTATTTTCGATATTTCGACTATCTTCGATAGTCATCATCAGGGATTTATTTGCTTTAAAAGAAACAATTAACATTTGTTTATATATAAACATAAATAAAACAATCATTTTCTGACCTTAAGCCGAACAACTGGAAACAAAAATTACAGATCAAAGGTCAACAATATCTATATACAAATTTAACAAATTTATTTATAGATCAAATTCCGTCACAGCTTCCAAATTGCATCAAAATTGGACAGATTGAATCAAATACCTCACATCGGCCGAAAATATATATGGGAGCTATATATACCCAAATCTGAACCGATTTCGATGTAATTTGGCAAATTTATTTATAGATCAAATTCCGTCACACGTTCCAAATTGCATCAAAATTGGGCAGATATAGCGTGTTTGATGCATAAAATACCTCAAATCGGCCGAAAATATATATCCAAATCTGAACCTATTTTCACCAAAAGCAATAGCGTTCTTCCGACGACTAAAAAATGATCTTCCCCAATTTTCAGCCAAATCGGACAATAAACAAATTCATAATAATGTAATATTCTTAAGATGGATATGTTTTCTTTACTTGTACCCCTGCACTATAATTATAAGATTTCAATCTTGTTGTGCAGAAATCAATAAATAAATAAAACCTTGGCCTTAAATAAATGCGACCTGTACGTTGGGAACGGCGGACGGACGGACATGCATAAATCGACACAGAAAGTGGTTCTATGCATATCCCTAAAAGGAACTATGGATCTATCTACAAATACAAATGCACTAACACATAATACCCCTTACCACAGTGTGGTGAAGGGTATGATCATGTATCCGATCGTTTTGAATTTTGTTGCCGAAAGTTGTTCTCACGGTTTTTATTACCACTTTACAATTTTTTTGGAGGGCAAGTCCGTACTTCCTATGAAATTTACCCGAAAGATATAAAAACGCTGCAGGTACCAACTATAATTACTGATGAGAACGATAACTTAGTAATTGAGTGTCCAAAATTTGCACATCTTGAAATTTCTTTCAAACTGACATCAAATTCCAAAAAGAATTATATTGGAGAGCTTTTTCGGATACCTCCATCGACGCTAAAAGCTATAAAAAACATCCAACTGAAATGACAGATGTGCCGTTATAGTACCCGAACGGAGTGTCTCACATTTATGCAACCGTCGCACATCGTAATATTTCACTCATACTTAAAACCAGTTCGAATATGGGCCAGATCAGACAACTCCTTCCGGTAACTCTCTCACAAAAGACCAACATTTTTGCTTAAGTAAAGTGTAAGGGCTATATGAAGATTGTTTTAAAGTTGTTATCCTAGGACTACCCAATATTATTATTATTTTTTTGGAAAGTCCATGTCTTCTTATGTAATGACAAGTTGTGCGATTCTCTGACTTTTTTTGAGTTACCGAATTAAAATTAAGTTAGCGAAGAATAAAAAGCAGTCTCAAAATTCCACCGACATCAAGAGTGTTGTCAACTTTTATTTGAACTTTTCACTCATAAATTTGGGTTTTAATTTTACTGATTTCTGTCGGTAACTCAAAAAATTAGTTAGAGAATCGGACTACAGAAAGCTCTAAACAATTTTACGGTGACCAATTAAGATGACTGATTGGCACAACAGCAATTGAAGGGAACGTTTTTCAAAATCAGTTCTATGATGACATTTGTTTAGCAACCTCCGCAAAAATTCAACACTTCTGCGCTTTTAGTCAGTTTAAGAGCTGCTCTCGGATCTTGATGAAATTTTTAATAGCGAGCAGTTTTTGTTATCATGACTACAACAATACACATTTTTTTGCTAATACTTCCAGAGATATGGACCGGAAATGTTTATAGGGTTTATCTTTCATACACTTTTCGCTCTAATATATAGTGGTTCATGTGGTCCTTGCTAAACTGACATAATTTATTCCGTATAAACTCTGTTGGGTATGGCAGTGGAAGAAGTACGAAAATGTTATTTTTTACAGTTTACTGTACTTTTCTACTGTTTTTCTCCCGATACCTCTCTCGTGTGACGAATGTTAGTACTGTTGGTATATAGCTTTATATACCGAATTCTTCTCTTCGGTAACTGCATGACTCTCCTCCTTGTGCCATTGGTTTTTGTTGGGAGCCTCTGGTACACAAATACAGCTATTTCGGCTATTTGCATGGAGTTGAAAATACTTGCCGTTTCGTTATTATTATACGCATGAGGAGTACTTTGAAGAATGTTTGCTGCTTCGAATCCCAGCCTTCATGTTGTTTCAGTTCGTACTTTATGCGCTACGTTCAATCAGGTGCGAACCTATTGTGCAACAAGGTGATGACCCACTTCGAATCGGTCGTTCTTCCGACATAATCGATAATTGCTATCAATTTATCACAAAATGATGGATTTGTTTTTTGTATGGAGGTTTTTAAATCTCGTGCTGTTTACTGATATGCTTTTTCGCAGCTTCTTTATGGAAACCGTTATTTCTGACATTTCGATTTTTGAATAGAAAAAGTTCCCAATTTCAATTTATATTGGGGGTTATCATGAATGAAATTTCCCCGTGAGTTTTGGCTTTCCGGGTTTGCAACTTAAGGGAGAAAGTGAAACATTGAAAAATTTCGCATTTATCTGAATTGTCGTAGGTCGTACATTATCCGAAGTAAATGTGGAGAAGGGGTATTTCAACCACCGTATAACTACAAACAAATTGCAAACAAACCCCATGAATTTCTAGGGGTGGTTTACTAATTTGACGTCCTTTGGGCGAACACCCGTCACGGGTGTTAGAGTCAGTTTCTCACAGGCAGGTCAGTCTCCGCTTTGGACGAAATACATGTTAAAGTTTACTCTGCCTTCGTTAAATAGGAATATAACACAATATCGACACCTCCAAATAATAGTATGCTAAGTCTAAAAAGTGAGTTTTGCAGGAGAAGCTCTCAAAGTTTGGAAATGTTTTTGAACTTCAGTACTATGCTAAGTCAATATTTGTTTATAACTTCTGTTTGGATTGGCCGATCATTACCAAAATTAGACAGAATTTAAGTTAAAGGACGTTCGACACCTCCAAATAATAGTTTGCTAATTCTGAAAAGCGAGTTTTGCAGGACAAGCTCTAAAAGTTTGGAAATTTCTTTGACCTTCAGTACTATGCTAAGTAAATATTTGTTTATAACTTCTGTTCGGATTGTCCGATTATTACCAAAATTTGACAGAATTTAAGTTAAAGGACGTTAAATATAAAAATGTAAAGAACTTGAAAACATGCTAAGTCGACTTAGCATACTAATGTTTGGAGGCGTCGATATGTCTATCTTTCGCCAGATTTCATTTGTAACTATTAGCCATATAATTAGAGATAACCGAACTATATATGAAGCTATGACCAATAAACAAAATTATGATCCGGGCTCTTCATTCACATAGTTCATCAGAATGATGAAAATATAGAAAAGGAACTTTCTCAGAAGTCAAGGCCCTTAATGGTCTTGCAACACTTCCCAAAGTTAGCACTCTACCATTACCTACATACTCTTCATATATTATGAGTTAAATTCACTTTTCATCAATGTTTCTATCATCTACCTACTCAGGATGATAGCAAGAAGCCATATGCATATGAATGGATGTATACACCTGCAAACATACATAGTTATAAATGCAAGTGAAAAGCAAAAGAAGCAAATAATATATCATAGAATGGAGAAATGTTTCCATTTTATCTGCAATCTCTTTACATTCAACCATTACAATGCATATTTCTATTTTTCTCGTTGTAGTCATTTTATCGCTGGTGTCTGAAAATACATAAGAAGAGAAAATGGCATAATCTTCATAGTTGGTATAGTTGTTGGAATTTCATTTTTGTTCTTTAGAAATTATATGTTGAACAGTAAAGAATGAAAAGAGTAGAAGATTGCTCAGCAATATCTTTTTAGTTGTGTTTGTTTTAAATAAAAGGCTGACTTGTATCTGCATTGTGTGGCTGAATGAAACCTTGAAAGTAGTGGAGATGCAACATTACTTGTAACAAAATATGGGTAATAATAGTAATGGTTTCTAATGAAAATAACTAAGCGATCTATTTTATATTTAAAGTTGGTATGAGCAACAGTGCGTATTTATAGAAATTTAATTTTACAAAGTTCATCTACAGTTCATTAAAAACTAGTGAACCCGGCGAACTTCGTCTCGCAGACGTGATAACAATAATTGATAATTTAAGTTCAAATATTCTTTGAGATGACGTTGCAGAGGTCAATAGAACTTGGCAATTGAATCTTTGAATTTAAATATTTAAGACGAGACAAAGAGATATTTCGAGTAAAATGTGCAGTATGAATTTATGGTAATATCTTCTCGTTCTCATATGTTTAAGATCTTTCATCTTAAACTCAAGTAATCGTAGCTACTGTGATTAGCAATCATGTTCGGAACTTCTTTGATGTTAAATTTTTCGTTAAAATTGAATAATTAACACTTTTTGAGAACGAAATTTGTACATTTGTACATTTGAAAAAATTTTTATTTAATACTCCCGTGCGTCTTTTGAAATGAAAATAAAGCTCGCAACATTTATAATTTAAGACCTATTAATGAACTCCTAGGTTGTTTGGTATTGACCCATTATATCGGTCTACGTTTTAATATAGACGCCTTATGGGAACACAAATTATCTTGCAAAAAAATTGTCGATTAGGTCAAAACTTGTAATTGCAATTTTTTAGGTAATTTTATTTCATCCAGATGGAGGGTATAATTGACTTTGTCGTTCTGTTTGTAACACATCAAAATATTAGTCAGATGCCATATAAAGTATGATATTCTTGATCAGTAGTGTGATTACCAAACTTATTTCGGTAATTAACGATATTATTCGGTAAGTTAGCGACTAATTAAATTTAGTAGTAAAGTTCTACCGATAGCAACAGTGTTGTCAACATTTATTTGAGATTTCATTCATAAATTTGCGTTTTAAATTTACAGATTTTTGTCGGTAACTCATAAAATGTGTTAGAGAATCGCATAAAATTGTCCGCTGAAATCAAGATACAGCAGGCAATATTTAAGATAGACCTTTATAATTTGGAACAATAGTTTCTATCACTACTAGGATGTTGGAATTTGGTATGTAATATTCCTGTAGATAATTGTCGTTATAGGTCCACGTTTTGATACAACCCCCATACAACGGTACCTCCGGACATCGAAACGGACGAAATCTAATTTTTAGCCTTCGTTAGTGCTCCAAACCTTTCCCCAGGTTCAAGTTTTGATAGAACCCATACAGCCCCGTAGAAGGGTTTGCGATATTTTCAAGATTTTAGCCGCATTAAACTACAGGAATGAATAAAATTCGGTATATATGTAGTCTTCGTTGGAATAAACATTTATTTTTAAAGTATTAGCAACATTATCGAACCGTCGAACTTAACGCCGTTTCCATTGTTTTAATGCTCAAAGTCTGTTTCAATATGGTGATGTCGGTATTCTTGGTTACAGATATACAGTTGGTAGGATTTTTTTGATTCTTCTCGCGGCACTGGAATATGTGAAACATATCAGAACCACATGAAAAGCATTTCTCTCGCTACTCACGTTTACAAAATATGACATTAACCCCGAAATGAATACAGTTTCACAAATAATCCTCTAAAAAATTATTGAACCCGACGCCGCTACTAATCGTTTACAATTCATTTCTTTCAAATAATTTCAATGAAAATCAAATGTATTGTATGTAGTAAATAAAATAATTTTCAGAACACTCAAATATCGACAAACATAAAATGTCACGTACAGTTTTTGCGTAAACGTAAATTTTTTGCTAAAAATTAAAATAAAGTGGGAAAACTTAAATTAGAAGAAATGTGTGGAAAAACTAACTTTCTTCTAAATATGTTTTGCAAATTTTTGCGGATTTTTCGCTATTTTTTAGGTTTTACCCTTTACTGCCATGAGACCATTCCGAATTGATGAAAATTATTAAAATTAGTTATGCCGTTCTTGAGTTATACGCGTTGTAACTAACATCATTTCCTTTATATATAGACTAGCATGTGCCCGCTACTTCGTTAGCGGAGAATTCACACGAATATAAAGGAGGATAATAAATAAAGAAATTAAAATGCAGAGTATAGTTTCACCCGTTCATATTTACAAATTCTTTATCCAGTAAAGTACGACAGTTTAAGGTATTACCACATATTCTTTCTAAAAATTATACCTGTGGTTTTCAAATAGAACTACATAAATCGATTAATCGATTTGGTTAATTTTGCTTTATTGATGTAGCTAGAAGCTATCAACGGCAAAAATCTGTTTTCAAAAAATGTGGGCCGTAGTATTTTTAAAACTATATTCTCAACAACTATTGTTAAAACTACATATTCCTTTAACATTTGGTACCCTACACTACATCGAATATGGCATAACTAAATCCCTTTAGTAATGAAAGTACTTAGCTCAACCGTCACTTCAATGTTCCTAGGAGGGGCAAAACAGTTGAATTGTACTACACTAAGCAGTATTTCATTAAAAACGGTTCGAATATCTGCTTACTTACTGTATTATTGGCATTAAAATAAGTGCAAACAATGACAATGTCTTAAACATATCATCATTGGGATTAATTACAGCATGTAAACTCCTGGGATTTAAAAAATTCAATTCGAAATGTCATATTTTATTGGTATTTGTGCCATTGATCTTTATTAAATCTCTCATATTAGTGGGCTGTCTTATTCCCGACTTCTGTCTTCAGATGAACCCATAAATTTTCAATGGGGTTAATATTTGGACTTTGGACTTTAGTGTCGATGTCTTCGTTGTAGTTGTATAACAACCAAGTCCTACGTAAATAAAATTAACGTATGTCTAGACTGTCTTGTATTGGTAGAGTTTATATTATCTATCATATATATAAAATTGAAATTTGTTTGTCTGTTTGTTTGTTTGTTTGTGCCTTATAGACTCGAAAACCGCTGAACAGATCTTACTGAAATGTTTAGGATACATTGCTACATGGCCTGAAATGAAAATAGGCTATATCATTTTTTGAAATTTCGCGTTGATCTGGAGATATAGCATCAAAACCGGAGGTATCCAAAAAATTTAGATTTTATATGCAAATATCTTTAGAAGTATTACAGATACAATCTCCAAATTTTGTATGTGTGACTGAATTTGATGTAGAAATAAATTTACCAAATTATATTCAAATCGGTTCAGATTTGGATATAGCTCCCACATACATATATTTTCGGCCGATTTCTTTATTTTATGTACCAAACATGCTATTTATGTCCAATTTCGATGAAATTTGGAATGTATGGCGGAACTTGGTCTGGAAATAAACGTGCCAAATTATATCAAAATCGGTTCAGATTTGGATATAGCTCCCATACACATATATTTTCGGCCGACTTCCTTATTTTATGCACCAAACACGCTATATATGTCCAAATTCGCTGAAATTTTAAATTTCTCACGGGATTTGTTCTAGAAATAAATGTGCCAGATTATATTGAGATTGGTTCAGATTTGGATATAGCCCCCATACACATATATTTTCGGCCGATTTCCTTATATTATGCACCAAACACGCTATATATGTCCAATTTCGCTGAAATTTAAAATGTGTAGCGGAATTTGGTCTAGACATAAATGTGCCGAATTTTATCGAAATCGGTTCAGATTTGGATATAGCTCCCATATATATTTTCGGCCGATTTTCCGCATTTGATGCACCAAACACGCTATATACGTCCAATTTCGCTGAAATTTGGAATGTGTAACGGAATTTGGTCTAGGCATAAATGTGCCGAATTATATCGAAAACGGTTCAGATTTGGATATAGCTCCAATATATATTTTCGGCCGATTTTCCACATTTTATGCACCAAACACGCTGTATATGTTAAATTTCGCTGAAATTTGGAGGGTCTGACAGAATTTGTTCCAGAAATAAATGTGCTAACTTATATAGAGATCGGTTCAGATTTGAATAGAGCCCCCATATATATTTTCGGCCGATTTTCTGTAGTTTATGTACCAAGCACGCTATATATGTCCAATTTCGCTGAAATTTGGAATGTGTTACAGAACTTGGTCTAGAAATAAATGTGCCAAATTATATCGAAATCGGTTCAGATTTGTATATAGCTCCTGTATATATTTTCGGCCGATTTTGTGTATTTTATGAACCAAACTCGCTATTTATGTCCAATTTCTGTGAAATTTAGAATGCGTAACGGGATTTGGTCTAGACATAGATGTGCCAAATTATATCGAAATCGGTTCAGAATTGGATATTGCTCCTATCTATATTTTAGGCCGATTTTCTGTATTTGATGCAGAGCTCCGAATACTCGCTCGAATTCGCTCGAATTTCACTCGCGAGTGGAACTCTTCTCGCATTTGAGGAAGTTGAGGGGGGGCAACTTGCCCCCTTACCCACACCACACAAAAACTTATCCCACCCACAAACAAACTTGCCGCATCCATACCAAGAAAATTGCATCCAAAAAAACTTACCACATCCCCCCAATTTTTCACTCGCGAGTGAATCGGAGCTCTGATTTGATGCTTTAAACACGCTATATGTGTCCAATGTCGTTGAAATTTGGGATGTCTGACGGAATTTGTTCTAAATATAAATGTGCCAAATTCTATCCGGACCGGTTCAGATTTGGACACACTACATACATATGTCCAATTTCACTGAAATTTGGAAAGCGTGACGCAATTCGTTCTAGAAATAAATGGGACATACCGAAATCGTTTCAGATTAGAATATAGCTCCCATATATATTTTCGGCTTATTTGCCGTATTTTATGCACAAAATGTGAATGTAAGACGGGATTTGGTCTAAAAAAAAAAAAATGACAAATTATATCGAGAGCGGTTCATATAGGAATATAGCTACCCATATATATTTTCGGTCGATTTAATGTTTTTGTTACGTATGTTAAATTTCAATGAAATTTTGAAGACTTAGCAGTCAGTAAAAGTCATTATTATTTACAGAAGTACTTATAGTCGGGAAGGAATTGACCAAGGCTGTTAAGTACCATATCTTTGAGAGACTTCTTAAGATTTATGTTTTATTATGATATATCTAAATCATTAGGAATACTTATAGGCGGAAAGGCTTTCGAAGGAGTGTTTCCTCCTGAAACTTAAAAAAATACCATAGTAGCTCCATAACAACCCTGAATAGGTATATAACTCCTTCATATCTCCTATATTTATTCGTTAAAATATTAAAAACGTTCATATAATTATGGCATTCCATTATATTTTATCGTAGTCGGGGCAGCAAAGCGCGCCGGGTTCAGCTAGTAATTTATAATTTTCAGTGTCCAAAAACCCAATTTTGACGTTGTCGATTAAATAATTTTTCAATGTTACCAAAGCCCTTGCTTTATATACAACCCCATGCCACAGAAAAACGGATTGTATAGACAAAGGACTGTTCTCACCAATTTTATTAACATTGAGTTTGTTGACAGAACAACTGAATTACAAATACAATTGTAATCAGATTTTGTTCAAACAAAAACTGTATGTGGTTAGTTTTTGACGAAATATACATCCTCAGATAAATGTATAAATGAAAATATTGCATTTTTTTAAATCGCCTTCGAAAAACGTTGAGTATTTTTGTTTGGGTCGGTTAACAGCATATAACATGATGCGGTGCTCTTGAACCAACATTAAATGAAAGGAGCTTACACCTGGGAATAAAAAAATCGCCTAAGCGCTTATTAAATAAATCACGGTCAAAGTTCAAATATTTTGGGGGTTTTTAGGTTTTCACGCCCTATCAAAATGGAATAAAGAAATTGTTGTAGCATCGAAAATTCTCTACAAAATTGTCCTTTATGATATTTTTGTAGGTCTACCATTTTTAAGATATAGATGTTCAGATTAGGACAATTCACTGACTGTATCGTCTCCATATGAAACAATGTCATGACTAAAATTTCCCTACTTTAACTTATATATCGCAAAAATGGTACAACCTAGGAAAAAATTACGAAATTTTCACAGCTATAAGATTTTTTTAGTCCCATTTTGCCAATACATGCCGTTTTCAAGCAAACTTGCGAAAACCTAACAAAAAACCTAAAACTGTGACCTGAACTTCTGTCAAAAATGGTAAAACCTAGGACCAAATCGTATGAGTAATCCTTTGTCTATACGATTCATTTGTTAACATCGATTTCGTTTTCAGAACAACTCAATTAAAAACACAATTTTAAAAACATCTTGTTCTAACAAAAACTGTATGGGGTTAGTTTTTTACGGAATCGATATCCTCAGATGTAAAAGAAAATCTTGCAATTTTTCTCAAAAATCGACTTCGAAAAATGTTGAGTATTTTGGTTTGAGTCTGTTGACAGCACTCAACATGAGTAATCCTTTGTCTATACACTTCATTTGTCTATGCCCTTACCATAACCTAACAGTTCTCCGAACTTTACAGTATGTATTGCGTTTTTATTTTCCAGGGCTGTGAGAGGGTTGCGCCATATTGTTTGGGTTCCGTCGTAATAGTGCAACATAATTTTCATCTCATCAGAAAATATAACGTCATCAAAGTACTTTAACGGGCTGGAAATCTTCTTAGTAGCAAATCTGATGCGTTCCTTTATATTTTGTGGGGAGAGAACTTTTTCCTAACCCTTCGTGATGAATACTTGTTATGTAATACTTTTCTGCCTTTTTCACGTAACACACATACTCCAAAATCGTTTTCAATTACAGAACCAATCTTTTGTCTCTGGTTTGGGACCTATTATTGATTTCATTAATTATTTAACCATTTCTTCAAATTACAGATTTTGAAATTGAAAATTGAATAGTTATGACTGTACATCTCCATATACGATAAAATTCTTAATTGCAAATAAATCGTGGTAATATGCACCATTTTATTGCACTTTCATTGATTTGCAAACATTTAGTTATTACCAAAAAGTCAGGTCCATACAGTTTTTAGTTGTTGTTATTTCTGGCCGATTTCTGAATTTATTCCCCTAATGTTGTCTTCAACAGCAACTCATTTGTTCAATAAACCCAACATCATTTATTGAAAGAATTTTTGTTTTAATCTTAAATTGAAAATCAAAATTTTTACTAATGCAATAATTTTTTCTAACTGGATTTTAACGAATGAAAATCTTTTGTGCGACACCTGTTATGTGAAAACAAAATCAGGATCGGTTTGTCTTTGTCTTTCTATTATTTAGTGGTTTACGATAAAATAAGTGCGCCTAGAAGTAAACTACAAAATTTGAAATTATGTGTGATCTTTTACGATATCAAGAAGTTATAGCATTGTTAATTTGACACATGTCTTGCAGAGGGCCAACTAAGTAAATAAGTACGTAATAATAATGAAAAATAAGGATTTTTGTTGTTGTTATTTTTGTGGTTCCAGGACGAATTTTCTAAAACCCGGCCTTATCTCGCATACTTGCATCAACAGTGACACACTGGTAAAATTTCAAGCACATAGCTTTAGCCGTTTTGGCTGGGCGTTGATGATGAGTCAGTCAGTCAGTCAGTCACTTATCACTTATCTTCGCCACATTTGCAGACCGAATTAGCTATAATTTGGCACTAAGGGTTCCTAGTGATCAACAAACTTATATCCCAAAGAATATGGGCATAGGTCCATGTTTTGGTATATTCCCAATATAACGGTACCTCCCGATTTTCGGTATTTTGAGAATTTTAGCCACAATTTTTAACCGAACTAGATGTAATTTCCCATTTGAGGTTCTCAGTGGTCATTAAACATCTCCACGAAACATTGTCAACATAGGTACATATTTTGGTATAGCCCCCATATATCGGTAACTCCCGATTTTCGGTATTTTGAGAATTTTAGCCACAATTTTTAACCGAACTAGCTGTAATTTCCCATTTGAGGTTCTCAGTGGTCATTGAACATCTCCACGAAACATCGTCAACATAGGTACTTATTTTGGTATAGCCCCCATATATCGGTAACTCCCGATTTTTGGTATTTTGGGAATTTTAGCTACATATTTTAACCGAACTAGCTGTAATTTGCCATTTGAGGTTCTCAGTGGTCATGAAATATCGTCAACATAGGTCCATGTTTTGGTATATCCCCCATATAACGGTACCTCCCGATTTTCGGTATTTTGAGAATTTTAGCCACAATTTGTAAATGAACTATCTGCAATTTGACATTTGAGGTTCTCAGTAGTCATGAAACATCTCCACCAAACATCATCAACATAGGTCCATGTTTTGGTATAGCCCCCATATAACGGTACCTCCCGATTTTCGGTATTTTGAGCATTTTAGCTACAGTTTTTAACCGAAATAGCTGTAATTTGACATTTGAGGTTCTCAGTGGTCACAAAACATCCCCACCAAACATCGTCAACATAGGTCCAGGTTTTGGTATAGCCCCCATATAAAGGTATCTCCCAATTTTCGGTATTTTGAGAATTTTAGCTACAGTTTTTATCCGAAATAGCTGTAATTTGACATTTGAAGTTCTCAGTGGTCATAAAACATCTCCAACGAAATATCGTCAACATAGGTCCATGTTTTGGTATAGCCCCCATATAACGGTATCTCCCGATTTTCGGTATTTTGACAATTTTAGCTGCAATTTTTAACCGAACTAGCTGTAATGATCGGTATTTTGAGAATTTTAGCTACAATTTTGTCTATTCAAAAATAATTGTCAATATAGGTCCATGTTTTGGTATATCCCCACATATAACTGTACCTCCCGATTTTCGGGAATTTTCAGTGGTCACGAAATTTCTTCACTAAAATTCGTCAACATGGGTCCGTTTTTGAGGGTCTACATTGTTTTGATGAAACTACCCTCAATTTGACTCTGGAAGTTCCCTGCAGCTATAAAACTTTTCCGCCAAACAATTGATATATCCCCATAGGTGGTACCTTTCACCTAGCTGAACACATTTTTTTTAGATTAGATTAGATAACACTGTGCAACAAAATGGAGGTGAAAGTCTGGGGCACGGAAAATTCCTCTTGGGGAAGAAAGGCCTTGGTGAGTATATTATGAACCCCGAAGGACAGATCCGCCGTGAGTCGAACTTCCGCGTTATGGAGTGATTAAATTTTGGTTAGAGACCCTGTGGGCCATCAGGAATTAGCGTTATATCTTTGTTCACAGTTGCTTAAGTGCTCTACAAAAACAACAAACAAAGATATAATGCTAATTCATGATGGCTTACAGGGTCTCTTGCAAAAACTTCATCACGCCATAACGCGGAAGTTCGACTCACGGCGCATCTGTCCTTCGGGTTTTTTAATATACACACACCAAGGGCTTTTGTCTCCAAAAGGGCAGAGATAATTGCCCCAACATTTGTGTTCACAGTGTAATTTAAGCAATAGTGGGAGGCAGTAGGAGTCTATCCATTGTCGAAAAGTTGTTCCACCTAAAATTATTCCATTTTAATTAAGACTATTTTATGGTGGAGGGTATAAAAAGTTCGGCCCGGCCGAACTTAACGACTTTTTACTTATTTTTATTTATTTTTCAGATTGCTTTACTGTTATAAATCAATTGAATTAGCAAATAAATTCGTCGTTTATCGTTCAATTTTCCATTTTTCAATAGCGCATGAATACATATGTATATGTATGCATATGTATTGTTTGAGATAAATCAGAATTCTTTATTAGCATTTATCTGGTTCATAACACACATATACATATATACGCAATACATATATTTCACGTATTCCCACATACTTCACATACTCATTTCTGGGATTACAAAAGTTTACCTGTCTCGCAAGAATCGTAAATCATGCTTTGAATTTGCTGAATAAGAAGAGTATCATTGCTGAAAATTACGAAAACCAAAAAAAGCACAACAGAATTTTCAAATTGTTTCTATTTTAGGAATTTGCGAACGTTTTACCCCCTGTTTATATCATCAAGTACTTTGGCTGTGTGCGTGTGAGTGCGTTGCCACAAGCCACTTCAACGTAGGATTTAAAACAATGGTTGATGAGAAAACTTGAATGTTTGTACGAGTATGTACCAATATTCACAGTCAAGTGAGCTAAAAGACACCACGCGACATTGCAGAAAATAATACAGTGGCAATTATTGTAGTCCTTTGCAGGGACTTGTTTTTACCCTATATGGAAAGTTTTATGCGTTCAGCCTAATGAATGAATAGGGTAGGGTTTGTGCTAGTTTTGCCTTTAAGTCAACAAAAAGGTTTCTCAAATATCGATTTGCTTCTCTTCTTCAGAATTTGTCTCAAGGTGAAGATGACTGACTTGCCAGGTATAAAGTCGCATTAATATTGTCCAATTGTTCATTTGCCATAAGTTTAGTCGTTCACACAGTGTGCTAGATACTAGTTTATAGGCCAAAGGAAGAGACATTAGCCTCTTTAATTAAACAATCCGACTTATGTCTTCTTTGGGCGGAGCAATCAACCGAAATGAGTTGATTTTGCAGGCCTCCGATTGTTGTTGTATTGACGCAAATATGTTCGTCGGTTATCTGTTTCTAGTTCTTGTGTGTCCTGTTCCAAAAATGTTGCAACCTGGTCTGGCTGCGTCCATAAAGAATCGGAATATATGCAAGGGCGCTTTGCTGGTATAACTGTAGTTACTTGGTTATAGGGTATAAAATTGTACGTCTCTAACCGAATTGTCAAGATCATATGTCGTTTACTTTTACAGTTACACGTTGTTAAAGTTGAAGAATTTTTTACAACTTCAAAAGTAACATAAAAAAATCAAATTTTCTTGTGTTTACATGATGTTTCACTTCTTTTTTCTACGCATCAAAAGTGACCATTATGGAACGGAATCATCAACTGCAGGTAGTTATCAGAATTGTAGAAAAATATAATTAACACACGGATTATTTTATTCATATATGAAAAATAATTTTAACAAAAAAATGTTGTTGGCCTGTTTATTCATATTTAAATAAAACTATGAAAACGTGTTGGCAAAAACTTTATTAAACTCAGTTAGATAATGTGGCAGAGGATATTTACTATCATTTGAGCTCCAACATAATCAACCTCTATGTCTATTATGGCATTTCAGTATGTCTGGTAAATTTAGTACAGAGTTTTAAGTTATATACATATTTTAAATTTATATGCAAGTTTTGTAGTTGAGTATTATATTAGAACGAATGTTCTCTCAAGGAATATTTTATAAAAACACTGGAAATTTGTACAATTTTATTAATTTTGAGTGGTATTGAAAATTAGCCTCGGAGTCGACTCCGGAGTCTGGAGTCGTGAAAAAGTCGACTCCAGAGTCGGAGTAGGAGTCGAACTCAAAATGACTCGACTCTAAAACCCTGTTAGAAACATTTCCCTATTTTTGAAAAATATATAGATTATTAAATTTCTTGCCGTTATTTTTTATTGAAGAAATTGTGAAAATAGTCATTCATTAAAAATCTGGGAATTTTGAACATAATATAAGTTGTACTCTTTATAGGAACTATGGTTGTATTTATTTTTATTTTTATATTGTATTTGTTTTTAAGCGATGTGTTATTTGCTTTTACTCTACGTACGACAAACTATTATATATCGTCAGGGTGATATTGTTCCTGAAAATTTAGGATAATTTATTTTCAGAAAGTATTCCCGTTTGTGTACATACGACAACTCTATATACTTTTCACATACTTAGAAATATATTTTGCTGTATTCATATTAGGGCACCACTATAATAAACTGTTAAACCATATTTTTACGATATCTATTCCAACATTTTTAAAAATTCTCCCAAAGAAATAAGTAAGTTCTTCAAAATATGTCAAATTTGACTGCTGCTTTATACGGAGTTTATTCCAAAACGATAATATATGGCGACGATGTTTCGTAAAAATTTTTATAATCCCTTCAAAATGCACGATTTGCAATTTAAGCAGCTTTAGTTGCAATATATCCCTAAAATGTTCAAAAAACCCAAATATGATTGTTCCTTTATATGGGGGCTACACGAATACATTGACCTATATTGAAAAATTTTCCCAGGATGAATTCTTAGGCACTCAGAACTACAAATTCTGTTTGCAGAAAAATATACTAAAAAATGTGGGCAAGACCCTTGAAGTACATAAAATCGGGAGATACCCTTATATGAGATCTACATTAGAATATTGATCTAACGTCAAAATTCATTGCCAAGTATTAGCTTAACCAACAATTGAACTTATGAGAAGATTTTAGCCTAATCAGATAAGAAATGTAGAAACACTTCATATTTTTTATGGTACCCATTTATGATGGCTTTGAAAATACCTCTCCAATCCCTTAATGTGTACCAAAACAGTGTTCCGTTATATTGATTGAGGCGTAAACATTCCAAAAATACTTCCCTGAATTAATCTCCAAATACTTCCATGAATTAATCTCCGTTTTTTTGGGATCTCAGCCCACTGTGCGACGTAGACAAAGTTGAATTTTCCGGAATCCATGCCGAAGTTGGGCAATTGAGAGGAGGAGTAGTATCTCTAAAATCTCCGCGACGACTACCGACAGAAGCAAAATTGGACTTTATTATTCGCCACTTTTCGGATCCTTGTCCGGCTTCAATAGGGGACGACCCTGTAATTTTTTTTTAGTTTCTGGTAAAATATGGGCGGTTAAAGTTATACTGCCTGCGTACAGTACTTTTCACCCTATAACACCCGGAGTGCTCTATAAATTGTCGTTTAAAATAACACCACCATCCACCATCACTGAGATGCCATTAAATGTAGGAGCTATCGTCCTTTTCGTTACCCACAATTTATATTGCAGGTGTAAAACTCACTATCCATTTTAAAGTTCTTTTGTTTGCGGGTCTTAGGCAATATTACCTTTCCCTAGTCGAAACAAAATTTTATCTCTTCCAGTTAAGTCTTATTTTTCTTTACAGAAAAAAATAAAGTTTATATTTAGTGCAGTTGGTTTTGAATCACAAAACACTGCCACTTTTGCACTTCTTATTAGCTTAACACTTGATGCTTTCACTTTGAGAGTTAAACTCAGAATCAGTCTACCCATCATGGTCCGTCACAATAACAATGAGTACCTAAGGTGAAAATCCTTGAACAGCCCTTATACTGCACTTAAGCAACTATTTTAAACTTTTGTACCTGATCATTAGACAGCGGAATTTTATACAACCCCTATTTTTGGTCCGATTTATGTCTAATTTTGGGACTGAGCAAGTTGTTGGCTTCTGATTAAATTACAATCGAAAAATATGACATATGCAAAATTATGCAACAAATATTTCAATAATAGGTACAAAAATGTTTGTATGTAAAATTTTTTTGTTTAAAATTGTTTTCAGACAAGTCCAAAAAAGTAGAGGAATGTATAACCACAGCCTCAACCTTCAAAATACTAAAATCGGGAGGTATCATTCTTTGGGGGCTATATGAAGGCCTGCACCTAAACCGACAAATTTTTGGTGGAAATTTATTTACCACCAAGGAAGACTTAATTCCAAATTTCAGCCATTTTGGCGGGATATTGAGGCCACAACCTTCAAAATACCGGAAATCGGGAGGTACCGTTCTATGGGGGCTACATGAAGTCGTGGACCTATACCGAGAAATTCCAGGTGGAAAGTTTTATACCCCCAACGAAGACTAAATACCAAATTTCAGTCGTTCAGGTGGAAAGTTTTATACTCCCAACGAAGACTTTATACAAACTGTCAGCCATTTAAGTGTGATGTTGAGGCCACAACCTTAAAAATATCTGAAATCGGGAGGTACCGCTCTGTTGGGGCTATATGAAGACGTGGTCCCATGCGGACAAATTTCAGGTGTAAAGTTTCATATCCCTTACGAAGACTTAATGCCAAATTTCAGGCACTTCGGTGGGATTTTTAGACCGCAAATCCTTGTATATATTTTTGCATATGGTTTTGCATGTGGACATTTTATGCAAATATGTAAAAATATGTCAAAATATGCACGATTTGCAAATTATGCAAAAATTGCTGGGACTAATTCGTTTAATTTGGTGATATGGCGAGTTTCTGTCTAATCAGATTTTCTCTACGACCATCCTTACCATATATGCATTTGCATAGGATGCCGCTGTCTACTGATCATGTTGTCAGATATAAACCTTCTGGGAACTTTATGTACGCACATCATTAATCAAATTGTGTATGTTCTTGTTGGTCTCCTGTAGGTAAAATACTTTGTGATCCTTAACAGGAGGAATATATTTTTGTGTTTTTTATATAGATCAGCACAAAAAAGAATTGTAGTCTAGAAAATCGATGTGGAAAAACGTACATATTTACTTTGCAGTGTAGGGTAAAAAAATCATTTGCTTAAAACCAAAAATCATAGAGCTCCTTTCGCAACATTTAATATTCTCCTACAAACAAAACAAAAGTGATAACATATTGTCTAGAGGAATTTGGTTAAATGTGCCCCCTTAAGATTACAAGCATTATGCTGCATCATCAGCATCATTTAGTTTCCTACCTACCTCTTTCTATAAATAGACAAATGAAATCTCAGTCTTGAGCTCTACTATTTCTGTGATGGTTCGTATTCATTTGTAGGATTTTGTTTTGAGTTGTTCTTTTGCTATTATACTTTTTTTGCGTTGAGTTTTTCTAGGTTTGTCTACATCAGTGAATCGTTTGTTGCAGTTATTTTATGTCGGTTTTGTTTTGTGTAACATAAAAACTTACTTATTTTGTTACGAACAATTTAACTTTGGTCTTGTAAAATAACAACACCAAACAATAACGCTGTCAGCAAGGCTTTACATGGCAAACTGGGAAATATATGAAAAATATTTTTTATTTTTGCCTTATTAAGGCGAAGGCCATTTATAGTGATATTTTTATTAATTCTCTTTCTAGTTGAGCTGTAAGGCCTTTAGAGATACATTATCATTAGATAAATGTATATGCGAAATTATGTCAGTTAATTGAAACTCCAAACTTTTCCTATAGTCTTACTTGGTAATCCCATTTTTCAATGTTCACAAATACTACGGTAAGTTTTATTCCTACATCATTAGTAATTGCTCTATATCAGAAGATTTTTATTTTTTTGATTTGATCATCAATTACACTGTGATACAAAAGTGGACAAAATTATTTTGCAGGATTTCTGATGCACAAATTCGGTTTTATGGGAGTCCATAGAAGACGAAAATACCTTTGGTTTCTTTGGGTCACTTCGGGTTTTGATTTTATAACGGTAAATGTAGTGAAAAATGGGCTTTCTTGGATTTTCAAATTTAAACGGACATTACTTCTTTTTTCCACAACCGATTTGCACAGACTGTTTTTCATTATAAAGGGGAGAGTAATGCCTTTCGAACAAGTCATAGATTTTTAAAGTCGGTTAACAAATGGCTAAGTAATAGTGGTTTAAGTGTGACAAAAACGCATTAAAAACAGTAAAATGTTTTTCCTTGTGCTCTAGCCTGCGTAAACGACACCTAACAGTACAACTATTTACTGTTAGCAAGTAGGAAATTTAGTTGGCTTTCCAAAATGGGAAAAACCAACGAAATCGGTTGAAAAATGAATGCGTTATGGCATTTTTTGTGTTTCAACTTTTTGGTTTTTTTCATATTTTCCTTTATAAAAGATGGGTATCTTAGCATGTATGATTCTAATTGTGATTGTCCTGCTTAACAATTACGCACAAGGTATCAATGTTTTATAAAGGAAAATATGAAAAAAACCAAAAAGTTGAAACACAAAAAATGCCATAACGCATTCATTTTTCAACGGATTTTCTTGGTTTTTCCCATTTTGGAAAGCCAACTAAATTTCCTACTTGGTAACTGTAAATAATTGTACTGTTAGGTGTCGTTTACGCAGCCTAGAGCACAAGGAAAAACATTTTACTGTTTTTTAATGCGTTTTTGTCACACTAAAACCACTATTAACTAGCCATTTGTTAACCAATTTTAAAAATCTATAGCTTGTTTGAAAGGCATTAATCTCCCCTTTATAATGAAATACAGCGTGTGCGAATCGGTTGTGGAAAAAAGTAGTAATCTCCATTTAAAATTGAAAATCCAAGAAAGCCCATTTTTCACTACATTTACCGTTATAAAATGGAAAACCGAAGTGACCCAAAGAAACCAAAGGTATTTTCGTCTTCTGTGGATTCCCACAAAACCGAATTTATGCATTAGAACCCCTGCAAATTTTCACTGTAGCACCGTGTTATTGTCTAAAGTTTTGACAACTTGATGGTGGCTTAGAACGCTAAGACGCCGGCAACCTTGACACTCAGTTGTCGGAGACCCAGGTTCGAATCCCAGCCTGGCTCAATTAACTGACATAATTTCGCATATACATTTATCTAATGAAGTGCGATATATATACTAGTTTCCAAGCTTTGCCTTCGTCTGCCACAACAACAACATCCTAATACACCTGAAGATCGGATTTACCACCCGTGAAACGTAGTGTAATGGTTGGATGAGTGGGACTTCGGTAGACTCCTAATTTTTCAATGTATCTCTAAAGGCCTTACAGTTCAACTCGAAAGAGAATTAATTAATATATGAAAAACAAGTTAAAAAGTATCAGTCGGCTTTGCCGACAGAGATATACCATCAGCCTGTACAAATTGAAACACTTTTTTTCACAAAAAAATTATGTATTTAGGGAGTTTCAAAATTTTGGTCGTATGAACCGACAAAAATGTTGATTAGGATTAAAGTTCAAAAATTTTGCGGAAGAGGTACTTAAAGGAATGGACCGACATAGATGGGGGTGCCATAGGGGGTTTTTTACACCCTTCGGACTGTTTTCTCAAGAAGTATGGACTTGCCCCTGAAACTACTTTTACCATCGTAATTGAGGCAGCGAATGTAAGTTGCTTCAACAAAAATCAAAGTGATTTAATAGCAGGTCTTAAAGTGAACTTATCCAAAATTGTGTGTGGGATGTACGGGATGGAGTGGATATTTGTCCACTCCATATTCCATATTCGAACCTGATCTATATCTGGTAGATATTATGAGAATGTGTAAAGTATGGACCAAATGGTCACTCCCATCAAGAGTTATCGTGCGCACAATTTTTCCGAATATTTTTGAACTTTTGTGGGGTAGGTACCTGAAGGAGTGGACCGATATGGCTTATCTACGAACTTAAACTAAGTGTGGAAAAAATATTACGAACGCCAAATTTTGGCCGGAATCGGCATTTCCGTTCGAGAATTATCTTGCGCTTCCACCCATAAACATGGTGTCATAGGGTTTGTTTTTCACCTTTCAGGCTATTTTTGCAGGAAGTATGGACTTGCCCCTGAAAAAACTTGTACCTTCGTATAGGGGACAGTGAATACAAAATGTTACAACAAAAACCAAGGCGATCCGGGAGCAGGTCCTAAACTGAACTTTTCCGAAATTTTGTGTGGGAGGTACCCGAAGGAGTGGACCGATTGAGTCCATATTGGAACCCCATCTAAGTTGGGTAGAAATTACACGATGTGTAAAGTATGGACCAAATCGGTTATTCCCTACAAGAGTTATCATGCGCACAAGTTTTGCGAAAATTTTTGAACATTTGTGGGGGAGGTACCTGAAGGAGTGGACCTATATGGCCCATCTTCGAACTTAAATCGAATCTGGACAAAATATTTCGATACCCAAAATTTGAACCGAATCGATTGATCCGTTCGAGAGTTATCGTGCGCACCAGCCAGCCAGACAGACAGACGGACGGACATTGCTAGATCTACTCAAAATTGTCTGAAGCGGATATCGTACAAACATACTTATTTCGATGAGGCACATTTTTGGTCGTATCAAAGTGTAAATACCCTCTTTAGCCTTAAGGCTGAGGGTATAATAATCTTTGCAAAAACATTAAAGTGGCACCGTTTAATATATAAATACTGACGATCCGAATAATCGCTCGAGTGAAACCCTTCTCGAATTCGAGCAAGTTGAGGGGGGAAACTTGCCCCCTCCCAAACACCAAACAAAAACTTATCCCACCCTCAAATAAACTTGCCCCACAACCACCAAAAATATTGCACGAAAAAAAAAAATTATCACCTCCCCCCAAATTTTCACCCGCGAGTGAATCGGAGCCATGGCAAGTAGCCAGCTACCGCTGCAAAAACAGTTCTCTAAGCCCGATCCATTTCAAAAATTTTTTTAAATCATGTCTGAATGGTCTTAACGATATGGTAATGGGCAAATTCATAGAGTGTTAAGGTCCAAAAATTTAACACAGGACCACAACAAACAGCATCGGCATACATTTCCACGATATTCGAACAGACTCTAACTTGCACCCTAAGGAGAAGATCGATATTGGTCATTTTAGAAGTTAAATTAAATTTGGACCAAATATTAGGAGATCCAAAGTTTGGTCCAAGAGATATCGTGCATACCATTTTAGTAAAACTTTTTAAATATTGGGAGGAAGTACCGGAAGTTGTTGCCAGCTTCGAACTGAAACTAAGTGTGGACAAAATATGACCAAATTTTGGTCCAAGTCGGTTGATCAGTTCGGGAGTTATAGTACTCTTCATCGACTACGTATGGTCCATATATGTGTGGAAGGTACCAGAAGGAGTGGACAAATATATTTAATCCTGATATACATCTGCTAAATATATTAAGATGTGTAAAGTATGGACCAAATCCGTCACTCCCTTCAAGAGTTATCGTTCGCACAATGTTTCCGAACATTTTTGAACTTTCGTGGGAGAGTTACCAGAAGGAGTGGACCGCAATGGCTTATCTTCGAACTTATACTAAGTTTTGAAAAAACATTACGAAGGCCAAAGTTTGGACGGAATCACCAGATCCGTTCGAGAGTTATCTTGGGCTCGTACCACTACACACGGGGTCATTGGGGTTTTTGCACCTTGAATATAAGTTGTTGCAACAAAAATCAAAGCGATTCGAGAGCTGGTCCTAAACTGAACTTTTCCGAAAATTTATGTGGGGCACCTGAAGGAGTTGACCGATTAAGTCCATATTGGAATCTCATCTAAGTCTGGTAGAAATTTCAAGATGTGCAAAGTATGACAAAATCGATCACTCCTTTCCAGAGTTATCATGAGCGCAATTTTCCAACTTTTGTGGGGGAGGTACCGGAAGGAGTGGGCCTATATAACCCATCTTCGAACATAAACTAAATTTGGACAAACTATTACGAAAGCGAATTTTGGACCGAATCGGTTGATCCGTTCGCAAGTTATCGTGCGCTCCAGCCAGCCAGACAGACGGACGGACATGGCTAAATCAACTCAATATTGAAACGGATTTCGTCCAAACACACTTGGGGTCTAAAACCATTATTTCGATGAGGCACATTTTGCCTGTATGAAAGTGTATATGAAGAAAAGACAAAATTTTTTAGTTTTCCATAAAAAAAAAAATTAAAAAAAAATTTTTTAAGCTACATGAAAGATTTTTGGTACATAGATTGGGAAAAAAATCCCATTCTTAAATCTGTTCGAGATACTAATTTTGGTTGTTGCGCGTAAAAGTTATGGCGGTTTCAATTCTGATAAAAAGAAAAAAATCTTTAAAAGACTCTAATCATTATATTGAGAAACTCTCTTAATTAGGGGCTCCCTACATACTATATGTTTACTGAGGTCCCATAACTTTAGTGAAAAAGTTGTAAATTTTCGCGGAAATTAGGAAAGCATTCAAAACAATTGGTAGTTTACAATTTGTTCTAATAAAATTCAAGCTGTTTATGCATCTGAAAAATTTATAAAAAATATGTACGTAATCTAAACATCGCGAAGATTCAAATGAAACCAAAACTATTCAAATCCGTTTAGCGGTTTGCATATTATAGCAAAAAACAAAAAATATGTTGAGGAAATTTATAAAATTTTTGTAAGAGAAAATATTTATTAAAATTTATTTTGTGAGTTAGTTGAACAAAATGTAAGAAAAATTGGTCGGAGTTTTTCTTCTATTTTAGTAAAATTTCACGCAATAAATCACATTTTTTATTCTAATCACTTCTCGAAAACACGCTAACATCTAGCAGAAGATATGGATATCTTTCAAATAAATGTTGGGTTCCTTTAAATGGGGTATAATCTTGAAATAAAATTGTATCGGGTAATGTTCATTTTGAAATGCGTGTAAATCGCTAAAAACTCAAAATCACTTGATGCGCATGCGGTTTACCAATACAGCGAATTCTTCTCTTTTAATTTGTACACATTTGCCAGGATTTACTTTGGCCGCTAAGATGTAGCATCGTCTGCAGTTTAGTGTGCACCGAATTGTATAAGCTTATATTTTGCACAAAGTGCATACACTTTTTATGCGCATCCGATTTCACTATCAACCGTGAAAAAATACATCGATCTAAACATATTTCAATAAAATCCATCAAGAACCGTGGATGTAGCATCACACAGTATTTATACCCTCAGCCTTTAGGCTAAAGAGGGTATTTACACTTTGATACGACCAAAAATGTGCCTCATAGAAATAATGGTTTTAGACCCCAAGTATGTTTGTACGATATCCGTTTCAGACAATTTTGAGTAGATCTAGCAATGTCCGTCCGTCTGTCTGTCTGTCTGTCTGGCAGGCTGGTGCGCACGATAACTCTCGAACGGATCAATCGATTCGGTTCAAATTTTGGGTATCGAAATATTTTGTCCAGATTCGATTTAAGTTCGAAGATGGGCCATATAGGTCCACTCCTTCAGGTACCTCCCCCACAAATGTTCAAAAATTGTCGCAAAACTTGTGCGCACGATAACTCTTGTAGGGAATAACCGATTTGGTCCATACTTTGCACATCGTGTAATTTCTACCAAACTTAGATGAGGTTCCAATATGGACTCAATCGGTCCACTCCTTCGGGTACCTCCCACACAAAATTTCGGAAAAGTTCAGTTTAGGACCTGGTCTCGAATCGCTTTGATTTTTGTTTACGCAAGTTGTATTTGCTGTCCTCTATACGATGCTGTAAGTTTCATTAGGGGCAAGTCCATACTTCCTGAGAAAATAGCCTGAAAGTTACAAAAAACCCTATGACACCGTGTGTAGTGGTTGGAGAGCAAGATAACTCTCGAACGGACAAACCGATTCGGTTCAAATTTTGGCTTTCGCAATATTTTACCCAAACTTAGTTTAAGTTCGAAGATGGGCTATATCGGTCCACTCCTTCCGGTTCCTCCCCCACAAAAGTTCGAAAATCTTCGGAAAATTTGTGCGCACCATAACTCTTGAAGGGAGTAACCGATTTGGTCCATACTTTGCCCATCGTGAAATGTGTACCAGACTTAAATAAGGTTTCAATATGGACTCAATCGGTTCACTCCTTCGGGTACCCCTCACACAAAATTTCGGAAAAGTTCAGTTTAGGACCATCTCTCGAATCGCTTTGGTTTTTGTTTGAGCAACTTGTATTCACTGCCCTCCATACGACGGTACAAGTTTCATCAGGGGCAAGTCCATACCTCCTGAGAAAATAGCTAGAAAGTTGCCTAAAACCCCTATGACACCGTGTGAGGTGGTTGGAGCGCAAGATAACTCTCGAAACCAAAACATAGTTTAAGTTTGAAGATAAGCCATTTCGGTCCACTCCTTCAGGTACCTCCCCCACAAAAGTTCGAAAATGTTCGGAAAAATTGTTCGTACGGTAACTCTTGAAGGGAGTGGCCGAATTGGTCTATACTTTACACATCCTAATATATCTACCAGATGTAGATCAATTTCGAATATGGATATATTTGTCCACTCCATCCGGTACCTCCACACAAAATTTCGGATAAGGTCACTTTAAGACCTGATATCGAATCACTTTGATTTTTGTTGAACAACTTGCATTCGATGCCTCAATTACGACGGTAAAAGTTTTTTTAGGGGCAAGTCCATACTTCTTGAGCAAACAGCCCGAAGAGTGTAAAACCCCCCTATGGCACCATATGTTGTGGCTGGAGATCCACTTCCATAACTGTCAATGTCGATCCATTCATTTTAGTATCTCCTCCGCAAAACTTTTAATCTTTAATCCTAATCAACATTTTTGTCTGTTCAAACGCCCAAAATTTTTGAAACCACCTAAATACATACGTATTTTGGGAAAAAATTGTTTCAATATACAGGCTGAGGGTATATCTCTGTCGGCAAAGCCGACTGATACTTTTTTACTTGTTTTTGGATAAATCGGATACAGCTCCCATGCCACTAAATTTTTCAAACCGCTGTTTTCGCATAAACGCGAGTGATGATTCACTTTCTTCATTGAAATGGAAACGATCCACATAAAACGCGAATTAGTCAGCGATATTTTGAAAAACATTTTTCGCAAATTTTTCAATTTTTGCAGTAGCCATTTCCGCCGTTCTAGTAGATGGATTTTTACGATCTGTGATTCATATGATCCGGATCGTCGAAAAACGAAAATATCGCGGGGTACCAGCACACTCAAAACGATATTGTAAATACTGTACCCAAAAAATAGGTTTTTTAGAAAAAATATCGCACTAAATTTTGGCCTTTGGCAGTAGATTACTCTGCTGCTGTGTGGGCTACATACTCAATATACATATAAGATTATGCGAAATCGCGAGTTCTTTAATCCTATAATTGGTTTTTCGAAATATCCGAATGCGCGTCCCAGTTACATAAAAAATACAAAAAACACCTGTAATCCGGCTTCAAAATGTCAGCATCCATAAAAGGTGGATGCAGTGGAAATTTTGGAAAGTGATACATTAGAAGTGTAATCTTCATTTTGTATTCTCCTACTTTTACTTTGGACAGATGTCCGTCATTTGAATGGTTTAATCAGAAATCGAATAGCAATGTAAAAAACCTGTTTAGCTTCAACGTGTTTTTACCTATGTTTTTTCCTTTACGCGGTCGTAACTACCACGTAAATTAAATTTTTTAGCTAAATTTTTGAGCTTTGTACAAAAACATCTAAATTAATCCAGCAATAGTCATAGTTACTGGTAAACTACAATAGTTCGCGTATTATAATAGTGCAAACCTTGGCTTCATGGAAACAAAAAAATTTTGACTTTTCCTCATATACCCTCGCTAGCATAAATGCTGAGGGTATAATAAGAAGATGCTTAGTTGGGCTATCAGCTGTCAATATAAACAATGCTTCTTCTTATTAAGGTAAAAATAATGATTGTTGACAAAGTGCTGACTTTGTCACCATAATAGACGACAAAGTGGTGACATGTCGACAAATGACCCCATGTTTCCTACAGGGATGGGGATGATATTTTTGCGGCATTAAGAAACGTCGGTGTGGCGTTTGGTATATTTATCTACTTGTTGCGCCGGTGAATGCTTGTATGTATACCAGTGACCTGCATCCGGTGCCTTTTTTGATTTGCGCTATACACAAGAAATGGATACTAATACACACCGCCACTCTATTGTTTTGCGTTAGAATGATATCAACACTTGAGAGTCAATATTTATTCATATTCATTTTCAGTGTACGATCAACGAACGAACGATTCACAATCCATTTCAACATGTCGTTCACAAATGTCGTCTGTGTTATGTAATGCCTTCGTAATGTGATGAGTTTGTTTATGTTTTGGATCAACTCAGCAAACAAATCGTACCGACATCTTAAAGAAATCAGTAGGAAATTCGGACGATACGTCCGATGTCGGGTCCGAAACGTAAAGATATCCTAACGAAAGCGTGTTAAGTGTTCAGTGGTTGTCGGTCCGATTTCGGAACGAAAGAACAAATTTTTCAAGTAATAAAAGAAATTGAAAATCATAGAGTTTTGTCCAATAAAAAAGATTTTGAATATTTTCAACCCAACCACCGAAAATTTTGCATCTAGAGGGAAACATCATGCATATAGAAAACACTCTTACAATGTGGTGGTAGTACGATCTATTACATTGTCCCTATAACGTAAATGTTGTTACGAATGTAACTGATAGGTTTAAGTTAATCTAGTTTAATTTCCGTTAATTTAAAAATTTGAATTGTAACGTAAAGTTTTTTTATTACGCAGTTACTGTATTTAAGCATCATCATTCTAGTTCTTACTTTACCTTTCATTAATGTGCTTTTGTTTATTTTGTCATAATCATGTAATTATCGTTTAGTTTGTTACTTCTTTATTTCTTGCATTTGTTTGTTTTTGTAATTACGTCATTAGTGTGTTTGTCCAGTTGTATTGATCTTCCCCCATGTATGTGAGTCTGGTTGTTCGCTTAGTGCGAATGTGCGTCTGTGTGTTCTTTGTACAGATTCGAGGTGTTGCCAGACGTGTTCTAGAGGACTCTCGAACAGGGAGATTTTGGGGTATAAATACAGGGGGAACTAGCAATGACGAGTTAGTTGTGTTTTAAGCGTTGAACTGAAAAGATCCGTTAAAGAAGAGCTAGGGACAAGCTGTGTGCTTAGTAATTAAAGTCAGTTCCGAATAAGTGTAATAAAGTAAATAAAGCATTGTAGAAACGTAATCTAAAACGAAACCTGTTTTATTTGGTACAAATTGTATCTGGGAATAAAACAACGTCTACACGGAGATAAGTTAAATCTAATTCCGTAACAATATTAACGCACCGCATGAGAAAATACGAATGTTTTCAGATATTACACACTGTATCCCAAGATCACCTAATAGTCGCGTATGCATTGACATCAGGTATTGAATTATTTATTCATTTATTTAATTATTTTGTTCTTAATTATGGCTACTTACAGGACATTCTATTTATTAATCCCTGGGCTGAACAAGGAACCCTGACTAAATAGAATCTGTTGAGCGATGTCATTCCATGAATAGTTTGCTGCTTGTAGTTCTGCATCAACCAACCTTCCCCGCGTTTTAGCTGTTGCACCAGCTCGCAATCCTCCTCTCTTAGGATTATAATGAAGCGATTGTCGGGCAATTGTTTCAGATGATCTTCGTAGTGTGTGGCCGATCCATATGTATAAAATTTGCAGCAGACTTTTGTTTGTAAAGGTCTTTAGAGGTGCCACAGAACTAGACCGACATAACGTTCGAGTTATATATACGAGATGTGCGGGATCACAATATACGCCGACGAAAGCAGCATTTGATTTATTTAATCGAACAGTCATCTCTTCTTCAGTTCCAGCCTTTATATTAGAGTTGGGCAATCTCGTTCAATTGAACGATCCGGATCACTAACTCGTTCAATGGACACCGGTAATTTCTTTGACAAACTGCGTATACTTAATTTCACACGTTGGTTTTTATTATGTTACTCATTCGTCTTTGAACGAGGACAGTGATCCGGATCGCTCAACTGAACGAGATTGCCCAACTCTACTTTATATGTAGTTACTACATATTCAATGTTGATGTGAGTAGATGTGAACGCTCCATAGCCACGCGGCATAATCCTCGTTTCTGAAATATTTAATGGAGTCGATATTTTCCTGTATCTGGATTGTTAGTTGGCTAAGTGGACATATGTACGTCATCAGTATATTCCAAGTTCACTGAATTCCATTACATTGTTGATGAGAAAAATGAGATGTGATTTACTATAGTAAAGATTTTTTTAAATAATGCATGTAAAGATACCAGGTTAAATATCTAAAATAACGATAGTTTGTCAGTTCTACTCATAGGCCCCACCATATTTGGCTCTGAACCCTAACATGCCGTGACAACACTTTTTCCTTGTGTTTTTTGTGTGTGGGTTCGAATCGTCGGTTTTCCTTTTTCAGTTGCATTATTAGTTATTAAGCTCGATTCCAAAGTGAAATTAATTAAAAAACATTTAATTTGTTTGAATCCTGCATTTTTTATACAGCAAAGCTTTCCCTCGCTAATGTTCATGTAATATATAGTTGCTTTTTATATCTCTCTAAATATAATAAAATGAGTTTTTAAGGTCAAAAACACAGAAAACACTTAACCTCTTTATATTGTATTGAATATTTTCGTTCCCCACTTATTTATAAGAAATAAATTGAATAAAGATAACAAATCGCATATCATCCGCCTTCATTTGACTTTATTTTTTCCCCCATTGATTCTATCTTTGAATAGTGCAAAGCTACTGTTTTGACAATATAAGTGGGTTCATCCAGCGCCTATTCTTTTGTTAAATTTTAAAATAAATATAAACATGCAAAATACAAACAACACCAACCTACGAAAATAAAGTTTCTCAACGCCTTTGTTAAAAAAGATGAGACCGAATAAAGTACGAAACGAATGAACGACGAACAAATTTCGTATAAAATTAGGGATTTATTTGAAAACAGTGAAAAGGAATCACCTAAAGTTTTTTATCTTCTATGGCAGATTGTGTGTAGAACCTTGTCGTCACATGCTTCTCGGCAATCTTTCCGCGAATTTGTATTATGTTTCGATGTTGTTAGTGCAGGCGAATAATATATCATTTTTCCGAACCCTGATCACGCGATTGTTACTAAAATGTTTGATTTGTTTCCATGTAATTCTCATATACACATTCTACATAACTTTGATATAAATGACACTTATAACATTATGAGTATTGACGAACACAACTCATGTCCGGGTTTTGCCAAGTGAAATGAAGAAAGTGAATGGACCATATACAACCACTACAACATAAGGAATAATTAAAAATTATAACAAATCAGAAAAGAAAACAAAAAAGGTAAAAATCAAAGACAACAAATGAAAGAAACAAAAAACAAAGAGGAATGAAAAATAAATTTCCTTTAATTCTTTCTTTATATTTTCTTCTTCTTAAGATCTTCCATATGATTCGTCAGCAAATCTTGGTCGCGATTCGCATTGCATAAACACTTACTTTAAGTTGGTGATACGCGGAAGATCTTTAGGCGATATCACCTGCGACAAATTAATCGCCCAGGAGAATCGCGAACTATTCTTAGGCAATAGAAAATGTTTGCAGGGATCCTAAAAATTAATGAACACAAATAAATCTTTATACATATATAAAAGGAAATGATGTTATTTACAACGCGTATAACTCAAGAACGGCAGAACTATTTTTAATAATTCTCATCAATTCGGAATGATTAGTTTTTCCACACATTTCTTGGGAGCATTTATTGCTAATTCATGTTTTTCCACTTTATTTTAATTTTCTAGCGAAAAATTTATTTTTACGCACAAACTCTATGTGAAATTTTATGTTTCTGGTTTGTCAATATTTGAATTATTTTATTTACTACAATACATTTGATTTGCATTGAAATTATTTGAAAGAAATGAAAAAGTATCCAAATTGTAAACGATTATTAGCGGTGTCGTGTCCGATATTTTTTTTGGAGGATTATGTGTGAAACTGTATTAATTTCGGGGTTAATGTCATATTTTGTAACCGTGAGTAGCGACAGAAATGCTTTTCATGTGGTTCTGATATGTTTCACATACTGCAGTGCCGCGAGAAGATTCGAATAAATCGTGTCAACTGTATATCCGTAACCAAGAATACCGGCAGCGCCATGTTGAAACAGACTTTGAGCATTAAAACATTAAACTTTACCAACAATGTAAATATAAATATAAATTATGCGTAATCGCTAATACTTTAATCCTATAATTGTTCTTTTGAACTACGTCCCAGTGAAAACAAAATAGAAAAAAACACCTAAAATCAAAATGTCGACATCATTAAACGCACGCAAATTAAATTTTGTTGTCAACTTTTTGAGCTTTGTTCAAAAACACTTAATTGGATCAAGCAATAGTCATAGTTACTGGTAAACTACAATAGTTCGCGTATAACAATAGTGCAAACCTTGACTTCATGGAAACTAATTTTTTTGTCTTTCACTCATATATACGTTTATATCACAATGATATCACCCTGAAATGCACAAAACCGTGTGCATTATCAAACATAAGTATGGCACAAGTGCACATGGAGCGTTCGATTTAAAAGACTACAAAATTCTTCCTTCTGCTCCTTGTCGCTTTCCTCTGTAGGTGCGTAGCATTGAAGATTGATATAATACACATTTTGTTTTTAAGTTAGGCGGTTATATTTCTTTCTGAAATAGGTTGCCATCTAATAAGTAGACAGCGGAATTTTATGCAACCCCTATTTTTGATCCGACTAACGCCAAATGTTGGAACTGGGCATATTTTTGGCTTCTGACTAAATTGCAATCGAAACATATCACATATGCAAAAAATGCATAAATTATGCATATGGAAATGTTATTTTTCGCATATGCAAAATTTATGCATTTTACATATTTTCCTATGAAACAAATATTTCAATAATAACTTCAGAAATGTTTAAGTGTGCATTTTTTTCTGTTCAAAACTCTCTTCAGACAAGTCAATAAAATAGAGAAATGTATTACCACAGCCACGATCTTCAAAATACCGATATAGGTAGGTATCGTTCTATGGGGGCTATATGAAGGCCTGGACCCATACCGACAATTTCAAGTGGAAAGTTTTATACCCCCTACGTAGACGTAATACCAAATTGTAGCCATTTCGAAGTGATATTTAAGCAACAACCTTCAAAATACAGAAAATCGGGAGGTACCTTTCTATGGGGGCTATATGAAGACGTGGACCTTTGCGGAAAAATTTCAGGTGGAAAGTTTTGTACCACCAACGAAGACTTAATACAACATTTCAGCAATTTCAGTGGTGTATTGAGGCCAAAACCTTCAAAATACCGGAAATGGGGAGATACTGTTCTATGGGAGCTATTTGAAGACGTGAACATATACCTAAAAATTTCCGGTCGAAAGTTTTATAACACCAAGGAAGACTAAATACCAAATTTCAGTCATTTTGGTAGGATATTAAGGCCAGAACCTTCAAAATACCGAACATCGGGAGGTACCGTTCTATGGGGGCTATATGAAGTCGTGGACCTTTGCGGAAAAATTTCAGGTGGAAAGTTTTATACCACCAACGAAGACTTAATACAAAATTTCAGGCATTTAGGTGAAATATTGGAGCTATAAACTTCAAAATACACAAAATCGGGAGGTACTGTTCTATACGTGGACCTATACTGACAATTTCAGGGGGAAAGTTTTATACTCCCTACGAAGACTTAATACCAAATTTCAGCCATTTCGGTGGCATACTTCGGCCAAAAATCCTTGAATATGGTTTTGCATATGCTCATTTTATACAATAATGTCAAAATAAGCAAAAATTTCTGGGCCTAATTCGTTTTATTTTGTGATAAAACGGGTATCTGTCTAATCAGATTTTCTTCTACGAGCATCCTAACCATATATGCATTTGCATAGGATTCTGCAGTGTACAATCCCTTATTGATTGAGCTATCTGCCGTCTTAAGTAAATACCAATCCCATGTATATGTGGATCATCTTAATTTGGCATACCTGAGTATAAAAGTCCTCCTTTATCATTCTTAATTTCATTGCTGCCACTCCAACGCACTCCATTTAAACCTAATAAATCAATGTTCAGTCTTTCGCAGTCTGCACTAAGAATTTACTGGAGAAACGGCGTGCCCCTGTCCTCTCTGAGACCCTCTTTTCATAACCGCTGTATACCCCATATATTTATTGGGATTTCCACTATCCGCAACCTGTGGACGCGTCCGGTAGCACACAGCAATGCTTCCCTAAGGCTCCCATTGTATGGAGCCATGCTATAAAACCTTCAGAGAAAATATTAAAGAACACTGTGTGTAATTTTTTGAGTCATGTTTTATTAACCATATTCTGACTCCACAGTGTAATAGAACACAAAAAACGAGAAGACACGTGTCTCGCCGTTTTTCCCTATCTCATCAACTTTCGCAATTATAGGCCTCCAAAGGTTTGAGGCTTTGATGTAAAAGGGGTCATTTAGTCAGGGCTATATCTTCCAAACCGTTAGGAAATTTGAAATCATCTCAGAGGAAAAGTTGTAGCTCTTGTCTAAAAGAACAAAAGTTGTGAACACATGTCATCCATCAAACTTCATCTGCAAGGTCAAAATCGCCTTGGTCAAATTTCTTTTGAAATTTTGTCTCAAGTTTTGTTATATAGATATCAAACCGATCATATTGGAAGCAAACAACCAACTAGAAAAATGTACCTCAGATCTCAGTAAACATCTTTCTAGAATATACAAACTCTATAGAAGAAATCTTAAAGGTCAAAATAGCAAAAAATCGAAATTGTTTTGCTATTTTGACCTTTAAGATACGTTTCTATAGAGTTTGTATATTCTAGAAAGATGTTTACTGAGATCTGAGGAGCAGAAGCTGGAACAGAAAGTTGTTTATTGATGCCTTTGCTACAATATTGTGGTTGATTGTTTTCTTTAATTTTGAACGGTTTAGTATCTATGGAGCAGAAGCCGAGAAAAGAGGATAAAAATCGAAATTGTTTTGCTATTTTGACCACTAAGATAAGTTTTTACAGAGTTCGTATATTCTAGAAAGATGTTTATTGAGATCTGAGGTACATTTTTGTAGTTGGTTGTTTGCTTCAAATTTGATCGCCTTGATAGTTGTATAACACAACTTGAGAACAAATTTAAAAGAAATTTGACTATGGAGTTTTTGACCTTGCAGATGAAGTTTGATGGATGACATGTGTTCACAACTTTTGTTCTTTTAGACAAGAGCTACAACTTTGCCTCTGAGATGATTTCAAATTTCCTAACGGTTTGGAAGATATAGTCCTGACTAAAAGACCCTTTATATATCAAAGCCTCAAACCTTTGGAGGCCTATAACCGCGAAAGTTAATGAGATACGAAAAAACGTCGAGACACGTGCCCTCTCTTTTTTGGTTTTCTATCACGCTGCGCTGTCAGAATATGGTTAATAATTTTCGTGTTGCACAGTGGAATATATGCCGTAAATTTTTTATTACAATTGATGAGTTTATAACTATCGTGTGCTCCATATGAATGTTAAAGTTAATGGTTTCATCAAATACCGTTAAATTATATTTGTTAAAAAATAACTATTTTATATAACATTAAAAACAAAATCTATAACATTTCGATACAAATTAATCTGCGCAGTATTTTATTAAATTTTTTTCAATTTAAAATTCCTACATAAAAAACGTTTAAAAGCTTTAAATTGCAACAAACAAACAACATTCATACACAGAAAAAGCATATTTACATACATATGCAAGTATGTATGAAAGTAGATTTGTATTTGGGAAGCAAGTTTTTCCTAAAGAAAACCGTTTGTTCTCCTCTTTGAAGTTGGTTGACCAAAAACTGTGTAAAAAAACATAAAAATAAACACACACATTCAACCATTGCTGGCTGGCATGAGTATGCTATGCAAAAAATCCCATGCCACAATTCAACACCTGACACTCTGATGTTCAATTGCGTTTTTGTCGTTCTTTTTTTTCATAAACATATGAGAAATGGTTAAGTTTTAAATACATTTCCGTTGTGGAAATTCAAAAAAGGGAGATGGTTTTTGGTATTCATCTATAAATACTAGCATATGTGTGGTATTGACAATTTGTCGCTTTTGGAATTTGTACAAACTTTACGAAAAGTAATGTTGATGTTATTTCGTTAAGCCTTGGTTAATAAGAAAATATATCAATTAACTTTATTTTAGGAAATTTATAGCAACCTTTTGACCATTTAAGGTTCACCACTTTGACAGATTCCGTATTGTCTTTCAACACCATTTGATTTGATCAAATTTACATAGACAATGAACGGGTATCCTTTTCTTAATGTGGTTACCATATGCACTCTTACATGTGTAAACATACATACATATATGCATTTGGCACAATGCACAGTGAATCCACTTGTATGGAGAAAGTGGCCAAAAATATTTAGAGTGTAAAAATCAAGCCAATGCGCCGGTTACAGCTTTGTGCTGCTGCGAAGAGTGTTTTAAGAAATCACGAGCGTAACATTCTCCCCCTCTGGAGGGGGTATACGGTAAAAATTGTTTTATGCTGTTAATACAAAATGTCATGAACAAAGGTCCCGATTATCTTAGGCTTGGGGAAACAAAACAATCTCCAAAACAACATAAAATCCAACCAATTTAGCGGATTAAAAAAGTCAACATTTTTGTCTGAAAATTGGTAAAATTTTTAATATAGATCTTATAGCTTTCTTCCTGGAAGGAATAATCTTAAACCCATGACCTACTTTGGAAAATTATTCCCGAGGTGGGCACTGGTGGGCATCATGACTAAAACCTTAGGTCAAATTTAAGTATATGATCGAATTGGCATTACAAAATACACTAAGAAAATATGCAGCTAACTGGAATTCCACAACACGCTAAAACACTACTTTTTAATGAAAATTAAGCTATTACCTTCTTCTTCAAAATCCACTATAATATTTTGCTATACGTATTAGTTTCGCGATATTTTGTATATATTTACTTGCACTTAAAATATAGGTTGTACTCACAAAAAAAATATTAGTCAAATGTTCCGATTTTTGAAGCTATTCTTAAGAAGATCGCGTTCGAATGAAACAAAAATTAATAAATTTTTAAAAAGGTCCATGTCATAGCTGTCAGAGTTGCCAGATGTTGTACCATAATTTTGACATTCATTTTTTTATTTTTGGCCAATGGGTGGATCCACTGTGCAATGTTATCTAATCAATTTGTATAAAATCTGGTTCACGAGAATCAACTGACCGTCCCACTGCTAGCTATTCTATTCACTTTCCTTAATTAGAATGAAGTGGTCGTGTTTGGCTAATAGCCATTATTACTTAATTATCTTTGGAATATTGCCTAAAATCTAAATTGAAAATTAATGACTTGGAATTTTAAAATATGGCAAAGGAGTTTATGTAAAATATTATTTTGCAAATACTGTTTATATGTGATGAAAGTGAAGTAATAATAGCAGTATATTATCATTTGAATATTATATTTATATGTCTAAATATGTTACCACTATCTTTTCTATACAATAGATAAATTGCTGCGAGCTGTAAATTAATCAATACTTTCTAATTTAGATAATTAGTTTACCGTTAAAAAACACGATTGTCTCCATTTACCGTGGACGAATTTACGAAGGATGAAACAATGCGCCATAAGAGCATTGGGAACAAATACAAAAACATAGAACAAGTTTATATCGTCAACATAAATGCCCGAAGCCGAAAAAATTAAAATTCGTTTTTTGATTGAATAAAATACATACAACTAAAATACATGCTTTTGCAAAATTGCAAGATTCTACGTTCCAAAATAACAATCCTACTCAAGAAATGACAATTCGGAAAATGGGACAATATTTCAGATTTTGTTGTGATGACGGATTCCAAAACCAAGCGTTTCCGCGGCTTTGGTTTCATCGCATACTCCAATTCGTATATGATTGATAATATCCCAAATACTCTCCCTCATAAGTAGACAGCGGAATCCTATGGAAATGCATATATGGTTAGGATGGCGCTAGAGAAAATCTGATAAAACAGAAACTTATTTTATTACAAAATAAATAAATATTTTGCATATAGTGCATATTTTGACATATTTTTACATATCTGCATAAAATGAGCATTTGCAAAACCATATGCAAAAATATGTTCAAGGATTTGTGATCTAAATATCCCACCTTAATGGCTAACATTTGGTATTAAGTCTTCGTTATGGGTATGTAACTTTACAACTGAAATCTGTCCGCATGATCCACGTCTTCATATAGCCCCCATAGAACGGTACCTACCGATATTCGGTATTTTGAAATTTGTAGCCTCAATATCCCACCGAAATGACTGAAAATTGGTATTTAGTCTTCGTTGGGGGTATAAAACATTCCACCTGAAATTTGTCGGCATAGGTCCACGTCTTCATATAGCCCCCATAGAATGGTACCACCCGATTTTCGGTATTTTGAAGCTTGTGGCCTCAATATATTTGGTATTTAGTCTTTGTTCGGGGTATAAAATATTCCACCTGAAATTTGTCGGTATAGGTCCACGTCTTCATATAGCTCCCATAGAACGGTACATACCGATTTTTGGAATTTTGAAGGTTGTGGCCTCAATATCCCACCGAAATGACTGAAATTTGGCATTTTGTCTTCGTTATAGGTATAAAACTTTCCACCTGAAATTTTTCGGTATAGGTCCACGTCTTCATATACCCCAATAGAACGGTACCTCCGGATTTCTGGTATTTTGAAGGTTGTGCCCTCAATATCCCTCCGAAAAGGCTTAAATTTGTGTTTAGTCTTCCTTGGGAGTAAACATCTTTCCACCTTGTCGGTTTAGGTTCAGGCCTTCGTATAGCCCCTATAGAACGATACCTCCCGATTTTCGGTATTTTGAAGGTTGTGGCTGTGGTTATACATTTCTCTATTTTATTGACTTGTCTGAAGAGAATTTTAAACAGAAAAATTGTACACACAAACATTGTTGTACCTATTATTGAAATATTTGTTGCATAAGAAAATATGTAAAATGTATAAATTTTGCAAATGCAAAAATTTATGCATTTTCCATAATTTTGCTTGACATATGCAAAATTATGGAAAATATGCCCAGTCCCAAAATTTGACATGAATCGGACCAAAAATAGGGGTTGCATAAAATTCCACTGTCTACTCATAAGATTAAGATTCCATAAAACAGTTTTTCACTTTATACCGTTTTTTCTTCTCCTGTAAAATTATTATTTTGTTATTTACGTCTTTGGGCATTTATGGTAACGATATGCTGTAAGAGAGAATATGAGAATCACTTAGCAACCTTATCTTAGAGTATTGAACAAAATGCTTCCTCTACATACCTAACAAATCTTGTGCCAAGCGTGGCTTGTACTTTCATATGACAATCTAGTGGCGGCTTTCAGCCATTTCTTGAATACTTACTTTTCAATTATCGGATATGTGATTTGAGCAGCCCATGTGGTAAACTATGACTTATTATTTTGCTTCTGCTGCCTTATCATTCCTCACCCGGCTTATTGCTGTCTACTCCTAAATCTGCTACCACCAAGCTTAATACCCTCTTCTGGGATTAATACCCTCCGTCGCCGCTTTTTCTGGGTATCAATGGCTTTGAAAAGTGATCTTTCCATAACCATGATACGGAAGTTCTTACTGTCTTTAGTCACTGTAAATCCTACGTTTTTCTGTTAAATATATTTAACTTTGTCCCACTTTCGCAAATAAGCTTATTTTGTAATTAAATTTATTTTATTTTTTAATTGTTTATCCCAATAACTAAGTGAAAAACATACATATCGTCACCATAAATGCCCGAAGACGTAACCGACATGAAAATCGAAATTCGTTTTTTTGACGTAATCTGATACATAAAGCTAAAATACATGCAATTTCAAGCTTCTACGTTCAAAAACAACGATCCTATTCAAGAAATGGCATTTCGGAAAATGGGATAATATTGCATATTTTCTTGTAATCGAGGATCTCAAAACTAAGCAATTCAGCGGTTTTGGTTTCACTACTTATGTACAAGTTCCGATACAGGCGTATGGACTTGTAGGGGTTCTAAATCTACAGAGTAGTTTTAGAGCCGAAATTAATTGTTGCCCAAAGACGAACAACAACAACACTTTATTGAATATAGACAACACAACAAGTATTCAGGCGATACTTACGTGTTGCTATTGGGAAACTGGTGGTGTAGGTTAAATGAAACACTTAGTTTATCTTTATAGACGCAGGCGGTCTGAAACTTTGGTTTTATTTTATGTTTTATAATATTTGCGGCAAAATTGCTGCTTCTGCTCTCAAAGCTTTACAGATGATGATAGATTGTTTTGACAGAATGATTTGACGTTTGAGTAGTCCTTTTTGACATAGTATCTGGCGCCGATAATTACAGATAGTCGAGGTTTTGGCAGGTATCGATATCGCCTTGCTATTGACTCCAAACCTCGACATGCTCCCCCTCTTGCACGGGTGCAATATTTGGTAGCCGAAATCCTCGTCCTATTCAAGAAATGGCATTTCGGAAAATGGGATAATATTGCATATTTTCTTGTAATCGAGGATCTCAAAACTAAGCAATTCAGCGGTTTTGGTTTCACTACTTATGTACAAGTTCCGATACAGGCGTATGGACTTGTAGGGGTTCTAAATCTACAGAGTAGTTTTAGAGCCGAAATTAATTGTTGCCCAAAGACGAACAACAACAACACTTTATTGAATATAGACAACACAACAAGTATTCAGGCGATACTTACGTGTTGCTATTGGGAAACTGGTGGTGTAGGTTAAATGAAACACTTAGTTTATCTTTATAGACGCAGGCGGTCTGAAACTTTGGTTTTATTTTATGTTTTATAATATTTGCGGCAAAATTGCTGCTTCTGCTCTCAAAGCTTTACAGATGATGATAGATTGTTTTGACAGAATGATTTGACGTTTGAGTAGTCCTTTTTGACATAGTATCTGGCGCCGATAATTACAGATAGTCGAGGTTTTGGCAGGTATCGATATCGCCTTGCTATTGACTCCAAACCTCGACATGCTCCCCCTCTTGCACGGGTGCAATATTTGGTAGCCGAAATCCTCGTTTTTGTAATGGGAGTTAGGCAACAAGAGTAGCATGTGGTTGTTGCATTTGCCGAAAAAATTTTTCATTGATGATAATTTTGTTGATGTGGTTGCTGAATGGTTCTCTCGTACACCCTATAAGAGATGCCATGATGGACAGGATTCGCGTTTGATCTTCAGACGACAACAGCCAATGTTTCCAAAGTATAGCCAATTTTGATATATTGCTCCTGGGTTCCATATCTTTATATGCCTCTGAAATAACATTGAAGCAGAAAATAGAGCACCATACTCCATATGGTACACATTTTAATACATATTTGCTAAACCAAATGTTTTATTACGTTTTTTGGCTGAAGCGAAATCATTTGCCAATGGGCTCTTGAAAGTATTTCTTTCATTTCAATTTTCACCTCTAGTGGTCATAATTTTCATTTTTCTAATCAACTTTTATTTCTGTGTTTTGTAAACCAAAGATTTTTTTTTAGCTTTTCTGGCTAAAGCGAAACCGTTTTTTGTTTTAAGCAATCAATTCTCAACCTCTTGTAGTTATTTCCATAATTGGATCATTTACTAAAAAAATTTCTTGGCATTTTTTATTGAAATTTTAATGAGGTACCTCTAGTGGCTCATGAAAGAATTTGTTTTATATGTTGAAATTCCTTTGAAATTACCACCTTGTTCTTTTCATTTTTTATATTATTTTTATTTTTTTTTTTAATATTTTTATCTGATCTTCGATCTTTTTTTTTATTGGGCATTTTTATCTTGTTTGATAGCCACCTCTAGTGGATATTAAGTATATTTATTTACTTTGCAGGCGCCTCTAGTACTTGCATCTTCAGAGTAGAAGCATTATTATTTGATCTACGAATTTCAATTTTCACTTCTAGTGACATAAACTCTTCAAATTTCTTCTCATTACATGGGTGATTTGCCAATACCTAACCACCAGTTAATGTATCAACGACTCTAGATCCGTTTTGAACGTTTTGAATCATTGTTGCCACAAGGGACAAAATCTTTCATATACACTCTTCATCTCTATCTATATTCTTCATCATTTGTGCACTTACTGGTGCAATCGCTAATGAACATACCATATTTGGCTTCTATACACTACATCCTTTTCGACATCACTTTTATCATTTTGTTACAATTTTTTATACACAAGTTCCAATACAGTCGAAAGGACTTGTTCACATCGTATCTATCTTTTCCGTAATAACATATTGTTACATTTTCTCTTGTTCACTTTTACATTTGTTTCAAAGTTGTTGTTATTGTTAATTAAAGGACCATAAATATACCATCCGAAGATGGAATTTTGAGCTATCATGCTCCCAAGTACATTCCTTTTAGTTCCATTTAATATAATGGATGGTATCAAATCACTGCCGATTAATATATCAACTTGATCCGACTTTAGAAATCCTGGGTCAGCAAGTTGTAAGTTGTCAACTTCTCTCATATTTAACATATTATGTGACTTAGTTGGAATTGAACTAGTCACATTTTGCATTACTATGACATTTGCTTTTATATTGTAGTTACCCATATTTCCACACAAAGTAATGTTACACATTTCATTACTATGTGCAACCATAGACCCAGTAAGTCCACTTATATTAACATTAGATTCTACTGTTCTAATACCGATTCGTTTCACTATTTTGTCTGTTATAAAAGATCGTTTAGATCCTGTATCAAATAAAGCTCTTACAGTGAAAGTTTTTCCGGCGTGTTTGATTTTTACAAGCGCCGTTGGTAACAAAACATCATCATCACTAATTGATAAATGCGTTTCTACATTAGAGCTTTGGGCGGCATTATTGGAAGTACAAGGCATGTCATCTGTCGTGACATGTGATACTATTTGCATACTTGCCTCCGATCGAGGACTTTGAGAACCACGCGTTGGTGAGTTCGTACTCGTTGGAAATTGTGGCACATTCCCAATATGCAACTTTGTATGATGCTTCTTCTTGCAATATAAGCATCTATGCATACTAAAACATTCTTGTGTTACATGTCCACTTTTAAGACAATTATTACACAAACAATTCTCACGTGAAAATTCAATTCTTTCATTCACTGACATATTATTAAATCTCACACAGTTCTTTAGTATGTGGTTTTTACCACACATGACACATCCATTAGATAGTGTCGTATGCGCATTTTGATGCGCTGTAAATTCGTATTCATTGGTCGGAGGTACTTGTCTTCTCAGACTATCGATTCGCTCAAGAACTCGATGCCTGTTTCTTAGGAAATCTTCCATTTGAGACCATTTGGGTAGCTCTGAATGTGATTCGAGCGATTGTTCCCAAAGGGTCAAAGTCTCAATCGGAAGTTTGGTTGAACACAAATAAATTAATATCGGATCCCACTGATCCACTTTTACATTGTGTGCCTTCAAAATAGCTAGACAGTCGCTAACTGTGGATTGAATTCTCTTTATATCTTCACTAGATTCAACCTTTGCTGGCGAAAGATTGAATAAAATTTTCAATTGGTTATCCACTAATACTCTTAGATTTTCGTATCGCAATGATAATGCTTCCCACGCTAACGAAAAATTTTGATCACATAAAGGGTACCGATCTACAATTCTTCCAGCTTCGCCCTTGGTTTTATTTTTCAAATAATATAGTTTTTGGACAGGAGTGAGTCTGGGATGATTACCATATATGGCCGTAAACATATCTCTAAATGTTGGCCATTCTTCATAACTTCCGTAGAAGTCTTGAGTGTCACACGGTGGCACTTTAATGCAGATCTCCGACATATCAAATGTTGTATTCGGAGGATAGACAGCTGAGCTGTGAAACAATGATGGATTTGTAGCATCGCCTCTAGCGGTGTTACCTTGACTTTCAAGTTTTCTTTTCTTCATAATTTCCATTAAATTAGCTTTTGTTATTTCATATTTATCTTTAACTGTCTCAAACTGTTTTCTAGCTTTCCTTTTATACTTTTCTTCTTCTTCATCTTCTGCTTCTACCAAATAGACACTTTCAAATGCACTGCGTACATTGTGCCAATCTTCATCTAGGGAATCTAACTTGGTTTCTATTAAAGAAACCGAAAAATCATTTTCAGGAGTCTTTCCCACCTTCTCACACGTTTTCATAAGGCTATCAGTTTCGTATTCGAACCTAGCACAAACTATAGAATCCATTTTTAGTAATATTAATTTATTTTTGTATTATTTTATTTATTATGAAATGTGTTTATTATATTTATTATTAATTATGCACTTATTTATTTATTTTATTATGGTATTTATTAGTGTTATTATTTATATTACGCTTGTCAAACTATAATTATCGCTTTATTTATTTTTAAATAAATAAAGTGTAATTATTTCGTAATGATTTTAGGTGTTTGCAAGGTAATTTAAGCGTTTTCTCAATAAATAGTTTAAATTATAAACTTTTATGAGAATATATTCAATATTTTTTATTATTTGTATTTTTTATTTTGTTTGTTAATTAATTTATTATATTTTATTGAATTAAAATTTATTTTGTATTCAATTTATTATTTTTTATTATTATTATTACGAATTTAATAATTTGTGTTACGTTCTATACGTTACGTTATACAACCTTACGTTACGTTACGCTAACTACACAAATTTTCAATTCACACTTTATGAGCAGTAGTCGATATGGCAACAATTGACTACTGACAGATCGATCAAACACAACAATAAAGAGATGGCAATACTCGTTTATGTCGTGAATGACAAATGGAAATAAATGAAAACAACAAATGAAAACAAATGTGCAAAATGCAAATAAAATGATGGAAAAAATGAAAAAAAAGTGAGAGTGATGCTTTTAATGGTGTTAATGTATGTTTTATTATTTTTTTTAAATTGTTAAACACAATAAACGCACATATATTTCAGTGTTTGAAACCAAACAAATGATTTTTCTTTTTGGAAATGACTGTGTTGGTTTGTTGTGTGTGTCAATCACAGCAACAAATAACAAAAGCCGCCAAATACGAACACAGACAAGCAAACACAAATTCTACTTTTTTTCTTGACAATTTCTAAGCAATTTTTATGCTTTTTTTTTTTTTTTTTTTTTTTGGAAAAAATTTTGGCAATTCAGCCGATTCTTTATTTTAGGACTCGAAGGACCATGTACAAGTTCCAATACCATCGAAAGGACTTGTAGGGGCTCAAATTCTACTGAGTAGAGTATGAACCAAATATATTGTTGAGCAGACGGACAACAATATGACGACTTGCAACTACAACAACACAACAAGTATTCAGGCGATACTTACGTTTTGTTGATTGCAAATTATAGAAAAACACACACTTTAAATTGATATTCAAATTCAACTTAGTTGACACAGTCGGTCACTTTATGATTTATTCAAATCAACAATTAAAATATGTTTTTAACAAAAAGATTCGATCTGACGATCCGCACTTCAAAACTTCAAGAAGAAGTACATGGTCCTTCGAAGCCTTTAAAAACGATCCGGCTGATTTGCCAAAAAAAAAAGCATAAAATTTGCATAAAAATTGTATTAAAAAAAATCTAAAATTTTCTGCCCCTATTCAGTGTTTGAATGTGGCGGCCCTTTGCATTATTGTTGTGCACAATAAACTACCAAGAAACACCGAGTGGAAATTGGAATAAAAAGAGAGAATTAGAGATTTTGCGTGTATTTATTAAAGAAAACACATACACTAACATCATTTTTTCTAATAAAACAATTCTCATTTTCACTCATCACTTTTTCACATCATTTTGTTTTATTTTGTTTTCATTTCCTCATTTACAACATATAAACAAATTTGCCATACGTTTATGTTGTATAGATAAATCTGTCACTTATCACTTGTTGCCACATCGATCGTTTGGTGTGCTGAGAAAAGTAAAGTAGTAAACGACGTAACGTAAAGTTGCCTGACGTAACGTATCAAATATAGCACGGTTAGTGAATCCGTAAAATATAATAATAAAAACCACATAATTTTATATAAAAATAAAATAAATTCAATAAAAATATATATACTTACATATAAAACAGTAACAAATAACATAAAAATTTTCAAATAAATAAAAATATATTTTTCAACAAAATTTAAAAAATTTTAAAGTTTCATTGAAAAAGTCCAAGTTTTTACGTCAAACAAAAAAAATCCTACAGAATTAACTTCATTTATTTATTTTTAATAAATAAATTGAAAGTTCAAGTTTGATTGTACAAAACAAAAGAATAATATTAATAAATAATAACAATTAAATTATAAAACATTAAATAATACAATTCAATAAATACAATAATAATATAAATTAAAACAGGAAATAAATCAATATTAGTATCAAAATGGATTCAAAAGCCTGTGCTAAATTTGAATATGAAACTGATAGCCTTATTCAAACGTGCAAAAAACTGGGAAAAACTACAGAGAAAGATCTTTCAGATTCTTTGATAGAAACGAAGTTAGAATCAGTTGATGAAGATTGGCACAATGTGCGCAGTGCATTTGAATGCGTCTTTTTTGTAGAAACAGAAGACGAGGAAGATAAAAAATATAAATTGAAAGCCAAAAAGATGTTTGAGTCCGTCAGAGACATGTATCAAACGACGAAGGCCAATTTATTAGAAATATTGAAAAATAGAAAAGGCAAAAATCAAAATAATACCGCTAGAGGCGAAGTTACAAATCCGTCACTATTTCACAGCTCAGCTGCTTTTGATATGTCGGAAATTTGTATTAAAGTGCCACCTTGTGACACTCAAGACTTCTACGGAAGTTATGAAGAATGGCCAACATTTAGAGATATGTTTACGGCCATATATGGTAATCATCCCAGACTCACTCCTGCCCAAAAACTATATTATTTGAAAAATAAAACCAAGGGCGAAGCTGGAAGAATTGTAGATCGGTACCCTTTATGTGATCAAAATTTTTCGTTAGCGTGGGAAGCATTATCATTGCGATACGAAAATCTAAGAGTATTAGTGGATAACCAATTGAAAATTTTATTCAATCTTTCGCCAGCAAAGGTTGAATCTAGTGAAGATATAAAGAGAATTCAATCCACAGTTAGCGACTGTCTAGCTATTTTGAAGGCACACAATGTAAAAGTGGATCAGTGGGATCCGATATTAATTTATTTGTGTTCAACCAAACTTCCGATTGAGACTTTGACCCTTTGGGAACAATCGCTCGAATCACATTCAGAGCTACCCAAATGGTCTCAAATGGAAGATTTCCTAAGAAACAGGCATCGAGTTCTTGAGCGAATCGATAGTCTGAGAAGACAAGTACCTCCGACCAATGAATACGAATTTACAGCGCATCAAAATGCGCATACGACACTATCTAATGGATGTGTCATGTGTGGTAAAAACCACATACTAAAGAACTGTGTGAGATTTAATAATATGTCAGTGAATGAAAGAATTGAATTTTCACGTGAGAATTGTTTGTGTAATAATTGTCTTAAAAGTGGACATGTAACACAAGAATGTTTTAGTATGCATAGATGCTTATATTGCAAGAAGAAGCATCATACAAAGTTGCATATTGGGAATGTGCCACAATTTCCAACGAGTACGAACTCACCAACGCGTGGTTCTCAAAGTCCTCGATCGGAGGCAAGTATGCAAATAGTATCACATGTCACGACAGATGACATGCCTTGTACTTCCAATAATGCCGCCCAAAGCTCTAATGTAGAAACGCATTTATCAATTAGTGATGATGATGTTTTGTTACCAACGGCGCTTGTAAAAATCAAACACGCCGGAAAAACTTTCACTGTAAGAGCTTTAATTGATACAGGATCTAAACGATCTTTTATAACAGACAAAATAGTGAAACGAATCGGTATTAGAACAGTAGAATCTAATGTTAATATAAGTGGACTTACTGGGTCTATGGTTGCACATAGTAATGAAATGTGTAACATTACTTTGTGTGGAAATATGGGTAACTACAATATAAAAGCAAATGTCATAGTAATGCAAAATGTGACTAGTTCAATTCCAACTAAGTCACATAATATGTTAAATATGAGAGAAGTTGACAACTTACAACTTGCTGACCCAGGATTTCTAAAGTCGGATCAAGTTGATATATTAATCGGCAGTGATTTGATACCATCCATTATATTAAATGGAACTAAAAGGAATGTACTTGGGAGCATGATAGCTCAAAATTCCATCTTCGGATGGTATATTTATGGTCCTTTAATTAACAATAACAACAACTTTGAAACAAATGTAAAAGTGAACAAGAGAAAATGTAACAATATGTTATTACGGAAAAGATAGATACGATGTGAACAAGTCCTTTCGACTGTATTGGAACTTGTGTATAACAAATTGTAACAAAATGATAAAAGTGATGTCGAAAAGGATGTAGTGTATAGAAGCCAAATATGGTATGTTCATTAGCGATTGCACCAGTAAGTGCACAAATGATGAAGAATATAGATAGAGATGAAGAGTGTATATGAAAGATTTTGTCCCTTGTGGCAACAATGATTCAAAACGTTCAAAACGGATCTAGAGTCGTTGATACATTAACTGGTGGTTAGGTATTGGCAAATCACCCATGTAATGAGAAGAAATTTGAAGAGTTTATGTCTCTAGAAGTGAAAATTGAAATTCGTAGATCAAATAATAATGCTTCTACTCTGAAGATGCAAGTACTAGAGGTGCCTGCAAAGTAAATAAATATACTTAATATCCACTAGAGGTGGCTATCAAACAAGATAAAAATGCCCAATAAAAAAAAAAGATCGAAGATCAGATAAAAAGATTAAAAAATAAAATAAAAATAATATAAAAAATGAAAAGAACAAGGTGGTAATTTCAAAGGAATTTCAACATATAAAACAAATTCTTTCATGAGCCACTAGAGGTGCCTCATTAAAATTTCAATAAAAAATGCCAAGAAATTTTTTTAGTAAATGATCCAATTATGGAAATAACTACAAGAGGTTGAGAATTGATTGCTTAAAACAAAAAATGGTTTCGCTTTAGCCAGAAAAGCTAAAAAAAAAATCTTTGGTTTACAAAACACAGAAGTAAAAGTTGATTAGAAAAATGAAAATTATGACCACTAGAGGTGAAAATTGAAATGAAAGAAATACTTTCAAGAGCCCATTGGCAAATGATTTCGCTTCAGCCAAAAAACGTAATAAAACATTTGGTTTAGCAAATATGTATTAAAATGTGTACCATATGGAGTATGGTGCTCTTTTTTCTGCTTCAATGTTATTTCAGAGGCATATAAAGATATGGAACCCAGGAGCAATATATCAAAATTGGCTACCCAGGCAATTTATACAATACCTGTGGGCAAGTACTACACCTTCTCTCTGTTCCACCGTCATTGCCTTAAAGCCAGCGCAAAACCTTATATTATGCATGCCAAGGCAGACCATGCATTGCTCACTCTGACGCATGTTCATAATGATATTACTGCAAAGAAAGTATAAAAAAACAGGCGAGAGCAAAGTGGTACCCTCAAGGCATGTTTGTTAGAGTCATATTACTTTCAACCACATACACATATACTTTTCTACTGACAATTACTGACAGGAAGTACACATAATTTCACAATCGGACGGGAAATTATACCTGCTGCGGTTTTTACATCCACTACTCTTACTTGCTCATCGTGCCCTTCGTGCACTTTTACCACCCGTCCCATTTTCCAGTCATTTTGATGCAGTAGTTCATCTTTGATCAACACCAAGTCATTTTCTTCCATATTCCGTTTGGGATGTTGCCATTTGTACCTTTTGTGCAGTTGATGGATATACTCAGTTTTCCATCTCTTACAAAACGTATGATGGAGAGCTTTTACTTTTTCCCACCGATTTATCAAAGATAAATCTTCTAATGGCATTTCCGGGGCAAATATAAGTGGCCCTCCCCTTATAAAGTGCGCTGGAGTTAACGCCTCCAAATCCTCTGGGTCTTCTGACAATGGTGTTAGGGGTCTGGAGTTTAAAACGCTCTCTATCCTAACCAATATTGTACAAAACTCTTCAAAAGTGAATTTTCTATCCTTCATCACCTTTTTAAAATGCAACTTAAAACCTTTTACTCCTGCTTCCCATAATCCTCCCATATGTGCAGCGCTAGGGGGAATAAACTTCCATTCAAACCCATTAATAATATACTTCTCCGAAATTTCTTTGCATGACTTTTTGAGAAATTCTTGGTACTCCCTCATATACCTCGTACAAACCACACAATTATGTACTATCTTTTTCACCGTTCTTCTCAATCGAGGAATGTAAAACTGTCTTTGAACTGTCGACATCATAAGTGTCATATCTGCATGCATCAGTGTTTTATGGATGAAATCCAAAAATATGTTACATAGATGAGAAGTATTGGGCATTACTATTGGAAATCGCTCATCATATGAAAGGTTAGCATTAGCTAGACGCCCATTCACTCTTATTACTCCATTTTTGTCTAAAAGTGGATTTAATGCCCGCAGTGGGCTTTGTCGTGATATTGGTTTTGAAATTTCTAAATCACTGTATTCTTGGGGATAATGAAACCTTTGTGCCATTCGGACAAGAACCATTTTTGCATGATTCAACTCATCATGAGATAGCAGTTTTCTATTTTCTAAATCTGAATTCTCATCTTTTCTTCGTTTATTTTTCATTCTATACATATATCCAACTATCCACAAAGTTTTATTGTAAGAAGAAAATTTTGTCATCATCTCTTTATAACCATCTTCCTCTACAATTGGTGCACAATGTACTTCAATGTTTCTCTTTTCTGGTGGATCTTTTAAAACAACATTAGTTTCTGGCCAATTATTGCCAGGACTTAGTAGCCACATTGGGCCATTCCACCATAATGAACAGTTTGATAAATCTGCAGTATTAGAACCTCTAGTTCCAAGATCTGCAGGATTGCATTTGGTAGACACATGTCTCCATGTTGCATTTTCAACATTTTGAAATATCATAGCGATTCTGTTCGCAACATACGTATTCCAAGTGGATGGATGTTTTTGCAACCATGCCAATACAATTGTAGAATCTGTCCACAAATGAACAGAATAATTGTCTACATTCAATTTAGAGACGACATATTTTACCAAAGATGAGAGCAATACGGCACCACAAAGCTCTAATCTTGGTAAACTTACTTTCTTCAACGGAGCAACTTTACTTTTCGCTATTAACAATCTTACTGACGAATTTGTTTCTGTGTTCGTACGAATGTATAATGCGGCACAATATGCTTTCTCAGAAGCATCACAAAATCCATGTAATTGAACTGAGCCCTCTAGGCAATAATTAATCCATCTTGGGATTTGAATCGAATCAATACTTGAAAATTGATCCACAAAATTCTTCCATTTTATATACGTGGATGATGAAACTTTGTCATCCCAATTAATGCCTTCTAACCAAAGGTCTTGCAACAAAATTTTTGCCTGTATAATTATAGGCGTTAACCACCCTGCTGGGTCAAATAGTTTTGAAACTGTTGACAAGATTTTTCTTTGGGTTATTGGGCTAGTCACCTCTAGTGACTGCATACTATAAGAAAATGAGTCCGTAATGGCATTCCAACGAATACCTAAAGTTTTTGTTGAACTCATTTCTTCGATTTTTAGAAATTCTCCATTCAATAAATCTTCTGATCGGACATTTGAAAGCAGACTCGGATGATTTGCCGTAATCTTTTTCAACGGAAATCCAGCCGAACTCAACGTACTCATTAATTGTTTTTGTGCCTCCAAAGCCGAGGCAAGTGTATGACCTCCAGTCAATACATCATCAACATATATCTCTTTACTTATTATTTTAGCTGCAATTGGATATTTTTGTTTTGACTCTTCTGCCAATTGCAACAATGTGCGAATCGCCAAATAAGGTGCACAGTTTATACCAAATGTTACTGTACTCAATTCATAATCTTTAATTTCACTTTGACAATCTTTTCTAAACAATATTCTCTGGTATTGCCGATCAGAAGGATGAACAAATATTTGTCGGTACATTTTCTCAATGTCACCGTTAAACACATACTTATACAAGCGCCAATTAAGTATTACAGCAACTAAATCATTTTGTAATATTGGCCCTGTATGTAAAACATCATTTAATGAATACGAGCTTTTTGTCTTACTCGATCCATTAAACACCACTCTCACTTTTGTGCTAGTACTTTCTGGCCGAAAGACTGCATGATGCGGTAAGTAATACGAAAAATATTTTCCATCATTACAGATTTCTTTGGAACTTGTGGGTTTCATATGTCCCAATGACAAATACTCATTCAACACATCATTATAAGATTTCTCAAGGTCAATATTTTTCCGCAACTTAACTACCATATGTTCATATTGCTTCTTTGCTTTAAATCTGGAGGAATCTAAATGCAATTCTTGTGGAAATTGATCTTTGAATGGTAATTTTACAACGAATCTTCCGTCTGCTCGACGGTAAGTCGTATTGGCGTAAAATTCCTCACAATAATCGTCTGATTCTGTTGAAATAGGAACCTGACTTATTTCTTCTTGTTCCCAAAACTTTTTTAATAATGAACTTATGTCATCCTCAGTATTATTTTCTACTTGTACGGACGCTAAACAAATTTCATTTGACGGTATTGGTCCATAGATATACCACCCATATATAGAATTTTGAGCTATCATATTGCCCAAAATATTCTTTTTAACTCCCTCTAAGATTATATATGGGATAACATCGCTCCCGATTAGCATATCTATTTGTGCTGAAATCATGAAACCTGGGTCTGCTAACTTCAAATCTTTAATACTTTCAAGGTTAGTTATTTGAATTGTCTGAGATGGAAGTAGACTAGTTAAATTCTTTACTATTAGTGCTTCGGTTTCGAATTCTGACTCATTTATTTCTGAACACAAAGTCAGAATACACTTTTTATTTGTATTAGCTACGACTGTTCCACTCAGCCCGCTAATCTTGAAACTTGCATTCTCAGTTCTAATGCCAATTCTTTTAACTATCTTCTGAGTAATACTACTCTGTAGATTTAGAACCCCTACAAGTCCATACGCCTGTATCGGAACTTGTACATGGTCCTTCGAAGCCTTTAAAAACGATCCGGCTCGAAGGACCATGTACAAGTTCCGATACAGGCGTATGGACTTGTAGGGGTTCTAAATCTACAGAGTAGTTTTAGAGCCGAAATTAATTGTTGCCCAAAGACGAACAACAACAACACTTTATTGAATATAGACAACACAACAAGTATTCAGGCGATACTTACGTGTTGCTATTGGGAAACTGGTGGTGTAGGTTAAATGAAACACTTAGTTTATCTTTATAGACGCAGGCGGTCTGAAACTTTGGTTTTATTTTATGTTTTATAATATTTGCGGCAAAATTGCTGCTTCTGCTCTCAAAGCTTTACAGATGATGATAGATTGTTTTGACAGAATGATTTGACGTTTGAGTAGTCCTTTTTGACATAGTATCTGGCGCCGATAATTACAGATAGTCGAGGTTTTGGCAGGTATCGATATCGCCTTGCTATTGACTCCAAACCTCGACAACTTATTCTTCTTCGTATATGATCGATAATATCTCATATACTCGCCTTCATAAGATTAATATTCCGTAAAACAGTTTTGGATGACGTAGGGGATGAATGATACCAAGCAACGGTCTTGACCGGCTTTAACATGGCAAAGCCCAGGATTTATCTTGGTCCCCCTTTCATCTCAAGTGGACACTGACCTCCCCGTGGTGTCACCTGCGGAACTGCCTATAACACCCGTTAAAGGTAGTGAGCTAACATGTGCCGCGCGTTCACTCATAAGAACGTTAAAAACTTGGGTTTGGGCGTCGGGTTAGCAACCCTCCCCTAGAAAAAACATCCTACTATGAAACAAGTAAGAAAAGTCTATAGTCGTACGGAGCCGACCATGGGATACCCTATACCACTATCCCTGGACAATCGCTCTACACGGAACTTATTTTCAATGATTGTGAAAATTTAATTTTCAAATATCAGATACTTATATAATACTTATGGCCAAAACCAAAAAGTTATCTAGCATGACAAAGACATTTTTGTAGCAGGAAAGGAAAATTTAGTTCACACAGACTAAAATGTAATGAAACCCACTTATGTAGTACTACTACTTCCGTAAACTAATCATATCTACTCTGGCCCGAACCCAACCTCCTTAAAAAATTCGTTACAATCGGCCCATAATTGCGGCCTTAAGCTTGTTTACAATTTTTAATGGACGGACACACATCGCTAAATCGCTTTGTCTCGTCGAGATATGAATTTTGGCATACCAAATAAGGGGTCTAGGACGAATATTTCGTGGTGTTACATAAACTTTTGGAGAGACAATATGTAGCATGGGATAAAAATGTGGTTCTCTACATAGAACCCATTATATATTAGGCAGTAGGCCCGTTATCTAGCAAACACTTTATTGCAATTTACATCAGAGGAAAGGTCAGTAGTTTTTTCCATATGTAGGCTACTTTGCGAAATATGTATGTCCTCGTGGAATTAAAATATCGACCAAAAAAAAAAAAATTATATTTTTCATACAAAAGTAATGGTCCATTTCACCCGCTGAAGAATATCAGATCATCATTAAAAAATTGTAGGCATCTTTTTCGACCTATACTCTTACCCGGTGCAAAATTTCGTGACTATGGATGTATAATTGCGACTTCTAGCGAGTTTATTATTACACTACACACAAATAACGGAATGTATTAGGATGTAACTCTGTTATCTGATCATGCACACCAACATAATTGGCATCAATTGAAAGGTCAAGCCTTCCACTTTCAAGTATACCTCACTTGTCCGGAATGTCACTTCCAAGAATTAAGATATAAGCTGTATATTACAGTACATTTTAAGAAATATTCTTAAATTTGAAAATTGGCGTTGTTTAGCAATTTCTGCTACATATTTCAATTTTGAACAATTGGACAGGTAATATTATAGGGTTCCACGCAATTTGTAAGAACTGGGAATTTGTCTGTCATGATAGAGAAAATTTGTAGCATGGGAGGAAGATGTGGTTCTCTTCACAAAACTCATTATATCTTAGGTAGTAGCTCCGTTACCACGCACACATATTATTGCAATTTTCATCAGAGGAAAGATCGGCAGTTAATTTTTCATATATAGGCGACCTTGCCGGTATATGGCCTGCAGGTATTCAAATATGGACCAAAAATAAAATGTTTTTATTTATCATACAAAAGTAATGGTCCATTCCACCAGCTAAATAATATCAAATCATCATCAAAAATTGTAGGCATCTTCTTCGACCTGAACCCCTACCTCGTGCAAAATTTCGTGACTATTGATCGATAATTGCGACCTCTAGTATGCTTTTGATTACATTACAAGCAAAACACTCGATATATTAGACTGTAACTCTGTTATCTGACCACATAAATCAACATAATAGGCATTAATTGAAAGGGCAAGAGTTGTCCTTCCAAATATTATTTATGTGGGCGGAATGTGTGGTCCAGGAATAAAGATATTACCGGTATATTAAAAATTTTCACAATTTTCACACAAAAGTTGTGGTCCCTCTAAAAATCATCCGATCACCATCTCAAATTGCAAGCTTCTTCTTTGTCATATAGTCTTACATTATTTTTAAATTTCGAGGCGATCGGACTATAATTGCGACATACAGAGCCGCTACAAAATCGGATAAAAATTTTGTTTTTGGTCCATTTCACCCACTTAATATTTCTCGATCATCACCAATAAGAATAGGGATCTATTCTGATCTGAACACGACCTCCATACAAAATTTCGTGACGATCGGTCCATAATTGCGGCCTGGAGCGTGTTTACAATTTATAATGGACAGACGGACGGACGGACGGACGGACGGACAGACACACATCTCAAAATCGCTTTATCTCGTCGAGATATGAAGATTGGTATACCACATTGGGGGTCTCCGACGAATATTTCGCGGTGTTACATGAATTTTTACCAAAACAAACTTATAATACCCTTTTCCACATTGTGGTATAGGGTATAAAAACGAATGAAAAGAAAAACAAACCCCTCTAAAGTTGACGAACCCCGCAAACGTTTTAAGGACCATGATCTGCGAATCTGCACCTGGAATGTTCGCACTCTTTATAGAGAAGGTGCAGTCTTCGCATTGGCAGACGTACTTGAAAAGTACAAGGCCGATATTACTGCCATACAGGAAATACGATGGATTGGGAAAGGCGTCACAACAACACCTAAGGGTGACGCACTGTATTATAGCTGCCATGACGTAAAGCATGAGTTTGGTTGCGGATTCGTAGTTAGTCGGAGACTAAAACATCTGGTATCCAGCTTCACCCCAGTGAATGAAAGACTTGCTGCAATTCGAATAAAAGCTAATTTCTTCAACATCAGCTTTATTTGCGTTCATGCTCCCACTGAAGAAAAGGACGAACAGACCAAAGATATATTTTACGAGCGCTTAGAAGAAACATATGACCGTTGCCCTGCCCATGACATTAAAATCATTCTAGGCGATTTTAATGCCAAAATTGGAAAGGAGAATATCTTTGGCCCAACAGTCGGGAAATTCAGTCTCCACAGTGAAACATCTGACAATGGTATGAGGCTGATAGACTTTGCAGCTGCAAAAAACATGGTAGTTAGCAGTACCAGATTTAATCATTTCGATATTCATAAGGGCACCTGGCTGTCTCCAGATCAAAGAACAAGTAATCAAATTGATCATGTTGTAATAGATGGAAGACATTCATCCAGCGTGTTGGATGTACGATCGTTCCGAGGCGCAAACATTGATTCGGACCACTACCTTGTTGCAGCAAAAGTACGTACCCGTCTAAACGTTGCAAATAAAGCACGAACAGACACAACGCGAAAGTTGGACATCGATAGGCTGCAAACACAACAGATAGCCACATCATATTCCACTCAACTAGCCCAATTGCTTATCGCGAGCACTCCTTGTCCCGATAACATAACAACACAATGGCAACATATTGCCCACTCCATGCAAACAGCCGCAAAATCCATACTTGGATTCCAGAGACCTCCACAAAGGAATTCATGGTATGACCAGGAGTGTCGTGCTGCTACCGAAGAGAAAAATACGGCATATAGAGCTACTTTACAATCAGTAGCAACGCGTAGCGCACGAGAGAGATATCGGGAGAAAAGGAGAGAAGAGAAACGTCTTTTCCACAAGAAAAAGAGAGAAATGGAAAAGCGGGAGTGTGAAAAAATCGAGATGTACAGGAGCCAGAATGAAGTCCGAAAATTCTACCAAAGAGTGAAACATCAAACAGATGGCTTTGGTACAGGCACATTTTCCTGTAGAGGCCAGCAAGGTTATCTGGTAACAGATACAGATAGCGTGCTCAGGATATGGAAGGAACATTTCTCCAATCTCCTGGTATCCAATAGTAGCGAAGACGATGATACCACAGATCCAATCCCAGAAGATGGTATAGAATGTATACCGTCCGGCCAAGATGAGGTAAAAACAGCAATCAACCGGCTGAAGAATAATAAAGCAGCAGGAGCCGATGGCTTACCAGCCGAGCTGTTTAAAACCGGAGGCGACGCGCTGATAAGGTGTATGCATCAGCTAGTTAGCACCATCTGGCAGGAAGAACGCGTACCCGACGATTGGAACCTGAGCATCCTATGATAGTGTCAGGGATATAAGATAGTGTCAGGGATATTGTGCAAACGACTAAAGCCAATGGTCAACGAAATAATTGGACCATACCAATGAGGCTTTAGACCTGGCAAGTCCACCATTGACCAGATATTTACCCTGCGGCAAATCTTAGAGAAGACCCAAGAGATGCAGATCGACACATTTCACCTTTTTGTCGATTATAAAGCAGCATTCGACAGTCCCCTCCGATCAAAGGTATTCCACGCAATGTCTGAATTTGGTATCCCCGCAAAGCTCATCCGGCTTTGTAAGATGACATTAACTGATACTAGGTCCTCAGTTAAAATTGGAAAGAACCTCTCCGAAGAATTTTGTACCAAAAGAGGTTTCAGACAAGGAGACAGCCTTTCGTGTGATCTTTTCAACATTTTGCTGGAAAAGGTAATACGGGATGCAAATGTCAAAAGAAATGGCACAATTTACACCAATAGCCACATGTTACTTGCCTATGCTGATGACATAGACATCATGGGACGATCAGTAAAGGAAGTAACTGATACCTTTAGGAAGGTCGAAGCAGAATCTGCGAAAGTGGGTCTGGCGGTAAACGGCGAAAAGACCAAATTGATGGTGTCGACGCGCAAAGCGTCCATAGAGCTCGGACCAACTGTGGAAGTTGGTACCTACAATTGTGAGGTAGTTAAAGACTTCGTCTACCTCGGCACTGCCATAAACACAACAAACAACATCAGTTGTGAAATAAGAAGAAGAATTGTGTTGGCCAACAGATGCTACTATGGTCTAAGTAAGCAATTTAAAAACAAAGCCACATCTCGTCAAACAAAAATAACACTATACAAAACGCTGATACTACCCGTGCTAATGTATGACTCCGAAGCATGGGTACTTGCGCAAGCAGATAAGGCAGTGCTTGGTGTGTTTGAGAGGAAAATTCTTCGAAAGATCTACGGGCCGATTTGCGTTGACGGTGAATATCGACGTCGTATGAACCACGAGCTATATAAGCTATACAAAGACATGAATATAGTTAAACGTATCGAGATACAACGATTGCGTTTGCTAGGCCATATCATGAGAATGAGCGATGATGAACCCGCTAAAAAGGTGCATGCAGAATCGGCAGGCCTAAGCTTCGATGGAGCATACAAGTGGATGAAGAAATGAAAAGGCGCGGTATTCCAAAAAGTCAAGCGAAAAACAGAGAGGAATGGAGATCTTTTCTTAGTTCGGTCTATGGAACAAATGTTCTGTAATGGGCCAACTAAGTAATCAAGTAAGTAAAACAGTTTTTAATTTTATAACGTTTTTTGCTTCTCCTGTAAAGTTTTGGTTTTGTGGGTTACGTCTTCGGGCATTTAAGGTGACGATATATACCCTGTTCTTGAGTTTAAAATAGTGGAAAAACGTTTTCACAAGAACAACAAACAGAGCAGTGTACAACAAACAAATAAAACGAAAACAAGTGAAAAAGCATTAAGTTCGGCCGGGCCGAACTTTTCATACCCTCCACCATAAAATATTCATTCCTGTCCCCAACTTTAAGTGAGTACGTTAAAATGTCAGATAATGTACATAAAATGCTTCATTCGGGAGGCCCTTTTTATGGTGCCTATATCTAACTGTTGACAATTTTTGGTGGGCTAGAAATTGGGAGGTACTGTTATATAGGGGTTATAATAAAACATGGGTCTATGTTGAGAGTTTTTGATGGGAGCCTTTAATATCAAATAACTCCTAATTCGGTTAAAAAATTTAGCTAGAATCCTCAAAATATCGAACATCGGTACATAACGTGGAACTTCAAATGTCATTAGCAGCTAGTTCGGAGGTATCTGGGCTATACGAAAATATGAACTTAAATGAACAATTTTTGTTGCAGAATTTTTGTTGACTTTTAAATTTCAAATTACAGAAAGTTCGTCCAAAAATAAAGCTAAGGTACGGAAAATCGGGAGGTTTGTTTTGGGGCTATATAAAAACATGGACCTACGTTCGGTTAAACATTTTAAGTAAAATCTTCAAAGTACCGAAAATCGGGAAGTATCGTTATATTGGGGCTATGTTGAAAATTGTTGATGCAGATGCGTGGTGACCACTACAACCTTCAAATGTCAAACTACAGTTAGTTTTGTTAAAAATTGTAGCTAAAATTGCCAAATTACGAAAATTGGGAGGTACCGTTACATGGGAGCTATATCCGAACATGGACCTATGTTGACAATTTTTGATGGAGAGGTGTTGTGACCACTAAGAACTTCAAATGTCAAATTACTGCTAGTTCGGTTTAATATTGTAGCTAAAATCATCAAATTACTGAAAATCGGAAGGTACCGTTATATAGGGGCTTTCTTGGCAATTTTTAGTGGACTAAGAATTTCAAATGTCAAATGTTCAAATTACAGATAATTCGGTTAAAACTTGTTGGTAAAATTCTCAAAATACCTGAAATCGGGCGGTAACGTTATATGGGGGCTATTCCAAAACATGGACCTATGTCCACTAGTTATCTAAGTTTGTTGACATTTAAGAACCCTAAATGTCAATTGATAGCTAAATCGGTCTGAAAATGTAGATAAAAACGTCAAAATGTCGTAAATCGGGGGTACCGTTATATGGGGGCTATACCAACACGTGGACCTAGGTCCACAACTTTTGTTATATAAATTTAGTTACACTTAAGAACCCTAAATGTCAAATTATAGCTATATCGGTCTGAAAATGTAGATAAAAACGTCAAAATACCGTAAATCGGGGGGTACCGTTATATGGGGGCTATACCAAAACGTGGACCTATGTCCACAAGTTTTGTCACATAAGTTTATTTACATCTAAGAACTTCAAATGTCAAATTATACCTTCATCGGTCTGAAAATGTAGCTAAAAACGTCAAAATACCGTAAATCGGGGGGTACCGTTATATGGGGGCTATACCAAAACGTGGACCTATGTCCACAACTTCTAATATATAAGTTTATTGATACTTAAGAGCCCTAAATGTCAAATTATAGCTAAATCGGTCTGAAAATGTAGCTAAAACCGTCAAAATACCGTAAATCGGGGGGTACCGTTATATGGGGGCTATACCAAAACGTAGACCTATGTCCACAACTTTTGTTATATAAGTTTATTGACATTTAAGAACCCTAATGTCAAATTATAGCTACATCGGTCTGAAAATGTAGCTAAAAACGTCAAAATACCGCAAATCGGGGGGTACCGTTATATGGGGTCTATACCAAAACGTGGACCTATGTCCACAACTTTTGCTATATAAGTTTATTAACACTTAAGAACCCTAAATGTCAAATTATAGCTACATCGGTCTGATAATGTAGCTAAAAACGTCAAAATACCGTATATCTGGGGGTACCGTTATATGGGGGCTATATCAAAACGTGGACTTATGTCCACAACTTTTGTTATATATGTTTATTAATACTTAAGAACCCTAAGTGTCAAATTATAGCTAAATTGGTCTAAAAATGTTGCTAAAAACGTCAAAATACCGCAAATCGGGGGGTACCGTTATATGGGGGCTATACCAAAACGTGGACCTATGTCCACAAGTTTTTTTTTATATATGTTTATTGACACTTAAGAACCCTAAATGTCTAATTTTAGCCAAATCGGTCTGAAAATGTAGCTAAAACCGTCAAAACACCGTAAATCGGGGGGTACCGTTATATGGGAGCTATACCAAAACGTGGACCTATGTCCACAACTTTTGTTATATAAGTTTATTGACACTTAATAACCCTAAATGTCAAATTATAGCTACATCGGTCTGATAAGGTAGCTAAAAACGTCAAAATACCGCAAATCGGGGGGTACCGTTATATGGGGGCTATACCAAAACGTGGACCTATGTCCACAAGTTTTGTTTTATATATTTATTGATACTTAAGAACCCTAACTGTCAAATTATAGCCAAATCGGTCTGAAAATGTAGCTAAAAACGTCAAAATACCGTAAATCGGGGGGTACCGTTATATGGGGGCTATATCGAAACGTGGACTTATGTCCACAACTTTTGTTATATATGTTTATTAATACTTAAGAACCCTAAATGTCAAATTATAGCTAAATTGGTCTAAAAATGTTGCTAAAAACGTCAAAATACCGCAAATCGGGGGGTACCGTTATATGGGGGCTATACCAAAACGTGGACCTATGTCCACAAGTTTTTTTTTTATATATGTTTATTGACACTTAAGAACCCTAAATGTCAAATTATAGCCAAATCGGTCTGAAAATGTAGCTAAAACCGTCAAAATACCGTAAATCGGGGGGTACCGTTATATGGGGGCTATACCAAAACGTGGACCTATGTCCACAACTTTTGTTATATAAGTTTATTGACACTTAATAACCCTAAATGTCAAATTATAGCTACATCGGTCTGAAAATGTAGCTAAAAACGTCAAAATAAATCGGTCTGAAAATGTAGCTAAAAACGTCAAATTATAGCTACATCGGTCTGATAAGGTAGCTAAAAACGTCAAAATACCGCAAATCGGGGGGTACCGTTATATGGGGGCTATACCAAAACGTGGACCTATGTCCACAAGTTTTGTTTTATATATTTATTGATACTTAAGAACCCTAACTGTCAAATTATAGCCAAATCGGTCTGAAAATGTAGCTAAAAACGTCAAAATACCGTAAATCGGGGGGTACCGTTATATGGGGGCTATATCGAAACGTGGACTTATGTCCACAACTTTTGTTATATATGTTTATTAATACTTAAGAACCCTAAATGTCAAATTATAGCTAAATTGGTCTAAAAATGTTGCTAAAAACGTCAAAATACCGCAAATCGGGGGGTACCGTTATATGGGGGCTATACCAAAACGTGGACCTATGTCCACAAGTTTTTTTTTTTATATATGTTTATTGACACTTAAGAACCCTAAATGTCAAATTATAGCCAAATCGGTCTGAAAATGTAGCTAAAACCGTCAAAATACCGTAAATCGGGGGGTACCGTTATATGGGGGCTATACCAAAACGTGGACCTATGTCCACAACTTTTGTTATATAAGTTTATTGACACTTAATAACCCTAAATGTCAAATTATAGCTACATCGGTCTGAAAATGTAGCTAAAAACGTCAAAATAAATCGGTCTGAAAATGTAGCTAAAAACCTCAAAATACCGTAAATCGGGGGGTACCGTTATATGGGGGCTATACCAAAACGTGGACCGATATAGCCCATCATCGAACTTGACCTGTCTGCAAACAAAAGACGCATTTTCCCAAAATTTCAGCGTCCTATCTCCATTTTCGTGGATGCTAGAATGATTACCACAGACGGACGGACGGACGGACGGACTTGCTCAGATCGACTTAGAATTTTACCCTGATCAAGAATATATATACTTTATAGGGTCGCAAATGAGTATTTCAATGCGTTACAAACGGAAAAACAAACTTAATATACCCTCCATACTATGGTGGAGGGTATAAAAACCGCACAATAAACCTAAATAGAACACATGGGGGTTTTAAAAAACATTTAAGATTTATTTGAAAACGTCGAAAGGGAAGCACCTAAAGTCGTTTATCTTTTCTGCACATTGAAACAAACGATTCTCCATATCCCAGCCACCACGGTTGTGTGTGTTTGCATCTGTAATCATTAGGATTTTCTTGATGTAACTTTTATTTGCAGCGAAGATTTTCTTTATGATTCCTGGCTGACATCGAGAGAGAATGGGAGTAAACATGAATGTCTTTCACACCGATTTTATTATTTTTTGTTTTGTTCGTTTTAAGGTGGTATATTGCATATCTTAGGGGTGGCAAATATAGTTCTGCAATAATTTTCATTTCGCTGATATGTGAGGAAGATATAGGTATGTATTTGTATATGCATTTAGTTTTACATATTGACGTATGTGCGTTTATTTAGTGAGGATGGAAGTGAAGTAATCTTTGCAATCAAGCTCAAACAACAATTACATTAATACCTCGATTTGCGTTATTTCCATTTGCTTTAACAAAAAATAATAAACTTTGTTTTGCTCTGCGTTACTGATTCGATTTGCGCTATAAAAAACAATATATTTACATGGGTTTTAATTTCGTAAAAAGGACTTTCATGAGATCTTAATGTCACAAGATGAACCAATTAGCAACGATTGTTTATTTGTAATTGCCTCGGAACATGCATTACAGGAAGAATCACCTGCGTCTTACAATGTTACTGCAGAAAAAGAGGTTTAAATGTCACTTGTGACAAAGAAGAACATTGCTTTCTGTTATCGTAGAACGATTATTTGCTGACCAGTGAACAAGTTACAAAATATCTAAAGATATTGGCTAAATGCTGTGTTGGATTTGTGGTTGTAATGTCATAGCATGCTTTGCTGCTGTAAGTTCGCTTTAAAATATTGGTGTAGCATCGATGGTGCACAGCAATTAAAACGCCAACAAAGCAGAAAGTAAAAGTTTATGTTACGAAAGGATTTTTGGAGTTTACTTTTAATTTTTTTAAATGGAATTTAGACTGCTATTTAAAATATAGTCGAACTCCCTTAAAGCATATAGGGTCTTCCTATAACGAATCCTTTTATAAATCAACAATATAAAGGCTTACTTATCTTTATAGAGAAGTTTGAAGGCCTGCTTCATCAGCAAAACAAGAAATACAGTCAAGACCTGGGTGCATAGGCTGCCTCGCCTGGTTGCCTTGCTTTCCTGCTTCATTTCTGACGTATGTATCATAAAACAAAAGAATAAGGAAGGCCGAGCCAATTTCGACTAGATTGCCCGTTTCTTCTTTATTCTTCTATTTTTTATGTCAGAAATGAAGCAGGAAAGCAAGGCAACCAGGCGAGGCAGCCTATGCACCCAGGCCTTGACTGTATTTCTTGTTTTGCTGATGAACAGTGTTGCGTATTATAAATATCATACTAATACTCATACGACATGATGAAATGTTTATTGGATTTTAGGTCCTGAGCTACACTTACTGACTTGTTTTACGCTTCAATAACATATCTCTTTCTAGTACTCATCCATTGTGAAATCTTATTAAAATAATTCCAAATGCAAATGTATTTTATATATACATTTAATCCCAACTTGTTAAGTTGACTTCCAAATGCTATTGTCATACACAAATAAATTCAATTGTATTGCCGCATAGTTATTTTTCCGTTTGAATAATACAAAGCGATTTGTATAAGTGATGATATCGAAAACAGTTGTTTGGACTTCCATTTAAAAAATTATAAATGAAAGTCTGATGAACTGTCGTTTGCATGCAGCTTTTGTTTAAACATTTTATTAAAAACCAATTTTATATTAGGATTAAAATATTTCACATAGTGATTGACGGCTGGGCAACGATGGTGCCAGTTTAAAGAAATGTGTTTGTATTTTTTTTCAATAATAAATTCCAAAAGATCTATTCCTGCAGAGGAAAGTGTTGAAGCTTCTGTAAATATTTTTATTGAAATATAATCATCAACAACATGAAATCAGACAATGAAACGCTGCAATGGACAGCAGAATCCTACTCCGCCCAACTTGTTTACCTTATCGCGATAAGGTTGTAATGTTAAAATTTGTAGATCTCCTCCATCTCATCGACTATAACTAACATTCTCATATACTCACTTCCCATTAGCTTACATGCCTGCTTGTCTTTTTGTCTCCTGTGTTTTTAAGCATATCCCAAGTTTGAAATCAACTACCAATGCCTGTTGATTTGCTGCCAGTTTTTTTTTGCCTTTTTATCAGAAGTTCGAATGAAGAAAGGTACATTCTCTTTCTATAACAAACATTTTTTTGAGACCAACAAGGCAGAAGTGAAAAAAGTTTAAAATTCAATTTGATTTTGTGTTTGCTGTGATGTGAATAGTGATGGGATCCCTGATAAAATACGAGCAGGACAATTGATGTTTGTTTTTGTGTTTATTTATTTTGTTCTCTGTCCTTTTTTGGGCGTTCAGTTTTTTGGGGTCGACAAAAAATTACTTTAAATCCATTAGAAAAAACATAACAAACAGCAAAATTGAAACTTATGAAAGAGAAGTTTTTAATGTTTTCTCTATGTCTTCTTCCTTATGTCGGTAACTAATACGAGTGTATGTATGTTAAGTAAAGCTCCCACAAAAAAGTGTATATGAGTTTTTTATATTATAAATAAAAGATATTAGGTTTGTCTTTTTATTTGATAATTTTTACTAAACGTTTCTAAAACACGTTCTTCAGCCATTTTTCCATTATACAACTATTAAAATTCGAAACATTATTACATATTATCGAGTACACGGACATGCATATTGTTGAAAATTATTCAAAGTACATATGTTTAGGAAAAATTATTTAGATATGATATGATATATATATGATATATCCTCAACCTCGGAACTAAAAAAAGTACCAAACACAATACTTACAAAATTTGACAGAACAGGGCTACCTTTTGCTACAGCGCCCACAGAGCGATACCACTTGATTTTCGGTATTATAAGGTTTTAGTCTAATTACCACACCGAAATAGGTAAGTCTTATATAGCGCCACAAAACTTTCTCCCAGAAAATTCTCAATAACTTCCGATTTTCGGTTATTTTAGGGTATAAGCCTAACACCGAAATGGCTGACGATTGCTATTAGCCCTCATAGAACGGTAGTTACCTTATGATGTTCGGTATTTTGATGGGTTTATCCAAATCTTTACAAAAAAAAATCAAATGTCGGCCGTTGGTAATGGCATCAGCTGGGAACGGCTGGACCGATTTCGATAATTCTTTTTGTGAAATGTTCGCCGAAAACCGACTTAGGTTTTTATGCAAAGAAAATTTGACCACACCCGCTTTTTATACCCTACTCCACAATGTGGGAAGAGTATTATAATTTTGTTTTGCTAAAAAATCATGTAACACAGCGAAATATTTGTCGTAAACCCCCAATGTTATACACCATTTTTCATATCTCGACGAGATAAATCGATATAGCGATGTGTGTCCGCCCATCCGTCCGTGTGTCTGTCTGTCCATTATAAATTGTAATCAAACTCCAGGCCGCAATTGTGACCTATCGTCACGAAATTTTGTATGGAGGTCGGTTTCACATCAGAATAGCAGATCGCTGTTGTTATTGGTGATGATCGTGAAATATTCAGAGGGTGAAATGGACCAAAAACAAAATTTTTATCCGAATTTGTATCTGCTCTGTCTGTCGCAATCATAGTCCGACCAGCGCGAAATTTTTTAACGGGTGAAATGTACCGACACTTTTGTGTCAAAATTGGAAAAAAATTGAATATATGTATCATATCTTTATTCCTAGAAGGCACATTCCGCCCACGTGAGTTATTTTTCAGAGACGATCTCTCGACCTTTCCATAGATGCCAATTATGTTGATGTACGTGCTCAGATAACAGAGTTACATCCTAGTACAGTATAGTCTTGATAATCCGGACACTCGTTAATCCGGACAACGCGGTAATCCGGACACTAAAATTTTTTACATTGTAGACTCGGTAATCCGGACATCTCATATTTTTCGTACCTCGATAATCCGGACATTAATATTTATTTCCTTTCTTGAGCATTAGATTTTAATTTATTTCATTGGCGTTTTTGTTCTTAGCAATAGCAATTGGAGTATAAATAAGAAAAAAAAAATAAGTTTTTCAAAGTTTTCGGTCCCCATCTCGTCTTTCTGGCTAGCCGTTGTTGACTCAGTTATACAGTCAATATGGAAACAGCTATTTTAATCTGTCGAATTATTTTTCTACCCTTCGATGCCTGGCTATGATAAGCAACAGTATTTTAAACCTTTTGCCTGGTAGCCTAGTTCGATGTTGAGTGTTCCTTTCCTCTAAAGGAATTAGTTCATTAGGCCTCCAATTAGGGAGAAAGTCCTTTAGGACTGCGAAATGAGTTCCCATGATATTTTATCTAGAAATGTTTAGAAGAACTTAACAACTACTTTTTTGATAGACTACTTTGAAAAATATCTTTAACTAACGAAATTATAAGCAATTTAATTTTACCGATTTTTTCGATAACGCAAACAAATGAGTTGGAGAATCGCAGTTCTTGCATAGGAATTGCAATAATTATTTAAAAAACGCATGACTCCTTTAATTTTCATTCTTTGATATACGAAATCACCGGTAACTACGGATTGTTGTATTGTATTCCCCGTAATTATACAACCAATAAATTTAAATTCCATTGTCTTATTCGAAGGCTATATCATTTACATAAAACAATAGCTTTTTGGGTTTTGGCGACAAGGTAAAGTCAGCTGCTGATGTTCATAGAAATGGCTAAAACATATTCACCATAAAGATATGAGTGCATTTGAATTAAGAAGTTATATCTCAAGTCGTAAGAGGCTCATGTCCCATGGACACTGAAAATCAATATGTGTACATGGGCTACGAAATTTATTTATATCTTTGAAAAAAGACTATGAATAAAATGTAGAAAAGTTTTCGACTACAAAAATACACAGGATATGTCACCCAAACTAAGCTGGAATAGTAAAATTAAGAAGTAAATTTGGCAGCCAGGAAAGCTGCTTAAAATTGTCGCAATCCGTGATATTTTCTAAATATGAATTCTTTTACCTTAGACGTCAGATTATTATGTAATAAATGTCTGATATTAATGATTTTAATTTACAAAATGATGTGTTTTTGTGACTACTCGGTAATCGAGACTATACTGTATATACATAAATTCCACAGTTTAATTGTGTGTATAGTGACCATAACCACGCTAGAGTTCGCAGTTATAGTTTAATACTGACAAATTTTTACACGAGGTAAGAATTTTGGTGAAGGAAGGAGTTTTTGTGATATATTTGGTAAAAAGTAATGTAATAGTATTTCGAAATATTGCTCTTTTTCACAGATCGATTGGATAAAAATCACCGAAAAATATTTCTAAAATTCTTTTAATATTTGTTTATACCCTCCACATTTTGGCCAACGAGATTATCAAAATAATGACTTTATACCCCAAGTATGTTTGGACGAAATCAATTTCAGACAATTTGAAGTCGATTTGCCCATGTCCTGAAGAATCAACCTATTTGGTTCAAATTTTAGGTCTCGTAAATGTTGTTCAAACTTAGTTTAAGTTCGAAGATGGACCATATTGGTCTACCCCTTCAGGTAATTACCCCCACAAAAGTTCAAAATTTTTCGCTAAGATTATTCGCACGATAGTTCCAGAAGGGACTAACCGAATTGTTCCAAACTAGGGATGTGGAAATATTACTCCCATGCATATATAAGGTTCGAATATGGACTATATCGGCCCACTCCTTTGGGAAAAGTATAGTTTAACAGCTCTTTTCGAACTGTTTTGAATTTGTTTGAAACATGTTCGCCTTGCGGCCCCTTTTACGACGGTGCATCGTATTATTTCGTAGAGACTTGGATTACGTCCAAATATGGACCACATCGGAACACTCCTTCGGGTGACTCACATACAAATTTTGCAAAGAGTGCCGTTAAAGGACTCGTCTCGCATTGTTTCAATTTTTTTAGATTTGTCTTTGTGGCCCTTGTTACGACAGTACAATTTTTTGGGGGTCAAAGTCCATTCGTCTTGGCCAAAAACTTGAGTTTACTTATTTTCTTTGAGTTCGAGGCTGGGAGTATATCTCAGTCGGCACAACTAACTGATATTTTCTAACTTGTTTTAATAATATGTAGGAAAAAAGCCCCGATTGGTCATCATAAAATACGGAAAATAACACCTTACGTCTCCAGTAATGACGGCGTATATATGTATGTATGTTCTTTATCTCCGATATGTTACTATATATGTTTACTATTTATGTATGACCGGACGACTAAAATATGTCGCAATCATATAAAAAATTCTTGGAAAATAGTGCCCAGATGTAGTGGAGTAGGGTATTACATGGTCGGCCCTGTCCGACCATACCCCCTCTTACTTGTTTTTATACCCTCCACCATAGTATGGAGGGTATAATAAGTTTGTTTTTCCGTTTGTAACGCATTGAAATACTCATTTGCGACCCTATAAAGTATATATATTCTTGATCAGGGTAAAATTCTAAGTCGATCTGAGCACGTCCGTCCGTCCGTCCGTCCGTCTGTGGTAATCACTCTAGCATCCACAAAAATGGAGATAGGACGCTGAAATTTTGGGAAATGCGTCTTTTGTTTGCAGGCAGGTCAAGTTCGATGATGGGCTATATCGGTCCACGTTTTGGTATAGCCCCCATATAACGTTACCCCCCGATTTGCGGTATTTTGACGTTTTTAGCTACATTTTTAGACCGATTTAGCTATAATTTGACATCTAGGGTTCTTAAGTATCAATAAACTTATATAACAAAAGTTGTGGACATAGGTCCACGTTTTGGTATAGCCCCCATATAACGGTACCTCCCGATATACGGTATTTTGATGCTTTTAGCTAAATTAGCAGACCGATGTAGCTATAATTTGACATTTAGGGTTCTGAAGTGTAAATAAACTTATATATTAGAAGTTGTGGACATAGGTCCACGTTTTGGTATAGCCCCCATATAACGGTACCCCCCGATTTGCTGTATTTTGACGTTTTTAGCTACATTTTCAGACCGATGTAGCTATAATTTGACATTTGGCGTTCTTAAATGTCAATAAACTTATATAACAAAAGTTGTGGACATAGGTCCACGTTTTGGTATAGCCCCCATATAACGGTACCCCCCGATTTACGGTATTTTGACGGTTTTAGCTACATTTTCAGACCGATGAAGCTATAATTTAACATTTGAAGTTCTTAAATGTCAAAAAACTTATGTGACAAAACTTGTGGACATAGGTCCACGTTTTGGTATAGCCCCCATATAACGGTACCCCCGATTTACGGTATTTTTACGTTTTTAGCTACATTTTCAGACCGATATAGCTATAATTTGACATTTAGGGTTCTTAAATGTCAATAAACTTATATAACAAAAGTTGTGGACATAGGTCCACGTTTTGGTATAGCCCCCATATAACGGTACCCCCCGATTTACGGTATTTTGACGGTTTTAGCTACATTTTCAGACCGATGAAGCTATAATTTGACATTTGAAGTTCTTAAATGTCAAAAAACTTATGTGACAAAACTTGTGGACATAGGTCCACGTTTTGGTATAGTCCCCATATAACGGTACCCCCGATTTACGGTATTTTGACGGTTTTAGCTACATTTTCAGACCGATGTAGCTATAATTTGACATTTAGGGTTCTTAAATGTCAATAAACTTATATAACAAAAGTTGTGGAACTAGGTCCACGTTTTGGTATAGCCCCCATATAACGGTACCCCCGGTCTGCATTTTCAGACCGATTTAGCTATCAATTGACATTTAGGGTTCTTAAATGTCAATAAATTTATATAACTAGTGGACATAGGTCCATGTTTTAGAATAGCCCCCATGAAATCGGGCGGTAAGATTTCAGGTATTTTGAGAATTTTACCAACAAGTTTTAACCGAATTATCTGTAATTTGAACATTTGACATTTGAAATTCTTAGTGGTCACCACACCTCTCCACCAAAAATTGTCAAGAAAGCCTCCATATAACGGTAACTCCCGATTTTCAGTAATTTGATGATTTTAGCTGCAATATTAAACCGAACTAGCAGTAATTTGACATTTGAAGTTCTTAGTGGTCACAACACCTCTCCATCAAAAATTGTCAACATAGGTCCATGTTCGGATATAGCTCCCATGTAACGGTACCTCCCAGTAATTGGCAATCAGTAATTTGGCAATTTTAGCTACAATTTTTAACAGAACTGACTGTGATTTGACATTTGAAGGTTGTAGTGGTCACCACACATCTGCATCAACAATTTTCAACATAGCCCCATTATAACGATACTTCCCGATTTTCGGTACTTTGAGGATTTTACTTAAAATGTTTAACCGAACGTAGGTCCATGTTTTTGTATAGCCCCAAAACAAACCTACCGATTTTCCGTGCCTTAGCTTTATTTTTTGGACGAACTTTCTGTAATTTGAAATTCAAAAGTCAACAAAAATTGTTCATTTAAGTTCATATTCTCATATAGCCCAGATACCTCCGAACTAGCTGTTAATGACATTTGAAGTTCCCACGTTATGTACCGATTTTCGATATTTTGAGGATTCTAGCTAAATTTTTTAACCGAATTAGGAGTTATTAGGGGCTCCCATCAAAAACTGTCAACATAGGTCCATGTTTATACCCTCAGCCTTTAGGCTATGAAGGGTATATACTCTTTCATACGGGCAAAATGTGCCTCATCGAAATAATGGTTTTAGACCCCAAGTATGTTTGGACGAAATGTGTTTCAGACAATTTGGAGTCGATTGAGCAATGTCCGTCCGTCTGTCTGTCTGTCTGTCTGGCTGGCTGGAGCGCACGATAACTCTCGAACGGATGAACCGATTCGGTTCAAATTTTGGCTTTCGTAATATTTTGCCCAAACTTAGTTTAAGTTCGAAGATGAGCTATATCGGTCCACTCCTTCCGGTACCTCCCCCACAAAAGTTCGAAAATGTTCGAAAAATTTGTGCGCACGATAACTCTTGAAGGGAGTAACCGATATGGTCCATACTTTGCCCATCATGGAGCGTGTACCAGACTTAGATCAGGTTTTAATATGGACTCAATTGGTCCACTCCGTCGGGTACCTCCCACACAAAAATTTGGAAAAGTTCAGTTTAGGACCATCTCTCGAATCGCTTTGATTTTTGCTTTAGCAACTTGTATTCACTGCCCTCCATACGACGGTATAAGTTGCAAAAAACCCCTATGACACCGTGTGAGGAGGTTGGAGGGCAAAATAACTCTCGAACAGGTCTGTCGATTCTGTCCAAAGTTTGGTCTTAGTAATATTTTGTCCAAACATAGTTTAAGTTCGAAGATAAGCCATATCGGTCCACTCCTTCAGGTACATCCCCCACAAAAGTTCAAAAATGTTCGGTAAAATTGTGCGTACGATAACTCTTGAAGAGAGTGGCCGAATTGGACCATACTTTACACATCTTAATATATCTACCAGATATAGATCAGGTTCAAATATGGACAATATTTGTCCACTCCATCCGGTACCTCCCACACAAAATTTCGGATACATGTTCACTTTGAGACCTGCTTTCGAATCACTTTGATTTTTGTTGAAGCAACTTGCATTCGCTGCCTCAATTGCGATGGTAAAAGTTGTTTCGGGGGCAAGTCCATACTTCTTGAGCAAACATCCCTGAAGTTGTAAAAAATCCCTATGGTACCGTATGTAGTGGCTGGAGATCCATTCTTTTTAGTATCTCCTCCGCAAAACTTTTGATCTCTAATCCTAATCAACATTTTTGTCAGTTCAAACGCCCAAAATTCCCTAAATACATGCGTTTTTTTGGGAAAAAATTGTTTCAATATACACAGGCTGAGGGTATATCTCTGTCGGCCAAGCCGACTGATACTGTTTTACTTGTTTATTATAACCCCTATATAATGGTACCTCCCAATTTCTAGCCCACCAAACATTGTCAACAGTTAGATATAGGCACCATAAAAAATGGCCTCCCGAATGAAGCATTTTATGTACATTATCTGACATTTTAACGTACTCACTTAAAGTTGGGTACGGGAATGAATATTTTATGGTGGAGGGTATGAAAAGTTCGGCCCGGCCGAACTTAATGTTTTTTTACTTGTTAAATTTAAAATCCTCCTCGATTTGATAATGGACCGAAGAAGTAAGGTACAAAATACCTATTTTTGGTTAGTCAAGCGTAAAGTTCATAAAAAGTTGTCATTAAAACTCATTACGACGGGTCAGCAACGCTAGTTATGTATATTATTCTACAGAGAGTTTCCGATGATGATAATGCCAGATTTTTAAGGTTTCAGCCACATTATCCCGCAAGGTAATAGAAAATTGGTAGTGATATAAAATATGACGTTCTGATTGTCGATATTCTTAAGGATAATACTACATTATCAAACCATCATGGTGGGAATGCTGTATACACCTAGGACTAAGTATCAATTCTAGGTGTATACAGCATTCCCACCGGACATTCTTGATATATAGGACCATGATTTAAGATTATTGGGGCTATATTACAAGCACATGTTTTGTAAGAGAAACGCTCTACCAAATTCAACAAAAAACCTAAATTTTAAATCACACAAAAACTGGCCAACGGAAAAATAGCCAAAAAAAAAACAATTCAATGTTGTTTAAATTTGTTGTTGAAATTTAGGCTTTTCATTGTGGGTAGCTGGCTGACTTCGGTACTGACACATCTCAGAAAAAGCATCAGTTTTACTCACAAAAAATAGAAACAGAAATCGATTTTCTCGAACAATTTATGGCGCGGAACACAAATATTTGTTTTGTCGGTTTTTGGCCTGACTGTTGGGAGTGTTTGTGTGAGAGGTAGTGTGTGTGTACTTAGGCTTTTCAACAACGTTTCGTTTGTCAATGGAGTTTTTCCCTAGGATTTTATGAAGTTGTTTTGCGTTTGGTTTGAAAATTCTGTATAAACTTCTTTTGTTTTCGTTGTTGTTTAAAACAATACAAATTCCATATTCATTCCTAGGGTGATCAATACGGTCAACGAATGCAAACAAAATGAAAGCCAATGAGAAAACGATAAGAGCAAAAAACGGGGAATATTCGTTAACGTTGAATTGGGCACACAAAATTCGAATAAGATTGAAACAAAAGTAAATATTCAAACTATACCGATATTCAAATAAATACAAAATTATTTATGTAGGGACTGCGTTTTTTAATGTTTATGACGTACATACTTTAGTGCTATTTATACCCTACTTCGCAATGTGGGAAGGGTATTATAAGTTTGTTTTGCTAAAAATGTATGTAACACCGCGAAATATTCGTCGTAGACCCACAATGTTATATACCAATTTTCATATATCGACGAGATATAGGCCGCAAGAATGGACCGATCGCCACGAAATTTGATATGGAGGTCGGTTTCACATCAGAATAGATCGCCATTGTTATTGGTGATGATCGTGAAATATTTGGTGGTGAAATGGGGCAAAAACAAAATATTTATCCGAATTTGTATTTGCTCTGTAGGTCGCAGTCATAGTCCGATCAGCGCGAAATTTTAAATAAGGTGTGAGTTTTTAGCTGGTGAAATGGACCGAAACTTTTGTGTAAAAATTGGAAAAAATTTTAATATATATCTTATATCTTTATTTCAGGTAGACACATTACGCCCACATGAGTTATTTTTGAAAGATGATATCTCGACCTTTCCATAGATGCCAATTATGTTTATGTACGTGCTTAGATGCCAGATTTACAGCCAAGTGTATACAGAAATTCCACAGTTTGTGTGTGTATAGTAACCATAACCACTATAGAGTTCGCAGTTGTAGTTTAATACTGACAAATTTTTACACGATGTAAGAATTTTGGTCAAGGAAGATGCCAACAGTTTTGGCTAATGGGTGGATAGTTCTTAAAGGGTAACCTTTGTGGAAAAATATCTAAATTAAATTTTTGGTCCATAATTTATTTCTAGGAGACATATGTATTTCGGCAGTCTACCAATATGAATATAGCGGGTAGATAACTGAAATACTGCCTAACATACTCGTATAAGTGGTTTTTTATTGTTGTGATTTTCTTGCATAGAAGTACATTTACATTCCATGTTACAAAATGTCGAAATCATGATAAAAAAGTTTTCAAATCATGAAAGAAGAATTCCCAGGTTTTTAAATTGTTTCAAATTACAATGCTATACGGGGTCTTGAAGTTTTTGTGATACCTTTGGTAAAAAGTAATATATTAGTTCCTCGAAATATTGGTTTTTTTTTTAATTGATCGATTCGATAAAAATCACCGAAAACTATTTCCAAAATTCTTTTAATATTTGTTTATACCCTCAATATTTAGGCCAACGAAATTATCGAAATAATGATTTTAGACCCCATGTATGTTTTGACGAAATCCATTTCAGACAATTTGAGTATCCGTCCGTTTGTCTGGCTGGCTGGTGCGCACGACAACTCTCGAAGAATCAACCCATTTGGTTCAAGTTTTAGGTCTCATAAATTTTATCCACACTTAGTTTAAGTTCGAAAATGGACCATATCGGTCTACCCCTTCCGTTAATTACCCCCACAAAAGTTGAAAATTTTTCGCTGAGATTATTCGCACAATAGTTTCAGAAGGGACTAACAAAATTGTTCCAAACTAGGGATGTTGAAATATTACTTGCATGAATATATCAGGTTCGAATATGGACTATATCGGCCCACTCCTTTGGGAAATGTATAGTCTAACAGCTCTTATCGAACCGTTTTGAATTTGTTTAAAACATGTTCGCCTTGCGGCCCCTTTTACGACGGTGCATTTTTTTTTGGAGCAAGTCCATACTTCGTGAGATGACACCAACTAGACTTACTAGTGCCTAAGATAACCTTCGAAGGGAGAAACCGGTTTGGTCTTCATTTTTTACATCGTATTATTTCTTAGAGACTTGGATTACGTCCGAATATGGACTACATCGGAACACTCCTTCGGGTGCCTCCCATACAAATTTTAGAAAGGGTGCCGTTTGAGAACTCGCCTCGGATTGGTTAATTTTTTTTGAATTTTTTGTCTTTGTGGCCCTTGTTACGACGCACAGTGGATCCACTTGTATGGAGAAAGTGGCCAAAAATATTTCCCGTGTAAATATCAAGCTAATGCGCTGGTTACAGCTTTGTGCTGCTGTGGAGAGTGTTTTAAGAAACCACGAGCGTAACCTTCTCCCCCTTTCTCCTCTGGAGGGGGTATACGGTAAGAATTGTTTTATGACGTTAATACAAAATGACATGAAGAAAGGTCCCGATTATCTTATGATGCAAAAATAGGCTTGGGGAAACAAAACAATCTCCAAAACAACATAAAATCCAACTAATTTAGCGGATTAAAAAAATCAACATTTTTGTCTGAAAATTGGTAAAATTTTTAATATAGATCTTATAGCGTTCTTCCTGGAAGGCACGTACCGCCAACGTAAGACACATTTGGAAGAAGATTTCTTCATCTTGCCACTGATACCAATTATGTTAATGTACGTGGTCTGATAACAGATTTATACGCTAATATATCCATAGAAACCCTATTCTAAGGCAGCTTTTGTCAGCGGCCCACCGTTTATAGTCTGCCTAGATGGCAGCTGATTTTAATACTGAATAATCTTAAACCCATGAGCTACTTTGGAAAATTATTCCCGAGGTGGGCACTGGTGGGCATCATGACTAAAGCCTTAGGTCAAATTTAAGTATATGATGGAATTGGCATTACAAAATACACTAAGAAAATGTGCAGCTATCTAGAATTCCACAACACGCTAAAACACTATTTTTTAATGAAAATTGAGCTATTACCTCCCCCTTCAAAAACCACTATAATATTTTGCTATACGTACTAGTTTCGCGATATTTTAAAAACATTTACTTTTACTTAAAATATAGGTTGTACTCACAACAAAAAATATTAGTCAAATGTTCCGACTTTTGAAGCTATTCTTAAGAAGATCGCGTTCGAATGAAACAAAAATTAATATATTTTTAAAAAGGCCCATGTCATAGCTGTCAGATTTGCCAGATGTTGTACCAAAATTTTGACATTAATTTTTTTATTTTTGGCCAATGGGTGGATCCACTGTGCGACGGTACAATTTTTTCAAATAAGTGTTTCCACCGGGCTGATTCGGTCAGAGTATTTTATAAAATAAAACTAATTTATTTCATTTTTCAACTCAACGTTTCGTTGGTCTGTTTCCAACTTCTTCAGGAGTTCTTTATTATGAAAATCCTAACGACAAAATACAATTGGTTACTTATACAGTTTTTTGTTTAGATGGATTCTTCTTTATACTTACAATTAGTTTTAGTTACATTGTTATTAAATATTGCCATTAAAATATAAAAACTGGACACCACAACACAAAATTTGTATAATTTAATAAAATAATCAATAATAATGTAAATAAAAATATTGCAGCACTTAAATCTAAATCACAGAACTGTTAACTTTAAAAGATTGCAACTGAATATTGGAGTTTTGTGTTATCTTTATCCTCTTTGGTATTGATTGATTTGTGTATCCTCTCTTGTATACGCAAGCTCTCTAAAGTATATCTTTTACTCTCCATTTTTTCCTTATCCAATATTCGTACATTCTCAAAATCTGCAGTGTGACCATGTTCTTTTATATGCTGTGCTAATGCAGTGCTTTCTTTTCCTTTTTTATGTCAGTTTCGTGCTCATTTAATCTTATACTAAGCATTCGTTTTGTCGTTCCAACATAAACCATATTACACTCTTCTCCTTTATTGCCCTTACAAGTTATTTTGTAAACAACATTATTTTCTTTTAGTTTTTCTGTTTCGTTTCTTTTGGAGAATATTCTCTGTAGTGTTTCGTTTGATCGATATGCTATTGTTGTGTTGTTTTCTAGTAATGAAGTTGTTATTGTTTTTAGTGTGTTTCTATCTGTAAGCTTTGGTATGTAGGGGATACTGAAAAACTTAGTTTTTTCCTGCGTTTCATTTTTTGTGTTGTTGATTTTCATATTTTCAATTTTTCTGTTTATCAAATTCCTTATTATATGCATTGGATAATTGTTTTTGAGTAGTATTTTTGTGATTATTTTAATGTTAGTGCTAATGTATTCTTCGTTACTGAGGTAAAAAACTTTATTTATTAAGTTGTTGGCAGTGTTTATTTTTATTGTATTCGGCTGAGTTGATTGGTAATTTATCATTCTTCCTGAGGATGTAGGTTTGGTGTACCAATTTGTTTTAATTGTGCCGTTGTCTCTAATTATCATCATGTCCAAATATGGTATTTTATTGTCCTTTTCCAGCTCTATTGTGAATTGCAGTTTATTGTGGTATGAATTTAGAAGCTTTAGTATGGTGTTTGAATGTTTTTTGTCTATTATCGCGAATATGTCATCAACGTATTTAGATATTAATTTTATTTCTATGTCATTTCTTTTTAGTTCACCAAGTACGTCATCTAATAAATTATCTAAGACAATGTCTGCAATAGTGGGTGATAACGGATTACCCATAGGCATTCCATAAGTTTGGGTGTAAATTTTATTTTCGTATTTAAAATAATTATTGTCAATTAGGCAAAATTGCAGTAGCCCCAGAAATCTTCTCTTTGGAATCGTCGTGAATTTTTGTAATGTTTCCCATTTGTCCAGAATATTCCTTATTGCTAGATGTGTAGGTATGTTAGTAAATAACGATACCACGTCAAAGGAGACTAGAATATCATTTTTATCCAAACTAATCGTATTTAATTTTTCTTTAAGTTCCCCTGAGTTTTTGATATTGTATTCTTTTGAGATGACGTGCTTAAGAATTTTACCAATATGTTGTGACAGGTTGTAACACGGTACTTTTGTGGAGGAAGATATTGGTCTGAGAGGCACATTTTCTTTATGTATTTTGGGTAATCCATATAATGTAGGGGCTTCAGCCGTGTGACACGTCAAGTTATTTCTTTCTGATTTCGTTATGTAGTTTTTTGAGCAGGTCTGATATAATGTTGTTGTTTGTTTTCTGTAATTTCATCGTTGGATCTGTTCTTGTGATTTTGTATGTTGTTTTATCTTTAAGTAGTAGTTCCATCTTTTGATTATACTCTTCCTTATATAGAATGACCGTTTTGTTTCCTTTGTCCGCTGTTGTGATGATTATATTTTCTTCCTGTTTTTTTAACAATTTTCTCGTTTGTTCGTAGATACCAATGATGTATTTTTCTGTTTCGTTGTTGTTCATTTTCCTCCTGTGGTTTGAAATTCTTCCTGCAATTTTTGCTCTTACTAAGTCCTTTTCTCTTTCGTCCTGTATAGTTTGTACCCACTGTTCTATGTCTGCAATTAGTGGTATAGGTGCAAAATTTCTTTTAGTTATTGGAAGCGCAAATTTTTTCCCCATTGACAATATCCACTTGCTTTCCATAGTAAATTCTATTTTTGTATAATTAATGAACCAATCTTCATTATAGCATAGTCCTAGTTTTTTGAATTTTTCTTTTTTCAGATTGTCAAGTTTGGATAAATGTGTCAATTTGGTTTTTTGTTTTATATGTTTAAATCTCGTCCATTGATCTTTATTAAATTTTGACAGCTCTGTTTCGTCCAGTGTATATTTTATTTCTTCTTCAATTTTTTCTATGTCTAATTTTGCTGCGTTTATGTTCATATGAGTCTCTTTAATCTCTATGTTTAATAGCTTACATTGGAAGTTGTACTCAGCTTTCTCTATCTCATTTCTCAAAATCGCAGGAAGAATTTCAAACCACAGGAGGAAAATGAACAACAACGAAACAGAAAAATACATCATTGGTATCTACGAACAAACGAGAAAATTGTTAAAACAACAGGAAGAAAATATAATCATCACAACAGCGGACAAAGGAAACAAAACGGTCATTCTATATAAGGAAGAGTATAATCAAAAGATGGAACTACTACTTAAAGATAAAACAACATACAAAATCACAAGAACAGATCCAACGATGAAATTACAGAAAACAAACAACAACATTATATCAGACCTGCTCAAAAAAAACTACATAACGAAATCAGAAAGAAATAACTTGACGTGTCACACGGCTGAAGCCCCTACATTATATGGATTACCCAAAATACATAAAGAAAATGTGCCTCTCAGACCAATATCTTCCTCCACAAAAGTACCGTGTTACAACCTGTCACAACATATTGGTAAAATTCTTAAGCACGTCATCTCAAAAGAATACAATATCAAAAACTCAGGGGAACTTAAAGAAAAATTAAATACGATTAGTTTGGATAAAAATGATATTCTAGTCTCCTTTGACGTGGTATCGTTATTTACTAACATACCTACACATCTAGCAATAAGGAATATTCTGGACAAATGGGAAACATTACAAAAATTCACGACGATTCCAAAGAGAAGATTTCTGGGGCTACTGCAATTTTGCCTAATTGACAATAATTATTTTAAATACGAAAATAAAATTTACACCCAAACTTATGGAATGCCTATGGGTAATCCGTTATCACCCACTATTGCAGACATTGTCTTAGATAATTTATTAGATGACGTACTTGGTGAACTAAAAAGAAATGACATAGAAATAAAATTAATATCTAAATACGTTGATGACATATTCGCGATAATAGACAAAAAACATTCAAACACCATACTAAAGCTTCTAAATTCATACCACAATAAACTGCAATTCACAATAGAGCTGGAAAAGGACAATAAAATACCATATTTGGACATGATGATAATTAGAGACAACGGCACAATTAAAACAAATTGGTACACCAAACCTACATCCTCAGGAAGAATGATAAATTACCAATCAACTCAGCCGAATACAATAAAAATAAACACTGCCAACAACTTAATAAATAAAGTTTTTTACCTCAGTAACGAAGAATACATTAGCACTAACATTAAAATAATCACAAAAATACTACTCAAAAACAATTATCCAATGCATATAATAAGGAATTTGATAAACAGAAAAATTGAAAATATGAAAATCAACAACACAAAAAATGAAACGCAGGAAAAAACTAAGTTTTTCAGTATCCCCTACATACCAAAGCTTACAGATAGAAACACACTAAAAACAATAACAACTTCATTACTAGAAAACAACACAACAATAGCATATCGATCAAACGAAACACTACAGAGAATATTCTCCAAAAGAAACGAAACAGAAAAACTAAAAGAAAATAATGTTGTTTACAAAATAACTTGTAAGGGCAATAAAGGAGAAGAGTGTAATATGGTTTATGTTGGAACGACAAAACGAATGCTTAGTATAAGATTAAATGAGCACGAAACTGACATAAAAAAGGAAAAGAAAGCACTGCATTAGCACAGCATATAAAAGAACATGGTCACACTGCAGATTTTGAGAATGTACGAATATTGGATAAGGAAAAGATGGAGAGTAAAAGATATACTTTAGAGAGCTTGCGTATACAAGAGAGGATACACAAATCAATCAATACCAAAGAGGATAAAGATAACACAAAACTCCAATATTCAGTTGCAATCTTTTAAAGTTAACAGTTCTGTGATTTAGATTTAAGTGCTGCAATATTTTTATTTACATTATTATTGATTATTTTATTAAATTATACAAATTTTGTGTTGTGGTGTCCAGTTTTTATATTTTAATGGCAATATTTAATAACAATGTAACTAAAACTAATTGTAAGTATAAAGAAAAATCCATCTAAACAAAAAACTGTATAAGTAACCAATTGTATTTTGTCGTTAGGATTTTCATAATAAAGAAATCCTGAAGAAGTTGGAAACAGACCAACGAAACGTTGAGTTGAAAAATGAAATAAATTAGTTTTATTTTATAAAATACTCTGACCGAATCAGCCCGGTGGAAACACTTATTTGGAAATTCATAACAAACACGGTACAATTTTTTGTTGGTCAAAGTCCATTCTTCTTGAGAAATTGACCCAAAATTTAAGAAAACCATAGAGCCTTTATAGGTATTGAGTTAACAGTCGGCACAGCTGACTGACACTTTCTAACTTGTTTTAATAATATGTAGCGAAAAAGCCCCGATTGGTCATTAAAAAATACGGAAAATAATACCTTACGTTTCCAGTTATAACGGCGTATATATGTATGTATTTTCTATATCTCTGGTATGTTACCATGTATATCAACTTATGTATGTATGACCGGACGGCTAAAATATGTCGCAATCATACAAAAGAAATTTCTTGGAAAATAGTGCCCAGGTGTAGTGGAATAGGGTATCACATGTTCGGCCCTGTCCGACTATAACCCTCTCTTACTTGTTTTCTTTATCTTTTGGTTGATTAATCAAATTAATTGGAAAGTGTGCACTTACTCCCGGGTAATGAAGTTTATAACGAAAAATATAGGAATTGGAACAAAGTCCATAATTATACCCTATACCACAATGTGGAAAAGGGTATTATAAGTTTGTTTTGGTAAAAATTCATGTAACACCGCGAAATATTCGTCGGAGACCCCCAGTGTGGTGTACCAATCCTCATGTCTCGACGAGATAAAGCGATTTTGAGATGTGTGTCCGTCCGTCCGTCCGTTTGTCCATTATAAATTGTAAACACGCTCCAGGCCGCAATTATGAACCGATCGTCACGAAAATTTGTATGGAGGTCGGGTTCAGATCAGAATATATCCCTATTCTTATTGGTGATGATCGTGAAATATTTAGCGGGTGAAATGGACCAAAAACATAATATTTATCCAATTTTCTAGCGACTCTGTAGGTCTCAATAATAGTCCGATCAACGCGTAATTTTAAATAAGGTAAGAGTATATCACAAAGGAGAAGCTTGCAATTTGAGATGGCGATTGGATAATATTTAGAGGGTTAAATGGACCAAAACTTTTGTGTGAAAATTGTGAAAATTTTTAATATACAGCTTATATCTTAATTCCTGGAAGTGAGATATACTTGAAAGTGGAACGCTGGACCTTTCTATTGATGTCAATTATATTGGTGTGTATGATCAGATAACTGAGTTACAGCCTAATATATTCCATTATTTGTTTGTAGTGTAATAATAAACTCGCCAGAAGTCGCAACTATACATCAATAGTCACGAAATTTTGCACCGGGTAAGAGTATAGGTCGAAAAAGATGCATACAATTTTGAATGATGATCTGATATTCTTAAGCGGGTGAAATGTACCATTACTTATGTATGAAAAATATAAAAATTTTATTTTTGGTCGATATTTTAATTCCTTGAGGACATATATATTTCGCAAAGTAGCCTACATATGAAAAAAAAACTACTGACCTTTCCTCTGATGTAAATTGCAATAAAGTGTTTGCTAGATAACAGGCCTACTGCCTAATATATAATGGGTTCTGTCCCAGCAAAATTTATTTGAAGTTGTTCTATGTGAAGTAGTGATTGAATAGCTTTTTTAGAAGCAGTCCACGCAGAGTCATGAAAAATGCATTCCGTTCTTCACATTTTGACAATGTCCGATTTGAATCCATTTCATAAAATTTTCACATTTTAGCAATGCTTACATTTATAACTTTTTGCAAATAAAATTCTTAAGAACGCAAGAAACAATTTATTTTATGGCATTTTAATTGATCAGCAAAATGTTTGTATCCAAAAAGATAATCATAGGTGAAAGAAATATCAGACTGCATATTTGTTTGTAGCCAAAAAAGTAGTTGAATCAAGAGTGCAAGTGATTATGTCTTTTTACGTGAAAGAAGTCAGGATGCAATCAATTTTAGATGTTTTTCACCTATTTTGCATGACTCTATTCAACAAGGGTTTTAAGATGTTTTTGGGTATTTTTGAGCAATAAAAGCTATCTTTCTAGAATAAAGGTATTTGACTTTTATTTGCATTCAGTCGCTTTTTAAAATGATTTATTTGAAATATTCCCTTATTTTATATTCATTATATTTCAATTTCATTAAGATTATAAAACTACTATTTTTTCAAACAAAACATGAGTTTGGTAGAGTTTGAACGAAAGAGGCCATAAATATTAATTAGAAGTTACAACAACTCTTTTAAATATTTTTTCCAAATGGCGCTGAGGTCTGGACAAATGGGAAACATTACAAAAATTCACGACGATTCCAAAGAGAAGATTTCTGGGGCTACTGCAATTTTGCCTAATTGACAATAATTATTTTAAATACGAAAATAAAATTTACACCCAAACTTATGGAATGCCTATGGGTAATCCGTTATCACCCACTATTGCAGACATTGTCTTAGATAATTTATTAGATGACGTACTTGGTGAACTAAAAAGAAATGACATAGAAATAAAATTAATATCTAAATACGTTGATGACATATTCGCGATAATAGACAAAAAACATTCAAACACCATACTAAAGCTTCTAAATTCATACCACAATAAACTGCAATTCACAATAGAGCTGGAAAAGGACAATAAAATACCATATTTGGACATGATGATAATTAGAGACAACGGCACAATTAAAACAAATTGGTACACCAAACCTACATCCTCAGGAAGAATGATAAATTTCCAATCAACTCAGCCGAATACAATAAAAATAAACACTGCCAACAACTTAATAAATAAAGTTTTTTACCTCAGTAACGAAGAATACATTAGCACTAACATTAAAATAATCACAAAAATACTACTCAAAAACAATTATCCAATGCATATAATAAGGAATTTGATAAACAGAAAAATTGAAAATATGAAAATCAACAACACAAAAAATGAAACGCAGGAAAAAACTAAGTTTTTCAGTATCCCCTACATACCAAAGCTTACAGATAGAAACACACTAAAAACAATAACAACTTCATTACTAGAAAACAACACAACAATAGCATATCGATCAAACGAAACACTACAGAGAATATTCTCCAAAAGAAACGAAACAGAAAAACTAAAAGAAAATAATGTTGTTTACAAAATAACTTGTAAGGGCAATAAAGGAGAAGAGTGTAATATGGTTTATGTTGGAACGACAAAACGAATGCTTAGTATAAGATTAAATGAGCACGAAACTGACATAAAAAAGGAAAAGAAAGCACTGCATTAGCACAGCATATAAAAGAACATGGTCACACTGCAGATTTTGAGAATGTACGAATATTGGATAAGGAAAAAATGGAGAGTAAAAGATATACTTTAGAGAGCTTGCGTATACAAGAGAGCATACACAAATCAATCAATACCAAAGAGGATAAAGATAACACAAAACTCCAATATTCAGTTGCAATCTTTTAAAGTTAACAGTTCTGTGATTTAGATTTAAGTGCTGCAATATTTTTATTTACATTATTATTGATTATTTTATTAAATTATACAAATTTTGTGTTGTGGTGTCCAGTTTTTATATTTTAATGGCAATATTTAATAACAATGTAACTAAAACTAATTGTAAGTATAAAGAAAAATCCATCTAAACAAAAAACTGTATAAGTAACCAATTGTATTTTGTCGTTAGGATTTTCATAATAAAGAACTCCTGAAGAAGTTGGAAACAGACCAACGAAACGTTGAGTTGAAAAATGAAATAAATTAGTTTTATTTTATAAAATACTCTGACCGAATCAGCCCGGTGGAAACACTTATTTGGAAATTCATAACAAACACGGTACAATTTTTTGTTGGTCAAAGTCCATTCTTCTTGAGAAATTGACCCAAAATTTAAGAAAACCATAGAGCCTTTATAGGTATTGAGTTAACAGTCGGCACAGCTGACTGACACTTTCTAACTTGTTTTAATAATATGTAGCGAAAAAGCCTCGATTGGTCATTAAAAAATACGGAAAATAATACCTTACGTTTCCAGTTATAACGGCGTATATATGTATGTATTTTCTATATCTCTGGTATGTTACCATGTATATCAACTTATGTATGTATGACCGGACGGCTAAAATATGTCGCAATCATACAAAAGAAATTTCTTGGAAAATAGTGCCCAGGTGTAGTGGAATAGGGTATCACATGTTCGGCCCTGTCCGACTATAACCCTCTCTTACTTGTTTTCTTTATCTTTTGGTTGATTAATCAAATTAATTGGAAAGTGTGCACTTACTCCCGGGTAATGAAGTTTATAACGAAAAATATAGGAATTGGAACAAAGTCCATAATTATACCCTATACCACAATGTGGAAAAGGGTATTATAAGTTTGTTTTGGTAAAAATTCATGTAACACCGCGAAATATTCGTCGGAGACCCCCAGTGTGGTATACCAATCCTCATATCTCGACCAGATAAAGCGATTTTGAGATGTGTGTCCGTCCGTCAGTCCGTCCGTCCGTCCGTCTGTCCATTATAAATTGTAAACACGCTCCAGGCCGCAATTATGAACCGATCGTCACGAAAATTTGTATGGAGGTCGGGTTCAGATCAGAATATATCCCTATTCTTATTGGTGATGATCGTGAAATATTTAGCGGGTGAAATGGACCAAAAACATAATATTTATCCAATTTTCTAGCGACTCTGTAGGTCTCAATAATAGTCCGATCAACGCGTAATTTTAAATAAGGTAAGAGTATATCACAAAGGAGAAGCTTGCAATTTGAGATGGCGATTGGATAATATTTAGAGGGTTAAATGGACCAAAACTTTTGTGTGAAAATTGTGAAAATTTTTAATATACAGCTTATATCTTAATTCCTGGAAGTGAGATATACTTGAAAGTGGAACGCTGGACCTTTCTATTGATGTCAATTATATTGGTGTGTATGATCAGATAACTGAGTTACAGCCTAATATATTCCATTATTTGTTTGTAGTGTAATAATAAACTCGCCAGAAGTCGCAACTATACATCAATAGTCACGAAATTTTGCACCGGGTAAGAGTATAGGTCGAAAAAGATGCATACAATTTTGAATGATGATCTGATATTCTTAAGCGGGTGAAATGTACCATTACTTATGTATGAAAAATATAAAAATTTTATTTTTGGTCGATATTTTAATTCCTTGAGGACATATATATTTCGCAAAGTAGCCTACATATGAAAAAAAAACTACTGACCTTTCCTCTGATGTAAATTGCAATAAAGTGTTTGCTAGATAACAGGCCTACTGCCTAATATATAATGGGTTCTGTCCCAGCAAAATTTATTTGAAGTTGTTCTATGTGAAGTAGTGATTGAATAGCTTTTTTAGAAGCAGTCCACGCAGAGTCATGAAAAATGCATTCCGTTCTTCACATTTTGACAATGTCCGATTTGAATCCATTTCATAAAATTTTCACATTTTAGCAATGCTTACATTTATAACTTTTTGCAAATAAAATTCTTAAGAACGCAAGAAACAATTTATTTTATGGCATTTTAATTGATCAGCAAAATGTTTGTATCCAAAAAGATAATCATAGGTGAAAGAAATATCAGACTGCATATTTGTTTGTAGCCAAAAAAGTAGTTGAATCAAGAGTGCAAGTGATTATGTCTTTTTACGTGAAAGAAGCCAGGATGCAATCAATTTTAGATGTTTTTCACCTATTTTGCATGACTCTATTCAACAAGGGTTTTAAGATGTTTTTGGGTATTTTTGAGCAATAAAAGCTATCTTTCTAGAATAAAGGTATTTGACTTTTATTTGCATTCAGTCGCTTTTTAAAATGATTTATTTGAAATATTCCCTTATTTTATATTCATTATATTTCAATTTCATTAAGATTATAAAATTACTATTTTTTCAAACAAAACATGAGTTTGGTAGAGTTTGAACGAAAGAGGCCATAAATATTAATTAGAAGTTACAACAACTCTTTTAAATATTTTTTCCAAATGGCGCTGAGGTCTCAAATCAGTGAAAATCCTCGCTTAATAGATGTTAAGTTCTCCCATATCCTCAAAATGCATGCTTGCGAATCAATTTTTAAATGAATCGAAAAATCAATTCAAAATACATTCCATGGAATGTATATTTATTCACTACAAAGAACTAACGCAAAATGTGTACTTAAGAAGCAAATTAGACAGTATCCTCACCCTTGTAAAAATCATGACTTCTTTCACGTAAAAAGATGTAGTCCGAAATCACTTGCACTCATGATTCAACTACTTCTTTGGCTACAAACATTTTGCTGGGTGTGTAGAGAACCACATTTTTATCCCATGCTACATATTGTCTCTCCAAAAGTTTATGTAACACCACGAAATATTCGTCCTTGTCCCCTTATTTGGTATGTCAAAATTCATATCTCGACGAGATAAAGCGATTTAGCGATGTGTGTCCGTCCATTAAAAATTGTAAACAAGCTTAAGGCCGCAATTATGGACCGATTGTAACGAATTTTCGGGCCAGAATAGAAATGATTAGTTTTTGCTGATGATCGTGAAATGTTCAGGGAATGAAATGGACCAAAAACAAAATTTTGTAGCGGCTCTGTAGGTCAAAATAATAACCCTCAAAATTTTAAACAAAGTTTGAGTTTATGATGAAGAAGGAGCGTACAAACCAACGTGAAGATCAGATAATGCTTAGCGGGTTAAATGGACTAAAACTTTTGTGTGAAATTGGTAAAAATTTCAATAACGTACCGGTTAAACAACGGAAGTAATAGTACTACATAAGTGGGTTTCATTAGATTTTAGTTTGTGTGAACTAAATTTTTCTTGCCTGCTACAAAAATGACTTAGTCATGCTAGATACTTTTTTGGTTTTGGTCATACGTATTATACATTACATCTCTGATATTTGATAACTAAATTTTCACAATCATTGAAAAGAAGTTCCGTGGAGAGCGATTGTCCAGGGATAGTGGTATGGTATAGGGTATCCCATAGTCGGCTCCGTCCGACTATAGACTTTTCTTACTTGTTTTTTTTCTATCACGGATAATGGAGTTTCCCGGATAATCGATTCAAGGATAATCGAGGTTCAACTGTACACATTTTATTATATGATGACAAATATAATGATACAATGATAAATGTGAATAAGGCAGCGACAAATTAGCCTTTCAAAAATATTTCAAACACATCTGATTATGATCGCAAGTCCATATATTAAATTCAAAATATATTTTTGTAAAAACAGGAGATATGTAAACCATTTATTATAATTTTCGTTGCTACTAATTATCCTACCAATTATAAAGAACTCACAAAAAAAATAATTTCATACTCCCATTTACTTATAGTCCGTCTAGACGGTATGAATTAATTCGTAATTACTAGTTGTCTGGAACAATGCTTAATATCCATTAAAAGGTCCTTTAGAGAGTTTTCATTGATTTACATGCCACAAATTGACACAAATTACATTGAAACGAGCAACGACTGCAATAGCAGCATCAACAGCAAAATAGGCATTTAATTTCTAATTATTCTCTCGAGCGCCTGATTAACAAAAACCAGTTTAAATGTTTGTGCATGTGTGTATAGATCTCAATTTGTACAAAATGATAAATGAATTTAAAATTAAAATGCCACAGCATTTGATTTCATTCTCCTTTTAAAGGCAAATCTCAAACTTGCCATCTTGAAATTCGCCCTTGTTACACAGATCCCGTATGAATTGATTAGTGCCATACTACAATTTGTTGAATTTATTGCGTTGCTGGAAATCCATGCAGCGTCTGGAATAGCTTTGTATACAACGGAATCCATTACGTAGTTCACTGAAATAAAAAACAGAAAACCACCGGTCAATGACAATCAGAAAAGAAACAAAAAACCTCGAACGACAAAGAGACACTGAAATGTGGATTAAGAAGTTAGAAGGAAGATTTGGTGTCAAGAGACGACAAATCGTATCCAATTTAAAAAAGTTTGACATTACGACAACAGACATTTGATACTCCTCATAGAATATGAAGAAGTTTAAGTGAATGGGTTTTATGCACATTTTCACATTATTGCATTGTTGTTAGCATTGTGTGTGTTGTGTGAAGCAACCCTGTTACACATGGCATCTTTGGTGTAGTCCAAAATTGAATGTCACCTACTTAACAGCATAATAATTTAACAAGTTTTTTTTTTGTATTTGCAAGGAAAGCTATTGTACCCAAGCTGGCCACTTGAATGACATGGTAATAAATATTTATTGTGGACATAGGTAAACTATCACTGGAGGTTGTAATGCAAAGTCGAAAAAGTTACGAAGATTATTTGTCGAAATCTGTTTGTTCGCTGTGTTGACAATACAAACAGTCTCTTTTCAATGTTGTCAATAAAAACAATTTACAAGTGGACTAAATACACTTTGCAAAATTATTACGCAATAATTGGTAAAAAAGAGTAAAGGTGTTGAATGAAAGTGTTACTTAGCTGGCTTTTTACAGAACATTTGTTCCATAAGACGAACTAAGAACAGACCACAAATCCTCTTTGTTTGCTGCTGTGTTTTCTCAATCTGGGATATGGAGTTTTTTGGTTATTTATACTATGTAGTATTATATTTTTTGTTAAAAAACACTTCCTAAAATACTTCTTGGTGGGCCTAAAATGTGTGACACTTGTCCGTGAACATCGGTGTTAGTTGTTGATGGTATTAAATGTGAATCAAATGGAAAGTTTCCGATTTAGGTACTTACGTATCTCCTTACAAAAGATTTATTCAAAAAGCTCTATATATAACTCGTTATTCGAAGTTTTTTGCACACTAGTTGCGGTAGTGGAATGCACAGTAGTCGAAGTGAAAAATTTTCATACACTTGTTTAACATTTTTCTTCCAAAATGTCATATTCTTTGAATATCAGGTTTCTTTTTGGATACAAATATTCCCAGTTACAAAAACATTCCTCCAATTTACTGAGCACTACAAATGCTACAACACTCCTCCAATTTACTGAGCACTACAAATGCTTCATAAAAATTGTCAAATGCTACATAAAAATTGAAGATCTATCGAACAAAAATTGTGCACTTGTGCCAAACTTATGCTTTATAATGCACACGGTTTTGTGCTATTCAGGGTGATATCATTCTGATATAAACTTATATATGAGTGAAAGAAATAAAAAAGTTTCCATGAAGCCGTCCCGAAAATGTCAGATAATGTACAATGTCAGATAACACTGTGTGTAATTTTTGAAGTCAAGTTTTATTAACCATATTCTGACTCCACAGTGTGAAAGAACACCAAAAATGAGAAGACACGTGTCTCGCCGTTTTTCACTATCTCATCAACTTTCACGGTTATATGCCTCCAAAAGTTTGAGGCTTTGATGTAAAAAGGGTCATTTAGTCAGGACTATATCTTCCAAACCGTTCGGAAATTTGAATTTATCTCAGAGGCAAAGTTGTAGCTCTTGTCTTAAAGAACAAAAAATGTGAACACATATAATACATTAAACTTCATCTGCAAGGTCAAAATCGCCATGGTCAAATTTCTTTTAAAAATTTTCTCAAGTTTTGTTATACAGCTATCAAGCCGATCAAATTTGAAACAAACAATCAACTACAAAAATGTACCTCAGATCTCGGTAAACAACTTTCTAGAATAAACAAACTCTGTAGAAACGGATCTTAATGGTAAAAATAGCAAAACAATTGCAATTTTTATCCTCTTTTCTAGGATTCTGCTCCATAGATATTAAACCGTTCAAAATTCAAGAAAGCAATCAACCACAATAACGTAGCAAAGGCATCAATATCAACTTTCTGGAATATGCGAAATGTCTATGAACGGTTCTTAATGGTAAAAATAGCAAACATCTTTTGAAAATATCCAATTTTTATACTTTTTTTCTCCGAATCTGGTGCAAAGATACGCAACCGCCCAAAAATTAACGATACCGTCAACCACAAAAATGTACCTAAGATTTCTACAAACAAGTTTCTAGAACAAATGAAGATTCTAGGAACGATTCTTCAAGCTCAAAATTCGATTATTTTAGATCATTTTTTCCTGTTCAGGTCCGTAAATAACAAACCTTTCAAATTTCCTTGAGTTTTTAACAGTTTGTTATTTCCAAACCTGAGCAGGGGGAATGTTAAAAAAATTGTTCGTTAATTTCAGCCCAAAGAATCAATCCTAGAATCTTCACATGTTCTAAAAGTTGTTGTAGGTACATTTTTGAGGTTGACGGTATCCTTAATTTTTGGGCGGTTGCGTATCTTTGGACCAGAGTCGGAGAAAAAAGTATAAAAATTGGATATTTTCAAAAGATTTTTGTTATTTAAGAACCGTTCATAGACATTTCGCATGTTCCAGAAAGTTGTTTATTGATGCCTTTGCTACCCCAGCAAAATAAATTGGAAGTAGTGCAATGTAGACTAGTTCTTTCACGGCATGTTTTTATGCAGTTCAAACGGAGTCGTGAAAAAGGCACTCCATTCCTCACATTTTAACTGCATTTGGATGCAATCCAAAGAATCACATCCATTTGTCACAGTTTAACAACATCCGGAGGCAGTTCAACGGAGTCGTGAAAAAGGCACTCCAATTCCTCACAATTTAACAGCATCCGGATGTAGTGCAAACGGTGTCGTGAAAAAGGCACTCCGTTCACTACATTTTATTAGCAGTTGTTAGAGATCCCTACATGTACATAAATCAGTTTATACATCTCTACAGGCAGCGGAATAAAAGAGATAATCACGTTAACATTTCCAAACATTTGTTAATACAAACTAAATAATATTTAATTTGTGAACATTTTTCCGGTAACTCACGAGAAGAAAATTTCCCAATGGAGTGCTGTTGGAGTACATGTCGAAATCTTAACTGGTGATGGGAAGACAATATCAAACCCATTTAGCAGAAGAAGCAAAAGCACTAAAGGCCTGCGTACATAAGCTGCCTTGCCTGTTTACCTTGCTTACTTCTGATAAAAGAATAAAAAAGAAAAGGGCAACCCAGTTCGAAATTTCCTCGGCCTTCTTTATTCTTTTATTTTTATTATGTCAAAAATGAAGCAGGAAAGCAAGGCAATCAGGCAGAGCAGCTTATGTACGCAGGCCTTTAAGCTTGGATTAAATAAAGAGCGGAGGAAAACACATGTTTGCTATTGAATTCAATAGAGAATTTTCATAATTTATGTTAATTTAATAAAGTTATTAATATTTTTGTTTTACACAAATAATAAATGCATTTTATTTTGTTATTCAAAACACGTGCTCTGGACAGCCTCCTATTCTACCCCAAAGGGTCAGTTACAATGCAATGCCAAAGGGTCAGTTAAAATGCAGTGCCAAAGGTTCAGTTAAAATGCAATGCCAAAGGGTCAGTTAAAATGCAGTGCCAAAGGTTCAGTTAAAATGCAATGCCAAAGGGTCAGTTAAAATGCAGTGCAATGGAGTGCCTCTTTCCGGGGTCACTCCCTTGTAAAAATCATGAGTGAAAATGCATAATTTGATGCACTTCCAAATCACTTGTACATATCATTTAACTGCCTCTTTGGAGGCAAACTTTTCGCTGGGACACTATTGTGGTTGATTGTTTTCTTGAATTTTGAACGGTTTAATATCTATGGAGCAGAAGCAGAGAAAAGAGGATAAAAATCGCAATTGTTTTGCTATTTTGACCATTAAAATCCGTTTCTACAGAGTTCGTATATTCCCAGCAAAATAAATTGGAAGTAGTGCAATGTAGACTAGTTCTTTCACGGCATGTTTTTATGCAGTTCAAACGGAGTCGTGAAAAAGGCACTCCATTCCTCACATTTTAACCGCATTTGGATGCAATCCAAAGAATCACATCCATTTGTCACATTTTAACAACATCCGGAGGCAGTTCAAGGGAGTCGTGAAAAAGGCACTCCAATTCCTCACAATTTAACAGCATCCGGATGCAGTGCAAACTGAGTCGTGAAAAAGGCACTCCATTCACTACATTTTATTAGCAGTTGTTAGAGATCCCTACCTGTACATAAATCAGTTTGTACATCTCTACAGGCAGCGGAATACATTTCCAAAAAGAGATAATCGTGTTAACATTTCCAAAAATTTGTTAATACAAACTAAATAATATTTAATTTGTGAACATTTTTCCGGTAACTCACGAGAAGAAAATTTCCCAAAGGAGTGCTGTTGGAGTACATGTCGAAATCTTAACTGGTGATGGGAAGACAATATCAAACCCATTTAGCAGATGAAGCAAAAGCACTTAAGCTTGGATTAAATGAAGAGCGGAGGAAACACACATGTTTGCGATTGAATTCAATAGAGAATTTTCATAGTTTGTGTTAATTTAATAAAGGTATTAATATTTTTGTTTTACACAAATAATAAATGCATTTTATTTTGTTATTCAAAACACGTGCTCTAGACTGCCTCCTATTCTACCCCAAAGGGTCAGTTAAAATGCAATGCCAAAGGGTCAGTTAAAATGCAGTGCCAAAGGTTCAGTTAAAATGCAATGCCAAAGGGTCAGTTAAAATGCGGTGCAATGGAGTGCCTCTTTCCGGGGTCACTCCCTTGTAAAAATCATGAGTGAAAATGCATAATTTGATGCACTTCCAAATCACTTGTACATATCATTTAACTGCCTCTTTGGAGGCAAACTTTTCGCTGGGTTCTAGAAAGATGTTTACTGAGATCTGAGGTTGGTTGTTTGCTTCAAATTTGATCGGTTTGAAAGGTATATAAAAAACTTGAGAAAAAATTTTAAAAGAAATTTGACTATGGCGATTTTGACCTTGCAGATGAAGTTTGATGGATTATATGTGCTCACAATTTTTGTTCTTTAAGATAAGAGCTACAACTTTGTTCCGAGATAAATTCAAATTTCCTAACGGTTTGGAAGATATAGTCCTGACTAAATGACCCTTTCTACATCAAAGCCTCAAACCTTTGGAGGCCTATAACCGCGAAAGTTGATGAGATACGAAAAAACGGCGAGACACGTGTCCTCTCTTTTTTGGTCTTCTATCACGCTGCGGTGTCAGAATATGGTTAATAATTATCGTGTTGCACAGTGTAATGTACATAAAATGTCTAACTAACTATGTATGTTGATTTTTGGTTGGCTAGAAATTGGGAGGTACTGTTATATAGGGGTTATTATAAAACAAGGACCTATGTTGACAGTTTTTGATGGGAGCCTATAATGTCAAATAACTCCTAATTCGGTTAAAAATTGTAGTTAGAATCCTCAAAATACCGAAAATCAGCTAGTTCGGAGGTATGTGGGGTAAACGAAAATATTAACTTAAATGAACAATTTTTGTTGGCTTACAGACAGTTCGTCCAACAAATAAAGCTAAGGTACGGAAAATCGGAAGGTTTGTTTTGGGGCTATACCAAAACATGGACCTACGTTCGGTTAAACACTTTAAGTAAAATCCTCAAAGTACCGAAAATCGGGAAGTATCGTTATATTGGGGCTATATTGAAAATTGTCAAATTACAGTTAGTTCGGTTAAAAATTTGAGCAAAAATTGCCAATTACTGAAAATTGGGAGGTACCGTTATATGGTAGCTATATCCGAACATGGACCTATGTTGACAATTTTTATGGAGAGGTGTTGTGACCACTAAGAACTTCAAATGTCAAATTACTGCTAGTTCGGTTAATATTGTAGTTAAAATCATCAAATCACTGAAAATCGGGAGGCACTTTTATTTGGGAGCTTTATCAATACATCGACCTTTCTTGACAATTTTTGGTGGAGAGGTGTGGTGACCAATAAGAATTTTAAATGTCAAATGTTCAAATTACAGATAATTCGGTTAAAACTTGTAGGTAAAATTCTCAAAATACCGAAAATCCGTTATACCGAGGTACCATTATATGGGGGCTATTCCAAAACATTGATCTATGTCCACTAGTTTTGTTATATAAGTTTATTGACACTTCAGAACCCTAAATGTCAATTTATAGCTAAATCGGTCTGAAAATGTAGCTAAAAACTTCAAAATACCGTAAATCGGGGGTACCGTTATATGGGGGCTATACCAAAACGTGGACCTATGTCCACAACTTTTGTTATATAAGTTTATTGACACTTAATAACCCTAAATGTCACCTTATAGATAAATCGGTCTGAAAATGTAGCTAAAAACGTCAAAATATCGTAAATCGGGGGGTACCGTTATATGGGGGCTATACCAAAACGTGGACCTATGTTCATAATTTTTTCGAATATAAGTTTTTTGGTCAGTAAGAACCCTAAATATCAAATTATAGCTAATTCGGTCTAGAAATGTGACTTAAAACGTCAAAATACCTGAAATCAGGCGGTAACGTTATATGGGGGCTATTCCAAAACATGGACCTTTGTCCACTAGTTATATAAGTTTACTGACATTTAAGATCCCTAAATGTCAATTTATAGCTAAATCGGTCTGAAAATGTAGCTGCGTGGACCTATGTCCACAAGTTTTGTTATATAAGTTTATTGACATTTAAGAACCCTGAATGTCAAATTATAGCCACATCGGTCTGAAAATGTAGCTAAAAACATAAAAATACCGTAAATCGGCGGTACCGTTATATGGCGGCTATACCAAAACGTGGACCGATATAGGCCATCATCGAACTTGACCTGCCTGCAAACAAAGGACGCATTTTCCCAAAATTTCAGCGTCCTATCTCCATTTTTGTGGATGCTAGAGTGATTACCACAGACGGACGGACGGAAGGACGGACGGACGTGCACAGATCGACTCAGAATTTTACCCTGATCAAGAATATATTTACTTTATAGGGTCAGAAATGAGTGGAGGTAATAAAAAGTTTCCATGAAGCCGTCCCGACTATAGCCTTTGCTCACGTATTTTCAATATCTCAATTCCTTCAAATAGAAATGTTCACTTTTGTTGCTCTGCTTTAGCAAACAAAATTAGAAATTGAAAAAAGAAAAACAATACTAAAATTTGATGCGTCTACGAAAGATTTGAAGAGTTACCATCGTAATTTGTAGACATCGATTATTGTATTTTTGTCGCGGGCTGGGAAAACAGTTGCAAGTGTCGGAGATTTTAGAATCCACAAAGAAACATGGGATGGGCTGATTGACTTTGCGGCGACAAAAACATGATAGTTTGCACCACCAAGATTAAACCCCTTCATACGCATAATACATCATAGGATCAACTCTCAAGAAAACCAAGTGAGTTTTTTGGAGGTACAATCGTTTCGAGAAGTAAAGTTTTGCGGCATATTGAAAGTAGTTAATAAATTAGATACTGAAACAACACGAAATCTGGAGACAGCGAAACACTCTCAGCCAATGACTGTACAAAAAAGCGAAGCAGGAGCGATGGATTTAAATGTCATATGAACAGATTCCCAACTGTATAGTTGAATAGCATTTTCGTAGGTGATAAACGAAGTTTTTGATGTTTTTAGCGTATTTGTTTAGCGTTTATTTCACTGACCTAATTAACACAGTCTACACAAAAAATCTTTTAAATGATCTATATAATTATTATTATGTAGGTCGGGATCATCAAAAAATTTAGCAAAGGCTATAGTCGGGACGGGGCCGACTATTTTATACCCCTGTGCATAAGCTTTTCACTGTTGAACATTGTGCTTCTTTCTCAGGGATACCCTTTCGTGATGATCCGATAAAAATTGCGACATGTAGCGTAGTCACAAAAAAAATTTAAAATTTGATGCATTACGGACTGTTGTGATATCTCCCTTGTTTGACCACCTTCGACAACCCAATTTGCTTAAATGTAAAACCGATATTTTCTTCTTACATTGATAGGATTTCGCGTTGGAATACCCTTCTAGAAGCCAAGAAATTCGCAAAAGAATACAACTTTGAATTTTACTTCACATGAATTTTTGTCCATTTGGACTCCTGAATATTATCCGGTCATCACTGTGGCACTCGCATCAACACCCAGACAAGAGACAAGCATTTTGGTATTATTTCGATGCGTTACGAACTTTTTGACCGCCGGCGTTAAGTCCGCCCCCATAGCGGACATAAGGCCTATTGGGCGTTATGTCTGTTTTCCGAAATCAATGATTTTATGTATACGTTTGTTTTTCGAAAATTTCATGTGACACCGCGAAATATTCGTCGTAGACCTCCCAAAAATTATATCTCGACGAGATAACCCGATTTTGAGATGTGTGTCCGCCCGTCCGTTTATTAAAAGTTGTGATCACGCTACAGGTCGCAATTATAAACCAACCTTCAGGAAATTTTGTATGGAGGTCGGGTTCAGACCAGAATAGACACCTACAGTTTTTGGCGATGATCCTGAAATATTTGGGGGATGAAATGGACAAAAACACAAAACTTGTATCCAATTTTGTAGCGGCTTTGTAGGTCGCAATGGTAGTCTGATCGGCACGAAATTTTATGTGAGGTTTGGCTTGTAATTTAACGTGAAGATATAATATTTAGCGGAACTTTTGTGTGAAAATTGGTAAAGTTTTTAGTGAAATCACTATATCTTTATTCCTGGAAACTATATTAAAACCATGTAAGTTATATTTAGAAGAGGAATGCTTGACCTTTTCATTGATGCTAATTATGTTGATGTACGTGGTCAAATAGCAGAGTTACAGCCTAGAATAAACAGGGATCCCCTGTTTTAATTGTGAGTAGTGTAACCCTAATAGGTTTGGAAAAGGATAGTGCCAATAATGAGGATAATATTTAAAGGATAAAAACTACCATAATTTTGACCATGTTGTCGGAAAAATATCCAAATATAATTTTTGTGCATATTGTAAATTCGGTGGGCCATATTCCAAAAAATTTGGAACTTGAATCTTGAAAACCAACTCTTGACCTCTCCATTGTTGAAAATTACATCAATATAACGGTTAATAACGGAACTACTGCCTAAAATATACATAAGTAGGTAAAAAGTAATGTAATACCTCGAAATATTGTTATACCCTCCACCATATGGAGGGTATAATTAAATTTGTCATTTCGTTTGTAACCCATCGAAATATTCGTCTTTAGACCCTATAAAGTATATATACATATTATTGATCAGCATTAAATTCTAAGTCGATCTAAACATGTCCGTTTGTCCGTTCGTCCGTCCATCAGTCTGTTGAAATCAAGATACAGCTCGCATTTTTAAGATAGAGCGTCAAAATTTGGTACAGAAGTTTTAATTACTTCCAGGATGGTTGGTATTGAAAATGGGATATATCGGTCCACGTTTTGATATAGCCCCCATAGAACGGTACTTTGCCCCAGAAATTTGTCGGTATAGGTCCACGCCTTCATATAGCCCCCATAGAACGGTAACTCCCGATTTTCGGTATTTTGAAGGTTGTGGCCACATTTTTTTTTATTTATTTTGCTTCTTTCGAAAATATGTATCGATTTACAAAAAATAATAATTATTATAAATTCATAAATTATTTCTTAAAGAAAGACAAAATAATATATTAATATTTCGACAATAACTTTACAAGTTGTCTGTCTAACACGTTATACATTTTTTGTTAATACGATTATAATGGATGTGGAATTAAAGTGATCTCATCGGATATAAATTAAAATTCTTCGCGAATTATGCATTTTCTATTATTGAGAGCTATTCTCACATAATTGTACAGGTTTTCAAAAGCATTTTCTGTAATTCCATTTAAAACATTGATTACATCAATTTCATCGAGATATATACTTCCGAAGTAGTGTATCCTAATGTCACTAAAAATTGGGCATTTGGCTAAGAAGTGTTGCATATTTTCTATTTTTCTTGTGTTGCATAATGTACATTGGTTGCTTTCTGCATTAACCGATGTATTGCTATTCAATGGCAATATATCTGCCCTCGTTCTCATGATGATGGAAATTTTGTCTATGTTCCATATATTAGCCATATAAGTTACGCCCACATCTGGATTGAGGAAACGATAGAATCTGGTTACACTGTTATTTGCCTTTTCTTTCTTATGAATATAACTTTGTGTTTTAAGTTGATTTATCATAGAATTTGTTTGCAATATCCAGTCTATTGAAGCTGTGCTCGTAGTTGACGTAATATTATTTTGAGCTGCCAAATTTGTTAATGCTTTTGCTCAGAATATTCTCTTTTCCCAAACTTTTAAAGCTAGTATATGAGGTAGACGTTGGATTTTGTATTTGTATATCACATTCTGAATATAATCGACATGTAGTTTAAGTGTGTAAAAGTGGTTGTCCTGTATATCTGTTTCCAAGGACAGTATGTAATTCGGTATAGAATCAGGTAATCGCAATACTCTTTTCAAAAAATATCTCTGTAGTTTGTCAACCTCGTCAAACCATCCGACTTGTGCCGCATACGCCTGGGTCGTTCTACAAACACGCAGAAAGATTTTCCACTTTGCTACTAGTGATATTTGTGGTTTATTTAAAATTTCCTTCCACGTTGCGTTAATACATGTTTTCGACTTAATATTTCTATTTAAAACATGCTTCGTGAAAGTCATTTCTGGTGTTAAGATTACCCCAAGGTAACAAAACTCATTAACGATTTCAATATCTTGGTTATTATACTGCCACTTCTCATCGGCAGATAAGCGGCCGCAATTTCGAAATACCATAATCTTAGATTTTGCCAAATTTACTACCATGTTCCATTGCTTACAATAATCCTCCAATTTCATTATCATACTTTGAAGTATCTTCTTATCATCAGCTAATATGACAATGTCATCAGCATACAGCACTACACGGACATTTAAGGTATCTATCATTAAGCCTCCTTCCAACCATTCATGAATGTCATTTATATAAAGTGTAAAAAGTAGTGGCGATAGCAAAAATCCTTGACGAACTCCAGTGTATGTGTTGAAATGGTCCGATACTGAATTTCCTGTCCATACAACAGCGTTTGTGTTTTTGTATATATTTTCTATGAGACTGACAATTTTTGTTGATAAACCTATATTGTGTAGCTTATATATCAGAAGTTTTCTAGAAATCATATCGAACGCGGCTGAGAAATCTACAAAGAAAGCGTAAACCTTTTTCTTTTGATTTAGTTTTAGATGTACAATACACGCAGAAAAATTTATGTTAGAAATATGTTTGCATCCAAACAAATATATGTTTGGGACCGGTTGCAAACAAATATATGTTTGGCTCCAAACATAATATTTTTGGGTCCAAACAAATATATGTTTGCAACATTTTGTAACATATCTCAAATTGATATGTTTGGGTAAAACATATTTTTTATGTTAGAACATTTTTTTCATGGGTGGAGAGAGGATGTTTGTCAACGAGAGTAATAACAGTGCTCTCGCGGCTGTGGAAGCTGCTTTATAATAAAGAGTTGTGTGTATTGTATAATAGAAGACGTAGAAGCGAAGAAGGGGGCTTTGGTGGCATGTATGCGTCAAACTCGTGTGTTTCTTGTTTTGTTGTTGTTAACCAACGAAGAAGAAAAGAAGAAATGATATGAATTTTATTTTTTTCTTTCTTCAGTGTTTTAGTTGCCTTTGTAGAGTCAAGACGGTAAAGTGAGTGAATAAATCAGTGTTTTGTGTTTTCTCAAAGAAATTGTGTTTTTAGTAAATTAAATGCCCAATACATTTTATAATTGAATCGGAAAGTTGAATGGAATTATTTTATTGAACAAGGAAGAAATCGCATTTAATATTGGTAATTACATACATACTTATGTATATTTTAAATATGGCATATCCATATTTATTTATTACATTACATAATCATTTGATTCTAGATGCCGATTCCCCGCTGATGATTTCAACTAAGAGGACAATTTGTTTTATTTCACAACTAAGGAGAAGCGTTCAACTACGTTTCTATATATTTTTCCTTTTTAAAAGTGTGACTACAAATTATTTCAATCAGTTTTTCTTTCATTAATGTGTGTTATGTATTTCTTTGGAATTTTGTATGTACCTATGTGTTTGTTGTTCTTTTGCCTTTTAATAAAAACCACAACATTTGTGTGTATACTATAGAGATAGCCAGTGAGCTCTTACTGAGAGCAAGTGAGCACACATTTTAAAGTGTTTTACATTGAATTTTACGCTCCCTTGCTCTCAGTAAGCGCCCACTGGTGCATGTGTTTGTTTTTTTTTGTGCCTTTTGGGTTTGTATTTTTTTGCACCCAAACATATAAAATGTTTGCACCCAAACATAAAATTGTTTCCACCCAAACATATCTTTGTTTGCACCCAAACATATATATCTTTGCACCCAAACATAAATATCTTTGCACCCAAACATATATATGTTTGCACCCAAACATATATTTGTTTCCACCCAAACATATATATGTTTGCACCCAAACATATATTTGTTTCCACCCAAACATATATATGTTTGCACCCAAACATATATTTGTTTCCACCCAAACATATATATGTTTGCAGACCCAAACATATATTATGTTTGGGACTGTTGCAAACATATATATGTTTGCTGCAAAATATGTTTGGGACATATGTTAGAGAGGCCGATTTTTTTTTGCGTGTAGATGCCAAGTTAAAAACATTATCCACAGTTGAATAGCCTGGCCTGAAGCCAGCTTGGAATTCATTCAAAATATTGTTGTTTTCTATCCAAAGTTTAATACGATTGTTTAGAATTCCCATAAGTATTTTGGAAGACGTGTTCATGAAGGATATAATTGCATAGTTGGTTCACATCTCCTTTTTTGTGGATTGGGAATATGACAGATTCTTCTATTATATCGTCTATCTGTCCTGTATTAAATATTATATTGTATTGCAATGCGAGCTCAGCCAAGAATTCATCAGGTGCATTCTTGAAGAACTCATAAGGCACTCTATCGATTCCTGGGGCCTTATTATCTTTTGTGCTTTTTAATATTACTTTTATTTCAATTACCTCGATGTCCCTGTCTAAATGATATTCAGAGCGATAGAGAACAGCATATTGAAAGTGTTCCGCGAATTGTTGCTGATTTAATAACTTGTCAAAATATGTTCTGAACTCCTGTGCTGATATATTTTGCCCGATCTGTAGATGTTGTCCCCGTAACTGCCCCGCAATTTTCCATCATTGTCTGCTATCTGAGGTATTGGAGAGTTCTACCTCCAGTTCTCTTATATACTCTCTTTTCCTTTCACTACACGTTGTTTTATACGCACTTAGAGCTTCTGTGTATTTCGATTTATCGTCTTGCATATTTGTTTTTCTATAAATACTAGCTGACCCGGCCCGCATTGCTCGCCCGTTTTTGAGGTCCCGGTATAAACATTTACAACTACAACTTTTTTCTACAACGGATTTCTACTACCAACACACCAACTAATGATGTAGACCACAATTACCAATGTCATGTTTACCAATAATAATATCTGAAATTTCACGTTTTGGTCAAAACAGCTGTGGAGGAGGTCACCCGAGACCACTACTTCCCGTTATACTATGAAAATTTGCATTGAAAGCTGTTATTTCGATATTTTGAAGAACTTTGGCTGATTTCCCAATCGATTGTTTTGGAATTTTGGTCAAGTGCCATTTCAAATTATCGGAATTTTACTGTGAAAATTGTGAAGTTGACCGCAATGTCTAACTTATTGAAGCAAATTTTTATAGCGCTTTTAAAGACACGCGTACTAACATTACGGATATTATCTGCAATTATACATTTTTGAGAAAAAAAAATTGTGGACCGCGATATTTCACTTCCGCGATGATCATTTAGGGTCAGGGTAATAATTACCATAGCATTGCAAACAATTTTTAAACAATAGGTTGAAAAATACCTTCGATTTCACGTTTTGTTAAAAAAAATTGTGTGGGAGGTACCCTGGTCACTCCATTGACCACTATAAAAACTAGTTAAAAACCTATTCTCAGACCTACAAACTCCACATACAAAATTTCATCAAATTCGGTCCAGCCGTTTCGGAGGAGTTCAAAGCCGAACACCGTGACAGGAGAATTTTATATATATACTAGAAGACCCGGCGAACTTCGTCTCGCAGACACGCATGGAAGTTTAAACATACATATATTCTTTTAGATAGCTATCTCATGAACATGGGAATCGATTCTTTGTTTTTAAATATTAAAGACGATGTAGAATGTACTGAACCCTACGAAATGAAAGCTATTATAAATAGAAATTATGGTCAGAACATCTGTGATGGGGTACTTTTTCTTTGAGGTGAAATTATTAAAAAAATTAGGAAGGGAACGAAATTTATACATTTGTTGAGGTTAAAAAATGGGTTTATTTAACACTCTCCGTCCGTTATTTGAAACGAAAGTAAAGCTCGCATTGGGATATATAACTATCTTGCAAAAAAATTCAGTATAGGTAAACATTTTATATACGTACAATAGAATGGAGGGTACCGTCATATTTTCGGTATTTGTTATACCCTACACTATAGATAAATTGCCATTTGGTTGGTAACACATCGAAATATTAGTCGGATATCATAAAATTCCATAGATAGAACTTTATAATTTGGTACGTTCGTTTTTTACTTGGGATTGAAAATTACTTATACCGGTTCACGTTTTGATATAGCCCTTTGTTATTTAATTTTCGTTGATGCTACAAAACCTTTCCCAAAAATGTGTCAGTGCAGGTCCACGTTTTGATATAGCACCCATGGATTAGTACCTCCCGTTTTTCGATATTTTGAAGGTTTGAGCCTCATTATTACACCGAAATGACGGTTTAATCTTCGTGATTGCTACAAAACTTTCTTTCAGAAATTGGTCTGTACAGGTCACTTGTTAAAATAGACGCCAGATAATCGCTATTGAACGCTTTTCGGTATTTTTATGATTTTAGCTGCGTCAATCTACAGCAGTGGACACGATCCTTTATGTAGTCTTCGTTGGGGAAAAAATATACAATATTCCTGAAGACAGTTGTTGGTATAGGTCCGCGCCTTGCTATAGTCTCCATAGAACTGATTTTTGGTATTTTGAACATTTCACCAACATTATCCAACCGAAATGGCTAAAATGATAATGGTTAAACTTACCGCCATTTTAACTATTTTGGTGGTGGCCTCGCTATGCAAAGCAAACGGATATAATGCGATACATGATCTTCGGTAGAGGTAAAACCTTTCCTGCACGTTTCCATATAGAATAACAATGTCCGATATTTCATATTTTTGTGGATTAATGTACCAAAAATTCGTATTTGGGTTTCTTCCTTGTTTGCAGATTTTTATATTTTAATGCCCAAAATCTCGCCATTTGAACACTTCGATAGAGTTTATTCGAATTTTCTCGAGGCGCTGTAATGCGTGAAAAAATATCACAACTACATACATATGTATGTATGTATGTACATAATATGTATGTATATAAAAAGCATTTTTTGTCGTTACTCACAGTTTTAAAGAATGTCATTTACACTGAAATGTATCTAGTATTTCAGATAATCCTCCAAAAATGATTGCACGCCACATCGCTAATAATTGTTTATAATTTAATTTTTGTATTTCTTTTACAACAATTTCAATTCAAATCAAATTTATTGCAGTAAATAAAATAATTATTTAGAACTTTCAAATGTTGACAAAACTGAATTATGAAATGTCACATGCAGTTTGCGCAAAGATGTAAATACATTAAGATTGGAAAACTCAATTTTTAACATTAGTCAATAGATGGAGTTAAGCTCTGTTGTTACGATATCATAACAACATTCTGTTGTGTAGTTAGCCATTTCAGGTGATTTTAACCGCTAAGTTCATACTCAATAAACTGGAAACTGCTATGGAATACAATCCTGAGTCCAACTTTTTGCTTTCCTACAATTTGTATAAGCCGAATTTCGCTTTAATGGGGGGTTTATCATTAACATACCCCTGTTGTTGGTAAAATGTTTATATACTTTGTTTCATAAACATTTGTGCATTATGCATCTTTTCCAGTCTTTACAGTTCTATGTCTTTGGATTGTGCATATATAGGTATCGCTAAAAACTGACAAAAAGTGCAAAGACAAAGTAATCAACAATAACAGCTCCAAAGAAATGTATGGGAAATTTGAATTTTTTAAAAATATTTTTTGCATTTTTTCGCAGATTTTCGCGATTTTTTTTAGGTTTTATCCTTTTCTGTCATGAGACGATTCCGAATAGGTGCTAATTGTCAAAATCTGTTCAGCCGTTCTTGAGTTATAAGCGTAGTAACTAACATCATCCTTTTTTATATATATAGATGAGGAAAAGTCAAAATTTTTTAGTTTCCATGAAGCCAAGGTTTGCACTATTATAATACGCGAACTATTGTAGTTTACCAGTAACTATGACTATTGCTGGATTATTTTAGATGTTTTTGTACAAAGCTCAAAAATTTAGCAAAAAAATTTAATTTACGTGGTAGTTACGACCGCGTAAAGGAAAAAACATAGGTAAAAACACGTTGAAGCTAAACAGGTTTTTTACATTGCTATTCGATTTCTGATTAAACCATTCAAATGACGGACATCTGTCCAAAGTAAAAGTAGGAGAATACAAAATGAAGATTACACTTCTAATGTATTACTTTCCAAAATTTCCACTGCATCCACCTTTTATGGATGCTGACATTTTGAAGCCGGATTTCAGGTGTTTTTTGTATTTTTTATGTAACTGGGACGCGCATTCGGATATTTCAAAAAACCAATTATAGGATTAAAGAACTCGCGATTTCGCATAATCTGATATGTATATTGAGTATGTAGACCACACAGCAGCAGAGTAATCTACTGCCAAAGGCCAAAATTTAGTGTGATATTTTTTCTAAAAAACCTATTTTTGGGTACAGTATTTACAATATCGTTTTGAGTGCGCTGGTACCCCGCGATATTTTAGTTTTTCGACGATCCGGATCATATGAATCACAGATCATAAAAATCCATCTACTAGAACGGCGGAAATGGCTACTGCAAAAATTTAAAAGTTTGCGAAAAATGTTTTTCAAAATATCGCTGACTAATTCGCGTGTTATGTTGATCGTTTCCATTTCAATGAAGAAAGTGAATCATCACTCGCGTTTGTGCGAAAACAGCTGTTTGAAAAATTTAGTGGCGTGGGAGCTGTATCCGATTTATCCAAAAAATACTGTGTGATGCTACATCCACGGTTCTTGATGGATTTTATTGAAATATGTTTAGATCGATGTATTTTTTCACGGTTGATAGTGAAATCGGATGCGCATAAAAAGTGTATGCACTTTGTGCAAATTATAAGCGTTATACAGTTTGTTGCACACTAAACTGCAGACGATGCTACATCTTAGCGGCCAAAGTAAATCCTGGCAAATGTGTACAAATTAAAAGAGAAGAATTCGCTGTATTGGTAAACCGCATGCGCATCAAGTGATTTTGAGGATTTCGCGCTTTACACGCATTTCAAAATGAACATTACCCGATACAATTTTATTTCAAGATTATACCCCATTTAAAGGAACCCAACATTTATTTGAAAGATATCCATATCTTCTGCTAGATGTTAGCGTGTTTTCGAGAAGTGATTAGAATAAAAAAAGTGATTTATTACTGAAATTTAACTAAAATAGAAGAAAAACTCCGACCTATTTTTCTTACATTTTGTTCAACTAACTCACAAAATAAATTTTAATAAATATTTTCTCTTACAAAAATTTTATAAATTTCCTCAATATATTTTTTTGTTTTCGCTATAATATGAAAACCACTAAACGGATTTGTATAGTTTTGGTTTCATTTGAATCTTCGCGATGTATAGATTACGTACATATTTTTATATATTTTTCAGACGCATAAGCAGGTTGAATTTTATTAAAACATGTTGCAAACTACCAATTGTTTGGAATTCTTTCCTAATTTCCGCGAAAATGCACAACTTTTTCACTAAAGTTATGGGACCTCAGTAAACATATAGTATGTAGGGAGCCCCTAATTAAGAGAGTTTCTCAATATAATGATTAGAGTCTTTTAAAGATTTTTTTCTTTTTATCAGAATTGAAACCGCCATAACTTTTGCGCGCAACAACCAAAATTAGTATCACGAACAGATTTAAGAATGGCATTTTTTTCCCAATCTATGTACCAAAAATCTTTCATGTAGCTTAAAAAAAAAATTTTAATTTTTTTTTTATGGAAAACTAAAAAATTTTGTCTTTTCTTCATATATAGATTTAAAAATTTGAATGCATTTTTACGTGCTATCTCACATTTTCTATTAAACCAGCTTGACTTATATGTGCTGGGTTCTATAGGCATCTTACATTTTTCTGCTGACTGAGTTATAATTCTCAACAAATCTTTTAAACTGCTCACTTGCTTATTGTTTTTCGCTGTCATTAGGTTTTTATTCAACGTTTGCCTATAATTTTCATCCTGTATTTTCCATTACAGTTTTGGTAATAAATTTAAGTTTTTTATATTCCGTATAGTTCTCTCTGCTTCAACTTCTATTTTCAACGGTAAATGATCAGACCATATTTTCTCTTCAACTTCGAAGCCTCTTATAAGTTTCAGAGTTCCAAGGGATACTGTGGCGATGTCATTCACTGAACTGCCTGTGGTATTTACAAATGTATAATGTCCGGTTTCATCTCCGTTGGTTCTGCCATTTAGAACTATCAACCCATTATCGTCGCAAAATTCTATAAACTGTTTTCCTTTTACATTACTACGGTATCCTTTGACAATCTTGTTTCTAAGCCTGCCTCGAATTCTGCCTGTAAAAATCCTTCTATGTTTTGCTGGAGATTTCCTATCCGAATATTCATATCGCCTGCCAGTATTATTCGGCTGTAGTTTAAGTCTTTGACAGCATCCTTTACGTTTTCAAAATCTCTTGACCAATTTTCACCTCTTATATAGACAGGATCGAATACAAAATTTGCTTCCTTGTTTATTATTTTAATAATGTTTATATTACTCTCCATGTGATATTCATGTATTATTCCATTTTCATGCAGATTTCTTCTTACTCCACACAATATACCTCCACTAGCTCTTCCAAAGTTACGAATTCTTTGCGCATGTTGCCAATATAGATAGAATTCACTAAAATATTTTGACCATCCACTGGCTTCTCCTTCTACTACATGTGTTTCGATTTATGAAAACATATCAAAGCCGTTCACATATTCAAAAAACTCGGGGTACAGACATTTGCTTTTTAAACCATGTACGTTATATGATAGTATTTTGAAATATTTATTTGAAGAAATATTTAATGCTATATCATTCTTTATTGTTTCAAAATTTTTAATATTTTTTAGTTTTTTTAATTTAACGATTTTTTTATAATGTTATATTTTAAATATATTGTGGCCACAATAATCCACCAAAATGGCTGAAATTTAGTACATAGTCTTCCTTGGGCGTATAAAATTTTCCCACAGAAATTTGTCGGTTAAGGTCCACGCCTTCATATAGCCCCCATAGAACGGTACCTCCCGATTTTCGGTATTTTAAAGGATGTGGCCACAATAATCCATGAAAATGGCTAAAATTTGGTGCTTAGACGTCGTTGATGGTATAAAACGTTCCCCCAGAAATGTGTCGGTATAGGTGCACGCCTTCATATAGCCCCCATAGAACGGTAACTCCCGATTTTCGGTATTTTGAAGGTTGTGGCCACAAAAACCCACCAAAATGACTGAAATTTAGTACTTAGTCTTCCTTGGGCGTATAAAATTTTCCCCCAGAAATTTGTCGGTTAAGGTCCACGCCTTCATATAGCCCCCATAGAACGGTATCTCCCGATTTTCGGTATTTCAAAGGTTGTGGCCACAATAATCGACCGAAATGGCTGAAATATGGTACTTAGTCTTCGTTTGGGGTATAAAACTTTCCCCCAGAATTTTGTCGGTACAGGTCCATATCTTAATGTAGCCTCCACAGAGCGGTACCACCTGAATGTCCGAATTTGGTTATTTTAAAAATTAGCCACATTTTTTACCGAAATTCCTGAAATTTGGAATTTTGTCTTCTTCATACACGAAGGGAAATTGTTCTATTTTACTTCAATACAAATCGTGGTGGAGGGTATAACATGTTCGGCCCGGCCGAACTTAACGCCGTTCTTACTTGTTTTTATACCCTCCACCATAGTATGGAGGGTATATTAAGTTTGTTTTTCCGTTTGTAACGCATTGAAATACTCATTTGCGACCCTATAAAGTATATATATTCTTGATCAGGGTAAAATTCTGAGTCGATCTGTGCACGTCCGCCCGACCGTCCGTCCGTCTGTGGTAATCACTCTAGCATCCACAAAAATGGAGATAGGACGCTGAAATTTTGGGAAAATGCGTCTTTTGTTTGCAGGCAGGTCAAGTTCGATGATGGGCTATATCGGTCCACGTTTTGGTATAGCCCCCATATAACGGTACCTCCCGATTTACGGTATTTTGACGTTTTTAGCTACATTTTCAGACCGATTTAGCTATAATTTGACATTTAGGGTTCTTAAGTGTCAAAAAACTTATATAACAAAAGTTTTGGACATAGGTCCACGTTTTGGTATAGCCCCCATATAACGGTTCCCCGATTTACGGTATTTTTACGCTTTTAGCTACATTTTCAGACCGATGTAGCTATAATTTGACATTTAGGGTTCTTAAGTGTCAATAAACTTATAGAACAAAAGTTGTGGACATAGGTCCACGTTTTGGTATAGCCCCATATAACGGTACCCCCGATATACGGTATTTTGCCGTTTTTAGCTACATTTTCAGACCGATTTAGCTATAATTTGACATCTAGGGTTCTTAAGTGTCAGTAAACTTATATAACAAAAGTTGTGGACATAGGTCCACGTTTTGGTATAGCCCCCATATAACCGTACCCCCCGATTTACGGTATTTTGACGTTTTTAGCTACATTTTCAGACCGATGTAGCTATAATTTGACATTTAGGGTTCTTAAGTGCCAATAAACTTATATAAGAAACTTGTGGACATAGGTCCACGTTTTGTATAGCCCCCATATAACGGTACCCCGATTTACGGTATTTTGACGTTTTTAGCTACATTTTCAGACCGATTTAGCTATAATTTGACATTTAGGGTTTTTAAGTGTCAGTAAACTTATATAACAAAAGGTGTGGACATAGGTCTACGTTTTGGTATAGCCACCATATAACGGTACCCCCCGATTTACGGTATTTTGCCGTTTTTAGCTACATTTTCAGACCGATGTAGCAATAACTTGACATTTAGGGTTCTTAAGTGTCAATAAGCTTATATAACAAAAGTTGTGGACATAGGTCCACATTTTAGTGTAGACCCCATATAACGGTAACCCCCGATTTACGATATCTTGACGTTTTTAGCTACATTTTCAGACCGATTTACCTTTAATTTGACACTTAGGGCTCTTAAGCGTCACTAAACTTATATAACAAAACTTGTGGACATAGGTCCACGTTTTGGTATAGCCCCCATATAACGGTACCCCCGATTTACGGTATTTTGACGTTTTAGCTTCATTTTCAGACCGATTTAGCTATAAATTGACATTTAGGGTTCTTAAATGTCAATAAACTTATATAACTAGTGGACATAGGTCCATGGTTTGGAATAGCCCCCATATAACGTTACCGTCCGATTTCAGGTATTTTGACATTTAAATTCACATTTCTAGACCGAGTTAGCTATAATTTGATATTTAGGGTTCTTAGTGACCAAAAAAATAGAAGTAATTATGAACGTAGGTCCATGTTTTGGTATAGCCCCATATAACGGTACCTCGGTATAACGGATTTCGGTATCCCCATATAACGAATTTTCGGTATTTTGAGAATTTTACCTACAAGTTTTAACCGAATTATCTGTAATTTGAACAATTGACATTTGAAATTCTTAGTGGTCACCACACCTCTCCACCAAAAATTGTCAAGAAAGGTCGATGTATTGATAAAGCTCCCACATAAAAGTACCTCCCGATTTTCAGTAATTTGATGATTTTAACTACAATATTAAACCGAACTAGCAGTAATTTGAAATTTGAAGTTCTTAGTGGTCACAACACCTCTCCAAAAAAATTGTCAACATAGGTCCATGTTCGGATATAGCTCCCATATAACGGTACCTCCCAATTTTCAGTAAATGGCAATTTTAGCTAAAATTTTTAACCGAACTAACTGTAATTTGACCTTTGAAGGTTGTAGTGGTCACCACACATCAACATAGCCCCAATATAACGATACTTCCCGATTTTCGGTACTTTGAGGATTGTACTTAAAATGTTTAACCGAACGTAGGTCCATGTTTTGGTATAGCCCCAAAACAAACCTCCCGATTTTCTGTACCTTAGCATTATTTTTTGGACGAACTTTCTGTAATTTGAAATTTAAACGCCAACAAAAATTGTTCATTTAAGTTCATATTTTCGTATAGCCCACATACCTCCGAACTAGCTGCTAATGACATTTGAAGTTCCCACGTTATCTACCGATTTTCGGTATTTTGAGGATTCTAGCTACAATTTTTAACCGAATTAGGAGTTATTTGACATTAAAGGCTCCCATCAAAACTGTCAACATAGGTCCATGTTTTATTATAACCCCTATAACCTCCCAATTTCTAGCCCACCAAAAATTGTCAACATACATAGTTAGATATAAGCACCATAAAAAAGGGCCTACCGAATGAAAGATTTTATGTACATTATCTGACATTTTCACGTACTCACTTAAAGTTGGGGACAGGAATGAAAACTAATTATTCCATTTTAGTTCAGAATATTTTATGGTGGAGGGTATGAAAAGTTCGGCCCGGCCGAACTTAACGCTTTTTTACTTGTTCTTTTTGTCCGTCTGTCCTTCTGTGGAAATCAATCTAGCGCCCGGACGAATTGAAATATGTGGATGAAATTTTGGTAAAATCTATCATATGTACGTAGGACTTTTGGTTTTAAAAGCGGGATGTTGATCCACGTTTTTGTATAGACCCCATGTACATACATACATATGTTCCCACAACATCCCTGAAGGGACAAGGGAGACTTCTCTCATATCAATGAGTGCACGCCGATTCATATTGGCTCAATGATATGGGACCTACTTTTTATTGCCGAGTCCGAACGGCGTGTCTTTCGACACCACTTGTAGAGAAGTTTTTCATGGCTTAAATACTCAGGAAATGTCGCCAGCATTACATAGGGGGAATTTTGCCACCGTTGAAAATTTGATGTTGCTTGGCCTGGGATTCGACCTTCTGAGTGCAAGGCGGACGTGCTAACCATTGCACCACGGTGGCCATGTAATACCATGGTATTTAGTCTTTTTCTGGGCTTAGTCTTTTTCTGGGATACAAAAATTTCTCTTACCCTTAGTTCGGCTTATGGAACAAATGTTCTGTTCGCAAGCAGAGCCATCCAAACAAAAAAAGTCAATCCCACTGCAGCGGGTTCCTTCGTACCGGATTGACCCGAAACCATAGTGTTTCGGCCAGCGGCTGCCAACCCAGCATTAAACCTGTGCTCCTACGTAGGATTCATGCTGCTACAACAACAACAAAGTATTTTTCTGGGCTACAAAAATTTATCTCAGAAATTTGTCGGTATACGTCCACGTTTTGATGTACCCCCAATAGAACGGTATACCCCAATGTTCGGTATATTGAAGGGTTTAGCCTCATTATAACACCGAAATGACTGCAAGTTGGTGCTCAGTCTTCGTTGAGGGTATAAATCTTTCCACCTGAAATTTGTCAGTATAGGTCCATGTCTACATACAGTCAGAGCATTGTCCCAATTTGAACTTCTATATCTCAAAAACAGTAAAACCTACGAAAATATTATAAACGTCAATCTTGCAGAGAATTTTTACTACTACGTGATTTTCTTTAGTCCCGTTTCCACGGGACTTGCGACTTCCAAGCAAAATCGTGAAAACCTGAAAACCCCTACAAATGTGAACTTTAACCGCCTTTTATTTAAAAAATAAAGAAAATAACACATAAAGTGTCGCAAACACATAACAAAAATTTCATGGAAAAATAGGAAAGTGGTGTACGGTATTACATGGCCGTTCGACTATAGCCTTCTCTTACTTGTTTTTGTTTGCAGTTAACCACCACCATGAAAAACAATGGCCAGAATTTATAAAGATTTTTATTGGTTTATTTATAAAGTCTTTGCTAAATGGACTCGGTGTGCATAGATGTAAGCAGATAATACTTTATGGCTTTAACTTGTCGTCGGCTTGCAGGAGTAACGGAAGTGTGTAAAGTATGTTTTAGCTATAATTTTACTTATTTTATAAGAAATGTAAAATGTAAATGTATGTCTCTTTTAATGGGCTTCCGTTTCCTACACTAATAAACTATTTTCCATTAACATATCCGAAGGGGAATGAAAAGATCTATGTACCTTAAAATAAGGGCACCATTATATTCCACCAAGCAAGCATACAGTAAGGGCAATTCAGTAAAACAGCCTTACATGAGGTGATTGGAAAAGTCTGACTTTACTTTGACGGGTTTTCATGATATAAAGAGACTTTTCAATAATGTAAAGCTTGTAAGCACTGGAGCTTAATGCATCCTAGTGGAAAAATTGACAAGATATCAAACCCTAATAAATTAAATTCTTGTCTGCTTCCTCCAACAGAAAACTAAGGTGGTGGTGATCCTGATGGTGTTGTGGTGTTGATAAGTGGTACATTTTTACCAATCTGTCGAACCTTATGTAGAGTGCTTTGGTACAACAGTCTTGGAGTAAACCGGAAAAGTCAAACTCGTACTATACACCGGAAGACACAAACTTCCCTATTTCCACCAACCCATTTCTTAATGTCAAATTTTAACGTCATATGTTTTAATACAAAGAGATTTATCGTTACATTTTTAGACATTAATAATCTCAACAGAAACACATTTAAATATTATAAACTTTTATTAAATCCACACAGATTTCATAAACTTAGTTTACACACTTATTTCCATATCCCAACCTAGTAATCAGCATTTTCCATATTAGTTGTCACTCAAAAGGGTCATTTAATAAATATTTAATAAAAATTCAAAATTTAAGTAAATGTTCTTCTTCACCAACATTTACTATTAATGAGCGATGAGATGACAAGCCTTGACCCTCGCCATAACCCTCTTTTCAGGTGACCTTCCTTTCGTAAAATTACTTGTCTATGTATTTGTAGAATATTGTTAGTAACTATCCTTACTAGGCAGACGGCCAGCCACCTGGCTGACTAGCTATCTAACTGGGTCCTTGCAAAAATTAAATACAAATATTTTATACGTAATATTTTGTTGGTGATGAAAAATGAATTATTAATGTGTTCACATAAAAACCCGAAAAACATTCGAAAGAGGAATTGCTCAAGGAAAGGAATAAACAGTTTGCCTTGACATACACCTTTTTGCGGTGTTGTGGAGAACCTTAAACAAATTCTTATAACCTTTTGATGATACGAGGGGAACTACAAAAGTTTCTTTTCCAATAATGAAAACGCTAATATTTTCCATCAAAAATAGTATTATTATTTTCTTAAATAGTCTTCAGCATGATTTATACAGTTTTTTAAGCACACAAACCAATTGTTCAAGCACTTTTTTCACTCCGATTGAGACACCTCCAAAACATGGGTTTCAAACTCTTCAACAACATCTTTTGGCGACGAAACCCATTGAACATGTCGTTTTTCTTAATGTGTGGAAATCAAATGAAGGCCTTGGATTCCAAGTCAGGTCGGTACGGTGGAAGACCCATCAATTCCCCGTTTTGTCCGGTCACAAAGGCGCTGGTTTGGATCGATGTGTGAGAGCTCACATTGTCATGGTGTACAATGATTCGTCTTCTCTTATTCGTTTTTCGAATTTCTCAGGAGACTTCAGGCAAAGAAATTGTCCCAAGCCTTATAGTAGCCACATGGTCATTTTATGCGAAGAATCATGCGACCATTTGCTTCGAAGTGCTTCTTCCATGAACAACTTTCGTTGGATTTGTGTTTTTTTTTTTCTTTTATTTCGGTTCCTTCTAGTTTCGAACACACGAACTTCTGATTTGTAGCCAAACACACTACACACTAGGCCACTCGTACGAATAGTAAGGGTTGTTTAAAAACATCCATGTACATAAACAATTCTTCTTAATATTATCAACAAAAAAGTCCCATGCCGACGCTGAGCTTTGAACACACAAACCTAGGATTTGTAGTCAGACATACTAGCTCTGTCCCACCGTACTTATTCCTTACGAAGTAAGTAGTAAGTAATGAAGTAATTAGTTATGTGTAAACTGTCTTATATGTACTGCCTGATAATGCGGAGGAAGTAATGACATGTGCTTACCAAATTTTTGCTGGGAAGAAATGAAATTTAAAGTTAATGGTATTGTTATTGTTTTTAATTGATAACATCATAAAGTTGTATCTTTATTTTGTAGTAAAATTGATCTCTTTTGAAATGTATTTTTGTGGGTGTTTTTTATTTAATATTGTGAAAAGAAATAGACTTTTAGTTCCTTGGATCCTTCCGAATCCTCACGTTATTTTTATATAAATGTTCATGGATGTGTCCAGAATTAGAAAAAAACAATATCTCGTCTGCCGAAAGTTGCCGATCGGTATTCAGTATACTGAGTATATTCCGAGTTTTGTGAATGTTTAGTACGTGGTTTTTGGGTGTTTTCAAGCAATCGGTGTTATTGTTTTGCATTTTGCTTCTATCTTATTTTTAAACAAGTAAGCAAAGGCTATAGTCGGACGGGACCGACCATGTGATACCCTACACCACAACTTCTAGGAATTAGCTATGTGCAACCACTTTGCACGCTGAATGTCCGGGTAGGATTCCCACGCCTGGCCACATCAAATTTTCAACGGTGCACAGTGCGAAATATGGGAAGTTTAGTAGAACTTTAAGGAATTTTGAAAGTACATAAAATTAATTAAATTTTTATTGAATTCGTTAGCTAAGTACTCCACTGCAAATGACCCATACTCAGTTTGGCGATTTACTCCGCGAAATGACTTAAAAGTGCACTTAAAGTTGCACTTTCGATTCATAATTTTTTTTTTCTAAAAAATATAATTTGGATTCATTAAAACATAGCGTGGCGCGGACAAATGGTACGTCAGTATGCCATGATTTATTTCTCTTAATATTTTACAAAACTATTATAATATTTTACTCCTAAAAAAATGCAAAAACTCTTATTGTTATCGTGCAATTTTAATCGGAAAGAAGTGCTTTTTTGAAGTTTTCAAAATATTTTTTTATTTTCCGTGGATATTTCAAAAGTGATTCCCGTACATTCACGTTTTAAGATATATATGATCTGAAAGATTGGGGTCTCCTCTGTTCGCAAAGCCATTGCGGTCTTCGGAGAATTTTTTTTTAAATGACTTCGGAAACTTAATTTCATTGCATTTTCGAAAGTGAAAGGTAAACGCGGCGATGAACGCCGTTGCTGACTGTGTTTTGAAGAAATGTACTCAACTAATTTTAACAAATGATGATTTCTGTTAAATTAAGAATCCCCTCGCAATTTTTAATAGTTTTGACCTGTAAATGTTGGTGATTTATATATAGTGCAACATTTTGAATGCTGTGGTGCAAATACCAATATACGTTAAAAATAGTAATGCAGTTCCAACCTGAACCTGATCTGAAGGACATTATTAATAAAATTAATGGCACAGACCGATAAACATTATAGATAAAAATGAAAACAAACAGTTATTGACATTTTACTCCTTAATGGATGTGTAGGGTTGTGGGGCTTCACCCAGAAGTGGACCTATGTTGACAGCTTTTATGTGAGGAGGATTTTTATTCGCTAACATCTTAAAATTTACATTTGCATCAAAATCTGTTGCAATTTTTGTCTTCAACTTTTAAAATACCTAATATGAGGGAACCCGTCATATGGGGGCTATAGAAAAAAACGCGTACCTACGATGTAAATATTTCTCACAGAGGCTTTCTATCTACGAAGAACAAAAAATGACAAAATACAACCAAATACGTTGGAAAATGTGTCTGTAACATTTAAAATATGTACCATCGACCGGTACCGTTCAATGAGGTCCATACCAAAACGCGAACCTATACTGAAAATATTTTGTACATAAGTTTTCTATCCGCTGAAAACTCAATATACCGATTTGCAGCAAAATCGATTGAAAATTGAATGTAAAACGTAAAAACGACAGCCGCCGTTACATGAACGCTACGTGAAACCGCGGGCCTATGTGACCCAATTTGAGCCCCACAATATCCACTAATATAAGAACCATTTTTGTAAAATTTTAGGAATCTACGCCCTTTACTTTAAAAGTTATTAGTAAAGTTCCGCTAAAGTGCTCATTTTTCGCACTGTGCGGTGGCATAATACGCCTTTGTAATGCTGCCGATATTTCCTGAGTATTTCAGCCATGAAAAACTTCTCTACAAGTGGCAACTTAGGACATGCCTTTCGGATTCGGCGATAAAAAATAAGTCACATATCAATGACATAACATGAATCCATTGGTTGTGATATTTGTGGAACAATTATATAAATTATACATTTCTAAACAATATGCCAATATTAGAAAATTCACATTGATTGTGGGTTTATTAAAGATCCCCCTTGAGAGTTATCTTGCGGATTTGCAATTTTAGTTAGTTTTCTTGTTTGTTTTTTAAGGTTTCTTGGACCTTTTCGGCCATAATCTCTGTAGGTATGGACTTGCCATTGTAATTCTACCATCGTAAAGGGGACCGCAAGGCCAATCTGCTGAAAAAATCAAAACGATTCGATAGAACTCTTAAATTTCACTTTTCCAAACTTTGTGTGGGAGGTACTCGAAGGTGTGGACCGATATAGTCTTACCCGATATATATCTGGAAGGATTAATAATATATGGAAAGTTTGGACCAAATCGATTTCGAGCTTCGAGTTATCGTTTACACAATTTTTTAGAAAAAATTTGAACTTTTGTGGAGGAGGTGGCCGAAGGAGTGAACCGATATAGCCCATATTCGAAATTAAACTTTTGGCAAAAAATTACGAAGTGCAAAATTTGGTTCGGTTCGGGGTCTAAAACCATTTTTCGATGGGCACATCTTTGGTCGTATTTTGTATTAACCTAAAGGCTGAGGGTATAAAATAGGTAGCGAAGCGACTCCATGCTGCATTATTTGTATAAAAGTTCAATTGGACAACTGAACTGAAAATTTCTCTGTCATCACGCAGAGAAAAAATATTTTTCGCTTTTGTTGGAACAAAAATATCTGTTTTGGTTCCAAAAATGTATTTGTTTTGTTCAAACATTGTAATCCAAATCCAAAAATACTATCTTTTGTTCCAAACATAGAAAACAAAAACAACTTTCGAATTTCCGCAATATTGTAAAAATCGTTAACAATACCGATTGTAGGAACTATCATAATCTAATTTTGTTTACAAAAAGTATTGTCAACCCAAAAAAAACCAGCCCAGAAATTTTTGATTTGAGTGTATATACTTCTCATATACACTTTTCACATAACTTGGATATAAATGTAGCGTATAATATTGCAATCATTGATGAACACAATACATGGTTTGCTGCATTGGCTGACAACAAAGACAAACAAAAACCACAAGCACCCACCACAACATAAGGAATAATTAAACACCATAACAAACTCCGGTATAACACCAAACCTCAAAGCACAATGAAGATAGAAGAATGAAACACACATAAAAACAAAGATAAAGGCATCATGTCATACAAACAAAACTCACCATAATTGTTTTTTCAACACGGCTTCGAATAGCGAGAGAAGAGAAAAAAATTGTCGAAGAAAAGAGAGAACTATTGTCCAGTTAACAAAAACTATTTTTGGATTTAACAAAACCCAATTGTTGGAATCACAATACTACATTTGGAATTTAACAATATCTATACAATACATATTTTGCTCTTCGAATATTGTTGGATCAATCATATTTTTTTCTCTGCGTGATGATTGAAACAATTTTTAGTATGAGATGAAATTGTGTTTCTTTACACAAAACCCTTTATATATTAGGCAGTAGGCCCGTTATCTAGCAGACACATTATTGAAATTTGCATCAGGAGAAATATCAGTATTTATTTTTCCATATGTAGGCTACTTTGTCGGTATATGCCATCCAGGAATAAAAATATGGACCAAAAAAAAAAATTTGTATATTTTTCATATAAAAGTAATGCTCCATTTCACCCGCTAAATAATATCGATCATCATCCAAAATTGTAGGCATCTTCTTCGACCTAAACCCTTACCTCGTGCAAAATTTCGTGACTATTGAGCTACAATTGCGACCTCTAGTGTGCTTATGATTACACTTCAAGCAAAAAACTGGATATATTAGGCGGTAACTCTGTTATCCGACCGCGTAAATCAATATAATTGGCATCAATCGAAAGGGCTAGTGTTGGTCTTCCAAATATTATTTACGTGGGCGGAATGTGTCTTTTAGGAATAAATATATAACCGTTATATAAAAAAAATTTCACAATTTTCACACAAAAGTTATGGCCCATTTAACCCTCAAAACATCATCCGATCACCATCTCAAATTGCAAGCATCTTCTTTGTCATATACTGTTACCTTGTTCGAATTTTCGAGGTCATCGGGCTATTATTGCGACCTACAGAACAGCTACAAAATCGGATAAAAATTATGTTTTTCGTCCATTTCACCCGCTAAATATTTCACGATCATCGCCAATGAAGATTGGTATGAAGATTGGTATACCACATTGGGGGTCTCCGACCAATATTTCGCGGTGTTACATGAATTTTTACCAAAACAAACTTATAATACCCTTTCCACATAGTGGTGTAGGGAATAAAAATAAATAGTATACAGTTTTAAAAGGTTTTAGAGGCGTGAGATAATAGCTTGAAGTGTTTATTAGAGAAAATTTTGTCTGATCACTAATAAATTCAGTAAAGAACTACAAATTTACATAAATTCGATGTCAATATTATCGGTAAGAAATCGGTCACTGAACTGAAAGCATTAGGATTCGTTGTTATTGAATCTAAAAATTACAACAATAAATGTAAATTTGTTGTATTCTTTATTTATTTTTTTGTTTTGTTGTCATCTAAACCAAGAAAAATATGTAAGGGAAATGATAAGAAAATAAAATTAAATTTTATAAATGACCCTAACATGTTATGTGTATACACATACAATAAATATACTTCTAAGCACAAAATATTGATGAAACTAATTGATTTCAGTATATCTCAAAAATTCATGCACTGAGTAGTAAGGACTTTCAATTATATCCCACCAGTGATGATAAATAACATTTGGGTCATCAAATGACCCCAACGTAATAGCAGGGTTAAAAAAATGTACTCAGGGCGTGCTTTAGTTTTGACCGACACTCTATATCAACTGAAAATTTTTGTTTAGAATTACACTGTGCAACATTTTTTATGTAAACTTTTGCAAACAATTTGAGCTTAGGATTTTCTAAAAGCACAGACCCAAATTACAAAATCCGTAGTTGGTTTTTGTTGTGTCAGATTCAGCTTGGATTTTATGGATTTTATCTAAACATGGTTAAACATTGACATTCTGGGCTATATCTCTGAAACCTATGTTAATCTTCATCTGACCTCTGAAGCAATTTGTAGATAAGGGCAAGAATAAAATGTTTGGAGAAAAATTAACTCGAAAAACAACACTTATTGCCTCAAATTTTATAAAATATCGAAAATTTCCACAATTTGTTTAGATTTTGCACCATATCTCCAAAACCGTTAATTTTTTCTTAATGTTTTCTTTTGGAATTTTTTCGCTGGAATGTAATAGACAACTCTTCAGAACATGCCATTGTTGTAAAATGTCTCTATCACATTGTTTGCAGTATATATTTCAAGGTTGATTTAATAAATATGTCAATAATATGGTGAAATGCCAAATGCGAGAAAAAACTGTTGGTGTGAAATGTGTTTGAAATACGTGTTGTAAACGATATGCTGCAAAACACCGATGAAACAACATGAAGAAGGCATTTTAGAGTTTCAGAATGTTCGGAAGAATTGCTGAGAAATTTATTTGGAAGATTTTTGAAAAATGTTACTTGGTTTAACTCCCAACTGTTTAGCTGATTCTGACGAGAATTTCAGCAATTATGTAAAATTTTCTATATTTTATGGATTTTGATGCCCTAGATGGAGTTTTTCTTATATGGTCTGTTCAAGAGATAAGTTCTACTAGCCTATGGCTGCAATATTGCCAAAGACAGCAAAGTCATATTCCTAATCGTTTCTGAGATAAAGGCACGATAAATCCAAAAAACTGTAGTGTTAGCCGGGTTTAGATGAGGCCATAAAAATCCGAACTAGATCTGACAGGACAAAATCCTGCTAGCGTTTTTGTAGTCTCAATATGTACTTTCAAAAAATGCATCTAGAGGTTGTTTGCATTTTCAGTGTTGCATAGTGTTATTAATGAATGAACATCATCCTTGAAAAGGTTTCGAGATAAAATGGGAATTGTATTGCGAAAATTTCAGCGTTCCTTACTTGCTACTAAGCGGTGAAATGACAGTTTTTATCCAACAACCAAAATGTTCGTGGATGACCGAAAAGCATGGGTAGGGAAATCTCTCATTTTGTGAAAGCTTTTTATACCCTACACCACTATGTGGTAAGGGGTATTATGTGTTAGTGCATTTGTATGTAACATACAAAAGGAAGCGAGATAGACCCATAGTTCCTTCTAGGGATATACATAGAATCACTTTCTGAGTCGATTTATGCATGTCCGTCCGTCCGTCCGTTCGCAACATACAGGTCGCATTTGTTGACCGATTTCGCTGAAAATTGGGGAATACCATTTTTTAGCCGTCGGAAAATCAAGTTCGAATATGGGCTATATCGGTCCAAGTTTTGGTATAGCCCCCATATAACGGTACCTCCCGATTTAAGGTATTTTAAGGATCTTAGCCGCATTTGTTGCCCAAACCAGCTGAAATTTTACATTTGAGGTTCCCAATGGCCGCAAAATAGCTCCACTAAAAATTGTCAAGATAGGTCCACGGTTCGGTATAGTCCCCATATAACGATACCTCCCGATTTAAGGTATTTTATGGATCTTAGCCACATTTTTTGCCCAAACTAGCTGAAATTTTACATTTGAGGTTCTCAATGGCCGCGAAATTGCTCCACTGAAAAATGTCAAGATAGGTCCACGGTTCGGTATAGTCCTCATATAACGATACATCCCGATTTAAGGTATTTTAGGGATCTTAGCCACATTTTTTGCTTGAACTAGCTGAAATTTTACATATGTGGATCCCAGTGGCCACGAAATTTCGTCACTTAAAATTGTTAAGATAGGTCCATGTTTTTTTGTAGCCCCCATATAACGGTACCTCCCGATTTTAGGTATTTTAACGATTTTCCCCAAATATGGCTCCAATTTGCTTATTGGGATGTATACTAATTATTCCATTTTTACATATTTCGACTGGTGTAGGGTATTACATAGTCGGCCCCGCCCGACTTTGATCTTTTCCTACTGGTTTATAGCTGTATTTGAATAAAATTGGGTAAGATTTATTGCTGTAGAGTCAGTCTCATTGATATAACTATCAGGAACAAAGAATCGCATTAAACGGCAACCGAAACTAGTTTTGGAACATGTTGACGATTTTTCCAAATTTTATTGACGATTTGACGATTTCCAATCAAAAAGTGTCGGCAACGCTGTTTCGGACTCATACGCATAGATCCAAGATTCGTCGTATGTGAAGGTCTTATAAATGTCGTTTGAAGCACCGCGATCGTATTTATTAAGAATTTCTTTGCACAAATTCACAAGAACCTTCCATTCAAATTGTGCTGGATCTAACGACAAAACCCCATTTTTGGGGCCAGGTGTTCATGCAATATCAAATGTCAGTTGGTGGATGAAATGTCCAAGGACGCCTTTATCTCACTTACTGCATTTTTTCTGGCACAACGGGCTTTTTTAGACGACCCTCACGACCTTCGTTTTTTGGCGAGTGTTGACTACAATTGAATTCATTAAACCAGTTTTTATACCCTACACCCCACTGTGGTAAGGGGTATTATGTATCTGTGCTTTTGTATGTAACATACAAAAGGAAACGAGACAGACCCATTGTTCTGAGTCGATTTATGCAAGTCCGTCCGTCCGTTCGCAACGTATTTTATCGAAATCAGTTCAGATTTATATATATCTCCCATGTATATTTTACATATTTACAGTGGTGTAGGGTATCATATAGTCGGCCTTGTCCGACTTTGATCCTTTCCTTACTGGTTCATAGTCCTATAGGGTGGTCGGAGGAAAATGTTCACAACTAAATTACATTTTTTGCAAAGCGTTTTTTTCAAGTCACTGTAAACAACACAACACATAGTCGTATGTCAAACTGTCCAGAGTAATTTAGAAACTGTCAAACTCACGGCTTCGGAATCGGAGTCTGGGGTCGGAGTCTAGAAAATTTTGCTGGTCGAGTTTTTTCACGACTCCGACTCCGAAAGCATTTTCTATTTTTGATGTAATTAAAATACATTTTTCTAATACAATCGCGATAATATATGTTGGGACAGAAGAACATGTTGGGCAAAATTGACCTTTTAATTTCATAGATCAGTGGTAACTCTTCTAGTTATGTGCAATGCACATTGTGCATACATCAGCCATGAACGCGCCTTTACCAAAAAGTTAAACAGAACTCTCTTTCACATACTATCTCACAGATAAGCGTTCTCATCTTGTAGATGAACAAGATACTCAGAGTTTACACAGGTTGTGAGCGTGAGTAAAGAGCGTAAGGGAGACACTGCCTTATGGTGACATGCATACATATCAGTGTTCGAAAATAAACACTATGGTATCGTACCGTACCGTTCTGTACCGTACCAAGGTGGATAGGTACACAACGATAGTGTACCGCTCCGGAACACAAACACTAAAAAATATTTTAGTGATACTGTACCGGAACACAACGATAATCGTAGTGTACCGCATGCCGGAGCACTAAAAATCGTAGTGCTCCGACTGCGGAGGACTAAAAATCGTAGTGTTCCGACTGCGGAGCACTAAAAATTTTAGTGTTCCGACTGCAGGAGCACTAAAAATCGTAGTGCTCCTACTGCGGAGCACTAAAAATTTTAGTGCTCCGACTGCGGAGGACTAAAAATTTTACTGTTCCGACTGCCGGATCACTAAAAATCATAGTTCACCACGTGTTGGAACACTAAAAAATAATGTTTTCTTAGGAAAATTAAATATTTGGTTAAATTTAAACATATAAAATTTAAGATAAACTGTTACATCCATGTATGTTTAAATTAGTTAAACACATTGCGAAATTTGATCAAAATTATGAAAAAACAATATTTAGTTTTTGTGGAATGAAGCACAAAGATCGTCGTGCCGGAGCACTAAAAATCGTTTTGTACTACGTTTTGAAACTATAAGGTAATGGACCATACATTAACTTATTGTGATTTATGAGGGAAATTAAATATTTTATGTTTTTAGGATAAATAAATACATATTAATAAATAAAAATTAGAAGTAAATGTGTAAAATATCTGATTTGATTTTTGGACAATGGAGCACTAAATCGTAGTATTCGACTGTGGAGCACTAAAAATCTTAGTGTTCCGACTGCTGGATCACTAAAAATTGTAGTGTTCCAACTTCCAGATATCTAAAAATCGAAACAATGGAACAATAAAAATCGTGGTGTTCGGTTGTGGATCACAAAAAATCGTAGTGTTCCTACTGCCGGATCACTAAAAATCGTAGTGTGCAGACTGCCGGATAACTAAAAATCGTAGTGTACCACGTGCAATACAATAAGGTAATGTACCACACATGAGTTTATTATGATTCGTGAGGAACATTTAATATTTTATGTTTTTTTTTAATAAATACAAATTAAGAAATAAAAATTAGTAGGAAATGTGAAAAATATCTGACTGGTTTTTGGACAATGGAGCAGTAAAAATGTTACTGTTCGACGTTTAGGTAATCATCTGTTTATTATGATTTATGAGGAAAATTAAATATATGATGGCTTTTGGGGCAAGTAAAAATTAATAAATACAAATTAAGATGAGCATGTTATATCCATGTACTTAAAATTAGTTACAAAATTTGAGAACGTTAGTAGAAAATATGACAAGATATATGCGGTACAAATTTTTATAAAACACTATTTATTAAATTTTTTGTTACATATAATCTAAAATATTACACGTTACTCACACACATTCCAAATTTCATTGAAATTGGACGTAAATAGCATGTTTGGTACATAAAATAAGGAAATCGGCCGAAAATATATGTATGTGGGAGCTATATCCAAATCTGAATCGATTTGAATATAATTTGGTAAATTTTTTTCTACATCAAATTCCGTCACGCATACAAAATTTGGAGATTGTATCTGTAACAGTTCTAAAGATATTTGCATACAAAATCTAAATTTTTTGGAGGTACCTCCGGTTTTGATGCTATATCTCCAGATCAACTCGAAATTTCTAAAAATGATATAGCCTATTTTCATTCCAGGCCATGTAGCAATGTACCCTAACAATTTCAGTAAGATCTGTTCAGCGGTTTTCGAGTCTATAAGGCACAAACAAACAAACCAACAAACGTACAAACAAATTTCAATTTTATATATATCAGGAAAAATGCCTAAAATTGTCTTTTCCATTTCAAAAAAATCAAAAAAATTTTTTGATACTACATCAATGATTTTTGGTACATAGATTAAGAAAAAAAATCAGCATTCCAAATCTGTTTTCGTTACTAACATTGATCGTTGCGCGCAAAAGATATGACGGTTTTAATTATGATAATTAGAAAAAATTCTAAAAAAATCGCGGCTTAATATAGTTAGCTGTTATATCCTATAATCGTTAACTGAATTCGTAACCTTTGCGATGATGCAAAAAATAATCGCGAAGTCTCAATGGATTCGCGAAAAATCAAATTTGTTAAATAATTTCACGTATTTACAAACATATTTTTGAAACAATAGCGCTCATAGTTACGAAAAATATATAAAACAAATTATAACAGCTTCCAGACATTTTGAGGAATAAAACGAAACCTAAGTTGTGAAGGTTAGAGCTATAGTATTCATGTTATTTGCAAAAATACGAAGAAAATATTACGAAAAAATTAAAATCATATTATTCTAATTTTATTTTTTTATGGTTTTATAGGAAAAGTTGGAGAAAAAATGTTTGAGTTCTTCGACATTTTCGTCAAAATTTCACGAAATAATGATGATATTCCGTTGTAACAAATTTTTCAATTATAGTCTTCCTATTTGATAATATTATTAGAACCTTATATTAAATCACAAGGAATTCCAATTGTGGCATAACGTTAAAATAATGTTATATTGAATATTACAACATTTGAGACTCATATAAACCGCGTAATTATGAAAATGACATGATGCGCATCCGATTTTCCAACACAGCGAATCAATCCCTTTTATTTGATGTACAGTTTGTCAAATTCTATTTGGCGGCCACGATGTAGCATCTGCTGCATTTAAGGGTGCAAAATACAGTAAAATGGTCATAATTTCCGCGATGTTCATTTACATTTTATGCGCATCCGATTTCAATAATCACCATTAAAAAATACATCCTTCTATGCCGTTTCAATGCGATCCATTAAGAACCGTGGATGTAGCATCGCACTCAATTTTTAGAAAAAATCTATTATATCTCTGGATTTACGAGAGTTTTTAAATATCTGTTTTCGCGCAGTTTAAACACGCGTATCGATCTATTTATTTAAGTAGAACTGACACATCCAAAACGCGATATTTTCAGAATAATTTTTTGCAAATTTTCAAAATTTGAGGGGTATCATATCCGCCGATCTAGTGGGTGGATTTTTACGCGTCGTGGCTTGTTAGATTCAGAACGTAAAAAAACTAAATTTACGCGGGTTTCCACGGAAATCGAATGACGTTTGTAAATTTTAAACCAAAAAAATAGGTTTTTGAGAAAAATTTACGCACAAAAATTTCGTGTTTAGGCGCAGATTACTGTGATCCTGTGAGGGCTACACCCTCATGTTATCCATTAAAAAATGCGAAATCACGAGTACTACAATCCATTAATAAGCTTTTAGGGAAATCCAGCTGCGCGTCCCGATTAGAGCAAAAATTCATAAAACCCCATTTTTCAGGTTTCAGCATCCGTTTGAGGTAGATACAGTGGCTATATTGAAAAATCATACATTAGAAACTTCAACTCTGAAGTGTGCTCTTTAACTTCTCCTTTGAGCATTAAGCTCTACATTGTGTTGTAAAACCACTAATTGGAAAATAACATAATGAAACTCATTTATTTCAACGATTTTTTCCGATTTTTTTCCATTAGTACGACCACAGCTTCCGCTCAAATTATTATTTTAAGAAACCCCTCGGTGAATCGGGCTAAAACAGTTTATTTTGCCGAAATGCGGTCAAAAGTTATGGTATAGTAAAACTGATCGCGAGTTACAATACCCCATACCTCAGTTTCAACATAAGTTAATTTTCTACAAAAAGCTTGATATACTAGCTGAAACCGGTGCGCTTTGCTGCCCCGACTACGATAAAATATAATGGAATGCATAATTATATTAACGTTTTTATATTTTAACGAATAAATATAGGAGATATGAAGGCGTTATATACTGCTTCCGGGTTGTTATGGAGCTACTATGGTTTTTTTTTGTATGTTTCAGGAGGTAACACTCCTCCGAAAGCCTTTCCGCCTATAAGTATTCCTAATGATTTATATATATCATAATAAAACATAAATCTTAAGAAGTCTCTCAAAGATATGATACTTAATAGATGTAGCCTTGGTCAATTCCTTCCCAACTATAAGTACTTGTGTAAATAAGGATGACTTCTACTGACTGCTAAGTCTTCAAAATTTCATTGAAATTGAACATACGTAACAAAAACATGAAATCGACCGAAAATATATATGGGAGCTATGTTCCTATATGAACCGATCTCGATACAATTTGTCAAATTTATTTTTAGACCAAATCCCTCCTCTCACATTCCGAATTTCATTGAAATTGAACATACAAAGCGTGTTATGTGCATAAAATACAGAAAATCTGCCGAAAATATATATGTGGAGCTATATTCAAATCTTAACCGATTTCGATATAATTTGTCCCATTTATTTATAGAACGAATTCCGTCACGCCTTCCAAATTTCAGTGAAATTGGACATATATAGTGTGTAAAAAACTGAACCGGTCTCGATATAATTTGGTACATTTATTTTTGGAACAAATTCCGTCAGACATCCCAAATTTCAACAACATTTGGCACATATAGCGTGTTTGATGCGTAAAATGCAGGAAATCGGCCGAAAATATATAGGGGGGCTATATTCAAATCTGAACCGACCTCGATATAATTTAGCACATTTATTTCTAAAACAAATTCCATCAGACCCTCCAAATTTCAGCGAATGTGAACATATATAGAGTGTTTGGGGCATCAAATATGGAATATCAGCCGAAAATATATATGGGAGCTATATCCAAATCTGAACGGATTTCGATATAATTTGGCACATTTATTTCTAGACCTAGTTTTGTAACACATTCCAAATTTCAGCGAATTTGGACATATATAGCGTGTTTGGTGCATCACATGCGGAAAATCGGAAGAAAATATATATGGGAGCTTTATCCAAATCTGAACCGATTTCGATATAATTTGGCACATTTATTTCTAGACCAAGTTCTGTAACACATTCCAAATTTCAGCGAATTTGGACATATATAGCGTGTTTGGTGCATCAAATGCGGAAAATCGGCAGAAAATATATATGGGAGCTACATCCAAATCTGAACCGATTTCGGTATAATTTGACACATGTTTTTCTAGACCAAGTTCAGTCACACGTTTCAAATTTTATTGAAATTGGATATAAACAGCGTGTTTGGTGACCCAAATACATGAAATCGGCAGAAAATATATATAGGAGCTATATCCAAATCTGAACCGATTTCGATATTAATTGGCACATATATATCTAGGCCAATATCCGTCACACATTCTAAATTTCAGCGAAATTGGACATATATTGCGTGTTTGGTACATAAAATAAAGAAATCGGCCGAAAATATATGTATATGGGAGCTATATCCAAATCTGAACCAATCTCGATATAATTTGGCACATTTATTTCTAGAACAAATTCCGTGAGAAATTCAAAATTTCAGCGAAATTGGACATATATAGCGCCTTTGGTACATAAAATAAGGAAGTCGGCCGAAAATATATGTGTATGGGAGCTATATACAAATCTGAACCGATTTTGATATATTTTGGCACGTTTATTTCCAGACCAAGTTCCGTCACACATTCCAAATTTTATTGAAATTGGACATAAATAGCATGTTTGGTACATAAAATAAGGAAATCGGCCGGAAATATATGTATGTGGGAGCTATATCCAAATCTGAACCGAATTGAATATAATTTGGTAAATTTATTTCTACATTAAATTCCGTCACACATACAAAATTTGGAGATTGTATGTGTAATAGTTTTAAAGATATTTGCATACAAAATCTAAATTATTTGGAGGTACCTCCGGTTTTGATGCTATATCTCCAGATCAACGCAAAATTTCAAAAAATGATATAGCCTATTTTCATTCCAGGCCATGTAGCAATTTACCCTAAACATTTCAGTAAAATCTGTTCAGCGGTTTTCGAGTCTATAAGGCACAAACAAACAAACAGACAAACAAATTTCAATTTTATATATATAGACTAGCTGACCCGGTCCGCGTTGCTGGCCCGTTGTTTGGGTTCTCTGTGTAAACTTTAGTTATCTGTCCAGTATTGATGTCAATGTTTTGACATAAATTCCATGTAATGGTATCTCCCAAATTTAAGATATAAAATCTCTTTTATTATACCCTTCACCATAAATGGACAGTTTAAAGCGCTTTGTGACCCACATATAATGGTCGGTGCAGGTCAATTAACATTGCTATATATTGGTTTGTTGGTCTCGGTTGGGGTCATAAATATTACTGCAGAGAAGTGTCAGTATAGGTCCACGTTTTGATATACATACAGTGGCGGCCATATAATTAAGAACGACATCGTATTAAAAAGTATTTGGCTTGCTACGTTCCAAATATTTGAATATTTATATGGAACAAAATTTGTAAATAAAGTACACGGTAAGCACTTTCAAATAAAGCCAAAACATGTTATAATTCTCCCTCGTTTATACGAAAGAAACCACGATTTATTAAAATAGTCATAAATCGACCTGGCCACATAATTAAGAACGATATAAGTAAAGGTTACTTTAAGGTAATTTTCATACACAATATGTGAATATATGGTTATGTATTTTAGAAATCGGTTACTTTGATTCATTTTTAGTATCAAATGTCCTTCAATGGTACATATTATTGCGTCTAAGTTTGATAATTAGGGCATACCTAACGTTTTCAAAAATTTGCCCATAATTTGACGAATTTATTTTATTTTTGGGATCTAAAGCCACAGTTTTGGCTTCCTCTCATTCCCTCGATGACGCTCTAAACGATACCCTGTGATTGTCGTTCCATAGTCGGCGCTTACTTACCCTTAAATTGGCTTTTATCCCACTTCTTTGAGTTCTTAACGAGGAAATTGTCTGGGAAATAGTTTCGTATGAGCCATTTCCACCTTATAAATCGGCAGGATTGTTGTCTGCAGATAGTAGACAGGAAATAAAAAAATAATTTCGTTTTGTACAAAAAATTGGCCTAACGGTACACCAAACAAAAATGAAAGGTTTAATATTTTGAAAGATTTCATTGCACAATGTCTTTGTGGGTGTGGTAGGCATAGTTATGTAAGACTTTTTAATCAATGAAGCTCATATTAATATCAAAACCAGTCAAATCAATAATTTTTATGGATGAAAATACAATTTTTGTATACACTAATGTCTGATGTACATACACAAAATTATTGTGGAATTCGAGCATTCAAAACATTATGTTAATTAATGTTATATTCGGTGTGGAATTCTTCCAATTTTTGTATAGACCTTATATTATTGTTTCATTTCCTCTCTACTACCTTCAGACAAAAATCCTACCGCTTTATAAGGTGGAAATGGCTCTTACGAAACTATTTCCCAGACAATTCCCTCGTAAAGAACTCAAAGAAGTGGGATAAAAGCCAATTTAAGGGTAAGTAAGCGCCGACTATGGAACGACAATCACAGGGTATCGTTTAGAGCGTCATCGAGGGAATGAGAGGAAGCCAAAACTGTGGCTTTAGATCCCAAAAATAAAATAAATTAGTCAAATTATGGGCAAAATTTTGAAAACGTTAGGTATGCCCCTATTATCAAACTTAGACGCAATAATATGTACCATTGAAGGACATTTGATACTAAAAATGAATCAAAGTAACCGATTTCTAAAATACATAACCATATATTCACATATTGTGTATGAAAATTACCTTAAAGTAACCTTTACTTATATCGTTCTTAATTATGTGGCCAGGACGATTTATGACTATTTTAATAAATCGTGGTTTCTTTCGTATAAACGAGGGAGAATTAAAACATGTTTTGGCTTTATTTGAAAGTGCTTACCGTGTACTTTATTTACAAATTTTGTTCCATATAAATATTCAAATATTTGGAACGTAGCAAGTCAAATACTTTTTAATACGATGTCGTTCTTAATTATATGGCCGCCACTGTAGCTCCCATAGAACGGTACCGGCTGATTTTCACTATTTTTTTAGGATTTAACATCATTATCACACCAAAATGGCTGTAATCTGGTTTTAATATAATTTAAAGATGAGAGCATAAATATTCGGATCGACCGAAAGACACGCCTTTTTCTTTGCGCTTGGTGTGCAACAGCTATAGGTTCACGTTTTGATATATCTACCAAAAAACAGTACCTCCCGATTTTCGATAGTTCGGAGATATAGCCACTGTTGGGGGTCGTAAAAAGTCTTGCAGAAAATTTTCAGTATACGTCCTCGTTTTGATATACATAGGTCCCATAGAACGGTGGCGACTAATTTGCGCTATTTTTGGTGGATTTTACCTCATTCAGCCCGATCGAACGTAACGCCTTTTTTCTTCGCGCTCTATTTTACCACTATTGCATGGTAAAATACCCCTCAGCGAAATGTATGTTCCTTCGGTATATGTATGGCACCATTTATATAATTCATAAAAAATTACTTCTATAAACTATAAACTGAAATCAATGCTCATGAAGTTTCACTTCCCACATTTTGAGATTTTATCCGTAATTGTAATATTTTCAAAAATCGGACACTATCGCGGTATTCTGATTCCAATGATGATATTGTTTTGTATATCAATAACTTTGTCTGATGTCCAATCATTTTTCTGGAATTTCGGTCTAGTGACATCTCAAGTTATCGGGATTTCACTGTATTCCAAAATGTGGAGTTGATCGAGCTATCCCACTTATTGTTAAGTGTTCAGGGTTTGTAGCGTTTTTTATGCACACTTACAAAATTATGTATATTATCTGAAATAATAAATGTTTGAACATTTTGTGATGACCATGATATTTCACTTCCGCGAAGACCATTCAGGGTCAAGACAGTATTACAATAGTACTGCAAACAATCTGTAAACAATACGTTCAAAAATATCATGGACTTCAGACCTCCGGTCACTACCTCCGGCCACTACCACTTGTTCAAGCTAGTGTTTATATCATTTTTGTGTCACGCTTACTAAAATTATGTATATTAATTGAAATAATACATTTTTGAAAACTTTGTGATGACCGCGATTTCAGATTTTATTAAAAACATTGTAGCGGAGGACCACCGGTCACTACTCTTAGTCGTATAAAAACAGCTTACGAACGTTCTAACTAATTGAAATAATACATTTTTGAAAATTTTGGGATGACCGCGATATTTCACTTCCGCGACGACCATTCAGGGTCAAGACAGTAATTACCATAGCATTGCAAACAATTTGTAAACAATATATTAAAAAGTATCTTGAATTTCGCGGTTTTCTTAAAAAATTGTGGGGAGGACCACCGGTCACTACACTTAGCGGGTTAAATAAATAGATTACGACCTATTCTCAGACCTAAAAACTTCACATACAAAATTTTATAAGATTTCCCAATAGATTTTCGGAATTGCTTTATCGTGACATCTCAAGTTATCGGGATTTTACTGTATTCCAAAATATGGCGTTGACCGCGTTATTCCACACATAGAAGCCAGTGTTATAGCGGTTTTATAGTCACGCTTACTAAAATTTGCTATACTATCTGAAATAGTAAATTTTTGAATAATTTAGGATGACCGCGATATTTCACTTCCGCGACGACCGTTTAAGAAAATATATAGCCTATTTTCACCACCGGTGTTCCCAGCACATTATCGGAAATTGTCCAAAAAATCTATTCAGCCGTTTTTGAGTCTTTTCGTTTTTGAATAATTTGGAATGACCGCGATATTTCACTTCCGCGACGACCATTCAAAAAAATATATAGCCTATTTTCATCACCGGTGTTCCCTGTACATTATCTGAAATTTTCAAGAAAATCTGTTCAGCCGTTTTTTAGTCTATTCGGAACATACAAACATACAAACATAGTAACATACACACATTGCCTTTTATATATTAGATAGATTTTTACTCGTCCCACAACCCATAAAATATTTAATTTTCCTAAGAAATTATAATAAACAGCGTTTCGATTTTTTGTGATCCGGCAGTCGGAACCCTACGATTTTTAGTGCTCCGCAGTCGAACACTACGATTTTTTTTGTTCCATTGTTTCGGTTTTTAGAGATCCCGCAGTAGGAACACAACGATTTTTAGTGATCCGGCAGTCGGAACACTACGATTTTTAGTGATCCGGCAGTCGGAACACTACGATTTTTAGTACTCCGCAGCCGAACACTACGACTTTTATTGTTCCATTGTTTCGATTTTTAGAGATACGGCAGTCGGAACACTAACATTTTTAGTGATCCGGCAGTCGATTTTTAGAGATCCGGCAGTCGGAACACTAAAATTTTTAGTGATACGGCAGTCGGAACACTACGATTTTTAGTGATCCGGCAGACTGAACACTACGATTTTTAGTGCTCCGCATCCGAACACTACGATTTTTATTGATCCATTGTCCAAAAATCAAATAAGCGTTTTTCACGTGTTCTATTAAATTTTATTTTTTAATTTGTATTCATTAAAAAAAATTATAAAATATTTAATTTTCCTCACAAATCATAATAAACTCATGTATCCACTGTCAGAACACTACAATTTGTAGTGCGCCATTGTACAACAACCGAATCAATGTTTTTCATATTTTCTACTTAAGTTCCCAACGTTATTAATTAATAAGTCTGTCTGGTTACTTTCCCAGCAAGAATTGTCCAGCAAGAACTTTTTCAGAGAGTAAGGAGTTTTTATTTTTTTTTGCTAGAAAATGTTAAAAAGTAAACAGACACCTTCCCAGCAAAAACCAGCAAGCAATCAGCTGACTTGCCAAAACAGAACAATTTGTCCGCCAACAAAGGAAGCAAACACGTTGTATTTTATTAAAAATAAAAAAGAAAATGAAACAAAAAAGTATTTTTCCACTTTACAAATTTGTTCTCCATAAAACAATACAATTAGACTATGTTATTTCCACAATAAAATTGTTTTTAATGTTCACCATAGATGGGCAAAATGTCTCTTAAATAGAATTTAAGGGAAAATTAGAACGGGGTTTTTGTTAAAATTTGTTTGCTTTTTTAATATTTTTTAAACACAGATGGTATCTTAACAAGTCCAAAAAACTGTTATATTAAAAAAAATGTGCAAAATTACCCATAAATGTTTATTTATGTTGTAACAACGAAAAAGAGAAACAAAACATAGCAACGCTGGCGTGCAAGAAAGCCCATCTATGATGTTCACAAACATAAATCAACAAAAAACTAAAAACAGCTGATTGATTGTTTTCAGGAAGAAGAAGAGCTTGCAAGTGCTTGCTAGAAGAAATTTGTCCAGCAAGAATTTGCAAGCTCTCAGTGAAAGAACTGTCAAAATGTCTCTCTCGAATCGCTCTCTTTTGCTGGTTTTTTGTGTTAACAGACGACTTCCAGCAACAATTGGTACAAATTGTTACAAATTTTAGGGTAACCAGACACAGCTAGTATGTATACATACACTCCGGTTCATGTGAATAGAACCAGCCAATATTTGTCTACAAATACCGTTATATCTGACGAAAGGAGAGGAATTGTAAATTATAATTTTGTGGACATGTAGAGTATATAGTAGCCGATATTTTAAATACCTAACATGTTTCACATATGCGTCATAACGGTACTTTTTACTCGCTTTATGAAAAAATGTCAAAATATTAGCCTTTTTTAATGGTTCACCAGGATAGAACCACCCTAAGAATTTACACAAATCCTTTGTTAGATGTGGTAAACTTTAACAAAAAAACTATTTATAATTAAATCATAATAAACTCGTGTGTGGTACATTATCATTACGTTAGTTTTTAGTGTTTCGACATGTGGTACACAACGATTTTTTAGTGCTCCGACTGCGGAACACTACGATTTTTAGTGTTCCGACTGCGGAGCACTACGATTTTTAGTGTTCCGACTGCGGAGCACTACGATTTTTAGTGCTCCGACTGCGGAGCAGTACGATTTTTAGTGTTCCGACTGCGGAGCACTGCGATTTTTAGTGTTCCGACTGCGGTACCCAACGTTTTTAGTGCACCAAAATGTGGTACACTACGTTTATCGTTGTGCTCCGGAACAGTATCCCTAAAATATTTTTTAGTGTTTGTGTTCCGGAACACAAACGCTAAAAATATTTTAGTGATACTGTTCTGTTAGTGTACTGTTTATTTTCGAACTCTGATACATATATCTCTGTAAAGTTTACAGTGTAAACAGTTTACAATAGACAAGTAGAGAAATTTAATCAAACACAGAAAATTAGAAAGAACGAGTGTTGAATACTCTACATATTTGTCGCATTATGACGATTTTCTGGAACGGTAAAGAAGAAATGTTGTGTTGACAACACGGGTATTCGATATTATTCTCTCAGGCTCTCAGAGAAAATAAAAGATGTGATTGAAAGTTGCTACATAAATATATTGATTAGGGTTATGACTTTTTGACATTTTTTTTCCCAAAAATGATTTCCTGTAGCAGGGATGAATGAACTTTTGCCTATTAATCACTACGATAACGTTTATTCCATTGAAATATAAAAAAGTTCACGCACAAATCTATAAATGATTTTTCGAAAGAATGCATGAAATGAAAAAAAAGAAAAAAATTCAAAAATTATTTTTTGTTGCGCGAATGAATAAAAGTCTACTAATAACTATAATATCGTTTATTCTATTCAAATATTGAAAAAGGTCATGCACAAACCACTTTCAACAAATTTCAATTTTTTTGTTTTTTGTTAAAAAAGTATATCTTTGGATAAAAGCGATTACGACATTTTTACGATTCGCAGAATTGAAGAAAATTAGTGAGAAATAAATGTTATGTCAGTTTAGTTATATCATGTGGCACTAAAGTTTATTTTCAATTATATATCTGCTTACAGTGACTTCAAAAAAATTGCCCATAATTTTGATAAATTCAAATTTTTAAATCATTTTGTGCGTGAGGTTTTTTCACCGAATCACCTTATAATTAAGATTTTATGTAATCTTATGGCAAAACTCAGCACGCTATTATACAGGGATATGAGGTTGTAAAACAGTCATAACCCTAATATTGATATTGGTCTCTCTGTTTATGTCGATGAAACAATTGTGTGGACATATTCTGCAGAGTTTACACACTTGAAAATGTAAGGATGGATGTAACAAACATAGTATGTATTTTAAAGTATAAGAACATATGTATTTTATTATACTAAATTATTGCGAAAACCAATGTAATTGTAAATGAGGTTTGCAATATTTTAGTGCCTTGTGAAAGACACCAAAAAGCATTAACACATCAATCGCTTCATTAAAGTTTAGCCTTGTGGGAATTTTTGTAATTTCCCTTTTTACCCATGATGTTTTTGACTGCACCAATAGCTACATTTCACAATGGCATCCCTAGGCAACTGCAGTTTTGTGAAAAATAACGGTTCTAACACATTCACTGAATGACGAAGATTTTAACTATTAATATTTTCAGTGCTAATTTAAACGTTGATCTGTGAAAACAAAAAAAGAATTTGTGTTGTTAAAAATAATTTTTTGTTAAAAATAAAATATATAAAATAGACAAAATTATTGGCATTTTCATTGGCATGTAAGTAAAAACTGTATATTAATATGTATTACAATAAATTATTAGCATATAATATAAATATAATTGTAGATCAAAATGTCGAATTCAAACAAAATTTTTGAATACTTTACCAAAGACGGCGAAGAAAATTACAAGTGCATATGCATGGTGAAAATTGGGGATGAAGAAAGAAGATGCGACAAAATACATATTTAGTTTTAAGGTAACAAAAGGTGGACCTTCTCGGACCTTCAATCTAAAGAGGCATTTAGAGAGATTTCACTCAGATGAGTGGAAAAAATGTACGAACAAAATGCCCATAGCGTCAACAAGTTCGACATTAAAACAACAAAATTTAAACTGTTTCATGAAAACGGATAAAATTTCAATAAGAATGACTGAGGAAACTTTTAAATTATAAATAATAAATATGGTTACTAAAAATTTAGTACCATTAATAGAGATGGGAAATGGGTAAATATCCAAATGGGAAAATTGGGTAGAAATGGTTACATACCCAGGTATTTACCCAAATTGTGGGTATAAACTACAGAAACTAAAATCATGAAATTAGATGCGAAAACGCAGTGTTTTACCAAATTTTAAATTACTATGAATAAAATTACCGTTTTTTAGATACGGGCCAAGTTAAAATATGATCAATTTTGGTCCATGTTTTGGTCAAATGTTGTGACATCATATTTTCGGTATTTGACAACTTTTAGAGCAGTTTGCTGTACATCTTCTTGCAGAAAATCATAAGTGCTGGATCGAAATTCAAATTTTATCATATATCAAATGGATTAACCCACGATTTCAGCGGAAAATCTTGAGATTTGCGTACTCCTCGAAAAAGCTATAATTTTTGCATTCTTCACTAACTGTTTTGCACAAGCAACTCCAACGACCGATTTGACGTATAAAAAGTTTAGTCCGCGTGGTTTTACCGCTTTTCCTGTATTGTTTTTGATTTTGTCTGACAGAAAAAACAAAATTTTGATTTCAAAATAAAATTTTATTTACCCAAATATCCACCCAAAAAAGATATTTATTTGATATTTACCTGGTATTTACACAAGTTTTGGGTAAATACCGGGTAGAATCCCATCTATAACCATAAACATTTTTTCCGAAGAACCCTTCAGAAATTTAAATGGGGAAATGGCCAACATTTTTAATGTCTCGCTATGTAAGGATAGCATACGGAACATATAACACAACATTTTAACACAAAAAAAAAAATCAGAATTAATGGAAGACATAACGGGAAAGTTAAAGTATCTTAAAATTGTACAAGACATCGCACCAATTTCTTTGGGATTAATATTCGGTATGTGTCCAATAATAAACCAATCACAAAAATGCTTGCGATGAAGGACACGCATGCGGAACATAAGAGTTCAGAACTGCATAAAATACTTTTACAAGTATTTGAAGACTACGGAATAAATCAGACTCAAATTTTAAGTATAATATCTGATAATGCTTTAAACATGTTAAAACTTTCTAAAGTATTGAATATGGAGGATAACGATGTAATTATTAATGATGATGATGAGTCTATGTGTGAAGGAAATATTATTGATACAGCTGAAAGGCATTCCATAAAGCACATGAGATGTGCAGCACACACATTGCAATTAGCAATTAATAATGTTTTAAAAACTAAAAGTATTTCGGCATTATTTTCAAAGCTACGGCAGGTAGCCACCACAGCAAGAACGCCAAAAATAGATTCCATTTTAAAAAGAAGAACTGACAAAGGCGCAATTTTAGACCTAAAAACGCGTTGGGGAAGCTCGTACATAATGTTGAAACGCCTTCTTGAATTGCGTCCATATATTGAGGATGTGGGAAATTCGGAAATTCAGGTGTCGGAATCCAATTGGAATAAGGCAGCTTCCGTGGAAAAATTTTGGAAATAACATATATCGCCACCAAGAAACTACAGGCCGAGGATTTAGCTCCCGGTCAATTCTACAGGGAGTGGAAAGAAGTTCTTTTTAAACTGCAAAAAATTAATGAGGAATTTGCAGACAATCTAGCAAGTTCAATGCGAAGAAAAGAAAAGGATTTATTAAGTAACACAATACTATTGGCCGGTATATATGTGGATCCTCTTAATAGGGTCCTTTTAGACGAAGATCAAGTTACTACAGCCAGAGAGGCCTTATGGGAAATTTTTGCTCTAAGTAACATACCATAAATGAGCCCACTGAAAGCTATGATGAATTTGAAGAATATTTGGATGGCCTGGAAAGCAAAATAAAAAAAAAAAACAAAAATTGACCCTCTCCAATTAAAAAAAAAATATTTTTGGCGTTTTTTTTTATTGTTGGACTGCAGAATTTTACATCTTTGTGTTTATTTCAGCTTTAGTCCATATTTTGTTGTATTCAAGTATTTGAATAACAACAAAATGTTTTACAGTGGATATGAAATTGATTAGTTGCGGGCGGAGGGTCGGGAATACTATAGTTTCAGTTGTCACCAAACAACTTCATCAGTTCCCTTTTCCGCCGACTCTGTATCGAAAAACAGGTCAATAAGCCCATCCAGCAAATTAAACAAAATGAGAAATTTGCTATATGGCCCTAAAACTGATTACCCTACAATTTGAGTCGAACTAAAGAATTTTATATCCACCACTGTTTTTATGTCGTCTTTGCATTGCAAAGAATACGAACATAGTGTGTTGCTTCAATAAGCGGGGGTAAAACAACGAGAAAGTTGTTGTTTTTGCATTACGCATTGATCAACAAGGCCGTGCTGATGCCTATTATTGTTGTTGGCGTTTTTTATTGTTGGACTGCAGAATTTTACATCTTTGTGTTTATTTCAGCTTTAGTCCATATTTTGTTGTATTCAAGTATTTGAATAACAACAAAATGTTGTACAGTGGATATGAAATTGATTAGTTGCGGGCGGAGGGTCGGGAATACTATAGTTTCAGTTGTCACCAAACAACTTCATCAGTTCCCTTTTCCGCCGACTCTGTATCGATAAACAGGTCAATAAGCCCATCCAGCAAATTAAACAAAATGAGAAATTTGCTATATGGCCCTAAAACTGATTACCCTACAATTTGAGTCGAACTAAAGAATTTTATATCCACCACTGTTTTTATGTCGTCTTTGCATTGCAAAGAATACGAACATAGTGTGTTGCTTCAATAAGCGGGGGTAAAACAACGAGAAAGTTGTTGTTTTTGCATTACGCATTGATCAACAAGGCCGTGCTGATGCCTATTATTGTTGTTGGCGTTTTTTATTGTTGGACTGCAGAATTTTACATCTTTGTGTTTATTTCAGCTTTAGTCCATATTTTGTTGTATTCAAGTATTTGAATAACAACAAAATGTTTTACAGTGGATATGAAATTGATTAGTTGCGGGCGGAGGGTCGGGAATACTATAGTTTCAGTTGTCACCAAACAACTTCATCAGTTCCCTTTTCCGCCGACTCTGTATCGATAAACAGGTCAATAAGCCCATCCAGCAAATTAAACAAAATGAGAAATTTGCTATATGGCCCTAAAACTGATTACCCTACAATTTGAGTCGAACTAAAGAATTTTATATCCACCACTGTTTTTATGTCGTCTTTGCATTGCAAAGAATACGAACATAGTGTGTTGCTTCAATAAGCGGGGGTAAAACAACGAGAAAGTTGTTGTTTTTGCATTACGCATTGATCAACAAGGCCGTGCTGATGCCTATTATTGTTGTTGGCGTTTTTTATTGTTGGACTGCAGAATTTTACATCTTTGTGTTTATTTCAGCTTTAGTCCATATTTTGTTGTATTCAAGTATTTGAATAACAACAAAATGTTTTACAGTGGATATGAAATTGATCATATCCACTGTAAAACATTTTGTTGTTATTCAAATACTTGAATACAACAAAATATGGACTAAAGCTGAAATAAACACAAAGATGTAAAATTCTGCAGTCCAACAATAAAAAACGCCAACAACAATAATAGGCATCAGCACGGCCTTGTTGATCAATGCGTAATGCAAAAACAACAACTTTCTCGTTGTTTTACCCCCGCTTATTGAAGCAACACACTATGTTCGTATTCTTTGCAATGCAAAGACGACATAAAAACAGTGGTGGATATAAAATTCTTTAGTTCGACTCAAATTGTAGGGTAATCAGTTTTAGGGCCATATAGCAAATTTCTCATTTTGTTTAATTTGCTGGATGGGCTTATTGACCTGTTTATCGATACAGAGTCGGCGGAAAAGGGAACTGATGAAGTTGTTTGGTGACAACTGAAACTATAGTATTCCCGACCCTCCGCCCGCAACTAATCAATTTCATATCCACTGTAAAACATTTTGTTGTTATTCAAATACTTGAATACAACAAAATATGGACTAAAGCTGAAATAAACACAAAGATGTAAAATTCTGCAGTCCAACAATAAAAAACGCCAACAACAATAATAGGCATCAGCACGGCCTTGTTGATCAATGCGTAATGCAAAAACAACAACTTTCTCGTTGTTTTACCCCCGCTTATTGAAGCAACACACTATGTTCGTATTCTTTGCAATGCAAAGACGACATAAAAACAGTGGTGGATATAAAATTCTTTAGTTCGACTCAAATTGTAGGGTAATCAGTTTTAGGGCCATATAGCAAATTTCTCATTTTGTTTAATTTGCTGGATGGGCTTATTGACCTGTTTATCGATACAGAGTCGGCGGAAAAGGGAACTGATGAAGTTGTTTGGTGACAACTGAAACTATAGTATTCCCGACCCTCCGCCCGCAACTAATCAATTTCATATCCACTGTAAAACATTTTGTTGTTATTCAAATACTTGAATACAACAAAATATGGACTAAAGCTGAAATAAACACAAAGATGAAAAATATTTTTTTAAAAAACTTGGATGAAATTAAATTTTACGGAAGAAAAGAAAAGATGGATTTTTATGCAGCAGTGGAAAAGTATCCCACGGAAATAAAAAATATTGCGTTTACCGTGGTTGCAATGCCACCTACGCAAGTAAGCGTTGAAAGGCTCTTTTCTGCACTAAAATTAGTAAAGAGCGACTTAAGGGCCTTAATGAAAGAGGAGCTTCTCAATTCAATTTTAATTTTTAACAACCAATTATTAAATTTATAGATTATAATTAATATGTTATTGGGATGAGATGTTACTTAATATTAAAATGTACATAAAATAAACGTTTCAAACAATAAATACGTCATATGTTCCTAAAATAACAACATAAATTATTTTTATTAATAAATAAATACATATAAAAAATAAAAATAGTAAAGTAAAAAAAAAAAATAGATTTCAATTAATATATAAAATGAATTTCTTTATGTTTATTTTCCTGAATATGTTCCTTATTATAAAATAAAATAAAATAAAATAAAAAAATAAAAGTTTTAAACAATAAATACGTCATATGTTCCTAAAATAACAATATAAATTATTTTTATTAATAAATAAATACATACAATAAATAAAAATAGTAAAGTAAAAAAATCGATTTCAATTATTTTATAAAATAAATTTCTTTATTTTTATTTTCCTGACCATGTTCCATAATATAAAAACGTACATAGAATACAATTTTTAACAATAAATACATAACAAAAAAGCTAATTTCTTTTCTGTTTCCAATCCATTTATAGGTTTAAGGCAGGGATGTAGTCAGAAATACATCTCGGCACCAAAATGGGGGAATAAAACTTGATGCTTGTGAGTAAAATATACAAAAATATCTAAGAAATTACCATAGAGTAAAAACATTAACATATAAATAGTCCTTTAACAGATCGATAGGGATTCCATATTCAGCAATCCTTTTACTGAATTTTTTTGTATTTTTCGGAGTCGACTCCGGAGTCGGAGTGAAAAAAAGTGGCCTGGAGTTGGAGTCGGCCAATTTTTACCTCGACTCCGTAGCCCTGGTCAAACTTACCAAAAAAATGTGAAATGGCGCCAGAAACTTTTCTAGTTCCCTTCGCAATTGGCGAGTAATAGCTGTGTGTCTACAATCTTCTTTCTAAGTTTAAGCTGGCAATGATGGTTGGTAGGTTGGTTGTTTGCTTAGCTGGCTGCAGGCAAGTATAATATTATCCTTTGCCTTTAATGACAGATTTTGCTGTCACCACACTGAAGTGGTTGAATGTTTTGAATTTTTAATGTTCGTTGCTTTGTTTGAATGAATGTGGCTCTCGGATGCCCTTGATCTCATTTCTATTATGTTGGTACACATATCTGTTATATATTTTGCTAATGTCAGTCATTTTGGATTTTCAGTTTCTTTTTGGCAGATAAAAGGTTTGTTTTGTTGTGTTTTGGTGTGCTCTTCGATTGTTTATTATTCGGATTCGGAAATGGATTAAAGGTCGCATGGTCAATGAGGAATACTACCTTGAAGTTATGCGTCGTATTCGCGATTCGTTAGAAACGCAGAGAATTGTGAAAATGCCAATAATGAATTTAGCACCATGATAACGCACCAACTCACACATCGATGCTTGTCAGTGAGTTTGTGTGTTGTGTATAAAGGTCAACATTTTTACTTAAATTATGCTCAAAATAACTCCCTTCGAGATACCGACTTGGTCCCAACTCTGAACATGGCAATATTCCATCCAGACGTAGATCAGGTTCGAATATTATATAAATGTTGATTTAAGTATCCTATTTGGTAGAAACTTCGCACATTGCAAAATTTCTTCCAAACCCACAAATATAAAAAACATAAAAAGGTTGAGACATAAATAAATATTAATTCTTTACAAGATATTTAAAGATGTTCTCAAAGAAGTGTAAATATGTTATAAACATGTGTAAAATTAACGTGTAGATAAGAGGAATTTTTGACTGGATTTTTGTGTTAAAAGCATTGGAATGAAAAATCTAATTGGAGGAAACCCTTTGATGTCAAAAACTTCGTTTGAAAATCTTTAAGGAAACCAAGGGGAAGAATTTGAGACTGACAAAAAAAGTATGTTTAAAAGTGGAAAAATCGATGTATGCTGAAATAATTTGGATGATATCAGTGCGTATTTAATACTGCCAAATACACCATAGAACATTTTACGTCTACAGATCTTTAAAATGTGGGAAATAATCACTTAAAGTGATCCCAAACACAAAAACACAACGATAAACTACCCTTTACAAAATAGTTAGTTATAAATGCCTTATTCTACAACTAACTACAAATTAGTTGAAAAGTCATCTAGAGATCAACCAGTTGAAAACGTTGAATGTTCAATGGTGTGTTTTCGACGCAAATAATTCTCATATACACTTTTGTAATTATTTCGATATAAATGCAACATACAACTATCCAAGCTAGTTTTGATAGACTCGACATAGCAAAAGAGTAACAACAAGGCAGGGTTTCGGAGTCGGAGTCTACGAATCGGAGTCGAGCAATTTTGCTGTAGTCGGAGTCTGAGTCTAAAAAAAATAACTCGACTCCGACTCCGGGCAATTTTTTCTACAACTAGAAATATAACATTAAATTCTGAACACCGTTTTTTTTTCAAAAATCATTATTTATTTAAAAATGTAGCTAAAAGAAAACTTTTAAGCAAACTGTACAAATTTAGAGGACGATTCTCAGGATATTTACTGTCCTTTGAAGTCTATTCTTTTTATCTCTATTTTGATTAAAAAATTCATGTCCAGAATATTTTTTGGTCCAATTGATCCATTAATTTTTTGCAAGCAAAAGTAAAGTTCTATGACATTCGAATTATAATTGGACATTTAACGTCTTTTATATAAGCCCTACAAGTCTTCTGTCAGAAAACCTAGTGGTCTTCTCACAAAAAAATCTACTGATCTTCTTATCTTGTCTTTTGTGAGATGTCATCCTTGTCTTCTATTAAAGGACCTGTTGGACTCCTATGAAGGACATTGTTTTCGCTATGGGAAATTCTACTGATTATACTGGGAATAAAATGGAATTCAAGGTCTGGAGGTAAAAAATCACGTTGGGAATGAAAGCCCCTATTGAATATATGAAGAGCTCTAAAGGACCCATAGCAGAAGTTTCTGAGTTATGACGTAACGATTTTTTATTGACCCCCCAATAATGCTTGAGTAAGTAGCTTTATATCTTTGTTTGGCGATATCGATTCATCATTTTGAGATGAAAAGTTTTCAGATAAATATAATAAAGAATCCTTTTGTAGATTATTTTGTTCTTCTATCTTAGTTCCTTCCATGTCCTTTTTGTTCTTGAACTGAAAATGAAAATCAGAATTTCTAAATTAAAAATGTTTACAGAAATGTTCCTCTAGTAATTCATCGATTGATTTTATTTTTCAAATCCTTCTTGGCCGTTTTATAACCGAAAAAGTCATTTTTGTAAAGCCAGAAATAGTGTTTCATAGACGGTGTTTCGTAGACGGTCATTTGTCACAAAACTTCTCGCAGAAAAACAACTTATTTGAAAAACACACTCAAATTTGGTAGTGTTTCTTACTCATTCATTTTCTTATCGACATACATATTTTTCAACCAAAAATTCAGAAAGCAGATTAAGTTAGTGAGTCTTTCAGATGAAGGAAAAAAAATCTACCACAAAATTTTCGTGGTTTTCTTCGAAAAAATAAAAATCATGCAAAATGGTTTTTATTTGGCTATTTTTGGGCTGGGGCTCTCGAAGAACTCTAACCTGTTGGCTTATATCCATTTAAAACCTGGTCATGAATTGCTTATAATATCTACTGCGTGTAGTCCTTATGATTTGTATTGCGCCTTCATTTTCACATATTTTCTGACGGATAAAAGCTATGTCCGAATATTCTCGTGAAAGCAACGGGCAATACCGACACATGCTTCCTAACTTGTATTTTTCCTATTTTTCAATGCAGTGTTTGAATTTGCTACTAGTTTTTCACAGCACAGCACAAGGTCTATGGCTGGTGCTGTGAAAGTGACGCAGCATAGCACATAGCCACAGCATCAAAAATAAAAACGAGTGCTATTGCAATGCTGTGCTGTTTTCAAAAACAAAATCGAAAACTGTTGCTGTGCTATGCTGCGAACATAAACGCAGCATAGCACAAGGTCTATGCTGTGCTTCTGAAATCTTCACAGCACATAGCATAGCATAGTCATCAAAATCAAAAACGAATGCTATTGCTATGCTGTGCTGTTTTCAAAAACAAAAACGAAAACTGTTGCTGTGCTATGCTACGAACATAAAAGTAGCATAGCACATAGAATAGTCATGAAATCGAAAAACGATTGCTGTGCTCTGCTATGCTGTACACATTTCTACATAGCATAGCATAATTAATGTTAATCCAGCAAACTCACTAACCCCCATTATTATAAAGCCTTCTTTGGTTATAGTTTGGATTTTTCTATCAAATTTTTTTGCGTTCCGGTTAAAATAATATTAAAAGGGATCATTCAATTTCAAGGAGAACTTTCTTGGCATTAACTTATAATGAGAAAATTATATTTTTAATGTCTTCAAATTCATTTATTTTGCGTTTTCAAATACATCCAATAGTAAAAGAGAACTTATAATAATGGCCCTAGGAGTTGTTCAGTGTTGTTTATTGCTTACAAGGTACATACATGGTACTTTTTTCATCGATTGGATAATAAATGTGGTCTATAGAGTGATTTTGTGAAAATTTGCCTTTGGCCCTATAAAATGGGGACCAATTTTAATTTTAATTTGTATTTGCGAATTTTCACAAAATCACTTTACAGATAACATTTATTGTCCAATCGATGAAAACAGTTTACAAGTTGCTAAACAAGTAATCCCACAAACATTTTTGAAAATCGGGTCAGATTTTAATTTTGGCTATTTAAGGGCCCATGGAAACTTTGAGGCCCCAGTGGCACGTGTTAACATACTCCGTTTGAGCTCAAACTCTGACAATCTTATTTTTTAACAAAACTAAAAGTTTTAGGAGGGTGCCGCATAAAAAATCCGACATCGATTTTTAAAACCACTCTAGTACATATATTAAACCAGTAAGGAAAGGATCAAAGTCGGGCGGGGCCGACTATATAATACCCTACACCACTGTGAATATGTAAAATATACAGTATCGGCCAAAACTAAAGCACCCCCTCAGTACATTTTTTTAAAATGAAAATTTTTTTAAGAAAACAATGTTGTAATTTTTATTTGTATTTTTCGTTTTCTTTATTTATATCCATATTATTAGAAAACACAATCAGAATGTATTCAGAATGTAATAAACAAAAGTTAAAATTCAAAAATAATTTTAGGTCGTAAATGTAACCGGACAAAACTAAAGCACCCCCCAATTTGAAGTATAACAAAAACGATTGAAATCAATATTTCGTTGCGTATCCTTTATTCTGGATGACACAAGCACATCTTCTAGGCATAGAGGATATTAAATTATTAATTACAGCTGGTGATATTGCTTCCCAGGCTATTTTTACGGCTTCAAATAAATCTTCTTTAGTTTTGCAATTTTCTCGGTTGACATTTGAGTTAACGATCTCCCATAAGTTCTCTATTGGGTTAAGATCAGCGGATTGGGCAGGCCAATTGAGAACTGCCAACAAATTGGTTTGGAACCACTCCTTAACCACTTTTGCCGTATGTTTTGGGTCGTTGTCTTGCTGGAATGTCCATCCGAGAGGCATTTCTTCTTCAGCATAAGGAAACATCACGTTCAGTAATATGTCACGACACATGAAACGATCCATTATTCCATCAATTTTATGAATTGGTCCAATCCCTTGCCCCGAGAAACAACCCCAGACCATTATGTTCCCTCCTCCATGTTTTACCGTACCTTTGCAATATTTAGGATTCAATCGTTGCCCATTCGGTCTACGAATACGCCTCATACCATCTGAATCCTTTAAATTAAACATAGATTCGTCAGAAAATAACACAATTTTCCATTTTTCGACATTCCAGTTGAGATGGGCCTTGGCGAATTCAAGTCTGGCTTTTCTGTTTTTGATGATATAAAAGGCTTTTTTGCTGGTCGTCGGCTGAATAATCCGGCGTCTACCGCTCTTCGGCGAATCGTTCTTTCGCTAATTTGTAGATCTAAGCGATTTCTAATTTGAGTAGAAGATGCTGTAGGATCTTTTTGAATTGTCCATATAATTAAGGAGTCTTCCCGTCGCGAAGTTTTACGTGGCCTTCCTCCAGAGTGAGTAGGAGATGTGCGACCACTCTGCAAAAACTTGTTTATTTTGTACTCAATTGATGTCTGGATAAACCAGCTCTCCAATCTTTGAGAATTCTAATTTTTAATTCACTTTTAATTCACAATTTTCGCACGAAATTCTATCAAGTTCTTATTCTTCTTAACACTTTAGCTTACTACCTGCTTTATTTTTAGAGTGCACCGTTAACTAATACAGTAATGACACAGTAGCGTACTAAATTTCAGAACACTATACAAGGGGGTGCTTTAGTTTTGTCCGGTTACATTTACGACCTAAAATGATTTTCGAATTTTAACTTTTGTTTATTACATTCTGAATACATTCTGATTGTGTTTTCTAATAATATGGATATAAATAAAGAAAACGAAAAATACAAATAAAAATTACAACATTGTTTTCTTAAAAAAATTTTCATTTTAAAAAAATGTACTGAGGGGGTGCTTTAGTTTTGGCCGATGCTGTATATGGGAGCTAAATCCAAATCAGAACAGATTTTGATATAATTTTTCACACTTATTTCTAGACTAAATTCCGTCGCACATTCCAAATTTCATTGAAATCGGACATATAAAATCGGCCGAGAATATATATAGGAGCTATAGCCAAATTTGAACCGATTTCTATATAAGTTGGCACACTTATTTCTAACACCGTCGCACATTCCAAATTTAATTGAAATCGGACATATATAGCATGTTTCGTTTACCAAATTCCTTAAATCGGGCGAAAATATATATGGGGGCTATATCGAAATCTGAACCGATTTCTATATAATTTGGCACACTTATTTCTAGACTAAATTCCGTCGCACATTCCAAATTTCATTGAAATCGGACATATATAGCGTGTTCCGTGCACCAAATACCTTAAATCGGGCGAAGATATATACGGGGGCTATATCCAAATCTGAACCGATTTTTACCAAAATAAATAGCGTTCGTCCTTTGGCCCAAAAAAAAACTATCTTCCCCAATTTTCATGAGAATCGGACAATAAATGCGACCTGTACTGTGTTTACAAAACATGCGTACATGTACATGCGTAAATCGACTCAGAAAGTGATTCTATGTATATCCCTGAAAGGAACTATGGGTCTATATCGTTTCCTTTTGCATGTTACAAACTAATGCACAAAGACATAATACCCCTTACCACATGGTGGTGTAGGGTATAAAAAGGTACAAGTGGCAATAACATGCATTTAGAAACTCGAAATTCGCTTTATAAAGGAAAAGTGTCAACATTTCAAAAATAGTAGACTGTTGCAGGTTCTGGAACATAGTTGCGGTCAAAATAATATAGTAGTGTGTTAAAAATATCGAAATGTGCAATTAGTCATGGTTTCACAGCTCAATAGCAAATTCTGTTATATTTCAAATACATACTTCATTGCCATCAAACATTTTTCTGGGTTATGTTTGATGCTATGCTGTTGATTTTGTTCACTATGCTGTTTACTATGCTGTTAAAATGTCTGCAGTACAGCATAGCAATAGCATTCGTTTTTTATTTTGATGACTATGCTATGTGCTTCGCAGATTTCAGAAGCACAGCATAGACCATGTGTTATGCTACTTTTATGTTCGCAGCATAGCACAGCAACAGTTTTCGTTTTTATTTTGGATGACTATGGTATGCTATGTGCTGTGAAGATTTCAGAAGCACAGCATAGACCATCTCTGCCCTTCCCTAAAGTAAATCAATTTTAACTACACCCACTTTAAAAACTTGTTGTTTTTAAAATTTGAAAACAACAAATATGTGATTAAGCGGGCTTACTTTAAAAAGAAAAAGTAAACACACATCACAACAAAACTGCCAAAGTGAATCTAACAAACAAAAATAGTTAGATATAAATTAGTTAAAAATAGTTAAAAGTAATGCAGAGATGGACATTTATCCACTGCCTAGCTGATCCCCATGTTGAAATAGTTGGCGTAATGGAAAATAATCGAAAAATAACCACTTGTGTTTATTTTTAAACTAGTTATAAACTATTTTTTAACTAATTTATTTCCCCGCAGGATACCGATTTTTGAGTTTGATGGTGTTAATGTACTTAACTTAACACACGCTTGTTTAACTATACACACATTTATTCCCAGTGACAATGGTATGGTGTCTTTGTTTTTGTTCACCATGGAATTCTACACTTTTTATGCAATGCATAAAGTACAATAAGGAGAAAATACTTCAACGTTTATCGTGTATATTTATATATTTTTAGGTTTTATTTTTTTTTCATTGCAATTTTCTTTTACCTATTTTGTGTTATTCCTGCTGTAGTTGTAAGTTTAGAAATGGTTATCTACGCTAAGCAATATAATTGCGGCAATGCTATTCTTTTTTCCATTTTGTTTTTGCAAGCAAAGTTATTTATTCACCAATATATGAAGAAAATATTTTAAGATTCTAAGTGTAGAAATTCCAGGAAAACTGTGCTATAATGGTAAAGCAAGGTAAAACAACTAAACAAATTTAAATTTAAGGTAAATTTAAAAATATTTGATGCTTATATATATGACCCACTAACACTTACTAAGTTTTCAAACATTATAATATGTACAACTACATTTTATAATATCGATGAGCCTCTAACTTCGTAAACAATCTGATATTAAGGCATAGTAAAATTTTATTAGTTTAAAATGAAATCTCCGACATGTTATGAAAACCTATACAAAATCACTTTCTATCCCTGATTACAAACCAAACTTGTTTTAAGACGCTCAGTCCAAAGTATAAAGAATTCACTTAGCAGTTTTTTTGTAAGTGAAAATACTGCTAAACTTTAACAAAGCCTTTAAGTATGCACTTTGAACATGCACATTGCCTTTGCAAATTTTCCTGCATCCGTTATGGTGGGGGTTAATACCAGGGTTTCGGAGTCAAGGTCGAGTCTGCTGAATTTAACATTGACAAATAGCCACAAATTACAAGTCAGAAATTTTTCGCGGGTCTTTTAATAGAAGACAAGGATGAGTTCTCACAAAAGACAAGACGAGAAGACCAGTAGGTCTTCTGGCAGAAGACTTGTGGGTTATATAGAAGACGTTAAATGTCCAATCGAATGATTGTCATAGAACTTAACTTTTGCTTGCAAAAAAGATAAGGGTCAATTGGACCAACAAATATTCTCGTCATGACTTTTGTATTGTATTCAAAATAGACTAGACTTCAAAGAATAGTAAATGTGCTTTGAATCGCCCACTAACATAGTGTAATATGCCGTTTGCTTATATTTTCCTTATTTTCTTTTTACACTAATAATCAGGACAATCATGAATAATTCCCTCGGAAATTTCCGCACGGAAAATAATTTTAAAAAGTGAAATTCTTTTAAAATCAGTATTTTGAAACATTGAAAACTACTAGAATCACTTATATTCCGTAATTAATTGATTCTAGTAGTTTTCATCGAACCGACAAAAATTTTACCATTTTTGACACAAATATGAAAATAAAACAGTAAGGAAAGGATCATAGTCGGGCGGTTCCGACCATACCCAGCAAAAAAAGTCCTCCCAAAATCATGGGTTTTGTAAGGGATTTTTGGCAGCCGTAACTACTCGCAAACCCCCTTTCTTCCCCATTATTTTTACAAGGGCATGTCGCACTCAGTTTGTAGTTATTTTATGACCACTAGAATAACTAGTTATTCTGTGGCCACTAGAAGTTGAAAAAAATTCTATTTTTAGAACAGTTTAAGTAGAGATTTTTTTTAATTTCATCACACTTCTTACTTTTATTTTACTTTATTTTATTTCGCTCGCTGTGCGAGTTGAACACACGAACCCTCTGATTTCTAGCCAAAGACACTACATACTATGCCACGCACACGAACATTAAGGGTTGCTTAAGAACTTAAATGTGCAGTGCACATGTGCACCACGAACTCTTATTTTTTAATTAAAAAACTCGCGTGCCGACAGTGAGCGTTGAACACACAACCCTAGGATTTATAATCGGACACACACTCACTGTGCCACCGTCTTCATTACTTAGTGAGGAGCAAAGTAAGTAGGTTTGCCTTGTAATTTTTTTAAGAAGTATCCCATTACTTTTCAGATTACTTGTAATGGGAAAAGAAGCTTGTTTACATTACTTTGTAATGGGTTAAGTAATGACTAATGGATCCGAATTTTTGCTGGGTATGATACCCTACACCACTGTGAATATGTAAAAAATAGGAGATATATATCAATATGAACTGATTTCAATATAATATGGTACACTTATTACTAGACAAAATTCCGTCACACATTCCAAATTTCATCAAAATTGGACAGATCAATGCGACCTGTACGTTGCGAACAAAAATACATGGACAGACGGACGGACATGCATAAATCGACTCAGAAACTGATTATATGTATATACCCTAAAGGAACTATGGGTCTATTTCGTTTCCTTTTGTATGTTACATACAATGCCGACTTTAGCAAAAAAGCTCGACTCCGACTCCGAACCCCTGGTTAATACCATTGTCACCATATTGTCGTCTAATAACGTTTTTGTTAAACAACACTTTCCACCATTTGAACCAACACATCCCTCTGACAGCTTCTATTGTAGCTGACTGAAAAAACACCAACAAGTCATTTGATGCCAGTGATTATTGTTAGCAAAGTACCGTAAAAGTGTGCTACACAATATCACTGATGGTTAGACTGCTCAAGGCAAAAATCCTAGATATCAACTCATGCTGAAGACGACATAGAATTTAATGAATACTTTATGTTTGTACAAATAACAGCAGACATTACATTTCTTCAATAACCAAGACAACGCTGCAAGGTTTTTTTAAATGTACACAGATGTGCACATTGAATATTTAAGAAATTGTATCTTCTTGTTGCACAGGAATAAATCACTTAAGATTTTCAATTGAATCGAAATGTTATTAATATTTTTTTTTTTTGCTTATTTCCTGCTGAAGCCATTTTCAGTCTCTTTTACTTAAACAGTTTCAAAGCTTATGCACTAATTGCCCAGCTGCGTTTCTTCTCAATTAAGTACCAAAGTCCATGACATAATTGTGGCAAATTATTTAAACGATATTGGTTTTATCGCTTCTTAGCACTAATTTCAGTTTTCTTTAATCGAAATTAATTGGCCATAAGTCCAGAATACAGCATAAAGGCGGTGCAGCTGTTTGTACAGGGGCATTTTATTGAATACAATATTTTACATTAACTTCCCAGCAAAATCTTCGATGCCAAGGATGCTATTGAATCATGGGTGCAAGTGATCTGGCATGTCATCTTTTTAGCATTTTCACTCATGAATTTTATATGAGCGTGACCACCATAAGATGACATTCATTTTCGGATCTTAAAATGACATTCATTGTCGGATCCTAAGCATGTCATTTTGACCAATGCTTTGACATGTCATTTTCACCAACCCTTTGAAATGACATTTTCATGTCTTGTTTGGAAAATGGAAAATTCTGTATTGAAAAAACACTGTAAATATGATTTTCATGACAAACCAAACTCTTTATTAATTCAAACTAATTCATGAAATAACTAGAACTAATTTATCAGCATAAAGTTTACACCCAAAATTTCAATTTTATCACCGCCGCTGCACCGCAACAGAGTTTACTTCGTCCACTCTCAGCCACTGATTTTGTTTCATCTTACAAAAGCTTTTCTATTATCTTCTTTCGACATGTACTCCAACAGCACTCCTTTAAGAATTTCTAGTTCGTGAACCTACATTTAATTTGTAATTTTATAACAAAAAATTGGAAATGTATACTCTTTTGTTTTGATGTCGCTACATGTAGGGATGTACAAATCGACTTGTTTGTTTCACGACTTGCTTTGAACCAATGCAAAATATGCCATGAAATAACGTCATCGCATAGAACCCCTTCCTTCAAATTTTGCTGGGTTAACAAGCACTTACCAAATGGGACGAAAGAATGTCGAGAATTAAGAGAAAAATAAACATGTGGACGATAAAAAGATTTTATTATTACACTGACAGAAACTCCAAGAATAAATGTCGTTCTAGTTTCCAACATGCTGACATTGGTAAGTGGATTCCAGTTTATATAAAACAGCTTATATAAAACATTGTCAAATTACACAGCATATAGCCTCAACTTACGACCGCTGCAGAAGCGTTGAGTTTTGATCTGAGAAAGCATGTTCACGCTGGTTCTTTTAATACCCCTGTTAAACTTAAGCGACATTTTTATGGTAGATATTTATTAAATTCCTTTAAGGTCTCAAAAGAAACAATCCCAACTACAGTGCGATTCTCTAACTTAATTTTTGAGTTACCTGCAAATATGGGTAAAAATAAAATGCTAATAATTTCGGCAATTAACGATATTTTTTGGTAAGTTAACGACCAAAAAAAATGTCGTAAAATATGTCCACCGACAGCAAGAGTGCTGCCAACTCTTATTTGAACATTTCTTAAAAGAGCATTACTTCGTCAAAATGGTATTTCATCATAGCGGAACAGATTTCTACTCTGACAATTAAACATTTTTTTCTCAGAGCAAATTTATTAACATTTTTTATCAGTATACCATTAATGCACACAAAATAAACTATTACCTCACATCACGTTTAAATCTCTTTGCTTTAAAATTCTCTTTGTGGCTTTATAAAAGCTTTATTACTTCCAGGTTGGCATTAAGAACGATTTAATTTTAATATGGAAAATGACTTAAAAATCTGCTCAATAAATCATTTTGTCGGTCACTAAAGTTGTTTTGTTTTAAGAATGCAAAGTATACAAACTAATAAGGACATACATACATACATATGTGTGAGCATGATGTCGTACCCAGTGGTGACATTTACATGAAGAGGTGTGACAAAAATACTTCTAGATAATATATCGAACTGAAATTTTTATCAATGGGTCCTAGTGGCCTAAAAGCACACTATCAAAAATATTGTAGTCCTAGGTCCAAGTTTTCGCGTGGTTCCCACGTAACGAATCATCCTGAATTGAAGTACATTTCTGTTACCAACACAATCGTAACCCGGTACAAAGAGCAAATGTTACAGTTTTAGCTCTAGTTGTTCACCCAATGTCAACGGTATTACATGTAGAAACCATTCATACATTTAAAGGCGGATTTAAATAAACATTCTGATCCAATCTCAACAGTTATCCTCATAACAAATTTCATTTATCGATTCACCCAGTACCAGGGCTTCAATATTTAGTATTATTTAATACTTCTAGTACACTTACTGTACGACCACCTCTAAGAATGAACCTGACAAATCAATAATATATCAGAGTTTCACTTCTATACCAAATTTATTGCAATTTTGTACTTTTCACGCACTATTGATATAATTTCATCTTCATTGCTACACCCAACGCCAAATTTAATAGCATTTAGTACATTTCGTATTTCTCAATAAATCAACCAGCCCTCAGCCTAATTTTAGAATTTGTATGCATTTCAAAAAAGCCGTATCTAAACACCAACACAATCCCTCATACAACAATTCGAAATTCCACCTATATCCCATCATGCAACACCAAACTGGTACCAAATTTAGTACTTATAGTATTATACTTATAGTATTTTTTGGAACTTATACATAATAAGTTCCAAAAAATACTTCCTTTTATCCAAAACTATATCCAAACCGCGATTTAGTATTTTTCGTATACATTAGTACGAATTTGCAAAACTTCCTCTCTATATCCAATCTAAACGTCAACTGCTATACTAATACCGAATTTCACAATTTCAGCTCTACCCCTTTACACAATAACAATTTGGACCAAATTCTGTGCCATTTAGTAATTTTCGTACACTTATTGTATGTATATCCACAACCACATCCATATCTCAACCCTACACACCAACAGCGGCTATAATACAAAATGTCCGAATTCCACTTCTATTCATAATACCAATAATACTTTTCGTATGAAAGTACGAATTTCAATAACTATCTCCAACAGTAATTGCGAATTTCAGGATTCCACCTCTACCCGTCCACCCAAATCAAAATTTTACCAAATTTAGTACCATTTATTAATTTTCGTACCCATAAGTACGAATTTCCAAAGCTACCTCAATGCAACACTCCATAAGTAATCTTAATTATAAATTTCACGATTCCAGCTCTATCTGTACACCCAAATCCAAAATGTACCAAACTTAGTACCATTTAGTACTTTCCGTACCCATAAGTACGAATTTCCGAAACTACCTCAATCCTACAATCCATAAGTAATCATAATTCCAAATTTCAGGATTCCAGCTCTATCCGTCCACCTAAATTTAATTGTAACATATTTAGTACCATTTAGTACTTTCCGAATTTCCAAGACTAAGTCAATCCAACAGTAATCATAATTCCAAATTTCAGAATCCCAGCTCTATTCGTTCCCCCAAATTGTACCAAATTTAGTACTTTTCGTACCCAGAAGTACGAATTTCCGAAACTACATCAATCCTACACTCCATCAGTAATCTTAATTCCAAATTTCAAGATTCCAACTCTATCCGTTCACCCAAATATATGTAAATTGTACCAAATTTAGTACATTTTGTACTTTCCGTACCCATAAGTATGAATTTCCAAAACTACCTCAATCCTACACACCATCAGTAACCTTAATTCGAAATTTCAGGATTCCAACTCTATCCGTTCAACTAAATTTAAATTGTACAAAATTTAGTACTTTCCGTACCCATAAGAACGAATTTCCAAGACTAACTCAATCCTACACTCCAAAAGAAATTAAATTCCAAATTTCAGGATTCCAGCTCTATCCGTTCACCCAAATACAAATTGTATATTAAATATTTCCATTTTGCCCTATATTATAACCCTTGCCCTTGCAATTTGGAGAAATTGTTATAAGAAGAACAAGTAAAAAAGCGTTAAGTTCGGCCGGGCCGAACTTTTCATACCCTCCACCATAAAAAATTCTGAACTAAAATGGAATAATTAGTTTTCATTCCTTTCCCCAACTTTAAGTGGGTACGTTAAAATGTCAGTTTTTGATGGGAGCCTTTAATGTCAAATAACTCCTAATTCGGTTAAAAATTGCAGGTAGGATCCTCAAAATACCGAAAATCGGTACATAACGTGGGAACTTCAATTGTCATTAACAGCTAGTTCGGAGGTACATATGTGGGCTATACAAAAATATGAACTTAAATGAACAATTTATGTTGCAGAATTTTTGTTGGCTTTTAAATTTCAAATTACAGAAAGTTCGTCCAAAACATAAAGCTAAGGTACGGAAAATCGGGAGGTTTGTTTTGGGGCTATACCAAAACATGGACCTACGTTGGTTAAACATTTTAAGTAAAATCCTCAAAGTACCGAAAATCGGGAAGTATCGTTATATTGGGGCTATGTTGAAAATTGTTGATGCAGATGTGTGGTGACCACTACAACCTTCAAATGCAAATTACAGTTATTAGACTGTTGCAACTCGCTCTTTATATTTTAAATTAAAATAGAATTCCGACAATTCGTTCACAAAAACTCAAATTTAGGAAAAAAAATATTTCTATTTTCTCTTCGTATAATAAGTTTCAACCACCTTTTTTGTTTTTAGCTCTCCACAAAACACACACACATAACAACTTACATACGATAGTAGAAGAAGAGATTGAAAAGAGGTGGTGTCAAACAACAATGAAAAATAGTATTGGTAAAATGGACAATAAATATTGTTAGAATTCAGAACAGTTGAGGTAAAATTATCTATTTTTACAATAATTTTGGTCAAAACTACAAACGCGTGTTGTAAACATTATTCAGTACAAAAAGAACCCAAAAGGGATCGACGTTTTCAAGAAAATTTAATTTATTGTGTCAAAGATGTATGAATTATCGGAATTCTTTTTTAATATCTCCTTGCAACGCAAAATCCTGCTTCAACCACCACTTTTATATTTACCGCTTCACAAAAACACATGAGAAAACCAAAAACAAAACAAAAACTACATGACAAAAGTAGATAACGCCATAAAAAAAGAAAACACCGACAGTTTTAAAATAATAAAGAATTCAATAGATTTAATAATGTATGACACTTTTATTATTAGATTTTTATTATTAGATTATTTTTTGCATTTTTGTCTTGGAATGTTGTTTTTCTGAGTTTATAATCGTAAATACATAGTTTCTCCCCAAAAATCGCAATATTTTTTATATTTTTACACTGGAAAATTCTTGTTCACACTAACACCACAAAATCAAAACAATAACATTAGCTGACCTTGTCGTTCAAACATAGGGCTGACAAAATACCGATAAAAAGCGATAACACTCCGAACAATTATCGATATCAAAATTAGTGTTGCCAACTAGGAACTTTTTCCGTTACATTTTCCTTGTGTTGAACTCTAAATATGCAACGTACACCACCAACGAATTCAGCTGCTGCCCAGCAAACAATTAGTGTTCAGTCCTCAAAACGCAACAGAAATGAGGTATCTCCCGGGATAGAAACAGAAAATCCTTCAACATCCACTGGCCTCTCACAAATTGAATTGATACATCTCATTACCAGCACTATCAACTCAAATCTTGATGAAAAGTTGAAGACATTATCGACAAAGAAAGATATAGAAGAGGTTAAAACAGAAATTTCTTCGATAAGCTCCGAAATGAAGCAGCTTAGAGCTGAAAATCAAGAATTAAAGGAAGAACTGAAAATTGTGCGCAGAGAATGTGAAGAAAACAAAAAAGATTTATTGTGGATGAAAGAGCAATTAAAAGGTTGCAAAATATTCAATAGGGGATTGAGCTGCTCCAGCGAACCTTTACAGAAAGTGAACAACATTTTACTTAATAAATTGGAACTCCCAGCAAAAGCTTAATCCGTCCGAAAAATACATGAAAGAAACGGGAAGATGAGTGCCGTAGTCGAATTTGCAACAGGACAGGAAGCTGAAGATGTCATTCGAAATAGCAGAAAGTTGGCGGGGTCCAATATATATATAGAACGTGACCTTGAGCCTTCCAAACAACAATTGAAAAAGGTTACGCTTTGCCTCAAAACAAAAATAATGGAAATAAGTAAAGAACACAGAATCACGGTAAAAGAAGATAGAATCAGGATAAAAGATGCATGGTTCTCCTGGAACAGAGACCGCAAACTAATTGCTGGAAAAATGGTGCCGAAGAAGAATTAAAGAAAATCTATGGTGATATTATTACTAACTTAGATACAAGTTACGAATATCTGCTCTCGGAAACTTTATCAAAAAACTAACTGCAGCTCCCAATATAATCTTACGAAATCTTACAATTCTTTCCTATAACATCAACGGCATTGAAAACAAGTACTTACATCCTTCTTTTTTACCTTCTTAAACAAGCATGATATCATTATACTCACTGAAACCCATATTATTGAAAATAAATTTGAAAATGTAAAAAAATACTTCCCGGGGTTTAAATTATATAACATACCTGCAACAAAAGAACACACATATGGGCGTGGGATTGGTGGGGTAATATTTGGAGTAAATAAAACTGTTGCAAACATGGGTTTAATGCACCGCGTTATAACATATGGAAATGTACACACTTATAAATTTTTCATGTAGCCGGGACCGGTATTCACTGTCATGCCTCAATATTGGAGACCCGCTAAATGGACAAAGATTTTAATAACACGTGTAGACTGTTCGAAGAAAATGATATCACCAATCCGATTCTAATAGGCGATCTAAATTCAAGAATAGGCGAACTCACACAGGAATTAAATGAAGTCTACCAAGAACTTTTTGTGGCAGGATTGGAAACTAGAAAGTCTAAAGATAAGCATATAAACAGAAAAGGGAACCAACTAATCGAACTTTGTACAAATAAAAATCTTTTAATTCTGAATGGTAGGACACGAGGAGACGCGGAAGGAAATCTCACGTTCATAAATTCATTAGGTGAATCTGTGAATGATATTTGTGCAGTGTCCCAAGAGATCCTAGATCTTGTCGATGAATTTGTAGTGGAAGACGTAACGTGGTCGGATCACCTGCCAATAAGATTGCGAATAAAAATAACAACAGAATGTACTGACTATAAACGTCTAAACTTGTTGCCCAAATTAGTATGGAATAAAAACAGTGTTGATAGCTATCGCACAAATATTAAGAGAAATCTTCAAAAATCGTTAAGTAGATCAAATGACCTGACTTTGGAGGAACTTGGAACCACAATAAAGCTATCGACAGTACCTAAATCGAAGAAAATAGCATCGTTTACACCAAAAAACCCTTGGTACAATTCCAAGTGTCATCAAGTTCGAAAGAAAATGTTTTCGCTACTGAAAAATTACAACAGGAATAACACAGCTGAATCCAGAAGAAATTATTTAGACTCCGTAAAGGTATACAAAGAGATCTGCAAAACCAACAAACAGGATCATAATAGAAATATAATGCACACAATAAATCACGTCAGCGACACAAAGCAATGGTGGAAAGCAGTGAAAGAAATGAGAAATCAAACATTCCAAACAAGCTCATTGATATCTTCAGATACATTTAAGCATTACTTCCAAGAGCTCTTAAATCCTGAACAGAACGTACAGCAAATAAGCTACGCGCCGTTTCTTTGTACCGATCCAATACTAGACAGAGAAATTAGTTTGGCAGAACTTGACTGTATCTTGAAGAAACTGAAGATGAACAAAGCACCGGGAGAGGACAGAATCCCGTATGAGCATATTGTCTACGCCCCAGAGGATTTCCATAAACAACTCGTAAACAGATATAATAAAATATTAAATACCGGAATGATAGATAATACTTTTGTCAAAACAGTAATATTTCCCATCCACAAAAAAGGACATATGGCCGAGCCTTCAAATTACAGAGGAATTGCTTTCATGAACTGTTTGGCAAAGTTAATGATGGGTATTTTAAATGAAAGACTTTGCAATTGGGTAGAAAAATATCGTATGTATACTTACGGAATATCAGGCCGGGTTTAGGAAGGGGTACTCAACTGTTGATAATGTGTACAATCTGGCTTCTATTGTCAGTCTAAAGCTTAATGAAGGTAAGAAGGTATATGCCTATTTTGTGGACTTCAAAGCAGCCTTTGACAACGTATATCGAAAATCACTAATATACAAGCTCTCACAACTTGGCATATCATACAAATTCCTGAAACTTATTGAGAATATATACAGCAATACTGAGTATGCCATTTGGACCGGAGACGAACTGTCGGATTATTTTGAAACCAACTCCGGAGTTAAGCAAGGATGTCTTTTATCGCCTATTCTTTTCTCCCTATACATAAACGACTTGCATGAACAGTTACAAGGTGGAATAAATATCCAAAATATAAATATAAGGTTGCTTTTATATGCAGACGACATTGTTATCCTGGCAGACGACATAACTACCTTACAGTATATGATTTCAAATCTTGAAAACTATTGTAGCATGTGGAATCTAAAAGTAAACATGTCCAAATCAGAAATCCTTGTATTCAGAAAAGGAGGAAGGCTTAGCAGAGATGAGAAATGGATATACAACGGAAACGAAATAAATATCGTAAATGAATATAAATATTTAGGTGTTATATTTACACCAAAACTGTCATTCTCGAAGCATGTAGAAAAGAGAACAAACCAATCAAAAATGACTATAAATTCAACTTGGAAAAACTTTTTGGGGAAAAAAGATGTAAACATACCAATGAAGTGGAATGTATACCAAGCAGTTTGTAGGGCAATACAAGCATACGCGGCCCAAGCTTGGGGCTTCTCACACTTTGATGCGGTGGATAAACTTCAGCGATATTTTTTAAAGAAAATACTGAAAGTCCCAAGTTGTACACCAAATTACGCCCTCATGCTAGAAACATCGATTGAAAGCAGTCACTTGTATACACTTAATATGCATTTACAATACCTCTACCAAATAATGTACAAGTACAATGATCATCGACTACCGAAAAAACTTACCAATCCACTTCTTCAGAATGAAGTGTTTTGGGCAGCAGAAATAAAAAACGTAGCGCAACGCCTTTACGTTGTATGGCCAAATGTCTCAAATGAATTTGAATGGAAATTGTTCACCACAAACATTATTAACAAACAAAAAATGAATGTCTTTCATGAAAATATGAGTTCAAAACTTGCAAGCCAAAGTAGGATATATAAATATTTAGATTTTACGCGGGGAGAAAATTATTTTACTGACTCTTACACAAGCGAACAGATTTCCTGGATTTTTAAAGCAAGATGTGGATTGATTAATCTAAATGGAACTAGATTCAATGCAAATAGCAGAGAAAGAAAGTGCAGCTTGTGCAACCTTAATCAAGACGAAACTATATTGCATTTCTTGGGAGAATGTCCGGTTCTAAAAGAGTTTAGAATACGCATTTTTCAATCTGCGATCTTATCTCTCTAAAATGTGATCAACATATTGGACGGCCGTGAAACAAATGATTGGAGCCAGCTCGTATCTTATTTAAAAATATCTTTGAAGTATAGAGAAATTCTCATAAGTCAATATAATTCGATATGAAATAATAGCTGACCCGGTCCGCGTTGCTGGCCCGTTGTTTGGGTTCTCCGTGTAAACTTTAGTTATCTATCCAGTATTGATACACATCATTAGGCATCCCTCTAGAAACTTCATAATATAAATCAATGTTTTGACATAAATTCCATATAATGACATAAATTCCATATAAATTCCATATAAATTTAAGATATAAAATCTCTTTTATTATACCCTTCACCATAAATCGACAGTTTAAAGCACTTTGTGACCCACATATAATGGTCGGTGCACGTCAATTAACATTGCTATATATTGGATTGTTGGTCTCGGTTGGGGTCGTAATTATTACTGCAAAGAATTGTTGGTATAGGTTTTGATATAGCTCCCATAGAACGGTACCGGCTGATTTTCGCTATTTTTGAGGATGTAACATCATTATCACACCGAAATGGCTGAAATCTGGTTTTAATATATTTTAAAGAGGAGAGCATAAATATTCGTATCGACCGAAAGACACGCCTTTTTATTTGCGCTCGGTATGTAACAGTAATAGGTTCACGTTTTGATATAGCTCCCATAAAACAGTATCTCCCGATTTTCGATAGTTCTGAGATATAGCCACTGTTCAGTATACGCCCTCGTTTTGATATAGCCTGATTTTCGCTATTTTTGGTGGATTTAACCTCATTCAGCCCGATCGAACGTTAATCCTTTTTTCTTCGCGCTCTATATGCAATAGTGGTAAAATACCCCTCAGCGAAATGTATGTTCCTTTGGGATATGTATGGCAACATTTATATAATTCATAAAAAAAAAATTACTTCTATAAATTGTAGTTGTTATTATCGAGATTTTGCTGTATTTAAAAAATGTATCTTTACCTAGCTATTCCAAGGACTGAAATCAATGCTCATGAAGTTTCACTTCCCACATTTTGAGATTTTATCCGTAATTATAATATTTTCAAAAATCGAACACGATCGCGGTATTCTGATTCCAATGATGATATTGTATTGTATATCAATAACTTTGTCTGATTTCCAATGGATCTTTCTGGAATTTCGATCTTGTGACATCTCAAGTTATCCGGATTTTACTGTATTCCAAAATGTGGAGTTGATCGCGCTGTCCCACTTATTGTTTAGTGTTCAGCGTTTTTTAGGCACACTTACAAAATTATGTATATTATCTGAAATAATAAATGTTTGCAAATTTTGTGATGACCGCGATATTTCACTTTTCGCGATATTTCACTTCCGAGAAGACCATTCAGGGTCAAGACAGTAATTACAATAGTATTGCAAACAATCTGTAAACAATACGTTCAAAAATATCATGGACTTCAAATTTTTTAAAAAAAAAATTTGAAGGAGAACCTCCGGTCACTACAATTAGCCGTATTAAAATAGCTCACGACCGCGTTATCCCACTTGTTCAGGGTTTATATCATTTTTGTGTCACGCTTACTAAAATTATGTACAGTCTGTCGCAAAAATTAGTATACACCGCTGAAACCACAATGTATTAGGGATAAATATCACTATAACTTATTGAAAACAACAAACAATTGGTTTTATTTGATAGACAAGAAGGTTGTCTTCCCTAATAACAATTAAAAGTGCGCAATATTTGCAAACATTAGCAAATGTGCGGTTCGAATCCCAAAAAGACCAAAATTTATGTCGCAAAAGTTAGTATACAACGGAGAATCCTCGTGGAACTGTGTGAAAAATTCTTGATATTTTTGAACAAAATGAAACTAAATCTGTACTTAAGATCATAAAGAGTATATTAATTGGTTTTAATGGCAGTTATAGTACTTATAGTGCCATGTCCAACGTACACTGGATCGTAAAATCCACAAAAATTGGTCATCTACAAATACAACAACTGTAGCGACAAAATTCCGAGTGTTATGTCCTGTTTATGAATCCTAAAGCCATGAAATGCTCAAAAAAGCTCTATAGTTTCAATATGGGGTGATCTTGATCGAGTTTCGACTTGTCCTGTTTGAAATAACGGGAATATCTTGAAGGAAACCCATACTTTTGAGGCTATTGTCCTTTTGAAACATGTAATAATCTTCAATCCTTACACATAAGGACTTTCCTTTTGAGTTAACTTTCTCACAAATGTTGCCCCTTTTCATATTCCCACCAAAAGTAAATAGTAGGAGAACCTCAAGGTCCGTCGTAAGCCCTACAGTTATACCGGCCTTTTAGCAGGATCAGGCATTCTTCTCGTGTCCCTAGTCTCTAATGTACTACTAATGTCTAATAAACTACTTCTAACTAATCCATATAGTTGTATTTTGGTCCTAAGTGAAGCGAACACAGCTTTTCAGAACGTTTTGCACAATCCATGCGTTATAACAGCAGAGAAAGCTCTGTATTAAAATTTTAATTTTTAATTTTTGGTGGAGTATCACTGTAGGGCTTACACCACAGCTTGAGGTTCTCCTACTCTTTATTTTTGGTGGGAATGTGAAAAGGGACGTAATTTGTGAGAAAAATAACCGAAAAGTAAAGTCATTATGTGTAGGGAATAAGGATTATTACATGTTTCAAAATGACAACGGCATCAAAAGTAGGGGTTTCCTTCAAGAAATTTCCGTTTTTTCAAAAAGGACAAGCCGAAACTCGATCAAGATCACCCCATATTGAAACTTTAGAGCGCTTCTGAGCATTTGATGGCTTTAAAATTCATAAACAGGACATAACACCCGGAATTTTGTCGCTACAGTTGTTGTATTTGTAGATGACCAATTTTTGTGAATTTTACGATCCAGTGTACGTTGGACATGTCACTATAAGTACTATAACTGCCATTAAAACCAATTAATACACTCTTTATGATCTTAAGTACAGATTTAGTTTCATTTTGTTCAAAAATATCAAGAATTTTTTACACAGTTCCACGAGGATTCTCCGTTGTATACTAACTTTTGCGACATAAATTTTGGTCTTTTTGGGATTCGAACCGCACATTTGCTAATGTATGCAAATATTGCGCACTTTTAATTGTTATTAGGGAAGACAACCTTCTTGTCTATCAAATAAAACCAATTGTTTGTTGTTTTCAATAAGTTATAGTGATATTTATCCCTAATACATTTTGGTTTCAACGGTGTATACTAACTTTTGCGACAGACTGTATATTAATTGAAATAATACATTTTTGAAAACTTTGTGATGACCGCGATCATTCAGGGAAAACAATCTGTAAACAATACGTTCAAAAATATCAAAGATTTCAGATTTTCTTAAAAAAATTGTGGGGGAGGACCACTGGTCACTACTCCTAGCCGTATAAAAACAGCTTACGACAGTTCAAATTAATTGAAATAATACATTTTTGAAAATTTTGGGATGGCCGCGATTTTCACTTCCGCGACGACCATTCAGGGTCAAGACTGTAATTACCATAATATACCAATATATTAAAACGTATCTCGAATTTCGCGGTTTTCTTAAAAAAATTGTGGGGAGGACCACCGGTCACTACACTTAGCGGGATAAAAAAAATAGATTACGACCTATTCTCAGACCTAAAAACTCCACATACAAAATTTCATAAGATTTCCCAATCGATTTTTCGGAATTTCTATATAGTGACATCTCAAGTCATCGTGCTTTTACTGTATTCCAAAATATGGCGTTGACCGCGTTATCCCACATATTGAAGCCAGTGTTATAGCGGTTTTGTAGTCACGCTTACTAAAATTAGGTATATTATCTGAAATAATACATTTTTGAATAATTTGGGATGACCGCGATATTTCACTTCCGCGACGACCATTCAAAAAAATATATAGCCTATTTTCACCACCGGTGTTCCCAGTACATTATCTGAAATTTTCAAGAAAATCTATTCAGCCGTTTTTGAGTCTATTCGGAACATACAAACATACAAACATACAAACAAACAAACATACTAACATACACACATTGCCTTTTATATATTAGATGTAATTCTATTAATAAGACAGACGGTTATAATACCATTGTCTATTTAATGTCTCTTCTTCTCTTATTTACAATACATAATTCCTTAATATGCAATGTATAACTGTGCTAACATAAGATTGTAAATAAAGAAATATTGAATTGAAAAAATTGAAAAAAAATTGAGTTTATAATCACTAATGTTTTACATTTTTTGATGCACTTTCTTTGACTGCCAAACAAAAACTAATTAGGGACAAAGAACGCGCAAACACAAATAACTTCACCGGCTGCCACACATAAACTAAAGAGAGCAAAACAAGAATGCAGCGACTAGAATCCAGAGCAAATACTCAACAAGTTAACGGGAGAGAGTATAGTCAAAAATATGTATTTTTGAACTAATAATAGACATTTTCAATCCAAAATTGTGTATCTACTGAAAAAACAAAATAACAATACGTATTTAAAACTACAACAAAAGCGATTTTTTTAAAAGACAATATTTTTTGTAAAAATTCTAGATTATGATAGTTCCCATCAATCGGTATTGTTAATGATTTTTACAATATTGCGGAATTCCGAAAGTTGTTTTTGTTTTTTATGTTTGGAGCAAAAGATTGTATTTTTGGATTTGCAATGCAATGCTTGAACAAAACAAATACAATTTTGGAACAAAAATTGATACTTTTGTTCCAACAAAAGCGAAAAATATTTTTTCTCTGCGTGTACGTTCATAATTATTTCGAATATAAGTTTTTGCTCCCTAAGAACCCTAAATATCAAATTATAGCTAATTCGGTCTAGAAATGTGAATTTAAACGTCAAAATACGTGGCGGTAACGTTATATGGGGGCTATTCCCAAAACATGGACCTATGTCCACTAGTGATATAAGTTAATTGACATTTAAGAACCCTAAACGTCAATTTATAGCTAAATCGGTCTGAAAATGTAACTTAAAACATCAAAATGCCATAAATCGGGGGTACCGTTATATGGGGGCTATACCAAAACGTGGACCTATGTCCAAAACTTTTGTTAAATAAGTTTATTTACACTTAAGAACCCTAAATGCCAAATTATAGCTTAATCGACCTGAAAATGTAGCTAAAAACGTCAAACAATTTTGGTGGAGAGGTCTGGTGACCACTAAGAACTTCAAATGTCAAATGTTCCAATTACAGCTAATTCGGTTAAAACTTGTAGGTAAAAATCTCAAAATACCGAAAATCAGGAGGTACCATTATATGGGGCTATACCAAAACATGTACCTATGTTCATAACTTTTTCGAATATAAGTTTTTTGGTTACTAAGAACCCTAAATATAAAATTATAGCTAATTCGGTCTAGAAATGCGACTTAAATCGTCAAAATACATGAAATCGGGCGGCAACGTTATACAGGGCTATCCCAAAACATTGATCTATGTCCACTAATTTTGTTATATAAGTTTCTTGACACTTAAGAACCCTAAATGTCAATTTATAGCTAAATCGGTCTGAAAATGTAGCTCAAAACGTCAAAATACCGTAAGTCGGGGGTACCGTTATATGGGGGCTATACCAAAACGTGGACCTATGTCCACGACATTTGTTATATAAGTTTACTGACACGCAAGAGCCCTAAATTTCAAATTATAGCTAAAGCGGTCTGAAAATGTAGCTAAAAACGTAAAAATACCGTAAATCGGGGGGTACCGTTATATGGGGGCTATACCAAAACGTGGACCTATGTCCACAACTTTTGTTATATAAGTTTATTGACACTTAGGAACCCTAAATGTAAAATTGTAGCTAAATCGGTCTGAAAATGTAGGTAAAAACGTCAAAATACCGTACATCGGGGGATATCGTTATATCGGGGCTATACCAAAACGTGCACCTATGTCCACAACTTTTGTTATATAAGTTTATTGACACTTAAAAACCCTAAATGTCAAATTATAGCTAAATCGGTCTGAAAATGTAGCTAAAAACGGCAAAATGCCGTAAATCGGGGAGTACCGTTATATGGGGGTTATACCAAAACGTGGACCTATGTCCACAACTTTTATTATATAAGTTTATTGACATGCAAGAGCCCTAAATGTCAAATTATAGCTAAATCGGTCTGAAAATTTAGCTAAAACGTAAAAATACCGTAAATCGGGGGGGTACCGTTATATGGGGGCTATAACAAAACGTAGACCTATGTCCACAACTTTTGTTATATAAGTTTATTAACAGTTAGGAACCCTAAATGTCAAATTATAGCTAAATCGGTCTGAAAATGTAGCTCAAAACGTCAAAATACCGTAAGTCGGGGGTACCGTTATATGGGGGCTATACCAAAACGTGGACCTATGTCCACGACATTTGTTATATAAGTTTACTGACACGCAAGAGCCCTAAATTTCAAATTATAGCTAAAGCGGTCTGAAAATGTAGCTAAAAACGTAAAAATACCGTAAATCGGGGGGTACCGTTATATGGGGGCTATACCAAAACGTGGACCTATGTCCACAACTTTTGTTATATAAGTTTATTGACACTTAGGAACCCTAAATGTAAAATTGTAGCTAAATCGGTCTGAAAATGTAGGTAAAAACGTCAAAATACCGTACATCGGGGGATATCGTTATATCGGGGCTATACCAAAACGTGCACCTATGTCCACAACTTTTGTTATATAAGTTTATTGACACTTAAAAACCCTAAATGTCAAATTATAGCTAAATCGGTCTGAAAATGTAGCTAAAAACGGCAAAATGCCGTAAATCGGGGAGTACCGTTATATGGGGGTTATACCAAAACGTGGACCTATGTCCACAACTTTTATTATATAAGTTTATTGACATGCAAGAGCCCTAAATGTCAAATTATAGCTAAATCGGTCTGAAAATTTAGCTAAAACGTAAAAATACCGTAAATCGGGGGGGTACCGTTATATGGGGGCTATAACAAAACGTAGACCTATGTCCACAACTTTTGTTATATAAGTTTATTAACAGTTAGGAACCCTAAATGTCAAATTATAGCTAAATCGGTCTGAAAATGTAGCTAAGAACGGCAAAATACCGTAAATCAGGGGGTACCGTTATATGGGGGCTATACCAAAACGTGGATTTATGTCCACAACTTTTGTTCTATAAGTTTATTAACACTTAAGAACCCTAAGTGTCAAATTAGAGCTACATCGGTCTGAAAATGTAGCTAAAAACGTCAAAATACCGTAAATCGTGGGTACCGTTATATGGGGGCTATAGACTCTATAACGACTTTTTACTTGTTGTACTTAAGTTGTACTGACGATGTTCTTAAATGCGTTTCAACAAAAGTGACCTGTATTAATGAAGACATTGAGAGCAAAGGCGCTAAGCTATCCCAATTTTAATATTTTGAATTTTACGAGTCAAAAGCTTATGCACAGGGGTAGTGGTGTAGGGTATCACATAGTCAGCGCCGACCCGACTAAAGCCTTGGCTCATTTGTTTAAATTCGTTTAAGTCATTTGACACACCCATCATCGAACTTGACCTGCCTGCAAACAAAAGACGCGTTTTTCCAAAATTTTAGCGTTCTACCTCCATTTTTGTGGATGCTAGAGTGATTACCACAGACGGACGGACGGACGGACGGGCATGCACAGATCGACTCAGAATTTTACCCTGATCAAGAATATATCGACGCCTCCAAACAATAGTATGCTAAGTCGATTTAGCATGTTTTCAAGTTCTTTACATTTTTATATTTAACGTCTTTTAACTTAAATTCTGTCAAATTTTGGTAATGATCGGACAATCCAAACAGAAGTTATAAACAAATATTTACTTAGCATAGTACTGAAGGTCAAAGGAATTTCCAAACTTTTAGAGCTTGTCCTGCAAAACTCGCTTTTCAGAATTAGCAAACTATTATTTGGAGGTGTCGAACGTCCTTTAACTTTAATTTTGTCTAATTTTGGTAATGATCGGACAATCCAAACAGAAGTTATAAACAAATATTTACTTAGCATAGTACTGAAGTTCAAAAAAATTTCCAAACTTTGAGAGCTTCTCCTGCAAAACTCACTTTTTAGACTTAGCATACTATTATTTGGAGGCGTCGATATATACTTTATAGGGTCGCAAATGAGTATTTCAATGCGTTACAAACGGAAAAACAAACTTAATATACCCTCCATACTATGGTGGAGGGTATAAAAACGAAGCTTAAGCAATCTACTAAATGATTCAACTTAAGTTAAGGCGTGAATAATAGTCCTTGGTTTCAGAAAATCGCTTTTAACATAATTATTTTTTCTCATTTTTAAATACAGTTTTTTCTCCAAAATTAGACTTTTTCTCCTAATGTATCCCTTTTTCCATTTTTTGTGCAATCGGATCCTCACGAAATTTTGGGGGTTGATGGGGTCTCACAGAGAAAGAAACCTATTGATGGTTGGCGTACATCCTACTTTTCCAATTTTATACCCTCCCCCGTAGTATGGAGGGTATATTAATTTTGTCATTCCGTTTGTAACACATCGAAGTAATCATTTGCGACCCTATAAAGTATATATATTTTTGATCAGGATAAAATTCTAAGACGATCTAGCCATGTCCGTCTGTCCGTCTGTTGTAATCACTCTAGCGACCGCAATAATTGAGATAGAGTGCTGAAATTTTGCACCCGATGGTCTTTTTACCATAGGCAGGTCAAGTTTGAAGATGGGCTATATCGGTGAACTCTTTGGTATAGCCCCATATAACTGTACCTCTGGATATGAGGTATTTTGACGTTCTTCGCCACATTTGCAGACCGAATTAGCTATAATTTGGCACTTAGGGTTCCTGGTGATCAACAAACTTATTTCTTAAAGGATATGGGCATAGGTCCATGTCTTGGTATAGTCCCCATATAACGGTACCTCCCGATTTTCGGTATTTTGAGATTTTTAGCCACAATTTGTAACCGAACTATCTGCAATTTGACATTTGAGGTTCTCAGTGGTCATGAAATATCTCCACCAAACATCGTCAACATAGGTCCATGTTTTGGAATAGCCTCCATATAACGGTACCTCCCGATTTTCGGTATTTTGAGATTTTTAGCCACAATTTGTAACCGAACTATCTGCAATTTGACATTTGAGGTTCTCAGTGGTCATGAAACATGTCCACCAAACATCGTCAACATAGGTCCATGTTTTGGTATGGCCCCCTTATAACCGTACCTACCGATTTTGGGTATTTTGAGCATTTTAGTTACAATTTTTAACCGAACTAGCTGCAATTTGACATTTGAGATTCTCAGTGGTCATAAAACATCCCCGCGAAACATCGTCAACATAGGTCCATGTTTTGCTATAGCCCCATATATCAGTACCTCCCGATTTTCGGTATTTTGAGAATTTTAGCAACAATTTTTACCGAACTAGATGTAACGATTGGTATTTTGTCTGTTCAAAAATAATCGTCAATATAGGTCCATGTTTTGGTATACCCCCAGACCATTGCCACCGTGGTGCAATGTTCTGCACGCCCGCCTTGCACGCAGAAGGTCGGCTGTTCGATTCCCCGGCCAGGCAACATCAAACACTTTTTCAACGGTGGCAAAATACCCCTCAGTAATGTTGGCGACATTTCCTGAGTATTTCAGCCTTGAAAAACTTCTCCATAAGTGGTGTCTTAAGACACGCCGTTCGGACTCGGCGATAAACAGTAGGTCCCATATCATTGAGCTAAATATGAATCGGGGTGCACTCATTGATATGAGAGAAGTCTCCCTTGTCCGTATGGGATGTTGTGGAACAATGTTTTTTTTTGTCCATATAACTGTACCTCCCGATTTTCGGGAATTTTCAGTGGTCACGAAATTTCTTCACTAAAATTCGTCAACATGGATCCATTTTTGAAGGTCTACGTTGTTTTGATGAAACTACCCTCAATTTGACTCTTGAAGTTCCCTGCAGCTATAAAACTTTTCCGCCAAAAATTTAAAGATAGTTTGACTCTGTGATAGGTGGTACCTTTCACCTACCTGAACACATTTTTTTAGATTAGATTAGATAACACTGTGCAACCAAATGGAGGTGAAAGTTTGGGGCACGGAAAATTTCTGTTGGGAAAGAAAGGCCTTGGTGAGAATATTATAAACCCCGAAGGACAGATCCACCTTGAGTCGAACTTCCGCGTTATGGCGTGATGAAATTTTTGTTAGAGACCCTGTGGGCCATCAGGAATTAGCGTTATATCTTTGTTCACTATTGCTTAAGTGATCTACAAAAACAACAAACAAAGATATCAGCCATTTCTGAAGAATATTCATCACGCCATAACGCGGAAGTTCGACTCACGGCGCATCTGTCCATCGAGGTTTTTAATATAAACACACCAAAGGCTTTCATCTCCAAAAGGATTTATCTTTGCCCCAACATTTGTGTTTACAGTGTAATTTAAGCAATAGTGGGAGGCAGTAGGAGTCTATCCATTGTCGAAAAGTTGTTACACCTAAAATTGTGAAAGGACCATAATTATTCCATTTTAATTAAGACTATTTTATAGTGGAGGGTATAAAAAGTTCGGCCCGGCCGAACTTAACGACTTTTTACTTGTTTTACTTAAGTTGTACTGACGATGTTCTTAAATGCGTTTCAACAAAAGTGACCTGTATTAATGAAGACATTGAGAGCAAAGTCGCTAAGCTATCCCAATTTTAATATTTTGAATTTTACGAGTCAAAAGCTTATGCACAGGGGTAGTGGTGTAGGGTATCACATAGTCAGCGCGGCCCGACTAAAGCCTTGGCTCATTTGTTTAAATTCGTTTAAGTCATTTGACACACGTATATTTTATACAAATATAGATGATAAGGGATGTCCTTCTTATAGTCAAGACTAAACGACTGCAAGATGGTGGCAACCAATATTAGTAATTGACAGAATAATCGAAAATTCTTCAGCATCTAGGTTATATCGTAAAAACCAAACATCTTTTGCAATTACATTTTAAAATATTTAAATTGTTTTGCGAGCACATCTAATTTTTTTTGGTGTAGAGGTTAAGGAAAGATAATCGGATTTTAAACATGTTCGCGTTCACAAAATTGGCTGATGCGCGGAAAAATTAAAAAAAGTTTTTTATTCTCTCAACAAAAACAAAATTTAAAATTTAAATTCCTTATTTCCTATTTGTTGTATTGAGAAAATTTATCTATATACAGTAACAGTATTTGACATTCATCCGCAGATGCAACACAATTTCTAAAATTTGTCTTTATTTTCGCGGAAAATCGAAAAATGAAAAAATGTGGGAGCAAATCTATATTATAGTATCTTGGACTCCCTTGCTTACTTTCATAACTTATAAGGATAGGAAATTAAAAGTAATATTGAAATTACAATCATTCAAAAATATGAAACTTAACAAGTAAGAACGGCGTTAAGTTCGGCCAGGCCGAACTTGTTATACCCTTCACCACGAGTTGTATTGAAGTAAAATGGAAAAATTAGATTCCTTTCATTTATGAAGAAGCCTAAATATCAAATTTCAGCAAGTTCGGTAAAATAATGTGGATAACCTTCAAAATACCGATATTCGGGAGGTAAAATTCCATGGTGCTATATCAAAACGTCGATCTATAGCTACAATTTTCCGGCGGAAAGTTTTTAGACTCAAAGAAGGCAAAATACCAAATTTCCGATATTTCGCTAAAACCCTCAAAATATTGAAAATCAAGAGGTACGCTTTTATGGGAGATATAGGAATCCGCGGACCTAGACTGAGAATTCTCTTCTGGAATTATCATGGGAGACTAAATAACAAATTTCAGTCTTTCGGTGGGATATTGACGTCACAATCTTTAGAATTACGAAAATCGGGAGATGTATCGAAACTTGGATCTATACAGACGAATTTCAGTCAGAAAGGCTTTTACCTTTAACAAAGACTTAATACCAAATCTCAGCCATTTCGGGGGTTGCTGCGGCCACAACCATTAAAATACCGAAAATCGGGAGGTACCGTTCTATGGGGGCTACAAGAAGGCGTGAATCTATACCGACAAATTTCCGGGAGAACGTTTTATACCCCCAACGAAGCCTAAGTACCAAAGTTTCAGCCACTTCGGTGTGATAGTCATCATAGTCGGTGTGGTTATCATCAATATTGAGGCCACAACCTTAAAAATACCGCAAATGGGGAGGGACCGTTTTATAGGCGCTATACTAAGGCGTGGACTTATACCGAAAAATTTCAGATGGAACTTTTAATACCCCAAAATAAGACCAAATACCAAATTTCAACCATTTCGGTGGAATATTGAGGCAACATCCTTCATAATACCGGAAATGGGAAGGTACCATTCCATGGGGGCTATACTAAGGCATGGACCTATACCGACAAATTGCTAAGAGAACGTTTCATACCCCCCACGGAGTCTAAGTACCAAATTTCAGCCATTTCTGTGTGATAATGAGGCTAAAAACTTTAAAATACCGAAAATCGGGTGGTACCTTCTATGGGGCTATTCTAAGGCGTGAACCTATACCGACAAATTTCTGAGGGGAAGTTGTATACCCCTAACGAATACTAAATACCAAATTTCAGCCATTTCTGAAGAATATTGAGGCCACAACCTTCAAATTACGAAAATTGAGAGGTACCGTTCTATGGGGGCTATATGAAGGCGTGTACCTGTACCAAAAAATTTCTGGGGGAAGGCTAAATACAAAATTTCAGCCATTTCGGAAGAAAATTGACGCCACATTCTTCAAAATACCTAAAATCGGGAGGTACCGTTCTATGGGGGCTATATGAAATCATGGACCCATACCAACAGAATCCTGGGGGAAAGTTTTATACCCCCAACGAAGACTAAGTACCAAATATCAGCCATTTCGGTGAGATAATGAGGCTAAAACCTTCAAAATGCCGAAAATCTGGTGGTACCGTTCTATGGGGGCTATATCAAAACCACATTTCAAAGCTCTATCTTAAAAATTGCGACCTGTATCTTGATTTCAACGGACGGACGGGCAGACGGGCATGGTTATATTGACATAGAATTTTACCCTGATCAAGATATGCTTTATAGGGTCTCCGATGAATATTTCGATATGTTACAAACGGAATGACAAATTTAATTATACCCTCCATATTATGGTGGAGGGTATAAAAAGCCTCTTATTCTTCAATCTCTTTCAATATGTATGCATTTGTTGGTGTTACACTCAGCGGCCAAAGTGCGCAGTCATATGCATCACACAATGCAAAATCTTTAAAGTGGATAAAAGCCGGGCAATGTTCATAAGATTTTGAAGCGCATCCGGTTTCAGTAGCAACCACCAAGTATACATCAATATACACATATTACAAATAGATTCGTTAAAAACCGCGGATCTACTTCCACATTCTATTTAGGGGAAACGCCTATATTACTCAGGTATCTCTGCACGTTTTCGTGAATATTATAATCTTTATAAATTCAGGCTTCAAATGTCAGAATGAATATTAGGTGGATGCAGTGGATATAACAATAAATAAAACACTGGTATCATGTTGCCAATGGAATATTATTGGATTATTTCGTTGGACATACTTCTATGAAATGTGATGACATCACAGCTTCCGCCTAAATTATTTTTAATTGTCGATATTATGAGACCCCTCTTAAAACACTTCATTCTGAAGAATTTCGGTCATATTATGTAGAATATGTCAACAGTTCGCAAATTCTGAAATGGTGAAACTCGGATTCATCCATTGTAAAACTTTTTTTTGTTTTTTTTTTTTTCAATAAATATTATTCTAATAATCTTATTCTTTCATTCATGCAATTGAAAGTCGAAAGTGAAGGCATTTTAATATTGTGTCAGAACGTATTTGTGGTAAAAACCAAATCATTACTTAAATTTAAAATTACCTAAAATGGAGTAATTGCACCCACCAAAACATAGCATAGTTTACGCAAAGGAATGGTCAAGGGCTAATGTATGTGGGTAGTCTTTGCTTCTTCCCTTTATTCTCTAGAAAAGTTAGCCATTTAACCAGACATTGCCACGCTTCCACAAAACAAAAAAACAATCCCACAAGACGTGGACAAATTAAACCAACTCAACGTTCAACAACAACAGCAGGCATTGACATTGTGATTGTTCCAGCACCAATGATAAAAACTTTGCAAAACAAAAATAACAACAGCAAATTGTTACCTAGTTTGGTAGCCAACGGACATGAAGGACAAACCTCCCGTTGTACTGAATTCGATGATGAACTTTACAATGCTACACGTCTTTTGTTGTTGCTGGTGGTCACTGGTGCCACCGCTGTTAAACTTTTTTAGTTAGTTTTATTTTAATTCAAGTCATCCTGAAGTTTGCTGCAACTTTAGTTGCAACCACAAAATCTGGTTAAATGTATCGTAACCCATTGTTGTGGCTAACTTTATATTGCTGTTTCTGGCTTAAAATACTGGGTGAAAAAAATGCCATCACTGGGATTTTGTTGGGTTATAATATTGGGGACCAAATGAAAGCCAAATGTCGCCATGATTTAAGGATTTGGGTATTTGCAGCTTCCGCGGGGTTGTTATTTTGTGATCAACACTCAGAAGGAAAGTGGAAACTTTTCCATATCAGTAAGATCTGACGGATTATTAAAGTCGAAACGATTTTATAGCCCTAATACCGAAAAATATAGATGATATTACATACTCTAAGACCTGTTCTACCTTGTAACGTGTCTGGTCATGATTTTCTAAGTTCCTATTTTATAACCCTGAAATTCTTGCACTCACTGCATTGATATTCACAAAGAGGTTTTTGTAGTTTAACAACATCCTTCAATTTTCTTCTGTTCTTATTGTGTACAGTGAATTCATTAAGGTTTGCTGGAACAGAAATTGTGATTTACTTTCTGTTACTTAGCTCCATCAAAAGTTTTATTGTGAGTACAAAATAAATTAACTTAAATGTTTCCACACTTACTTTCTCCTTCAATTGTAATTCTTGTTTTTTAGAACTTCGACTTTTGTTGCAGTTGTTGCATTTAAATCCTAACTTGCAATTTTTTAAAATTTAAAATTGTCTTTTGACTTTGGTGCTAGTACGAGTATTTGGGTATTTGCTCAGATAATCTTAGTATACAATGTCCAATGCATGTATTGAGAAACACGGGTCGTAGCGTCACCTTAATGTATAACATAATGAATGGCATCCCATCGTCCGCTTGCCCGCCAAAATGTTGTAATCACGCTACAGTCACAATTTACAATTTTCTTATCGCCACAAAATTGTATGTGAAGAGGGAGGGCTAAAGAGAGGAAGAAGATTGCTTTGCACTTTGGTGATGGACGCGAAATATTTAGAGGTCGGAATCGTGTGAGAAGGACAGACATACATTACTGTATCAACTTAGATCTTCTAAAAATTTATTTTGGTCTACGACCAACATTTTGGAGAGTTAAAAACTCTTGACCCAATATCAACGTTTAACACCTTCCCCACGTAATGATGTGGGGCATAACTAGATTCATTGTTAATCATTTACTAAAGACGATATGCAGTTTTATATTTGCAAAATTTAAGTTCAGCAAAAACCTCATTCAAAAGACCCTCATCACATTTGACAATCATCAAACAAAAAAAATAAAAAAAAACTAATCAATTTTATGACACTATTTGACGGTGATTATGTTGAAGTACAAAATATGTATGTATTGCGGCGGCGACACACAGTGGGAAAAAATACCGATCTAGCGCGCACAAAATCCAAAAACGGAATTCAAAGAAGCTATGAAACTACACCAAGACTCGCTTTGCGTCGTAGATACGTTTCAAAAAAACACGACTCAAAGTGAAAAGACGCAAAGCGAATTAAGAATTTGATGTAAGTTCAGACCAAATACATATGTGGGCAAAATTACAGTCCTCTATCTCCAATCATTCGAAGATAGCGGATTACAACAAACGCTAAATCAACTTAGAATTTTACGCTGACCAAGAATATATGAATATTACGTACTTCATAGGGTCACAAAGGTTATTTCAATGCGTTACAATCCCCAAATTTTGGTGGAGGGTATACAAATTAGACACTCAAATTTAAAACAACGCAACATCGAAAATCGACGACGCAGAGTGAAAATTGGTATTAACTAAGCAACGACGCAACTTCAAAAACAACGCAAACTGAAACGACGCAAAGCGAGGTCTTAGTGTATAGTACATTATTAAAGTAGAGGGTTGACTGTACTTAACGGCATACACAATAATTGAATTGATTAGTCGGAACGGAATAACGGTTCATTTAACATACTCATAGATATTTGTTACAATGTTCACGATGATGTTTTTTAATTGTAAAATTACGATCGGCGTGTGCTGTCTGTGAATCTTTAGTATTTTTGGTTTATCATAAAGGTATTTAACTAAATTAAAAAGGTTTATAAGCCATAAGTTATGTTAATTTAGATGTTACCGGTTAATTTATATAACGTCCAATTTGTTCCATTTCTGCAATTAAAATAGGGTTAAAGTATAACATCGGATCAGATCGGATCGAGATATTTTTTTTTATTTTATATATATGTATATATATATATATATATATATATATATATATATATATATATATATATATCGGCCTTTTTTGTAGAAAATTTACTTCTGTTGAAACTGAGGTATGGGGTATTGTATCTCGCGAATTGTTGTAATATACCATAACTTTTGAACGCATTTAGGTAAAATAAACTGTTTTAGCACGATTCACCGATGGATTTCTTAAAATTATAATTTGAGCGGAAGCTGTGGTCATATTAATGTAAAAAAAAGAAAAATATCGTTGAAGGAAACGAGTTTTTTTAAGTCAATTTTCAATTAGTGGCTTTACAATACAATGTAGAGTATAATGTTCAAAGAAGAAATTAAAGAATACACTTCAGAGATGAAGTTTCTAATGTATGATTTTTTAATATAACCACCGCATCAATCTCAAACGGATGCTGACATTTTGAAGACTGAAAAATTGGGTTTTTTGAATTTTTGCTCTAATCGGAACGCGCAACTGTACTCGTTTAAAAACTGATTATGAGATTGTAGCACTCGCGATTACGCATTTTTTGATGTATAACTCGGGCGTGTAGCCTTCAAAGTTTCACAACAATCTCAGCTTAAACTCGAAATTTTTGTGCGTAATTTTTTTTTAAAAACCAGTTTTTTGGATTCAAAACTTACAAATGCCTTTCGATTTCAGTGGAAACCCGCGTGAATTTAGTTTTTTTTACGTTCTGAATCTAACAAGCCTTTGCGCGTCTAAATCCATCCACTAGATCGGCGGATATGATACCCCTCAAATTTCAAAAATATGCAAAAAATATTTTTGAAAATATCGCGTATTTAGACGCGTTTTAGATGTGTTATTCCTACTTAGATAAATAGAGCGAAACGCATATTTAAAATGTGCGAAAACAGATATTGAAAAACGTTCGCGAATCCGGAGATATAATAGATTTTTTCTAAAAACTGAGTGCGATGCTACATCCACGGTTCTTGATGGATCGCATTGAAATGACATAGGATGATGTATTTTTTAATGGTGATCATTGAAATCGGATGCGCATAAAATGCAAATGTACTTCGTGGAAATTATGGGCATTTTACTGTTTTTTGCACCCTAACATGCAACCGATGCTACATCGTGGTCGTCAAATGGAATTTCACAAAGTGTATATCAAATAAGAGGGATTGATTCGCTGTTTTGGAAAATCGGATGCGCATCTTGTGATTTCCACTATTACGCGGTTTCTATGCGTTTCAAATGTTGTAATATTCAATATAACATTATTTTAATGTTATGCCACAATTGGAAATCCTTGTGATTTAATATAATGTTCTAAAAATATTCGCCAATAGGAAAACTATAAGTGAAAAAGTTGTTGCAACGGAATATCTTCATTATTGCGTGAAATTTGGACGAAAATGACGAAGAACTCAATAATTTTTTCTTCAACATTTCCTATAAAACCATAAAAAATAAAATTAGAATAACATAATTTTTATTTTTTTTCGTCACATTTTCATTGTATTTTTGCAAATAACACGAATACTATAGCTCCAAACTTCACGACTTAGGTTTCATTTTATTCCTCACAATGTCTGGATGCTGCTATAATTTTTTTATATATTTTTTTGTAAGTATAAGCGCTATTGTTTCAAAATTATGTTTGTAAATACGTGAAATTATTTTACAAATTTAATTTTTCGCGAATCCATTGAAACTTTTTGAATTTTTTTTGCATATTCTCGCGATTTTTTTAGAATTTTTTCTAATAAGCATAATTAAAACGGTCATATCTTTTGCGCGCAACAATCAAAATTGGTAACGAAAACAGATTTGGAATGACGATTTTTTTCTTAATCTATGTACCAAAAATCATAGATGTAGTATCAAAATTTTTTTTTGATTTTTTTGAAATGGAAAAGACGATTTTAGACATTTTTGCTGATATATATATATATTGTCTAGAATAACCTCTCAAATTATTTCCTGCGATTTTTGACTTTTTGCCATATTTAAGGAAATATGTCAATTTAGCGCAAAAAATTTTGGATGTTGTGTATTTGGAGTTGTAATTTCACAACATCCTTCGATGCAGTCCACACGGAGTTATGAAAAATGCACTTTATAAGCAGCTGCTTTAGATATCCCTACAAAAAAAAAAACAGTTGGTTGATCCCTACCCGCCGCTGGCGAAATCATTTTTTCTAAAAATAAGAGAGAGTGTATACATTTCTAAGAATTTTTTATAAAATAAAGAAATAAAAACTTAAGTTGCGAACATTTTTGCGGTAATTCACGAGACGGACATTTTTAATGGAGTGGAGTCCATGCCGAAAGCTGAAGTAGTGATGGGAAGACAACATAAAAAACCTTTAGGAGGATGAAGCAAATTCTGATGCGCTTAAATTATTCGGAGAACGGAGAAAGTAAACTCAAATGTGATTGAATTTAATGGACATTTTTTTAATTTGTGTTTATATAATAAAGTTCTTTGTATTATTGTTGTACACAAATAATAAATGCATTTTATTTATTCTGGGATATTTCACAATGGCTTGCATTTTTATTTCATCTTTAGACTGACTAAAAATGCAATCCGAAGAGTGCCTTTGAATTCAATCCAAAACACTACATCAAAAGCTGTGATTTGGATCGAAACTGGAGTGCATCCTAGCTGCGCGCTCCCTTGTAAGATTCAGAAGTGAATTCATAGAAAAAGATGTACTCCAACGGCACAAAATATGACTAAACCTACAATAAAACCTCGACTTTTATTTTCTGCACGCTAGATCTGTATTTTTCCCACTGTGCGACAGTGGCTAGCGATGCTGCATAATTGATTGACCTTTTTCGACCATTTAATCTGGCTGCATGGAATACACCAAATGAATTCAAAAATTTTGAGCAAACACAAAATTTTGTGAAGCCCCAATTTGTTGTTTACACTTCTTCGGTCAGTCAGTGCAAATGATTAAATTGCAAATTTGTTGTATGCATACATAGATAGTCGGCCGGACGCCCAACATTCATCAGTCGAATTTTTCTTCTTTTTATACCCTCCACCATAATATGGAGGGTATAATTAAATTTGTCATTCGTTTTGTAACACATCGAAATATTCATCGGAGACCCTATAAAGTATTTATATTCCTGATCAGGGTGAAATTCTAAGTCGATATAACCATGTCCGTCCGTCCATCCTTCCGTCCGTCTGTTGAAATCAAGATACAGCTCGCAATTTTTAAGATAGAGCTTTGTAATTTGGTATACAAGTTTCTATTACTCCTAGGATATGTGGTATTGCAAATGGGCTATATCGGCCCACTTTTTGATATAGCCCACATAGAACGGTTCCACTCGATTTTCAGTATTTTGAAGGTTTTAATCTCATTATCACACCGAAATAAAACTTTCTCCCATAAATTTGTCGGTAAAGGTCCACGCCTTCATATAGCCGCCATAGAACGGTACCTCCCGATTTTTAGTATTTTGAAGGTTGTGGCCTCATTATAACACTGAAATGGCTGCAAGTTGGCATTTTGTCTTCATTTGGGGTATTAAATGTTTAATATGAGATTTGTCGGTACATACAGATTTTCGGTATTTTGAAGGTTTTAGCCTCATTATAACACCGAAATGGCTGTAAGTTGCTACTTAGTCTTCGTTGAGGGAATAAAACTTTCGACCTGAAATTTCTCGGTATAGGTCCATGTCCTCATATAGCCCCCATAGAACGGTACCTCCCGATTTTCGGTATTTTGAAGGTTGCCGCTCAATATCCCATCGATATGACTGACATTTTGTAGTTAGTCTTCGTTCCCCACCAAAATAGCTGATATTTGGTATTAAGATTTTGACAGAGGTATGAAACATTCCACCCGAAATGTGCCGGTATAGGTCGAGGTTCTTAAATAGCCCCCATAGGACCGTACCTCCCTATTTAAGGTATTTTGAAAGTTGTGGCCTTAATATACCACCGATATGACTGTAATTTTGTATTTAATCTGCCATCAGTATAACAAATATTGCAGAAGAGAATTATCAGTATAAGCCCTCTTCTTCAAATAACCCCCATAGAAGCGTACTTCCCGTATTTTGAAGGTTGTGTCATCAATATTCCATCGAAACGGATGATATTTAATAGTCCGTTGGTGGTATAAAACTTTCCACCTGAAATTTTCTGGTATTGTTCCATGTTCTTATACAGCCTCCATAGAAAGTTCCCTACCAATTTTCGGTATTTTGAAAGTGTTAGCCACATTATTCAACGGAAATATCTGAAATTTGGTATAAAGTCTTCGCTGGAGTTACGAAACTTTCCTCCAGAAATTTATCGGTACAGGTCCAGAATATCCAGGTTTAGGTCTAGACGGTATTAACCAATTTTATGTATTTCGCTCAAAATTGTAAATATTGGTCCATGTTTTGGAAAGAACCAAAATGTCGCCCTATATGGGCTGTTTTGAAGGGAGTATTATCAGTTGAGATATATGTACTACTCCTGTAATAAATCGAAATTAATCTTATTGTTCTTATTCACTTCAATACAGTTCGTGGTAGAGGGTATAAAAAATTCGGCCATGCCGAACTTTACGCTTTTCTTACTTGTTCTCCATTTCCCTGCTGCTAAAAGATTTTCAGAGTTTCAAGTTGATGTGTTTGTGTGCGTTCTTGGTTACTGAAGTGAAGGAAAAGATTTAACTTGTATTATATAGTAAAACCCACGATATTGAAAATGGAAACAGAGTGGCCGCATATCCCAAAGCACGTGCCATGATTTGATGATACATAAAGAAAAGTGGTTGTGAGACCAATTGTGATATAAAAACTAAAGATATAAAAACTAATTGTGTGTACCCGTACTCAAACGCTTAAAGAAAATAGTACAGGTGGTGGCATTTAAATTAATACGCTACAATTACTATTACACAATAAAATCCCTTCATAATCATAAATATTTCCATCAACATGCCATGAGAGATAATAAGTTATAGGTGAGAGACAACTACCAAAACGCGAGGAAGTAAATCGGAGATGCCGATAGATAGAATAGCACTCTCTATACAAAAGTTTTACATAGTTGATAAACTGAGATATGTGTTATTAGTAAGGGTCAAATGCAAGGCAACCTATCTTTCACCTTGATTGGTGTTAAACATATTAAACGTTAAACTCTCAGGAGATTTAATAAGTTTAATAAACTCTTTATTGTTTTTGAATGTTTATCATAACCTGACACGTAAAAATCTTCATGCTGCTGCTGGTCTTATCGACAATTTTAAAGCATATGGACAGCAGTAGATATAACCTCAATACAATGGACGCAGGAATGGAAAACCAGACACAATCCGGGAAGAAGCAACAGTGGCAGCATCAACAGAATGAAAGCAAACAGAAACAGCCAACCACCATCAAATGGCAAATTGTGATAGTAGAGCAAATGTGTTCTTCTTTGACACAGCGGTGCCGAAGTTTTTCGGCAATTTACACACATACGACCCGAATGCATAGAAAGAGCGTACGAAAAAGAGATAATGTTTTGATTTGTTTTTGTTTTGTAGCGTGCGTGCATAAAAACACACTAACACACAGTCATAAGTTGCCAATAGTTTGAATACATTTACATTTTGGGCTGTTCTCTTTTTGGTCACGTCTGTAGTAGAGTATCGTGGCAATGCATATCAAATATACTCTGGGAGATATTCATAATCAAAGCAATCAACGACGACGACGTTGGACGTTTTTAATACTGTTGTTTTTCCGTGCTGTGTCAAGAGTCCTCTGTTGTTGTTGCTTCAGTTACTGTTGCTTCATTGTGTTTTGCTGCCACTGTTTTGATCCTTTCTGCTAGTACGAGTAAAACACAAAAAAGAAACGAGAACAGCAAAAGGATTACAGCAACTACAAAAGCGCATTTTCACACACAGTCACCAGCAGTAAAGCAAAGATATCCAAACCAAATTTCTCTCTCAGCTGGTGTTCTTGTATTATATTTTTCACATACGAAGTAAAGTGAAATATATCCCAACGATGATGACGATGATGAAAACAACACCAGCAATTCTGGGAAAAAGTTGAACAACACACAATGCTCTCTGTAGAGATATACTAGCTATTATGGCAACGATAATACTACGACTGGGTTCGTTACAAATAGCTAATATGCTGACAAATGGAAGTGAAAGAAAGCACAGTGTATCGCTACATAATTTAATTCTTAAACCGAGTCTGTTTAGGGATTATGGACGAGCAGAAAAAGAAGTAAAGGATGATAGCTAAAAACGTAAACAAAAAGTGCTCAAAGTGTACAATTGATTTTATGTACATTCAGCTGTGCTATATATTTTTTTGCAAATGCAACAGATGCACTTCGACAATAATTATAAGTGTAGGCATCCTCAACATACATACATATAAATAGTGACACAACTCATACAAATATTCGATTATTTAATTAATTTGATTTGTAACATATTGTAAGGACACCAAGCACTGTGCCGCTTAATAATTCTTTCATGCCAAGCATCGCGTTACAAAAACGAAAATCGAAATTTATGCGTGTAAATTATTTTAAAGCTGAAACAAAATTAATAGATGTGAAAGATGAAAAAAACGGATGTTGGATGTTCTTTTTTAGCCATTGACCATCGTCGACAACAAAAGTACTTTAGCATCTTTAGTGCAGCAGACTACAAGCTGCAGTCATCGTGATGGCGACGACGATGGCTGATGATGATTACGATGATACTGACCCTTTTTTTGATGCCATAACGCTATTCAATTAGACCTCGGAGTCGAGTGGCGAGTTGACATTATAAAAGCCACAAACAGCAAAACAACACACTATTCTTCTTTGAAAGTCCCCAGAGCTTTTGGTTTTTTCCTTCGTAATTATCTGTTGTACTCATTTCAGTATAGCACTTCACTCATTCATTTTGTGTGTGTGTCTCTGTTAGGTCCAGGCAGAATAATAAAACTACAGCGTTCAAGGGGTTTAAATGTCTCAATAAAAACATTATCAAACTGTTGTATATCAATTACAGATAATTTGCACTTTGTTATGAACAAATAGACAGTTTTGGGATGACCAGAGAGATCAGAGCGGGCAAGTTTGGATGGATGGACGGATGAATGGACAAAATTTGCTGGTTTGTTTGTGAACCAATAACGAAACAAATTCAGACTTATAGCCATGATATATTTATGGGCAAATGGGTATTGTAGGACGCGCGTGTCTGTGCTCGCGTCGGAAACGTGTTTTGGACCTAACTTTGCCACAGTTATCATTTGTATACAACAAATCAACGGACATGGTTTTGTCAGTCCCATGATAGTGTGTTTGAATGAAACGGCAGGTTGGATGTATAAATGAATGAATCATGAATTTCAACTAATATGCTAAATGCACACAAAATAATTGACAATTGACAGTTGAATCCACTATGTATTGCCTAACTAAACACAAACAATTCTTGTGTCAAAGTGCTAATTGAAACATTTTTAGAAAAGGGGGATTTTATTCGACTTCAGAGTGCTTTTACTAATACCTTATAGTGGAAGTCGAGTAAATATTAAAATAAATATAGTGTCCCTAATTAGTTGGCCACCACTGTATACGGATTTCCTCGTTAAAATATTGATTTGTTATCAAATGGATTAATAAAAGGAGGATTACTTTGTTGGAGAGGTACCAGAAGGAGTAAACAAATGATCGAACTAGATCTTAGTCTGCAAGAAATATTACTCTGCACAAAGTGTGGACCAAAGTGGTAACACCCTACGGAAAGTGCTTGCACATAAGAAAATTTGCTCCACCATCGTTCTGAGGAGGATCCTTAGGAGTTTCCTTTTTAGGGCTCTGAAGTATCAAAGCTGACAAATAAAGCACATTTCTAGTTTTCCCGATAAGATTGGTACCAAAGGTGTCACAGTCATAACAGTCAGTGTAGTTATTGTTGTTGTTGTAGCAACGCATATATGTATGTTGGGTCGTGTATTATTTCAGTTATAAAGTTCCTCTGTATCCAGACTCAAGAATTCCGCAACCTGGACGGGTTGCGTCCATGAAGAATGTGGAGACAGGTGAGTTAAATAAATGCAGAGTATTGTGTGGCCCCAATCCACATGCTGGACATATGTTGGGTACCGTGGCGTCAATTCTGGTCCAATACGAATTGAGGCGGCTGCATCGTCCGGATCTTAACTGAGCTAAAGCCACTCATGTTTGCCTTGGCAGCTGGCGTTCTTCTGCTGCGATGGATGGGGGATGGTCTCCAAGTACGGCATTCACACTGTATCTTCGTACTGTTTGCGCAACCATGTTGGTGTGAATGCGATTCAAGCCTGCCAGATAGGCTCGTTGATCTAGCGGTTCTCTTTTATACCTTTGGACCTCTCTCTCTAGATCATGAGGGTCTCTCCTGACGTGCCTGGGTGGGGGGAGCCTGTCCATTAAATCGTGTCAGGGATGCTCACTGCGGTAACACCCAAGCAGGTACTGCATCGACAACATCTTATTGTTCTGACGCACCGGTAAAACCCTCGCCTTCTAATGAAGATGGTCCACTGGTGTCATGAGGAGGCACCCTGTTGCAGTCCTCAGGGCGGCATTCTGGCACGTTTGAATCTTCTTCCACTGCCATGCGCTAACCTTTGCAGACCACTCTGGCGCCGCATAGCTCACCACAGACCGGCCTATTGCATTGTAGGTGGTCAACAAGGTTTCTTTAACATGCTATCTAACTCGAACATGCTACTGAACGTTACACCCAGTATTTTGTGGTAGTTAGTGGTCGAAATCAGTGCACCATCGACCAATATGTTCAGTGGGCGCCTCATATCAGCCGTCCATGTGGTGAACAGCGTGGCTGTGGATTTAGTGGCGGATATTTTCATATTCCTCAGATGGAAGAACTGCACTAGGTCAGCTATATATACATTTAACCTATCACATATGTCATCGATGATAGGACCCGACGCCGAGATCGTACAATCATCCGCATACATCACGATCTCTATGCCGTCTGGAGGGTGTGGAATTTCAGAAAGGTAGAGGTTAAACAGTTAAGGAGGTATCATCCCTGTTTCACTCTACGGGTTTTGGACTTCTTGTTTCTGAATTCTACAAACGACTGGCGTCTACACATATAGTTGATTACCCAACGTTTCAAACATGGCTTGAGAATAGTTTTCTCTATATCCTCGAACAGCTTGGCATGGTTGACGGTATCGAAGGCCTTCGATAGGTCAAGAGCCACCATGACTGTTCGGTCGCACTGCCTTTTCTGGTTCAGCCCTCTACTGATATGTGTGGATATGGCGTCTAATGCTGTTGTAGTACTATGCATTTTCCGAAATCCATGTTGATGTTGGGCAACTGGAAAACACATTCTCATCGTGGGGAGGAGTAGCGCCTCTAGAATCTTTGCTACTGGCGACAGGAGTGAAATCGGCCTGTACGATTCACCTCTGCTGGCATCCTTGCCAAGCTCCAGTAGCAGGACCAACCTGCCAACTTTCCAGGCATCTGGTATAACATGGGTGGCTAACGATAGGTTGAGAACATTTACCTTTACTGCTACCCCCATACACTCCAAGAGCCAAGCTCAAGCGAGATAGGTCTGTACTGGTCAGACTTTATCTCAAATCAAACTCGGAAGGTTTCTGTATAAAAAAAATTTTATTTGTTCATAAATAAGACATTTTGTTTTCATTCCTAATATTTGTAATTCACGTTAAGCCTTGCAACACACAATTTTTAGTGTTGCCTTCACCCGTTTGTCGTGTTCGCGATGCGCTTTTCAAGTGGGTACGGGCTTTTCAAGTTGTCCGTGCACTTTGGCTTTCCAATGTGAGCGATACTATAATACTAAACGACTGTGTGTGTGACCGAGACTGTGAGTAATGGGGTCTTTACATGTTGCTGCAACATCTCACAGCTCCCCATTAATTTTCCAAAAAGTGCTCATGGCATTACAGAGATTGACACAAGAACGCCAAAACAAACAACAGGTTGTTGGGCAACATTTATGGCCAATCGCCAACCTACCGAACCCGAACGAACAAAGTGGATAAATGTAAATAAACAAATCTTAACCTGCCACAAACCAAATAATGGCACAGAACACAATACAACATAGTGTAGCCGACCATGTGGTCTAGTGGGTCGGTTGTATTTACACTTTATATCGCCGCCCAATGCAGAGAACACGAATGTTGTAGTCATATTGAAGTAGGCTTTTGGCGCCAAAATGCTTTGTTCACAACTCACATACAGCGAGTGCGACGAATCCAAGAGAACAAGAGTTGACCATCCTTTCGTTAGTTGAAGGCACACTAACAAACACATGCCTTTCTATTTTGAACAAAAGCCATGGGTGAATGCAGACATGGGCATTATTGTATTACACTGTGCAACAAAGAAAATGAAAACAACTACAAGTAGGATTTTTTGGTAATTATCGGGATTTTATTTAGTAAATAAATAATACTTTTTCATGTTTTATTAATATATAGCCCTAAAGTTGTGGAAAAAATTAGGAATAATTGTAATCAGCTCATGGAAATCGAAAAAATATAGAAAGCCAGCCAAAGAATTGCGACTACAAACAATTTACCTTTACAAACATGTTTAAAATAGTGTGCTTAGTAATTCTTCACATTTTGTCAAGTTTATCTCACTCACACACGCTGAAGTACTAGAGCCTAGACTAACACTCGTTACACTTTGATACAATCAGGAACAAAATATTGGCTTTAGACGAATTATAAATTTTAAATGTTCTTTATTAAAATTATCAATCGTGTGATCTTACGTTTACGAGTTCACATTATTACTATTGACAATTATTCAACAACATCACTGTTATGAAGGACCATACCATGTCAGCCATATCGGCTAGCTTCTTATTCTTTTTACACTTTCTTCATTGTTTTCACTTTAATTTGCAACTTATTAATTACATTGGATATTAAGACCATTGAAAACAACCTTTCGGCTTGACCTGAATATATTTCCTTTTTTCAAAAGTAGCGAATACAAAAGTAAATATGTATTTTTAAATCCCTTATCACATAAAAGCAAAAAGTACAATTGTTCATTAGGGTTTTGCATTTTTGAAATCAAAAATTTCATTCCATTTTATTATAAATAAAAATAGGTAAAAAAAAACTTTTTAAGTTAAACGGTTTTATGTTAAACATACATTGCAATGTTTAAGATAAATGTACTAAAAACCAAAAAATAATAAAATAGATACAGTCGTGGGAATTATAAACATATGCATAGACTAGACTAAAATAAAACCGTGGGGCACTTCAATTGTCTGCAAATTATCGACTTAATGTGCGATAGAAGAATCGTTTAATTCATCGTTAGGCAGTTGGCCCGCAGACGGTGAGGAAATTACTTACTATTTTCTTGCTCATGGAAATTCCAATAGTTATACACTCCATGTAAATAAAAGAGATGTTTCAACTAGTTTATCGTTGGACATTCACACTGCTGGCTGGAATCGTTTCACTGCTCGTAGTTTGTCTTTAATCGACAAAGTACTACTCGCTCACCACTATAAAAACCTTAAAACTCGCTTATAGTCGAGCTTGCTAGCTTGTTTCCACATTCTAGCCCTACTTATCACACGTCCATCGTTGTCTGTTGAACAACTGCCTAATTATAGTGTAACATTACAAAACAAACATTTTAATCAACGATTGTAGACAATTGACGTGCCCCACGGTTTTATTTTAGTCTAGTCTAGCATATGTTTATAATTCCCACGACTGTATCTATTTTATTATTTTTTGGTTTTTAGTACATTTATCTTAAACATTGCAATGTATGTTTAACATTGCAGTTTTTTTACCTATTTTTATTTTCTAGTTTTTAGTTTTTATTTCGCATTCTGTTTATTTCATTTAGTGCTTCATTATTGCAAGGTTTCTTGCCCGTTAGTTTATTGCAGTCCAACTCCTCTATACGTAGTCCCTGCAAAGATCTTACTCTACTAAGAGCCACGTAGGCTTGACCTTCTTCAAACTGTTTCGCACCTAAGTATACGACTGCGTTTAGAATAGACAACAAAGATAAAGACAATTTTGTTGAAAAGGTGCGTTTGACTTTTTGATTTCAGTACATTATTTAGAAACCGAATTCGAGTTAACCTAGAAACAATTGTACATTATTCAGTACAATTTTTAAAATCCAGGACCTTAGCTCAAATGTTACAGTTTTAGCTCTACTTGTTCACCCAATGTCAATGGTATTACATGTAGAAACCTTTCATACATTTAAAGGCGGATTTAAATAAACATTCTGATAAAATCTAAACAGTTATCCTCATAACTAATTTCATTTATAGATTCACCCAATACATGTGCTTCAATATTTAGTATTATTCAAGGCATATTTTTATAAGGTAGAAGTGATAATCAGCTGTATTTTTACTTTTTTTGTAAATTTGGTTTTCAAAGTGTAATAGGGTCTACTCATAAAATTTGAAACTTCGAAATTTGATACCATAAAATACTGCTTTTTATCGTATACGTGTAGTAACAATGACCTACGACTATTCTGAATGCTTTATATTTACATTTTAATTCAAATTTGTTCTATTTTAGAGGATTTTCAAAATGTTTTTATGTTTTTCCTGAGAAATTTTTTAGAACGACCCCATTATTCAATATTTTCTTTGACATTAAATTTTCTATAACAACAATGTTGTTTTTGTAAATTTGTTAGTTGTTGTAATTCATGCATTTACCTTATATGAATATGCCTTGGTATTAATTAATACTTCTAGTACATTTATTGTACGACCACCTTTAACAATGAACCTGACAAATCAATAATATATCAGAATTTCACTTCTATTTCTTAGCCCAATACCAAATTTATTGCAATTTTGTCCTTTCACGCAATAATGATATAATTCCATCTTCATTGCTACACCCAACTTCAAATTTATTTCTCAATAAATCATCCAGCCCTCAGCCTAATTTTAGAATTTGTATGCATTTCAAAAAATCCGTATCTAAACACCAACACAATCCCTCATACAATAATTCGAAATTCCACCGATGTATATCCTATCATGCAACACCAAACTGGTACCAAATTTAGTACTTATAGTATGTATAAATTTCAAAAATTACTTCCTTTTAGTACGAATTTCCAAAACTTCCTCTCTATCTCCACTCTAAACGTCAACTGCTATACTAATACCGAATTTCACAATTTCAGCTCTACCCCTGTACACAATAACAATTTGGACCAAATTCTGTGCCATTTAGTACTTTCCGTACCCATAAGTATGAATTTCCAAAACTAACTCATTGCTACACTCCATAAGTAATACTAATTATAAATTTCAGGATTCCAGCTCTATCTGCTCACCCAAATCCAAAATTTACCAAACTTAGTACCATTTAGTAATTTCCGTACCTCAATCCTACACTCCATAAATAATCTTAATTCGAAATTTCAGGATTCCAGCTCTATCCGTCCACCTAAATTTAAATTGTACCATATTTAGTACCATTTAGTACTTTCCGTACCCATAAGTACGAATTTCCAAGGCTAAGTGAATCCTACATTCTAACAGTAATCTTAATTCCAAATTTCAGGATTACAGCTCTATCAGTCCACCTAAATTTAAATTGGATCAAATTTAGTACCAGTTTGTACTTTCCGTACCCATTTCCAAGACTAAGTCAATCCTACAGTCCAACAGTAATCTTAATTCCAAATTTAAGGATCCCAGCTCTATTCGTTCCCCCAAATCCAAATTGTACCAAATTTAGTACTTTTCGTACCCATAAGTACGAATTTCCAAAACTTGCTCAAGCCTACACTCCAACAGAAACCTTAATTTGAAATTTCAGGATTCCAACTCTATCCGTTCACCCAAATATAAATTGTACCAAATTTAGTACATTTAGTACTTTCCGTACCCATAAGTATATATTTCCAAAACTACCTCAATCCTACCCTCCATCAGTAGTCTTAATTCCAAATTTCAGGATTCCAACTCTATCCGTTCACCCAAATATAAATTGTACCAAATTTAGTACATTTAGTACTTTCCGTACCCATAAGTATATATTTCCAAAACTACCTCAATCCTACCCTCCATCAGTAGTCTTAATTCCAAATTTCTGGATTCCAACTCTATCCATTCACCCAAATATAAATTGTACCAAATTTAGTACCATTTAGTACATTCCGTACCCATAAGTACGACGAATTTCCACGACTAACTCAATCCTAACTCCAAAAGTACCTCAATCCTTCACTCCATCGGTAATCTTAATTCCAAATATCAGGTTTCCATGTCTATCTAAATCCAAATTGTACCAAATTTGGTACCATTTAGTACTTTTCGTACACATAAGTATGAATTTCCGAAAGTACACCCATATCTCAATCATACACTTCAACGGTAATCTAAATTCCAAATTTCAGGTTTTCAGCTCTATCCGTTCACCCAAATCCAAATTGTACCAAATTTTGTACCATTTAGTACAACTCGTACACATAAGTACGAACTTCCCAAATCATTTCCTTATATCAACACCACTTCCAACCTTGATTTCCATACCAAATATGAACATTGTAGCTATATCCGCTCAAAATATACAATTGGTACCGAATTTAGTAACTTTTCGTACACTTATAGGTCGAATTTCCAAAAACCCTTTGGTACATTTTTCTAACTCTCCATCAGTTACTCTCATTCCAAATTTCAGAATTCTAGCTCTTCCCGTTTGCCTAATACAAAGGGTACCATATTTAGTACCTTTTAGTACTTTTCGTACCCTTCTGGGTCGAATTTCCAAAAACCCAGCCTTATCTCAACCCTAAACACCGACAGCAACCCACAGTCAAAATTTCAACTTTCTAGCTTCAGCGGTTTCGTCTGGGCGATTATATGTCAGTCACTCAGTCACTCACTAAGCTCTTTTATATATATAGACTAGCTGACCCGGTCCGCGTTGCTAGCCCGTTGTTTGGGTTCTCCGTGTAAACTTTAGTTATCTATCCAGTATTAATAAACCCATAATTAGGCATCCCTCTTGAAACTTCATAATATAAATCAATGTTTTGACATAAATTCCATGTAATGGTATCCCCCAAATTCAAGATATAAAATCTCTTTTATTATACCCTTCACCATAAATCGACAGTTTAAAGCACTTTGTGACCCACATATCGACGCCTCCAAACAATAGTATGCTAAGTCGACTTAGCATGTTTTCAAGTTCTTTACATTTTTATATTTAACGTCCTTTAACTTAAATTCTGTCAAATTTTGGTAATAATCGGACAATCCGAACAGAAGTTATAAACAAATATTTACTTAGCATAGTACTGAAGGTCAAAGAAATTTCCAAACTTTTAGAGCTTGCCCTGCAAAACTCACTGTTCAGAATTAGCAAACTATTATTTGGAGGTTACGAACGTCCTTTAACTTAAATTCTGTCAAATTTTGGTAATGATCGGTCAATCCGAACAGAAGTTATAAACAAATATCGACTTAGCATAGTATAGAAGTTCAAAAAAATTTCCACTCTTTGAGAGCTTCTCCTGCAAAACTCACTTTTTAGACTTAGCATACTATTATTTGGAGGTGTCGATATAATGGTCGGTGCACGTCAATTAGCATTGCTATATATTGGATTGTTGGTCTCGGTTGGGGTCGTAATTATTACTGCAGAGAATTGTTAGTATAGGTCCACGTTTTGATATAGCTCCCATAGAACGGTACCGGCTGATTTTCGCTATTTTTGAGGATTTAACATCATTATCACACCGAAATGGCTGAAATCTGGTTTTAATATATTTTAAAGAGGAGAGCATAAATATTCGGATCGACCGAAAGACTCGCCTTTTTATTTGCGCTTGGTATGTAACAGTTATAGGTTCACGTTTTGATATAGCTCCCATAAAACAGTACCTCCCGGTTTTCGATAGTTCAGAGAGAATTTTCAGTATACGTCCTCGTTTTGATATAGCTCCCATAGAACGGTGGCGCCTAATTCATAAAAAATTTACTTCTATAAATTTTAGTTGTTATTATCGAGATTTTGCTGTATTTAAAAAATGTATCTTTATCTAGCTATTCCAATGATTGAAATCAATGCTCATGAAGTTTCACTTCCCACATTTTGAGATTTTATCCGTAATTATAATATTTTCAAAAATCGAACACGATCGCGGTATTCTGATTCCAATGATGATATTGTATTGTATATCAATAACTTTGTCTGGTTTCCAATCGATCTTTCTGGAATTTCGATCTTGTGACATCTCAAGTTATCGGGATTTTACTGTATTCCAAAATGTGGAGTTGATCGCTCTATCCCACTTATTGTTTAGTGTTCAGTGTTTATAGCATGTTTTTAGGCACGCAAAATTATGTATATTATCTGAAATAATAAATGTTTGAACATTTTGTGACGGCCGCGATATTTCACTTCCGCGAAGACCATTCAGGGTCAAGACGGTAATTACAGTAGTATAGCAAACAATCTGTAAACAATACGTTCAAAAATATCATGGACTTTAAAAAAAATTGAAGGAGAACCTCCGGTCACTACACTTAGCCATATTAAAATAGCTCACGACCGCGCTATCCCACTTGTTCAAGCTAGTGTTCATATCATTTTTGTGTCACGCTTACTAAAATTATCTTGAATTTCGCGGTTTTCTTAAACAATTTGTGGGGAGGACCACCGGTCACTACACTTAGCGGGATAAAAAAATAGATTACGACCTATTCTCAGACCTAAAAACTCCACATACAAAATTTCATAAGATTTCCCAATCGATTTTTCGGGATTTCTATATAGTGACATCTCAAGTTATCGGGATTTCACTGTATTCCAACATATGGCGTTGACCGCGTTATCCCACATATTGAAGCCAGTGTTATAGCGGTTTTGTAGTCACGCTTACTAAAATTAGGTATATTATCTGAAATAATACATTTTTGAATAATTTGGGATGACCGCGATATTTCACTTCCTCGACGACCATTCAAAAAAATATATAGCCTATTTTCACCACCGGTGTTCCCAGTACATTATCTGAAATTTTCAAGAAAATCTATTCAGCCGTTTTTGAGTCTATTCGGAACATACAAACAAACAAACATACTAACATACACACATTGCCTTTTATATATTAGACTAGCTGACCCGGTCCGCGTTGCTGGCCCGTTGTTTGGGTTCTCTGTGTAAACTTTAGTTATCTGTCCAGTATTGATGTCAATGTTTTGACATAAATTCCATGTAATGGTATCTCCCAAATTTAAGATATAAAATCTCTTTTATTATACCCTTCACCATAAATGGACAGTTTAAAGCGCTTTGTGACCCACATATAATGGTCGGTGCAGGTCAATTAACATTGCTATATATTGGTTTGTTGGTCTCGGTTGGGGTCATAAATATTACTGCAGAGAAGTGTCAGTATAGGTCCACGTTTTGATATACATACAGTGGCGGCCATATAATTAAGAACGACATCGTATTAAAAAGTATTTGGCTTGCTACGTTCCAAATATTTGAATATTTATATGGAACAAAATTTGTAAATAAAGTACACGGTAAGCACTTTCAAATAAAGCCAAAACATGTTATAATTCTCCCTCGTTTATACGAAAGAAACCACGATTTATTAAAATAGTCATAAATCGACCTGGCCACATAATTAAGAACGATATAAGTAAAGGTTACTTTAAGGTAATTTTCATACACAATATGTGAATATATGGTTATGTATTTTAGAAATCGGTTACTTTGATTCATTTTTAGTATCAAATGTCCTTCAATGGTACATATTATTGCGTCTAAGTTTGATAATTAGGGCATACCTAACGTTTTCAAAAATTTGCCCATAATTTGACGAATTTATTTTATTTTTGGGATCTAAAGCCACAGTTTTGGCTTCCTCTCATTCCCTCGATGACGCTCTAAACGATACCCTGTGATTGTCGTTCCATAGTCGGCGCTTACTTACCCTTAAATTGGCTTTTATCCCACTTCTTTGAGTTCTTAACGAGGAAATTGTCTGGGAAATAGTTTCGTATGAGCCATTTCCACCTTATAAATCGGCAGGATTGTTGTCTGCAGATAGTAGACAGGAAATAAAAAAATAATTTCGTTTTGTACAAAAAATTGGCCTAACGGTACACCAAACAAAAATGAAAGGTTTAATATTTTGAAAGATTTCATTGCACAATGTCTTTGTGGGTGTGGTAGGCATAGTTATGTAAGACTTTTTAATCAATGAAGCTCATATTAATATCAAAACCAGTCAAATCAATAATTTTTATGGATGAAAATACAATTTTTGTATACACTAATGTCTGATGTACATACACAAAATTATTGTGGAATTCGAGCATTCAAAACATTATGTTAATTAATGTTATATTCGGTGTGGAATTCTTCCAATTTTTGTATAGACCTTATATTATTGTTTCATTTCCTCTCTACTACCTTCAGACAAAAATCCTACCGCTTTATAAGGTGGAAATGGCTCTTACGAAACTATTTCCCAGACAATTCCCTCGTAAAGAACTCAAAGAAGTGGGATAAAAGCCAATTTAAGGGTAAGTAAGCGCCGACTATGGAACGACAATCACAGGGTATCGTTTAGAGCGTCATCGAGGGAATGAGAGGAAGCCAAAACTGTGGCTTTAGATCCCAAAAATAAAATAAATTAGTCAAATTATGGGCAAAATTTTGAAAACGTTAGGTATGCCCCTATTATCAAACTTAGACGCAATAATATGTACCATTGAAGGACATTTGATACTAAAAATGAATCAAAGTAACCGATTTCTAAAATACATAACCATATATTCACATATTGTGTATGAAAATTACCTTAAAGTAACCTTTACTTATATCGTTCTTAATTATGTGGCCAGGTCGATTTATGACTATTTTAATAAATCGTGGTTTCTTTCGTATAAACGAGGGAGAATTAAAACATGTTTTGGCTTTATTTGAAAGTGCTTACCGTGTACTTTATTTACAAATTTTGTTCCATATAAATATTCAAATATTTGGAACGTAGCAAGTCAAATACTTTTTAATACGATGTCGTTCTTAATTATATGGCCGCCACTGTAGCTCCCATAGAACGGTACCGGCTGATTTTCACTATTTTTTTAGGATTTAACATCATTATCACACCAAAATGGCTGTAATCTGGTTTTAATATAATTTAAAGATGAGAGCATAAATATTCGGATCGACCGAAAGACACGCCTTTTTCTTTGCGCTTGGTGTGCAACAGCTATAGGTTCACGTTTTGATATATCTACCAAAAAACAGTACCTCCCGATTTTCGATAGTTCGGAGATATAGCCACTGTTGGGGGTCGTAAAAAGTCTTGCAGAAAATTTTCAGTATACGTCCTCGTTTTGATATACATAGGTCCCATAGAACGGTGGCGACTAATTTGCGCTATTTTTGGTGGATTTTACCTCATTCAGCCCGATCGAACGTAACGCCTTTTTTCTTCGCGCTCTATTTTACCACTATTGCATGGTAAAATACCCCTCAGCGAAATGTATGTTCCTTCGGTATATGTATGGCACCATTTATATAATTCATAAAAAATTACTTCTATAAACTATAAACTGAAATCAATGCTCATGAAGTTTCACTTCCCACATTTTGAGATTTTATCCGTAATTGTAATATTTTCAAAAATCGGACACTATCGCGGTATTCTGATTCCAATGATGATATTGTTTTGTATATCAATAACTTTGTCTGATGTCCAATCATTTTTCTGGAATTTCGGTCTAGTGACATCTCAAGTTATCGGGATTTCACTGTATTCCAAAATGTGGAGTTGATCGAGCTATCCCACTTATTGTTAAGTGTTCAGGGTTTGTAGCGTTTTTTATGCACACTTACAAAATTATGTATATTATCTGAAATAATAAATGTTTGAACATTTTGTGATGACCATGATATTTCACTTCCGCGAAGACCATTCAGGGTCAAGACAGTATTACAATAGTACTGCAAACAATCTGTAAACAATACGTTCAAAAATATCATGGACTTCAGACCTCCGGTCACTACCTCCGGCCACTACCACTTGTTCAAGCTAGTGTTTATATCATTTTTGTGTCACGCTTACTAAAATTATGTATATTAATTGAAATAATACATTTTTGAAAACTTTGTGATGACCGCGATTTCAGATTTTATTAAAAACATTGTAGCGGAGGACCACCGGTCACTACTCTTAGTCGTATAAAAACAGCTTACGAACGTTCTAACTAATTGAAATAATACATTTTTGAAAATTTTGGGATGACCGCGATATTTCACTTCCGCGACGACCATTCAGGGTCAAGACAGTAATTACCATAGCATTGCAAACAATTTGTAAACAATATATTAAAAAGTATCTTGAATTTCGCGGTTTTCTTAAAAAATTGTGGGGAGGACCACCGGTCACTACACTTAGCGGGTTAAATAAATAGATTACGACCTATTCTCAGACCTAAAAACTTCACATACAAAATTTTATAAGATTTCCCAATAGATTTTCGGAATTGCTTTATCGTGACATCTCAAGTTATCGGGATTTTACTGTATTCCAAAATATGGCGTTGACCGCGTTATTCCACACATAGAAGCCAGTGTTATAGCGGTTTTATAGTCACGCTTACTAAAATTTGCTATACTATCTGAAATAGTAAATTTTTGAATAATTTAGGATGACCGCGATATTTCACTTCCGCGACGACCGTTTAAGAAAATATATAGCCTATTTTCACCACCGGTGTTCCCAGCACATTATCGGAAATTGTCCAAAAAATCTATTCAGCCGTTTTTGAGTCTTTTCGTTTTTGAATAATTTGGAATGACCGCGATATTTCACTTCCGCGACGACCATTCAAAAAAATATATAGCCTATTTTCATCACCGGTGTTCCCTGTACATTATCTGAAATTTTCAAGAAAATCTGTTCAGCCGTTTTTTAGTCTATTCGGAACATACAAACATACAAACATAGTAACATACACACATTGCCTTTTATATATTAGATAAGCTTTGATATGTGTCATTACTGAAAAGTATTTTGCCACCGTTGAAAATTTGATGTTGGCTGGCTGGGGAATCGTTTTGCAAGAATGTGGCAATGCGACCCATGCTGCAACGTATGTATAAAAATCCAATTGGACAATTAAAACGTTAGTGCACCATGTAATTTGCAATAATACATAAACTGGGAATGGGAAAATGTGTTCTCTGCACAAAACGCATTATATATTCGGCAGTAGGCCTGTTATCTAGCAGATTGCAATTTGAATCAAGGGGAAAGGTCAGTAGTTATTTTTCCATATGTAGGCTACTTTGCCGGTATATGCTCTTCAGGAAATAAAATAAAGTCCAAAATATTTTTTTTTATTTTTTAGATTCACTTTTGTCAGTTTTGTTGAGATGTGTATTATTTTATTGTTGTAAAATAATTCAGCTTAATCTCGGGTTTTGTTGTTTTTAATTTTTTTTATAACTACAAGTTTTATTTATAGTGGGATGTAGTTAAAATTGATTTAATTTCGGGAAAGGCAAAGAATACTAGTTTCGTCCAACTTGACCAAAAATCATGAAAAATTCAAATGTTTTGTAGCGTTACGTAAAGCTATTTTAAGGGGTTATGGCCACTTATAAGCATGAGAAAAGCCATTTTCATGCATTTTTTATAAAAAAAAAACTATTAAACCTTAAGTTACCTTCTATTTTTTTTTGAAAAATCTTACATTGAAATGCCCGCTTATAAAGCACTGTTTTTACTAAAGCAGTTTGCGGTACCCACTGTAGTTTGAAAAAGAATAAACCGATCAGCATATATTTTTGTGGGATCATTACGAACCTAATAATCTTTCCATTATCGAAAAGGAATTAAAAAAATCAATTTTTAAAAATTTTGAACAGTTAAAATCAAAATTTCGATTTTGATCCGTCAGCAGTTTTTTTAAAGACTCTCTCGGTTAAGCACATGATTTATGTGTACAATAGTCCCACAAAAACATATAAAGTGCCACTTCGAGGAAAAGACGTTTTTAGTTTCTATGCTACATACAAAACACAATAAATGTTTCCCTTCGAAAGCTCATATCTCGGTAAATTTTTGTCCGATGGACTGGAAATTTTGCACATATTCTATTCTATATTCTATTCTATATTTTATATGAAATAACGGTACAAATAGAAAGAATTCATAATATTTAGTCCCAATTTACATTAGGCGAGTTTACGTGCGGCAAGTCTCAGTTTGTAGGAGAGACATGTAAGGTGTATGGAAGTGGAAAAAATTGCTCGTACCGGCAATTTTCAAGCAATTCCTTTTATATTTTTCGTTTTTGACATTATTTTCATTGTTTTGAGAACAAAACTTGCAGAAACAGAATTGCCTGTATAAACGCAAGAGGCAAGTTTAAAAGAGAACGAGAAAAATTGCCGCAAGAAAAATCGTTTAATGTAAATCGGGACTAAGGATACAATTTTAAATATTTACAGAGTAGGATATTTAGAATTGAAAATAGACAATATCGGGCCACGTTCCGTAATGTCGCCATGTAAAATTTATTGAAGTATATTGAAGTTTTTAATCATACAGGTCCACGTTATGGTTTATCGCAGAATTTTACAACCACAAAGAATTGCCGTTGTCTTTGCTATAGCAAGATTTTCACTATTTCGATGATTTTAGCCTAATTTTTAAGAATATCGGCTGTCGTTGTCGTTGATATTTTTCCAAATGAAAACATTAAGAAAAATTTAACAGTTTTGGAGATATGGTGCGAAATATGTACAAATTATGGAATTTTTAGATATATTATAAAATGTATTTTTTTTTCATTTCTCCAAATATTTTATTTTGGCCCTTGTGCATGCGAGAAAGCGCTACAAAGCAACACTCGCATGTACGTCGCTCGCCTCTCAGTTGTAACCGGCGCTAGAAGCTACATTGACCGGCGCAGTATTATTATTCTATTGTCTATTTTATATTTCGTTCTTGCTCTCGCTCTCTTTCAATGATTTTTGTTTGCCTTCATTTGTCCCATTTTGTTGTCCCAAACAGATTTTTTGGCAACTTGTTTTTAATGCGGACATTATTCTGTTTTCTACCTTCCGGCTGAACAACACCGAGAGCTACAGCAAGAACTTGGAAAACGAAAAGTGAAGTTGTTTTTTTTTTTGGATTTTTATGTCATTTGTCAGGCAGAAGCCAATAGTCAAAAACTGAAAATAAGTTGTGAATTCGAATTTTATTTAAATAAAAGAACTGATACATCATTTAACCCTGAGTGTCAACTGTTCATTATTACCCTGGGTGACCGGTAGTGTCAAGTCAAAACGTTCATCCAAAAGACATTGCTGCCGCAACAAGACCGTGTGCTTCCAAAAAAACGTTGTTGCCACAGAAGACGGAATAGTGGGTGTCTCCGCGCGAACCGACCCTTGATTGCCCAAAAGGGGACAAGTTACAGAACAACCGGACTGACCAGGGAGAGTCTCCGTGGTGGTCGGTCTTTGGAAGTTGGGTGAGTGCCCCAAACATTGGTCCTTAGCAGCCGTTGGACAAACAACAACCAAGGAAAACTGCATAATAACAACCGTGAGTACACAAATTTAGTTTTCTATAATTGTGTGGAAAGTGTATACATTGGCTCGGCTGTTGGTGAGGCATTCTGAAAAACAAAAAGTTTGGATTACGTGACAACAAAGGTGGTTGACACATAAGACACCGTTGTTACGGTTTTTCGGGAATTCCTTGAGATGTTGTTGCATTCTAGAACCGGCAATTTTTTTTCTCTTCGTTTGCCTGTGTATATGATCTGTCTCAGTGGAATTTGATTTTCTATTGAGCATTGTTGTTGTTTGTCACTTGTTGGTTCGCTAGCTGAGCGTTGACGTCGCTGCCTCGGTAGCTGTTGTGGTGGCTTAACGTTGTTGACACAGTGCGTGCTGAGAGTGGTTGTTGTTGTTGTTTTTTTGGCTCGCACGTATGGTGTGGTGGTTGCTTTACTATGTTTTGCTTCTCTTTGGTAATGTGAGCAAAATTCTAGTTGGAAGAAACACACGAAAAGAAAAAAGGAAGAAATCAAAATTAAGACCTTGTTGTATTTGTTTTCCTTATCTCCACAGTGGATAAGTTGTTGATGCAAAAAAATACATTTTTTTATTGAATTCGTAGCTCTCTGTCTCATGGAAATAATTGTTTTGGCTCTTTTTGGATTGAATTCCTAGCTCTCTGTCTCATGGAAATATTTTTTTTGGCTCATTTTGGGTTTGTTTGGAAAACATTGTCGAAAGTGGAGACAGTTTTATGCAAAATTATTTAGCACTTCTAATAGAGTTGGAATCATAAGAAGGATTTTGTTTCTTGGAATTGGAAACAGTAGTACATGGACAGAAGAAGCAGTTTGGGCGGTTTATGCTGAATAATAAATTTGACACAAATACCCATTGGTCTCGAAAGAAGAGATTTACATTGGAAAAATTTAACAGTTTAACCCAGCTAAAGGAAAGTAAGCGACAATAGTAGCTGGATGAATAAAATAAAGAAATAAAGCTCTCGGTCTATGTTTGGTGGGCTAGTGGCATGTACTTGCAACTATGGTACGTTGAAAGAATTTTAGTTTGGAAATCGATTGAAGTAATTAATTGAGGTCAGTTGTCCATGTTGTGGGTTTTCCATGCGCTTGTGAAAAGTTGAGGTACTTGTTTGGATTTGCTCACTGGCATGATTATTGCAATAGCTGGGATTACACTTGGGCAATTTTCTCGTGTATGACCAGATTTGTTAGAACATTATTGCATTGGAGTTTGTTGATCTGTTGACGAACAGTTGGTCTAAGTAAATTTAACTCAAATTTTTCTCGACGTGTTACATTGGTGGTAATCTAGTCCGGGCTAAAGGTACTGTGTGCGTTCTTTTTTAAGAGAATTTGGGCACGACTGGATACGAATTGCGAATTTGCGTTGTCTCACAAAAGTGGATCTGGTGATGATTGTGGGACACTTTTAAAAACGAATGAGGTTGACACTGTGCATTATCTCACCCGTTGGAAATTTATATGAATATTTGAGTACGTGTGAAAAGAATTTTTGAGCTTGGTTATCGTACTCCTATCGCTATCTCGGGGGATATTTGGACCCTGACACATACTGTTTCCTCGTCAGGGTGTTCGTTATTTTTTGACGCTTGATTATATTGTTGGAGATTTCCACCGTTGCTTGTCTCACTGCGGTTTATACATTTGTGGTCGAGAATGTCTATGGAAGAGTTTTTGCTGCAATGTGATGAGATCACATCTTTTGAGGAGGAGCTGGAGGAATCAGACGCAGCTATATATAATGAGGCAGCAATTGACGCGGAGAAAGCGGAGCTGCAGAGGATATGGGGTGAATGGAGAGATTCGTATAAGAAGTGCATAGGAGATCCCGAGTGTGCCAAGAGGAATAAGGATGTTCTAAAGTCAAAAAAAAAAAAGATGGCTCATCAGACTTTTATAAAGTGTACTAGTATCCTAGGGGATAGGAAGGGAAAGGTGAAGGTTGTCCCGAGCACTGTCAGTCAGAAGCTGTCATCCTCAGTTGCGGTTCCACCGTGCGACACGGAGGTGTTTTATGGAGATTATGCGTCGTGGCCCAGTTTCCGTGATTTGTTCACGGCCATATATGCCACAAATAAGAAACTAAGTCCCGTAGAAAAGCTCTATCATCTGTTTCAGAAGACAGCTGGTGAGGCAAGGGAAATCAATCGTCACATCCCCATGACCTCCGATGGTTTCACTCTTGCCTGGGACAACCTGCGCAATCAATATGAGAATAAGAGGATATTGATAAATTCTCAGTTGCGGATACTGTTTAATTTGGCTCAATGCGGGCAGGAAACAGCTGGTTGTCTCAAAAAGCTGCAACGAGACGTGACAAATTGTATTTCAGTTCTGGAACTATATAAAGTTGACGTGAAGTCATGGGATCCAATTTTCGTCTACCAGTGCTCCTCGAAGATGCCCAAGCTTACTTTGTCTCTGTGGGAGCAGTCCTTGGAAAATAAAACGGAGTTGCCTCACTGGGACGAGTTAAACAAGTTCTTGACGGATAGGTTTCAAGCCTTAGAGAGCATCGCGGACATAACAGCGTCGAATGGCACACAGCCAAATCAGGGGTCCCGACCAAAATTAAACCAATACGATAGGTCTAAGCAGTTTAAGGTTCATCACACGAGAGTGGAGAATAATAAATGCAAATTGTGCAAAGGGGCTCATACTTTGAAATCTTGCCCGAGATTCCTTAGCATGGAATTCAGCGCTAGGTTAAACGTGGTGAAGAGAGAGAGAATAAGTGTCTTAATTGTTTGGCTCAGGGCCATAGGGTCGCGGAATGTAACGCTCAGAGTTGTCCCAAGTGTGGAGCAAGACACCACGTTCTTTTGCATAAGGAGAAAAGTTCTCAAAACAGTAACACTAATGTGAATGGATCTCAAAATATGTCCCAGGTCTCGGCGCCGAGTCCAAATGTTTCCTCTGGCCCGACAACTTCCGCAAATGGTCGGAATTTTCATACATCAGTTTTAAAGAGAACAATGCTTGCCACATCGTGGGTAAACATTTTAAAGGACGGGACCTCGTACAGAGTCCGCGCGTTAGTTGATCCTTGTTCGGATGATACGTTTGTCTCCTCTCGAATCCAGAAAAGGTTGAAGCTACCGACAACTTCTGTCTCCCCAGATATTTCCGGGTTATGTGGTGAACGCTTAACCAAGTGTTCGAAAGTTGCCTCGTTCACGATTGGGTCAATTAAAAATGTTTCGTTCTCTCTTGACTTGGAGGCCTTCGTTGTGCCTGAAATAACGGGAAATATTCCATCGCAGCCGTTAGATACGATCTCGTTGGATCGGCTACCTGAGATGGATTTTGCGGATCCGAAATTTTATGAGAGTGGCCCAGTTGACATATTACTGGGTGGGGATGTCTATCCCGTTGTTTTACTCAGTGGGGTCAAAAAAGATGTACTTGGTTCACTGTTGGCTCAGGAGACTGTGTTTGGGTGGATACTGACCGGACCAGCAACAAGTTTAGTTAATCGTCAGAGGGTCAGTGTGTCACATTGCACGAGGATAGCGGTCAAGGATGAGTTGGTCAGATTCTGGGAGATAGAGGAAGTTCCCAGAGTGCCTGTTATCTCGGTGGATGACCGCAGGTGTGAGGAAATCTTTCTTTCAACTACTGTTCGAGGTCCTGATGGAAGGTATATTGTGGATTTACCGTTCCGCTCGGATTTGCCCTTCTCAATTTCATCCAAGTCGAGTCGATATGTGGCCCTTTCGCAATTTTTGCGTAACGAGATGGCTCTTGCGCGCTGTCCTGAGCGGAAGCAGAATTACGATGAGGTAATTATGGAATATTTAACTCTGGGACATATGGAGCAGGTGAAGGGCTTGGTGGATTACGAGGATTGCTTTTATTTGCCCCACCATGGCGTGTTTAAGCCAGAAAGTTCAACGACTAAGCTCAGAGTCGTCTTTAATGCCTCTTGTCCCTCCGTTGATGGGAAAAGTCTGAACGATGCTCTATATGTTGGCCCTTCGCTCCAAAAGGATATTGTCTCATTGGTGTTAAACTGGCGTGTATATCGATATGTTTTTAACGCTGATATTACCAAAATGTATCGCCAGATTTGGATTAATCCTGAGCATACTAGGTATCAGCGCATATTGTTTAGATCATCGCTAGAAGATGAGATTGCTGATTATCGGCTCAAGACTGTGACGTTTGGTGTCAACTGCGCTCCGTATTTGGCCCTCAGGACGCTTTTGAAGCTTGCGGAGGACGAGGAACATCGTTATTCAGTTGGCTCCAAGATACTGCGTAACAATATGTATGTGGATGACGCTTTGGTGGGCGTCCATACGATTTCGGATGGAATAAAGGCTCGAGAATCGCTTATAAATATTCTTAGGTCGGCTGGATTTGAATTAAGGAAATGGGCATCGAACTCCAAGGAAATTCTGAGAGGTCTTTCACGTTGCGATTTGCTGAATGAGGAGTTTTTGGAGTTGGGGGATAAAAGTTCGGCGAAAACTTTGGGCATTCGCTGGAACGCTTCCTCCGACTCTTTCTATTTTGTGATGGATAAAATTGAAGAAAGAAGCTCATACTCCAAAAGGCAGGTACTTTCGATTATTGCCAAGATCTTTGATCCTCTGGGATGGCTTTCCCCAATCGTTGTCACTGCAAAGATTTTGATGCAGAATATATGGCTTGATGACATTGGGTGGGACGATCCTCTTAAGCCTCTTTCTCTGTCGAGTTGGAAAACCTTTGTCTCCAATGTTGAAGGAATTGAGCAGATTGCTATTCCGCGCTGGGTAGAGTTTTCACCGGGCAGTAAAATTGAGCTACATGGATTTTGTGACTCATCGGAGTCTGCATATGCTGCGGCACTGTACTTAAGAGTGGAAGTAGGAAATTCTGTTGTCTCGAATTTGCTTGTAGCAAAGTCCAAGGTTGCCCCATTAAAAAAGATGTCGTTGCCTAGATTGGAGCTTTGCGGTCCTCTTCTTCTTTCTGAATTGGTGGATTCGGTTGTCCCACAATTAGATCTTCCTAAGGCTCCTTTGGTAGCATGGTCTGATTCGACCATCGTGTTGTCTTGGCTCAAAAAACCTTCACATAGTTGGACCACCTTTGTGGCAAATAGAGTATCTATTATTCAAGAAAAGGTCGGCAGTGATTGGAATCATGTACCGACAAACGACAACCCTGCAGATTTGGCAACCCGGGGGCGGACTCCGTTGGAGCTGAGGGACTGCCATATGTGGTGGCACGGACCAAGTTGGCTCACGTTAGACAAAAGTCAATGGCCCTCTGGCATGTCTAATGCGAAAGTGCATCTTGCCCAATCTGCTATCCAGTGGGACGTTCTAGAGAGGTTTTCCCGCTTGTCGACTGCTGTTCATGCTGTAGCTTATGTGTTCCGCTTTGTCCGGCGGACACATCCGGACTCAAAGAAGGTGGCTCACTTTGAAAGCATACGGCTATCGGCAGAGGAGATAAGTTTCGCCCGTTACAGGTTGATGTCGATGTCTCAGAGGATATATTTCCCCCGTGAATATGGTTGTCTCGCGAAGGGGCTAAGGCTGGAATCCGGCAGCCCGCTTCTTTCTTTAAATCCCTTTCTTGACGAACATCTTCTTATCCGGGCGAACGGCCGCCTGGGTAATACTCTGTCCCTGCCGTATGAGGAGCGGCACCCAATTATCCTAGCCTATGGTAGTCGGTTCGCGGCACTCTATGTCGACCATATCCATATCCAAACTAACCACGGTGGCATCCAACTGACGCTGGCTACGACAAGGCTCGAGTGTTGGATAATACGGGGAAGAAACCTTGTGAAAGCTCGGTATAGAAACTGCGTGAAATGCGCTATGGCTCAAAAGAAACGTGGGGCTCAGCTCATGGCAGCCCTCCCTCCGGAGAGGACCACCTTCAGCAGACCATTTGCCAACTTGACCAAAAATCATGAAAAATTCAAATGTTTTGTAGCGTTACGTAAAGCTATTTTAAGGGGTTATGGCCACTTATAAGCATGAGAAAAGCCATTTTCATGCATTTTTTATAAAAAAAAACTATTAAACCTTAAGTTACCTTCTATTTTTTTTGAAAAATCTTACATTGAAATGCCCGCTTATAAAGCACTGTTTTTACTAAAGCAGTTTGCGGTACCCACTGTAGTTTGAAAAAGAATAAACCGATCAGCATATATTTTTGTGGGATCATTACGAACCTAATAATCTTTCCATTATCGAAAAGGAATTAAAAAAATCAATTTTTAAAAATTTTGAACAGTTAAAATCAAAATTTCGATTTTGATCCGTCAGCAGTTTTTTTAAAGACTCTCTCGGTTAAGCACATGATTTATGTGTACAATAGTCCCACAAAAACATATAAAGTGCCACTTCGAGGAAAAGACGTTTTTAGTTTCTATGCTACATACAAAACACAATAAATGTTTCCCTTCGAAAGCTCATATCTCGGTAAATTTTTGTCCGATGGACTGGAAATTTTGCACATATTCTATTCTATATTCTATTCTATATTTTATATGAAATAACGGTACAAATAGAAAGAATTCATAATATTTAGTCCCAATTTACATTAGGCGAGTTTACGTGCGGCAAGTCTCAGTTTGTAGGAGAGACATGTAAGGTGTATGGAAGTGGAAAAAATTGCTCGTACCGGCAATTTTCAAGCAATTCCTTTTATATTTTTCGTTTTTGACATTATTTTCATTGTTTTGAGAACAAAACTTGCAGAAACAGAATTGCCTGTATAAACGCAAGAGGCAAGTTTAAAAGAGAACGAGAAAAATTGCCGCAAGCAAAATCGTTTAATGTAAATCGGGACTAAGGATACAATTTTAAATATTTACAGAGTAGGATATTTAGAATTGAAAATAGACAATATCGGGCCACGTTCCGTAATGTCGCCATGTAAAATTTATTGAAGTATATTGAAGTTTTTAATCATACAGGTCCACGTTATGGTTTATCGCAGAATTTTACAACCACAAAGAATTGCCGTTGTCTTTGCTATAGCAAGATTTTCACTATTTCGATGATTTTAGCCTAATTTTTAAGAATATCGGCTGTCGTTGTCGTTGATATTTTTCCAAATGAAAACATTAAGAAAAATTTAACAGTTTTGGAGATATGGTGCGAAATATGTACAAATTATGGAATTTTTAGATATATTATAAAATGTATTTTTTTTTCATTTCTCCAAATATTTTATTTTGGCCCTTGTGCATGCGAGAAAGCGCTACAAAGCAACACTCGCATGTACGTCGCTCGCCTCTCAGTTGTAACCGGCGCTAGAAGCTACATTGACCGGCGCAGTATTATTATTCTATTGTCTATTTTATATTTCGTTCTTGCTCTCGCTCTCTTTCAATGATTTTTGTTTGCCTTCATTTGTCCCATTTTGTTGTCCCAAACAGATTTTTTGGCAACTTGTTTTTAATGCGGACATTATTCTGTTTTCTACCTTCCGGCTGAACAACACCGAGAGCTACAGCAAGAACTTGGAAAACGAAAAGTGAAGTTGTTTTTTTTTTGGATTTTTATGTCATTTGTCAGGCAGAAGCCAATAGTCAAAAACTGAAAATAAGTTGTGAATTCGAATTTTATTTAAATAAAAGAACTGATACATCATTTAACCCTGAGTGTCAACTGTTCATTATTACCCTGGGTGACCGGTAGTGTCAAGTCAAAACGTTCATCCAAAAGACATTGCTGCCGCAACAAGACCGTGTGCTTCCAAAAAAACGTTGTTGCCACAGAAGACGGAATAGTGGGTGTCTCCGCGCGAACCGACCCTTGATTGCCCAAAAGGGGACAAGTTACAGAACAACCGGACTGACCAGGGAGAGTCTCCGTGGTGGTCGGTCTTTGGGAGTTGGGTGAGTGCCCCAAACATTGGTCCTTAGCAGCCGTTGGACAAACAACAACCAAGGAAAACTGCATAATAACAACCGTGAGTACACAAATTTAGTTTTCTATAATTGTGTGGAAAGTGTATACATTGGCTCGGCTGTTGGTGAGGCATTCTGAAAAACAAAAAGTTTGGATTACGTGACAACAAAGGTGGTTGACACATAAGACACCGTTGTTACGGTTTTTCGGGAATTCCTTGAGATGTTGTTGCATTCTAGAACCGGCAATTTTTTTTCTCTTCGTTTGCCTGTGTATATGATCTGTCTCAGTGGAATTTGATTTTCTATTGAGCATTGTTGTTGTTTGTCACTTGTTGGTTCGCTAGCTGAGCGTTGACGTCGCTGCCTCGGTAGCTGTTGTGGTGGCTTAACGTTGTTGACACAGTGCGTGCTGAGAGTGGTTGTTGTTGTTGTTTTTTTTGGCTCGCACGTATGGTGTGGTGGTTGCTTTACTATGTTTTGCTTCTCTTTGGTAATGTGAGCAAAATTCTAGTTGGAAGAAACACACGAAAAGAAAAAAGGAAGAAATCAAAATTAAGACCTTGTTGTATTTGTTTTCCTTATCTCCACAGTGGATAAGTTGTTGATGCAAAAAAATACATTTTTTTATTGAATTCGTAGCTCTCTGTCTCATGGAAATAATTGTTTTGGCTCTTTTTGGATTGAATTCCTAGCTCTCTGTCTCATGGAAATATTTTTTTTGGCTCATTTTGGGTTTGTTTGGAAAACATTGTCGAAAGTGGAGACAGTTTTATGCAAAATTATTTAGCACTTCTAATAGAGTTGGAATCATAAGAAGGATTTTGTTTCTTGGAATTGGAAACAGTAGTACATGGACAGAAGAAGCAGTTTGGGCGGTTTATGCTGAATAATAAATTTGACACAAATACCCATTGGTCTCGAAAGAAGAGATTTACATTGGAAAAATTTAACAGTTTAACCCAGCTAAAGGAAAGTAAGCGACAATAGTAGCTGGATGAATAAAATAAAGAAATAAAGCTCTCGGTCTATGTTTGGTGGGCTAGTGGCATGTACTTGCAACTATGGTACGTTGAAAGAATTTTAGTTTGGAAATCGATTGAAGTAATTAATTGAGGTCAGTTGTCCATGTTGTGGGTTTTCCATGCGCTTGTGAAAAGTTGAGGTACTTGTTTGGATTTGCTCACTGGCATGATTATTGCAATAGCTGGGATTACACTTGGGCAATTTTCTCGTGTATGACCAGATTTGTTAGAACATTATTGCATTGGAGTTTGTTGATCTGTTGACGAACAGTTGGTCTAAGTAAATTTAACTCAAATTTTTCTCGACGTGTTACATTGGTGGTAATCTAGTCCGGGCTAAAGGTACTGTGTGCGTTCTTTTTTAAGAGAATTTGGGCACGACTGGATACGAATTGCGAATTTGCGTTGTCTCACAAAAGTGGATCGGGTGATGATTGTGGGACACTTTTAAAAACGAATGAGGTTGACACTGTGCATTATCTCACCCGTTGGAAATTTATATGAATATTTGAGTACGTGTGAAAAGAATTTTTGAGCTTGGTTATCGTACTCCTATCGCTATCTCGGGGGATATTTGGACCCTGACACATACTGTTTCCTCGTCAGGGTGTTCGTTATTTTTTGACGCTTGATTATATTGTTGGAGATTTCCACCGTTGCTTGTCTCACTGCGGTTTATACATTTGTGGTCGAGAATGTCTATGGAAGAGTTTTTGCTGCAATGTGATGAGATCACATCTTTTGAGGAGGAGCTGGAGGAATCAGACGCAGCTATATATAATGAGGCAGCAATTGACGCGGAGAAAGCGGAGCTGCAGAGGATATGGGGTGAATGGAGAGATTCGTATAAGAAGTGCATAGGAGATCCCGAGTGTGCCAAGAGGAATAAGGATGTTCTAAAGTCAAAAAAAAAAGATGGCTCATCAGACTTTTATAAAGTGTACTAGTATCCTAGGGGATAGGAAGGAAAAGGTGAAGGTTGTCCCGAGCACTGTCAGTCAGAAGCTGTCATCCTCAGTTGCGGTTCCACCGTGCGACACGGAGGTGTTTTATGGAGATTATGCGTCGTGGCCCAGTTTCCGTGATTTGTTCACGGCCATATATGCCACAAATAAGAAACTAAGTCCCGTAGAAAAGCTCTATCATCTGTTTCAGAAGACAGCTGGTGAGGCAAGGGAAATCAATCGTCACATCCCCATGACCTCCGATGGTTTCACTCTTGCCTGGGACAACCTGCGCAATCAATATGAGAATAAGAGGATATTGATAAATTCTCAGTTGCGGATACTGTTTAATTTGGCTCAATGCGGGCAGGAAACAGCTGGTTGTCTCAAAAAGCTGCAACGAGACGTGACAAATTGTATTTCAGTTCTGGAACTATATAAAGTTGACGTGAAGTCATGGGATCCAATTTTCGTCTACCAGTGCTCCTCGAAGATGCCCAAGCTTACTTTGTCTCTGTGGGAGCAGTCCTTGGAAAATAAAACGGAGTTGCCTCACTGGGACGAGTTAAACAAGTTCTTGACGGATAGGTTTCAAGCCTTAGAGAGCATCGCGGACATAACAGCGTCGAATGGCACACAGCCAAATCAGGGGTCCCGACCAAAATTAAACCAATACGATAGGTCTAAGCAGTTTAAGGTTCATCACACGAGAGTGGAGAATAATAAATGCAAATTGTGCAAAGGGGCTCATACTTTGAAATCTTGCCCGAGATTCCTTAGCATGGAATTCAGCGCTAGGTTAAACGTGGTGAAGAGAGAGAATAAGTGTCTTAATTGTTTGGCTCAGGGCCATAGGGTCGCGGAATGTAACGCTCAGAGTTGTCCCAAGTGTGGAGCAAGACACCACGTTCTTTTGCATAAGGAGAAAAGTTCTCAAAACAGTAACACTAATGTGAATGGATCTCAAAATATGTCCCAGGTCTCGGCGCCGAGTCCAAATGTTTCCTCTGGCCCGACAACTTCCGCAAATGGTCGGAATTTTCATACATCAGTTTTAAAGAGAACAATGCTTGCCACAGCGTGGGTAAACATTTTAAAGGACGGGACCTCGTACAGAGTCCGCGCGTTAGTTGATCCTTGTTCGGATGATACGTTTGTCTCCTCTCGAATCCAGAAAAGGTTGAAGCTACCGACAACTTCTGTCTCCCCAGATATTTCCGGGTTATGTGGTGAACGCTTAACCAAGTGTTCGAAAGTTGCCTCGTTCACGATTGGGTCAATTAAAAATGTTTCGTTCTCTCCTGACTTGGAGGCCTTCGTTGTGCCTGAAATAACGGGAAATATTCCATCGCAGCCGTTAGATACGATCTCGTTGGATCGGCTACCTGAGATGGATTTTGCGGATCCGAAATTTTATGAGAGTGGCCCAGTTGACATATTACTGGGTGGGGATGTCTATCCCGTTGTTTTACTCAGTGGGGTCAAAAAAGATGTACTTGGTTCACTGTTGGCTCAGGAGACTGTGTTTGGGTGGATACTGACCGGACCAGCAACAAGTTTAGTTAATCGTCAGAGGGTCAGTGTGTCACATTGCACGAGGATAGCGGTCAAGGATGAGTTGGTCAGATTCTGGGAGATAGAGGAAGTTCCCAGAGTGCCTGTTATCTCGGTGGATGACCGCAGGTGTGAGGAAATCTTTCTTTCAACTACTGTTCGAGGTCCTGATGGAAGGTATATTGTGGATTTACCGTTCCGCTCGGATTTGCCCTTCTCAATTTCATCCAAGTCGAGTCGATATGTGGCCCTTTCGCAATTTTTGCGTAACGAGATGGCTCTTGCGCGCTGTCCTGAGCGGAAGCAGAATTACGATGAGGTAATTATGGAATATTTAACTCTGGGACATATGGAGCAGGTGAAGGGCTTGGTGGATTACGAGGATTGCTTTTATTTGCCCCACCATGGCGTGTTTAAGCCAGAAAGTTCAACGACTAAGCTCAGAGTCGTCTTTAATGCCTCTTGTCCCTCCGTTGATGGGAAAAGTCTGAACGATGCTCTATATGTTGGCCCTTCGCTCCAAAAGGATATTGTCTCATTGGTGTTAAACTGGCGTGTATATCGATATGTTTTTAACGCTGATATTACCAAAATGTATCGCCAGATTTGGATTAATCCTGAGCATACTAGGTATCAGCGCATATTGTTTAGATCATCGCTAGAAGATGAGATTGCTGATTATCGGCTCAAGACTGTGACATTTGGTGTCAACTGCGCTCCGTATTTGGCCCTCAGGACGCTTTTGAAGCTTGCGGAGGACGAGGAACATCGTTATTCAGTTGGCTCCAAGATACTGCGTAACAATATGTATGTGGATGACGCTTTGGTGGGCGTCCATACGATTTCGGATGGAATAAAGGCTCGAGAATCGCTTATAAATATTCTTAGGTCGGCTGGATTTGAATTAAGGAAATGGGCATCGAACTCCAAGGAAATTCTGAGAGGTCTTTCACGTTGCGATTTGCTGAATGAGGAGTTTTTGGAGTTGGGGGATAAAAGTTCGGCGAAAACTTTGGGCATTCGCTCGAACGCTTCCTCCGACTCTTTCTATTTTGTGATGGATAAAATTGAAGAAAGAAGCTCATACTCCAAAAGGCAGGTACTTTCGATTATTGCCAAGATCTTTGATCCTCTGGGATGGCTTTCCCCAATCGTTGTCACTGCAAAGATTTTGATGCAGAATATATGGCTTGATGACATTGGGTGGGACGATCCTCTTAAGCCTCTTTCTCTGTCGAGTTGGAAAACCTTTGTCTCCAATGTTGAAGGAATTGAGCAGATTGCTATTCCGCGCTGGGTAGAGTTTTCACCGGGCAGTAAAATTGAGCTACATGGATTTTGTGACTCATCGGAGTCTGCATATGCTGCGGCACTGTACTTAAGAGTGGAAGTAGGAAATTCTGTTGTCTCGAATTTGCTTGTAGCAAAGTCCAAGGTTGCCCCATTAAAAAAGATGTCGTTGCCTAGATTGGAGCTTTGCGGTCCTCTTCTTCTTTCTGAATTGGTGGATTCGGTTGTCCCACAATTAGATCTTCCTAAGGCTCCTTTGGTAGCATGGTCTGATTCGACCATCGTGTTGTCTTGGCTCAAAAAACCTTCACATAGTTGGACCACCTTTGTGGCAAATAGAGTATCTATTATTCAAGAAAAGGTCGGCAGTGATTGGAATCATGTACCGACAAACGACAACCCTGCAGATTTGGCAACCCGGGGGCGGACTCCGTTGGAGCTGAGGGACTGCCATATGTGGTGGCACGGACCAAGTTGGCTCACGTTAGACAAAAGTCAATGGCCCTCTGGCATGTCTAATGCGAAAGTGCATCTTGCCCAATCTGCTATCCAGTGGGACGTTCTAGAGAGGTTTTCCCGCTTGTCGACTGCTGTTCATGCTGTAGCTTATGTGTTCCGCTTTGTCCGGCGGACACATCCGGACTCAAAGAAGGTGGCTCACTTTGAAAGCATACGGCTATCGGCAGAGGAGATAAGTTTCGCCCGTTACAGGTTGATGTCGATGTCTCAGAGGATATATTTCCCCCGTGAATATGGTTGTCTCGCGAAGGGGCTAAGGCTGCTTTCTTTAAATCCCTTTCTTGACGAACATCTTCTTATCCGGGCGAACGGCCGCCTGGGTAATACTCTGTCCCTGCCGTATGAGGAGCGGCACCCAATTATCCTAGCCTATGGTAGTCGGTTCGCGGCACTCTATGTCGACCATATCCATATCCAAACTAACCACGGTGGCATCCAACTGACGCTGGCTACGACAAGGCTCGAGTGTTGGATAATACGGGGAAGAAACCTTGTGAAAGCTCGGTATAGAAACTGCGTGAAATGCGCTATGGCTCAAAAGAAACGTGGGGCTCAGCTCATGGCAGCCCTCCCTCCGGAGAGGACCACCTTCAGCAGACCATTTGCCAACTTGACCAAAAATCATGAAAAATTCAAATGTTTTGTAGCGTTACGTAAAGCTATTTTAAGGGGTTATGGCCACTTATAAGCATGAGAAAAGCCATTTTCATGCATTTTTTTAAAAAAAAACTATTAAACCTTAAGTTACCTTCTATTTTTTTTGAAAAATCTTACATTGAAATGCCCGCTTATAAAGCACTGTTTTTACTAAAGCAGTTTGCGGTACCCACTGTAGTTTGAAAAAGAATAAACCGATCAGCATATATTTTTGTGGGATCATTACGAACCTAATAATCTTTCCATTATCGAAAAGGAATTAAAAAAATCAATTTTTAAAAATTTTGAACAGTTAAAATCAAAATTTCGATTTTGATCCGTCAGCAGTTTTTTTAAAGACTCTCTCGGTTAAGCACATGATTTATGTGTACAATAGTCCCACAAAAACATATAAAGTGCCACTTCGAGGAAAAGACGTTTTTAGTTTCTATGCTACATACAAAACACAATAAATGTTTCCCTTCGAAAGCTCATATCTCGGTAAATTTTTGTCCGATGGACTGGAAATTTTGCACATATTCTATTCTATATTCTATTCTATATTTTATATGAAATAACGGTACAAATAGAAAGAATTCATAATATTTAGTCCCAATTTACATTAGGCGAGTTTACGTGCGGCAAGTCTCAGTTTGTAGGAGAGACATGTAAGGTGTATGGAAGTGGAAAAAATTGCTCGTACCGGCAATTTTCAAGCAATTCCTTTTATATTTTTCGTTTTTGACATTATTTTCATTGTTTTGAGAACAAAACTTGCAGAAACAGAATTGCCTGTATAAACGCAAGAGGCAAGTTTAAAAGAGAACGAGAAAAATTGCCGCAAGAAAAATCGTTTAATGTAAATCGGGACTAAGGATACAATTTTAAATATTTACAGAGTAGGATATTTAGAATTGAAAATAGACAATATCGGGCCACGTTCCGTAATGTCACCATGTAAAATTTATTGAAGTATATTGAAGTTTTTAATCAGAATTTTACAACCACAAAGAATTGCCGTTGTCTTTGCTATAGCAAGATTTTCACTATTTCGATGATTTTAGCCTAATTTTTAAGAATATCGGCTGTCGTTGTCGTTGATATTTTTCCAAATGAAAACATTAAGAAAAATTTAACAGTTTTGGAGATATGGTGCGAAATATGTACAAATTATGGAATTTTTAGATATATTATAAAATGTATTTTTTTTTCATTTCTCCAAATATTTTATTTTGGCCCTTGTGCATGCGAGAAAGCGCTACAAAGCAACACTCGCATGTACGTCGCTCGCCTCTCAGTTGTAACCGGCGCTAGAAGCTACATTGACCGGCGCAGTATTATTATTCTATTGTCTATTTTATATTTCGTTCTTGCTCTCGCTCTCTTTCAATGATTTTTGTTTGCCTTCATTTGTCCCATTTTGTTGTCCCAAACAGATTTTTTGGCAACTTGTTTTTAATGCGGACATTATTCTGTTTTCTACCTTCCGGCTGAACAACACCGAGAGCTACAGCAAGAACTTGGAAAACGAAAAGTGAAGTTGTGTTTTTTTTTTTTTTTGGATTTTTATGTCATTTGTCAGGCAGAAGCCAATAGTCAAAAACTGAAAATAAGTTGTGAATTCGAATTTTATTTAAATAAAAGAACTGATACATCATTTAACCCTGAGTGTCAACTGTTCATTATTACCCTGGGTGACCGGTAGTGTCAAGTCAAAACGTTCATCCAAAAGACATTGCTGCCGCAATAAGACCGTGTGCTTCCAAACAAACGTTGTTGCCACAGAAGACGGAATAGTGGGTGTCTCCGCGCGAACCGACCCTTGATTGCCCAAAAGGGGACAAGTTACAGAACAACCGGACTGACCAGGGAGAGTCTCCGCGGTGGTCGGTCTTTGGAAGTTGGGTGAGTGCCCCCAACAGCCCTTATCTACAAATTTGCTGCAAAGGTCAGAAGAAGATTTGCATTGGTTTCAGAGATATAGCCCCGAGTTGTTTAAAAAGCCGATATTAACAATGTTTAGATGGGGCCATAAAATCCAAGCTGTATCTGACTCAACAAAACGGAACTAGGGTTTTTGTACTTTGGGTCTGTATTTTCAAAAAATCCTCACTTCAAATTATTTGCACAAGATTACCTTAAAAATGTTGCACAGCTTTATTTACCGAAAGAGATAGATTCTGATACCAGGATTATTTTTACATTTAATATTATGTTACAAAAGAAGCGTTATAATTTGTTTTCTTAATTGTACGATTAGAAGTTTTTGGACTCGATGACAAACACTTTGATGGACTTATTGAACCCCACATAATTATTCACTAATAATTATTTGAGAGACACTCCTCTCGATAGTTACCGCGCCCATAAGCTTTTTAGTTGGCCACCGTAGTATTTAGAGCTTTGTCAGGAAGCATAAACTTGTCCACAAAAAGTAGGATATTGCTGTAAACAAGACTTCAAAATGTCCAAAGAATCATCGAACTGTCTTTAAACTGCAGTTATGTTAGACTTGTATAAGAGACCTGAAGATGTTGTCCAAACATATTCTCTTGATGTACTTTTGGAAGTAATCTTGCGAACCATATTAGGTTCGATTTTAGACCGAATCGGTTAGTCCCTTCGACCATTTTAGTGAACATTTTTGAACTTTTATGGCGGAGGTACCGATATGACTTCAATTTAATTTGGACAAAACATTACGAGATCCATAACTTGGACCGAGAGTTATCATGAGTTCCAACCTGCCAGACAAACAGAGATACAGACGGACTGACGGTGGTAAGTACTTCCATCTTGGCTGAAACGAATATCGTCCAAACATATGTGAAGTCTTAAATCATTATTTTGATGAAATCTATACGATACAATCCTAGTGTATATAATCTCGTAATCTAAAGTCTGAGGTTACAATTATACTTCATTTGTCTTCATTATTTTTTCATACTGTTTAGCAGCAAATTTGTCTAAAACAGAATAAAAAAATTTTGGCGATGGCAGTAAAACAAATTTCTAATTGGCTTTCAATATGTAGTCCACGAAGGACCGACCCTACATACATTTTATTCAATAGATTTTTTTATATATTTCCATTCCCACAATACTGAACTCGTTATTTTTGTTATAACCGGATGAGTTTTAAGCCTCGAGAGCTCTATACAGTTCGAATAAATAATAAACATGGGGTATATTCATTAAGGAATTAGCATTTGATAGTGATATGATATGACATAAAGAAGTAATTCAGATTTCATTGGAAGTTTCTCTCAAAAAGAGCTTACAAACAAAAATTTTTAATATATTTTCTTACAAAACTTGTTAATGATGTACATTTTCTGTTCAGAAACTTAAGAAAATATATGTTTTAATTTGAAATCTTCAAATATACAAACATTTTTATGAGAAAAAAATATAATAACTAGTTCCAGTAGCTTAAAAAATTTTGTTCGACCTAACATTTTCGGGGGGGGGGGAGGGGGGGGGGGCCCCCCTGCGTACGTCCCTGCGGCTACGAGATTTTTCAAATGTTTCTGATGAGATCGCATTTAAACGAATTCATCGGTTACGTTTATTCTTGAGCTCTGGTCGTCATAAAATTGGGGAAGAGTTCTTTGTTTCAATACAAAGAACTAAGAGAACTGATGAGTCCAAGTGGCGTTGAACGAAACTAGTATTCTTTGCCTTTCCCGAAATTAAATCAATTTTAACTACATCCCACTATAAATAAAACTTGTTGTTAAAAAATTAAAAACAACAAAACCCGAGATTTAGCTGAATTTTTTTATTTTTTATACAAAAGTAATATTCCATTTCACCCGCTAAATAATATCACACATCTTCTTCTACCTAAAGTCTTTCTTCGTGCAGAATTTCGTGATTATTGAGCTATAATTGCGATCTCTAGCGTGATTATGATTACACTACCAACAAATAACTGGTTATATTAGGCTGTAACTCTGTTATCTTATCATGTACACCAACACAATTGAAATCAATAGAAAGCGTTCCTCTTCCAAGTATAGCTTAATTGCCGGAATGTCTCTTCAAGGAATAAATATATAAGATGTATATTCAAAATTTTCACAATATTCACACAAAAGTTGTTGTCCATTTAATCCTCTAAATATTATCTGATTGCCATCTCAAAGTGCAAGCTTCCTCTCTGTCTTACACTCTTATCTTATTTAAAATTGGATAAATATCCATATCCGACCTCCATACAAAATTTCGTGACGATTGGTCCATAATTGCGGTCTGGAGTTTGATTACAATTTATAATGGACAGACGGACGGTCGGACGGACACACATCTCAAAATCGCTTTATATCGTCGAGAAGTTTGGTATACCACATATAACACCCTTTCCACATAGTGGTGTAGGGTCTAATTTACCTACAGTGTTTTATTTACAAATGCGCTAAAAGCTAGAAAAAAAAATTCGCTTAGAATCGAATAGTATATTTTTCTTCGTGATGGAATATCTCAAATAAAACGCTTGTATTTAAATTAAAAATGGTGACAAAATTAAAGGGCAAGCGTTTTATTTGAGAGATTCCATCATGGAGAAGAATATACAAATTGATGCTAAGCGAAAAATTATTTATAACCCAGCAAAAATCCTCATTACAAACCTCCTTTTCCACCCATTATTTTAACAAGGGCATGTCGCGCGAAGTATGTGGTTATTTTGTAACCACTGAAATAAGTAGATACTGAGTAGATTCTGACTACTTATTTCAGTGGTTACAAAATAACCAGATATTTCGCGCGACATGCCCTTGTTAAAATAATGAGTGGGAAAGGAGGTTTGTAATGAAGATTTTTGCTGGAAAAATAAAACACTGTAGCTTAATTTAATTGTTTTTTTATTTAATTAGTCAAATTCTATTATTTATATATAAAGATAACGAAGATCATTTTTGCCAATAGCTGGTCTATAGGGCTTATGATTCCCCCTTCCTTTCCAATCAAAATATTGAAAAACTAAGAACATTTTAAATCAATGCGAATACAAGTTTTCTGCAAACTTTCTTTGTTAGATTTTCACCCACTTTACTTAGCAAACAACAAAACTTAAGGATACATTTTGTTTAACTTGCGGAACACAGACAGAACAGAACAACGTCCACAACAAATCATTACTAGTTGGTTTAGGTCGATTTATATCAACTTTTCGTAAATAGAAAATCATGTACAGGAAGCAATAAATATTTTAAGTAGACTTTTCCGTTTGTTATCTCAATATCATTACACTGCAAGTGAAATGCAAAGTAACTTAAGAAATTCAAAAATGTAAATTATTAATTTCAAATTAAATTCAATCGACATCTTCGGTTTCCCAGGTAAGTCTTGGTCTAAAAACAGACTCTCGTACAATTTTAATTACCTTCACTTACACTGTTTGCCACACTCCTATTTGTCTGATTTCGTACAAACATACATACTTTTGGTCCGAAACCATTATTCCGTTGAGACACAATTTGGATAGTATCAAGGTGTATTTACCCATTTTAGCCTAAAGGCTATACCCACAGCCTTTAGGCTAAAGTGGGTAAAAAAAGATATTCTAAGATATTCTAGAATCTTCTCTAATTTAAGAATATTCAAAAAAAATTGTTATTACATTATGGCAAGCTAACACATGAACAGAGCTTTAGACGTTTGGCTTATTCAATGGGCGGAAAGGTTAAAGTATTTCCAAAGCTTTTCGCTTTAACTTCATTCAATCCTAATACTAATTGGGTTATTATACTGTTTACACTGTTGTTATTGTAAAAATTGAAACATGAAACGGATATAACAGTTTTCTGTATGACCTCATAAACAATTTTTTCTACTCACAACTTCCAAACTGTAGGGGAAATCGACCTTCTTTTTATTGCTAAACAGTATTCAAGAGTATTTAACAGGGATTGATTTTTAACAATAGATTTGTATTCGTTTTTTATTCGTTAGATGTAGTCCTGTATCCGGCAAGAGTTTTTTTTTACCCCTTTTTAGGTTTCTTTGGTAATGTGTTGTTATTCCCAGCAAACTAAATGTCGGAAGTCCGACACATCTGAACAATTTCGGAAGCAAAATCGTTGAGATTTCGTTCAGATTTCTAGGAGAATTCGTTCAGTTTTCATTCTGATTTCGGAGAGAATATGGGAAGTAAATTTGCACAACAACCAATTTTTGTATGTATCTAACAACAAGGGGTTGGTTTCATTTTTGGTTGATGTCGAAAAACAAAGTGTTTGGTTATATAAAATTTTTAAATATTTTAAATATAAATGCAAAATATAATAACTGAAGCTAATGCTGGTAGACTCAACATAATCATAAACAGCGTTTACATTGTTCTACTATAACTACAAAATGATAACGAAGTGAAAATCATTAGAAACGATTGAAATTACAATCTTCTAATAAAAACATAACAAAGAAAAATTGATCAATAAAAAAGGCGCCAGAGAAGAAATTTTTCCCTTCGATATTTATACGACATTATTCTGAAATAGTTCAGAAATCTTTACGAAGATTCAAAAAAATAATTGCTCTTCCGAATTTCCCAAGTATTTTCTTCAGATTTCGTTTAAAAATCGATCCGATTTAGCTCCGACATTTCGTTCCGAAATCATGTCAACCACTTCATACAACGTTCGTTTAGATATCGGTACGATTTCCGAACCTACATCGGACGTAGCGTCCGAATTTCAACACCGATTTCTTTACGATGTCGGTATGATTGGTTTGCTGGGTTAATATCATTGACCATTCAAATTGTAGGCATGTACAGAGACGTGTATATGTGTGTGTAAGGAAATGAATGACCGATTGTTGGGAAAAGGAAATCATGACATTATTTGCAACTAAACTTGTATTTCCGATTCTTAGTATTAGATCTTATTGTTAACATAAAATAATGTTACGTCACATACTTAATGACAACATGCACACATATTTTCCGTCTTTTGTTAGTAAGTAGTTTTATTTCGTATTTCGTTTTCTCAAGTTATGTGCAATAAAGACCAACATTTGTGTGTTCCAAGTGTTAACGGAAGTTGACGAACACTTTTCAAAGAAGGTATACTAAATACAATTGCTGGTGTTGAAATTGTTCTATATGTTCTATAAAAGAAAAGGTCTTGCTAGGCATTGTGATTTGTTCAAAATGACTCGAAGTACTTTTATACAATGGCGAGTAGGCTATACTTTTTTGTATTCAAACTATGTACAGGTAATAATTACACTTACTGTTTGTGTAAAAACAGTCATTCCTTCCATAAGGGAAACGCACAGACTTCTTTCATTTCAATAATAACAGCACAAGTTTATTTCAGTTCAGTGATATGGGACCTGATGATTGACATCGGTGCAGTTATGGGTGTAACACCCGTATTCATTGTCTTACATAAATAATGCCCAAAAACTCTATGTAAGTTCGATGTAGCTAACAATTATTACATGAATCTAAAATTTGCCCAGAACAAAGTCTGATGATTTCTGTACAAATTCATTCAAATTTATAAAGTCTCCATACATAATTTCATTCGAATATATGAAATTTAACAACTCATGTACATTTTTTGGAGAGATAGGTGTTTTGCGGAATGACGCAAGGTTGCACTAACTTTTATGATTGAGTCTGATGCAGGAAAGTCTATAACCCTTGATAAATTTTTAACGTAATAACCTACACCACTACTTTTGAGCGCTTTTCGCGGATACAAATTACTTTTATAATAAAAAGGGCAATACTTCTAATGACGTGAACGAATGTTTTCAAATGTTGTTATAACAATTTTAATTGTGTTAGGTTTAAATACAAACTCTACCGACTAGTTATTTTCAAGTACACACATACATATGTGCAGTTGCATATCTTGTGGAATGATTTGAATTCTTAAGCTAAAAGTTAATGTTCTAACGAATAACACGTTTGAGTATTTCAAAATAACACAAAGTATGCTATGAATACAACAATGTTAGCTGCTAACATTTCAATTGCACAATGATGGGCATTTTGATGTGCAGATGTTGCAGCAACACATGCTAAGAGTGCAATGTACATAAATATGTATCTATTGGGATGGATCGAAAATTTTAAGAGATAAAATTCAATATGACGCTTCTACGAGAATAAAATGAAGATTTATTACCACAGCTCGCTAGGAAACATCATTGCTTCACCCGATCTTAAAATTTTTGTTTCCTGTAAACACCACATATTGCTTTGCCCAGTGTATTTTCCTATCATTGCACAGTGGTCCCACTTGTATGGGAAGGTGCGACAAAAATACTTATAATCGTCGGATCAATCTGATTTGTTCAATATATGCTAAAAATAAGTAAAAAATACTTCAGCCTAAAAATCATAAATATGGGTCCAGTTTTTCCTATAGCCCCCATATAGCGGTACAACCCGATTTCAGGTATTTTGAAGCTGTTATCTACATTTTCTGCCTTAATTGGCTGTACTTTGGTATTTGGGGTTCCCAATGGTCAAAAACCTTCTGCGCCAAAAATTTAGGACTTGGGTCTAGGTTTCGGTGTAGCTTTCATATTACGATACCTCCCGATTTCAGATATTTTGAAGATTTTATCAACATTTTCGGCCCGAATTGGTTGTAATTTGCCATTTGGAGTTCTCAATTATCGAAAACCTTCTGCGTCAAAAATTGTGGTCTTAGGGCCAGGTTTCGGTATAGCCCTCATATTACGGTACCTCCCTATTTCAGTTATTTTGAGGTTTTTATCTACATTTTCGGTTCGAATTGGTTGTAATTTGCTATTTGGAGTTGTTAGTGGGTCAAAAAACGTTTCCGACTGGTATCGTGGACAGGAAAGGAAACAAATTATTCCATTTGATATCAGAATATTTCATGGTACCAAATTTTTATAAAATTGACACAATTTCGAACATTCTTCAAAAAATTTGGAGAGTGGCGAAGGATGGCGAAGTTAGTAAAACTCAACTTCAATTTTTAGGACTTGGAAAAAAATCCACAAAAAAGTATTATAAAAAAATTTGATTTCCAGCACATTTTGTGCGAATAATTTGTACAAATTTTTATGTAGAAGTAATTAGAAAACCTTGTACTAAAACTTCCATTTCAAAAAAAAAAAATAATTTTATCCTTTCAATTTTGAGTTACTTCCCTTGTAAGAAGTCACAACCTTACTGATGTGTTTAAAGTTTTTAAGACATCATACGTAAATGTCAACTTCTTCTGTTTTGTTTTGTTAAATACCATTATAAATTACAAAAACAGTGCTGGAATATTAAAATATGATATGTTTAGAGACAATTTGCTAAATTGTCGCAGAGATTTGCTGATATCGATTTTTCGATTTTTGTCGCAGGTTGGGACCAGTGTGCATTGTCTCCAAGAACAGACCTCCCGATTTCATAACTCTAACTTCGGTACATGTTTGAACCATGGGAAAGCTGTCAGTAGGATAGCACAAGGGGATAAAATGGATAGATCAGCAGTGCACAGGACTGGGTCTATTGTTTGATCACCATCGAATCCACGGAAGCGGCTGTTAGTTACAACGACGTAGTAGTGACATATCCAAAGAGGCACGCGTGTTATTTTCACCAGCAGCTTACGGAGAACCCCTGGAGTGACTGGACAAAGAGAAGTTTGCAGCTTATGGAGAATCCCTAGAGTGACAGAACAAATAGGAGTTTGCTACGGAGAAGGAACTGAGGAGTTACCAACACAATGTATGTTGAGGGATGTAATCCGTAACGCAAACCATCCAAAGCTTTGGATATTCATGAAATCGCAACTAATTATACCAATGGGTGAACCCCTCCTTTGACCGGTAGGGAACATTTTTTGCACTATTTCTCCACATGATGGGAAACAGTTGCCCAACATTAGCATAGATTCCGGAAAATTCATTTTATTGCAACTCCTTACATATTAACACATATCTATCGACGACTGAACCGAAAATGTGGGTGAAGGCTTTCGATACCGTCAACCATGACAATTTGTTCGATGACACGAATTAGACTACGTATTTGAAACATTAGATAGGTGCAATTTAGAAATAAGAAGTCTAAGCAATTTGCTTGTGTCTCCGGAAGTGTTAAACTTCTTTATTTTGAAATATATCGTACATGTAGTCGGCATTTTTCTAAAGAGCAGTACACATTGTCAGTTTTCAATGTCGATATTTCGCAGTTATCGATAAGTGTCCAACCGTCCAGCAACCACGAAACATTTTGTGGTTGCATGATGAATGACAAAAATGAACGGCCACACTAGCAAGCACCAACAAAGCTGTCATTCAAAACTGGCAATGTGTACTCAGCTTAAATATCATATTTTTCGGGTCTATTGCATGCAATTGTCATTGGAATCCCTCGTACTCCATTGCACATTTTGGTTTTTTACGTTCCGGATCCAATAATTCATTCCCCGTGAAAATCCATCAACTAAAAGGCGAGTTGCGAGAAATTTCAAAGTAGAAAAATCACCTAAACCTGTTTTTGAAAACATCGCGTGTTTTATCGCGTTTTCTGCGGGTCGTTTCCACTGCAATAAAAAAACTAGTGCAACATCTTCGTTTTAGCTAAAACAAAGATTTGAAAATTTTACTGAAACGGGAGTTAAATTCATTTTATCCCAAACAAGTAAAAAAGCATTAAGTTCGGCCGGGCCGAACTTTTCATACCCTCCACCATAAAATATTTATTCCTGTCCCCAACTTTAAGTGAGTACGTTAAAATGTCAGATAATGTACATAAAATGCTTCATTCGGGAGGCCCTTTTTTATGGTGCCTATATCTAACTGTTGACACTTTTTGGTGGGCTAGAAATTGGGAGGTACTGTTATATAGGGCTTATAATAAAACATGGGCCTATGTTGACAGTTTTTGATGGGAGCCTTTAATGTCAAATAACTCCTAATTCGGTTAAAAAATTTAGCTAGAATCCTCAAAATATCGAAAATCGGTACATAACGTGGGAACTTCAAATGTCATTAACAGCTAGTTCGGAGGTATCTGGGCTATACGAAAATATAAACTTAAATGAACAATTTTTGTTGCAGAATTTTTTGACTTTTAAATTTCAAATTACAGAAAGTTCGTCCAAAAAATAAAGCTAAGGTACGGAAAATCGGGAGGTTTGTTTTGGGGCTATACAAAAACATGGACCTACGTTCGGTTAAACATTTTAAGTAAAATCCTCAAAGTACCGAAAATAGGGAAGTATCGTTATATTGGGGCTATGTTGAAAATTGTTGATGCAGATGTGTGGTGACCACTACAACCTTCAAATGTCAAATTACAGTTAGTTCTGTTAAAAATTGTAGCTAAAATTGCCAAATTACTGAAAATTGGGAGGTACCGTTACATGGGAGCTATATCCGAACATAGGTCCTATGTTGACAATTTTTGATGGAGAGGTGTTGTGACCACTAAGAACTTCAAATGTCAAATTACTGCTTGTTCGGTTTAATATTGTAGCTAAAATCATCAAATTACTGAAAATCGGGAGGTATATGGGGGCTTTCTTGACAATTTTTGGTGGAGAGGTGTGGTGACCACTAAGAATTTCAAATGTCAAATGTTCAAA